>NC_083690.1:28178500-29445500 GCF_033118175.1 Dama dama | reverse complement strand
CGCTCTAGAGCCCATGCTCTACAGCAAGAGAAGCCCCCTCATTTAGGAGCCCATGCACTGTAACTAGAGAGTAGCCCCTGCTTGCCACAACTGGAGAAAGACCGTGCACAGCAATGAAGACCCAGCACAGTAAAAAATAAATAAATTAAATAAATTATTTTTTTAAATAGAAATACACTGGAGACCAGTGTGAGACTCGAAAGGTCCAAGAAATTCAGGAATTTCTCCTTTAACAAAGGGTCCCAGCCAAGGTCATGTGGGTTGGAAACACAAACCTATCAGGTGTACAAGGTAGTACCAAAAACAGGGTAGAGGGAAGCATTAACATCAGTTAACAAATGGGGACTCCTGGAATGCAGGGAAGTGACCATGATGGAGGAAAGGAAGCCACCTTCAAGAGCCCTTGGCTGCAGGCATCAGAGGGAAGCTGATGGATCAGGAGTGGCAGGAAGGGAAGGGCACCAAGAGGCAAACAAACCAGAGTGCAAGGTTCCCCACTGTTTGCTGTCTTCTTCTGTCCTCCAGTCAGCCAGGAAAAGCAACACTGGATCACTTCCCACACTGCACTCCCAGCCAAAGAGGTACAAAAGCCAACCTAATTTAGTCATCTTCTCCTCACTCTCTCCTAAAATGACCTTACTTACCAGGGCCAGGGAGATGGTCCAACTCTGAATGAGGATGTGCTTTGTTGGGCTTCCTGCTTCAAGGATGCCCAGGGGTAGGGAGGTTTTCAGACCTGGAGGGTGAAGTGCTGACACCTCCAAAAGGACATCTTCCAGCCCTCTCCCACCTCAGTGCCCTACCAGAGTTTCCTATCATGCCCCACCTACTGCCCCTTCAGGTCATCAGCCTCTGACTGCTGCTGGTGGCTCTTCCCTATGTCCACCTTAAGGACCTGCTCGGGGAGGAGGCCTTTGCCTTCAACCTCTAAGTACTCACATAGAGGCAGCATAGCTGACAGGCATTCAAGCCAAACAGACCCCTGACCCAGTCCTGGCTCTGCCACATTCTAGTGGTAAGGCCCTACCAACACCACCTTTCTGAGTCTTAGTTTTCCCCATCCATGAAGTGGGAATGAAAGGCATTGGGCAGTGATGGGTGCTGCCTGGGATTCTCCAGAAAATACTTAGAGCAGAGCCTGGTGCATGGAACACATCTGCTCCTGGTTCTCAGGATCCTATCACCCACAGCAATGACCTCATTCACTAACATCAGTGGGTCAGGAAGGTCCAAGGGGGGAGAGGAAAGAGCAAAAAGAATGTGACCTCAGTGGCTATGATGCTGATACCTCCCTGGTGCCATCTTAGACAAGACCTTGGAGAGCTCCAGACCTCAATCAGCAACTGGGATGGAGGTTGGGAAATCTAATGACATTGGAATTGAAACACATTGGGAAGAGTGTGACATTTTAGAAGTGGCCAATGAGGAAAATGCAGATAGTCTACTATGAAAGGATCAAAAAACATGGAATATATATGCTGTTGTTCAGTCACCCAGTCATGTCCAACTCTTTGTGATCCCACGGACTGCAGCATTCCAGGCCTCTCTGTCCCTCACCATCTCCCAAAGTTTGCCCAAGTTCACGTCCATTGCATCGGTGATGCCATCCAATCATCTTACCCTCTGTTGCCTGCTTCTCCTTCTGCCTGCAATCTTCCCCAGCATCAGGGACTTTTCCAATGACTCAGCTGTTCACATCCGATGACCAAAGTACTGGAGCCTCAGCATCAGCATAAGTCCTTCCAGTGAGTATTCAGAGTTGATTTCCCTTCAGACTGACTGGCTTGATCTCCTTGCAGTCCAAGGAATTCTCAAGAGTCTTCTACAGGCCCACAGCTCGAAAGCACCAATGCTTTGGCATTCAGCGGTCTTTACGTCTTTTTGGGTTGGCCAAAAGTTTGTGTGGGTTTTTCCATAAGATGTTACAGAGAAACTGAATGGACATTTTGGCCAACCAAATACATATGTGTGTGTGTGTGTGTGTGTGTGTGTGTGTGTGTGTGTGTGTGTATTTTAAAGAGCAGTAAGTTGACCTGTAAAGGTTCTGATGCTATGCATGCGTGCATGCTCAGTCACTTCAGTCGTGTCCAACTCATTGTGCCCCTATAGACTGTAGCCTGCCAGGCTCCTCTGTCCATGGGATTCTCCAGGCAAGAATACTGGAGTGGGATACCATACCCTCCTTCAGCATATCTTCCTGACCCAGGGATTGAACCCCCGTCTCCTGCATCTCGTGCATTGCAGGCAGATTCTTGACTGCTAGGCCACCGAGGAAGCCCTTGGATGCCATGGCCAAGCTCAGACTTTAAAGAAAAATACGGATGACCCCAGGGAATAGGAAAGACGCACAGGAAAGTGGTGACAAAACAGGGGAGGAGCAAACCAAAGATGACAGAAGGCACCTGCCACAGGCAACCATTTCTGGCCACGTAAGATCCACTCACGCCTGCAACATTCAGCCGACTTCTCCCAGCATTGCCAAGGGCCACCTGCCCAGACCATAAGGAGAAGACTGGTTCCAATGAGTCACTCCTTTATGGTGTGGTGATTTTTGCTTTCAAACGCAGGTTGTACCCACTAGCTGTGTTCCCCTTGACAGACAGCACTTTGAACCTAAGGGGACAGAAGACTGGATTACAGGTAAAACCATGCATAGTTTACCTGCACACCAAGAAATCCCCATTCCAGGGGAATTTTTGTTTTTGCAATATAATTTTTAAAAATATAACTTCATGAAAGATGCCTCAGGTTTAGAAAATTCAGGAAGGACAAGTAAGTCAAAGAAACAAATGACAACTGCATCCTTTAAAAAGTAGGATGCAGCGCCCACAAGGATGTAGGGGCCAGTCTGTACAAAGGACTGGAGGAGCAGTGGGACCTGATGGCATAATTCCCGTACCCAAGCTCCTTGGCCCCTGCCACATAGAGCAACTCCCAAGGACATCAAGGGACTTCTGTACCACTTGGTCTTAGAAGCCACTGAATACTACTCAACTTTTAGCTCTGTGTAATATGCTATATTAATGATTTTTTTTTTAATTTAGAAGGAAAATGTTAAATTTAGAAGTAAATATTTATGCAGTCTTAGTTGTGAGGAAACATACACTACACATGACTTTCAAACTTAAATATTTAAAGGAGGAGGATAAAAATTTGATTAAAACATCATCAAAAACCCAGTAAGTTAAAAATAATATAAAAGAAATAAAAAGGTAAACAACAAACTTGGAAATTTTTGCAACATAGAATAAACAAAGGGTGCTATTCTTCCTATTATAGTTCTTAATAGTTCTAAATTAGTTCTAAATATAGTTCTAAATTATTTTTTAGAAATAGATATATCAATACATAATTCACAAAAGGAAAAATCAAACAGCCAATAAGCACATGAAAAAATGTGCATGTTTGCTTATGGTTCCAGAAATCCAGAATAAAACAATAATATAAAACCACCTTGCTAACAAATTTCAAAAATGAATTAATGCCCATAGCGGATGGTGAGAGTATATGGAAATAAGTCATCGGAATGAGCCATCCCACATTATCAGAAGTGGGAATGGGAAAAAAAAATTTTTTTAATAAACGTTCCCAAATCCTTGACCTGTTCATTCCACATCTAAGAATTTATCCTTAGAAAAATTATACATGTCAAAAACAACACACAGCATAGCCATTTGTGGAATAGAATGCATTCATTAAAAATGATGAGGTGGGAACATATAACAACCTGGAGAAACATCCACAACATATTCAGTTTAAAAAAAAAAAAAACAGCTTATACAAAAGTATTCACATCATGACTCCTTCAAATAAATAGAGGAATACTTCGTAAATACATATAAAACACCCCCACGTACAAACACAAATTCTGAGAGCTTTTATCCTCAAGCTGTGATCCTTGAGTTATCTCTGGGTCCACAGGATTAAGAGTAAATTTTATTGTCTTCTCTTCACTTGTTCTCCAAAGCTTGACAGCACGTTTTTTACTTTTGTACTTAGAGCAACATTTTAATACAAGACAGTCAAGACCAGATGGCAGGAATTTACTCCTTCAGAGGGCCCCGTGGGGTTGGGGAGTCTGAGTGCTCATCATCCCACAGGGGAATTTACTCCCAAGTGTTTCTAAACCAAGATTGAATGCATCTAAACTGGGTGGTTTGGTGCTATGACTGTCCCCACGACTCTGCTCACTCTGCCTGGCTGACTCCACCACGGTACCGATGGCAGCCAGCATCTGGCAGGACAGGATGACAGGACAGCAAATGATGGGGACAGAGCTCCTGACCCCCAAACAGTCCTGGTCTAGGAAGTGCCCCCCAGATACAGCCAGGAGCTCTGAGCCAGAGGAAAGAAAGGGGCGAGGGGTGTGAGCATTTCCTCCAGCTCCTCCAGGGGAAAGGATTCAAGGACCTTCCAAGAGGTACCACTGACCACCAGCCCTGGTGAATGCAGGGACCCAAAGGTTTTTCTTTCCAGCCACACCATGCAGCATGTGTGATCTTAGTTCCGCGAATAGGAATCCAATTCGGGGCCCCTACATTGGAAGTGCAGAGGCTTAACCACTGGACGACCAGGGGAAGTCCCCCAAAGACTTTCTTGATAACAGTGAAACGCAGAGATCCCTGCATGCATTGGAATGATGGAAAGAAGAATGTTAAACCACCACACCCTTTCTTGCCTAGAGAATCCCATGGACAGAGGAGCCTGGCAGGCTACAGTCTATGTGATTGCAAAAGGGCCAGACATGACTTAACAACTAAGCAACAATAGGTTAAACCATATTTCCCAATGATCTGCACTGTAATATCTGACCTGTGCCATTATTTCTGATTGGGCTTCCTCTTGCTGTTCATGGGGATGGTTTCCCCTGCCCTCAACTCCCTCTGTCAATTACCCAAGATCTAGAAACCTCACTCAAATTCAGGAGGGGAGTTCGTTTTTAAGAGGACCCTACAGTGAATTATTTGATTTCAGTGCAATAATGCCTCCCTTATTTATCTGTTCAGATTCAAAGGTCCCTTTAAGAAGCACCTTAATTTTCCTTTGTTTCCTTTCCTGCCTCTTCTGTGGGAAATTCAAGGACCAGAAAGAAGTGGTTTTTTTAAAATTCATTTCCATTTCTCCTCTGCTAGTCCCCATCATCTCCATCTTCAACGACAGCAAATAATCACCAAGCAAGTGATGGAGACAAAGGTTACTAGCAGTGAGAATCATCTTGCCAACCAACATAGGTCTGTTCTTCCAACATTAATATCCATATCTTAAGGCCACAGAGGGTCAAATGCACAGCTAAATCCCCACAGCACTTACCTCCAATTAAAATTAAGAAACATCTCCTAACGACTTACAGGCAAAGCACTGTGCCAAAAACAGTGGAGAAAACATACAAAAAAACACACACACATGCATCTACACACATGCATCTACACACACACACACCACCAACCCTCTCCATCAGAGACATAACAGCAGGTTAATTTGTTGAGGGTCTATATCCTCCTTGGAAGAAAGCAGATACCTTCTAAAATCCCTTTATTTTTCACTTTTCCAGGACTCTAAACTTCTAAATATATCTAGCCCAAGCCAATAAGCATTACAGTAAATGTCGAGGTAACAAACATATTTGTATAATAAAAACCACACAAACATAGAGGAAGGAGAAATTAAATCCATCATGGGGATCAAGGAACACTCCACTGGGAAAGTCAGATTTAACTGCCTTGAAATGTCAAGGGGCTTCTAGGCTGCAGAAGCAGCTGGCGCAGAGACACACATGGATCATGAAAGTGACAGCAGTCAACAGCCAAGGAGACCAAATGAAAGGCACTAAGGAGTTGGAATTTCAACCTCAGTGAGATGCGGTTGGAAAGTTCTAGAAGTCCTGAGTGGCATGACTCCCATCGTGTTTCCAGTGGATAGACCTGGAGGAACAGGCTCAAGTCCAGGCCAAAGTAACAGCAGTGCCAGTGGGGTTGGAATGTTGGTGCCCGTGACACACTCATCAGTCACAGGTGGGTGGGGACAGAGGACCAGAGATGACAACCAGCATCTTATCCTGATCATCCTTGGGGCTCGGAGCTGAGGGCCAGGCAGGAGAATGTGCTGTGTGTTGTGGAGGAAATGGTCCATTGTGTTTGGGACACGCTGAGTTTGGAGTGCCTATGAGAATATTTACATCTCATGTCTGATAAGAGGTCATGTTACAAGAGCTAATTAAAGTGTGGAGGGAAAAAAGATTGTTCCAAGAGAGAAACTAGAGAGAGCATGAAGACAGGGGCCAAGGCTCAAGAGGGAGGGGACCTATGTATACCTATGACTGATTCATGCTGATGTATGGGAAAAACCATCACAATATCGTAAAGCAATAATCCTCCAATTAAAAATAAATAAGTTTTTAAAAAGAAAAGGGCCAAGGCATGAAGTTTGGGAACAGCTACATTTGAGGGGTAGAAAGGGAACACATAGGGCTTCCCAAGTGGCTCAGTGGTAAAGAATCTGCCTGCAGTGCAGGAGACTCAAAAGGTGTGGGTTCAATCCCTGGATCAGAAAGATCCCTTGGAGAAGGAAGTGGCAACCCACTCCAGTATTCCTGCCTGGAAGATTCCATGGACAGAGGAGTCTGGTGGGCTGCAATCCACCTGATGGGCTATAATCCATCTGGTGGGTTGCAAAAGAGTTGGACACAACTGAATGACTGAGCCCATACACGTATACAAGGGGAAATATGGAGATAGAAAAGTGTTATGGCTGAATGGTGCTTTTCCCCAAAATTCATATTTGAAGTCCTAACCTCAGAGTGTACCTTAGAACGTGACCAGGTCTGGAGATAGGTTTTAAAGAGGTAATTAAGTTAAAATGAGATCATCTGAGTGGGTCTTCATCCAACATGACTGGTATCCTTATAAGAAAGAGAACACTGGTCACAGACACAGACAAGGGAAGACCATCTGAAGATGGAGAGAAGGCGCTGTCCGCAAACCAAGGAAAGAGACCTGAAGCAGATCCTTCCCTCAACCCCTGAAACCAACCCTGCTGATACCTTGATCCTGTACTTCAGCCTCCAGAACCATGAGAAAATAAATCTCTGTCGTTTAATCCACTCAGCCTGTGGTGCTTTGTTACAGCAGCCCTAGCAGACTCATATAAGAAGCTAAGAGGTGAGAATAAAACCAAGAGAGTTCACTCAGTGGGGAGGCACCTGAGGAAAGGGTGACTGATGGTATCATATATTGCCAAGCATGAGAAGTGAGTCCACATCATTAGATTTTTAAATGAGGATGTCAGTGACCTTTCAAAAAGCAAGTTTACAGTATATTAAGTATTTAAGACTTACCCTCATAGGGGCCCAACAGTAGGGTCATCCAGCAGCCAAGGGTTAATAGAAAAGACAAGAATAAGGTCAAAGAGTGAGAGTGACGGGGCAGAGCCTTCTTTACAGAAACTTCCCTTTAAAGAACCGGGAGTGAAATAGGATGGCAGCCCAGGGAGGCGGCAGGGTCAAGCAGAGTTTTAGAGAGACTTTCGATGATGAGATGAAGGAAGGAAAATTTGAGATCTGACAAAGGAGAAACAGAAACGCATGAGATTCATGGCACAGTCAAGTTTTCCTTATAAAAGAGTAAGGATACAGCTTCCTTTGAAACGGGAAGAAAGGAGAAATTTTGAAGCAGAAATGATGGAGAATGTTGAGGTCAAGGGAAGAGGCAATGCGGTACAGGCCCCAATCTCTCAAAGCAGGAAGCAAGGCTATCTGCCAAGAACACACGTGGGAGAGGAGAGGAGGACACTGAAAGAAGGAGAGACTCAGGGATACGGCCATTGTATTTCTGGTCAAGAAACCAGCCAGAATTCAATACAAGGATTTGCAGAAAGAATTTAAGACCTACCTGTTGTTGAACAACCTACATTTTTAGTGGAATCAATTTAGCTGACCGAGAACTTGAAAAAGTGAATGATTGGTTTTATTCAAGGTCAAGGTTGCAAAGTGAATATAGCAATAGATCAGGAAGGTCAACACGTACAGGGAATTCAGAATAGAAATTATGGTGCAGGGTTCTAGGCTACCCATGCCAAGGACCTCTGAAGAGACAGAATCATTGCAGGCTGAAAAGTCTTAGAAAGAGGCAGACAGCAGGCATTCTGTATCAGGGGTTAGAAAACTACAATCCTGGGCCAAAATCCAGCCCACCCTCTGCTTTTGTAATTAAAGTGTTATCACAACACACCTACTGATCAGTTCAGTTCAGTCACTCAGTCGTGTCTGACTCTTTGCAACCCCATGGACTACAGCACACCAGGCTTCCCTGTCCATCACCAAGTCCTGGAGCTTACTCAAACTCACGTCCACCGAGTCGCTGATGCCATCCAACCATCTCATCCTCTGGTGTCCCCTTCTCCTCCTGCCTTCAATCTTTCCCAGCATCAGGGTCTTTCCCAATGAATCAGTTCTTTGCATCATTTACGCTTGTCCATAGTTACTTTCCAGCTACAACAGAACTGAGTCACTGCAACAGGGATCTTAGGACCTGAAAAGCCCAAAATACTTGACAGAAAAAGTTTGCCAACCCCTAAGGAATGGACATGAAAATCAGACAGCAACACCAGACAGGCAGAAAGAGAGGGAGAGACAAAATCAGGCTAAGCTGATGACCGAGGCAATGGGTATGAGCTGAAGAGAATGAAACATGAGGGCCCTCAGGCCCACAGCCAAGGGCAGAGCAATCCTGGCACAACTTAGGCAAGGACTGGACCCAGGAGATCCAGGCCAGAGAGCAGGCCTGAAGAAAGGGAGAACTCAGGGTGTCCCATCAGTCTGCACAGAACTCCCACTGGAAGCTCATGTTGGGGGATAATATCAACCAATATGAACAGTTCAGCAAGGATGAGGCAGAGACTAAGGCAGAGTTCTCACCCCTGAGTTTAATGGGAAGATGAAAGCCAGAACTAAGTATGTGCGTGGCCGTCATGGGAAAGTAGAAGTCTGAAAATCAAGTAGGACACAAGTATCTGATGCTTCCATATATACAGTTGCCCCACAAGACATGCCAAACCTACATATTGAATTCTCTTGTTTATAAACTAGGGCTTGCCCAGAGGTGGGCCCATCATGAACACATCTACAGAGAGCTAGAAAAGCAAAGATGGGGGAAACAGGAGAGGGCCAATGTCATCAGCACCCAGTCCAGCAGTATGAGGGAGCAGCCTCCACTCAAATGTCAAAGGGTACTCCAGGAGGGGAATGGCGGACTCGGGGTCTGGGTGACAATGTCCCGTGGAAGTCCTCCGCAGCCCCTGGCATGTCTTGGGCAATCAAAGTCACAGAGGTAGTATAGCCTAGTGACTTGAGGACGTGAGTCTTAGAGTCATGAGTCAAGCTTCAGTACTCGTTATCTGTGGGACCTTCAATAAAGTACTTAACCTCTCTGTGGTTTGGGGTCCTCATCCACACAAATGGAGACAGTTGCAGTATCTACTTCATTAAAGCTTCACTGAAAGAACTGAAGGAGTTAACACACACAAAGTACTCAAAAAGGAGGACTTACATAACCATTAGCTATAATTACACTGCCTCATCTTTCTACTAACTTTCATGTGCCCCTAAGTCATCTCCCACTCTGTTTAAAGACTTGACCTTCTAGGGCAAAATATGCACACCCCGAGAAAGCAGTGTCCATCTCAGCCCTTGAGTTTCACACCCACTGGTCTTCATCTCAAGTTAGTTTCTGAAGCACAAAAGTGACAAGGAGGAAAATGTCCCTGCCAACGCTGACATGCTGAAACAGGTGTCTGGAGTTGAAAAAACTGGGGGAAAAAAAAGGATCCAACAAAATATAATTTATTAGTCATCACCTGCTGAACATGTCATGGCTGGGTGATAAATGCCAAGAACATCAATTATGAACTATTCTTACAGCAGGTTTAACATAATCCACCACGACATCCAGAAACCTATATGTTGAGAATGTTCTTTATTTGTTTGGACCACAGGAGAAAAATATTTGGAGTAGAAATGGTAAATGTAATTATTTTGCATGATGTAGGGCAGCCTGCGTCAGCATCCCTCCTGGGACCGGGCTGTTGAACATCTGTCAACGTGTCAACTCTAACCACAGAAGCAAAGCACTTAGTCGCACTTCTGCATCCTTACCTGAAGCCGCAGGGAGAGGATGGAGAAACACAGATATTATTGGCAGTAATATTTCTGGATTTTGAGACATTTTGATGGAAAAACACAGGTATTGGCAGCAATGGTTCTAGACTGTGAAACAGGTGTTTGAACATGACTATAACTAGCCATCTTTCTGGATGCCTATGTCGTGTGATTCCCCTGCTCCAGGAGCAGCATGGGGTGGGGGTGGGGAGGGTCTTCTCCCCAGGAGTCATCCTCCCATGTCCTTCCTCCTGGTCTCGCATCCACAGCAGCCCCGGCCTGATGATCTGTTTCTCTGGACAAACCTCTCTCTTAGCAGCCCCCTCTCCATAACTGAGTGGTTTAGACAAAATAATTCCTATGGTCCTTTCCAGCAGTCAGAGCCTCTGATTCTGACTCTATAAATGCTGACCAGGGACAGGACAACGCTCTGGATCCAGAAAGACAAAAATAATTCAAGTGATTTGTAATCATGATGCTAACTTTTGGGCTCTAATACCTGAGCAATAACATTTCAATGTTCAGAGACGAACTTTTAATGAATATTCAATTGCTCTATTGTTCTTTGTAAGAATACAAAGTGGAAAAGGCAGGATCTGGGCCCCTTGTTCTCCAACCCTACCTCGGATGAACTAAGGAGGCCATATTCTCATGAAAAAGCGATAATCCCAGAAGCCCAGTCTGGAACATATTTCTTCTAACTGGGCCCTGCTCTCTGGCAGCATCTCAGTTCAGTTCAGTTCAGTCGCTCAGTCGCATCCGACTCTTTGCGACCCCATGGCAGCACCTGGAGCTGGTTAAAAATGCAGGCTCTCAGCCTGCTCCAGACCCGGCATCAGAATTTGCACTTGAACAAGATCCTCAGGCGATTGGCAGGCACTCTCCTTAGAGGAACAAGTTGGCAGTACAGTGGAATCACCTGGGGCGGGGGTGGGGAGAGAACCCTGTCCCATTTCTCTCCTTCCCGCCCCCCAACAGAGATGATTCAGATTTCATTGGCCTGGGATGTGATGGGGCACTGGGACATTTTTAAGGTTTCCCAGGGAACTCTAACATGCAGCAAAGTCTGAGAAGCACTGAACTAAACTCTCAAATTCAGGTTCTAAAATTCAAATCCAGAGACAACCAAAGAAAAAGTGAAAGTCAGTCATGTCCAACTCTTTGCGACCCCATGGACTAAACAGATCATGGAATTCTCCAGGCCAGAGTACTGGAGTGGATAGCCTTTCCCTTCATCGAGGGGATATTCTCAACACAGGGATCGAACCCAGGTCTCCCTCCTTGCAGGCGGATTCTTTACCAGCTGAGCCACAAGGGAAGCCCAGAGCCAGCCAACCTCCCCCTAGAAAGATATGCATCACCTTTCCCAAGACCACAGCAGGGTCACCCACTCCCTGGAGTTCTACCTGATGAAGGGTCACCATCCCAAGTCAGTCCCTAACTCTGGCATCTACCTTTGTGTCTAAGATCACAGCCCTGTAGCCCCCAAGGTCCTGCAGGACATGGCCACTCCCAGGGGAAGCTCCCTGGCAGCACTGACTCGCTATTTCTTTCTCTCTCTCTCATGACAACCACAATACTCCAAATCAGAGGAAAGAATTCACTTCTTCAGCAACAGCTCTCATGCAAGGATCTCCAAGCACACGGAACCCTCCGGACAGCGGCTGGAACTCAGGCAGCCAGGAGAGTCCAGGGCACATCCTCCCTGGCCTCAGTCCCTTCCAGGGTGCAGATTCGGAGTCAGCCTGCGTCCGAATGAATGACTGAAGCCTGAGGTCTCTGCGTGGGGACCCACTGACAGTACCCACCAGCATTTGCTTCCCTCCTTTTCAATTATATGATTCCTCCCTGTTGCCTACTGCCCTTTGAAGGCTCCGTGGATTCTGTGCTTCTGGGTTTTTGAAAGACACCTCTACCTCCTTGGGTGTGAGAAGCTGAGAACTCTGGTGTTTATGTGAACACCAAAGGAGCCTGTAGGAGCCCACATGTAAACACCCTGTAGGAACCAAGCTGGGAGCCAGCAGTTCTTGGATATACCGGGGCTCACAGGTTGGTTAGTGCTGGTACAACTAACTTGAGAGTTAAGTCTCCAAATGAAAAGAGAACCCAACAGCCTCAGCTGCGGGCAGATGATATGTGTGGACTAGCTACCGCCAAGTGACTCGGGAAGGAAAGGGATTGGGACAACTCACCAAACAGACTTGAAAACGCCATCCCCTCGGAGGACTCTTGGCAGCTCTATGTTCATGAGTTTGGCCGAAAGAAAAGTGATTTGACTAAAGTGATTTCACAAAGTCACACCTGATCTTTGTGGTAGAAAGTCTGCTTCTCTTTGGGAGAAAAGGGAAGGTGGAGATTTAACTAGTGAGTTTCACATCTCTAGAGGGGAGTCTACATTGTAGTGGTTCCCATCCCTCACTGGCAAACCTGGGACCCTGAGTTGTCTGTTCATTTCTTCATCTGTAAATTGGGGGACATGCTCATAATCAGAGAGCGGATGACACGTAGTAAGTACGACGCAAGTTTCCTAATATTACTTGTCACTTCCCGCTGGATCCGGAGTGTGTGTTTATGTGTCTGTGCATCAAATGAATCATCTACCATAGACCAGATGAAATAACAGAGCAACTGGTTTTAAGAATGAGCAGCGGCATGCTGGATGCTGAACGGCTCCATCAATGTGCAGTACAGATGTTTTGAGGTTTTCTTACCAGGCTATAAAAATGTTTACACAGTAATTAGGCCTGTTATCAGTACACAAACAGATTACACTTTACAGAGTGAATGAACAGCACAAAAACCCTCCCATTTTTCATCAGGTTCAGCATGCTTTCCTAATTCTCGGGTTTACCAAAATAAATTCATTTTTCTGACAACACGGTGCGGGTGCCGCGTGCAGGGAAGAGGCGCTGGGGTGGGGAAATTGACTCTGTTTAACAGAACGCATGTCATGTGCTCTCTCCAGTCCTTCCTCCTCCCCATCTGTAAAATGAGATAACCAAGGTCCCTGCTCACTCATCAACTCCATGGTTCTATTACTTTTCAAGCATTCTCTTCTAAGCACGTCTTCACTCTCCTCTTCCCCAAGAAAGGATGTGTTTAATTAAAGAACTGATGGGAAAGGTAGCAATTCTGCTGAATCACATGCGTCTCCCATCCAACACAGGAGCACGGAGTTGATGGCAGTTCAATCCTGACACTTCAGCTCCCAAGGCCAGTCTGCACAGTGAGACCACAAAGCACTTCCCAAACACATCCATGGCTCTAAGTAACACTCCATGGAATGCGTTGCTTTTCCTGTTTTCAAAGGATAACATTCCAAGGTAATAAACATGTCACCAAAATAATGAACCAAGCTCCCTGACTTGCACTTTCAAATTTTCATAGCAGCAAACTTGTGTTAATGAAACAAAAGAAGTGATTTGTAATCATAGACCCAACTTTGGGGCTCTAACACTAGAGTAATATTGTTTAAATGCTCAGAGATGAACTTTTAATGAATATTTAATTGCTCCATTTTTTATACATATAAAGTATGCTTTCAGTGAACACTCTGAATACTGAAAAGGCAAGAGGCTGTTTCTCCCAGCTAAGCGATGTGTTCAAGTTTCTTAACGATTTTGTTTCAAGGGGGTAAAGGTCATCAAGGTTTCAAGCTCTAGAGGAAGGAGTCTGGGAGAGTCATTTAGAGAAAGGGTGACTTGTTGTAGCAATATTCCAAAATCCTTCAACAAAATATAGATGGAGGTATTTGAAATGCTGAGGAAGAAAATCTCATGATACATGTACAAAAATACGAATGATCTGGGGAAGGAGAATGCAGAAAGGTGCTTTCATTTTTAAAGTAACATTTCCATCTGGCTTTAATTTCTCTTTTTAAAAAAAGAATGTTTGCTTTCATAACAAAAATATTTTTTAAGCATAAAACAAAGAGCCACCCACTGGACAGCTTGTACAAGGTTAAGTACCCTAATTTCTGCCCCAACCAGAATCCATGGGTTTTTCACATTAAAATTTCCACAAATAAAATGGTAGGAAAAAAAGTGTATAGTTGATACAGTCTCAAAACACCCCATCCACGACATTGGTGGTCATCAGTGTATACATTAAAAAAAAAAAATTGGTTATGATTATAAAAGAAATTTGAGCTCGTTTAAAAAAAAAATCATTCATAATGCCAATTCCTTTGGACAAGCACTGTTAAAATTCTTAGTCCACTTCTTTCTATTATTCTTCTATACCACATTTTTAAACAAAACAAATCATACTAGAAATGTAGTTTTGTCCATACCCACAGTTAATTGGTACATGAGAAACCACTAAATTAAGGTCACCAAAGCATTTTCTCTCCATCTGTTACTCTCAAATACTACATTTCCTTTTAGGCTCTGATGAATAGAGACTCACACTCTTGCACTACGGTAGCACACCCAGGAGGCACAGCTGCCAGGGTGATCTTTGGAAAACAGAAATTGGATCATGTCCGTTTGCTGTTTAAAACCCCTCCTGGTCCTCCTAACTAATTCAGAATCAAATCCAAACTCTGCCGGGGGACCTCCGAGGCCCCCCATGAACTAGCCCCTGCTTCTCAGTACACATCTCCTTCCTGTTCCTCAACACACCCAGCAGTTCCTGCCTCAGGACCTTTGCACTAGCAGATGCCACTGCCTGGAAGTTCTTGCCTAGACCTTCCCCCAACTTACCCAGCGTAACTGTGACTCCTCAGTGAGAACTTTCTTGACCACCCAATCTGAAGAAACCCCTGCCTTTGCCTCCGTGATATCACCTAATTTTATTTTCCATTTTTATTTTCTCATTGTCTTACGCCACTAGAATATGAGAGTACCACCTCTATCTAATTGGCCATTGTCCCTGGTACCTGATACAGAGATGCTCAATAAATACAGGATGAATGAATGGAAATGCTTTCAAACTACCCAGATTTGTGGGGCATGAGCTAAAGTAACCTATTTAAACAGGCCTTATTCTCAGCAGCACTGCCCCTTAATGAGACTTTTTAAAATAGGCCGTTACCTTCTCCTGTGGCCTGGTCACGGAAAGCTGCCCACAGCTCTGCCAGTGGGGAAACAAGTGAGTGATTTAGTCTGGGCCAGACTTTCATTTTGCTTATCCGTCTCGTTACCTATGCTGGAAACTCTGTGGTCATGCTGCACTCTTCCCTTCTTCTCCTAATACTCCTTCCTACTCAGTCAATCAGTGAGTCCCACCAACTACCCCTCCTGTAGAGGACATGCCCAAGTCTTCTAGCAGATTCATTCCAGCTTCCTTTCAGAAAAACTACCTCTCCCCATTCCAAAGAAATTTCAGAAAGCTATTCCTGATATGAAGACCCAAAGCTTTGCCAGTGAGAGATTTCCTCTGAGCATTTTGAATGTAGAAGAATAATAACAACAATAAGATGATGATGATGATGGAGGGAAAGGGTAGAGATCATTTACTTTCATAGCATCACCTGAGAGAAACCACAAGACTACTCCAGCCACCAAGATCCCCTCGACTGCCTAATTCCCATCTGCTCCAAGCCTGGCTCTTCAGGCGTGTCCTGAGCCCTGTGAATTTCCATCAGTGCTCGTACAACTTTCTCCTTATTGGCTTTAGTTGCTAGCTGGAGCTGGTTTCTGTTGCTTGCAACCCACAAACCCTAACTGAGAATTCTCCTAAATGTTTGCTCAATTCATCTCTTCTCCTCCATAGTTCCCACCATAGCCTCAGCTCCAGCCACCTCACCGGTATCTACGCCTCTGGACTTCTCACTGCCAAATCCATTCTCCACAAGGTCTCCAACCAGACTTACCTAAAACTCCAATCTGACCTTGCCACTCGCCCCCTAGTCCTTCTACCATTCCAGCCTCTTCTCTCGTCCTTTCCTGCCTCACTCTTGAAGCTCCAGGAGGTCCGAATTACCAGTTGCTTTGTCATATCTTCCATGTGTTTTCTTACCTCTCCCATAACATCCTCTGCCTGGGATACCCATGGAGGACTGGCTACTTCATGACCATCCTTCAAGCTCAGCTCAGACATCAGGCAGTCACACCAGACTGACTGCCTCCCACCTCTGCTCACAAATGTGTATCCCTCACACGTGGTCTGCCTTCCCCATTAATGTGTGAATTTTCTGATGGTAGCCGCTGTGTCATATTCATCTCATATTCATTCTTACATCTGTACCACATAGTAGGCACTGAATACATTTTTGTTCAATGTTAAATGATTAAAAACATCATTCACTCAGAAAGCCCCAGGTTGGATGCCACAACTGTGCTTTCATTTTCCTCCTTTCAAACCACATGCAGAATTAGCCTCCAATGGAGCCACCGAGGGGTCAGCCAATGCCCTGCCCATCTTGAAGGACAGTTTCATTGCTTGCGAGTTCGGATGCACTCTGTCTTAACAAGCACAGGAGGCTGTGGCTCGTTGTGCCGCCTAATGGTTCTCCATCACGAAAAGACATTTCAGACACTGACTACATCAGGTTAGGCCTCAAGGGAAGGGCAAAGATGTCACCCAATCCCATACCACTGTGGGCGCAGAGAGGGAACATGCAACCAAAGGCGCCGCCGTCTATAATTAAGCCAGCGTGGGCTTGAGCCCCATGCGTCTCCAGTGTGGGCACACGTGGAGGGCAAGGCCTCCCCCCCGACCCACTGCACAAGACAGAGCCCCCTCTATGCCTGAGCTTCCTTGTCAGGAATAAGTAATGAGATGCTGCCCTGGGTTCACTCAGCAAACACAGAAGGGGCATCCACCTTGGGTCTGACCCTCGAAAGGCACTGAAGGTCAAAGGTTACTAAAACACTCCTCAGATCATAAGCAGCAGTGTGCAAAGAGCCCTGGACCTACAATCGGAACACTAGCCTCTTAGAATCAAACCCTAACCCTGCCTCTTACCCACAAACTACCTGCTCACATGAAAGTTGGTTACCCGCCTTCAGCGTCAGTTTTCCAAATACGAAACACGAAGGCTACGTGAGCTCCAATGCGTAGAAGTGTCTGACACCAAGAAGGGTCCCAGAAATCTGAATTAAGAGGGTGTGCAAAGACCTTAAACGTCCAAAGTTCTCTTTGAACCACCAGAATTCCTCTCTATGTAAGAACTAGCGCCCCCTTCTGCCACCCACTGGGCACTGCAGAGGCTGGCGGAGCCGGAATGTGCTGCCAAATCTAGCTAGCAGGCGCGGTGCGAGAACCGAGGACCAGCCCTCAGACAGGTCTCTCCCACTGTTGACCCAGGAGCACTCCGTCCCTCCCAAAGCCACTTGCAATGGAAAATAATTTCTAGACGGCCGCCTAACCTTTCCCAATGCTTGGGCACTGATCAGAGGCCTCCCACTGCGGAGATAAATGTTAACCAAGCAGCCGTCACACCTGCACCCTCACCTCACCCCTTCGCGAGGAAAGGGAGCCGTGGGTCTCCATCACGTCCCGCCCATCGTGTTCTCCATGGAACCAGCTGAATGAAGTGATTTTCTTTCTGCAAAGCCCTTTGCTGCACCCTCACTGAAGGCCTGATTACTGGCAGTAGTTACAGTCCGAGTTCAGAGAAAGGTGATCTCAATGAACAATTCTAAGAGGATTTAGCGCTCCTCCAATAAAACATCCGAGGGATTGGGTTTCCAGAGAGTTTTGTTTTCATTACTCCACTTGGATACAGTCAGTAACCAACATCAGTGTTGTAGACCAGCTTCTCCGTAAACATAGCTGTTTTTCAGGCAGCTACTGCCATGAAAAACCCACATGTCTGCAGTGAGCTCAGAAAGGCTGGGGGGGGGGGGGGGGGGGGCGCTCAGTTGGGCCTCCGTTAGCCGCCAGGAGAACACCGCCCCGGGGCATCCATCGGGCATGTGGGGGGGCCAATGCCTAAGGAACTAGCAAAGTTTTGCAGCTCCTGGAGCCCAGGAATCCATCCTTAGCTGGGGGTGTCCCAAGAGAGCAGCAAACACAGGAGAGGTCCGAGCTGCCTCCAGACTTCAGAGCCTCAAAGAACCAAGTAGCAAAGACAATGGAGATTCCATCAACACCTCCTTCTATCTGCAACACTTTTTTTTCCCCCCAAAAATAGATGAAATGAAAACCACCAACAAACCAAGGAGAAGAGCTGCGGTCAGGGTTGGATGAAAGCCGTGTTCTCCTCTGGCCCCAAGACAATTTCACACCAAATGGCTTTAAAACCCTTTCCAAGGCTCTGAGGCCTGAACTGAAAGAGTTTCTCTTTTGGACTGCGAGTCAGCAGTTAAGGAAGCAGAACGTGGAAATCCTAAGAGTTATGAGTTTTCACTTTTGCACAAATGCTCTGTGTCTGGACACACGAAGGGAAGAAATCTACCCATTCCTTCTAGAGAAGGTAACCCCAACTCCATCCCCGGGGCTGTTCTTATATAGTTATTATTAGCACGAATCAGACTTCAGTGGACACGACCCAACACAGCCACACACACCGGCACTGAGCAAGCTCTCTTGCGAGCCCAGCAAGGTGTCCTTTTAGGCAAAATATGGAGCTCAAGGCCTGGGGATGGCGCCCCAGGCTTGGGGCCTCAGGAACTGCAGGTATCATTTCCCCGGGGTAAAGGACTTCATCAATACAAGGAAGGCGCTTTCCCCACACACACACTGGTCCTCAAAGAAAAAATGCAGAGGGAAATGATGCTGGGGATGGGGGCAGAGGGCGCACGTGGCTGGCGCCTAGATAGCAAAAAAGTAGCCCTCGCTCCACGCTCAGCACCCCATCCCGTCCGGGTGAGGCGTCCTCCGCTCTCCCTGGCCCCGAGGCCGTCCCCAGAACTACCTGCTGCTGCCTAGGCGCCCTCGGGCCAAGTCTGAAGAAGTTCACTCCCCGTCGCGCCAGTCCAGGGACGCTGGGGCATCCGGTAAACCCAGACTGCCCGGCGGAGTCGGCGCCCGCCTCTGCCGGGGCGCGGGACTCCGGAAGCTGCCGGGGACTCAGAGGCCAGCTCAGTGCAGCCAGGTTTCAGGCTGGGCTGCCGGAGGCCTCCGGGTGATCCCGCGCTCCCCAGGGCCGGCGGACACCGGGCGGTGGCGGCGAGGAGCGTGCGCCCCGGAGGGCGAGTAGCCCTCGCCGGGGCTGGAGGTGGAGGGAATCCTCCCCCGAATGCCAGGACTCCCGGCTTCCCGGGTACCTGGAAGCCGCCCGGCTCTCCACCTGGGCTGCCGTGCAGTTCCTCTCCCTTCCACCGCCCAGGCACCCGAGGCCGGGGGCGCGCAGACAAGCGGCTACCGGCGCCGGCGACTCGGCGAACGGCGCCCAGCCTGCAGCCCTCACAGTTCTGGGACACCCGGGTGGGACACCCGTCGCCCTGACCGGACCCCACGCCCCCAGGCGGGCGGACACCCGCCACCCCCAGGGAGAGCAAGGAGGCTCGGGCAACCCCCAGCCGCCCGGTGCCCTCTCCCAGCGCCAACAGGTATGGGAGGCGTTGTCGCCAGCCCGCCCACTCCGGGACCAGGGCCCGCCACAGCCCCGGGCTTTGGGCACGGTGCAGAGGGGCGGACGGAGGGAAGAGGCGAGGGCGGGAGCGAGCGGGCGGCGGCACTCACCTCTGGCTGGGCCGGGGCCGGCCGCGCGGGCCCGCCGCCCCGAAGCCCGGGTTCCGAGGCGCCTCCGCGCGCGCCGGGGGCTTCCTCCGAGGCCCGCAGGGAGGAGGTGGCGCGGGGGGAGGCGCCGACGGACAGCGCTCAGCCTCACGCTCACACCCCCGGCCGGCCGCCGCGGCCCCGCGCCGGCATCCTAGCTGCCGCCGGCTCCCACGGCGCCCCGGGCTGCTCCCCAAGCGCGCGCCGGGGTCGGCGCGAGCCCCTCGTCGGCTCGGAGCGCGATCTGGGCGCGCTCCTCTTGTCCTTGTCCTCGGCTCCCGTCTGGGGACGCTGCCCCGCACCCCGGCTCGGCGCGCGGCTCTACCCCTCCCGCTCCCGCTGGCCGTGCAGAGCCCCGGCGCGCGGGCTCAGCCCATGTGCGCGGCTGCCTCGCTGCGCCCCGAAGCCTAGTGGCCGAGGCCCCGCCGGAGTTGCGCGCCCTAGAAACTCCATGCAGCTCCGGCCTCCTCCCCGGCTCCTCCCCGGCGGGCCCCCCGGGGCCTTGAGGCAGCCCGCGGCGCTGTCCCCGCCCTGCCTTCGCCCGCGTCAGGAGCCGGGTTTCTGGGCGCGCCTCGCCTCCGAGGGTCGGGGAGCCCCCACCCCCACCCCTCCGCCTCGCCAATGGCTCCCTCGGTTTCCAGGCAGCGCAACCTGAGGAACGCCTCGGCGCGCGCGCACTCACACTCGCGCGCGCACACACACACACACACACACACACGCACTGCACACACAGGCACACGCGCGCGGGGGGCGAACTGGAGCTTGGCAGACGGTCCTCCTTCCTTCCTCCCCAAAGAAGCTGCCCACGTTAACTCCGGCAAACTGCTGTTCCCCGTATTGGACAACTCACCGAAGCGCCCCCCACCTTAACTACTTCATCCCCGGCGCCAGGATCACACCTGCATCCGCTCCCAGGGCGAGGGCGAGCGCCGAGTCAAGGTGCCTGCGGCCAGAACTGGGGGAGGAGGAGGGTTCGGGGTGCCCACCGCAGTACCACCTAGGGAGGCACTTCTGCAGCGACCGCCTGCCGACCTCTGATCCCGCTCCCCGGGGTCTGAGAACACGTGGTTTGGCCCCCCACCTCCCTTCCCAAGGTCACAGAATGGATTCGATGAGGGGGGTGAGGGTGCCTGGACACAGGTGTGAGCTTGACATCTCGAAGACTGTCTGCAACCTGCCCTGACACTGCCCGCTGCCAAGTCCATACCGAGACAGGCCCCTTTCCTCCCCTGCCCCATGCCTCAAGGGCAACTCTTTAAATGAGAGTCTCCAGTCACCTTCTCTGGTCCCCCACCTGTCTACCTCTCATATGCCCAGAAGCTGACAGAATACACAGTGCTACCCACGTTTGTGTTGCAAAAAGAAAAAAATGAAAAACACCCAGAGGCATCTCAGTCTGTCCCATAGACAGAGTCAAACACCTACCAGTCTCCTTCTGCCCCTCCCAAGGGTGTGCCACAGGAGAAGGAACCCACCTGGCTGGAGCAGACTAGTCTTTCCTGACAGCACCCTCTTTTCCAAGGTCCCCACTTTCTTGCCCCCCTCTAGGTGGCAGAAAGACTATGCCACCAGCTCAGATTCTTCCAACTCCCAGAATCAAAGAAAAGATATACATAAAAATTCTCACACCAATCAGAAGCAAAGCAGGCAATACTGCCCTAAGCCTCTGGTCCAAACAGCTCAGTAATCACCTCTCTTCTGGCTGGTGCAGCTGCCAAGAGAATGTGGGCATTGGTGCTGCCAGCCAGGGGCACAAGTTAATCAGGGTCCCCTCCTTGCCTGCACCTCCTGATCTGCGCCCTGAGTGTGGTTCCTCTGAGCCCCAGTAATACGCTCATTGCTGATACCGTACCTTTGGCATTCAGTCTTTGCTACCCTGTATTCTCACTATTTTTTCTTGTACCTGCCCTACTTCCCAAATTATCTTCTTCAGCCACTGGCCGAATCTTATGTACATAGTTCAAAGATGTACATAGAAGTCATTTCCAGAAGTTTCTCTGAAGGGTCACAGGCACATGAACTAATAGAGTTGGTAGAGTCTCAGAAGCATCTTTCCCTCTGAACGTTTGGATGAAAGCTTCATCTTCTAGCAATGTTTCCTCCCCTAGCAATCAGTTGTTTTGCCATTTTCTGGGTGGCAACCAGGTCACCAAAGTGCCTTAAGCGAGTCTATAAACACACATGGAGTTCCTGGTACAAAGTAGATGTAACCCTTTAACCAGAGGAGGACACGTCTATCAGATCTCTGCCCTCACTGCTTGTGTGAATTTGGATAAGTTGTTTGTTCTCTCTAAATCTTACTGTCCTCCATAAAGAATGGACTGTGGACACAGAGGGGGAGGGAGAGGGTGGGATGAACTGAAAGAGCAGCGCTGAGATACATACACCTCTGCGTGTGACATAGCTGGTGGGAAGCTGCTGCCCATCACAGGGAGCTCAGCTCGTTGCTCTGTGATGACCCAGAGGGCGCTGTGGGGGGTCGGAGGGACACTCAGGAGGGAGGGGATATGTGTGTACATAGAGCGGATTCATATTGTCCTAGCACAGAAACTAACACAACTTGTAAAGCAAATATAATCCAATTAAATAAGTATATAAAAACCTCACTGCCCCCAGTGAGGTAAAAATGGGGATTTTATCACTTCTACCCCAGCCCTTCCCTTGTCTTTCCTTCTTTTGTTTTACCTTCAATAAGTATATTTACTTCAAGTGCCCAAGACAGTCAAGGGTAGGGGGCGATGAAGGGGTCTGTTGCATTCTGAAAAGAAATGAGCAGAAAAAGAAAAAACTATTTGGGCACATGTTGGGGGATAATGATTTCCGTGTATCTTATCAAAGTGCAGACTATGGAATGCATTGGCTTCTTTACAACACACGTTCTTTACTTTGTGGCAAGAGGTTTTAGAGTGGTTTGTTAGGCAGCAACAGATAATCAAAACGAAATTCGGTAACTGGAAGTAGACTACTGCTATAACAAACGCTTAAAACATTGGCTCTGGGACTGGACAATGAACAGAAGCTAGATGTGCCTCATAAGACTGTTAGTGAAAGCTGCAAGGGCCTCAGGAAGACTCTTGGAGAGGACTTGAAGGACACTGCAAACACTTTCTGGGAAAAAAAGAGCATGTAAGTCATGGACTGGTGGGTCAGTTAGAAGACATGACAGATGAGAAGGCAACCTAGGGAATTCATGGACCTGACTAGGAGAGTTCCAGGTAGAGCACAGAAGAAGCCAACTGGGTTTTTTGAGATGCCGATGATGAAAGACAAGCGGAGATTAATTAAAGCAGAAATTATTCCGCTTTTGGTGGTAGAATTTAGAGGAAATAGAACCAGGACTTGCTGGATTAGAGAGGAGAACTGTACCTCCTGATTCTGACATCTCCTGGCAAAAACACTCAAATCCTGGGGGCAGTAAACTGTGGTCCGCAGATAAAGACGAAGTTAGGGATAGGGCAGTCAGAACTTTAGTTAAGACCTCACAAAGGGATTCCCCTGGTGGTCCAGTGGTTAAGAATCCTCCTGTTAATGCAGGAGACACAGGTTTGATCCCTGGTCGGTGAAATAAGATCCCACATGCCACAGGGCAACTGAAGCCCATGCGCCACTACTGAAGCCCATGCGCCTCATTAGAGAGTAGCCCTCAGACAGCAGCAAGGAGCCCAGTGTGCTGCAGCCGAGACCCAGCACAATTAAAAAAACAAAAACCTCATACATATCTAAGTGCAGGCCTAAATGAGCTTTCAAGAATCTTAGAGACATGGTGCCTCAGCCGCCTCAACAATAGCTTGAATCACAGGAAGTCCTCAATGGTTTTAAAGAAAACATATCAGTTTGGGACTAAAAGGGACAGAGGCCTTCTGGATCCCCAACCCCTAATGGCTGCACACAGGAGCCATTTCTTCTGAGAGAGGGAGAAGGACTCTTAGAGGAACCAACAGCCCAAAAGATAAAGCCAAGAGCCGTGAAGAATCATTCCCAAGAAGCAGGACTGGGTCTTAGTTAAAGAACTGATGACAGGTTCCCAGCTGGATTTCAGAACTTCTGTGAGCTGGAGTGACTGCTACTGTAAATACCACCGACCTCCTCCCTTACTGAATGGGTGTCTATCGCAGTTGGGCTTCCCCCAGGGCTCAGTGGGTACAGAATTCATCTGCAGTGCAGGAGACAGAAGATGGGTTCGATCCCTGCATTGGGAAGATCCCCTGGAGGAGGAAAGGCAACCCACTCCAGTATTTTTACCTGAAAAAATCCCATGGACAGAAGGAGATTGGCAGACTAGATTCCATGGGGTTGCAAAGAGTCACTCAGTCATGACAGAGACTGGTAGTCAGTCAGTAAACGCTATCGCAGTTACTATCTCTCTGTCTCACTGCTGTATGTGGGGTGTTTAGAGGAGAGGTGAAAGGAGCTTACAGATCTTCAGACTGAGAAAACCTGCCCTGAACCTGCTTTAGATAAACAGATCCAGGACCTGAGCATGGTGGCCACAAGGAGATGAGACTTTTTGGAACTTGTGAATGTGTCTGGATATGTTTTATGTTAGAAGAATATAAATAATGCTTGGCTGAAGGTGAATTTTTGACTGTGTTGAATTAAAGATGGCTTTAAATTCTTTAATATTCCTGTCATCAAATTGGAATCTACGGGACTTCTCTGGTGACTAAGACTCCACGCTCCCAATGCAGGGGAGCTGGGTTCATCCCCTGGTCAGGGAACTAAGAGTTCACATGCCACAACCAACAATCCTGCATACCACAATTATAAAACCCTGCATTCTGCAAGTAAAGATCCCACATGCTGCAACTAAGACCTAGGCCAGGCAAATAAATAAACTTTTTTTAAAAATTGGAATCTACATCACTCTTCCCTTGAATCTGGACTATCTGGACTCCCTTAATATCCTGGACTATCGAGGATATGTTACTTCTTTAACCAAATAAAGAATTAAAGTTATTTTTGTGCCAGGCTCCAGTTTAGGACTTAAACCAGAAGCTCTTGTTTTCTGTCTCCTGGAACACTCTGTTAGGGCTCTAAGTCACCATGTGGGAAGTCCAAGTACCCACAGTCCACCATGCTGCAAGGCAGCTCAAGCTAGCTGTGTGGAGGGAAGGCGGTTGGGAGGTAAGGAAGGAGAAATGGTGGTGGGGGGGGGGAGGCGGTGTTGAAGGAGAGAGAGATCTGGTCAGTCCTCAGCTATTCTAGCCCCTGCTGTTAAGAGTCCTCCCAGCTGAGGACCCATATTATAGAGCAGACAGAAGCCATCCCCACTGGACCCTGTATGAACTCCTGACCTACAGACTAAAAGAGGTAGTAATACACTGATGTTCTAAGCCATTTAATTTTGGGGTGATTTTTTTATGCAGCTGTAGATAACCAGAAAGAATGTGCTAAGTTGGAAAGATTTCCAAACTATATTGTAGAGTGAATTGCAAAATAACACACATGACACCATTTTTGAAAAAGAAAACTTTGTACATAGTGTCCATATATGCATAATATAACTGGAATGCTATGTGTTGCCTAACTCACTCTGGAGAATCAGTACTAAGAAGATTTCTACTTTTAGATATACATTCTGTGAACATTCTATAACAAAGATTTTTTGTATTGGCTTAAATTTTAAATGAGAAAATATCCCATATTTAATTTATCTCAAAGCAATAAACACATTGTATACGACCATAAAAAGAATAACACACTCTCTGGTTTTGAAAAAAAAACAAAGGGTTTACTCTGTGACTGGATTATTAATGAAAAGAGATTATATTGATACATGTGTTGATAAATCTTTTGATCTCTAGGCTAAAGAAAATTTAAGTTCTCAACAAAGCAAAAACAAGTTATCAACAAAGCGGGGGGAAAAGACTGGCTTCAGGAGTGTATGTAACACTAGATCACAGAATTAAAATGAGCCAATAAACAGAGGATAACTGACCTCGTGTAGGACTTATACATATATTTAGGTTGTTATCATGTATGAAACTAAGAAGAAAATAGTTTCCAAATGAAACAAATAAGAAAATAAATGGCCTTTTTTTTTTTTACATATTCTGGAAAAATATTCAAAGACTTGCATCAGCCAATTAAAAAAAAAAAAAATGGAATCAAAGTGAAGAACTCAAGAATGGGGCCAGGAATCCAGAGAGAAGGAAAGGGCATTGGTGTGAACCTGAAATTCTCTGCTGCCTTTGATTTTGAAACATTACCTGATTTCCAAGTTGCATTGGACCAAAAGGCCAAAAGGAAAGTACTATCTCAGAAATTTTGAGAATATCACAGACTTAGAGAGAAATTAATCAGCTTCCAGTACTACCAAGACAGTCAGGACCTGAGGGACTAAAATCCAAGGAAAGAAAACCTCAGAAAAGTGAACGTATTATTCTGCTCCACTCTCCCCCTAAAGGCACTTGCCTCGTTTTAAGAAGCACAGAGTGAAAAACAAGGAAAGGAAACAGAGCAGAGGCTAAGTCGCTTCACAGTGAAGGGGAATACTTGGGAATCTCACAATGCCCGCAGAATAAAAAACTGGAGCTTAGAACCTGACAAGGAGGGCAGCGCAAATAAATGCCCCAGGGTTTCATCTGGAGCTCTTGAAAGACAACGTGTATGAAGATGAACAGCAAACCAGGAGTTTTAAGAGAATCAAATTCATCTTCAGATTATCTCAATTATTGATTAGTAAAAGTTGATCTACATCTCTCCTAACTGCCTGCTGGATGAAAATTGGCATCTCACTGAGGAGACAGAACAACATGTAGAACCACAAAAGATTTCAAATATCATATCTGGCATTTAATTTTTTAATTGCCAAACATGTCAGGTAATGAGGCCAAATTAAGAAAAACCAACAGAAAAACCAACAGACAGTAAAAACATACGTGATCCAGATACTTGAGTTATATACAATGAACATTAAAACAACTGTCATACATGTTCAAGAAAATGAATGGTAAGACAAAGAAATTTACCAGGGAAGAACTAGAATTTATTTTGAAAATAAAATAAAATGGTAATTCTGGAACCAAAAAAAAAAAAAAAAATTCATTCAATAGATGTTCTTAAAGCAGGACCAACACAACAAAAGAGATCAGTGAACTGTTAATTAAGTCAGAAGAAAATATCTTATTGAAGTATGAAGAGAGGAAAGAATGAAAAATAGAGAAAAGAGCTTAAGAGATACATAGAATATCATGAATGGTCAAACATGTAATTGAAGTCTGAAAAAAAAGGAGGGGTTTGTGGACAGAATGTGGACAGATAAAATCTTGGCTGAGAATTTTCCAAAGACTGATTAAGCCACAATTTCAGGAAGTCCTAATAACTCAAAGCAGGATATGTGCATAGAAAGACACATAGGCAATCATAATTACATTTCTAAAAACCAATGACAAAATATTAATATTAAAAGAAGCCAGTCCCTCCTCTTTACACACACACACACACACACACACACACGCTACTTTCAAAGGAACAACAGATGACTTCTCAACCAAAATGACAAAAGTTAGTATAACTTACAAACATTGGTATAATCTTTGATGTGTTAAAAGAAAATAACTGTCCATCTAAAATTCTGAATGCAGTGAAAATATTCATTAAAAAGAATGCTGAGGAATTTTTGCTCCTGAGCTAGCACTAGACTTACCCCCACCCGACCCTCCGCACTATTACCACTAGAAAACTTCATATAAAAATATATAAATTAACTGTTTTCAATAATTGGACAATAACCAGTGAAGGACTGTAATCCACATGCGGACAGAGAGAAATAGGACGCGCCCTGCAGTGGCCGGGCCTCTGCCTGGAGTCGCTTTCTGTGCCCTGCAGAGGAAACAGAAACAAAAACTCGGCACAGAGGCTCCCTGAGCCGAGGATTCGGAGAGGACCCTTCACGCAGCTTAGGGAGCTGAAACTTGTCAGGCAGATCACTGGAGAGAGAAGACTGCAGCCAAGAGCTGAGAAAATCTTTATAGGGATTCCTTTGAGCTCTGGGTTGATAACTAAGATGTACACTCACAGGATAAAATTCCACATGGTCAGGCAAAGAAGAGCTGGTAGACACCTGTAAGTTGAACAATTCCTAGAGCTAAGAAAGAACTGGAAGACATTTAAGTTCTGATGAGCCTGAGTGGATAAAACACCTGTGATTCTAGTAGAGACCCCAGGTAGATTGTACCTTAGGAGTAGGACTGAATGAACTAGCCTTAGGATAGAAGTTATTCTACTTCCATAACCGAGCTTTAAAAATCATCAGATAAATCAAGCCAATTCACAAGTAAACTCACCTGGGTAACAAACAAACTTCAAAACTCTTTAAGGACAGCAACAAAATCCAGATATTTGAAAAATAATTAACACTAAAGAAGGCATAAAAGAGGAAAGAACAGACAGAACAATAGAAAATAAACATCAGGCTAGTATATTGAAAACTAAATATACTGTGAATTACATTTAATTTAAAGAGTTTAATGCTATAATTAAAGGGCAGAAAACATCAGCTGGATAAAAAAACAATAAGACCCAAATATAGACTGTTTACAAAATGCACTCTTTAAATATACAAACACAGATAGGTTAAAAGTTCAAGGATAGAAAAATGTACAAGAATGAAAATGTACAAGAAAAAAGTACAAAGATGAAAATATTAATCATAAGAAATCTGGAACAATTATATTAAATATTGGACAAAATGTATTGCCAGACATTGAGTTAATTAATAAAGATAAAAAGCCAATTCATTAGGAAGATATAATAATCCAAAATGCACCCATAATAAAGCTTTTAAAATACATGAAGTACAATACATGAAGTAAAAAACAAATCCACCCACATAATGAACACACCTCCCTCAGCATGGATAAAACATGTAAAGATACAGAAGATTTGTCAAACACTAGGAAATAACTTGACCAACCTGAATTTATAAAGCACTGCATTAGCCACTGCCAGATACACAATCTTTTCAGGTACACATGGAATGTCCATAAAAGACCATATGTTGGGCCTCACAATGATTCTCAGTAAATTCAAAAATATTGAGATCACACAGAAAGCATTCTCTGCCCACAATGGAAATGTATTAGAAATAAATAACAATAAGGCATTTAGAACATTCTCAAATATTTTATAAGTAAAACACAGTTTACATAATGCACAAGCCAAAGAATTAAAAACAAAGGATAAAAAGCCAAAGGGAAAAAAAAACTTTTTTAATTTTTAGAGCAAATGAAATGAAAATGCAAGGTGTTAAACTTTGTAGAATGCAGCTAGAACAGTGCTTAGAGAGAAAATTATAACTTAAAATATTTATTTTAGAAAAAGAAAGATTTAAAAGTAATATTCTAAGATTTCACTCTGAGAAGCTAGGAAAAAAAAAACAAGTTAAATCCAAAGAAGACAGAAGGAAGGAAATAATAAAGATAAGAGAAGAAATCAATGAAATAGAAAATGTACAAATAATAGAGAAAATCAAAGAAAATATAAGTAAAATTGGTAACTCTCTAGCCTGATTTTAAAATCTGGAGAAAATACAAATTACCAAGATCAGGCCTAATGGAAGGGACTATAGTGTAAATCCTAAAGACATTAAAAATAACAAAGAAATATTATAAATAACTTTATTCCAAAAAACTTGACAACTTAGACAAAATAGAAAAAACTCCTTGAAAAATAGACACAAGAAGAGATAGAAAATATGAATAGTTTCATACCTTTTAAAGAAATTTAATTCATAATTAATAACTTCCTCCTTCCAAACACAAAACAAATCCCTTTATGCTCAGATGACTTCTCTGTTGAATCCTAACACACATTTAACAAAGAACAAACACCAATCTTATAAAATCTTTCATGAAATAGAGAGTGACACATCTCAAGTCATTTTATGAGGGCAGTGTTACCCCATTACCAAAATCAGATAAAGGCTTTACAAGAAAATAAAACAAATATAAATGCAAAAGTTTTAACAATGTATTAGCAAATGGAACTCAACAATGTATAAAAAGAATGATACCTCTTGGCAAAATGGGATCTTTCCCTGGCATACAAAGTTGGTTTAAATTTTTTTTAATTAATCAGTGTAATTTTTCATATTCAGAGAAGAAAAAAATCATGATCATCTTAATGCATACATATAGAGCATTTGACAAAATTAACACTCATGCACAACTAAAAATTCTCAGAAAAGTAGGAATAGAAAGGGAAATTTCCTCCATGTGATGAAAGACATTACAAAAAATGGATAGATACCATTATACCAAATGGTCAAAGATTGAATGCTGTTTCTAGGAAACCAGAAAGAAGGCTTCTATGGAATATTTGCTGGGGGGCTCCAGCCAGTGAAGTAAATCATTCAAGATAAATAAAATGCGAACAAATTAGTAAGAAAAAAGTAAAACCATCTTTATTCAAAGTCAACATGATTGTGTATGTAGAAAATCTTAAGGAATCTACCAACGACAACAACAACAACAAAAAACAAGCTTTTAGAAATAATCAGTAACTTTAGCAAGGTCACATTCTGTGAGATCAGCACTACAAATAAGCAACTGGAAAATGAAATTGGAAAAATAGCAATATTCACAATAATATCAAAACCGTGAAATATTATGGATACATTTAACAAATAAGTCCAAGGTCTGTATACCTAAAACTACAAAACACTGGTGAGAGAAATTTTAAAAAGATCGAAACTAAATGGAAAGATATAACATGTTCATGATTTGTTGGAGTTTTGATATTTTTAAGATGTTAATTCTTCCCCAAATTGATCTATAGGTTCAACGTAATCCAAATCCAAATGCCAGAAAGTTTTTCTTCGGAATCTAAAATTTATATATAAATGCAAAATTGTATTGATATACATACACACAAGAGCCAAAACAATTTTTAAAAAAGAAGAAAGTTGGAAAGGATTGCCTGATTTTAAGACTTATTATAAAACGAATTAAGGGAGTGTGGCTTTGGCAGAAGAATAGACATACAGACCCAAGGAAATAATAGATCAGGAACAGATTGACATGTATGTGATCAACTGACCTCTGACAAAAGTGCCAAATTAACTCTTACCTTATCCCATACACAAACATAACTCAAAATTAGATCATAAACCACAGAACTTTTAAAAGAAAATATTGGAGAAAATCTTTGCAACTTTGAGCAAGTAGAGTAGATATTTTAGAAATGGACATAAAAAGCACAAATTATCAAAGGAAAAACACACACTTTTACTGCCTCAAAATAAAAATCTTCTACTCCAGAAGACACCCTTGAAAAAAATGAAAAAAGCCACAAATAGGGAAAAATTGGGAATTCCCTAGCAGTCCAGCGGTTAAGACTCAGCACTTTCACTATCGTGGCCTGGTTTCAATCCCTGGTCTGGGAATTAAGATCCACAAGCTGCACCGCAGGACCAAAAAGAAAAAAAAGGGGATCACAGACAGTGGGGAACACATGTAACTCCATGGCTGATTCATGTCAATGTATGACAAAACCCACTGCAATGTTGCGAAGTAATTAGCCTCCAACTAATAAAAATAATTGAAAAAAAAAAGAAAAGTTATTTACATATAATTTATATTCCTATATTATATATAATTTGTATGTATATAATGCTATATATCTGGCAAAAATTTGAATTAAGACTATATCAAGAAATTTTGGGGGCTTCCCTGGTGGCTCAGTGGTGAAGAGTCCGCCTGCCAATGAAGAGTCATGGGTTCGATCCCTGATCGAGGAGGCTCCCACGTTTGGAGGAGCTACTAGGCTATTGTATCACAGCTGTTGAGCCTGTGCTCTAGAGACCAGGAGCTGCAACTAGTGAGCCCATGTGCAGCAATTACTGGAGCTCCCACACCCTGGAGCCCCCCGCTCCACAACCAGAGAAGCCACTGCAATGAGAAGGCCAGCCACTGCAACGAAGAGTGGCCCTCACGCACCTCAACTGGAGAGAAGCCCGTGCAGTAACAAAGACCCAGCACAGCCAAAAATAAATACATAAAATTTTTAAGAGAAATCTTGTAACTCAATAAAATGAAAATAATTCAATTTTTAAATGAGCGAGTGATAGGACATGACTTCACAAGAAAGAGGAATGGCCAATTGCATATGAAAAATGGTCATCTGTGTTAGTCATCAGGGAATGCAAAGTAAAACCACAATGGAATACTGCTACACAATCAGTACAATAGATAAATTTTAAACACCCAACAGTACCAAGTTCTGGTAAAAATGTGGAGCCACTGGAACTCTCCTACATTTTGTTGGGAATATAAAATAGTTCACTCATTTTCAAAAACTGTCCATTCCTTGTAAAGTTAAACACACAATTACACTATGATTCAGCAATTTCAATTGTAGGTGATTTTCTTAAAGAAATGAAGTCCACACTGTGACTTTTACATGAATGTTCATAGCAGCCTTATTCATAACTGTCCCAGACTGAAAATAATCCAAATGTTCATCACTAAATGAATGGATAAACAATTGATGGCATATGCATACACTGACATACTGCTCAGCAATTAAAAGGAACAAAACTAGAGACCTACCACATCATGGCTGAATCTCAAAAATGTTATCCTGAGTGAAAGAAGCCAGACACAAAAGAGTATAGATTCCATTATTTCATTCTTACAAAATTCTAGAACAGGAAAAATAAATCTAGAGTGACAGAAAGTAAATCAATGGATGCCTAGGGTAGAGACTGGGGTGGGGGGTAGTGTTGACTGCCAAGGGGCACCAAGGAATTTTTTAGGGTTGATGGAAATGCTTATGTCTTTACTGATGGTTATACAAATGTGTATACATTTGTCAAAACTCATCTAACGGTACACATAAAATGATTGCATGTTATTGTATATAAATTGTCCTCAACGAACTTAATTTTAAAAGAAAAAAGTGAAGCCTTAAAAATATCATGTTTAAAAAATTTGTGAAATTAATACATCTTAAACATACAGATAGAAAATTTTTCACCAACACCCATCCTAAAAGAAATGGTAGACTGAATTGTCCAGGCAGAAGAAATAAGAGTCCAGATAGAAGAATGTAGACAGGTGAATAGAGAGCTTGGAAATAATAAATAGGTGGTAAATTTAAATAGCAATTATTATATTTTAATCTTCTAATAATACATCTTAATAACAATGTTTGGTAGGTTGCTAAATATATAAAGAAATAAAATCCATGATAACAATTGTACAAAAGATGGGAGTGAATATAGTTAAAAGTATTCTCAGGTCCTTACATCATATTGAAGTGATAAAGGTACTCATTTAAGATCTATACCAGTGGGTCAAGGATATACATTGCAATTTCTAGGGTAATTGCTAAAAGAATAATAAAAGGATGTATAATTAGTAGTGGGGAATGTAATGATAAAAACACTTGATTGAATTTCAAAAAAAGGGAAGAAGAGAGGAAAAGGGGAACACAGGACAGATGAGATAAGCAGAAAGTAAATCATTGATTGAAAGCCAAATAAATCAGCAGTTGCATTCAATATTACCAGACTAAATATATTCTAACCTCCAGACAAAGACTGTTAGATTACTTACAAATAGATTAGATATAGATTTTGCTCATAATGAACACATATTAAATAGGAGGCTGCAGGATTTTCAAACATGAAAGGGCGGTACATGCAATCACTGTCTGAAAGAAAGTTGGAACAGGTGTGCTAATATCAAACAGAATGAATTTTAAGGCAAGAAGAGACTTGGGGCTTTTCTGTGGGTAAGAAGGAAGCCAGGATGCAGAATGCATGCCATGAAGGTGGCAGGTATGTTTAGTAGGTAGCAGTCAATGTTATTTTTACATAAATCTTTGTTGACTTTACCACTGATGACAGATGGAGAGGAATCAATAAATTGCACTTTTTCCTCTCTCCGGTTGACTTTTTTTAATGCTGGGGCCAGGCAGACAGAGATCAAAATGTCAGCTTCCGTATGCTGCACGCAGAATTAGGTAATTTACCACCTGGCCAGTCACAGGAGGTGATGGGCCAGTGAAAGCTCAAGGCCAGCAGTGCTTTTCGCAGATAAGAATAGCCCATGAGAGAAAGAAGGAAAGGCTGAGCTATCAGCATTTTTCTTCCTCCAAACTTACCAACTGGAGATGAGAGCGAGAAGACAGCAATTCTAGTAGTAGTAGCAATACTAATTGCTATCACTCCGTGTGGAAACATGAAATCAAAGAAAAGATTTCCTACCATTCACTTTTCCCTCAGTATTCCTATAAACATATTTCTCCACACTTCTGCCAATATTGAGTGCTATGAATACCTAAATTTTTACCTATTGATTGGGCTAAAAATGTTATCTTGTTAGAGAGAAATTTTCCAACTTCAGTTATTGCCTGGGCCTCATTTTGTAAGATTCAGATTTGGTTGGTTTAGCATGACACATTTAAAATATTTTAAAACATTCAAAAATCTCATCCCTGACAATCATGTTATACAGCTAAAATGGAGAAAGCGCTGACATTTTATTGGGGGGAAGGATGAACTGGTGACAGCAAATGTCTCTCTCTGCCTTGGATGTTCTGCTTTGATTAGAAATTTGCTTTATTTCCAGTTGAATTCCTCCCTTTCCCAATCAGAAAGCCAGAATATGTGAAAATTGGTGATGCCTGGACCCAGAAGCCCCCCCAACCCCTCTTCCCTAGCCTTTCTGTTGTAGCTGATCTGAGGTGAAGGGAGGCCTGGCTCCTTCTGAGCCCACCCACCTCTCCAGATCTCTGCTCTGGTTCAGGGCGGGGGACACTATCAGGATGTTCTCTGGCTGACAGCTCTGTGCTGGTTCTCAAGCTCAGGAAACTTGGTCAACCCCCAGCATCCTATTTCATTTTGGTTCCAGTTGTGCTATGTCTGGCAACGATTCTTCAGCATTTGCAGAGAAAGAATAAGGTTGTCCCCAAGTTTCAGCTTAGTTTTCATTTTAGTTGGTAATGACTCTGTTGATTTTATAAGTTTCAAGGAAGAGGCTTTAAAAATGTCTACTTATGCTGCCCTATTTCCTGGAAGTCCCTCCTTCCTGCCCTGAATTTAAAAAATAAGCTCAGAAGTATTTACGTTGAAAAGCAATAAATTCTTGCTCCAGGCTTTCTCACCCGCCCCGAGGCAACTATGTTTAAACAGATCTTTCTCAACATGTACAGACTAAATAAGAGGCTCAGACTTTCTCCCTTAATTTACAGATATTATATATTTTGATTCTTTTATATTTTGATTTATGGGTTTTTTTACATCTTTGATTATTTACTGTATTGCTTGGGTTGGACTAGGCTATGTGTCCAATTCTATCAATTTTGCTTTATGTATTGGGTTGACTAAAAAGTTCATTCAGGTTTATCACTAACATCTTACAAAAAAACACAATGAGCTTTTTGGCCAACCCAATATTTTGAGCACATGTTATTAGGTGTTTCCAATCCATCTCTAAGTCCCCTCACGTGATTCAAAATTCCAAAGTAAAGAACAATATTCAGGAAAAAGTTCCCTTCTACCTGTCTACGAGACACTGCTCTCCTCCCGTCAAGCATTATTACTAACTTCCTGTGTGTCCTTCCGGGTACATTGTACAGATATATGCTGCTTCTTTCTATAGACTGTTTTGCACCATCCTTTTTCACTTAGCAGGATACTGTTTTTAGGTAAACTTTACATCTAGCAAGGTGCCTGTATCTTATGTGTGCCCCTTGGATGACTTTTGTTAAATGATAAGCCAATGTGGCTTCTCTGGTGGCTAGCTCAGCAGTAAAGGATCTGCCTGCCAATGCAGGAGATGCAGACTTGATCCCTGGGTTGGAAAGATCCCCTGGAGAACAAAACGGCAACCCACTCCAGTATTCTTGTCAGGGAAAGCCCAGGGGCAGAGGAGCCTGGTGGGCTACAGTCCATGGGTCACAAAGAGTTGGACACAACTTAGGGACTAAACAACAATGGCAACATCTATGTGACCACCTCAAAATCAAGATTCAAATATTTCCATTAGTTTCCAGAGTCGCATTAGTTTCACACCATACATAGTTCTCAGTTTGTTACCTTGTCTCCATAGCCAATAGAACACTCTGTTCAAGGTGCCATCCTTTCTCTACCAGCTTATCCCGTGGCCCAGTGATGGGGCTCCCACCATGGAACTCCAGCTCAAAGGCTTTTATCTGGTCTGGGCATTACCCTATTTATAAAATACACTTCTGTGACTTCTCTTCACTCTCTGGAGGAAAATGCAAATTCTCCCATGGACAATGCCCACCACCCGCCCCTCCCCTGCAACGGCCTGGTTCCATGACCTCTTTGTGTTTCTCTGATGCTATTTTTTACTGTGTGTTTGTTCTGCCTTTCCACACTACTGGCCATCACTGAGTTCTGCCTGTGTGCCTGGCTCCTACCCATCTTTCAGGTGTTCCCCTGGGTTCCTTTGACTTCAGGACGGTGCTCTTCCAGCCCCATCTTCACAAAACTCATAGTGCTTATTCTCTGAATCTCAGCCATCACTTCTTCAGGGCAGCATTCATTCCTGCTGACCTCCCTGACCAGCTCATATCGCTCTGTTAAATGCTCCTCCTTTATAGAACTAATTGTAACTGAAAGTTTATGTTAATTTATGAGACCCCATGAGAAGGTGAATTCCATGGGGATGTGGGCTATATCTACTTATGCTCAACATTGCATCCCCAGGGATTAGCACAGTCTGCACTTTATACATTCTAATTGAAAAATAAATTAACACATTCAGCATTTTTTGCAGCCATTAAAAAATGGAAACAGATCCATAACTTCATATTGATTCCAAAGACATTTTCTAAAAGGGAGGAAAAGAGGGACAGCTCTTTTTGCAAAGAAATGCCAACTAATAAACATAAAAGGAATAACAGAAATTTAAGTCATCACTTCACAATCACTGCAGTCATGATTGGTATAGGCAAGAACTGTCAGTCTGTCTGTTTATGTATAGCTCTCTAGCCAAGAATGGTTTCACATTTCACATTTTTTCACATTTTTAATGGTTGGAGGAGAAAGGAATATGTGATGGAGATCTTATGCAGTCTGCAAAAACCTAAAATATGTATGATCTAACCCTTTACAGAAAAGTTTGCCTACCTCTGCATTAGATGAAAGATAGCTAGAGAATAGAATATGGAGAAATCTGGCAGGCATGACTTTAACTAATGATTAAATGTAACATAACAAATAATGGGGCATGCTGGCATGTAGGTCTGAACATGATACACCGATAGAATAACATCACGTATGAAGTATTCCTGCCAAAAATAACCTGATTCCAAACACAAGGAAACATCATACAAACTCAAACTGAGGGGCCTTTTGCTCAACAACTGACCTCAACTCTGCAAAAATGTCAATGCCATAAAATACATGAAAAGAGGCTAGGAAACTGTTCTGTATTAAAGACCTGACAACTTACATGTAATGTGTAATTATGATTGCATCTTGGATTTAAAACAAACAAACAACTGTAAAGGATATGATGGCAATTATGGCGACAATCAGGGAAATTTTATGTTGGTCTGTATTTACTTTACTATATCAATGTTAAATTCCTTGAGTATGATAATTATATTGTGGTCATATAAAGGAATGCAATTGTTCTTAAGAAATATATGCTGGATATTTAGGGGTGAAGTCTATTGTGATGTCTTCAATTTATTTTCATCTAATAAAGGTTCAGGAGAGAGAGAGAAACACAGAATGGAGGGGGTGATGGTGAAGGGGTAGGGTTTTGTTTTGTTTTTAATTTTTTGCAATTTTCCTCTAGGTTTTACCTTTTTTAATTAAAAAATTAGATAAAGAATGCAAACATCATTCATGCTTATATAAGCATTTAAAAAATGAGTTTAATAAAAACCAGGCTGATAACATTGGTTGTCAGTCATCTCTGGGGGCAGGGTAGAGTGGGGTGGCATTTGAAAGAAGGGTAACTACCATAACATTCCTTATTCTTTTTTTCCCCCTATTTTTTTGTCATGCTGCATACATGTGGGATCTTAGGTCCCAGACCAGCAATCTAACCTGTGCCCCCTGCAGTGGAACTGTGGTATTTTAACCACTGGACCACCAGGGAAGTCCCAACATCCTTCATTCTATTTACTTCTCCATTACTGGCATTTGTTACAATAAGAATGTATTTTTTAAAAATATTTTGTATTTTAAAAAGCTTAGTTTTCATAACTTTTTAAAAAATCTCCATTGTTTATTCATGTTTAAATTAGGAGTGAAAGCATTAGTGGCTCAGTCGTGTCCGACTCTTTGCGACCCCATGGACTGTAGTCCATCAGGCTTCTCTGTCCACGGAATTCTCCAGGCAAGAATACTGGAGTGGATTGCCATTCCCTTCTCCAGGAGACCTTCCCGACCCAGGGATGGAACCCAGGTCTCCTGCATTACAGGCAGATTCTTTCCTGTTTGAGCCACCGGGGAAGCCCAAATCAGGATTAAACATCGATGATAATGCATGTTTAATCATGATTAACACCCAATCTCTCTCACCCAACTTCTGGAGCCCATGGGTTTCCCTGACCTGGCAACCAGGGCTCAGCAAGAAGCTTCTAGAACCCTGGTCCCTAGGGCTGGATGCTAAGTATTTGACTATCACTTCCCATGAAACCATTGGGGCTTCCCAGGTGGCGCAGTTGTTAAAGAATCCACCTGCCAAGGCAAGAGACACAAGAGTTTGATACCTGGATTGGGAAGATCCCCTGGAGTAGGAAATGGCAACCCACTTCAGTATTCTTGCCTGGAAGATTCCATGGGCAGAGGAGCCAGGGGCGGGCTAGACCCCAGGAGTCGCAAAGACTCAGACACAACTGAGTGCATACAGACAGACAGAATATAAGACGGATGTTAAAGATTCTGCCTATCCAGAGGTTAGCTTATAGATGTTTTTTAAAATGTTTACCATGATATCATACACTGTATGTTCTACACTTATATGATAGACTATGTTATCATAGTTTACCAGGTTACCATACACTGGACTCAGAAAGAGGGGGAGGAAAAGAAGGAGAAATAAGAACAGTTGGAAGAATATAATCTGTTTCCTTATCTTTCAGAGGAAAGTTTCAAATAGGACCTGTTTCATTTCAAGCTGTTTAATATTTAAAACATGCTTCAGCATGTAAATTAAAGTTATAAATTAGTGAAACTAAATATCCATATATACATATACATTCCAAATCACCAAAGAGAAAAAAAATTTTTAATTATATGACATATTATTTTTTAGAAGACAAATGCACATAAAACTCACCTTTTAAAAGAAAAAAGTATCAGGCTAGGTTTTATATTTTAAGATACAAAGAGTTGAAAGTAAAAGAACTGATAGCAGGCTTTGGTGGGAATATGCATGAGTTAAACATTTTAAAGAGCTATTTACAATATATGGGCTTATAAATATTTATTTACAATATACGGGCTCCCCTGGTGACTCAGACAGTAAAGAATTCACCAGCAATGCAGGAGACTCAGGTTCAGTCCCTGGGTTGGGAAGATCCCCTGGAAGAGGGAATGGCTACCCACTCCAGTATTCTTGCCTGGAGAATCCCATGGACAGAGGAGCCTGATGGGCTACAGTCCATGGGGTCGCAAAGAGTCGGACATGACTGAGTGACTAGCACTTTACAATATACGTTAACAATTAAAATGCATGTATCCTTTCATTCATATGTTTCTCTTATAGGAATTCCTTTCTGTATTCCTTTGTATATGTTTGTGTATTTGAGCAAGTGCATAACTATGTTCATGGAAACATTGTGGTAATTTCCAAAAGAAGGAAAGGAAACCTTGAAACAACCCTAATTAGCCACTAAGTCATTTTGGGGGTATTTTGTTTTTGTTTTTAATTTTAGAAAATAAGCAGTAGTACATTTAATACAACAGTTTAAAATACTGAGGTCAAGATTGGTTTATATGAAGTGATATAGAGAGAGGCCAAAATAAATGATTAACTGAAAAAAGCAAGTTACAAGACAGTCTGTTAAATTTAGCGGCATTTGCCTGAAAAGGAGTTTTGTTTACATGCTGATACATGCACAGAAAACAACTCTAGAAGAACATTCCCTCAATTTTAGCACTGGTCAGCTCTGCACTGGGGGATTAAGGGTAACTTTTGCTTTCTATACATTTTCTGTGTTTTACATAAGTGCTGTATCAATATAATAAGGAAGCTGTCTGAACTTTGTCCCCCAGTTCCTGGCATAGAGCTCCTAAAACTCTTGGAATTTCCCGGATGATAAGAGTGTCCTTGCCATTCCTGAGCCCCTGGGTCACCCTTGAGTTTATGCTAATTAGGTGAGTCATGGTGAGCCCCATCATAGCTTCACAACAGAGGCTGGTCAACAGAAAGAGCAATCTCATGATTGGAGGGTTGGAACTCTGAGCCAGCCTGACCTGAGAGAAGAAGCTGGAGGTTGAGTTAAAGCATGTAGTCAATGATTTAAACAACCGTGCCTATGGAAAGAAACTCCAATAAAAACTCTGGACACCAAGGCTTGGTAGAGCTCCTGGTTGGTGAACACATCAGTGTTCCCTGGGAGGGTGAAATGCCCTGATTCCATGGGGAGAAAGCACAGAAGCTGTACATTCCAAACTCCCCCTACATGTCTGTTTCTGAGTTATATAGTTTGTAACCATCTGTATAAGCACTTCCTAAATTCTAGGAGTCATTCTAGCAAATTATTGGACCTAAATTCAGACTTAAATTGAAGAAAGTAGGGAAAACCACCAGACCATTCAGGTATGACCTAAATCAAATCCCTTATGATTATACAGTGGAAGTGACAAATAGATTCAAGGGATCAGATCTGATAGAGTGCCTGATGAACTATGGACAGAGGTTTGTGACATTGTACAGGAGTCAGTGATCAAGACCATCCCCAAGAAAAAGAAATGCAAAAAGGCAAAAAGTTGTCTGAGGAGGCCTTACAAATAGCTGTGAAAAGAAGAGAAGCAAAAGACAAAGGAGAAAAGGAAAGATATACTCATCTGAATGCAGAGTTCCAAAGAATAGCAAGGAGAGATAAGAAAGCCTTCCTCAGTGATCAATGCAAAGAAGTAGAGGAAAACAATAGAATGGGAAAGACTAGAGATCTCTTCAAGAAAATTGGAGATACCAAGGGAACTTTTCATGCAAAGATGGGCACAATAAAGGACAGAAATGGTATGGACCTAACAGAAGCAGAAGATATTAAGAAGCCGTGGCAAGAATACACAGAAGAACTCTACAAAAAAGATCTTCATGACCCAAATAATCACGATGGTGTGATCACTCACCTAGAGCCAGACATCCTGGAATGCAAAGTCAAGTGGGCCTTAGGAAGCATCACTATGAACAAAGCTAGTGAAGGTGATGGAATTCCAGTTGAGCTATTTCAAATCCTAAAACATGATGCTGTGAAAGTGCTGCACTCAATATGCCAGCAAATTTGAAAAACTCAGCAGTGGCCACAGGACTGGAAAAGGTCAGCTTTCATTCCAATCCCAAAGAAAGGAAATGCCAAAAAATGCTCAAACTACTGCACAATTGCACTCATCTCTATTAAAGTAATGCTAGTAAAGTAATGCTCAAAATTCTCCAAGCCAGGCTTCAACAGTACATGAACTGTGAACTTCCAGATATTCAAGCCAGATTTAGAAAAGGCAGAGGAACCAGAGATCAAATTGCCAACATCCGCTGGATCATTGAAAAAGCAAGAGAGTTCCAGAAAAAAACATCTCCTTCTGCTTTATTGGCTGTGCCAAAGCCTTTGACTCTATGGATCACAACAAACTGTGGAAAATTCTTCAAGAGATGGGAATACCAGACCACCTGACCTGCCTCCTGAGAAATCTGTATGCAGGTCAAGAAGCAACAGTTAGAACTGGACATGGAACAACAGACTGGTTCCAAATTGGCAAAGGAGTACGTCAAGGCCGTATATTGTCACCCTGCTTATTTAAGTTACATGCAGAGTAGTACATCATGAGAAATTCTAGACTGGATGAAGCACAAGCTGGAATCAAGGTTGCCGGGAGAAATATTAATAACCTCAGATATGCAGATGACACCACCCTTATGGCAGAAAGTGAAGAGGAACTAAAGAGCTTCTTGATGAAAGTGAAAGAGGAGAGTGAAAAAGTTGGCTTAAAGCTCAACATTCAGAAAACTAAGATCATGGCATCTGGTCCCATCACTTCATGGCAAATAGATGGGGAAACAAAGGAAACAGCGTCAGACTTTATTGTTTTGGGCTCCGAAACCACTGCAGATGATGGCTGCAGCCATGAAATTAAAAGATGCTTGCTCCTTGAAAGAAAAGCTATGATCAACCTAGACAGCATATTAAAAAGCAGAGACATTACTTTGCCAACAAGGGTTCGTCTAGTCAGAGCTATGGTTTTTCTAGTATTCATGTATGGATGTGAGAACTGGACTATAAAGAAAGCTGAGTGACGAAGAACTGGTGCTTTTGAACTGTGGTGTTGGAGAAGACTCTTGAGAGTCCCTTGGACTGCAAGGAGATCCAACCAGTCCATCCTAAAGGAAATCAGTCCTGGGTGTTCATTGGAAGGACTGATGTTGAAGCTGAAACTCCAGTACTTTGGCCACCTGATGCGAAGAACTGACTCATTGGAAAAGACCCTGATGCTGGGAAAGCTTGAAGGCAGGAAGAGAAGGGGATGACAGAGGATGAAATGGTTGGATGGCATCACCAACTCAATGGACATAAGTTTGAGTAAACTCTGGGAGTTGGTGATGGACAGGGAGGCCTGGTGTGCTGCAGTTCATGGGGTTGCAAAGAGTTGGACACGACTGAACGAGTGAACTGAAATGAACTGAACTGAAGCATCCTGGGAATCCCATGAACTTGAAACTGATGTCTGAAGTGGGGACAGTCTTAAATAGGACTGAGCCCTTAGACTGTGGGGTCTGCACTAACTCCAGGGGTTATGATCAGAACTGAACTTCAGTAATCAACTGGAATTAGAACAGAACAGTTGGTGTTTAAATAACAAGCATGTACTATTTTGTAATAGAAATAAAAAGTTTTAAGTGAAAGTATGGATAATGTTGGCCAGTTCAAATAAGGAAATGAAATTCATAGTTTAAATATCAGAGAAAATTCGAGATGAAAATGGTTAAACAGAATAAAGAGAGTCACTAGTAAGGATAAAGAGTACAATCCACAGTGGAAATATTTCTAATGTACAAATGCAACAAATAACCTAAGAATAAATCAATTGAAAAACTATTATGAACAATGTTCACTTAGGTGAGAGTTTATAGAAATATGTGCCAAAATCAATAGCTTTCTTATATACAACGATAACAAGGTATGAAACATGATGAAAGCAAAATAAAATTCCATTCACAATAGAAACCAAAAATTAATCTATATGGAGAAAATGTTTAAATTCTAAGGGATCTATAGGATACAGATGAATAAAGAAAATTTAAGTAGAGAAGCCCACATTACCATTAGAAAAGAAAAAATAAAAAACACTGTAAAGAGGTCAAATCCCCCAAAATTAACTTCAAAATTCAGGCAATCACCATCCAGATCCCAGTGGGACTGACATTGGAATTTGATCAAATGGTTCAAAAGTTCATCTGTAAGATTCAATGTTTCCAAATAGTTACAAAATTACAAATGTGAAAAAGTAGCTGTAGCTGGTGTTAAAATATACCCTAAATCTATAGTAGTAAAAACCTCATTAAGTAATTCAGGAGATAAAATAAAAGTAATGTGTATGGTTTATTATCTGTCTTTATATCTCCCTCTGAAAGTTAAGCTCCATGAAGAGAGGAGTTTCACTTCTTTTTTTTACTGATATAGCTCCAGTGTTTAGGAAGTGTCTGGCACATAAGTATTTATTGGATGAGTGGATAAACAAAGCACTAGAGTGGAGTTCTCAGTAAAGAAATAGACTTACAGAGATACTCAGGGATTTTGGATACTGATAAAGTGGTATTTCATATTAGTGCAGAAACAATCAAAGTGTTGGATCAACTGGTTAGCTGTTTCAAAAGGAACTAAACTAAATTCTTTATTCCATATGGTAAAAAAGATTCCAGGTAGATCAAAGATGTAAATACAAAAAAATACAATGATAATACACTAAAAGAAAAATACAGTAGTTCTATTATAATCCTAGAGGACAAGAATCCTTTTAAAATATGAAACAAAAACTATAAAGGCAAAGATTTTAAAAGTTGATCCCATTTAAAGAAAAAGCAAAACAGTAACAACAACAACAAAACATGTGCCCAAAAAAAAACCCAAACCAGCAGCCACAATACATGCACCCAAATTAAAAGGTAAACAAAAGCCTGAAATAATTGTTTGCAACACAGATGAGTCAAAGAATTATTTTCCTCAGCATATAAAGAATGCATATAAATCAATGGTTACAGGGTAACAATAAGATAATGAGCAAAGTATATAAAATAAGGAACACATTTATAACAAGATATTTAAATTCACTGATAAACAAATATAACAATGCAAAATTTGAAGTTATTCTTCTCTTATCAGATTGACAGAAGTTAAAAATATAGAGAAAATTCACAGTGAGTGAAGAGATGGGAAAATGTTGCCTTTAGTCAATGTTAGTGATATTGTACCCCTTTTCAAGAAGGAAATTGGACAACGTGCATCAAAATTTAAATGTACATGGCCATACCCTTGGATGCAGAATTTCAGTTCTAAGCATTTATTCTGAAGTGATAACCAGTGAATATCAAAAAGACATGTTTATAAGGATATGAAACAGAGCTTATTATTGAAAAACTGAAAGCAAAGTAGAAGTCCATCAATAACAACTAAATGATTAAAACCTGGTACACCCATATAGTGAATAATATTAATTGACATGGAAAGATGCCTTTAAGTTATTGTTCAGTGATTAACATAAGTTACAAAACAGTTTGTCTAATATGATATCATTTATTTGGTTATATACATTTAAGTTACATGTATAAGACCCAGCAATTTCTTTCATAAGTATATAACTAATAAAAAAATATGTGCATAAGCTCATGAAAGACATGCACTCAAATATTTATAGCAGCATTATTCATAATAGCCCCAAACTTGAAACCACCCAGATGCCTACCAACAATAAAATGGATAAATAAGTTATGCTATATTCACCCAAGAGAGAAAGAATGAACCTCCATTGTGAATGAACTGCAACACTGAAGCCTTATAGATGAACCTCACAAATGTAATGTTGAATGAAAATAGACAAATAAAGCAGAATACATGCTTCATAATTACATTTAAATAAAATTTTGAACCTGGCAAAAGTAATCTTTTTCATTAGAAGTCAAGATAGTAGTTGAATCGGGAGATTGAGACCCACATATAAACATTACCATGTGTATAACAGACCTGGTGAGAAACTGCCGTATAGCTCGGGGAGCTCGGTCAGTCCGGGGCTCTGTGAGGACCTAGGGGGGTGAACGGGGATGCAGGAGGGAAGTGCAAGAGGGAGGGGATAAATGTACACATATAGCTGATTCACTTCATTGTACAGCAGAAATCAACATTGTAACATTGTGAAATAACTATATCCCAATAAAAATAATTTTTTTCAAAAACCATCTAAGGAAAGAAAAACAGGCAGTAGTTATCTTTGATTTGGTGAAGAATAGGCTATGACTAGGAGTGGATATAAAGATGCCTTCTGGAAGGCAGCAAGGTTTTGTTAACTGATTGAATCCTAGTTACCTGGGTATGTTCAGTTTGTGGTGATCTGTACACTTATGATTTGTGTACTTTTCTGGACACACGCAAACACACTCAAAGTATATACATGCACAGAAAGATGTCAGGAAGGATACTGGCAGAAATGTTAATAGTGGTTTTATCTGATGAAGGAGTTCAGCATGATTTGGCTTCTTTCTGTATAATTTGTATCACTGGATTTATATACAGAAAAACACAATCTAACTGAAGGAATGAAAATAAATTTACTGAACATTCACCTCAAGAAGTTAGAAAAATAAATAACCAAAATGGGGACAGGGTTGAATGAAGTAATCAAGATAAGAGCTAGGTAACAATCAGATAATATGGAGGTAGCCTGAAAAGACTTGATACACTTGCTTTCAAATGACCGCTAAGGAACTTACAGTATTTTACAGAAAAAGACACAGTGGAAAATAGCATTTTAACCATAAACCAAAGAACTAGAGGGATTTCTCCTGATTTCACCATCACAGAGAATGATTTGAAAACTCATTTTAAAAACAGGCTTATTGAGGTATAATTTACATAAAATAAACTGCCTAGAAAGTGTACAATTTGATGTGTTTAATGGATGTGTACACCTGTGAAACAATTGCCACAATCAAGGTGAAAAATATACTCACTGCCCTCAAGTTTCCTCATATCTCTTTGCAATTCTTCCTCCTTCACCTTCACCCTTCATCCATAAGAATCATTAAAGCTTCTATTCTCTGGAATTTTACAGAAATTATAGCATTGTACTATATGTGCTTTTGTTGTCTGGCTTCTTTATTAAGGCATAATGATTTTTAAAATCATCCATAATCTTGTACGTAACAATAGTTTGCTGAGTAACATTAAATTGTATGAATAGGTAGCAATTGGTCCATCACTAACCTAATTCTAGTTTTGACTATTACAAACAAAGTTGCAATGAGCAGTCACGTTTAGTCTTTGTACGAACATGTGCTTTCATTTATATAGGTTAAATATCTAGAAGTGGAATGGCAGATCATATAGCCATGTATTCATATGGCATGTATGAAGAATGCAAAAAGTAATGTATTAAGATGTATGTTTAACTTTAAAAAAAAAAAAAAAAGCCAAATTGTTACACAATGGCTGTACCATTTTACATTCCCACCAGCAGTGTATGAGCATTCCAGTGGCTTTGCTTTCTCATTATCACTTTGTATAGACAGTCATTGTAATCTTATATGTTTTAATAGAACTTGGTCTACTGGGGGAGGAAATGGAAACCTACTCCAGTGTTCTTGCATGGAGAACCCCGTGGATAGTGTGAAAGGGCAAAAAGATTTGAAACTGGAAGATGAGTCTCCAGGTCTGAAGGTGCATAATAGCATTTCATTGTATTGTTGATTTGCATTTCCCTAAGGTGGCACAAGTGGTAAAGAATCCGCCTACCAATTCAGGATATGCAAGAGACGTGGGTTTGATCCCTAGATCAGGAAGATCCCCTGGAGTAGGAAATGGCAACCCACTCCAGTATTCTTGTCTGAAAACTCCCATGAACAGAGAAGGGTGGCGGGTTGCAGTCCACGGGGTTGCAAGGAGTTGGATGCGACTGAGTGACTGTGCATAAGCACAAGCGCAGTGATTGATGATGTTGAAAATCTTCTCAGGTGCTCATTTGCTATCTGTATATCTTTGGTGAATTATCTGTTTATATCTTTTACTAATTTTTATAGTGGGTTTTTTTAATTGAACTTGACAAGCTCTTACATGTTTTGGATATAAGTGTTTTATAAGATAGAGCTTCCCTGGTGGCTCAGACAATCTACCTGCAATGCAGGAGACCCAGATTCAATCCCTGGGTTGGGAAGATCCCCTGGAGAAGGGAATGGCTAATTACTCATAATTTACAAATATTTTCACTCAGTCTGTGGCTTGTCTTTTCATCCTCTTTGTTGTTGTTTTCAGTCGCTCAGTCGTGCCTGACTCTTTGTGACCCCATGGACTGCAGCAAGCCAGGCTTCCCTGTCCTTCACCATCTCCCGGAGCTTGTTCAAACTCATGTCCATTGAGTCGGTGATGCCATCCAACCATCTCATCGTCTGTCATCTCCTCCTCCTGCCTTCAATCTTTCCCAGCATCAGGGTCTTTTCCAGTGAGTCAGCTCTTTGCATCAGGTGACTAAAGTACTGGAGCTTCAGCTTCAGCATCAGTCCTTCCAGTGAATATACAGGATTGATTTCCTTTAGGATTGACTGGTTTGATCTCCTTGCAGTCCAAGGGACTCTCAACAGTCTTCTCCAACACCAGAGTTTTAAAAGCATCAATTCTCCGGCACTCAGCCTTCTGTATGGCCCAACTCTCACATCCATACATGACTACTGGAAAAACCATAACTTTGACTATACAGACCTTTGTTGGCAAAGTAATGTCTTCTTTTTAATACGATGTCTAGGTTTGTCATAGCTTTTCATCCAAGGAGCAAGCATCTTTTAATTTCATGGCTGCAGTCACCATCTGCAGTGATTTTACAGCCCGAGAAAATAGTCTTAAGTGACTTCCAAAAAGAAAGTCCTTAACTTTGATCAAATCTAATTTATTAATTTGTGCTTTTATGGATCATTCTTTTGGGGTCATATTTTTAAAATATTCACCTAATTCAAAGTCATGAAGGTTTTCTCTTATGTTTTCTTCTAAAAGTTCTATAAATTTTTTTCTTTAAATGTAGGTCTATGATTCATTATGAGTTGAGTTGTATATATAAGTGAGATGTAGAGACTAAAGAATATATGTATGTATGCAAGTATTACATATGGGTATCCAGGTGTTTCAACAAGCTTTGTTGACAAAACTATGCTTTCTCCATTGAATTGCCTTTTCACTTTTCTTGAAATAATCAATTTACCAGGCTTCCACTTCTGGGTAAGATGAAGTTAAGTATATTCCACCTATATCTTCCACTGAATGCAGCCTAAGATCAGAGCAGAATGCATGGAGCAGCTAATTGAGGACTCTGACAATAGCTCCTAACAGGCAGATTGGGGAAGAACATAAAAACTCAAAGGATCATCAACTGGTGGTGAATTTAATCCTTTCTTTTTTTCTGGTATTTACAGGTTTGAATTCAAGGCAACCTGAAACTTGAAAATGAGCATTAGCACGACAGAGGAGGTCCTAGAAGATGCCTCAGGTTCTCAGGGGATGAATAGGAAAGTTGTTTCCTAACACACAGAAGAAGAATGGAAATTCCCCATCATTGTTTCCTTTCCCTTTGTGCTCTCGTGCCTCAGCCCCTGACAGGAAACTTGGAAGCAGAAAGGGTAGTGGCAATGAGAGCCAGTACAGGTGTAGTCATGCATGATCAGTCATCTCTGACTCTCTGTAACCCTAGGGACTGTAGCCCGCCAAGCTCCTCTGTTCATGGAATTTTCCAGGCAAGAATACTGGGGTGGGTTACCATTTCCTACTCCAGGGGATCTTCCCAACCCAGGGATCAAACCCGGGTCTCTTGCACTGCAGGAGGATTCTTTATCACAAAGCCACCTGGGAAGCCTATGAGAGCCAGTGTTGTTGTTCAGTCGCCAAGTCGTGCCCGACTCTTTGCGACCCCACGGACTGCAGCACACCAGGTTTCCCTGTCCCTCACCATCTCCCAGAGTTTGCCCAAGTTCATGTCGCTTGAATCAGTGATGCCATCCAACCATCTCACCCTCTGACACCCTCTTCTCCTTCTGCCTTCAATCTTTCCCAGCATCAAGGTCTTTTCCAATGAGTCAGCTGTTCTGACCAAAGGTGGCCAAAGAATTGAAGCTTCAGCTTCAGCATCAGTCCTTCCAAAAGTATTTAGGATTTCTTTCCTTTAAGACTGACTGAAAGCCAGTAGCAACCTAAAATTCTGAGGAAGGAGAACTGTACTCTCTGATAAGATAATATGTGGTCCCTAAAGGGTGGGAAGGATCTCCATTTCTTTTTGTCTCCCTCCATCCTCCCTTGGCTTGTCCCGGACACAAGTGCAGTTGCACAAAGGGTACAGTAAATTGGGGTCAAGTTGCAGCTTTCTAACTAGAGAACCAAATTAGAGAGTAACAAGGAAATATTAATAAAAGGATAGTGTTGTTCAACTCAAGTCTGAAATAGTGTTAAGCTCTCCAACTGTGATTGTTTCTCCTGAAAGTCCTATAAGTTTTTACTCCACGTATTTCAGTTTTATTTCTTTTTTAGCCTTTGTTTCATTTTGTTTTGGCTGTGCTAGTTCTTACGGCAGCACTCAAGATCTTCTATCTTTGTTGCGGCACATGAGATCTTTAGTTACCCTAACCGAACTCTTAGTTGCAGCTTGTGGGATCTAGTTCCCTGACCAGGAACTGAATCCAGACCCCCTGCATTGGGAGCACAGAGTCTTAGCCACTGGACATCCAGGGAAGTCCCCTACTCTATGTATTTTAAACCTCTGCTATTCCCAAGTTCCTCCTTCCTGCACTGAGGCCTGGAAATTCTTCAGGCAGTAACTTGGGACAATCGTAGGACTCATTTTGTTTCCTATTTCTCATGTCTCCCTATTCTTCATTCTTCATATAATACCTTGAAAACCACTGTTGCATACACTTTTCAGTTTTCTGTTGTTGTTGTTACTGTTTCAGGGGAAGCCAGTCAGATGATGTTGTATCATGTAGGAAGGGAAACATCCTTAAGGTTCAAGAAAAGAGCCTGTTCTTGAAGAATCTTAAGATTCTTCTTAAGAATCAGAAAGTAAGAAACAGAAGTAAATTTTAGAAACCATGTCTTCAGGGTCATCATAAGGATAAAGAAGGCATGAACTTTGTGAGACAGGGACACAGAAAGAACAAACCAAGGTGAAGACAAAGAGGCAAATGGGGAAAGGAGAAAAAAGGACAGAAACATCTCGCAGAATGAAAGCCCTCGTCAGAAGCAATGATGACCCAGTTTCATCCCTTTTCATAGCTGAGTAATATTCCATTGAGTATATGTACCACATCTTCTTTATCCACTCCTCTGTTGATGCACATTTAGGTTGCTTCCAAGACCTGGCTATTGTATAAATAACCAATGAGAACATATTGTACAGCACAGGGAACTCTGCTCAGGGCTCAATGGTCACTCGAATGGGAAGGAAGTCCAAAAGGGAAAGGGCATATGTGTATGCATAACTCATCCATTTTGCTGGACAGTAGAAACATAACACTGTAAAGCAACTATACTCTAATAAAAACAAACTTTAAAAAAGAAGCAATAAAAAGTAGATGTTTCATTGGAAAATAAATCAAAGCTTTGATACGAGAGAAAAATTAGAAGCACTCTCTTGGTATGCAGAAGGAAAGAACAAGGATATAAATATGTTGAGAGAAAAAATATATTATATATACAGGGCAAAGAAATGGAGATGCAACCTGAGAATTATAGGTGTTAGCAAGAAATAAGTCAATACTATAGAAAAGCCATCATAGCAAAAAAAAAAAAAAATTTTTTTTTTTAACTAGTTAAAGAATAAGAATGAAGATCATAGTGGATCACATATTACTGGCAAAGTTAATAAGAAGAGACTCACACATAGAGATGTACTGATAAATTTTTTTAAATTCAAGGATAAGGGGGTAAAAAAAATTCATTGGACTGTACAGGCAATACACAACACAACACACACACAAACACACAAAAACTCCAAGCCTCTTGGAAGGACTGTAAGATGAATCAAAATTGTATGTGCTGGTGACAAACCCTCCAGCTGACTGAAGTTCATGGGCACGGTCCAGCCATGGCCCAGCACCAGCCACACCAGGAATAGAAACTTTCTGGTCAGGCACCAGAGGTTTACAAGAGAGGAGGTATCACCTTGATGATGAAAGATGATAAGAAGAGAATGATGTCAACTGTCAGGTGGCAGTCAAGACAACCTGTGTGCGCAGACATGTGAGAAACACCTCTAGAGACATTGGGGAGCTTAAGTTCCCCAAGAATGAGTGGCAGGCAGTCAGAAAAATGCTGCTTGATGACTGTTCTCATCACTGCATTTAAATACCAGGTCTGTTAGTACCTGAGGCCTGGAGAGCAGAACCTATATGATACTGTCTTCACTTTTGTGCCCCATAGCTAGCACAGAAGGTCCTTGTGTAGTTCCAAATACACAAACTTGTTCATACCTCTTGGAGGTTGTTCTGGGAAGGCGTGGGGGTAGTTTTTATACCAAAGAGGAGAAAAGCCCTATAAAAACATCGAGTCCTTCCCATCTAGAGAAACAATAGGGATTTCATAGCTAATTTCCAATCCAGTGTAGCTAAAGGTGGGGATATAAAGCAGGTTGATCCTGTTGTAACATGATCATCACAACAGTCCTCATTTCTTGCGCATAAATTGCATCCCTGAGAATGACCCAGAGAGAGAAGGAGGCAAAAAGCTTTCTCCACTATGGGTAGGGGACATTTTGCAGATTATGTTGCCCTTAATAAAATAGTGCTCTTCTTTTATAAGGACCTATACTAAACTATCTCTGGGAATTACTGTTTGTCCCTGAGAGGGGAGTGCTCACAAATGTGAGCATGCATGTAGATTCTCTCCAAAATTCCCCCCTAGTAAACCAGAAGACCACATGAATGAAAAGCATATGTAGAATGAAAGCATATGTAGATTTCAACAGAGCAAGAAAAATTGGATGTCCATATGCAAAAAAAAAAACAAGATACAGAAATTACACCTTTCATAAAAATTCAAAATGAATCATAGACATGAATGTAAAATGCAAAACTATAAAATCTTTAGAAGAAAATATAGGAGAAAATCTAGATAATCTTGCATTTGGTAATGATCTTTCTGGTAAAAGCATGATCCATGAAAGAAAAACTTGGTATGTTGAATTTTATTAAGATTAAAATCTGCTCTACAAAACACCATCAAGAGAATGAAAAGAGAAAACCACAGACTGGGAGAAAGTATCTGTAAAACAAGTATCTGATAAAGGAGTTATAGCCAAAATATACAAAGAAATCTTGATATTCATTGATTAGAAAACAAACAACCCAGTGAAATAGATGGGACAATTCCTGAATAGACACCTCACCAAAGGAAATATATAGATGGTAAACAAGCATATGAAAAGATACCCCACATCACATGTCATCAGGAAATGCAAATTAAAATGAGATACCACTGCACACCTATCAGAATGGCTAAAACCAAAATCAAACATGACAATACCAATTGCTATAAAAAATATATAAAGCAAAAGAAACTTCCGTCCTGCTGGTGTAATACAATTATGATTCAGCCACCTTGGAAGAAAGCTGGGAAGTTTCTTAGAAAGCTACAGATAGTCTTAGCATGCTCCTAGGTATTTAGCCAACTAATTTGAAATCTAATGTTCACAAAAAACCTGCATGCAGATTTCTATCAGTTCAGTTCAGTTGCTCAGTTGTGTCCAACTCTTTGCAACCCCACGGACTGCAGCACGCCAGGTTTCCCTGTCCATCACCAACTCCCAGAACTTATTCAAACTCATGTCCATCAAGTCAGTGATGCCATCCAACCATCTTATCTTCTGTCATTCCCTTCTCCTCCCGCTTTCAGTCTTTCCCAGCATCAGGGTCTTTTCCAATGAGTCAGTTCTTTGCATCAGGGGGCCAAAGTATACAGCATATTTACTTGTAAATATATTTATATATACATATGCAAATCTCAAATATATAGATTTATAGCATCTTTATTGATAATCACCAAAACATTGGATGCAACAAAGATGTCCTTTAATAGGTGAATAAACTATGGTGCGTCTATGAAATGAAACATTACTCAGCAATAAAAAGAAATGAGATACCAACCCACAAAAAGACACCAGTGGATCTTAAATGGATATATGTAAATGAAAGGAGCCAATGTAAAAAGGCTACATACGGTATGTCTCCAATTGTTTGACACTTTGGAAAAGACAAAAATATTGAGATTGAAAAGGTCTGTGGTTGCCAGAAGTTCAGAAATCAAAGAGAAAGGTTGAATAGGTGAAGTTCAGGGTATTTTTAGGGCAGCAAAACTATTAATATTCCATATGATATTATAATTGGGGATACATGACAATATACACTTGTCAAAATTCATTTAACTTCAGCACAACGATTGAACCTTACTGTATGCAAATTTTAAAAAATCGTTTGGGAGATCAATAGATTTTCAGGATGGAATACAGAATGGGACAGATCAATCTGTATTACACATGTATATGAAACAACCTCACATAAGAGACAGGGAAAGTGCTGGCACAGGTAACTCTGGAAATGAGCGGACTCTGGAAAACTAAAGGCAACTGCGCTATAAAGAACTTTAGTTGGTAAAACTGTTTCCCACAGGGGAATGTGTTAACAATTCTGATACTGCTCTACATGTTAACACAGTTAAACAAGTAGGGATTTCCCTGGTGGCCCAGTGGTTAAGAACCTGCCTTCCCATGCAGGGGACACAGGTTCAATCCCTGGGGAACTAAGATCCCACATGCCTCAGGCAGCTAAGCCTGGCCATCATGACTAGAGAAGCTCAAGCGCTGGAACGAAGACCCAGTGCAGCCAAAACCAAAAAAAAAAACAGAAAAAAAAAATTAAGTAAATGGATGGTGGATGGTAGGAGCCAGACTTCTCTCTGTTGGAGTGGGAGTTTACAGGTAAGAAAGGGGAGGATGCTAGAAGGATCCTGTGTTAATGGAGTTGAGTTGGAAACATCAGAATAAAGCTATATTTAGCTTGATACAAGTACAGATGTTACATATAGAAATATACATAGATATATGTATATATATAGGTTAATATTTACATAAATATTTTCTTGTTCTGTCAGGTGACAGGGCCTAGAAGCAACAATGCTTCAACAGCAACAAGCATGCCTAGGGCTCAGATCTTGGTTTTTAACACCATTCTCTAATAAAAGAAACCAGGCCAGGAAACTGGGTCAGGAAATACACAAGATGAGTTTGGAGCATCCTGTCATACCAGGAAGTAAGAAAGTGTTCAAAAGGCAAGAGCCAAGAGTGCCCAATGACCAAGGCTGCAACCATTTGAGCCACAAAACTAAGTTGTATGGCATCATCACCTACATATAAATGTCCATGAGTTCATACTATGAAAATACGTGGTTGCAAAACTAAATAGGGAAAAAGATAAAATATCCTGTACAAAATAATGCCAAATAATCTATGTAGATGATCTGCCTTCATGGAGATGGGGCACGACTCCTCATTTCTTGTGTGGCCAATGCAGTAACTTCTTTCCAAAGAATACAGTATGGAAAAAAGAGAACAATTAGTAACTTTGCAGTGGAGAATTCTGACAAACCCACCTCTCTTCTGGGGATTCCTTGGCGTTGCCCCTGTGACCGACCAGCCGCCTCCTCATTCAGTGTCTCTGCCCACAGAGACTCAGTGAGATTTGTGGGATCTGCCTCAATCTACTCTCCACACATTGAACCAGACCAGAGATGATGTCCTGGGGCAGGGGCCATGTCTGGTGGGCTCCCAAGGTCCCCCAAGGAGGAGTGAGGCCAGAGCCTCTGTCCTCCGTGCTAACCTCAGGCAGCCCCTGGGCGCCAAGAGAGATGGAAGCAGTGCATCCCTTCTCTCTCCTGCCTCTTTCTCATTTCTACTCCTCCCCCCAACTTTTGACGAGAAAATGAAAAGAAGCCAGGAAAAGAGGCTAAGAAATGCACCAGGGGTTCTGGGGGACTCTCACTCTTGGAGGCTCAAGGACAGAATCAAGGGGCCCATGAATTTGGATGGGAAAGAGTATACCTTTATTTTCATCAGTCTCTAAATGGAATCTAGCATTTCCTTCCATTATGAACGCAAGTCTCATGGCCCAGTGGAATTATCTATACTGTGGCTTTGCCACTAATATTTTCCTACCAGGTTACAGTTGTCAGAATTATCTCCCCATGTTGTTTACACTTACAGCCACAGTATTTCAAAATTATGATTGTTATTACACCCACTGCCAGATCTTATTATTTAACACATCAACAAGGAAGCACATGTATTATTATATCACCCATTTGTTTTGTTTAATATTGCCACACTGTACTTAAAAATAATTGATTTCCTTTATTGGTCCCTTGAATAGTCTATTTCATGCATTTAAAAACAAAATTCACAGGCTTCACCAGACTGCCAAAGGGATGCAAGCATGAAAAGTCCCTCTAAAAATATTTTTATTTTTTCTAAGATTTCTTTGTAGATGGTAGTTTTTCCCTACCTTGAAATTATTTTTTCTGACTCTAAGAAGATTTCTTTGTAGATGGTAAATTTTCCCTACATCAGTTATTCCCAAACCTTCAGTAAAATCTGTGATTTATATCCATCTGCTGTGTGATGATGGCTGGGTGGGACATTGAAAGGAGGCAAAGAAAATCGCACCCTTATTCCAGTACTGCCCCTCCGGGCGGCGGGGGCTGTAAGCAGCTGTAGCTGCTGCTTACCAGAAGAATATGGTGGCCCCCGTGTGACTGGAAGTGAAGCTTCACCAAGCTGAGATGGTGCTAAGCCCTTATATGGGGGCAGGAACCAGAATCAGCTGCAGGTGGACTGACTCACATACAGACCCAAGGCCTAATCTGTTTCCCTGAAATATAATATGAGGAGATGGACCTGGTAAGGGAATGAGACAGACATTTGACCAACAAGAGCGCAGTGGTACCAACCACTGCTTTTCCTTAAGTAAGTCCCATCAAAGCTCTGTGTGACCAGGGCCCAATTAATTATACTCTGAGTGCCCCCCTAGAGTTGTGGAGTGGACCACTTTTTATATTGATTGATTAATCAATTTTGGTCACACTGCATGGCATGTGGGATCTTAGTTCCCCAACCAGGGGTCAAACCCATGCCCCCTACATTGAGAACACACAGATTCTTAACCACTGAACCACCAGAGAAGTCTCTGGAGTAGACCACTTGCATCATCATATAGGTGGTCGAGCCACTGGCTCTCCTGGAACATACTTTATTAATTTTCCTGAAACCCTGTCCTGGTTAATGTCTCTGCCCAGGTGGCAAAACTTCCTTTACTGGCTAATGTGGATCTTTCTTCCCAGTTCCTTTTTCCTCCTGGAGTCTGGCACACACCAGACTGAGGTAATTTAAAGGAAGGTAATTTAAAGTGAGGGTTATTTAAAGGAAGACAAATACTTTCCTAACATAATCATGTTCTGAGTTATGCACAGGATTCTCTGATCATTGGGAAGACCCTTTACCTTGACTCTCCCCGCCCCAACCAGCATCCTATTCTTCCATGCTGCTCGGCAAGAATCCAGAAGCTGCTAAAAGAAGTGCAACACTAGGCGCATGTAACAGAAGGATCCAGGATCCATGAAGGCAAAGTGTGGGAGTTTTGAAATGTGGTTCCCAAATTCTTTTAATCTCCTCACCACTGATATGTGTTCTCTATGCCTCCACCCCCTGAATCCAGGAGGATTTGGACTGCTTTGACTGCCATAACATGCCAGAAGTGATGCTTCCAAGGCCAAGCCATAAAAGGCCAACCAGGTCCCAGCTGGTGCTCTTGGAAGGCTCATCTCTAGATGCTTGTCTTAGAAGCCAGATGCCATGCTGGGCAAAGCACAAGCCATGTGGAGATGTCATATGTAGATACTCCCAGCTGAGCTGGTCCTTCAGCCAGCCCAGGCACCAAACATATGAGTCACCAAATGAGTCTACCCCCCAGCCAGCTGAGTCTTTCCAATAGAGGCACCAGACATCCCAGAGCAGAGATAAACCCCCAATGAGTTCCTGACCCAGAGTCTCCATGAGCATAAAATGTTTGTTGGTTTACACCACCGAGTTTGGGGTGGTTTATTGCAAAGCTGTAGTAGACGGACTAAGAAGAGACAAGAGGTCCAGGAAGAAAAGATTCCTGCAATGGCCACACATGGACCATGGACAGAGAGCTGGATGTGGCTCCGGGGGGACAGTCTGGGGAAGGGGCACCTGGCAGACAGGCCTGAGGGTCGTTTGTGTCCCTCCAGTCCCCTTTGAATTCTGTGATGGAGAGGACTAGCTTAACCTTAAGGGAAAGTGCTGTTTTCTATAGTTTTCTGCTGACAGCAAGTCTGTTAGGGCATAGATTCCACTGCCTCCCCCTCCCCCTGCCCCACTTTCCCAATAGGAGTAAAATGCTCAAATTAAAATTTGATACAAACACAGGGAGTGTGCTTGATGAGTTAGATTGGGTCCGGGAATCCTCCATTTTTCTATAAAAGAGCTTCTGATAATAAGAGAATAATGAGGTGATAGCCCAAAACATCCCCCTGCAATCAAGAACCTGCTTTTGAAGGCCAAGATTTTTGTCTTAAAAATTGGTGTCCTGCACAAGAACATATCAAGCATTGTTTTAATATTAAACCATCTTCAATTACCTGCCATAAGGTGAAACAGACATTGCAAAAAATGGGTACCCTGTTTATCCAATGATGCTAGACATCCTCTGATCCATTGCTGCATCCCCCATGCAAATGCCAGGAGGACAAGCATATAGCATCCTGATACCCAATGCTCTGTCAAAGAAATAAGATTCCTAGGGGCCAACTGTGTTACTGACGATGGGGCACTTTAAGAGGAATGCATATTAAGGTCAACATTAAACATCAATTTGTGGCATGTTTCATAAAAAAAGAATGAAATAATGCCATTTGCAGCAACATGGATGGACCTAGAGATTATCACATGAAGTAAACCAGACAAATATTACATAATATTACTTATATGTGGAGTCTAAAGAAAGGATACAAATGAACTTACGTACAAAACAGACTCACAGACTTCGAAAACAAATTTATGCTTACTACAGACGAAAAGTGGGGGATGGATAAATTAGGAATTTGAGATTAACATATACATATTACTATATATAAACTATTTAATAGATAATGAACAAGGACCTACTGGTATAGCACAGAGAACTCTACTCAATACTCTGTAGACCTACGTGGGAAGAGAATCTGAAACAGAATGGATCTATGTATATGTATAACTGGATCACTCAGCTATACACCTGAAACTAACTCAAAATTGTAAACCAACTGTACTCCAATATAAAATATTTAAAAATTTTTTGAAGCGTTTTTTCTGAGAAAAATCATGCAGGACATAGTGGATCCTGAATGAAAGGAGATTTCCAAGAGGCTGAGTTAGAGAATCTCCAGGAGAGTGCAAGAGTGATCAAAAATTCTCAGCTAAGATCATTTGTAATATTCTCTGCAGAGTCCAGAATTTACACTTTGGCTGTACATGTAGAAATTTTTTCTTCATGAAGACTATGTTCTTGATCCCATGCCCCCTCTCTTCCTAAGAGACAGTACTCCATTAACTATCACCTTCAAGCCCTTCTCCTCTCTTGCCTCCTTCCCCTCCATTCCAGTGTCCCCTGTCCTCAGAAGCCATTCCCTTAGGTAATTTGGTCCCTAATTCTGGAGAGCAATTTGGCAAACCTAGCAAAAGGAAAAAAAAATGTATATACTTTCTGACCCAGAAATTTCACTTCTAGAAAATTTATATTTAGATATACTTGCACAAGTTCATAAGGATAAATAGAGCTGCTCATTACAGCACTGCTTGTGAGAGCAAAAATGGCAGCCTGAACTGCCAGAGAGGGGACTGGTGAGATCAGTCACAGTACAGCAGAAAAGGGTGCTGGTAATAAATGGTTGAGTGAAAAAAACTTTGTGGGGTAATGTGACCACATCAGTGAGAACAAACTGCATATTTAGATGGATATAGGCTTATTTATTCTCGGAATATTACACAACTTCAGGGGATGACATTCACATTGTATTCTTGTTTTATAAGTGAATGGCGTACCCTGGAGCTGTACACTCCTAGGTTGTGTGTGTGTGTGTGTGTGTGTGTGTGTGTGTGTGTGAGTGTGGTGATGCTTCAAGGCACGCCCTGTGCATGAATTTATCCTAACACATAAACACTATGGTGAGTATCAATCCATCTTTTCCATGAGCCTATAACCTATAAGAGGAAAGGAATTATTCATTTCAATTCCCAACACCCAGCACAAAGCCTGGCACATCAATTATTGGTGTTTTTGTGAATATATGGTTGTTAGCATTCCTTGGACCCAAGGTATACCAGTTACGTATCATTTCCATAGAACTAGGCATGCCCTAGGAAGAGGAAATAAACACTTAATAGGTGGTTTCTTCACCTTTACACATACCTATACACACATATTTACTCATATCCAGTGCTCCAGGCTCAAACTGTGTTTGGAAAAGTTGATTTAAGCCAAGATAAATCATTTTCTTTGCAGTAGGCTATCTCTAGGATTTTAATATGCACTGATGTTCTCTAACAAGTAGATACGGTGAGGAACATCATCTGAATTTTACTGATCATGAAGCACTTTTAGAGGAATATTTACTAACATTGATGTCTGAGGATCATCAATTTGGAACATGCTGTATTAGAAGAATCACAAAGGAAGTAACTAGGTCCTGAGTGAAAGGAAGATTTCCATGAGATAGGGTCAGATAATCTCCAGAAGAATGAAAAAGTGATTAAAAGTTTCTTAGCCAAGATCATTTGAAATTCAAACTGGATGGCTGGACCTGCTAAAGGGAAAAGGAAAAGATTTGACCATCCTAATAAGAGTGAGTGAAGCATGCTTGCTGATGTGAAATTGTGTCAGCAAAGGAGAGAGGAGATGTGTGCTCAGTTGTGTCTGACGCTTTACGACCCCATGGATTGTAGCCCACCAGTCTCCTCTGTCCATGAGACCCTCCCAATTCTTCTGGGGACTTGGGTGGGCTATTGGTGAAGGTCTCAGGGAGAAGGGAATTGGGGCAGCAGATTCCTGGGTCCTATTTGAAAATTTTATGATTAAGTAATACATATATAGATTTTGTACACTCACCAGATACATTTTGACTACACCTTGGCATTGGTCCTTCTACTTTAACACTCTCCCTTGTTCCAGTCAGAGCAGGATCAGTGGCCTGATGGGGGCAGAGACCAGATCACAGCAAGGGAGGGCTGAGTGGTGGATGAAAAATGGAGAGATGGAGCAAGTGTAGGCAATTTTTTCCAGAAGTTCAAAGAACTTTTAAAAAGTTCATATCAGGGCTTCCCTGATGGTCCAGTGGTTAAGAATCTCCCTGGCAATGCAGGGGACACAGGTTCAATCCCTGGTCCGGGAAGACCCCACATCTAAGCGCACAGCTAAGCCCATGCACAACTGCTGAGCCCATGCTCTGGAGTCCATAAGCCCAACTGCTGAGCCCACGTGCAGCAACCACTGAAGCCCATGTGCCCTAGAGCCCACACTCCACCACAAGAGAAGGCAGTGCAACGAGGAACCCACACACACTGCAACTAGAGAGGGGCCTTCACTCTCCACAACTAGAGCAACAAAGACCCAGTACAGCCAAAAATAAACAAACAAAATGTTGTTTTTTTAAAAAGTTCGTATCAGCCCTTTATTTTTTTCCAAGATAAGGTGCATCAGAACAAACGTTTATGCTTAGGGGAAGAAGAATGAGGTTGAAGAATAACCAAGGAGGAACAACTGATGAAATAAGGTCCCTGAAGAGAGGATGACAGAGAACAGATGTCTAGGTTCATGCGGCAGGTGGTCCTCAACCTGGTGAAAGGCATCCTCCTCTACTATAATGGGCAGGGAGCGGCAAAGATGAACTTGGATGCAGGAAATGTGACAGAGGTGCTCAGGAAGTTGAGAAGTTTCCTCCCGGGGCCTTTGTTTCATTTGTGAATGAGGAAATGGCCTCATTCTTAGATGAGTGGGCAAGGGGTGAAGCAGTCATGGTGGAGAATGAGGAAGAGACCTGGCTGCTAGAAGAACCTCTGAGTCCCAGTGAGGACCCACTGAGATTGAAAGGTATGAGTTTTGAGGGCCACCTGCCCATGTCCTGTATCCATGTAAGGTTTTCTCTACATCCTGAAGTAGGAATAACAGTGTCAAACATCAGCAAGGAGGTTGTCAAAGAGGAGAGCATTGCAGTGTGAGTTCTCTGCAGTTGAATTTGAAGTAACATGAGGTAGAACTGTTGGCTGGTCATCTACATGGTTTTAGTTTCCTCCTATCAGGACTCGGCAGATAAAAGACAGAAGCACTAAGATATTCAAGGAGTACGGGGGTGAGAGCTGACATGCTATGAAGGTTGAGCAACAGTCCCCACAAGTGAAAAGTCTCACTGTTCATTTCAAGGGTCCTGAAGGACCTCCCCATCCTCCCAAACACATACAAACCTTGATCCAACCAGAATGGGTCGTCTCTTTTTTGTTCTACATACTGGGATTTCCCCAGGAGACTTATCTAGAAAGGTTTTGTTAGCAAAAACAAGCAAACAAACAAACCCTGAACACCACGGATGAGATGTAACCCTTCCATTCAACCCAATAACGAGCCTAAGGTGCCCAGTGAGTTGATGGAGGTGCCCATGGCTGCATCCCTCCACGGAACCATCCAGTGTGTGCTCTCTCAAGGATGTAGCCCCAGAGTTAACGCCCGGTGATGAGACATCCTTATTAGGGCTGGTGATGTGAGTGCTGCTGAGGTCCAACAGAGCTCTGCATTGTGGGGAGGGAGGATCAGTGGCCACCGTGGGGCCACGGAATTCCCTGGGCACCTGTTAGGGACCTGAGGAGGAGAAATGAGGATGGGCGGGTCATGGAGGGTGGGGAACTCAGGTTGATGATTCCAACCTAACTAGGGAATCCAGCTTAGTAATCAGGCAATAAAACTTTGACTTCCATCTGCCTCTCACTGTGCAGGACCTTAAATCATGGAGGAGTTTATGGGTCCTGTTTATGAAGAGACTCTTTTCATAAGCTATTCAGAGAAGGGGTGGGAGGGAAAAATAGGGAGATAAAGATTCCCTTTGAATTCCCATTGCTTTCAGAGTCAGCAATTTAATGAGTCATACATTCTAAATCCTTGCTTTGTCTACACATTTTCATTTCAAAATACTAAAAAACAATTTGTTTGGAACATGGGCTATTTTTAGCTCATATATCAAGAGTGCACATCCATTTCTCACTATATTAGAAAAGCTCCCTTCAGGTTGGGTTGGAGGAGCACCACGCTGGTGAGGCTGTTTATTAGCAGTAGATTGTTGAAGCTACTGGGCAGCTCTCTGTTCCCTGGGACTCTCTTCCAGTTGATCTCCTAGACCTGCTGACCACTCATGAGTCAGCTTCAGACTCAGAAGAGTTTCAGATCTCAGAATCTGCACAAAGGGGAAGAGCATCTTTTCAAGCCTCCAGCCTAAAAAGTTAGTATCTGGGTGGACCAGAGACAAGCAGGGACCCACTGCTCTGGGTCCTTGCGAGACTCTCCAGAGTAGAAGAGAAGAAACACCCCCATCTACAGGTCATCTCCTCCAGACCCACCAAGAGAAAGCCTGGCCAAGACCTAGGGATAGACAGTCTGGGGAGTCTGGTAAGCTGCCAGGCTGACAAGCAGGAGAATAGGCGGGGAGGAGGCTCCTGGGTCCTACCTCTCCGGTTCCTGCCTCTGCGTGAGGTCTGTCTCCACAGGTCACTGTGGTGCCCCCAGCCAGCTCCAGCTACCCCACTGTTTTTGTCACATCAGTGATCATTCACTCCTCTGGGTCTCCTGGGGACCACCTTCTTTTAAAGGCTCCAAGGACTTCCTTGGCAGTGCAGTGGTTAAGATGCCGTGCTTCCACTGCAGGGGGCCAGGGTTCAATCCCTGATCAGGGTATGCCATGCGGCGTAGCCAAAAAAAAAAGCATTCAAAACTGCCTATTCCTAGTTTCCATTTAAATTGATATCGTCTACAATTTAAAATGTCTATGCTGCTGCTGTTGCTAAGTCACTTCAGTCGTGTCTGACTCTGTGCGACCCCACAGACGGCAGCCCATGAGGCTCCCCCATCCCTAGGATTCTCCAGGCAAGAACACTGGAGTGGGTTGCCATTTCCTTCTCCAATGCAGTAAAGTGAAAAGTGACAGTGAAGTCACTCAGTCATGTCCGACTCTTAGCGACCCCATGGACTGCAGCCTACCAGGCCTCTCCATCCATGGGATTTTCCAGGCAAGAGTACGGGAGTGGGTTGCCATTGCCTTCTCCAATGTCTATAGATTATCTTCAAATTAATACATAAATACAAATTAATGTTGGACTTCCCTGGCGGTCCAGTGGTTAAGACTCTGTGCTTCCAATTCAGGGAATGCAAGTGCAGTCCCTGGTCAGGGAATTAACATTCTATGGGCCATGCAAAGCAGCAAAAAACAAACAAACAAACAAAAAATAATAAAGGCAAAACTGTATAAATAAAGTCACTAACTTAGAGCATGACTAGCAAGTATCTTACCAGCACTTCATGGATAGCTGACCAACTTCAAGAACGGAATACAAAACCATTATGTGAAGGGCCTGGGGCGAGGAGCTGCTTGACTCCTCAGGTTGTGGTCTTGCCACCATTTCCATCCATGTATTTATAGTGGAAGCAGCCATGCTCATACCCACTGACCCTCCTCCCCTAGACAGCGTCAACTTCATCAGGAGAGGGCAGCTATGAGGGCTTCCCAGGTGGCGCTGGTGGTAAAGAATCTGCCTGCTACAGCAGGAGATGTGAGAGATGTACGTTCAAACCCAGGGTCAAGAAGATACCCTAGAGGAGGAAACGGCATCCCACTCCAGTATTCTTGCCTGGAAAATTCCATGCACAGAAGGACCTGGAAGGCTACAGTTCATGGGGTCATGAAGAGTCAGACACAATGGAATGCTTATGGATGGGCAGCTATGAGCCTGTTCCCCCAGGGAATTTTGAATTGAGACCATACAAGTTCCCAGTTGAGGCTGACTGCCAAATTGGTAGCTATTTGAAAGGACTAATTTTCACATGGACAGAGAAACCAGAGAGATGAAGACCAGCAGAAAACTCCCATGGATTTTCTACATCCCTGAGGCTTTGGATTCTCTGAGACATGTTCCCCGACCATCCACCCTTGCCTGGATCCTCTGTTGGAACGTTAGATGTTTCTCTTTTCACTGAGGAAAGTTCTACTGGACTTCCATCACTAGCAACCAAAATGGCACCAGGAGTTGGGAAAATGATCCAGGGCAGGAAAATGGGACGTATGGAGGAGACTCCTTCTGACTTTCTAATTTGCTGACCCTGCCCACACCAACCACAGCCACGTGGGCCCAGATAGTGTTTCAGGTCTGAGGCCCCTGATGCCCTGTAAGCAAAACCCAATACCCATACTTTATCTGAAGGAGGCTCCTAGCGAAGGAACTGGAGGACAAGGAGACAATGTGCTCTGCAAGAACTCACTGCTGGAAAGTGATATGAAAGCATGTTCCAGGGGAGCTGTGTCCCCTCTCCCCTCCACACCCCAGCCCTGGTGCAGAGACTGTGACCACCATCCACCTCTTGGTCCTATCTCACCCCTCTTCCTTTTAGCTCTCTCTCTCTTTGCCCACTGCATAAAGAAATCTTTGAGAAATGTGTTTGTTTACACCCCAAAGAAGGTGTAAACAAAAGTGTTACGTGCACTGTGTGTGAGTGTGGGTGTGAATGTGTGATGAGAACAAGCCAGAGGCTCTCAGCCCTGGGGTCCAAGTAGAGTTCTTACTCTCCCCGAAAGGAGAAGTTGACGGCTTGGGAGGAGCAGATTCATTCCTCTTAGGCTACTGCTGCCCCCAGAGACAAGGGAAACTAACCTGCCTAATTCATGCCCATCAGGAGAGGGCAGCTATGAGGGCTTCCCAGGTGGCGCTGGGGGTAAAGAATCTGCCTGCTACTGCAGGAGATGTGAGAGATGTACATTCAAACCCAGGGTCGAGAAGATACCCTTGAGGAGGAAACGGCATCCCACTCCAGTATCACAGTATCACAGCCCCCAAACTCGAAAACCCAAAGTCACCAGAACAAATAGGGAAATACTTTTAATGTGGGTGTATGTTGAGTAAAAAGGGTTTCTGACTCCATCTGACTTCTCTGTCTGTTTGCTGCATCATATCTTCACATTCACTAAGGTGGGCAACTCTTTGTATCCTCTGTATCATCAGCCTCATCTGTCATTTGCCACACACTCTGTAGGACATACAGAACCATTTCTCTGTCCCAATCCTTACCTCCTTCCCTCAACACCACCCATCTCCCAGGGCAAGTGCCCAGGATGGTACCACTTATCCAAGTCAGAGAATAAACCAACCAGGAATTTCATCTCGGACTGGACTGTGCCACCTGCTGGGGCTTCTCTTTGGCTGTGGAGGCCCAGGCCAAGTTGTCCTCTGACTCCTGACCAGGCTTCCGAAGCAGACCCTTCCTCTGAGCCTGCCTTCAGTGTATGGCATTCCAATTTCATGTTGCCCTGTTCCAGACCTGTCCTCAGAGTTGATGAGAAGGGCTCACCTGCAGGTCAGCATGCCCTTGGCCAGGGGTTCTGTCAGCTCCCACACTGATTTCCCAAACAGTGAGCTGTATTGGAGAAGGTTCTGGATAGAATCTTACAGTACCCTGCGCTGGGCCCTGCAGTCCAGCTCCCAGTTATGGAGAGAGAGTGCTGAAGATCGGGAGCTCTAGTCATCAGAAATGTGTTCACTTCCTTTGGCTTCCCTGGTGGCTCAGATGGTCAAGAATGTGCCTGTAATGCAGGAGACCTGAGTTTGATCCCCAGGGTCAGGATGATCCTATGAAGAAAGGAATGGCAACCCACTCCAGTATTCTTGCCTGAAAAATCCCAAGGACAGAGGAGCCTGGCAGGCTGCAGTCCATGGGGTCGCAGAGACTCAGACTTCCTTTAGTTCGCCATAACCCTAATCATGAATTCATGGCCCCCACCATGAACACTCGTGGCCCCTACTAGGAGCTGGTGACAGAGAGGGCTGGAGATCCCATTCCAAACAACCTTGGGGAGACCACAGCAGAACATAGCCATTTAAAGGACTCACCCAGACCAACTCCTTGATGTCAGCATCACATAGATCAACATTTCCTTCTACACAAAACCACCCAGAGTTAAAATTCCTCTTCAGTTTTCACAGCCATGAAAAACCAAGAAAAAGAAAGAGCTCAAACCTTGGGAAGCCTGTGGCCCAGAACACACACAACCCCTCCCCCTGAGCTGACCTCCTCACCCATAAGCAGGGGAGTGGCAGGGTGATCTAATGGTTAGGAACAAGTTTTTGTATTGAGAGATATGGGTAGGAGTCCTGGATTGACCTTTGCCTTTGTGATATGGCCTATGTGATGCCGTTTACCAACTGTCTTACTTTTCTCCTGTAAAAATGGGGTTAATAACACCCATATGGGGTTGTTGTGCAGGTTAACTGAAATTATCTATGCAGAGCTCCCACTTCTATGCTGCCATGGAATATGCACTCTATAAAACGTATCTGTTGCTTTTTTTCCTAACAAGCACCCCCTCCAACTTGATCAGTCCCTGATAGCGTCAGCTTTCAAACCCATCCCCTCACCCGTCCACACAGCTCAGATTTAACCAATGAACAGCTGTCAGGCTCAAGATAGATCGTCAAATCTCTGGCCCTGCTGGGACATGCATCCCCTAGGGACCCCTCCCGGGTGTCCTGTCCCTGGACACTCAGCACAAAGGCTCCCAGACCCCACACCACCCCCTACCTGCGGGCTGAACACAATCAACTCCTGAGCAAACATTCGAGAAAGCTCGTTTCTCCGGGGGGGTTGGGGGTAGAAGACTTGCCAAGTGGGGAAGTCGGGGGCCTGGGTCCTCGGCGGCTCCTCTCCCCCTCCAGGGGCTCCTCTGCCCCCCTTTTCCTCATTCTCGGGCTTCCCCTCTCCGGGTTGCTCGGGCAGCCGCATCGGGGGTCCAGGGCGATGTTTTCAGAGAGATTTGTGAGCACATCAAGGGAACGTCAGCGGAGACACTGAGACTCTGCAAGGAGTTGACAGAAACTTACTGCCTGCACAGCGCTGATGGGTTATTTACTCAAAGTCAGTTGCCTAAATAATTCACACCCTCCTTTCCGTGTTTAAACAGGACAATGATTAGAAACACAATCCTGGCACAAGAAATATAATTACAGTTGTGACAGATGTTTAGTTATTAATAAGGCCTCAATGTCACCAGAGGGTATTATTGCACAAGAAACCAATAATGTGCCTTTGGAACCGACCTTCATATTTACAGGTTCTTTTCCACTCCCACTCCCATGGGCTTTGCCGTGGTGTAAGCTATGCAGAGGGAGCCTGAACAGCCAATGTGATTGCAACTTACAAGAAAGTCCAGCACCTTGCCAGGAGAATTTGTTTCCTGGCAGTTGACATCGACAGAGCCACAGAAACAAAGTGTATATGTGTGGGGAGGGGTGCAGAGGAGTTTGCATAGCCATCTAATGGACTGGACTCTTGCCAAAGCTCTTAAGCTCGTGATGTTGCTCGCCAACCCAACACAACGTCATCCTAACATCCTCAGACAAAGCAAAGAGCATCCCAGACTAAGTGGCCCTCTACCAGGTCTGGTCTAGACTTGCCTCTCATGTGTATGGAACCTCTGGGTTGGCTTAATGCCACCAAGTGGTGACTTCCTCTCACTCTTCCCCTGACCCCAGACATCTGGTCAACCCCTTCCTTTACAACCCTGCTTAGGTTAAGGCACCTGGCTAGGTTAAGGCACCCCCAACTGTGCCTATATCTGCTGTCATCCATGGCCTCCCTCCCTCCCTCCATCCATCCCCGCAACACTGCACTGGGAAAAGCTCCAGGTAGGGAATCATTCAGATGCATGTTGTGTCACCTGGGCCCAGGCTGAGACAATCTGAGAATAACTGGTGATCAATAAAACACTTATTGAACTAACTATTTAATCGATACTGGTTCTCTTTGGTTTCATACTGAAGTTTAAAAACATGATAATAAAACAAAGACTCTCCAGAGATGTGAAGTATGGGGAAGTTAATTGGAAGAATCTTGGTGATGGAAAGAAAGAGCCCTGACACCATGGATAGAGCCCCTGCCTGAGAAAGCTGGCCCCTGAGGGGGGCTGCACATAGCAGTGGGTGGCAGCCTCTTCCAGAGACAGGCAGATGAGTCTCCATCCCTCAGGGCTCGGCCCGAGCACCTCGCCTCCTGGGAAAAGCCTCCCTACTCTACTTGCAGCCTTCTGATTTTGACCAGAGGCACATTTCCACGCTTGGGAAGTATTCTCCTGGAGAAGCCAGCCCATAGGAGAAGAGGCTCTGAAAACGGTCTTAGGAAGCATGAGGCCGTGGATGTGTGCAAACGTGATCACTGTTGTAAATTATGGTTGCAAATCTGTACATGTGGTGGGGTGCCACAGGTACAGGGCACCCTGGGGTAGCAGGCCAGCCCTGCCCCAGGCCAAATAGGACAGGCTCAGCCCTGAGCCCGAGGTGTGTCAGTTACTACAATGAACGACACACAGACCATCTGCATGCTTTGTACCTTCCATTTTGAGCAGAAACCCCCATCATCTAGTTCTGGGCTGTGCCAGAGTGCGTCTAGTTGCTCATGATCTATAGTATCTCTGATTCTCTGAAGTTTGTGGCAAGGAGTTGGGTCCTCCCAAAATGAGGCGCTGGATCTCCTATGACTGGGCTGTGTGTGCCAAGTCACTTCAGTCATGTCCAACTCTTTGTGACCCTATGGACTGCAGCCTGCCAGCTTCCTCTGTCCATGGATTCTTCAGGCAAGAATTCTGGGATGGGTTGCTCTTTCCTTCTTCCCACAGGATCTTCCCAACGCAGGTATTGAACCTGTGTCTCTTGGGTCTCCTGCATTGGCAGGCGGGTTCTCTACCATAAGTGCCACCTGGGAAGCCACGACTGGGCTGGAACCTCCCAAAAGTTGGGACAACAGAGATATGCTATAGTGACAAAGCTTCCCGAAAGCTTGTGTATAATGAGAGTATAACACATGCAGGCAAGAGCATTTGTCTGCAGACTCACCTCCCCCAACACTGCTCGTCTTCAGACACACACACACACACAGTCACAGATCAGTCTTCAAACATTCACAGCCCATGTGTGATCTCAATCCCAAAGTCAGCCCTTAACCTTGGACAGACACAAAAAGAGAACTCACCAGCAGCCACACACCTGCACATACACAACCCCCATCAACATGAGCACCTGTACACACCCTCACGCACACACACACACAACTCACATGTTCACACACACTACAACACCCACTTGCCCACACGTGCTGCACTCACACCTATACTCTTTGAGTCTCTAGTTAAGTTAAAAATGAAAAACAAGTTTCCTGTGTCATTATACTAGAAATGCAAAAGAAAAGTGACATTTTATTTTCAGATATGCTTTTAGTTGCCATGACAGTGCCAGCACCGTGAAAAGCTGTGATTGGTGGCAAATGCAGATTTCTAAAGAGAGTAATTAGCTCCCCATACACAAGAATATCCAAAGGGTGTCCTCCCTCATCAGTTGCCTCCAGGCCCAGTGGACACCAGGGCAGGGGCAGCCCCCAGTGCTATTCTGGCTTCCAGGATGGCAGGTGACAAGACCTGCCAGGAGTACTTAGCAAGGATGTCCAAGCTGATGGTCACAGCGGCTTCAGAACCCAATCCACTTAATTACTTGGAACTTGCTCGCAGCTCAACAGGAGCGTGGCACTGGAGGTGGCAGCTCCCCACAAGGAACAACTGCTCCTGCTGCTCGACTGGCCTCTGGTGCCCTTCACTGCGGCACCTGGGATGTGCCAGAGAAACACAAAGCCAGGGGCTGGTCCTTCAGCCAAAAAGGGAGCTGGCTCCCCCAGCCAGAAGCCATCTCACCAGAATGCTCCTCTCTAGGTCACGACTGGTCTGACACACAATGGCGGAAGCCAAGCCACCTTCCACAGGATAGGACTGACTGCCCACTGCCAACTAATGAACAACTCTGAGTCAGAATCTGGATAGAAGATGGGCCTGAATCTCCCCATGTTGCCAGGAGCTTCTCAAAGACTGAGCCGTGGTACATGCACCACCAAGTCACCAATGACCTTATGCACTTTGGGACCCACAGTACATACCAACAGGAATTACTCTTTGCCCCCAAATTAACTGGTTACCTCATTTCCTCTTGAGACACCCAAGGGCAATAAATTTCCAGAATTTCTCCTCTGAGTCCATTTGCCAGTTATCTTTATTGTCATCATCTGAAAGATTGGCCAGGAGCTGGTTTTTGAGCCCAAACCTTGAAGTCAGAACTTTGGACTAATTCCTGGACCCATATGACTGTTGTCTTCAGCATTTCATTTCAGCAAATGACCCACCTACATCCTTCAGCACCTAAAATGTTGCCTGAGCACTGGCCAATCAGTGTGAGTCACTCTGGGCTCCCCAACATGTGATCCTTCATCCTACCCTCCAGGTACACCATTGACCCCACTGCAACCTATAATGTGCAGAGACCAAGGTAGTGGCATAGTTGAGAACATAGCTAGTTGAACTAGACCATGCAGCTCAAACCCTGGCTCTGCCACATGCAGGCTGTGTGACCTTAGACAGCCTGCTTTACTCTCTGTGCTTCAGTTTCCTCACCTGCAAAATAGGCATGATAAATAACACCTACTTTGTAGGTTAATGTAAAGTGTTTGGCACAGTACCACATGCACTAGCTATCATTTTTCATTCCTTCCTTTTGCACTTAATAGGCAGTGGCTAAGCACCTACTCTGCTCAGATGGTGCTAGACTGACCCCACAGAGTCAGGCAGGGAGAGGCAGAAGTGATCAACTACAGGCACAGCCCCACAGAGCTCAGAATCAAGCTGGGGACACAGACACAAACATAGACCCGAGAAGGAAGCTGCTCCTACTCCTTCACTGTGAAGAGTCACTTTGTCCCCAAGGGTATTTGGGTGGGGAGGTTTTGAGTCTCCTCTTCAGTGCCACCAAGTATGTCCTTAAATGGATCCCAAGCCTACCTCTGAGCAACAGGTCATATGGATATAGTCTGGGAGAAATGGTCAACCTCATCATTCTAGCATCTGTGGCTCTGAGCATCCAGTTAGGTGCACGGGTCACAGGCAAACTTAATCCTTCACAGATTTTTGTCCCTGTTGGAATATCTAAAACTTCAATCACATGGGAGCAGGGGATGGATGAAAATCTAATGTGTGTGAACAGAGTGTATGAGCCAACATTGTTTATTGGCATGAATAATTCATAAATATGGGGTAGCTGGTGCTATTCAGTTTCTGGAAAACCCAATAAACAATGCCTCTCAAGCTGATACTCTAAGACCCAGTTCAAACATCCACCAAAAACCACTCTATTCTATTGTGATCATACTGGGCGCATCAGGTTAGAGACTCTTGTGTCTTGTGTTCCCTAATATAGTTGGCAGCTGTTGATGGACACATTATACTGAATAATTATAACTGTGTCCTCTGTTCCTGTTTGACAAGGGTTTTGCATGTGGGTCTTTTCTATCAAAACCCTCTATATAGGTGTCATCAGATTTGATTCACAAGTTAAATTTATTTTTGTTACAACTGAATATAATCCTGTTTTTTGTTCACCACTTTTAATAAATTTCTTATTGGGTTTTTTAGCGTACTTCAAGTATACATTACTATTAACTAGTCATCGAACTGTACATTAGGTCTCCAGAACTTAGCCATCCGTAACTGAAAGTTTGTACCCTAAGGTCAACATTTTCCCTTTGTCCCCACCCTTTAAAGCCTGATAACTACCATTCTACTCTGTTACCATGAGCTTAATTTTTTTTTTAAGATTCCATATGGAAGTGAGATCATGAAGTATTTGCTATTCTGAGTCTGTCTTAATTCACTTAACATAATGTCTTCCTGGTTCACCCATGTTGTTGCAAATGACAAGATTTCCTTCTTTTTTATGGCCAACTGATATTCCACTGTATGTAAACACCACATTTTCTATATCTACTCATCTGTTGATGGACACTTGGGTTATTTCCATATCTTGGTTACTGTGTATAATGTTGCAGTGAACACCAGAGAGAAACTCTCTCTTCAAGATAATGATTTTATTTCGTTTGGTTATACACCCAGAAGTGGGATTGCTAGATCTTATAGTGGTTCTATTTTAACTTTTTTAGAAACCTCCATACCATTTTTAGTAGTGGCTATGCCAATTTACACTCTTACCAACAGTGCACAAATGTTTCTGTTAATATAATTCTGTTTTGAAGGTACCTTCTGGACAAAGTGTGGAATGGAGAGAGTCATGCCATGTGGGATTTGGTGAGGAACAACTTGCCAAGAGTAAGAAGTCAGAGACATAGTGTGAGGTCCAGTCAACCCCCAAGCTAAGTCCTGCCTTCACTGAAACGTGTGAACACTGGAGCTCCTCTATAGAGGAGAGATGCTTAAAGAGATGATGAGCAAAAAAGTCTGTGCTGGTGTTTACTGACTCTGAGATGCTGTCATTCTGGGAGGTAATTGTTCACCAGCCTCTTAAGTATTTTAATACTAAAGAGCATTCAAAAGCACAAATAAAAATATAAAATAACCTGCTTGTTTACACATAGGAAATCTCCACTGAGTTCCTGAAAAATACAAAAGCCCATGCTAAGTGCTCCTTTCATTGTGACATAAAAATGAAAGTTCCTTTTCTCTTGGTCTTGTCCAAAACCAATTCAATATCAAGAAAATAAAATGTATACCCAGGTAAAGCCAAGATTCTAAGCCCAAGTCAGAAAACTATTAATAAAACTAGTTTTATTAATAAAACTGCAACATAATTCTATGAGTGCTATGTCTCAGGAGCCCCAATATCCCTTCACATTGCTGGCTCAGACTCACATAAGCAAAACATTCTAAATCCTAGATCCTCAAAATGAAAACCAGGAACTGTAAACAGATCAGAGCAATTTAAGTTGAAAACCACAATAAAATGGGAAACAATGAATATTTCTTTAATATAAATACATACATCCACAATAGTTCAAAAGCCAGCATCCAGTTTCTTACTTCTGAAGAAATATCAGAGACTCAGTTGCTAAAATTAGGAAAAAGTCACTGTCACCACCACTATCCACTGTATTGTTCACTGTTTCCTCTACTATAAACACTGCATTGTGGGCATTAACCAACATGACTAGACAAGCAATTAGAGGCATAAGATTGGACAGGAAGAAACAAACTAAAATTAATCTCTCCTTGAAGATGATATGATTATATATCTGGAAAATCCAAAAGAATTCATTAAAAAAACCTATTATAAACAATTTACTGGCACTAAAATAGACACACAGATCAATGGAACAGAATAGAGAGCCCAGAAATGAACCCACATTAATATGGGCAATTAATCTACAAAAAGGATGCAAGAATATATAATGGAGAACAAACAGCCTCTTCAAAAAATGGTGCTGGGAAAACTGGACAGCTCCATGCAAATGAATCAGATTGGACTACTCCTTCACACCACACAGAAAAATAAGTTCAAAATGGATTAAAGACTTAAATGTATGACCTTAAATCATAAAACTTCTAGATGAAAACATGGGTTATAATCCCTTTAACATTGCTCTTAGTAATATTCTTTTTTTGATATGTCTTTTCCAGCAAGGGAAACAAAAGCAAAAATAAACAAATGGGACCACAACAAATTAAAAAACTTCTGCACACTGAAAGAAACTATCAGCAAAATGAAAAGACCACCTACTGAATGGGAGAATATATTTGCAAATGATATATCTGATAAGGGAATAATATCCAAAATATACAAAAACACTCATACAAACCAGCATTAAACACACACACATACACACACCATACAGATGGCCAACAGGCACAAGAAAAGACACTCAACATCACTAATCATCAGAGGAATGCAAATCAAAAGCACAATGAGATTATCAACTCACACCTGTCAGAGAGGTTATTATCAAAAAGACAACAAATAACAATTGCTAGTGAGGATGTGGAAAAAAGGGAACCCTTTGCGCACTGTTGGTAGGAATGTAAATTGGTGTAACCATTATGGAAAACAGTAGGGAAATTACCCAAAAAGTAAAAAATAGAACTACCATATGGTCCAGCAATTACACTCCTGGGTATTTATCTGAAGAAAATAAAAACAGCAATGCAAAAAGATATATGCACCTCTATGTTCATTGCAGCATTATTTATAATAGCCAAGATATGGAAGCCCCTAAATGCCCATCAATAGGTGAATAGATAAAGAAGAGTGTATATATACAATGGATTACCACTCAGCTGCCAAAAAAGAATGAAGTCTTGCCATTTATGGCAACATGGTGGACCTAGAGGGTATTGAAAGAGAAAAGTGAAAGTGTTAGTCATTCAGCTGTGTTCAACTCTTTGCAACCCCATGGACTGTAGCCTGCCAGGCTCCTCTGTCCATGGGATTTCTCAGGCAAGAATACTGGAGTGGATTGTCATTCCTTCCTCCAGGGGATCTTCCTGACCCAAGGATCAACCCCAGGTCTCCTGAATTGCAGGTGGATTCATTACCATCTGAGCCACAAGGAATTCCCATTACGTTAAGTGAAATAAGTCCAACAAAGACAAGTGTATGATTTCACATATAAGTAGAATCTAAAAACCAAAACAAATGAACAAACATAACAAAACAAAAACAGAGTTATAGATACAGAGAGCAAACAGGTGGTTTCCAGAGGGCTGAGGGGTGAGGAAAGAAAACAAGTAGGTGAGAGAGATTAAGAGGTATAAACTTCCAGTTGCAAATTAAATGAATTATAGGTATTAAATGTACATTGTGGGAAATACAGTCAATAACCATGTAATACTTTTTATGGTGACAGATAACACCTAGAGTTACCAGAGTAAGCATTCTGAAATGTATGGAAATATTGAGTCACAAGCTTGTGTAACAGGAACTAAAATACTGTTGTAGATCAATTATACTTCAAAAACAAATAAACATGAAACTCATAGAACGAGAGATAGATTTTTGGTTACCAGAGGCAGGGCTTGAGGGAGAGTGGTAATTAGATGAAGGCAGTTAAAAGGTAGAAACTTCCAGTTGTAAGATAAAGTACTAGGGATGTGATGGAAAACTTGATAAATAAAATTAACACTGCTATATGTTATATAGATTCCCAGGTGGCCCAGTGGTAAAGAATCCACCTGCCAATGCAGGAGACTCAGGCTCAATCCCTGGGTCAGGGAGCTCTCCTGGAGAAGGGAATGGCTACCCACTCCAGTATTCTTGCCTGGAGAATCCCATGGACAGAGGAGACTGGCAGGCTACAGTCCATGGGGTCACAAAGAGTTGGACACGAGTGAGTGACTACACACATATATATGAGTTATGAGAAGAATAAATCCTAGGAGTTCTCATTACAGGAGAATATGTTACCTATTTCTTTAATTTTGTATCTGTATAAGATGATGGATGTTTAATAAACTCACCGTGACAATGATCTCATGAGGTATGTAAGCCAAATCATTATGCTGTACAGTTTATATCTATACAATGCTTTAAATCAACTATTGGGTCTCCCAGGTGGCTCAGTGGTAAACAACCCACCTGCCAAAGCAGGAGACGTGGGTTCAGTCCTTGGGTTGGGAAGATCCCCTGGCGAAGGAAATGGCAACCCACCCCAGTATTCTTGCCTGGAAAATTCCATGGACAGAGGAACCTGGTAGGATACAGTACATAGGGGTGCAAAGAGTTGGACATGACTTAATGACTAAACAACAACAATGTCATCTATAGCTCAATAAAACTGGAAGAAAAAAAGTTTTAAGAAAAACCAATTACAAATAATAAGAGAATTTAGTAAACTTGTAGGGTGTAAAATTAACATGTATTAATAGAACTTATTATACATCATGTAAAGAAATAATACTTGGTTAAAAGAAGCAATATATGAGTAGAACCTATTTACAAAGGCAAAATAAACAAATTAGAATTGCTACACATTTTTAAATTATATCAAGAGGAGAAGTAAAGCAATTTCTAAAAACAGAAAATAAATGAAAACATGCAAACACAACTTATTTCAGGTTAATGGCTTAAGTACAGAAAGAAGAATTTTTTCAAATTACTTTAACACATAATTTTTTGACTCTAAATTCCAAATGAGACATATCCTAAGGACAAAAACAAACAAAAAAACCCTAGAGAAAGTATACATAACTAATGTCATTAGGAATCAAGATTTTCAGTGTTAGAGAAAAGAAACATAAAATTTTAAAGCAAAATAAAAACCCTGAAATGTAATTTCAATAAGTATATTAGTATGAATGCAGGATTCATTTTTCTTTTTCAAGATAAGTTTTGTCTTATCTTAAGTCCCAGTTTTGTCTCTATAAAAGGTTTAATGAGCACCAATTAGCAGGACCCTGGTCTCTAAATACCATTTCTAGCTGTTAAGTAATCAGCTCCAGGGGATGAAATGTAAAACTCAGCCTAGGACTTCTTTTCAAGGCTGAATACAGGTAAACTCCCAGTGATGCCAAGTGACAGAGGAACAATTTGAAGAAATGTCCAACGGCCAGATATGGGGAAATTTGTTATCTTGAAAACTGTTACAAATGCAACTGCTGAGGCACCAACTAATTATTATTTTTAAAAAATGATAAATGAAAGAAGCAATGACTCTACCTTTTCTATATAGACTGTACTATAAGACAAAGTTCTTCTTTAGTGAGGAATCACAGCTAAGAAATTAAGAAGGAATGATAGAATGAGAACATCCCATTTTATTACCTCAAATGAAGTAATAACTCTAGGGAATCATCATCAATGACTACTAAACCATTAGATGTAAGACTGATCGTGAACTTGATCATGGATGAATCAGGCTGACAGAACCTCAACCTTAATTAACATCAACAAAGTGGGACAACCAGACATGAAGTGCCTTCTGATGTGAGGCAAGAGAAAGCGCATGGCATGACCTAAAAGTGTTCTTCATATAAAGAATAGAATACGAATCTAGTCAAGCCCTCAGTTATATATAGAAGGTCACAAGAGCATAGCAAAATAATGTTCAACAACACGTGAGGATCGAGGAAGCCAAAACCAGAATGTGGGAAGTTTACAGGAAAATTATGCCATTTCTATATCAGATTCATGGCATGGAAAGAAAAGAAGGGCAACGATGATGGGTTAAAAGATACTGAACAGAACTATCAACCAACTGTAACATGCAGACCCAGTATGAATCCGGATGTGGATAAAGTACATAACTGAGGCGGGCTTCCCAGGTAGTGCTAGTGGTAAGGAACCTGCCTGCCAATGCCGGAGGAAGAAAGTACGGAGGGCGTGGGGGAGAACATGGCAACACACCCCAGTATCCTTGCCTGGAGAACACCCATGGACAGAGGAGCCTGGCGGGCTACAGTCCATAGGGTCCCACAGGGTTGGACCCAACTGAAGCGACTTAGCACAAATACACACACTTAGCACGAATAACTGAGGCAACAGGGAAAACTGAACACAGAGACGATATGAAGAATTGTTAATTCTGTTGGGACTGACAATAGTATTTCAGTTGTAGTAAGTAAAAGACATCTTTATCTGTCAGAGATACACAATGAAGTATTTACATGTAAATTACATGTTATAAGAAGAAAAATATAAAAAGATTGAAAGAACACCAGTAATTACTAAAGTCTGTGTTTGGACACATTAGTTTCATTATACTAGTCTCTCTTAATTTGGTGTATATCTGAAAATTTCCATAGTATGAAGTTTTCAAATGGTTGGAAACAGAGCCTGGTGGACCTGGATCTTGGCATGGTATCTTATGTGTCTTAAAAGAAAAGAAATACACTCTGGACACATAAGGTCAGTTGTGCATTCAAGTGGGGCTGACGTTTAACAGCATTTACTAAGCTGAGTAGTTATGGAGGTGGAGAAGCCAGGTTAGAAACTAGGGCTTGAGGACTTCCCTGGTGGTCCAGTGCTTTAGAATCTGCCTTGCAAAGGGGACGTGGTTTCAATCCCCAGTCCGGGGACTAAGATCCCACAAACCGCAGCGCAGCTGAACCTGCACACCACAACTATTGAGCCCCAGCACCACTACTAGAGAGTCATGTGCCACTGCTGCAACTAAGGCCTGATGCACCCAAATAACTAAATATTTAGAAACCAGGGCGCAAGACAGGGGTCTCTTCTTAGCTTTCTTGGGCTGGGTAGGATATCATCGCTCGGCCTGTCCCTACAAGTATGCTCAGAGCTTGGCATCAGCAGACATCTAGTAAATGTTTGTTGAATGAATGCCAGACGTTATCAAGTCAGTCATCTATAGGATGTACTGTAATACGTTTTAAACAGTCCACCCCTGCTCACACTAGCCTATGATAATGGCTCTAACTTCTGTAATCATAGTTGCTAATCATAGTTGCTCCCTCGGTCCCTGGCATTGTTACAGCAATTGTTCTCAAATGTGGGGTCTCTACACAATAAAGTGTCATCATTGGTTCTAAGGTAAATGGCAAGTAAGTTGTTACTAAAATAGTAAAAACTAATAATAACAAGGAGAAGAAAAGTAAATTGTGAGTCTTACTTTGTAGTACCAGGATATTAACATAACCAGAGAGTCTTGCATGGAACAGCACAATTAGGAGGCAACATCTATCTACTGCCTCTTCAAAGGCCCTAGAAGGCTCAGTCCTACTCAAGGGCCAAGTACAACAGGCAGAATGTCTCTTCCCCCAGGCCAGTAGCCCCAGCAGGACTTGGATTCCACCAGCCCCAGCCTCTTGGACCCAGTTATTCTGCTGGGACCCCATGCTGTTGCCTCACCACCTTACTCTCACATCCATCCTCTGACCCGAGGACATGGGACCTGAAGGACCTCGAAGCTAGATGGTGTCCTGCTTGCTGTCTGGGCTCGGGCTTCCATGTAGGCAGGCCTCCTTTGCCCTGATCCCCTCATCATCAACACCAACTGGTTTCGTCTATCGTCAGTTCCAAGACTCATTATTTCGTGTTTTAACAGCTTTGAAATCAAGGTACAATCACTGTCATCTTGAATTGGATGAAATAGCTAATAATCATTACACAAATTGAACACTTACTCCATGCCAGGCATACTTTGAGGAGCTTTACATGAATTTACTCATTTAATCCTCATAATACCCTGATGAGGCAGGTGCTAAGATTAATACTGTCCCCATTTTAGAGATGAAAAAACCAAGGCCCAGAGGTGGGCAGAATGGCAAGCTGTACTCCCACACACCGCTCCTCACCCGAGCTGCCCACCTAGCAGTGCTCCCCCAGCCCCCAGGGGGACCCCCAGAACATCCTGGCAGGGTCACTCTGGTCACCAGCAGCTCCTCTCTTTGCCTAGCGCTCTGTACATATGTTGTCACTTCTCACCCATGCCGTAGCCTGAACATGGTTGGCGAACACTGCACACACTACCTCTCAAGCACCTCAAGCAGGTCAGGGGCCAGGGGTGTGCTCTCTGTTTCAGGTTCTCAGCATCCTGTCGTGAACGCTGGTGTGGGCCCTGGTGCCTTCACTGCTCCACCCTGTTCCCCTCACAGGGATGAGGCTCAGGGTACCCAGGCTCCCAGGGGATCAGGGCCCTGTGGAGTTTCATTGTCTGAGGACAATGAAAGGTACTGAGATGAGTCCCAAATCTGCGCTCAGAGTGCTGCCTGCCTGCTGGACCCCACCCCGGTGCAAACGGCCCCAGCTGTCACCTGCAGCACCGCGGAGCCTGCCATTTCCTTTGGTTTCAGCGCCCCTCCCCCAGGGCCAGACACTGGATGAGGTGACCCCCAGCCCCTCTCCCCCAACCCTGCCCCACTGAACCTAGAATAAACAAACTGGAACAGCAAACACATCCCACATTCTGCATCAAACTCCAGGCCTTTGTCAAAGCCCTTTGTCCCCATCCCCAAGAAAACTTTCCAGAGCCAGTCAACCACGGGACAGAGGAAACCCCAGTGTCCCCAGCTCTCCCTGGAGGATCACTCTCCCTACCTACCCCCCCAAAAAAAAAACTCCCAGATCAAAGAGGCTACAGCCCAGGCTTGGCTTTCCCTATAGGACAATGTTCATCCACTTGCTTCCGGGCCACAGCTGGTCCTGCTCCTGCCAGCTTCCTGAGAATGTTCCATGAAGGCCATGCAGGCCGGCACCCAGACCCCACCTAGAGGAGAGCAGTCCTACCTTTAGATCTGGGGGCCGCCTCATGCATGGACAGGTGTCAACGTCTGCTTCTTCACTGTCGGGCATACTGGCAGAGGTTACAGAGCCAGATTCCGCTACACATGTGTACACACACACACACACACTCCCCCTCCCTTCTGCTTCCAGCATGTCTTTGCTGTCTCTAAGGCTTTCTGTTTTTAGGAGTCCCCTGTTAAAATTAAAATACTCCTGAGAGCAATGAAGCTTTGGCAGCTAGTAACTTAATTATCAGCTAATACATCTTCTCATCGCTCTCACCAGGTGGGCAGCAGTGAGGGAGGAAGCTGACTCATGGGCTGGAGTCAGACTGTGGAAGGATGTGCGATCAGGGAGTTTAGCAGGAGGCCCAGGACAGCCCGCGGTGGGACTGAGGCCAGACCATCCATTTTGTGTGTCCACTCAGAGCTAGGTCCTTAACGAGGGCTTAAAATTATGTGCTAAAGGGACTTCCCTGGTGGTCCAGTGGTTAAAAACCCACCTGCCAATGCCGGGAACATGGGTTGGATCCCTGATCCGGGATGATCCCACATGCTGCAGGGCAACTAAGCCTGTGCACCACAACTACTGAGCCTGCACTATACAGTCGGTGCTCTGCAACAAGAGAAGCCGCCACAATGAGAAGCCTGAGCACTGCAACCAGAGAAAGCCTGTCTACAGCAACAAAGACCCAGAGCAGTCAAAAATAAATAAATAAATCTTAGAAATTATGTGCTAAAATCAAACATGCAACCAGAGAAAGGGACCAATCTGGTCCCTCCACCCCCAAGTTCAAACTGGGGAGACTGAAACTCAGAGATGTCAATCCATTTCTAAAGGTCACACAGCTTCTCTCTCAGGCCAGAGGCCTGCCTGACGCAAGCCCAGGAGCTCTTGCATTGGGTGGTAGAAGGACGCTCATACCACCTTCCCAGAACCCCTCACTGCAATCACCCTCATCCCAATATGGGAGCTTAAAACTTTCCAAAGATATGAAAGAAGAGCAGAATTTGGAAATGTCCAAGGTAAACTGCCAACATGTGGCTCAGTGTGCTCCCTGCCCTCAGCCTTCCTGGCCGCTGAGTATCTTTCACAAGCAGCTCTTTCCATTTTTGTGACATGCCTGGATGGACTGAGACTCCATTCGTCATTTAATTTCCCATCCCTGTGACTGTTCTCTTGCCTCCAAATGTATATCTTGAATTCCAGGTACGCTGTAGACTGTAACTGTCTGCCCCCCCCCCCACCCCGCCCCGCCCAAATTCATGCACTGCGGCCCTAACCCTCAACATGACCATATATGAGACAGGCCTTTAAATAAGTAATCAAGGGTAGATGAGGTCATAAGGGAAAGGTCCTAATACAACAGAACTGTGGTTTTAAGAGAAGAGGAAGGGAGGATGTCCCTGGTGGTCCAGTGGTTAAGACTTCACCTTCCAGTTCGGGGGCGGGGGAAAAGGTTCAATCCCTGGTCAGGGAAATAAGATCCCACATGCCTCACAGCCAAAAAGCCAAAACATAAAGCGAAAAATAAAACAGAAACATTATTGGAACAGATCCAATGAGGACTTTAAAAATCGTCCTCACCAAAAAAAAAAAAAAAAATACTTAAAGAAGAGGAAGTGATCTATCTCTTTCTCTTTCTGTCTGTCTCTCTCTTTCTGCCATGTGAGAAGGTGGACATCTCCAAGTCAGGAAGAGAGCCATCACCAGAAGCTGACCATACTGGCGCCCTGATCTCAGACTTCCAGCCTCCAGAACTATGAGAAAATAAATGTTGTTTAGGCCACCCAGTTGATGGTACTTTGTTACACAGCCCAAGCTAGTACAGGAGGTTAGCGTCCTTCTCTTTGCTAGGGCACTAGAATCTAATTCATACTAGTGTGTGACCCACTGCTGATTCATCAATGTTATTTCCTTTTTACTATGAGATGAGGGATGGCGACTCCAAAGCCTTCAGGCACTGGGCAGTAACAGAGAGGCAAAGCAGCCAGTGTCAAGCAAGTGGGTGACCACAGTGGAACGGTTCACCTTGTCCAAAGGGGTGGCCACAGCTCCTGGCCAACGATGGTGTGAGGGAATCTGGCCCAGCATGGCTGGATGTATGTTTAAAGAGAAGCCAGAAATCTGGATAGTTAAAACAATAAATCAACAGATTTTTAAGGGCTGGCAACTACTTCAAAGGTTTAAAACACTTTATGGGAAAACAACAAAATTAAAAAATGCAACAACACAAAACCAAGCAACAGGGGCTTCCCTGGCAGTCCAGTGGTTAAGACTCTGCCATCAACATGGGGGACTCAGGTTCAAATCCTGGTCAGCGAAATAGGGTCCCACATGGGGTGGGGTGCAACCAAAAATTAAATAAATAAAATGAATGCATTTCTTAAAAAAATAGACAAACAAAACACCAAACAACAACAATGGCAAACCTCTCTGTGAGCTGGCTCTGGCCCCAGGAGCCACCAGTTCAAAATCTCATTTTAGAAGCAGCTCCTGGGAAGTTCAGGAAGCCGGGGCAGTGACTAAGGTGCTGGGAGCCCAGGAGGTGGGAAGAGGCCTTGGACAGAAGGTCTGGCTGCAGGGCACAAAGTGGGTCACTGGCCTCACCACGGCGACCCGGCTGGGTGGTGCAATCGAGCTGTCACCTGTGGCTTCCTTCAACAGTGCTCACCCTGATGCCTGCCTCTGATGTATCCCTGGGGGTCCAGGATTCTCCATCAAAAGGCAGCACAAAAACCGACAAACAGCCTTGGCCCCCGACTCAAATTTCCTTCCACGCTGTAGTGGAAGCTTCTTCTTCCAGAAGCTTACCATTGAAGCCTACATGGGCCCTTTCACCCCACCCTTGACACTTGGCAAGCCTCGCCCTGGAACTCCACACCCAGTTGAAGACTGAGGTGGGCTGGGCTGGCTTGTTCAGGAGGCATGGAAGTGCAGGGTGGCAGCAAGAAGCTGCAGGGAACTCAAGGCATTCGTCCAGGGGCCAAAACACGCTTCAGGTGCTGGGTTGGCTGCTGGAAGGGGCTCAGCTTCTCAGGGATCCCCTGAGAGACCTGAATCTTCATGCAAGCTGGGGTGCAGGAGTATGCTCCATGAGTACAGCTGAGGGGGTCCAGACTGGATCTGGAGGCCAGGATTTGGGAAGCATCAGTGCTGTTTGATGCCTTCCACCCACCTTTCCAGGTGGTTCTAGTGGTAAAGAACCCACCTGCCAATGCACAAGACATAGAGATGTGGGTTCAATCCCTGGGTCAGGAATATCCCTTGGAGGAGGGCATGGCAACCCACTCCAGTCTTCTTGACTAGAGAATCCCATGGACAAGGGAGCCTGGCCAGCTACTGTCCATAGCGTCACAAAGACACAAGACTGAAGTGACTTAGCAGGCACATACCCACCTTCCCAGCAAATTTGGCTGCCCAGAGAGTTGAGGGCTGTGGTCATCAGGACACCAAAAACATCCTGCAACCCCTGCTCTGCCTCTCCAACCCAAGCGAGACAAAGATTAAAGACAAGACAACAACCAGGGTCAGAGCCACCCACAGTTTGTGTGGCCAAGACATCAGGGCAGGAGCCAGTAGATGAGGACCTAAACTAAAAGTGACAAGGACAGCAGCAATAGGCCTGTGGGGGCTTCATTCCCACGCGTTGCAGCCCCAGGCTCCGCGAGCCCCACTCTCTTAGCTGCCAGCCTCCCCTGCTGGCGCTGGTTCCACTATGTGTTTGAATGTATTCATTACATTTTAATATGATTATGTTCAATCCAGTAGACTGAGACAGATTTGTCCAGATGTATAATTAGTTTCTAAGTGCCTGTTATTCTTGGTGGCAGTGTTGGCAGAGGTTTGAAGGATGGAGAGGAGTCCATTAGCTCTTCGTGTCCATTAGTCATGGCTGTGGGGGCCTCATCAATGGGTCTGGGGGTCACCCTCTCTGCCCTGGGATCTATGGACCTTAGGCTCCATCATAGTGATTGCTGGGTCTTAAAGTTCTACCCAGAGCCCCCCTCTCTCTGCCTGCTCGTCCCCATTCCTTATCTTTGGTGGGGTTGTCCCTGCCACTCCCACCCCAGAGCTCTGGATGATGGCAGTCCCTAGTGTCCCTGGCACGTGGAACAATGCATATTCATGTCTGGAGGTAACAATTTTCTCTCCAGATGAGAAAGCTGTCCTCAGGGGTGACCACTCTTCTGATCAATTTCCTCTGGATGGGCCCCCAGTGGTTCAGATTCTTCACATCCCCAAATGGTATTAATAACTTTGCTTTGTGACAGATCCCAACCCACAGAGGAACCTGGAAGAAAGAAGATCCCGAAGAACACTTGGTTTTTTCAATGGTGCCCAGTGGTACCTTTGGGCAGGGCATTTGCTGGTCATCTTTAACTCAGTGCTCACATCTGGGTTGTGTTGGGTAGTCCTCTAGACTGGGTTTAGGCAGTGCTGTGCGTGTGTGCCAAGTCGCTTCAGGTCGTGTCCGACTCTTTGCAACCCCATGCACTGTAGCCTGCCAGGCTCCTCTGTCCAAGGGATTCTCCAGGCAAGAATACAGGAGTGGGTTGCCATGCCCTCCTCCCAGGGATCTTCCCAATCCAGGCATTGAACCTGCATCTCTTACATCTCCTGCACTGCTCCTCTTAGTCCTGACTTCTGGGATACTGGTTCCAGATCCCACTCTTTCCTCCAAGATAGTGCTGGAGTCATCCTGGAGACCCACCCTATTTTCCCAGCATGCCTAGGGTGGATATGGTGATGAGGTGCTCGCTATCACCCTAATCCTGACCCTAAGCCTAACCTTAGGGTTGTATGAAGACATAACCAGCAACCAGCTGGGAAAAAGAAGGCAAGTCATAGTCAGGCATAAAAGTTTTCGACATGACCACATTCCATCCTGGCTGTGCTCCAGGCTAGGATGAAATAAGTCCCCAATCTCACCCCATACCCTGCAGGCAACAGCACCTCCTACAGCCCCAGACAGGCAAGTTTTTGGCTTTCCCCTAGGCAGATGCTGCCCAAGAGGCCTCAGTCACTGCAGATGGAGATGTGAGTTTCAGGGCTTTACCCGTAGCTGTCACAGGAGACTGAGGAGCTGCAGGGGCCCGGGCAGCTTTTGGTTCCTCCCCTGAGCATCACCATGCTTTCAAGAGGGGCTCTGCTCAGAGAACCAGCTGTTTACAAACCTGCTTCCCACTTCCTCTGCCCCAACAGATCCCTCTCTTTAGGGGACCATCAGCCCCACAGAGCTCTGCTTTCAGTACCAAGTGCCAGGGCATCGAGCTCTTGGTCAACTTCTTAAAACATTCCGTGCCAGTGAGATTCAATGTCAATGCACATTTATGTTTTAAATTCTTCTTCCTGATCCTTCAGGTAAATCTCCACCTTTTTAACTTGCTCCTTTTTGTTGTTATTGCTAATGTGGACCATTTTTAAAGTCTTCACTGAATTCGTTAAGGCCTCGAGGCATGTAGGATCTTAGCTCCCCTACCAGGACTTCCCTGGTGGCTCTGACGGTAAAGAATCCCTCGCAATGCAGAAGACCTGGGTAGGGAAGATCCCCTGGAGAAGACCATGGCAACCCACTACAGTATTCCTGCCTGGAGAATCCACAAGGACAAGAGGAGCCTGGCGGGCTGCAGTCCATGGGGTTGCAAAGAGTTGGACATGACTGAATGACTAAGCATAGCACATGGCACCAGGTGTTGAACTCTCAGCCACTAGACCACCACTATACCAACAAAGGTCCATCTAGTCAAAGCTATGGTTTTTCCAGTAGTCATGTGTGGATGTGAGAGTTGGACCATAAAGAAAGCTGAGCACCAAAGAATTGACGCTTTTGAACTGTGATGTTGAAGACTCTTGAGAGTCCTTTGGACTGCAAGGAAATCGAACCAGTCAATCCTAAAGGAAATCAGTCCTGAATATTCATTGGAAAGACTGATGGTGAAGCTGAAGTTCCAGTACTTTGACCACCTGACGCAAACAACTGACTCATAGGAAAAGACCCTGATGCTGGGAAAGATTGAAGGCAGGAGGAGAAGGGGACAACAGAGGATGAGATAGTTTGGATGGCATCACCGACTCGATGGACACAAGTTTGAGCAAGCTCTAGGAATTGGTGAAGGACAGAGAAGCCTGGCGTGCCGCAGTCCATGAGGTTGCAAACGGTCAGATACGACTGAGCGACTGAATGGAACTGAGACCACCAGAGAAGTTTCCACCTTGTTCCTCTCTTTTAACCTTCCCATTAACTTCACGTCTTGGTTTTATCTCAGACACCACTCTGATCAGTTTTATTGTATTTGTATCACTCAATCTTTATCTTACTGCGAGTTCAGGTATTCAGAGCTTGCATTTCTATTTTGTGCTTTTCTCTTTAGCTCCTCTTATTTTTCTTTTAATCTCCAGTTTCAAGTTCCCCACTTTCTACCATGCCCATCATTGTATACTTAGGCTTCCTTTATTTTTCTTCAGCACTCTTTTCTTTTTTTGCTTTACCGACCACCCCAAAGAAAGTCTAGCCCAAGTCAGGGAGTGAGGGGCTGCACGCAGGAGAGGCAGGAGACATCTTTCCTTCTCTCCAGATAATCTGACCCCCTGCCACCAACAAAGATCCCTGAGATGGTGCCCCTGGGGAAGGGTAGCAAGTCTTACCTCCCTACAGGGGACACACGTGCTCTGCAGAAAGGGCCTCGCAACCTGGTGTTCCACAGCACACAGCTGGCCTAGAAGGAGGCCTCCCATCTTAGAATCCAGCTTCCCTGCAAAATTTGTTGTTATCATTGCTGAGTTGCTAAATCATATCTGACTCTTTGTGATCGTATGGACTGTAGCCCACCAGGCTTCTCTGTCCATGGCAAGAATACTGGAGCAGGTTGCTATTTCCTTCTCCAGGAGACCTTCTCTACCCAGTGATTGAACCTGTGTCTTCTGCTTGGCAGGTGGATTCTTTAGCACTGAGCCACCTGGGAAGCCCTCTTTGCAAAATACGTGCATTCAAATATGTGCCCTCCTGAGAAAAGGAGCAGGAGAGGCCTGGCTTCCTGCCTCGGATCAGGAGAGCCCCCAGGACGACTCTGTCACTGGTGAATTCCAGACTGAAACCTCGTGTTTTGTGAGATTTGAAAAGGCACTTCTGCTGGGCAGCCCCTTCAGTCTTCCCTTCCTCCACCTTCAAGCGTAGCAGAGGCCAGCCTGTTCTGTCCAGTGGACTCCTAAAACACAGACTCAACGGTAGGGCAGCAATAACATCTGAGGCTTTTCCATTTTTTGAGGATCTTAAGGTTTCCATTTTTTAGAATTGAGAGCTAATGCTTCTAGTGCCTCAATCTGATGGTACTTTTAAAGTATTACCATGAATTCTGGACAAGCTAAACCCACCCAACATTTCTGAACCATCTCACCTCCAGACCATGGGCCCCCATCAAAAATATGAATGGAAAGCGGGCTTGTTCTTGCCATCCTTCTTATTTTCTACCTCTTTATTTTTGGCCATGCCATGTGATTTTGTGGGATCTTAGTTCCCCAACTAGAGATGGAGCCGAGATCCACAGCACTGAAAGCCTGCTTCTTAACCCCTGGACCAACAAAGAATTCCTTTATTTTTATAACTTGAGGCCCATCTGAGACGAAATGCCTCATTCTCAGGATTCTGGCCCATGGGTGAGGCAACTGTTGATGACTTAATGAACACTTAGGCTCTGGGCCTCACTGCCATGATCCCCCCAGGAGCATCTGCACTGCTGTAAAATCTCAGAAAGAGGGAACTGGGACTTCCCTGGCAGTCCACAGGTTAGGATTCCACACTTCCACTGCAGGGCACAGAAGTTTGATCCCTGGTCAGGGAACTAAGATCCCACATGCAGCCAACAAAAAGAGAGAGCAGACTGCCATGTCCATCCCCCCTGCACAATCTCACTAAGGGCTCCTCCTGTCAAGTTTCTACCAGGGACTGTTTTCCGTGAGCCACAGATGCCCCTGGTGGTACTGCTCATGGGTCACTATTTCCAGGACACTTCCAGGCCATTCTTGTTTGCATGACACCATGAATTCTTTCTTTCTCAGGTGGGTCGGCTATCCTGAATCATGAAAATGAATATGTATCATCATTACTAAAGCTGCTAACATTGATGGAGCGCTTCCTATCACCAATCTTGTTGAGCACTTTGCAGACCATCACTTCATTCAGTATCTCCTCTGTTCCTCACAGCCATCCCATGAAACAGGAAGAATTCCTGATCCCACTGACAGACAAAGAAATGGGGATGAGAGAGGTTACAGAATGTGGCTGAGGACAGGCTTCCAGATTTGAATCCAGGCCTGTCTGTGCACAGAGTCCAAAGCTTGGGCTTCCAACTGCCCCTCTCAGCCCAGAGAGATGCTCTCTGCTGGGCTCAGGACCCCATCATCAAAACTGGTGATGCTCCTCCTCCCAGGGTGCCCTCGGAAAGAGTCAAACACATCAAGGAGCCCGGCTGAGAGGGAGGAAAATGCCTCAGACTTAAGATGAGCTGCTGCCCCAGTTGGGAGCTTCTCTGTTGGGCTGCATTAGTACCCCTACTTAGGCCAGGAACCAGGAGGGATTTTCTGCCGTTAGCTTCTAGAAATGGAAGGATAACAGCAGGATATGAGCTCCAGACTTGAATCCGCATAGCGCTGGACTGAATAGAAGAGCTTCACCTGGGCAGAGGAACCAGAAAAGGGTGCAGGCCTGGCACAGTCCGGTTTCCAATGAGGCTGTTGGCCCAGATCATGGCTACTGATTCTCTGCTTGAAAAACTGTGAGCCTGAATTTCCCAGAAAGCCAGACAGGGCTGTTCTACTACGACCACTGAGCTGAACTGATCACTCCAGGAGTGGTCTCTTAGGAACCACTTCTGACAACCTCACCGAGGTCTTTTTTCTGGGGATAGTGACCAGCTATGGTCAGCACTTACCCTGGTGCCTGCTGCTCTTTCAGATTCCCCACTGCTGGGCCCATCGTCCATGGGACAGAGATCTCTTATAGATCATTACTCTTGCCCAAGCCTCCATCCTCCTGATCTAGATGACCAGAGCTGCCTCCTTCCACTCCTGCTTGTTCTCCAAAGAGTCAGAGCAATCTTTGGAAAGCATAATCGATCACAGGCTGTCTTGTTTAAGATCCTCCGTGATAGGACTTCCGTGGCAGTCCAGTGGTTAAGAATCTGCTTTCCAATGTAGAGTACACGGGTTTCATGCCTGGTTGGGGAACTAAGATCCCATATGCTGCAAGGCAACTAAACCCACACACATCATCTAGAGAAGCCCCCAAATGTTGCAAGGAAGACCCAACACAACCAAAAGCAAAAAACAAAACAAAACAAAATCCTCTATGATTTCCAATCATACATAGAGTAAAATGCCAATGCCCTACCATGAACTGTGAGCCTCTATGCAATCTAGCCTCTGACTACTGCTCTCTTGTTCCCATTGCTTGATCCCTGCCTCTCCTGCACACCCAGCTCATTCTTGCCTGGGTAGCTGTATACCTAGTGCTCCCTCTGGAGAGCTCATGCCAGATCCATGAACATCTGGCTTCTTCTTATCATTCAGGTCTCAGCTCAATGTCACCTCCTAAGAGAGGCTCTTCCCAATCACTCAGGTGAAGTGCCCCCTCCACATACACACTCCAGACACTCTGTCATATTTTTTTTCCATCATCGCTTTTATCACCATCTGAAATGATCTTATCTATCTATCTACTTGCTAAATTTGGAAGTCTACTTATAATAATTGCAGAGCAGCTCATAGAAGACTAACTCTCCTGCAAATAACAATCATGAATTTTGGGCAATATCTAAAAGACAATGTTCAAAGTCATTGAGAGTGACCCAAAACAGGAAGAAACTGATAGAAAGTTGATATTTGGGGGAGGGAAAGAGATTTCCCATTTTTACGGTTTTCATCTGAAGGCAACCCCTATCTGTGCCCTGAGAAGCTAGAAGCTGAAGTCTGATTTTTAAGGAAACAGAAAACAGAGTTTGGGTAATCAACAGCAGCTAAAAAGTATGAGGGATGAGCCAGAATGGAGAGTCACAAAAGTGAGACCCAAATATCCCTAATATCTCAGCTGAACCTCTGGTTTACCTGGAGCTATACACCCAGGGCAGACTCAGGCAGCCCAGCTAAGCCTCAGAGAATGGAATGGACATTTCCGCTCCTGTCCAGCCAAGTTAACGTCCTGCCAAAACAAACTGACAAACAAGTCGATACTCTTCAGATGCACATAACAGAACCCAAAGTCTCTGCCATGTGTGATTCACAATGCCCAGGACTCAATTAAAAATCACCAGATGTACAAACAGGAAAATGTGACCTGAACTCAAGAGAAAAGGTACTTTATGGACACCAAGCTCAAGCGGATTCAAATACTGGAACTGGCTTAAAGACATAAAAGAAAATATTTACTAAATTTCATTGTCTGTTTCTCCCTACTAAAACATGAGCTCCTGTAAGTGTGGGAACCTTATCAGTTCTGTTCTTTGCTCTAACCCAGCACCCAGAATAGCAAATTGTGCATAGAAAGCACCCCCAAAATATGAACATGATGTAAAGAAGGACTGTATTTCTTCCTCTTTATTCTTTCTTTATAACTTGAGGCCCCTCTTAGATGAACTGAACACAGACAGGAAACAGAATGATCATTATTCTCCTCTGAAGAGAGGGCATGATTTTATGATCGTGACTTCGTAGTGGCTGTTATAGACAAGTGGCTTTGATCTCTAATTATTGCCAAAAAGAAAGTATGTAGATCAGCTACTCTGAAACCCAGTGTCATCATTTTTTCAGAAAACGTTCTTCATCACTTAACTGCCTTGGAGTCAAAAATATGTATATAAAATTAGCTCATTCCGGGACCTACAAGTTTAATTTGTGGCCAGCTTATTTCAGAGGAAATGATGAAGTCTTAACTTAAATATAACAGGTTTTTTATGGGTAGGTTCATCACTGAGGTGGACGTTTACATTTTTTCTGGATTAAAAGTTTTTCCTTCCAGAGTCAGAGTTGGGGGAGTTGTTAGACCCTTGGTCTGGACTCTACAGGGCGCCCCAAATTCCCCTTGAAGAGTTTTTCAGATCTGCTGCAGGCCGGGTGATGTTGAAAAGGAGTAACAACGCATAGCGCACAAGCACTGGCCAATCATAATGGACGCTAGTCGGGCACCAACCAATCAAACAGGAGGCAGTTAGAAAGCGGCCCGTACATCATAGATGCATCCCCAAAAGCCTTCTATTCAAGAAGGTGTCCTGGTCACCTCCTCAGTTTCCGTAAGAGGATTCCAGGGCCCCCTCCAGCTCCACCACCTGTTAAAGCATATGGGATTGTACCCAACCAGCCGCCCAGGGCAGCTGCCCTCTGAGTACTTGTCAAGGAGAATTACCTCAAAATTCGTCGCCCAGTGCTCACACTGTTTGGAAAACAACCGCCCATTAAATTAAGTTAAACCATTTCCCTAAATCATGGTTTTCAAACTATCATGACTGGTAGGGAAACCCTTGCTTCAAGTAAATGTTATGAGGAATCCCAATATGAAAAATGATGGGGATAAAGCTGAGGGTTTGGGGTAGGTAAAACTCTCAGCACACCCCTTTTATCATCCTCCCAACACACACACACACACACACACACACACACACACGCCCTGTTAAACACTGCAGCAGCCTCTGATGCCACGCCTTGGAATCATCATCATGAAGGGAAGGCAGCCTATCACAGATCATCTCAGTTCTGATTGAGTCAGACCTCCAGACAGTGTTTTTGGGGCAGCTCTATCTCCCTAACCATCCCCATTACCATGAGGAATATTCTAAGAGGCAGCCCTATTAAACTTCTTGCTACATGGACAGTAAGGCCATGCAGGACACTGCAGTTTGTATTATGCCATGTCCTCTCTCTAAGGACCCATGAGGAATATTTCTCTCTGCCTCTTCCCTGATACGGAGAAGGCAATGGCCACCCACTCCAGTACTCTTGCCTGGAAAATCCCATGGATGGAGAAGCCTGATAGGCTGCAGTCCATGGGGTCGCTAAGAGTCAGACACGACTGAGCGACTTCACTTTCACTTTTCACTTTCATGCATTGGAGAAGGAAATGGCAACCCACTCCAGTGTTCTTGCCTGGAAAATCCCAGGGACGGGGGAGCCTGGTGGGCTGCCATCCATGGGGTTGCACAGAGTCGGACACGACTGAAGCGACTTAGCAGCAGCAGCAGCTTCCCTGATAACTCAGTTGGTAAAGAATCCACCTGCAACGCAGGAGACCTGGGTTCAATCCCTGGGTTGGGAAGATCCGCTGGAGAAGGGAAAGGTTATCCACTCCAGTATTCTGGCCTGGAGAATTCCATGGATTATACGGCTCAGACACGACTGAGCAACTTCTACTTTCACTTTCTTTCCAGTAACAGGAATAGCTGTCCCTTCTCTGAGCAGTTGGTTTGCTCTTATGGCATGGATAATGGGTCTTTAATAAAGTCTGTTTTCTTCTCTGTGTAGGCCGGCAGAAAGTTCAGGGCTGCCCCAGAGTTCCACCTCTAGCAAATGCACAGGATCTGATGTCATGCATTTTGTGTCCTAACCTTATTCCTGGCTCCATTCTTGCTCTTGCTGTCTTATTTTCCCTGTCTTATATTTCTTTGTCCACTTATTTTTTCATTTAATTATGTCTTGCAGTTGGATATGCATCGTTGCAAAACTGCCTTGCATCCTTCCTGGAACCAGGGGATGAAGATATAAATGGATCCTAAACATGGGGTTTCTGCAGTGCACCATGGCTCTCATAAGTTGGCCACTTTATGACCGACTTCAGCAGGGACCAGCTCTCACATCAGCAATTTCACTGTCTTTTAAAATCAGGAAATCACTCTGCCTGGCCAGAGAGATGATGCTGATCAACTAACTAGATTTCACTTTATTACATATTCATGTAATCTTGTTAGCGCCTGTGTGCTGACACTACCATGCCAAGAGGAGGTGGGAAAGGAATAAACCCATCACTTTGTTTGAATCCAAACATTTGTTACTTTCCCACATGGACTATCCTGAGGCTTTGATGGGGCAGAGGAAAGGAAAGGGAGGTTTTGAAGTGTTAGACAGTCACTGAAGCTTAGATGTCTCACATTTTTCCTAGTCTAATTTCATCTTCCCCTAAATCAGTGACTAGAGGGGAGAAGCCATCTGCACCACCATTCAGTAGTCTTAAAACTATAGGTCATGCTCCCCGCAACTTCCCACTCAAATGGCAGTCTTAGTGACCTAGGGTAAAAAAAAAAAACACAACACAACACTAGTGTCCCAACAAGAGCAGTATATCCACAGGAAAGCAGAAACGCCATCACTGGGTCTCCCTGGCTGCTAATATGAGGGTGAGCCCTGAGGCTTAGGCATCAGTTATATGCACAGGAATAAATAGAAACAGACTGGAGGAAAACTTCTCCCAGAGGGACTGTAAAAACAAGGAAATCTCCCATACTAGCCCTGGGTTTTTCAGCTCACCATGAAGTACATAGATCATAGCAAAGCTGGGAACCCCCTAAACTCAGGGCCTAATCCCCCCAGGATTCCATGACAGTGCATATGGTTCCTGGTATGTTATGAGTGGAAATCCACAAAGAAACAGTGGGTTGATGAGACCCGTGGCAGAGATGCAAGAAAACTCTCAGTCTTGGCAGTTTGAAAACACTCTGAGCTTTTCTTTTTCACTTTTGCTCAGGCAGAGGTGTCTCTGGGTTCAGGTGAATTTACAGTCTAGCTGGTCTCGAGGTGGCAATAAGAACCCAAGGCTAAAAACCAATGAGGATGCCGCCATCGGCTCAAAAGCACCTCTGAGGGCGTTGGAGCCAGGATCAAGACAGCAACCTGGAGGACTTCCCCAGTGGTCCAGTGGTTAAGACTCGGTCTTTCATCGCAGAGGGGCATGGTTCTTATCAGGGGGTTAAGGCCCCACATGCTGATGGATGCAGTCAAAAAAATTTTTTTTTAAAAGACAGAAACCTGGGAGTTGGTTCAAAATGCACAGTGGAAATCAATCAGGGATCCCCAACTCCATCCTAAGGTCTCGAGGGAGCATCTTTCTCTGCAACAGAGGAAACCTTGTCCTCTTGCTTCCCATAGAATTGAGCAGCAGAGAAAATACCCTCATCTCATTTCTGGAGAATGCTTGTAAGACCCAGACAGCACAGGTGGTGATGGAACCACTGGGAAAAAGCCTTAGCTGAGCAGAGGAAAATTTGGCCCCTTGACTCGGTTCTCAAAAAATGCCTAAGGATATGGCAGAAGAGAACATGGTAGAAGCCCACAGACAGCGGTTTCCATTCCATCCCAGGATTAAAGAGGGGGGAGAACCCAGGCCTCCTGAGCATAAACAATGGTGAGACACCGGGTCAGAGTAGCCACGGCTCCCTCGGCCTCCCTGGGACCCCTGTGAGGTGGACAGATGGGCTGCCCTCCCGTGGAACCATGACCTGCAGCCCCAGAGAGCCCTGGGCACCACCAGGGAGGGGCAGCAGCCATCAGCAAGAGGCAAGCCGTGCTCTCCATGAATCTGTGAATTTGTTGCCCCACTGGGACTCTCTGGAGAATTCCAGGAGCCAACTCTCGGCCTCCCTTTGACAGAGTCACTTTTCATCTTCTCTGGCTTCGGGCGCCAGCCAAACGCACACAGGCGAAAATCAGTTAATAACTATGCACGTTTTATAATAAATTTTAACAATTTAAGGGTCTAGTACAGCTTTATTATAGTTTTTATTTCACCACACTAATTCAGTGCGTAATAACCTGCCAGACACACGGAATTCACTTGACATATGCTCTGAGAGCCAAGATAATGGAATACGAGGAGGGAAAACCTTGGGTCACACCCAGCGAGGTGTTCATCCCTCCCCTGGGCATCAGGGAGGGGAAGTAGCTCTCAGAAGGCTGGGAGTACACTGTGACCTAGGTCCACGCTGCAGGTTTCCCTGCGGTTCTGTTCCCCTGGGAAGGACGGGCGGGAGGGATAGACTAGCCCAGACTGTGCTGTATTTAAGGACGACCTGACTCTGCTGGGATTTGTCTCAGAGCACACTGCCTGCCCCACCACATTCCTTGGCTCTTTTGGTGGCTAAAAGGTTGAGTGGCTCATCTTCTTGGGGTTGGCAGCAGGCCATCCTCCTCCCCCCATAATTCAGGCCTGACCTGAGGAAAATGAGATCAGACCAAAAGAAAACCTCCTAGGAACCAGATCTAGCTTCCCTCCCTGCCTTCCCTGGCCACACAGCACCTCCCCAGCAGGGTTCTCAATGCTTCCCCAGACCAGCACCTGTGCATCACCTGGGAAGCTGTTAGACAAGCAAATTCTCAGCTCCACCTCAGTCCTACCTAATCTGACACTCTGAGGGTGGGGCTCAGAGAGCCTGTGTCTTAATGAACCCCCCCAGGTGATTTTGAGGCATGCTGGGATTTGAGAAATACTCAAGTGTGAGAGATCAAAAGGGAATGTTCTGGAAATGCCCACTGAAGCTGTGATCCAGCAATCCAGAGATCTGGGGTGAGCTCAGCACTGCTGTCTCTATGCTGCCAGGAAAACATAGGCCTCAGTCTCCTCATTTGGAAAAATAAGGACACAGACCAGACACTCGCTAAGGCAGCCCTGACATCCTGGGACAGATGGCTGAAATGAAGCCCAGCAGGTGCCCCACAGTGCCCCTTGCTTCAGGGAGAAGCCTAAGTGGATCACATCCTACAGCCCCCGGTGGGGTATGTGTTTGCTAAAGCATCTCATCTTCAAAATAAAGGAGAACAATGGCAAGGAGAGGAGTCGTTGACCAGAAAAAGTGAAGGAGGGATAAGTCAGGTTGAGCTGAGTGTGTGTGTGTCTGCACATGTGCACCAGGAGAATTTAGCCTGGTCCTTGCTCCTTTAATTTTCTTTGCTCTCCCCTTTATCTCTTTCCTCTGTCTCTTGGCCATCTATTTCCCTGAGAACATGATTAAGCCTCTCCCATTCTATTGAGAAGTAAACATAATGCTTTCTGAGGTTTTGCGACTCCCTCTGTCTGCCACCATCTCTCTCCTTCCCATGAGAAAACACCCCCTCGAAATGGCGGTCTCCACTCAAAGCCATCATGTCACCAGAGGTCAACTCCAGTGACCTCCCTCAATCTGGCTTCCAGGAAACTAGGAAACTGTGCTGGGTGCCTCCTACTTTCCAAATCGGGGTGTTGCTCCCTGGCCTCGCTCATATCCATGGTATCCCTTCCTCTCCAGGTTCTGCCTCCTGATGCTAAATAACTGCCACCCTTTGAACTTCAGTATCCTTAATTTAAATTTTTATATTTTATATACATTTATATGTGTGTATATATTTCAGTACATACATAGGCGTAAGTTAATACTACCCAAAATATGCTATGGAAATAGACAAGGTATAGTCTATCCAATTTTTTCAGTGTCCCTTAAATGAAATTCCAGAAGAAAATATTCTTTCAGAACTAAATGCCAGAAAATTTTCCTTTTCCTTCATTGTCTACCTCATGGACAATAAAACTCAAGAAGCAATTCCCAAAAAAGTCTGAAGCAGGCAAATCGACAATGTCAGTCCCTGTGGAGAGAGGGGGAATCTGGGGTGTGAATACTGTCCTAGTTCTTGATTTGAGTGCTGCTTACATAGTGTGTTCAGTTGGTAAAAATGTATGAAGCCTCCCAAATAATGACATGAGAACTTTGGGCATATATATTGTACTTCAGTAAATATTTTAAGGATTTCCCATTTTTCTTTTTTTAAAATTTGAAATGTAGCTGATTTACAATATTATGTTAGTTTCAGGTGTAGAGCAAAATGATGCAAATATATATCCTTTTTAAGATCCTTTTCCATTATAGCTTATTACAAGATGTTCAGTATAGTTCCCTGCGCCAGTAGGTACTTGTTGGCCCATTTTCCTTTTTTCTGACCAGAAATTCTTATTAGATTGGTGGCTCAATTATATTCTTTTTTTTCTACTGTGTGGCATGCTGGATCTTAGTTCCCCAACCAGGAATTGAACCCGTGACCCCTGCAGTGGAAGTACAGAATCCTAACTGCTGGGTGACCAGGGAAGTCTCTCAGTTATATTTTTATACAACACTTTGACCTTTAATTGTGCAGTCTATCTTTTTCTGATCCTGCTGTTCTAAACTGTATTCTTCTTGGTACAAAATGTTTGTCCTTAGTTTCTGATTTAGATATTTTCTATGTCACTATATATCCACTACCAAAATGCTATCCAAAATGCTTTATGAAAGTAGGCAAAGTAGAAATGAATAGATCTTCTGTCAGGTGGAGAAAGTCTATTTTTTGTCTCTACATCCTTCATGCCTGGCATATAGTAGTTATTTGATTAACACTGAAAGAAAGAAAAGTCTATCTGTAAAGGAAAAGAGAAAAATAGGGCAAAAGTAAATGGAGATCTTAGGAGTCAAGAAAGGTTCTTTTTAAGATGAAAGAGACCTGAGCAGGTTTCTAAGCATGTTGGGAAGAAGCCAAGAGAAAAAGACAAGTTGAAAATGGGGAAAGTGATCTATGAGCCTTGCTCCTGGGAGACTAGAGGAGATAGAACACAGGAAGGGGCTGAATTGTCTTAAACAGAAGAGACACCTCCTCTTCCGTCTCTGTGACCGGTTTCACCTCTTCTCTTTAACCTGTAAAGAGTTGTAACATCTCAGAATTCAGGCCTGAGTCCTCTCCATCCATAATCAGTCTCCTGATGATCTCAACAGCTTTAAATACCATCTGGATTCATGGCTCCCCATGCTGCATCCAGCCCAGATCCCTTCTGTGAACTCAGGGCAGCCCACTCAACATCTCTGCCGGGATGTTCGACAGACGTCTCAAAGTTAGCAGAAGAAATACCAACTCCTGATCTTCTCCCAAACCTGCTCCACCCACAGCCATCCTCATCGGAGGCCAAAGAAGCTTGAGTCATCCTTGACTCATCTCTTCATCTCACACAACTACCCAATCCATCAGCAAATCTCATGGTCTCCATCCTTTTAAAAAAAAAAAAAATCAAGAATCCTAACAGTTTGCACACGTCCACTGTTACCCCCTGTCGAGGCACCGTCCCCTCCCACTGGGGTTTGGTAATCCCCTCCCAGCTGCTCTTCCAGCTTCCCTTGCCACCCATCATTCCCCAGCACAATAATTAGACGAATCATTTTTTAATGTCTCTCCTCTGCTCAGAACCCAGCACAAATTTCCCATCTCGCTCAAAGTCAGAGCCCAGGGATTTCCCGGATGGTACAGTGGTTAAGACATTGAGCTCCCATAGCAGGGGGCATGGGTTCAATTCCTGGTTGGGGAACTAAGATCCCATATGCTATAGGGTGTGGCCAGAAAAAAAAGTCAGACCCCAAGTTCTGACGACTCCGTCAAGAGCCCAATGCCGCTTTCTCCCCATATCCTGTTTGGGATCACACACCCCCAGGCCCAGCACTCTCCCTGGACCCTAACCTCCTTCTCTCCAGCTCTGTTTCTCTCCAGAACATGCTCTTTACAATTCACCTTTCTGTTGCTTATTTGTTGTCTTTTCTGATGGCTGAAAGTTTCACAAAAGCAGGGCTTTCAGTCTGGTTTGTTAACTGCTGTATCACCATTGCCTAGAACACAACTTGGTATACGCTTGGTGCTCAATATACACTGGTTGAATTCTGTTTTCCCAAGTGGTTCTTTTTCTTATGTCCTTTAGAATAAAGTCCCCTCCTCTGCAGGCACCCAAGGCCTTCCGCAGTGTGGTTCCTGTCCACCTCTCCAGCCTCCCCTCTCACCACCTGGCACTCAGAACACGGCCAGATGGGATCACCCACCACCACCATCCCAGAGCCTGTTCTACCTCTGGCCTTTGCTTATGTCACCTCCTCTGCCAAGAATGCTCTTCCAAAGCCACCTCCCTGGGGACTCACTTTGGCGGTCATGTAAATAAGTGACCTGAGCCTGAGTTAGGGCAAGCCCCTCTGCTGTGGTCCCCCCAGGCTCCCACCTCTCATAGCCTCACTGTCTGCATGGTCCCACTTTGCCCACTTGTCTGCCCCCTACTTGAGAGCAGAGGAGCTGTCACCCTGAGGTTGATGCCCTCGGTGAATGTTAGGTGGTGATATCAGCTATTATTACTATTACTATTATTTTAGACAATGATTAAATCAGTGACTCTCCCCAGGAACTTACTTGGTGGTCCAGTGGTTAAGAATACACCTCCCAATGCAGGGCACGCAGGTTCGATCCCTGGTTGGAGAACTAAGATCCCTCATGCCATGCAGCACAACTAGTGAGCCTGCAACTAGAGAGAATCCCTTGGGCTGCTCAACCACTGAGCGTGTAAGCCACAACTAGAGAAAAGACCTCGGGCCATAAGGAAGGTCCCACGTGCTGAAACTAAGACACGGCAGAGCCAAATACACAAATATTTTAAAAAACGACTCTCCCCAATAGGCACTATCAACATGCGGATCAACTTATTGATGAACTGACTGATCTGTTAATTGACTTGTCCTTCACACCAGAGGGACAGAGCGAGTTTCCCTTTTCAGGGAAAGTTCAAACATGTTCTTCAAACATGACAGAGAAGGGGTGGCCCACAATGAAGGGAGGCAGAGATGACCTTGACACTCAGCAAGTAGAATGGTTTCCAGGACATGCCTGGAGTCCATGGGCTCCTGCTCCAGGTCCTACTACAGGAGATATTTTGTATAACAGTTCAGATTTCCCCACAAAAGGACATATTTGAGTCCCAATTTATGGCAGTCACAGGGTTTTTTGATGTGCCAGACTCTGCTACATCTCTTAAGTAAACTGAGTGAGCAGGGGTTTGACTTCACCATTAAAAGATTACCTATACTGAAGGTTACAGGTCCACAGACCATTGTGTATTCGTTCAATAAACCTTCATGTAATTTCAGGGCCACACCAGGCCCCATGATGGCACAGACAAGATGCCCTCAGAAGAAGGCATGGGCCAGCAGTCAGTTAAGGAGGCATTTGAGCCATTTAAATGGTTCGGTCCTTTGTGATGGGCTTCCCAGGTGGCGCCAATGGTAAAGAACCCTCCTGCCAATGCAGGAGATGTAACAGAGGTGAGTTCTATTGCTGGGTCAGGGAGATCCCCTGGAGGAGGGCATGACAACCCACTCCAGTATTCTTGCCTGGAGCATCCCACGGACAGAAGAGCCTGGTGAGTTACGGGTCACAGGGTCGTGAAGAGTCAGACTCGACTGAAGCAGCTTAGCACAGAACAGCACACATCCTCTGTGATGCAGCTTTTAAACTGAAGGCGGCTGCCTTCACTGGAAGCAAAGAAAAGATTTCTTGTGTTCCTGCTGTGTTCCCAGACCTTAGCTAAATTATCCCATTGAATCCTGACAACTTTACTATATCACAGATGAAGAAACTGAAGCTCATTAGGTAACTGGCCCAGGCCACATGCTAGTAAGCAGTGGAGCTGAGGTTCCAGCAGAGGTCTGTCCTATCCCGAAGACCATGTCCTTTCCGCTCCATCACCCTGGTAATAGAGAGCCCGCCAAGGCCATTAAATGACTACCCATGGGCCACAGAACTCTACGAAGCTGCCAGGTCTAAACAAACTCCACTGGGACCTCTTTATAGCTTCTTGAAAGCCAGCAGCCATCCAATAAATTTTAAAATACACAGGCACACACATTCACATACATACATCATTAAGCTGAAAAGAAAAACTGACACAAAGGAGCAGACTAACTATTTACTTATTGTTAATCAGCCTGGCCCGTCCGAGGACATGGTGTGTGACATCCATTCAGGCCTCTGCCTGCCCTGGGAGGGATTCTGTGAAGCCCATGTTCTTTTGGCTCCCTCTAGAAAGTGGAGGAAGAAGGGTGTTGACCCTTGGGCAATCAGGCCTGGAGAGGCAGAGGGCCTATGACCATTAGGCCTCAAGGGGGTGAAGGGAGAAGGGCAGGAAGAACAACCCCTCGCTGTATGAGGCGCACCCAGGTTGGACCATCTGTCTTTGAGCTCAGGAAAGTACTCGCCTTGCCATGACCACAGTCCCACCTAGCATCTCACCTGAGGCCAGGTGAGAGCCTAACCCTCAGCCACACCATACACAGACCAGCTGAAAGTAAAGCCAGGAAGAGGGTACCAACCCCTAGAGGGCTCCCCCCAACTCCATCCTGCTTCCCAAGTGGCTTTCAGTTTACAGGAAACATCTCTCCCTGGATACCTCCCTCAGAACCTCCAAATTATTACCCACATCCACAATGGGCACAGTGATTAGGAATTCCATATCAAGGGCTTCACTTGTAGTCTCTGAATAGTCTCTCCTAACCGGAGTGTTGCTGCCACAGCTGAGAGTTTTATTATCCTGAGAATACAAATCATACTGCAACCCCGATCTCTGGGAGGCAGAGATGCTAACTTCCACACTGTCTACCCAGAGAAAGTTCCCATCCTTTGCTGGGAGATCGGAAAGGATTTCACTGTACACGTCTACTGTCAGTGTAAACAATTGGTGACTCTGCAAGGAATGACTTTGGGGGAGGAATCCCCACTCCCATGAGCTGTATTTTGGCCCTGATCCCTCTTAAGACTTGAACAGCAGCATTCATCATCCAGAGTGTGTAAAAGCCTCTAGAAACATCAGTAAAAGTGCTCTGTCTCCTAAGCTACTTTCCCGGGTTAGGGCTTGCAAGCCTTCTCTCACGGCACAGTGACCCCATGTTTCAGGTTCCCGGGGACTGGTACCCAAGACAATGAAAATGGCTCCCTCCTCCAGGGCCTGGCTTTCAGGGACATCTGTGAAGTCGTGTCAAGCTGATTAAGAGGAAACCTTTCCTTTAGATACAACTCGAGAAGAGTGTTTCACCCAGAAGGAAGCCGTGGGGGCGAAAGCAAATCAATGAAAGATTTGCAGATAGATGTTCTCTGGGCCCGAGTACAATTTACAAAATGCAATGGAAAAGAAGATAAATCTCCTTCCTCTCTCTGCCAGCCTACAGCAGATTCCTGAAGAAAAACAACTCTTTGCCACAGAACCTTAGCCTCAGTGAGAAGTGAGTTTCCTCAAAAGGCACAGGGAAAGGGTTATGGATTCCTGAAATCCTACAGCAAGCGTTTTAATCAAGCAGCAGCTAGAGTAAAGGGGACGGGAGGTGCCAGCACGGTGTTCCTGCTGGGACAATTTACAGAGAGAAAGTTCTATGCAATGAGTTTTCCAATAACACCGGGGCACAGCCATCGTCAGACTGACCGAGAGTGGCAGGTCATCGATTTAAGAAGCAAGCCAACGTCAGGCTTATGCCCTTTTCATGCTGACCCAAGGGAGGGGACCCGGCCAGGCAGGAAATGGTTTGGCAGCAGCCCGAGCTTGAAGAAACACGTTCCCTGGCTCCCCCAAGCCACTTGGGCAGCTAGGTGAAGCCAGGGCCAGAACAAACACATTGGGAGTTCCCTCCAGACCCCAGCCCCTTCCCTTCCTCCAAAACCCATGAAAACTTGATTTGTCTCAACTAAACACAAGCTGGGAAATTGGAGAGGCAGAGGGGAAGCGGGAAAGAAAGGGGGGCCAGGCAGCGTCCATGCAGTCAGTTGTGTTATTGATTTAGAGCCACACAAGCCCCAGAGTGCCATTGACAAGGATCATACCTCCTGCTGATCTCGGGGGAAATTCTCCAAGATCCATGGCTGGGAGTTAAGGAGAATCTCTAAGCCATCAGGAAGAAGCGGGGCACTGCAGCTCCTCAGAATGATGGACCAGGGCGAGCTTTAATTAACAGGGTCTGATGCCTCTTCTTTTTTGGTAACTGAGCAGATTTAAAGGGCTAGAGTCCCAATTTGGAGGGTGCCGGTGCTGCTCCTGCTGCCGCCTTTGCTGCTGCTCCGGCCGCTGCTCCTGGCTGCTGGAACAGTTTCCTGCAGAACCTCTCTCTTCAGCAAGGGAGCGGAGCAATGAAGGTGGAGAGGTGCAGCCAGGAACCCCGGGGGGTCATGGGCTACGTGGCCTGAATCAGAACTGCAGGACTGTGGACCCAGGCTGCTGTCCATCTGAGTGAGTGCCACGTCCTGCACGCGGTCTCCCAAACCCGGGGAGAAGGGCTGGGCCCCTGGTGTGCAGGTGCCCGGAGGAACCCCCTCTCCAGACGTGGGACTGGAGGGACAGTGCCAGAGAAGCGAGCAGCACGGGCTCTCCTGTGTGTCCCTCCTGAGAGGACCGCCGGGTGACAGCCACCGTGTATGCTGCGCACACGTACCCTGCTCGTGAACACACGTATCTGTCCATGTACACACGCGTGCCTGCTCATGTACACACACACATACCTGTGCATGTACACACGTCTGCCCAGGTACACACATATCTGTCCATGTACACACATGCCTTCCCAGGTACACATACGTGCCTGCCCAGGTACACACACACCTGCCCAGGTACATACATGTCTGCCCAAGTACACACACATGCCCATCTTCCAGACACCCAGGTACAAAGACCCATGACCTGCAGTGAGTCAAACATCCTGTCCCTACATCTGTATTTTACAGGCAGATCAACAAGGGAAATAGCTGTAATACAGAGGGAGCCTGGGGCAAGGTGGTAGGGGACAAGGTTGGGGGTCCCTACCGCCGTGCTGCCTTTTGGGGAGCAGAGCCCTGGGTCAGGGAGAGTGTCAGTTCAAGACCATGATTCCTAAGGCCGCCCTCATCATACAGCCTCTCTCCACCCACTTCTGCTGTCTGTTTGTGAAGCCTCACCTTGGATAAGACCTCACAGTTTCACCCTCGCACTCACCTATCCCGGGCTTGGCATCCTTACAAGAGTTGATTTTCTCTGTGACACTTCAGCCAATATAGTAGCACCTTGTGCAATATTTTTAATACCACTTTCCCCCAGTAAGCACTCCAAAGACATCCAGCCAACTGGAGCTCAGCAAACTCAGGGCCCAGCTCTTGGGATGGGGGGAGCTGAGCTGCAGGATGGGGTGAATATCAGATCCCACCCAGCTCTGTCACAAGCACAGGTGTGACCCTCTCCTCATCCTGAGCCTGGATTTTCTCATCTGCAAAATAACCGAGTTAAACCGAGCCAGCAGCACACTTCCCAAAAAGGGGAAGCAAGGAGGGAGCCATGTGGACTCTCAGAAAGCAAGCTCCGCTATCCAAACACCAAGCTGGACCATGTCTACTCGGCGGATGGGGGTGGCGCACTGCAGAGGGCATCCACTAAAAAAATCTAGAGAGACACTGTGCGGAGTTATCTCCAAGGGCCTTCGAGTTAATGAGGGATGGGGTGGGGTGGACACACTCTCCCTGATCACAGCCTCTCCTCTGAGCCAGGGGTCCTGCAAGGAGCCAGCTCTTGCTGGCCAAGGTCAGGAAGAGACCACGTGCAAATTCCAGCTGCAGCTCAGGTAAAACCACTGACAGTTCCAGCCTCTCCCTGCCGGCCCAGCCAGTCTCTCTTTGCTCCCACTGCACCCCTGCCCAGCACCCCCTTCTCACCTCCAGACTCCAGCTCCCTTAAGCCCCCTGGCAATATAAACCCTGGTCCCAGCAAAGACCCTGCCATATCTCCCATGTAGATAGCAATTCCACATACCTTCCTGTCTCCATCCTCCAGGGAGACGTGCATATGGCAGTTTCTCTCTCCTTGAGAGAGAGCAAGCAAGAAAAGAAGAGGGGTCAGGGCTGGGGGATGATGTGGGGGGTATGTGCCCAGCACGAAGAAGGTCCCCCCTGGACTCACAGCCCCAGGGCCCTCTGGCACCTCAGGACATCTCTGAGGAAGGTGGTCTCTGGGGTCAGTAGAGCTGGTGCAGCAGAGACACATTCAAGAAAACCACACAATAAAAAAGCATTGGAGAGGACAGGCTCCATTCCTACCATCAGATTCTTGGGGGTCTCTTTCCCAGTTTTCATGAATAAGATCAAGTCCTACATTTTTTAGATAGGCAACAAAGAGAGTGCTTCCATGGGGAGGAACGGTGGCCTCTATACCCTCACTCAGGGAACCCCAGGTACTCTCCCCCCAGACCACACTACACCGCGACAGCCTCATGGCCCTGGGTGCCCTGTGATGCCACAGTTCATGTCTTTCCCGGGAACAAAGGGAAGCTAGGCCCCCAGGGCTGAGCTCTGCCACAGCCCCCAGCTGGCCCTTAGGAGGGGAGGTCATCCCAGCCCCCACCACGGGGAAGTGCCTCATGATGATGCTGACCTCTCCAAGTCCAAACAGAAGAGACCATGGTCTAGAAAGAAGGGCGGACACACCCCCACCCCCCCCACCCCGCCACCAGTCTGAGGTCCACCATTTCTATCCCTTTGCTCCAAATGATGACCTGCCTCTTCTCCAGTGATTGACAAATGAGAAAGTCTAGTCTCTTCATTGCTAGCTGCAGAAGCTTAACTTTATCTGACTTCTGCAAGATAAGCTTATCAGAATACCACTCAGGAAGCCTCACTCTGTAGACAGTGGGAATGATTCCATGGAGCCTTGAAACTGGCCTGGCCCCAAATCTGCTTTTGTGAATCTGATTATTCGCCCTGGCCCCTCTGAATGGGCCAGCTGCAGACGCTCTGCCATTCTGGGACTTGGCTCTCGAGACCACTGTCACCAGGTACCCCTGGCTCCTGGCTTCCAGTTCGTTCAGCCAAAGGAGGACTCGAGGGAGATGAGAAAGCCAGGAGTAGATGAGAAAGCCAGGAGGGAGAAAAAGCAGAGAGATGGCTCCCGCCCCCAGATTTCTTTGTTCCTGCTAAGACCAGACCTCACTGCATCCCTTCAAAGGTCTAGCACCAGCTTTGCTGGCCTCACAGAAGTACCAGCGGCTGGGTCATGCTCCACTGCAATCAGACCACCAGCCATCCACCCTACCCCACTCCTCCCCACTCCCATGTCCCCTTGCCTGTGGTCCTGCTGGGTTGATGCCTCCGTCAGGGCCCCTCTTAGTACAAGTAAGACCACCTCTTCTCTTGTGTTCCCCAGCCCTAGAGATGGTAGCTGTTCTCGCAGTGATTAATTCTTGGACTGTTTCAGCTTTCCAGTTCCTGTGTAACTAATCCTCTGTGTTAAATACCATCTGTTTGAAATATCTAGTGTGGTTTTGTTTTCCTGACTGGACAGGAATTTTCCTTGGAGATCCCAAATTGGAGTGTTCTAATAGTCATGTCCAAGTCAGAGTCTGAACATTCTGGCACATAGCACACATTTTGGAAATCAGTGTTAACATTTGCAGGTTAAAAGAAATTACAAGAGAAAGAAGAAAGTTCTAAGATCGTTCTTCATGCTGGAGCTCACTAGCACAGCCTTATGTTACATATTTGTCTTTTATTACACCAAATTTGCAGATATCAAAAAGAAGAGAAAATACTGCTGGTCTAATGTTAGATCTACTGAATTCAAAATAAAAGATTCTTCAGGGCAACTTAGGAAGTCAACCTCAGAATGGAACTGAATGTCAGCCCAGGACTCGGGGTAACTTACACATGATTGTGATTGTTCTGCCTCCTGTTTGACTATGTTAGGTGCATTGGGTGAATCTTAGTATGTTTCACTAATATTTTGGAACCTGAGTGATGTAGGCTATTAGGGAATATGAGGGCCTTAATTAGTCTCTTATTTCATCCCTTGGGGGTCTGATCTGAGAACAGAGAGCAAGACAGAATTATTCCTCTTCTACAGGCAGCGGTAAGAATGTGGGGGAAGGGGGAAAACTGTTTTTGCAGTCCATCACATCATCTTGACCTCTGCCCACTCTTCCAGGATGCTACACCAGCATGGTCAGCGTGTACTACCCTGGAGATACAGGCCTGTGCAGCCCTCCCGCCTTCACTCCCAATGCAGCAACGCCACGCAAGCCCTTTTCTCTCTCAACTGGTGTCCTACAAGAAATTTCTAAATGAATCCCTCTCCTTTCCTCCATTCACCAATGATGCCCAGTGTCCTGCAAGGCACTGGAGATAAGGGGGCAGACAGCGCAGATGCAGCCCAGCCTTTGGGGACCTCAGAAGCTTGAGAAAGACAAACACCAACTGCAAAAGGGAACAAAGGCAAAGAACAAGAAATGCCCAGGGCGATCGCCTGCTCTCATCTGAGGACCGACTTATCTGTGGGAATAGGGGAAGGCTCCTGCGGAGGGACCTGGAGGACCTTCCAGGTTGATGTTGTGACAGGGGAGGGATGGCTCTCGACAGACAGAACAGGCTCCAAGGCACCAGGTACAGGCAAGGAGCATGCCAACACTGACCAAGCAGAGGCACTGGTTTGTAGTCAGAGGGAGAGGCAAGTAAGCAAGGGACTCCCATGAAACCTGCAGGCTTCACAGTCAGGGAAGGGAAAGCTGCTGCAGGGCTGAACTGGATAGCGACATGGTGAGATGTCCCTTTAAAAATGGTCCTTCATCAATATGCAATAGCTACAGAATCTGCTGTACAGTCCAAGTCAGCAATGAAGAAAACGTGAACAAGGCTTTACAATTAGAGCACAGGTGGTCAATGGGTCCAGAATACAAAACATTTGTTACTCACGGTGTCTGAGATAAAACCAAACTCCTTAATCTACGTAAAAAGCCCTTTGTCAACTGTTGACACCAATCTACCTTTCATCCTCTCTCATCTCCTCCCAAGCCTCCTAACAGACATCAATTGGCTCCAGCCACATGAAACCACTCGCAACTCCCAGAAGAGGCCCCCCTCACGCGTCGAGGCCACCCTCACTCACCACACTTAGTGCTGCTGTTTCTCCAGCCTGGAATGTCCTTCCTTGCTGCCCTAGTGAACTCCTACTTATGCATCAAAGCCCTACCCTGATGTCACCTCTCTGGAAAACTTCTACCAAGGATCACCTTTCCTTCCACTTTTCCTTTCCCCCAGCAGAGAGGGGGTCCAACCTCCCCTGTAACATCCCCCCCCCCCGAATAGCTACATGACTGTCTCCCACTCTATAAGAAGAACAGTAGGTGTCCTCCTATTCTTAGGGCTGGTACAGATTCTACTTAAAATGAACTAGAGAATATATTTCCACATTAACAAGCTTAGCTCCCTAGTGTAAAATGGAAACTTCATAAAACTCACATCTGTGAAGTTCAAATAAAATGTTAATATTCTGGGATCCACTAATGGCCTACAATCAAGGGATAGTCTGCTCAATAAACAAATAGTTGTCTTGGGACTTCCCTGGTAGTCCAGTGGCCAAGACTCCATGCTCCCAATACAGGGGGCCCAGGTTTGATCTCTGGTCAAGGAAATGGATCCCACATGCCACAACTAAAGATCCCACGTGCCACAACAAAGACCAGCACAGCCAAATAAATAAATAACTTTTTAAAAAATAAATAAATTGCTGTCTTATTTGTTAGAATAAATCACAAGTAGTGATTTATTGATTTTCTCATTTTTTGCACATTAGTCAATTTTCTAGAGTGGTTTCAATATGTCCCTGCTGGCAGAAGTAGGCTAGACCCACCCAGTGCAAGAACCAGAGGCCCCTGCTCCTATAGAGCTACCAAAACAAAGTACATGCATAGGGTCCCAATTTAAAGGGAAAGTGTCCCAACACGACACAGCACGCACATGTATGGGATATGGGTGTGCAAGATTTGCAGCCACTAGCTTACGAAATTGCCAAAGTCAGGGGACTTCCTTGGTGGTCCAGTGGTTAAGACTCTGCCTTCCAATGCAGGGCATGCAGGTCCAATCCCCACAGTCAGGGAACTAAGATCTCATATGCCGTGCAGTTCCAAAAAAAATAAAAATGCCAAAGTCCAAACGTCAACATACAGCCCTCTCCCGGAAGGTAAAAAGATGTCCCCCTCATTCCTTGATGGTAAAGCAGAGATGCAGATCCCCAAGCTTACTGCCCCAGGATTTTTGTGAGCCCATGGGATCAACTGGATAAATGTAAGGTCTTGGTTGAAGACTTTTCTTGAGTCCCAGCTTTAACTTCTCGATCAGCTCTTAGGCCCTATTCTCTGACACATCATGGCTCAGCCTCCATGGCCACATTTACCTGGTGGATGTGGATCCGATGTTGTTCTTCCCCCTACCCCCAATCCCCCACTACAGAGTACAGAGCTTTGATTTCCTTAATCACTGGTGTAGCTGAATTCTGCTTCACCACCCTGAAGTTAGAGGGCTCAGAGTATCTTGAAATTAGCAGATGGGCAGACTACTTTGTTCTCTCCAAGCAGCCAAATTCCTCCCTCCAGCTCCCCTCTCCCTCCTCCTTCCTGCTCTCTGCCACTCCAGGATTGAGAGAGTGGCACACCTGTGCCACAAACACCCTATGCGAGGGCACGACACATTCAAAGCACACGAGAAGTTATCAGTGAAATCTGTTCCCAGACTGCAGGGGTTCAGGGCCTCGGGAGCCCCCTCTGAGTCCAGACATAGAGGTGCAGCCTGGGCAGACACTGGGCTCCCAAGCTGCTCACCGGCTAACACAGTGGCCTGGGGAGGCAGGGAGACATCCCCAGGTGAACTTTCTGGAGATGGTGAATGGCTCACAGCTGGATGGAGAGTTTTGCTCCATCCCCCTGACCTCGGGCATCAGCACAGCTGCCATCCTGCCAAGCCTCTAGGAAGAGAGCAGCCTCGCAGGGAGCTCTGGACAATGGATATCTGTGCATCAGTGTCATTTCCCTAAATCACACTGCCGCCACTTGGCAAGGCCACCTACCGACATACAAAGACCCGACTTCCTCTTCCTGTCTCATAGCTGGACGAGAAGCCAAACTCAACAATGAAACCATTGGCTTCTAAGAAAACAAACCAGTCAGACAAGGCTATGTGTACAGATGCTAGCTGAGACCAGAAGTGAAGCAGAGCAATGTCTACAGCCCAAGAATCCTGGCTCCAAACACAGAAAACGCACTGCAGAGAGAGGGCTACAGTCAAGCTGTGAGATTCCAGGCAAAGGGCAGCCCCGTCAGGGGCATGAGTGGCCACTAGCCAGTCCTACCTCCAGGGTCTTTTCTGGCCAAGAGATGGGAGCTGTACAAGGAAGCTTGAGTGGGGAATGAATTAGGAGCTTCCAGGATGCCCAAAGTACCCACTCCCCTTCCCAAACCAAAAGACCCCCGTGTGGCTCACTTCAGTCCAGCTCACTGTCATAGGCCACTCTGAGATTTCCCTGGCCAGAGTCCTTGTTAATCCCTATGCAATTTCAACACAACTGATGCACACTCATCTTTAAAAGTTAGAAAACACAGAAGAGAATCTTTTCAAATGCCACTAGACAAGGGTCACCACCAAGAAAATTTATTTATTGCCAATGAGCACCTGGCAAAAGCTTTCTTCCCCAACACCTGCTTCTTTATAAACTGTGACCAGGCACTAAAGTGATTGGGTTCTGAGTCTCTCCTGGAGGATCCAGCCTGCTTGCACCCCACCTGCCAAGCCAGCAAGGGCAGAGGCTGGGCCACAGAGGCTCAACACCTGCTTGGGTAGGCTGTCTGTGAGGTCAAGACCAGAACCCCCTTTATCTGCCTTCTCAGGTTCAAGAACTAGCACATTTTCAGGTTGGTTAAAGACCAACCTGGAGCCAACTACCACTTCTTCTAGAAACTCAGAGAACTCCAAGAATCTAAGGACCGCTCAGAGGGGAATGAGGAAGATCACTGCAAGAGGATCACTACAAGTGATCACTACAAGTGCAGTGGTGTGGAGGATCACTATAAGCCTAAAGGGAAAAACATGGCAGGCCCTGGGATTGCTGAATCTGCATGGGTGAGGAATGGGACAAATCTGGTCTCTTACTGAGTTCCTCCCTCATTGTTGGCTTACAGCCAACTGTCCCCACCCTCCACTACCCCAAGGGGGCTGTGCAGAAGGGGTAAATGCTCATACGGTCCCCCTTCCACCTTGAAAACCAGTGATGTCAAGGGCTCTGCTGTGTCTTTGTACAACTATGAATAGATGGGTATCTCTTGATTGGGTTCTGTCTGCAATTGGACTCAGGGACACAGCTAGAAGCTAGGGCAAAGAAGGTATAATATTACTTGGCAAAATAATAAAAAATACCAGCCTTATTTTGTATATTATTGTCCCCAGCCAAGCTAGACCACAAGACCCCTCAACAGTAATAAGAATAAATGAGTCTCTCCCTTGAATTCATGTTATAATAGTGGCCAAATAGCAATATTAGGCATATCCATCCCAACAGCATCCCACTGTTAGCCCGTCCTTCATGCTAATCCCACATAATCCAGGCTTTTTCATCTTGCCCTCTGTTTCATGAAGCCAAGGTCCCACAAGCCCTTAAGCTAATTCCTTCTAAGCCCATCTGAGATTGTTCATTGAACTTGGCAGAGCAAAGCCCACTCTAGACTCTCCCATGCAACCATCCCAGGTAAGAGTGTAGCCTGAATGACTCCAGCTTTGGGAAGAACACACTGGAGTCAAGTTAGAGCATCATCCCAAGCTCCCTCCTCAACCACAGGAGGAACCATGAGGGTGGCTTACAGCTCCCATTTGGATTCCAAAATTCTAGTCCTTGGGATGGACACCATCACATAGCAAAGGTGTTGAGGGTGGAAACCACCAATACCCTATGTCCCAAACTGGGATCCATCTCATATCTGAGAATCTCTTGGAGAGAAATCAGGAATGATACAACTATGGCAACCCCAAGGCTTTCCAAGAACCTCCAATCCCTCCAGAGTTCTCCACATCTGCCTAAGGTCAGGGAGAAATAGCCATGGTATGGTACCTCTGTCCAGCTAATGCTTCAGAAGGTTATCAAACCAAATTATCCTGGACAAGGCACAGGAGGGCGTCTGAGATGTCTCTCTAGTGTCTTCAGAATTTGAGAGACAGAAGAGAATTTGGGGATCAGGGTGCAGACAGATACTCTCCTGGATAACTTTTATTCACTCTTCATGGCTCCACCAGACATCACCTTATCCAGGAAGTCTTCCTGCATGCACAAGATTAGGCCCCCATTCTCTGTGCTCTATAAGCATCATGTACATCCCCTTTTAGATTTAATACACCACATTTTAAATTTCCATTGGCCCTTCTGCTCCCAAACACAGCCTAGGGGCTGTGTCTTACTCACCCCTATGGGAAGCTATATCCATGACCTCCTGCATCTGCCATTGGCCTGGCTACTCCCAACCCAAAACTTGATCTTTAAGACCTGGCTTGAGCTGAGCACCAAAAAATTGATGCTTTTGAACTATGGTGTTGGAGAAGACTCTTCAGAGTCCCTTGGACTGCAAGGAGATCCAACCAGTCCATCCTGAAGGAGATCAGTCCTGGGTGTTCATTGGAAGGACCGATGCTGAAGCTGAAACTCCAATACTTTGGCCACCTCATGCGAAGAGTTGACTCATTGGAAAAGACCCTGATGCTGGGAGGGATTGGGGGCAGGAGGAGAAGGGGACGACAGAGGATGAGATGGCTGGATGGCATCACCGACTCGATGGGCATGAGTCTGAGTAAACTCCGGGAGTTTGTGATGGACAGGGAGGCCTGGCATGCTGTGATTCATGGGGTCGCAAAGTGATTCATGGGGTCGCAAAGAGTCGGACACGACTGAGCGACTGAACTGAACTGAACTGAACTGTGTTTATCCACACCAACATTAATAGCTTTCCTTTCACCCCCAGCCCTAATTGCTGCAACTAGGGGAAAATTAGAAGTGGGAATTAAAAACAGAGCTCTTCAAGGCCAAACCAATAGAAGAGGGTTTTATAATGTCACAGTCAAGGTTGGGAAAGAGACAGACACTCTTCTAGCATAATAAAGTCCAAAAATTATGCTAGCAGGAAGACATGAATCTTATATGTAGATCACTGAAGTCTGTGGGCAGGAGATTAACACTTGCAGTATAAGTGATGTGTTGTTTAAAAGAGTTTGCAGTGATCATAAAGGAACAGAAAGAAAAAGCAAGCTTCCACCCAGAAGGAAGGGTCCCCTCCCTTCTCTTGTCTGACTGCCAGGCTCCAAAGTCTTCCCCTCACTCTGAACAGCAAGAAAATGAATGGGGACTCTAATACTGATGAGGAGCTGGGACACCCTAACCAAGGGAATAGACCCCACCCAGGCAAGAAGAAAAGCAAAATAGAGTAGAATGAGGATGAGAAACAGGTCCAAGTGGGAGATCTGGTCAGTCAAGAGGACATTCACTTGGGGACCAACAACTTTTACAAGTCTGGTCAGGGAGACACCTGGTTCACACGGTGCAAGGGTTTGACACTCTTAGTTTGGGGCCACCAGGCTCATCCCTCAGCCCATTGCCACCTCAGTTTTGTATAGTCTAGATTTTATCACAGGGACCCGGATTGAAGAAAAGACTGAACTTCCTGTGAGGTCGTGTGTGAATGTATGTTTGTACACAAGTGTGAACAAGTACTTGCCTGGCAAAGTAAGAGAAGGAACTAGTCCCCCTTCCCCAGGTCAATAGCAGGCTCCAAAGACAACTATCGGGTCACTGATGTAGCTAAGAGGGCCCCCGGAAGAGGGCACCCAGCCACAAGGAAGTACATGGTCTAGTGTACATTTATAATCAAGTATAGAAAATGCTATGTAAGAAGTGAAAGATGATTTGAAGACACAGAGAAAGAGCACCTTAGGGCTTGGGAAGCCTTCCTACAGAAGGTGATGTCTGTGTTAAGCTCTAAAGATCAGGCAGAAGTTAGCCAGAAGCATGTCCATGAAATGTCCCCCACCCTTACCCTCAGAGAACAGCTACAAGCCCTCTTATGGGTCTCAGATAAGATCAGCATGGGTCACACCTACCTCAGATGTGTTAGAGCCAGTCTAGTCCCTTGGTGAGGCCCCAGAGCCCGGGCCCTCTTACTTACCTGTGTCCCCGGAGGTGGTTTCAATCCCTTTTCCTGGAGCTGCCAAAGTGGTCCTAATCCTGCCAGCTGTGCTAAGAAAAAGGATTTGCAGTGTCTGCAGAGCTGAGGAGCCCCACTCCAGAGCTGGCCCTGGCCTGGCCCCTTAGAGCCCACTGAAGGTGTGCCAGACCCTGGCGAGGCCAGCTGCTGGGGCTGCAAGAGGGAGAAGAGAGCCGCAAGCTCCCTGGATCCTGGCCAGGATCGCTGGCCAGCCAGACAGGTGGAGGAGGAGTTGGAGAGAGCCTGATAAAACCTCCAGAGGATCAGCTTAACTCAGGGGAAGCCCAGGGGGCTGACCTAAGGAGCCCACTGCAGAACCCCACCCAGGCAGGAGTGGGTGGATCTCCCTCTGGAGAGGGTGCTGCTTAAATCTGAGCTTGACTTCCTGCCCCACCCCCATCAGACACACACCCTGGGTAGAGTCCTATGGGACTGGCTGTTGTCTCACTCTAATCTTTTTTGCTTTTTAATATATCTTTATTGAAGTAAAATTCACACAACATAAAATTAACCTTTTTAAAGTGAGGAATTCAGTAGCATTCAATATATCCACTATGTTATGCAACCACCACCTCTATCTAGTTGCAAAATGTTTTCATGGACCACAAAAGGAAACCCTATACCTATTAAGCACTTAACTTCCCATTCCCTCCCACCCCCAGCCCCTGACAACCACAATCTGTGTTCAACTCCATGGATTTGCCTATTCTAGATATATCATATAAATGTAATCATATAATATGTGACCTTTTGCGTCTGGTCTCTTTCATAATGTCTTCAACGTTCAAGGCATAATGTCTCAAGGTTCATTTACTTTGTTGTACCAGGTATCAGTACTTCATCCCTTTTAATGACCAAATAATATTTCATTGTATGTATACCCATAATTTGTTTATCCATGCATCCATTGATGGACATTTGGTTCGCTTCCACCTTTTGGGATTAGGTACAAGTATTTGATATCTGTTTTCATTTCTTTGGTGTATAGATCTAAGAGAGAAATCACTAGGTTATATAATAATAATATGTTTAACTTTCTAAGGAACCACCAGTGTTTTCCATAGTGACTGACCCATTTTACATTCCCACCAGCAATGTATATGAGTTCCAAATTTTCCACATTCTCACCAACGATAATCTTTTTTTCTTAATAATTACATCATTGTGACTGTGAAGAGTGATCTCATTGGGGTTTTGCATTTTTCAAAGAATATATTTATTTTATTTTTATTTGATTTGGCTGCACCAGGTCTTAGTCATGGCACATAAGATCTTTAGTATCTAGCTCCCCGACCAGGAACCAAATCCAGGTCACCTGCACTGGGAGCGCTGAGTGTTAGACAAAGGAGCACCAGGAAGTCCCTGCATTTCTGTAATGACTAATGACGCTGAGCATCTTTTCATGTGATTGTTGGCCATTTGCATATCTTCTTTGAAGAAATGTCTATTCAAATCCTTTGCCCATTTTTAAATTGGATTGTCTTTTGCTGATGAATGATAAGAATTCTTTATATATTCCAGACCCTTATCAGATATATGATTTGCCAGTATTTTCTCCCACTCTGTAGGCTGTCTTTTCATTTACTTGATAATGTTCTGTAATGCACAAAGTTTTAAATTTTGATAAAGTCCAATTTATCTATATTTTTCTTTTGTTGTTTGCATTTTTTGTGTCATATATAAGAATACATTGCCAAATACAAGGTCATGAATATTTACTCCTTTGCTTTCTTCTAAGAGTTTTATGGTTTTAGCATTTATATTCAGGTCTTTGATCCACCATGAGTCAATTTTTGGGCTTCCCAGGTGGCGCCAGTGGTAAAGAACCCACTTGCCGATGCAGGGGACACAGGAGACCTAGGTTCAATCCCTGGGCCCAGAAGACCCCCTGGAGGAGGGCATGGCAACCACTGCAGTGTTCTTGCCTGGAGAATCCCATGGACGGAGGAGCCTGGCGGGCTGCAGTCTATAGAGTCACAAAGAGTCAGACATGACTGAAGCAACTTAGCATGCATGCACGAGTTCATTTTCATAGAGATAGGGAGGTCCAAATTCATTCTTTTCCCTTTTCTTTTCTTTTTAAAAACACAGTAGAACTTTCTCACTTAATGGATGCCCTAAATGAGTGTTTATGATTGGTGGGTAGCTCTTCTTCAAGGGGTGGTGATAGGGACAGAATAGGATGATCAAATATTTAGCTTAGAAACCCCATTAGGGAGACCACAATAAGACTAATGATCACTCAAGAAAGTAATGGAAAATTCTGGAAACAATGTGGGCTTGCTTGAATCCTATCACTTAGCATCAAAGTCAGATTGACTTGCTTAATGATAAAATCAAGCTAGCTTGCTTAGTAACAAAACCATACAACAGAAGCAGGAGACATGCCCCATAACAAGAAAACAATGGTAGCATGAGACCTACACCCTGCCCAGTGAGCTGATAACCCCCAAAGCATGTTCTTTGGCCCCGAAGACATCTTCTTTGCACAATGCCCCCAAACAATAAAATAGTAGAAAATAAGGCCTACAACCTGCCCAGTGGTATCATCCAGTTAATGACCCCTCAAAACAGGTTTTGTGCACACAAAAAAGCAATCATTTACGGAAAGGTGACTTTTCAAAACGAAAGACCCTCATTGTACTGAGACATGAAAATATTTTTCCAAAGTGCTTTGAGAGTCCTGCTCTGACAATATAGGTAGGCACAAGTAAACTTCCCTGCCCTACCTGGGGGAGGAACTGTTGATGGAGAAGTGATATCTACTCAAGAAAGACAAAGATCTCCTCCCCATCTCCTCTCCTCCTCTGATTACAAAAATGTAACCCACTGAGGACCCAGGGCATCGCAACGCTTGCTTGCCTACCTGTGAACCTTACAAGCGTCCTATTGTAATAAATCACTTCTCATCTGTCACTTTGCCTCTCACTGAATTCCTTTCTGCATTGAGACATACAGGACTATGATACCAGAGCTCTTCGGAGCCCTGGAAATAACACCTAAACAGTTTCAGTGGGTCAAGCTTCTTCTACCTTTGGTTATTCAACAAATGGCTCCAAGGTTTCTGTATTTGTGTGTATCAAGTGGAAGGAGAAATTAACAGAGAAGGTGTACAGGCCAGGCTTAGAAGAGACACACATCAGTCCTGCCCACATTCCATTGCCTAGAACTCAGTCAATCGGTGTGGTAGCCAAAAAAATGCACCCTCTGGGCTCCGAGTGTAGGAAGAATAAATGACTGACAGCCCAGCTGCTGTCCACCTGGATTTAGCATCAATTTCATGCAGAGGGAGGCCATGCTTCTGGGCTGCTCCCAGCCAATGACTAATCATGGCAGAGGTTTTTCTCTTAATCAAAATACAGCTCATGTATAATATTATCTCAGCTTCAGGTGTAGTACATAGTGATTTGACATCTGGATACATTATGAAATGATCACCACAATGAGTCTAGTAACCACTTGTCCCCATACAAAGTTTTTACAATACCCTTGATCATACTCCTTATGTGCTATATTACATTACCCATGGCTTATTTATTTTACAACTGGAGGTTTGTACTTAATCCCTTCATCTGTTTCACCCCCTCAACTCCCTCCCTGCTGGCAACCACCTATTCACTCTCTGTATCTATGAGTCTGTTTCTGTTTTGTTATAGTCATTCATTGTTTTTTTTTTAGATTCCATATATAAGTGAGATTGTATTCTATTTATCTTTCTCTATCTGACATATTTCACTTAACCTAACACCCTCTTTATCCATCCATGTTGTCACAAATGACAAAGTTTCATTTTTGTATGACTGTGTAATATTCCATTATATATGTATACCACATCTTCTTTATCCATTTGTCTATCAACAGACACTTAGGTTACTTCCATATTTTGGCTATTGTAAACAACACTGCAGTGAACATGGGGGTGCATATATCTTTTCCAATCAGTGTTTATATTTTCTTTGGGTAAATACCCAGAAGTGAAACTATTGGATCTTATGGTAGTTCTATTTTTAATTTTCTGAGGAAATTCCACATTGTTTTCCATAGTGGCTGTGCCAATTCACCTTCCCACCAAGAGTGCACAAGTTTCCTTTTTTTCACATCCTCACCAACACTTGTTATTTCTTGACATTCAGACAGGTGTGAGGTGGTATCTCATCGTGGTTTTGATAAGCTTTTCTCTGATGATTAGTGATGTTGAGCTTTTTTTCATGTGTCTGTTGGCTATCTGAATGTTTTCTTTGGGGAAAATGACTATTCAGATCCTCAGCCCATTTTTAATTGCATTGTCTAGTGTTTTGGATGCTAAATTGTATGAGTTCTTTGAATATTTGGATATTAACCCCTTATTAGATACATTGTTTGCAAATCTCTTCTCCCATTCAATAGGCTGCCTTTTCATTTTGTTGATAGCTTCCTTTGCTATACAAAAGCTTATTAGTTTGATGTGGTCCCATTTTGTTTATTTTTGCTTTTGTTTCCCTTGCCTTAGGATGAAGGATGGATGTGGTCACTTCAGTCCTGTCTGACTCTTTGCGGCCCCATGGATTGTAGCCTGCCATGTCTCCAGGCAAGAATACTGAAGTGGGTTGCCATTTCCTCCTCCAGGGGATCTTCCATCCCAGGGACTGAACCCGGGTCTCTTAAATCTCTTGCATTGGCAGGTGGGTTCTTTACCACTAGTGCCACTTGGGAAGCCCTTAGAAAACAATTTCAAAAAAAGGCAAGTGCAGGAATTGCTACCTTCCATTCTCCATAAAAGCAGGAGGTATCACAAAGTGAAAAGAATGTGGGCATGGGTGGGTTTCAAGCCCAGTTCTCAAGTTACTAGCTTTTAGTCTTGGGCAATGTATCCTCTCTGGCCTTCGGTCTTACCGTGGTAGAAAACGGGCTGTTGTGAGAACCGCATATGTGCAACAAGGTACATAAAACATCTGGCCCAGAGTACCTGCTCAGTAAACAGAATGAAATGGAACTAGGAAATGACCATGGAAACATGACGCATCCTGACTATGCCAAGATCTGATATACCCACTCTGGAAGGGTGTGCATTAAGGGTAGATCTCCTGATTGCTTTAAATTCATCACAGGCACACCCTGAGTCAGGCCAGGCAGTACAAGAGACAACACTGGTCTTTTTTAACATGTCTTTACTTCCTTTGCTGTAAATGAGCTTCTTTACTAATTAATGAATGAGAATGAATTAATTAAAAGTCTTCTGTGGGATACCATAATGATGTAACAGGGAAGAGTTAATTTTGACTCTTTCATGCTAGATCTGTTTCTTGGACTTTAACCCTTGTTTTGTCACTTTTGTTGTTATAATAATAAGTAAGGGATTGCCTCAGAGAATCCTGCCCCTCTGCCTGATTGTTAAGCTAAAGTGCCTATGTTCAGAACCCTGTCCACCTGTAGATGGCAGTAAGGAAGAAATTAACACAACCCCCTGCCTGAGGCTTGCCATTCTAGGAGACATTTGCGAGATTAAATGGCCTTTTTACTTTGTTTCCTTACCATCCCCCTGTCTCTGATCCATAAAAGAACCTGGCATCCAGACTCTGACAAGATGGTTAATTTGAGACATTAGTCTGCCATCTTCCCGGTCTTCCAGCTCTCCAAATAAAGTCATATTCCTTGCCTCAACACCTTGTCTCCAAATTCATTGACCTGTTGTGCAGCAAGCAGGGCAAGCTTGGATTCAGTACCAATGGTAAGCAAGGCTTTCTGCAATCCATAAATAATGCTGTCAGAAGCTTGCTGAATTGGGAAGGCAAATACAGGATGAGGGTCTATTTCAGTGATAACCAATCCCTGTATCCTCCCTGATGGAAGGGATCCAATATAACTAATCACCTACATTTCTATTATTAAAAAAAAAAAAAAAAAAAAAAAGAGGCAAGACAGAGCTCATGGGGTTAACCTAACTGCTTCTCAGAATTTCTGTTGTGTGAAACATCTCTAGAGGTTCAGGTAAATACCTGAATGAAGACAGATATATTGAACTGGACTCTCCTTTGGAGAGGGAGCCCATTATGGACCGGGAAACCTTCAGGGCTGCACGGCATCTGGCCTGAGTCAAGTACTGCAGAGAGATGCCAACAGTCAGTAGTGTTTACCCCTAAACCTCCCTGAGAAACTCACCCACCTCATCACTGGGCACAGGCTGGCCTGTACTGCTTCTGAAGGTTAGGTGTCTCTGCACCACCCTTGCCAAAGTGGAAGCCATGTGGTCCCTGCCTCTGGGATCACACGCTTCCAAACCAAAGTTTGTCCGGGGTACCTGTGACAGGGTACCTGGCAGAGCCTCAGTCACATGCTTGCCTCCAGCTGTGAGGGCTGCTGCAGAAGCTTATTCCTTAGCTTTGTGTTGGAGAGGCACCAACACACCATGGGAGGAATTCTCCCCGTACAGATTGGGTGGTCAGAGGAGCTGAGTGCTGAGTTGTTCACTACTCAGGGTGTCTTAATGAGGTCCTATTTAACTCTGGTAAACAGAAGACTGCTCTTCTGTTCTCAATCACACTGCAGCAAAGGCAGGGAAATGGGTCAATAGGAAAATGAGACATGACAGGATCACCTTTGCTAGTCCTATCAACCACAGTCACGGAAACCCTGCTTCCTGCAGTGATACATCCTTGCACTGGGTAAATGAATAAGTGAATGGACAAATGAGACAGTGCAGGCAGATCTCCTTTGCCTCTGCAATGATATCTGGCACATCTGGGACTGAGCCCTAGGAGCTATGGTCTTGTGCTATAACCTTCTTACTCTCATATGCTCCCTACCCATGGGCCAAATCTAAAATGAGGTGCTTTTGCCTTATTTTCATTTCTCCATTGGGATATCCTGTAGCCTGAACACCCCTGCTAACCACCCACAAGAGGCTGGATGGAGCCTGTATCCCTGGAGGTTGGCCAGCTATTGGCTCAAGGCCTGCTTCCAGGAGATTTACATCTATCTAACAATATATGGGGGTAGGGATGTTACTAGGGGTCTGACTTTGATATCACCTATTGTGGGGAATCCTCCTGTCTGTCCTATCCCCACCAGGCTAGAGTCGACACTGGCCCCAATCAACCCCAGTGCACCCACATCGAGATGAGTCAGCTTCCCTGTGTCTGTGCTCACTACCCCTCACCATCAACCAAAGCTGCCAAGGTCCCAGAGTACCACCTGAGTCACAACACTCCCTACTAATCCCTAGAGTAACCTTTCCAATGATCTCAGGAGCTGAGCGTCCCCAGGCCTTTAAGACTGAGAAAATGGTTCCAGTCTTTCCAGTTCCATCACTCACTCTTTCACAGGGATTTTGGCTAAAATATTACCATCAAAGTATGACTTTCAAAGAGTGAACACGATTCTCACACAAAAGTAGAATGAAAACACGTCAAAGACTTAACTTATTAATGAGAAGATCAGAGCATTGAGTAAAGCTGATTCAGAAAGCATTTGAGGAACTGAGTGTTTACAGGTTTTTGACAAAAGAATAAAGTTGTTAGGTTAGATACAACACTGGTTCATGTCCTAATAGTTCACTAAGATCATAACATTTGGATTTATCTTTCTTACCAGGCAAAAATCAATTGTATCTCCACTAGGAAAACAAAACATTGAGTTAACGTGTAACTCCACAGTATCTGGGCTCTCAACCAATGATGAAACAGTGAGTCAAAGAAAGGTACATTCCCCTATAATTAAAAAATGCTCAGGGGACTTGTACAACAATGCCCTTGTGTGATGCTGAAAGAAGATATGGTCCTTTCTTTGCCTTATTTTCAAGATTTAGATTTTTTTTTAACTTTGTGGATGGGTTGTGAATGTCTCCCTAAGACCTGAGAAAAAGAGGCTCTCAGGAATGTCATAAAACATGAACCTGCAGACTTTAGAACCCTGTAATGAAACCTCATGCCCTTCAAAGACAAAGACCAACTCTTGGGCAGGATACCCACAGCCCTGCCTGTCCTGAGCCCTTCACCAGCCCACTTCTTGCCACTCTGCACAGGCACCCAGAACTCTGACCCATGCACACCCCTGAACACACTGGCTTCTTTCATCCTTGGCTTTGCCAGAATCTCATACCCTGCGCCACCATGGAGAGAGGAGCCTGGCGGGCTACAGTCCATGGGGTCGCAAAGAGTTGGACATCACTGAGCAACTGAGGATGTGCACGCACACGCACATTATACCCTTGAACCTGAAACACTCTTTACCCAATTGTCCATCAGGATGACTCCTATGCTAGAGATGCTTATTCCGGAAATCCTTCCTCAGCTTGGGGAATCAAGCCTTCCCCGTACAGTACTTACAGTGGTAATTCTGGCAACATGACAAATAACTGGGTCCTTAACACATGCTAGTTTTTGTTCTAAATAATTTATTGATCTTATCCAATTTAAACCTGACATGAATGGCTGAAGAAAGATAATTTTATCCCACTTTCCATTTAAAGATCACATAGTTGGAAAGTGGTCAAGGCAAGACTCAAACACAGATCTTCCGGATGCATAACTATATTTGTTCCTCTACTCCAGAATGCCTTATTTTTCACACTGTTAATGCCAATTTTCATGAATTCAAGGAAATGAGTTCTATGCCACATGTCCCCAACACAAAATGCCCAAGACTATCTGAAAAATTGGACAAGCCCAGCTCCCACAGAGAGACAGGAAGAACATGGAAAAAGAATATCTACTGTGGAGCTGGTTGAGCGTCCTGGGAGTTTGGGAATGATCTCGGCTGGCAGAGTCTAGCCCTTGGGTGAAGTGTAGCAGAGTGCAGTGAGTCACTTTCTGATGGAGATCTCTGAGGTCACCCTGAAGATAGTGGAATTCTGCTGGGTGCGCCCATATCACATTTCATCCTGAGGCTGCCAGCACCCTAATGGTCTGCACAACCTCACCTTCAAACACAATCAATCTGTACCATTCAGGGATGCCTCTCCAGCCACTCTTCAAACTGTTCATTCAATCCATCATTCATTCATTCCACACAAAGCTGCTAAACACTTACCTTGTGCCAAACACCAATACTAGGAGCTGAAGGTGGTAAAGGTTAGCAAAATTTTTTCTTACATCTTTACCTTACCCATTAATTTCTAAGCTCCATTAAGACAGGAATTGTGTGGTATTCATCTTTGTATCTATCCTCAAGGCCTCGCACATACCCTAGAACAGAATAGCCAGTAAATGAATGATTGATTTGAGTATAACTAAAGGTGAACATCTGTAAGCAGGATATGACATGGGCAGCCCAGTCATTCTGGACAAGATTCATCTCAATGAGGGTAACAAGCTCAGAGGAGGACCTTGACATCCCAGAGTTTAGTGAGGGTGCCTGGCTCCCCGTCTTCAAACAACTGTCCACCACTGATTCCTCTCCAATTACTATAGTGTCTGACATGCTGGTGTACAGGGTCAAACTGTGAGTATATCATAAATAATTGGGCACCAAAAACAAAATCAACATTTGCAAATAATGTAATTAAAACAGTAAATCACAGGGGGTGTACTGTAGGTTGAATGTGCATGTCCTTAAAGACTAATGTATGGATCTTTTACTAACAAGCTTATTTGCTATGCTTATGGGTCCTTTTTTAAATTTTTACTAATACATTTAATGGTTTTTTGTTTTGTTTTTATTGGGGTATAGTTGCTTTACAATGTTGTGTTAATTTCTGCTGTATAACAAAGTAAATCAACTATAAGGTGATATACATATATCTCCTCCCTCTTGGGCCTCCCTCCCAACCCCTGCCCCCACCCCCATCCAGGCATCTGGGTTAGCACAGAGGACCAAGCTGAGATCCCTGCACTATATACAGCAGGCTCCCACTAGTTATCTGCTTTACATGTGGCAGTGCACATACATCAATCCCAATCTCCCAGTTCAACCCACTCCCTCCCTTCTCGTCGTGTCTACCCATTTGTTCTATACATCTGTGTCTGTTCCTGCCCTGCACATAGGTTCATCTGGACCATGTTTCTAGATTCCATGTATTTGTGTTACTATACGATATTTGTTTTTCTCTTTCTGACTTACTTCACTCTGTATGACAGACTCTAGGTTCATCTGTGTCTCCACAGATGACCCAATATTGTTCCTTTTTATGACTGAGTAATATACCATTGTATATATGTACCACATCATCTTAGTGAAGTGTATATTCATATATTTTACCCATTTTAATGGGTTGTTTCTTTCCTTATTATTATATTTTGAAAGCTTTTATATATTCTGGATATGAGACTTTTTAAAAACATATTTCTCCCACAAATATGCTTCTGTACCTTGCCTTTTAACAGTATCTTATAGATGGGTGAATTTTTAAAATTTTGATGAACAAATTTATCAATTGGTATTTGTATGGATCATGCTTTTGATATTAAATTAAATTTTGCCTCTGTGACTGACATTTCATTTAGCATGGTGTTTTCTAGGTCCATCCATGTTGTTGTAAATGATAGGATTTCCTTCTTTTTAAAGGCTGAATAATATTCCATTACATGTGTTTTCTTTATCCATTTACCTGTTGATGGAAATTTAACTTCCTTTATATGAGGGTATCTAAACTGTCAAATTTATAGAAGCAAAAAAATAGACGTGGTTTTCAGAGGATGGAGGAAGGGAGAAATAGGGAGTTGCTGTTCAATGGGTATAAATTTACAGTTATATAAGATGAATAAGTTCTAGAGACCTGTGCAACATAAACCCTACAGTCAAAGACAGTGTTGTGACTTAAAAAAAATTTTAAGAGTGTAGATGACACACACAAGAAAAAAAAGGGACACAAGGAAATTTTTGGAAGTGATGGATACTTTTATCACCTTAATTGTGATGATGGTATCTGGATGTATACATACGTCCAAATTCATCAAATTATATATATTAAAATGTGCAGTTTTTTGTACACAAATTATACCTCATTGTGCTGGAAAAAAATTGAGAGTTGTAAAGACTTTCTCATATGTTTTCTTATAGAAATGTTATAATTTTAGGTTTTATATTTGGGTCTTTGATTCACTTTGAGTTAATTTTACCTATAAGGTTTGGATTTAAGTTCCTTTTTTGCATATGGATATTCAATTGTTACAGCACTATTTTAATAACTAGACTATACCAGCCTTTGTCCACAAAACTGTCTTTACACTTCTGTCGAAAGTTAATTGTCTATATGTAAAGTGAAAGTCACTCAGTCATGTCTGACTCTTTGCGACCCCATGGACTGTATAGTCCATGAAATTCTCCAGGCCAGAATACTGGAATGGGTAGCCTTTCCCTTCTCCAGGGGATCTTCCCTACCCAGAGACTGAACTCAGGTCTCCCACATTGCAGGCAGATTCTTCACCAGCTGAGTCATAAGGGAAGCCCAAGAATACTAGATAGGGTAGCCTATCCTTTCTCCAGCAGATCTTCCTGAACCAGGAATCAAACTAGGGTCTCCTGCATTACAGATGGATTCTTTACCAACTGAGCTATGATGGAAGCAGTGAAGGTATATTTCTGGACTTTCTATTTTATTCCATTGAAGTTTTGTCTACTTTTATGCCAATGAAATACTATCTTAACTATCTAGCTTTATAATAAGCCTTGGGATTGATAGTGTTAGTTTTCCAACTTTATTGCTCTTTTTTTTTTTTTTTTAACAATGTCTTTGTCTTATTTTGGTATCAGGGTAATCAGTTGGGATATACTTCCTCGCTTTCAATTGTCCAGAAGAATTTACATGAATTGGCATTATTTCTTCATTAAATGTATAGTACAGTTCACCAATGAAGATGTTTACTCTTATCTATGTCACCACTTTTGATGCATCATTAGTAGTTATGATCATCAGTCACAGAATTTATCTTGAAATTTGTCACTATTTTAATGAAAGGTACTTCCCTGGTAGCTCAGTTGGTTAAGAATCTGCCTGCAATGCGGGAGACCTGGGTTCGATCCCTGAGTTGAGAAGATCCCTTGGAGAAGGGAATGGCTACCCACTCCAGTATTCCAGCCTGGAGAATCCCATGGACTGTCCCATGGATTGTACAATTTTAATTAAAACATTTTTTAATTATGCATAAATCTCATTAAAAATAAGGAACTGATGAGTTTAAGTGGTGCTGTCTACATACATGTTGTGTATAAGGTAGATTGATCCATGGTCATTTTGCATAATTTGAAGTGAGCTGTTACTAGACCAAATATAGATATAATAACAATGCAAATGGAATTCTCAACAAAGGTACTATGGTAATAATAAATGTAAATCTTTAAATCATATCCTTTTCTACAATACAATAAGATTTGTTCATGCTATCTCTTCACTATATATAGTATTAAAAACAAAATTTAACGTTTTAACTTATATTACCACCATTTATTTTTTCCTTCATAGCCCTTTTTCATTTAACCATTCATTCAACAAATATTCATTGATTGCCTACTACTGTAGTAAAACACCAAGTTTAATTAAATTAATGGCTACTTTAATTACAAAGTTATAAAATGCATCTGGGGCAACCTTTCTTTGCTTCTCTAAAAAAACATCATGGCATTCAAAATCCAGGGATATTCATGGGAGTGTAGTGTCCAGGTGCACACGATGCATCATGCATGTGTCACATGTAAACATAATCATCATAGATGTGGATGTGTCTCTATTTGCTTTTTGATGTGGGTCAGGGATGGATAAAGATCTGCAGAAATAGACAATTTGGGAAGAGTGTTATGAAAAAAGAAAAGATGAGTAGGCACAGAAGAAGGATCAAAAGGAGGTTATAGGACTTCCCTGGTGGTCCAGTGGCTAAAACTCCAAACTCCCAATGCAGGGGGCTCATATTCAATCCCTGGTCAGGGAACTAGACCCCACATGCTGCAACAAAGATCAAAGATCCTGTGTGCCAAAACTAAGATTCGGTGCAGCCAAATAAATAATAATTATAATAATAATAAAATTTTAAAAACAGATCCAAAAAAAAGGAAGTTATAAAGGTTTGACACACATGGCAAAGACTGGAGAAACTTCTTCTGGACATTGACTCTAGAAAAGAAAACTATGCCTTAGGGGATGAGAAAGTAAGACCAGCATGGAGGGCAGCAGAGGGTAGGTTCAAGGTCGAATACTTTGGAAGTTACTGGAGGTCAGAGGGGCCAAGCCTCATCTCCCCTCCTTTCTCCAGGATTATAGCTGATAAGACAGCACACACAACAGTTCAGTTCAGTTCAGTTCAGTCGCTCAGTTGTGTCCGACTCTTTGCGACCCCATGAATTGCAGCACGCCAGGCCTCCCTGTCCATCACAAACTCCCGGAGTTCACTCAAACTCATGCCCATTGAGTCGGTGATGCCATCCAGCCATCTCATCCTCTGTCGTCCCCTTCTCCTCCTGCCCCCAATCCCTCCCAGCATCAGGGTCTTTTCCAATGAGTCAACTTTTCGCATGAGGTGGCCAAAGTACTGGAGTTTCAGCTTTAGCATCAGTCCTTCCAATGAACACCCAGGACTGATCTCCTTTAGGATGGACTGGTTGGATCTCCTTGCAGTCCAAGGGACTCTCAAGAGTCTTCTCCAACACCACAGTTCAAAAGCATCAATTTTTCAGTGCTCAGCTTTCTTCACAGTCCAACTCTCACATCCATACATGACCACTGGAAAAACATAGCCTTGACCAGACGGACATTTGTTGGCAAAGTAATGTCTCTGCTTTTAAATATGCTATCAAGGTTGGTCATAACTTTCCTTCCAAGGAGTAAGCGTCTTTTAATTTCATGGCTGCAGTCACCATCTGCAGTGATTTTGGAGCCCAAAAAAATGAAGGCTGACACTGTTTCCACTGTCTCCCCATCTATTTCCCATGAGGTGATGGGACCAGATGCCATGATCTTAGTTTTCTGAATGTTAAGCTTTAAGCCAACTTTTTCACTCTCCTCTTTCACTTTCATCAAGAGGCTTTTTAGTTCCTCTTCACTCTCTGCCATAAGGGTGGTGTCATCTGCATATCTGAGGTTATTGATATTTCTCCCGGCAATCTTGATTCCAGCTTGTGTTTCTTCCAGCCCAGCGTTTCTCATGATGTGCTCTGCATATAAGTTAAATAAGCAGGGTGACAATATATAGCCTTGACGTACTCCTTTTCCTATTTGGAACCAGTCTGTTGTTCCATGTCCAATTCTAACTGTTGCTTCCTGACCTGCATACAGGTTTCTCAAGAGGCAGGTCAGGTGGTCTGGTATTCCCATTTCTTTCAGAATTTTCCACAGTTTATTGTGATCCACACAGTCGAAGGCTTTTGCGTAGTCAATAAAGCAGAAGTAGATGTTTTTCTGGAACTCGCTTGTTTTTTCGATGATCCAGCGGATGTTGGCAATTTGATCTCTGGTTCCTCGGCCTTTTCTAAAACCAGATTGAACATCTGGAAGTTCTCGGTTCACATATTGCTGAAGCCTGGCTTGGAGAATTTTGAGCATTATTTTACTAGCGTGTGAGATGAGTGCAATTGTGTGGTAGTTTGAGTATTCTTTGGCATTGCCTTTCTTGGGGATTGGAATGAAAACTGACCTTTTCCAGTCCTGTGGCCACTACTGAGTTTTCCAAATTTGCTGGCATATTGAGTGCAGCACTTTAACAGCATCATCTTTCAGGATTTGAAATAGCTCAACTGGAATTCCACCACATCCACTAGCTTTGTTCGTAGTGATGCTTTCTAAGGCCCACTTGACTTCACATTCCAGGATGTCTGGCTCTAGGTCAGTGATCACACCATTGTGATTATCTGGGTCGTGAAGATCTTTTTTGTACAGTTCTTCTGTGTATTCTTGCCACCTCTTCTTAATATATTCTGCTTCTGTTAGGTCCATACCATTTCTGTCCTTTATCAAACCCATCTTTGCCTGAAATATTCCCTTGATATCTCTAATTTTCTTGAAGAAATCTCTAGTCTTTCCCATTCTGTTGTTTTCCTCTATTTCTTTGCATTGACTGCTGAGGAAGGCTTTTGTATCTCTCCTGGCTATTCTTTGGAACTCTGCATTCAAATGGGAATATCTTTCCTTTACTCCTTTGCTTTTCGCTTCTCTTCTTTTCACAGCTATTTGTAGGCCTCCTCAGACAACCATTTTGCCTTTTGGCATTTCTTTTTCTTGGGGATGGTCTTGATCCCTGTCTCCTGTACAATGTCATGAACCTCCATCCATAGTTCATCAGGCTCTCTGTCTATCAGATCTAGTCCCTTAAATCTATTTCTCACTTCCACTGTGTAGTCATAAGGGATTTGATTTAGGTCATACCTGAATGGTCTAGTGGTTTTCCCTACTTTCTTCAGTTTAAGTCTGAATTTGGCAATAAGGAGTTCATGATCTGAGCCACAGTCAGCTCCTGGTCTTGTTTTTGCTGACTGTATAGAGCTCCTCCATCTTTGGCTGCAAAGAATATAATCAATCTGATTTCAGTGTTGACCATCTGGTGATGTCCATGTGTAGAGTCTTCTCTTGTGTTGTTGGAAGAGGGTGTTTGCTATGACCAGTGCGTTCTCTTTAACAGGAGGGGCCAAATGAATACCAGAAGATTATTTTTACTAGTGGGCCAGATAGTATCCATGACTCCAAAGAACAGGACTTTCTGCAAAACTACGTTAGCACATGTGCCTTGGACCATGTGGGTCTACTCTCATTGTTTAGTCCCTAATGTCCAGCTCTTTGTGATCCCATGGACTGCAGCACACCAAGCCTCCCTGTCCTTCACCATCTCCCAGAGTTTGTTCAAACTCACATCCATTGAGTCAGTGATGACACCCAACCATCTCGTCTTCTGTCATCCCCTTCTCCTCCTGCCTTCAATCTTTCCCAACATCAGGGTCTGGTCTTTTCCAATAAATTGGCTCTTAGCATCAACTGGCCAAAGTATTGGAGTTTCAGCTTCAACATCAGTTCTTCCAATGAATATTCAGGGTTGATTTCCTTTAGGACTGACTACTTAATCTCTTCTTATCCCACCAACTTCAGGATTGATTTCCTTTAGAAGTGACTGGTTTGGTCTCCTCTTACCCCCACCAGCTTCATGGAGGATCAAGGATCCCAGGCTGGCCTCACATACCCAATTACTTCTCCAAACTGACCCCTGCCCTGACCCAGGTGTGCTCCCTCACAGAGCCAGAAGCCAAGGGGAGGCCATGGACTCCAGGAGGCAGATGGTCTAGAGAGATGTAGTGGAATATTTTTTGCTTCTTAAGTACAGTAACTCAATCCCTGATTATGTGGATCAAGCCCTGTTGGGTTCCAAGAGCCCATCAGCCACTCCCTGTCCAAAGAACCCAGTAAGTGGTGAGAACGGGTGTGGAAGTTTTCATCCCAACATTCCTCCTCCAGGACACAGGCCAGAGGGCATCTCCACTTTGGAAACATGCAACAACAACAACAAAAAGGTGAAAATGACTCTCCCTTTACCAGAAGGAATCATTATAGCTTCTCTAACTTCAATTCAAGACACATTTGCTGAGTACCTGTGGTCCTAGCCCTCCTGAGGCTTGGATTTTGGACACAATCTTATCTGTAAATAGTCTTAGCAGAAGTCAGAAAGCAGAGTTCAGAGCTTTTTACTTTTTAAGTCACATTTTCCTTATAAATTTTTCTCACAGCTTAAGCCTGATGTGCTAGGAAGTTGAGGGATCAGGCCCAGGATGGTCTAATCTCAGGGCAGAGCTTCTCTCTATTAAAGGGGCTGAATCCCATCAGTCTGGCTGGTTGCTGGGTCGGCAGAATGAAATGTGACTTCTTGGCTGTTGGCCTCAAGAGAGCCTCCTGAAAGAGCCTTTATTTGATGTTCCTGAAAACTGGAATGCTGGGGGCAGGGAGTGGCAATAGAGCAAGCTCCAGGAGTCAGTGAGGATGAGAGGGAAGGCCCGGTGGGGTGGCACCCTGTACAGGGTGGGTGGGCCCATCCTGCAGTCCCAGACTGCAGTCCCCTGCCTGGGCAGGGATGCTTGCAGACTCATGAGGTGGAGTCTGGCTGCATTCCCTACAGGGGCCTCACACAGACCCTTCCTCAGTACTCCCCCATTTCAAGGCTGCTGGAACATGTACCTCAATGTCACTTTTTTTTTATTTTTGGCTGTGCTTGGTGTTCGTTGCTGTGTGAGCAGGCTTTCTCTAGTTGCAACCAGCGGGAGCTACTCTCTAGTTGTGGTGCGTGTGCTGCTCATTTCGGCGGCTTCTCCTGTTGCAGAGCATGGGCTCTAGGGCATACAGGTTTCAGCAGTTGTGCCACATGGACTTAATTGCCCCATGGCATTGTGGAATCCTCTCAGACAAGGGGTCAAACCCGTGTCCCCTGTATTGGCAGGCGGATTCCCAAAAACTGGACCACTGGGGAAGTCCCCCAGTGTCTTTATTGTATGCCTCAGATATCATGGAGCCCATACACACCTGAGCCTGCATACATGGCCAAGCCTCCTGGCTCCTGGCCATGGCTCTCTGGACAGCCCCATGGTGATCATCTCAGATACAAATAACTCTCTTAAGCCTTTGCTTTTTAGACAAAGGAATTGCAAGTAAAGCTTCAAGAGATTAGGGACTGAAGAAAGACTGAAAAAGAGACCCACCCTGTCTTCTCCCTGCCACATAGAAAAAGGCTTGCCACCTTGGTAGAATGCGTGAGCGTTCCCTAGAAATGGTTTCTATTGGATGGATTCCTGCAGAGATCCAGCAGCCAAGAACACCTGAGGGCTTGGGCGTCTGGCAGGTTGGATACCCCTCAGAAAACACAGTAGGGCCACAATTATGCAAGGATAAAAAGAAACAAAGAACCATGCAGGCAAAAAGACTGGCAGAGAGAGCACTGCAAAATGTTAGGGAATTAGATTACATATGGCAACGACCCTGGAGTCATCCAGCCTTGGATGCTCATCTCGGCTCTGCCACTTACCGGCTGTGCTGCCTTGGGCATGTTGTCTAACTTCTCTAAACCTCAGTTTTTGTCTCTGCAGAGGGAAATAATAGCATACACTTCTGAGAGTTGTTGTGAAAATTACATTACGTAATGTTTGCAATTACCCAGCAGAGTGCCTAGTCCTTAAAATAATGCTCAAAAATTGGAAACGATTGATTATTGTGGCTTCTAAGCAGTGAGACTATGGGTAACTTGTTCTTTTCTTTGCTTGTATCAACCACATTTTATATGATAAACATGTATTATATATGCTGAATCACAGCTCGGCAGTCAAGAAAGGTTCTTTCCATCTAGGGTTTATTCAGTGAGGTTCATCAAAAGGGTCTTCAGTCCTGCTGAGTGCAAACCATGCTTCTGCTGGAAGAACCTCTGCATGGGGACCAGTGGATAATGGGACCCAGAGGACCAGAAAGGAGGGTCTCTGAAGACAACTGCATTGCTTTCCTCTCGCTTAAGTAACCAACGATCCTGAAAGAACACCCAGCATCTCTATATGCAAGTAGCAAGAAAACACTGAGGTGCTCTTTCAAGCACTATGCTCTCCTCTCCAAGATGCTCTGAGCTACGTTCCTTTCCTGCCAATGTCACATAATGGGCACAATTTCCCTCTAGCCTGAGATATGGGGCAAACTCTGGGAGGCCAAACAAGAGACTCAAGCAGTCAAATGCAGGTTCTACAGACTGGTGGACACAGCATGGGAAAGGAGAGGGTGGAGCAAATTGAGAGAGTAGCATTGACATATACACACTTCCATGTGTAAAACAGATGGCTAATGGGAAGCTGCTGCATAGCACAGAGACCTCAGCTCTGTGATGAGGGGTATGATGGAGGCTCAAGAGGGGATATACGTATACAAATAGCTGATTCACTTTGTTGTATAGCAGAAATTAACACAATATTGTAAAGCAATCATACTTCCAATGAAAAATAAAATTTTAATTTCAATCTTTTTTTTTTTTTTTTAAAGGCAGTTTTTCCAAGCCCCGTCACTCCCCCAGCCTCACCCTTCCTGTCACCACAAAGGCTCAGGGCACTTCAGGCACCTGGGCAGTAGGCAAAGTTGCCAAAGCTTTTCAAACTACAGTAATTGCAAACAGCAGAGACAGCAAACAGGAAAGAGACAAGTGGAGATTCACTGCCTTTTCTGTTGGCCTCCAACAGTAGAACTACGTTTATTCCCAAGGGTGTAAATCAATAGCTCATAGAAGTTAGAACTGAGGATGACCTTGCAGTTCCAAGCCTTGATTCCCATATGAAATTTGATTTACTGACATGCCCAAGGTCAGTGAGAACTCAGGGAGTGATCTTGGTCAATTCAAACAGTAAAGCCAGGACCAGAAGCCAAGCCTCCTAATCCCTAGGCAGGGATGCTTCCTCCAAAGATGGATATTGAGTGAGTGTCTGTTGCTCAGTCATGTCCAACTCTTTGTGACCCCATGTACTATAGCCCACCATGGTCCTCTGTCCAGGGAATTCTCGAGGCAAGAATACTGAAGTGGGTTGCCATTTCCTCCCCCAGGGGATCTTCCCCACCTGAGGATTAAACTCACATCTCCTGTGGCTCCTGCATTACAGGTAGCTTCTTACCCTGCAGCGGGACAGGTAGCTAGAATGAAAACACTGACTTCTCTCCCAGCCTGGCCATTATCTGTCAGTGGGAACAATGGATGAGGCCTTCACAACACCATGACAATGATCAGAAAACAGACTGACTGCCAAGTGTTGGAACAGATGTCTCTACACGGGTGCTATCCATAATGTCTGGACAATGATACATTCAGTCCTTAAAAAGTCATCATCTCCATCACTGATGTCTAACATATTTTCAGAGACTAAACCAGGGGGATAGACAAGAAGAACATAAATATTTAGCTGAACATCATTAACTATTTTTTAAAGCTTTGAGATATAATTCACAAACCATGCTATTCATCCATTAAAAGTATACAATTCAATGGTTTTTAATAGATTCACCTAATTTTACAACCACTATCCCAGCCTAATCTTAGAGCATTTTTATCACCCTCCAAAGAAACTCTTTATCCCCTACCTTCCCCAATCTTCTCCTGTCCTGGGCCCCCACTAATCTACTTTCTCTCTCTACAGATTTGCCTATCTTAGACATTCCATAGAAACGGAGTCACAGTATGTGGTCCTTCGTAATTGGCCTTTTTCATTTAGCGTAATGTTTTCAAGGTTCATTTATGCTCTGTATTAATTCTTTACACAGCTCTTACAGCATCTTTTCTGGATCTTGCAAGGCTTTCTAGGCCATCTTCAAACATTTTGGTTACTACTGGAAATCAGAATGAAAATAAATTTTATTTATCTAAACTTTTTGTGTGCTAATGGAAGTGCATGAGTGCTAAGTCGCTTCAGTCATGTCCAACTCTGTGATCCCATGGACTGTAGCCCACTAAACTGCTCTGTCCATGGGATTCTCCAGGCAAGAATACAGGAATGGGTTGCCATGCCCTCCTCCAGACGATCTACCTGACCCAGGAATCAAAGCCACATCTTCTGTGCCTCTTGCATTGCAGGCAGATTCTTTACTGCTGAACCACTGGGGAAGCCCCGTTGATGGAGTGGCATTGTATTATTTCTAAGGTGAAGTAAATCGATTTGTATATCTGTAGCAGCACTCACTAGATACCTCAGCTTCAGAAATGTTTAGCTGTGTTTTGTGGGTATAGTTTTCTGGTCATATATCAATCTAGGACTTATTGCACGATAAAAATTACCACCAAAATAAGAGAGCCATGGAACTTGGGAAATCTCCCTATTTCAAAAGAGGACTCTTCATGCATCTCAGGGATGCACTATACTGCCCTCTGCTGAGTAGTACGTCAGGAAGACTAAAAACCAAAAGAATATGAAAAGACACCCAAGTCAGAGGACCTGTTTCTGACAAATACTTTTATTTGTTCATTATTCAAAAACCATTTTAAAGAGCATCTACACTGTGTCAGGTACTGAGCTGGTACAAACATGTGGCAGTAATTTTTGTCCTCCAGGAAATCCTTGACCTTGAGGAGTTCTCTCTGTCACATGCTGGAACTCCTGTCCAACACAACCCCCTCAACTTTAGCAATTCACCAGACCTGAATGCTGCCTAGAACATTTGTCTCTGGTTTTATGTCAAAAGCAAGCCAGAGGAAGATGATAAAATGTAAAAACATCATAGATCCTTAGAGCTAATGAGAACTGGAATGAGATTCCATAGTTCCAAATCCCCGTCTCCTGCATTAGCAGGCAGATTCTTTTCCACTGAGCCACCTGAGAATTTCCATCTCAAAGATTTTGTGTAACAAATCACCCTAAAAAACAAGTGACTTAAAACAATAATAGTAATTAATTATCTCTCAAAGTTTCCATGGTCAGGAACTCAGGAGCAACTCAGTGGGTCATTCTGGTTCAGGGTCTCTTGTGAGGATTATAGTCAGATGTCAGCCGGGGCTAGAATCATCTGAAAGTCTGACTGGGGCAGAAGGGTTTGCTTCCTGGGTGGCCCACTCCCATAGTTAGTAAGCTGATATTGTCAAGATTGTTCCTCTCCAAGTGGTCCTCCCACTGGACTCTTTGAGGGTCCTTACCACATGAGGGCTGGCTTCCCCCAAAGTGAGTAATGTAAGAGACCAAGCTGAAAGCTGCAATGCTTTCTAAGACCTGGTTTTAGTCACCTACCATGACTGCCACCATATTCTACGGGTCACACAGCCAGACCCAATTCAGTGTGGGAAGGACCTATACAAGGAAATGAAAAACAGGAGGCAAGAGTCATTGAGGGCCTTCTCAGACTGGCTACCACATTACTATTCAGTTTTGGGTTGTTGTTTTTTCATTTTCCACCCTGAAGGTCAAAGTCCAAATTCCTAGCTTCAGGAATTTGTTGGACCAGGTTGCTGCCCAGAACATTTGTCTCTGGTGTTACGTCAAAAGCAATCCAGAGGAAGATGATAAAATGTAAAAACACCATAGATCCTTAGAGCTAAAGAGAATTGGAATGAGATTCCAGGTATTCACTCAGTCACTGACTGAATCCTTCTGGGCAGGAGTTCAAGGTCCTCCAGCTCTGACTGCTCTGTCCTCAGATGGCCCTGACATCCTCTGCATGTTGAGTCAGTTCTTCCTCTGTGTGAGACCTTCAAATGCTTATCAAGAGCAACCATGTTCTGCCAACAGACACTGATTTAGACTTACTCAGCATCAGAGCCAGTGTGACAGCTACTGGGGATACAGCAGTGAACAGAATACAGTTTTTGCCTCCCAATAGCTCATTTCAGTTTAGCTTCCTCACTCTACTCTAGGAGGCCCACGCCATACCCCATGAGCAAGGGACCCCTTGTCCACCTTCTCTATATCTGATCTCAGAGAAATCTCTTTTGCTAAAGTTCTTCTGATAGCAAATAACAGAGAACAAAATTAAGATTGCTTCAAGAAACCAGATAAAAAGAATTAGGATGGTAAAGTTGTTCCAAATCTGACACAAATCTCTGATGTTCTTAAAGCATAGTTTAAGAGACCTGAAGTTGATGTAGGGAAAGCAACAGATTTTTAAAACATTGCTCTAATACCTAGCATCCTTCCTTAACTTTTACTACAATTAAAGTTTTTTTTTTCTATAGATGATTTTGCATTTTCATATCATCTTCAAATAACTCCAATTCTATTTCTTCCTTTCCAATTCAGATACCATTTCTTTCTTTCTTATTTTATTCCACTTGTTAGAACCTCCAGTATAATATGGAATGATATGATTTAAACTAAGTGATAAATGCTACAGGGTTTCGTGAGTAGAATGAATACACTAGAGGAAGAGAAAGAATCTCAAAAAAGATATGGAAACTCTTAAAAAGGTATCAAGTAGAATCTTTAGAACTGAAAAATACAGTATATGAAAAATTTTTAAATACCATAACATGAAATTAAGAGATGATTGAATGGGGGGTAGTAGAAAGATTATTACTGATTTAAAGACAAATACATAGAAATTATCCAAAATGAACCAGTAAAAGTAAAGTATTTAGAAAAGAGATGTACAGAACTTCCATATCAAATACCAAATAGAGCCATAGTATCAAACATTTTTATATATGCTTAATTGGGATTTCAGAAGATAGGGAGAGGATAGAGAATAATAAATATTTGGAGGACTATTTGCCAAAAAGTTTCCAAACTTAATTATAAACATCAGACATTGTATGTAAGAAGCTTAAAAAACCTCTAAAAAGAATCAAAACCAAAACCAAACCAAAACAAAGCAAAAAAACAACCTGCACCTAGCCACATCACAGATAAAAATCAAAGTGAAATAGAAAATCTTACAAGCAATCAGGCAGAAAGGATGTATCATATATAGGGGAAGAAGTGAAGTGAAGTGAAAGTCACTCAATTGTGTCCAAGTTTTGCGACCCCATGGACTATACAGACCATGGAATTCTCCAAGCCAGAATACTGGAGTGGGTAGCCTTTTCCTTCTCCAAGGGATCTTCCCAACTCAGGGATCGAACCCAAGTCTCCCGCATTGCAGTCAGATTCTTTACCAGCTAAGCCACAAGAGAAGCCCAAGAATACTGGAGTGGGTAGCCTATCTCTTCTCCAGCAGATATTCCTGAATCAGGAATCAAACCAGGGTCTCCTGCATTGCAGGTGGATTCTTTACTGAGTTATCAGGGAAGCCCATATGGGGAATGACCGTCAGCCAACTTCTCATCCAATAAATGGAGTACTGAAGACAAAGAAACAATATCTTTAATGTGTGGGAAGAGAAAACTGTTAACTCAGAAGTCTATACCCAGTAAAACCATTCTTCAAAACTGAAAACAAAGATATTTTAGATACATCAAAGTTGAGATAATTTGTTGCCAGCAGATCTGCTCTGGGAAAAGTGCTAGGGGAAGTTCTTTAAGCTGAAGGAAATGACACTATTGAAAATTTGAACCTATAAAAAGGCATGAGGAGTACTGGAAATGGTTAATATGTGGGCAAATATACAAGAACAATTGTTTCTAAAAGGAATGAGCCTTTTTCTCCTAGATATGGCTTTAATCAAGCAATGAACAGATCATCCAAGAAGATACAGTTTCATATAATAAAGCCTGCCCTCCAGAGTTGCATTTTTTAATCAAAACAACTTGAGTATGTGAGGGAAAAATTTGTTTTCATACAGAAACTAAGTATATGATTTTCCAGCTCAACTACCTCTCTTTCCAAATCAGTTTATGTAAATAGTGCTGTTCATTCATTCGAAAATTAGTTACGACTAATTTTAGTCATCTAACATTAAAGCCACCATCAGTTATGATTTTTGCTGTAAGTTTCCATCTCTAAGTTCCTGTGCCTCTTTTGTGGGCCTCATAGACTTACTTTCAGATCATTTCTGCTCCTTCTGACCTCCCTTTCCCTACCAATACCCTCCTCTGCTTATATAACCTCTCTAAATCCTTTGAACCCGGCCCTTATTACTTTAATGGATGACATCTTGTTTCTTAAAATTAAAAAAAAAAAAAAAGAAATACGTAAAGCAAACATGAAAACCTGGTAGCATAGATTAATTCTCGGTGATAAAGCACTGGTGTTATTATTTATTCCCTGCGCATTTCTACTTTAAAGACTTCTTATTAAAAATTTCCAGTGATTTCCATTTCAGAATCACTATGTATGGATCAATTTCTCTTAAGTCATTTTTTTTCCTCAAAATAGTAATAATTTACATGCGTGATTCCATAAAGTATTTATATGAAAACATTCAAAAGAACAATACCTAAGTTACCACATTACTTATTTACCATAATGAGGAATCTGCTCATAGTAAGTGTTTGCATTTGTGATGAGAATGAAATTCATTGACTAATAAATAGTCTCAGGACTTCTCTCTACTTTTTTACCTACTGAAGACAATTTTGTCTTTCCTCTCTGCCCACACCCTCCAAGAAGAACCTTGGTGAGATGAAATCAGGAGAGTGGGTAGAAAGACATCAGAATTGGAGAGGTAAAATGCTTAGGGAAGTTGGGGTAAAGGGTGAATAACTGAAGGTTTCAAGTTTAGGTGACTCAAGTGATTAGCAGTAAGAGGGAACCTCGGTGGAGAGAAACAGGAACTCTAAGAACAGAGGACCCATTATAACATTCTTTAAATAAGTAAACACTGGAATTAAAATCTTTTTAATTGCTGACTATGGTTTCCTTATTGAACCTAGGGTGTCAAGATTCATTTGAGTTCCATGCTTATCAATGACTTAAATGTATCTTCCTGCCGTACTGTTGGGAAAATCTTTATAACCTTGGGAAGGGGTGGTCAGAATACTACATTCTCCTTGCTGAATACTACTCTCCTTGCTGAGTGATGGTAGATGTTTGGCTCTGGAACCTTCAGAAAATTTTATGATTAAGGTCTGAAAATATAAGGTATAATTTCTTAAACATCTGAGCACTTTAACATATTTTTCAAACTGTGAAAGCCTCTCCATTTTATGTATGTGCAGATATACACACCTATTGTATATAATACATAATTATAATTCAGACACCTTATTATGTCTTATCAATGACTATTATACACATTCAAAACTTTAAATTCCCCCATTATCACTCCACAGAGCACCATTTTTACATTATAGAATGGCACATTTATCCTGTTTCTTTCTTGAGTTTTAACTATTAACTACTGACTTCGTAGTGAGTACTTAAAACTACTGACCTTAAGTATTAACTACTTGAGTAACTACTGAGTCTTAAGTATCAACTACTTGAAGATGAAGATTTAACTTTCTTATGAAACTTTCCTCATGTCCTTACAATTTCAGGTGAAATCAATATTCAGTACCGATGCAAATATGACTCAAGGCTGAGTGGTGTACTTGGAAACAATTTCTCCTTTAGGCAACATCACCTTGAAGTCGGTCATGACTGTCTCATTTTATCTCTTATCACCTATCAGTAATTGTATATAAATGTATAATTCTGAGTTATTCGAAGTGGCAGATGGAAGGCAAGGATCGTTATACTATACCATTCGGGGTGTCGATTTGTACGTAATCCCCCTGTGTTCACTGTAGTACCTGGCCCAGTGCCCCAGAGTCCAGATTTCACTTACATCAAGATCTCCACATGTCACCGAGCCCAAGTTCATTTTGCTCGCCACAGGAGAGGCCAACAAAACGGCAGACGAGTAGTTCAAACACAAAACAACGACTTTACTGGGAAAACTAGCAAACTGAGACGATCGCAGACTCGCTTCTCAAAAAACGGTCTTCCCTCAGTCCAAAGTCAGGTTCCTTTTAAACACAAGAGCAGGGGGAGGGGCCCTCTGTGGCACTGACCAATGGCTGAGCAGGACAACCAACGGTCGCTGGTTGACAGTTGCTCACGAAGTCGCTGGCTTGGGGGAGGAGCCCTCTGTGGCGCCAGCCAATGGCTGAGCGGCTACTTGTAGCTGGTGCCTGCCTCACTGCCAGGGCACCAGGGGCAGAAAGGTGCGACTCCAGAAAGTGGCCCGGTTTGAAGAAGTACCCAACCCCTCCAGCAATGTCATCTTCTGGCCCTAGGTGGATGGAGGCATTCAGGAAGCAGAGTCCACGGTGGCCACGTAGAGGCGGTTGACTTTCAGTGATCCCTGTCTGAGGCAGCGGGCGCCGCCATGGGCTCAGCCCACCATGGCCCCAACCAGCCAGCCCATGACTGCCGAGATGGCCCTGGAGCTGATGCCCTCGGAGCAGAACTCCCAGCTGCCCACTTGCACAGTGGGCGGGCAGCAGGAGCAGGTCAGCCTGGTGGGCGAGGCTGGGCCACACACAGAGAGGTGCAGTGGAGTGGCCCCTGCCTCAGCGGAGCATGGGGCCTGGCATCAGGGAAGGAGGAGGGGCGATCCCATCACGCCTTGGCTTGGGGCTGGAAAGTCCACCACTACACAAGGAAGAGCCCTGCAAGTTTCCACTAAGGGAGACATGGTCACCGCAGGCCCGGGTGTGGCGGAGGACATAGAGAGACAACTTCTCTCTACAGACCTTCCACCAACCCTCCTGTCTTGAACCCAAGCTGTATTCCCACTTTGAGAGAGACCTGTGGCCTCTGGAGTTCAGACAGGCACTTTCATGTTATTCTCAGCCTTTCTCCTCTGCAAGCTTGAGTCTCTGCTCTCCCTGGTTTGCTAAGTTCTTTTCCATTTGTTCTTATTTCCACCATCCCATACTTTGTTTCTATCATGACTTCTGAAAATCAATCCATCCAGTACCAGTAAAGGTCTCTGAGTCTGCCTCCCCATTGATGAAATGAAACAGTCATGCTCTCCTCCTGGACCTGAATCCTGGGGCATCCTGGGTTCACATGCATCATCCCAGCATCCTCCCACGGGCTCTGAACATCTCTGAGGGTTGATGGCCAGAGCTGAGGACATGCCAGAAATGCTAACGCTGGACTGATGCTTTGCTAATGGTCAAGGTGGAAATGTCTTGGTTTCTCAATGACTCCCTGAGAGACTGCACAGAGACTTTCATTCATATTTTTGGATACTGCTTCTATATCTCAGAGTTCTGGAAACAAGCTGAGTCACCCATAGAGGAGATGGAGAGAGAAGAGAAGGGAGAGAAAATGGGGCTGAAAACGGGGAAATGGGGAAAAGAGGAGAACACAAGGCAAACAGACTGATGTTCTGCTGTGTCCTGACTCCCCATTAGGGTATCCCCTTCCTTCATGCACATGTTGGTGTCCCAAGTGGGGAGACCCCCATATCGGGGTAAATGCCTATGGCAACCAGGATTGAAGTTCAGGCTGAGATGCCCGCAATATAAAGTTTAAGGTGATGACAGCAAACTGACTGCTCTGCTTAACCTGGGTTTGGGGCGGGGGGTAGGGGGGTTGTGTCATAAACTGCCTACTGATTCTTCCTACTTTCTCTCTGATGAACCTGTTTTCATGATGAAATATTACTCCCCAAGCCCAGCTGGCTGATGGATTGGGAAACTTACAAGACTAACTTCAATGAGTCTTTTGAAGTAGATGGAAACACGGGCTTTGTCCAAATGGATGTCATCCAAGGTCACTGTTTCAAGGTTGGCAGCCTAATTTTCTTTCATCACACAGGTCTTCACTTGGTCCTTCGGGTTACTTTGCCTCTGTCTGCAAATGAGTTTCCTACTCCCTCCCAGAAGAGCCCACGGTCCTCCCATCTCTCTCTCCCTCTTCCCACACACGTGGTGTGGGCAGGGTCTCACCCCATAGCTCTAAGGTCATGGAAGGAAAGCCAGAGGCGACCCCAGTCACTCCAGACCACCTCTACATGGAAATTCAGGGAAGAAGTTCACAAAAGGCACCCTTTAGGAGAAAAGAGGTTGCAAAGGGGTAGCAGTTGGGAGCTGAGAATAGAGAAGGCCAGTGCCCCAGATCTTTGGTCTTCTGTGGTATCAAGAAATCTCAGTCTTTTTATTATTATTTGTATTGGAATATAGCTGATTTATAATGTTGTGTTATTTTCTGCTGTTCAGCAAAGTGAATCAAGCCATATGTATACATATATCACCTCTTTTTTGGATTTCCTTCCCGTGTAGGTTACCACAGAGCCCTGAGTAGAGTTCCCTGTGCTATACGGTCGGTTCTCAGGAGTTATCTATTTTAAACATAGTAGCATAAGTACGTCAATTCCAGTCTCCCAATTCATCCCACATCTTCCCTTTCCCCACGTGGTGTCCATACATTTCTTCTCTACATCTGTGTCTCTATAAGAAATGTCAGTCTTTATTACCAGTTGCCAGTCTCTACTGACTGCTGAGTGAACTTCCTAGGTGATGCTAGTGGTAAAGAACCCACCTGCCAACGCAGGAGAAATAAGAGATACGGGTTTTATCCCTGGGTCAGAAAGATCCCCGGAAGGAGGGTGCAGCAACCCAGTATTCTTGCCTGGACAATCCCATGGACAGAGGAGCCTGGCGGGCTACAGTCCATAGAGTCACAAAGAGTCACGACTTAGCAACTAATGCTTTCACTTTTCTTTTCAGTGTTAGTACATGAATAGATCAACAGAAGAACAGAATATCCAAAAATAAGTGCAACTACATGTGGAATTTTAATGTATGATAAAAGTGACAGACACCTCGAACCAGTACGGCCACAAGAGGATTTTTCTCAAGTCTTTTTATCAGGGGAGGCAAACTGGTCTTGCCCCTAACACACCCAGATATTAAAAGTGCCTGCATCAGCACTTCCAAAACAAGTGTCCTCAGCTTACAAGAAAAACATGTCAACACAAGCTATAGAAAACAGTTAGCTGAGGACAAGGAGAGTGGATGAGATGAAAGAGATGTTTAACAATAGTCCCAAGCAAGAATAAAAAGCATGTGGGACTTCCATAGTGGTCCAGTGGTTAGGAATCTGCCTGCCAATGCAGGGGACATGGGTTCGAAACCTGGTCCAGGAACTAACATCCGAGATTCTGTGGGGCAACTAAGTTCAGGTGCCATAAGTACTGAGCCCACACTCCTCAACAAGAAAAGTCACTGCCATAGGAAGCCTGCATACCACAACTAGAGAGTAGCCCCTGATTGCTGCAACTAGAGAAAGCCAGTGAGTTGGCTCATCTGGCTCTTTTGCAGAAATTGAGACCCTGGTCTGAAAGTTACATGAAAATCCAAAAAGACCCAGGAGTTGGAGCATTTACAACTCCTGATTTCAAAACTTATTATAATATTAGTGCAGTAAGTTTTTCCAGTAAGTGGTATTAGTATAGAGATAGGTAGATAAATAGATAGATAGAAAAGAATTGAGATATTCCTCCAAAATAAATCTCTACAGTTACAGTCAATTGATTTTCAAGAAAGATTCCAAGAAAATTCAAAGATAAAAGAATAACCCTTTTAACAAATGGTGCTGGGAAAATTGTGTGTCACGTGAAAAAAAAGATGAATTTGGACTCCTTCCTGACACTATACACAAAACTAACTCAAATGCATCCAAAATTCAAATGTAAGAGCTAAAACCCTAAAATCCTCAGAAGACAGAGGAGAAGACCTTCATAATCTTGAGTTAGGCAATGGTTTCTTAGCTATGACACTAAAAGCACAAGCACTTAAGGAAAAAATTGATAAGCTGGCTTTCATCAAAATTTAAAGCATTTATGCTACAAACAGTACCATTAATAAAGTAAAAAGACAGCTTATAGAATGGGAGAAAAATTTTGCAAATCATATATCTGATAAGGCATTTGTATCCAGAATATTTGAAGAACTCTTACAACTCAATAATAAAAAGTTAAATAATTTTAAAATAAGCAAATAATCTCTCTCTGTCCAAAGAAATGGCAAATCTACACAGTCAAAAAGTAAACTAGCATTTGCCTACAATGCAAGGTGAGAATGGGGAATCAGTGATGCTAGAGGATTCTTTTGGAGTGATGGGAATGGTCTCAAATTAGACTGTGACAGTGTTTGCATAGTTCTGTAAATACACTAGCAATCATTTAACTGTACATTTTAAATGGATGGATTTTATATTATGTAAATTACATTGGGGGGGGATTACACTACATTAAAAGTGGACAGGGTCTGCATAATTGCAAAACCAGCCAAAGAGCCCAGCACCAATGGCTGTTGCCCTTTAATGGATTCTTGTTAAAAATATTGCCTCACCTATGCTCTTAATGGTTCATAAAACTGTGGGAAAATCATGCACATTAATGACACTGAGTTAAAACGTGACTCAGAAAGTGAACTCTGAATGTGAAGAAGTAGTCATTAATCCAATGGTGCTCAAAGTGTGGTTCCTGGACCAGCAGCATCAGCTTTCCCTGTAACAGTACAAACCTGGGGCTCCACTGAATCAGGCCTCCCAAGTCAGAAACGCTGGGAGTGCAGCTCAGCAACCTGTGTCTTAACAAATACTCCAGGTGATACGGACGCTCCAGTTTGAGAACCCATGCCTTATCAGTCATTTCACTTATATTTTTCTTTTCATGTAGGTATAAGACAAAGATGGGCCTTCCCAGGTAGCAGAGTGGTAAAGAATCCACCTGCCAATGCAGCAGACTCCAGTTTGATAATTGGGTTGGGAAGATCCCCTGGAGAAGGGAATGGCTACCTGCTCCAGTATTCTTGCCTGGATAATTCCATAGACAGAGGAGTCTGGCGGGCTACAGTCCATGGGGTCACAAAGAGTCAAACACAACTGAGCAACTCACACACACACACATATATATACATACATACATACACACACATATGAATACATACACCTACATATATATATACACACACACATCAATACATACACCTACATATATAAACACACAGAGATATAATTTTCTATATAATCTTAATTATTTTTTCTCTAAAATCTTTAGGAAAATGGGCAAAGGAATAGTTCTATGTATGTCTCCCTTTTATGGGAGTATAATTTATTAGGGGTTAAAATTCTCAAAATGTCCCAATTTTTTTGTTTGACCTCTTGAGTCTCTTGACTGATTCTTAAGAGATTCTGGATTCATTTCTAGCTCAGGCAACTCCTTTGGAAGTATAAAAATCAATAAACTTAGGTTTTTTTTTTTCTCAAAGCATTTTTGTTATTGTTCTTTTGTTTTAGCATTATAAGGCATGGAAGGGAGCTCTGGTCGTTAAAACAATGAACTGGAAAGCAGCTATGTAACTACAATATACCAGTCCTGCCATCTCCACCATCAATCCTTTTTTTCTAAGGAAAAAAATAGTGAATAATAGATTTGTTCTATAATTACCTATAAAATTTTAAGAAATTAAAAAGATATAACTATAAGGGGTCTTCATTTCTTAGTTTCTCCTGGTGTGGGTCTATTTCATTTGTAGCTTTGGTTCTGGAGAAAATTCTGTATCTGTTCTTCTCTTATACACATCTTCCTTTTTCTCTGTCACTAGAACTCCCATTATTTGGATGCTGGACTGCTTCCAATAGTCCTTGAATTTTCTCATCTTTTCCTCTCCTATTTTCCCTCTCCTATTGCTCTACATTATGGGAGGTTTCCTAATTTTATCTTTCATTCTATCAAGTTTGTCATGTCTTCTATTATGCTTTTAATTTCAACATGTTCCTTTTTGTTCTGTGTCCCCCTCTTTTCCTTAAAGTAACATACTGTTCTGTTCTTGCTTAATGAATGTATTATGCTCTCTTACTTCTCTGAGGTTATTAATGATTGTTCTTTTTAAAACTTCTTTTTTCCTGAATTGTTTCTGTTTCCTCTAGGTGCTTGCTAGTTGTTTGCGTAATAAAATTTCACATTAGAGCATTTCCTTAGCCTGATGTTTTTGGTATTCTACTCATGTTTAGAAACTGAGGACAAAGAAGCTGTTGGAATGCATGAACCCACAGACTATTGTCTTGCATGGAAGGTGATCTGACTGGGCCATTTCATTGGAAATACCCAAGTGTCAGGTCTAAGTCTTTTTCTTGAGTTGATCAGTACTGTCAGCAGGAAGCTGCCTAAATATGGGGGCTTAGTAACAGGAGAGGACTAGCAATGAGTCTCTGTATTCAGAATCTAAATAATCATTTTTATCAGTATGCAATTCACCTGCCTTCACCTGGGTTAATGGTCCCCATCCACCACAGCCCATACATACTTCTCAGATAATAAACCTCTGGTCTTTGCCAGATGGAGGAAGAACCTTATGGGCTGTACAGCAGGGTGGGAGCGGGGAATCAAAGATCTGACTGCTTTTTTTCTTTTTCTTTCCACTTTGAAATAATTTTAGACTTACATCAAAGTTACTAAAACAGTGTAGAGAGTTCTGTACATGCTTCACTCAGCTTCCCCCAGCGGAATCGTAGTACAGTGATCAAATTAGAACCAGCCAAAAGAAGAAACACACAGGGCAGGGTCTGATAAGTCATTTTTCCCTGTGGAGTCATGGACAATGTCATATCTTCTGAGCCAGGATGTGTGACAATACACATCCCCAAATGCCAACCAGGCAGCCTAGAAAACTAATACACTGGGAATTTAGCTTTTGGAAGGTTTTGAACTACAACTGCAATGTCTTTAATAGTTATAGAAATATTAAGAGTATCTCTTTCAGGAGTTATGTCTCAGATTAGGAAGCTAAGGTACAAAAAATGAAACTAATCATTCCTAAATTACAGACCAAGTAGATGGGAAAGTAGGGATTCACACTTAAGCCACTTAATCTCAGGGTTCATATTTTTAAATTTATTTTATATCTCACACAGTTTTTACTAGGTTTTTCATTAAAATTATATACAATATTAAAATAAAACAAATAGGTATTTTTCAACCAAAAGTACCTATTTCAGCTTGACTTAGCTTTAGTCGTTTGTAGTTTTTGAAGGAACTAGTCCATTTTCTAGATTATCAAGTTTATGATGCAAAGATTTATTTCCTTATTTCTTAAATTTATTTATTTATGAGTTGTATAGTAATGTCTCCCCTTTCATTTCTGATATTAGTCATTTGTGTCCTCTCTCTTTTTATCTTTGCCAAATTTCTTTGAGAGAAATTTATTAATTTTAACAGTCTTTTCAGAGGATGAATTTTTTGTTTCATTGATTTTTTTCCCTACTGTTTCCCTCTTTCTGCTTGATTTGGGTTTATTTTGATCTTCTTTCTCTAATTCTTGATGTGGAACTTTCAATTATTGCTTTAAGGCATTTTTTCTTTTTTCCATTATGAAAATTCATTATTATAAATACCCTTCTAAGCCCTGCTTAGAAAGTCAAATGCTGATATATGTTATTTTCATTTTAATTCAGTTCAAAAATAGTTTCTGATTTCTCTTCTGATTTATTCTTTGACCCAGGTATTATTTAGAAATGTGTTGGTTTCCAAATATGTGAGGTTTTCCAGATATCTTTCTGTAATAAATTTCTAATCTAACAACACTATAATCAGAGGCTATACTTTGTATTAATTGAATCTTTTTGTACATATCAAACTTCTGGCCTAGAATATGGTCTATTCTGAACAGAATGTATATTTTGCTGCTGTTAAGTGTTCAGAATTGCCATCCCAAAATATGCTGCTTTGGAATATTGATTATTTTGAGCTGAAGGGACTTGAGACACAGCAGATGAGAAGGGCGCTCTGACCTTCCCCCTTTTACATAAAGGCAGGCATAAAGTTTCCCATGAGAAAGGCACCCTCCCTGTACCAGGAAGAGAAGACTATTCTTATGATAGGAGATTGGGAGTCAATGCCAAAATGCACCTGTTCAAACAAACTTACTAAAATAACCCTCATCTTCCATTAGCTTCCTCATATATTTTCTGGTCCCTGTTTTATAATTTACTGCCCTGAGCCCAGGTCCATTTACTTTGCCCTATTCACACAATTTACTGTCCTTTGTGTAAAAAGATAATAAGCCTTTGGGCCTAACAGCCTCTTCAGATCTTTTCCTTTCTGGAGACTCCTATCTGCATCTTAAAGTGTTAAATAAATCTGTACACCTTTTCTCCTGTATTAATGCATATTTATGGAATCCAGAAAAATGGTACTGATGAACCTGTTTGCAGGGCAGGAATAGAGACGTAGAGAACAGACTTGGAGACACAGCGGGGAGAGGAGAGGGTGGGATGAACTGAGAGAGTAGCATTGCCATAGACACACGACCATGTGTAAACTAGGTAACTAGTAGCAAGCTGCTGGATGACACAAGGAGCTCAGCCTGGTCCTGTGATGACATAGAGGGGCGGAATGGGTGGGAGATGGAGGTTGAAGAGGGTACTACGTACTTACAGCTGATTCATGATGTTGTATAGCAGAAACCAACACAGTGTTGTGAAGTAATTATCCTCCAACGAAAAAACAAATTTAAAAAGATCTTCCTATGTCAGTTTAATTCTTAGGCCAGCCACAGAAACTCAGAGTCAAAGGGATGTTTTTTCCCCTATACTGTTGCTGAATGGAGTGTTTTATAAATGAAGTCAAGCTGATTGATAATGTTGCTTAAGTTCTCTTACATCCTTACTGATCTTCTGTCTTCTTGTTTTATCAGTTATGGAGAAGATTGTTGATACATCCAACTATAATGGTGGTTACAGCCATTTCTGCCTGCATTGCTATTGGGTTTTGCTTCATGTATTTATTTCAAAGCTCTTTTTTTTAGATTCATAAGTGTTCAGGATCATTTTGTCTTCCTAATGCATTGAGTTCTTAATCATTACGAAATGACCTTTTTATCTCTGGTAATAATCTTTGCTCTGATATCTACTTTGTTTGATATTAATATAACTACTCAGCTTTTCTAGTAGTTGGATTTGGCATGGTATATTTATTTCCTTCTTTTTACTTTTAACTTATTTGTGTGTCTTTATATTTAAAGTGGCTTTCTTGAAGACAGGATACAGTGAGGGAATAATTTTTTGTCCAATTTGACCATCTCTGCCTTTTAACTAAAAGGATGTCTATGTATGCTTTTTAATTTAAAAGGTGTTAATACTGTTTATATTAAATGTGATAGTGATTAGTGATATGGTAGAATTTCATTCTACCATTTTGTTACTTGTTTTCACTTTACCCCATATATTCTTTGTTCTATTTTTCTCACCACTATGGTAAAACTCTTCTTAGTACTCTATCCGGTGCTAGTATGGCTGGTGGGAACAGAAACTCTTCATGTTCCTGTTGGACCCCTGTAGATTGTTCCTGTCAATATTTACAAAGGATTATTTCCCATCACCAAGTAGTTCCTCATATTCTTTGGAGTTCAGCTAAAGCCTAAGTCCCTTTGTTAAATCTCTGGCGTTCTCTCTCTATGTAGCTATCTTCTCTCCAATACCCTGCCCTGAAAACTCTATACATCTTGGTCCCCCTGGACTCCCAGCCCCATGTCCTCAAGGCAAGAAGACTCTTGGGCTCCGCCTGGTTTCCCCTCCAGGCACCACAGCCTGGAAGTCTCTCCTCAGGCTACAGGTTATAGCAACCCTGGGACTCATTTCATGGTTCTTGTCTTTCAGGGATTACTATTCTTCATTTCAGCCTGGTGTCATCTGTCTTCATTAATTTGTACATTTTGTCTGGTTTTATATTTTATATAAAAATATACTTTGGATATTTTGCCCAATTTTTGGTTGTTTCAGGCAAGTGGGTAAATCCAATATCTATTACTTCCTCTTGGCCAATAACAAAAAGTCAGACACATGCAAATTTTATTTTGAAATAATTTTAAATCTGCAGAAAAATTACAAAGACAAAATAGAGAGTTTCCATATATTCTTCACCCATTTCCCCCTAATGTCATCATCCATTATCACTGTAGTTTTTGTCAAACTGAGAAACCAACATTTCTGTTAAACTAAACTCGTCTAGACTGTATTCTGATTTCATCAATTTTTCTACTAAGGTCATTTTTCTCCTTGTTCAGGATTTGATATATCTAATTTAAGAAATGTTACTTTTAAAATACTTATATTTTGACTATGTAAAAATTATTTATTTCTTCAAAAATGCAAAAACAAACTGAGAAACTGAAAAATTGAGGAAAAGATTTCAAAGGAAACAAAAGAGTAACAGCTTTCAAAATCAATTACTTCTTAACCAGTATGTAAAATACTAACCCACCAAAAAAAAAAAAAATGTTCAAAGGACATGCACCAACAATTCAAAAAAGAAGAAATACTATTTATTGGCTAACAAACATAAGGAATTTTAAACTTGACTGGTAATCAAAGATTTTTTTTTAACCAACCATACAGGCAAGGACTTAAGGAATAACACTAGTCAATATCATTAGACAGGTCCTCCATACACAGATAGTGAGAGTATGATGCCTTACAACTGATCTGAAAAGCCTTAAAAATGAAGCCCCTTGGACGCATTCGCTTCCCCAGTGGTTCAGCAGTAAAGAATCCATCTGCAATGCAGGAACTCAGGTTCAATCCCTGGGTCAGGAAGATCCCCTGGAGGAGGGCATGGCAACCCACTCCAGTACTCTTACCTACAGAATCCCATGGACAGAGGAGCCTGGCGGCTACAGTCCACAGGGCTGCAAACAGTCAGACATGACTGGATCAACTGAGCACAAACCCACTAAGTTCATACGAAGGAATTAATCAGAAATGGGGGCAAAACTCACTGGGTACACTGCCACCAAGTCCTCCATGTGGCCCCTCTTTCCCTTGCCAGCCTGCTTCCCCAAGTTCTGGGTAAGGCCATCCTCACTCTAGGATAAGAAGCAAGATGGGGAAGAGAAGGGACAGGAAAAGAGGAAGGAAAGAGAATATGAGAAGGAAAGAGAAAAAGGGAAAGGAAGAACAGTATTTCTATTTAATGGACAAAAGAGAAATAATCTAGATATCCAGCAATAGGCAGATTTAGAATATATATATATATATATATATCAGTCATTAAAAATAGGTTTTTATAGAATATTTGATTGCATGGAGAAAATGTTCATTATAAATTTAAGTGGAAAATATAGGCTAAAAACTATCATTCTCATTTTTCTAATGATTTTTAGACGTTTATTTATTTGGCTGTGCCAGGGTTTAGCTGCAGCATTTGGGATCTTTGTTTCAGCATGCAGGATGTCTTTTTAGCTGCAGCAAGCAAACTCTTAGTTGGGACATGTGGGATCTAGCTCCCTGGGCAGGAATCAAACCCAGGCCCCCTGTATTGGGAGCACAAAGTCTTAGTCACTGGGCCACCAGAGAAGTCCCTCATTCTCATTTTTCAAAAGTTAAAAAGTATATGTTTATGCAAGCAAAGAAACTCTAACCATGGTTTTATTGGGGCTATTGAGTTATATATAGATCATGATATTTACTGTCATCTTTGTGTTTTTTCATACTATCTAAATACTGTACAATAAATATGATCAAAAATAAGACTGATTATTTCCTTTTAATTTCTATATGACTTGCATGTGGCTTATGGGACTGACAATATGTTTCTTATTCCAATATCACCTTTTTGGTCCCAATGTTCCTACCTGTCAGGAGCCCTCCTTCTGTGCAAGTGATTAAGTGCATAGATTTTTCTTTTGAACAAAAAGGCAATGTTTTCAAAAGTTCTTAGGAGACCCATCCAGAAGAAATGAATAAATTCCCTAAAGAAAAAAAGAGACAGTGCACCATCTGTGTTTGCTGCTTTTCTCTCTTTTTTCCTTGTCTTTCCTCCTCCCTCCCTTCCCCCTTCTCCCTCCCCCTACTTTCGTCCTCTTTCTATCCTGTGTTCAAGACTTGGAACAAACCCTGAGGCCAAGTCTAGCAGACTAACTGGTTTGGAAGGAAAGACAATGAGCTTCCCAGGTGGCGCTAGTGGTAAAGAACCCACCAGTCTGCCAACACAGGAGATATAAAGGACACGGGTTTAATTCCCGGGTCAAGAAGATCCCCTGGAGGAGGGCATGGCAATCCACTCCAGTATTCTTGACTGGAGAATCCCATGAGCAGAGGAGCCTGACAGGGTTGCAAAGAGTCAGACATGACTAAAGCAACTTAGTATGCACACAAGGAGACTCCAGAAGGCCATCTGAGGACAGAGGGGAGGACAATTGTCCTGCAGACATCCCAGGAATGAGTTTGGGTTGGACTAGATCTTTATGATATCCTGGAAAAGAGATTTTGGTCCACATCATTTAAAAACACATCAAGGGTACATACAATGGAACATTACTCAGCCATGAAAAGGAACGATGCTGGGCCATTTATAGAGATGTGGATGGACTTAGAGTCTGTCATACAGGGGAAAGTAAGTCAGAAAGAGAAAAATAAATATCATACTGTATATTAACACATATATGTGGGATCTAGAAAAATGATACAGATGAACATATTTGCAGGGCAGGAATAGGTATGCAGATGTAGAGAACAGACATGCAGATATGGGGCAGGGAAAAGGAGGGTTGGGATGAAATGGGAGATTAGGACTGATGTAAACATACTACTGGGCTTCCCAGGTGGCACTAGTGGTAAAGAACCTGTCTCCCAATGAAGGAGAATTCCATGGACAGAGAAGCCTGGCAGGCTACAGTCCATAGGGTCACAGAGTCAGACACAACTGAAACCACTCAGCATGCACACATATACACCACTATGTGTGAAATACCCAGCTAGTGGGAAGCTACTATATAGCACAGGGGGCTCAGGTCCATGTTCTGTGGTGGTCTAGAGGGGTGGGATGAGGGAGGGGTGGAAGGGAGGTTCAAGAGGGAGGGGATAAATGTATACATACAGCTGATTCACTTTATTGTGCAGCAGAACCTAGCACAACATTGTAAAACAACTATACCCCATTTAGAAAAAAAAAACATCAGGAGGTCTAAAGACATATAAAGAGACTTTAAAGTTAATTTAGGCAGTGGCTGCAAAATTTACCCTCTAGACTTGGAGAATCTCCATGTATATATTTGAGCAGTCCTTGATTTTCTTTATCAGTATTTCTCAAAGTAGTCTGAAGACACTAAACATTAGAATCATCATGGCTAATTCAAAATGTTGACTCCAGGATCACCTCCAGACCTACCTAAGGTGAATCTCTGGGCCATGGAGCTTGGGAATCTGAATTTTACATACCAAGAAGACTGATAAACATTTACACTCTGAGAAACATTTTTCCATATTCTGCTATTATCCATCAGTGTAGACAAGTGGCCAAGGCTAGTCAGATGTGTAGAGAATTTCATTTTTTCCATACAATATCCAATATAGCCAATATATACAATATCCATACAATATCCAATATATATCTGTATTTCCATACAACATCCAATATATGTCTGTATTTCCTACTATGTGTCAGGCAATGAGTCAAGTTCCATCAGATCACAGTCTAGGAAGAAAGGACATGTATGCTTATAATGGGGAACAATTAATTTTCGTTGGGAAGATTGCATTAGTGACGAATATTCAGTGCAAGTTATAGCCAAAAGCAGCTTTAAATTACAGACATTTAATTATCTATAAAATCAAAAGGTGTAGAGGGTAAGGATTCTGGACTTGATGAGGAGGTCAACAGCATCATCACAGTTCTTGCCCCCTTAGCCGGCTGCCAGAGTGGAGAAAATGTCACCTCCTTTGCCTTAGATGAAATATTTCTTTTAATTTAACCTGAGGTCACATTAACTTTTTTTTTTTTTTGGCAGCCGCATCCAGTCTGACTCACATGATGTCAGCTACTAGTCTTAGTTTTTTAATATGTGCTGCTTCTAAGCCACTTACTCTGGCATGTATTTTGCACAAATTTGGTTTTGTTTTGCTGTGCTGTTTTTTATTTAAATTTTTTAATTTAATTAAAAAATTGAAAATTAACTTTTCCAAGACTGATCCCCTGCAGGATAGCCTCACAGAAAAAGGAGCTCCTGAAAAGCACAGAAACTAACTCCAGCCCGGTGTTTATAGCAATCAGTCCCATTCAACCACAAGGCTTGGACCTCAATCTCCCCAACATGCATCACAGGAGAAGGTGCTGCCTCAACTCTGTGTTCTATGATAAACCCCACCAGTGGCAACTGCAGGAATAATCCCTAGCCTCCAGATCACGCCAGGATAGGAGATGATGCCCATTCCCCCAAATACACATCTTTAGCTGGTAGGATAGGGCTAAACCTAAGATTCTGTTATATCATACTGTTTATCCTAGCCATAGTGAAGTGTATGTTTTGCCTGCTGCTTTTCTAATTATGTAGATTAAAAATCCCTCATCTTGAGAGTGTGGGGAGTTGAAGGCAGTTAGAGTTTGCAGAACCAAGTAAAAGAAAGGAGAGAGTGATACAGAAAGATAACCTCAGGGATCTGTAGAAAGTTCCCCTGGAGAATTCATCCAAATTGGTTGGCACATTAGTGTAGGGAAAATTGCCTGAAGCTGGGGAAAGAATCATCCAGAAAGATTAGAGTGAGTGGTGCCTGGTGCTCACACAGACACAGGGATAATGCCTGTTCCCACTAGTCAGGTGGGAAAAAAGCTCCTATAACTCATGGAGCCTAGAGTAGAGTGTTCAGGAAGGTCTTGCCTCAATAATGAGGAATCATTACCCTCAACTGAACACTGCTGATTCCACCTAAGAAATCTTAAAAGCAAGATCGTTAAACGATCAAACTGTTTCCAAGTTGCTTCACTGCAATCCAGAACAGAAGTCAAGAATATAGGAATAAAAAAAAAACTCCAGCATCCAATAAGGTAAAATTTACAATGTCTTACATCCAATCAAATATTTTGACAAAGCATGCAGAAAGAAGGCAGAAAACAGGACCCATTGGGTGAAGAAAAGGCAATCAACTGAAAATGCCCAGAACTGACAAAGATACTAGAATTATCAGACAGGAATATTAGAACAGTCTTATAATTATACTATGTAAGTTCAAAAAGTTAAGTAGGGACATGGGAGATATTTTTAAAAAGATGAAAACTGCAGTATCTAAGATGAAAATTTCAATGGATGGGATTAATGATAGATTAGACATAGCAGAAGAAAAGAAAGCTTAGTGATTAGTAAGAGAAATTATCCAAAATGAAATACGCAGAGAAAAATGAATTTTAAAAAATGAAAAGAGCATCAGTGAGGTGTTGGAACACTTCAAGTGGTCAATATACATGTAATTATAAACCCCAAAGCAGGGGAAAGAACAGAAAAAATACTTGAAGAAATAACTGAAAAATTTACTACTCTGATGAAAACTATAAACCAAAGCATATCATTATCAGTTGCTGAAAACCAGGGATAAAAAAGAAAGCCTTAAAAGCAGCAGCAGAGAAAAAAGGACATGTCACACATACAAGGAGAAGGATAAAATTACATCAGATTTCTTGTCAGAAATTAACAAGATGACAATAAAGCAACATCTTTATAGTAATGAAAGAAAAAAGACAGAGAACCTAGAATTCCATACCCAGCAAGAATGGTTTTCAAAAAATGAAGGTTTTTAGACATAGAAAGGCTAAAAAAAACTAATTATTAACTGAGCTAATAATTGTTGTTAAAGGAATTTTTCAGGCAGAAGGAAGTATATACCAAATGCAAGTATGGCTCTACACAAAGAAAGAAAGAACACCAGAGATGATAAATATATCATGTTGTTGTTGTACAGATATATTTGAAAGATAACTGACAGAGCATACAAAATAAAAGCAAGGTATTCTGGAGTTTATAGCATATGTAAAAATAAATCATAGGGCAGCAGTAGCATAAAGGTTATGGGGGAGAAATGGAAGTCTGTTCTTAAAAGGTTCTTATCCTGTATGTGAAGTCGTATAATATCACTTAATGTATTCGATAAATCCTGAAGCAGCCACTAAAATCTTTAAAAAGTGTTAAGACTTAATGAGCCAACAAAGGAGATAAAATGAGATCACAAAAAATACTCATTAAACCAAAAGAAGGCAGAAAAAGAGGAAAAAGAAACCAAGAATAGACAGGACACATAGACAATAAATAGTGAATGGATAGATTTAAGCCTAAAAAATTAATAACCCATTAAATCTAAATTGCTGTTAACATGCCCCCAAAAAATCAGAGATAGTCACATCGGGTAAAAAAGTGAGACCTAATTATATGCTGCCCTTAAATTGCACTCAAATATAGACAAATGAAATAAATATAAACAAAAAAGCAAATGCATTTTAAAAGATATACCATGTACAAGCAGTCAAAAGAAAGCTGAACAGCTATGTTAATATCAGGCAAAGTAGATCTCAGCACAATTGAATATTACCAAGAAGGTCATTTCGTAATGATTCAGGGGTCAATTAATCAGAGGGCATGACAATTCTAAATGTGAATAATAAATGTTTTAAAATAAATGAAGCAAAACCTTGGAGACTGCAAGAAGAAGTAGAAAAATCACAGGCATATATTTCAATGCCCATTCTCTCAGTAACTGACAGAAATAGAATCAGCAAGGATACAGTAGATTTGAACAATATTAATTTGATTTGATTGACATTTGAGAGCACTTTACGCCCAACTGCAGCAGACCATGTATTATTTTCAGGTGCACAGAGAACATTTATTGAGACAGACCATAGTCTAGGCCATAAAGCACATCACAATAAATTTAGAAGGAATCAAGTCATACATAAGTAAGAAGACATTCAGAATGAGACAGATAATGTCACTACAGATTGAACAGATATGATAAGGATTAAAAGGAAATATTAGAACAACTTTATGCTTTTTGATTCAACCACTTAGATGAAACGCACAAACTTTTTGAAAGTCACAAAGTTCATTGAAGAAGAAACAAGTAACCTGAAAAGTTCATATCAAAGAAAATTGAATCTGTAGTTTTAAAACTTCACATAAAGAAATCACTTGGCCGAGATGAGTTCACTGTTGAAGTCTACCACCTATCAAAAAAATAAGACCAATTCTGCTCCATCTCTACCAGAAAACTGAATGACAAATACTTCTCAACCCAACCTATTAGTCCAAAATTATTCTAATACCAAAACTAGACAAGGACATTACAAGAAAATAAACTATACAGCCCAATATCCATTATAAATATAGTTGCAAAAAATTAACAAAACTTTAGAAAATTCAATTCAATGATATATAAAAAAGAATACATCATGACCAAGTGAGGTTTAACCCAGGAATATATAGTTGGTTTATCATTCAAAAACCAATCAGTGTAATTCATCATATTAACAGACTAAATGAAATAGGAAAACTGTACAAATATCCCAGAAGATGCAGAAAAGTATTTTATCAAATCCAGTATCCATTCCTAATTAAAACTCACATCAAACTAGAAATAGAAGGGAATTTCTTCAGCCCTGAAAAGAGGTATCTACAAAATACTATAGCTAAATCATACTTAATCGTGATTGAACAGTTTTCCTCTAAGATCAGGGAGATGACATTTCTGCTCTTACCACTTCAACTCAACAGTGTACTCTAACCAGTGGAATAAAACAAGAAAAAGAAATGAAAGTCACCCAGATTAGAAAGGAATAAGTAAAACTCTCTTCATTCACAGATGACATGATTACTGGAATCTACAAAAAAGCTACGAGAACTAATAAATGAGTTTTGTGAGTTTGCAGAATACAATATCAAAAAAAAATACAACTGTGTTTCTACATACTACCAATGAACAACTGGAAACCAAAATAAATGAAATAAATGCCATACACATAGCATCAATAAAATATGAACGGAACAAACAATCTGATTTTCAAATAGGCTTAGAACATGAAAGGACATTTCTCGCAAAGAAGACACGCAGATGGCCATCAGGTACATGAAAAGGTGCTCAGCATCACTGATCATCAGGGAAATGCAAATCAAAACCACAAAGTGATACTATCTCACAACAGTTGTCAAAAAGACATGATAAGAAGTGTTGGTGAGGATGTGGAGAAACAGGAGCACTGGTGCACTGCTGGTGGGAATGTAAACAAGAACATGGATGGATCTCAAAGTAAATACACTGAGTAAAATTTTAAAAGCCAGAAAATAAAGAGTACATACCATACAATTCCATTTATATAAAGCTCCATAAAATGCAAACGAATCTTTAGTGACAGAAAGCAGACCAGCTGGTGCCTGGCAGGGAAGAGAGAGGAGTTTATAAAGGATACAAAGAGATTTTAGGGGGTGATGGACTGTCCACTGTCTTAATTGAGGTGATAGTTTCATGGATGTATTAGGTTGACCAGAAAGTTCATTCAGGTTTTCCTATAACACCTTATGGGAAAATTTGAATTAACTTTTTAGCCAACCCAGTATATACACATAAGTCATATTGATCAAACTGTCCACTTCAAATATGTGCAGTTTGCTGTGGGTCAATTATACCTTAATAAATGCATCAACAATTTTTAAAAGGTCCTCGGGTCAAGGACTGGGGTCCCACCGCTGGAGTCTGAAGTCCTCAGCAGGCCCAGTGTGTGGGCCTCACGGCCCTCCATCCTTGTTTGCACACTTGCCTGTACCAAGAGCGAGAGGAGGCTGTCACCTGAGGGAATGCAGAGGCCGTGGTTTCCAAGCTGGCTGGCCTTCAAATTCTCAAAGTGGAGGGAGAGGCCGCCCTGCTCAGAAAACTGGAGCTCCTGGTTTTTCTTAGAGACTGATGAGCAGAATGTGCCAGAAATCCAAGAAGACTTGAGCCCTTTTCACGTGGGCAATGGTGGGAGCAACTGGTCCAGAGAAGGAAACCTCAGGGAGCAGCTTCATCTGCCTCTGAAGTTCCAAATTGTGAGAACCAGGCCCAGACCTGAGAGCTAGTGGCAAAGAGTTATCTCAACTCACCCAGAGGGATCTCTCACTAATGGTTTCATCCCTCAGGGCGGTGGTAAGGTCTCCATCACCAGAGGCATTCTGTTCTGCGCTGGACAACACCATGTTAGGATTCTGTAGAAATAACAGAAACACTGGGGAAGTTGGGCTTCATGACTTTGACGGTCCCTGCCAGGCCTCTAAATCTTTGATTTTCTAAGATCCACATGTGCTCTTTATGATGTACTGACTAAAAGGTTATTATTACCTTGACATTGGGACAATTCCATAAGAAAGACTTGAAAGAAACACACACACACGGTTATTAAAAGCCTCAACTTCAAAAACTCAATTTGCTGAATGTTATTAGCCCTCATCACAGTGCCTCCCACTAGAAGTCTGGAAAGTGATCCTGGAAGAGATGTGCCTGCCTCTAAACTGGAGCTCGGAGGCTGGGGAGCAGATGACAGGAGTTGCTACCCTTATACCAGGAAAAAGTACAGTAGGGGGCTCTTTTCGAAGCTGTAACAGAGTCCAGTGAACCAGCATTCCGATGCCCAGTCCAGCACTCTGCTCCACACGAAAGGAGAGGAACATTCACGGGGACGCATAAAATGGAACCACTGCCCATCTCAGGATGCTCAAGGCACCACGACAGCTAAGACTCTTGAAAGAAGCTGCCTGCAGAGGGCTCCTCCCAGGAAAGCAGACGGGAAGAGACTGACAGAAACTGATCATAAACACAAACACAATTCTCTTAATATTCCTTCAAAATTACTCACGGCCTTTCGGTTCATTTTGGGAATCCATCTATTCGTGACAAAATAGGACAGGCTCTCTCTCGAGGGGGCGCTTTGGTTTCTGCGGTCTAAGGAGAGGACAGAGACTAACCCACCCCGCCCCTTCCCGCCCCCAGCAGTGCTCTCACGTTTCCTTCTGTGGCAATAATGAGATGATCAGGTTCAGAGGGCTGCCGGCAATCAAATTGAGAAACATCAAATAATTCTAGGGCATTTTCTTGCCTCTAATTTCCATTTGTACCTGAGAGGAAATGAACATCTTAACAGCCTGAGAGAGTGAAAACTGTCAGATGCTGTTGCCAGAATGGGAGAGAGAAACAAGAAGCTTTCTGAGCTGGTCGGGGGTGGGGGGTGGGAGGGTCTCCGTCCCATGAAATCTGCAAAGACCTGTGACAGCCAGAGAGGTGGGCTCCTCACAGGGAGGCTGGAAGGGGTCGCTCCACCAGACCTTCTGTGTCTCAGACTTTGGTGGGGGGCAGCCTTGGGGGCCCTGAAGCTCTCAAATCGCAGCCCCACCTCCAACCCTCTCCAGTTCCTTGGTCCAACACACATCTGGCTGCAAGAAGTCTGTCTTGGTTTCCCCTGGCAGGTCCAACCCAGCCCTGCTCCAATAAGGCACTCACCCCTGCCCGCTCCTGCCATCCACCTTCTTCTGGATTCTTCTTCCAACCTTCCTTCCTTATTCCAGGTGCTGATGAGAGTCCGGCTAACAATGGATAAGTCCGAGATCATGCTGTGGAAGCCGTGGTACCCCTGTTCCGGGCTGTGTACCGCCACCTCAACTGAGCCTCCCCAGAAGTGATTTTGCTCCCCACATCTTCTCAGGCTGCTGGCATTTCTTCATCAGCCCATTCCTTGGGGGCAGGCCTTGGGACTGCATCTGGCCTTCTTCTTCAGATGGTTAATGTTATGTGTCTACCCAACTGGCCACAGGATGCCCAGATGAAACGTTATTTCCAGGTTGTCTATTAGGTGTTTTTTTTCTTTCTTTTTTTTTTTTTGCTGAGCCACAAAGCTTGCGGGATCTTAGTTCCCCAACCAAGGACCAAACCCGTGCCCCTGGCAGTGGGAGCACTGAGTCCCAATCACTGGACCACCAGGGAACTCCCCACATGAAGTTGTTTCCAATGAGATCAGCATCTGCATCAGGGGACTCAGTATAAGTTGACCTGCCCTCCCCAGTGTGGCTAGGCAACATCTAAGCCACTGAGGCTCTAAATAGAATAAAAGGCTGAGGAAGCAGGAATTCGCCCCTTTTTGTTTCTCTGCCTCACAGCTTCAGCAGGCATATCTCATCTTCTCCTGTCCCTGGCCTGGGACTTATCCCACTAGCTCCCCTGGTTCCTAGGCCTTCAGACTCAGACTGAATTACACCACTGCTCTTCCAGGTCTCTGGCTTGCAGACAGTAGATCGTGGGGCTTCTCTGGCCACATAATTGCTTGAGCTAACTTCTTTTTTTGTTTAATATATATTTATTTTATTTGGCCGGACCATGTCTTAGTTATAGCACACAGGATCTTCAATCTTTGTTTTGGCATGCAAGGTCTCTAGTTGTAGCCCATGGGATCTAGTTCCCTGACCAAGGATCAAACCCAGGCCCCCTGCACTGGGAGTGTGGGTACTTAGCCACTGGACCACCAGAGAAGGCCCTAAGCTAACTTCTTTTAATCAATATTCCCAACTTCCTATTGGTTCTCTTTCTCTTGAGAACCCTGACAGTCCACCTACCTCCCTACCTGGCAGGTCCATGTTGCTGAGACCCTCTTGTTCCATCTCAAATTCAAGTTCTCCAGCCCAGGATGCCCACACGTGGGACAGGTATGGGTCATTGCTCCCCTCTGTCCTGGTTTGGTGCTGAGTCAGGTGTGAGCATATAAAGTTACCAGGACATTTATTTCCAAAGCCGACTGTCGAATCTTCTCTTTAAAAAAAAAAAAGAAAATGCAGGTGAAAAAAAAAAATTCTGATGTAGGTCTTTGGTGAAACAAATCAACAACCCAAGCCTAGACTTCTGTGTAAGAAAGAGAAGATGCACTTGCCAGTCTTGACAGAGCTGTTTGCACTAATTTCGATTCAATGACCTCAAAATACACATGATTCATCAGAGTATCTGGGGTTGCTGGTTCCAAGACGTAGGTGATCCAAGTGACACACAGGGCAGACCCCCAATCAAGACACATTCTCCACAAAGTACCACCTAGAGGTTGCTGCAGTGTGTGGAGTGGGGCTCAGTTGGATTGGGGGGAGCTCTTCCCATATATATGCCATGCCCTTGCAGTGGGACACGCTCTGAGGAATCCTTCCTCCCCTTCTCCTCTGGCAGCAGGTATAGTAACATCTCCTTGTACTTAAACAGACTCCTTGGTCTACAGACCCTTTAGTCTTAGGACATTCTGCCTTCATCTTTACCTTAGGTAACAAAGCTACAGAAGATAAGATGAGGTTTCTGAGGTCCGAGGAGGAAGTAAAAATTGCTTCCCTCATCCCTTTCGAGGATTTTCCAGTTTCTGTTCCCAAATGTATGTTGCTATGGTGATGGGAGGAACGGCTGCCAAGAGTGGGAGATGGTGACAAGTTGCAATGGGAAATAGGGTTTTGAAGGTTTAATGAGTCTTCTCCAAAATGTACTCCTTTTAACAACCTAGCAGGCATCCCATGATCCAATGGGCAAGTAAGAAAACCTCCTTAGAGTTTTCAACATATAAATCTCCGTCTTCTCTGCATGACCAGCAGCATCTGTATTGGTCTGATTTTGCCATGCGGTGCTGCGCCATAGCAATTTTCTGGTGTGCACTTGTTTCAGTCGTGTCTGACACTGTGCGACCCCATGGACTGTAGCCCAGCAGGCTCCTCTGCCCATGGGATTCTCCAGGCAAGAATACTGGAGTGGGTTGCCATTTCCTCCTCCAGGGGATCTTCCCGACCCAGGGATCAAACCTGCGTCTCCTGTGGCTTCTGCACTGCAGGTGGACCTTTTACCACTGAGCCACCTGGGGAAGCCCAAAGTATGTCGTATCTGTTCATATACCACTGGCCAAAGTAAGTCCAACAGCCAAGCCAGAAGCCAGCGGGACAGGAAGGGTATCTATCCCTCCCATGGAGGAGACAATGGGGAGGATGCTCAAGAGATGGGCCCAGAGAAGGGCAGTGAGTATGTGGACAAATCATGTAAACTACCGCGGCCCTCAAGGAAGACACGGTCCCTTGAAAGAGGGTCCTGGTCTGCAGACACCACGTATCAGGGCAAAAAATATCAAAGGTACAAAATTTTTTTTAAGCCACTGGAAGAGAACTGTGATACAGATATTATGAGTCATTCAGAAATGTTCTCGCTGCAGATCGGTAAAAGGAAAAATCGGTCCCGCTCAAACTCAGAAAACCGTTCAGGGCCTTTCAAAAACCAGGAGAGGTGCTCAGGCATTTTGAAAGAGGCCATTAGTGATAGATGTGGCAAGTTACCCCTGACTTATTAAAAAAGAGAATGATTTTAGAAATGAGCCCATTAGGAAGGACTTGTGAGATATTAGGGCCCCAAGAACTGGTTAAATAGGAGGGAGGGGAAGTAATGAGGGAGGTCAGAAATCTATTATTTGGTGACTCTGCCAAAGGAAATCATTCCTATGATTACTCTTCACGCCGGTGATAATGACTTTGCAAGAGGTCTGCCCAGAGCTGGGCACTGTCAGGGAAGGTGACGGGGACACAGTGTCTTTCTGCAGGGGGAGGTGAGGCAAACATGTAGACCAATAAAGGACAACTCCACATGCAATGGACCATATGACACTTGTATACAAAGGGGCAGCTCCCTGGGGTGGCGGGCACGGAGGGCCCCCAAGGGGCCCTACTATCTTGGACATGGGTTGAAGGGTGAACAGTTAATCCTTTTATAAGGGAGAGTGGGAGGGGACTCCAGGTGAGGGAACCTTGGGACTTCCCTGGTGGTCCAATGGTCCTTGCTTTCAATGCAGGTGACTTGAGTTCAATCCCTGGTCAGGGAACTAAGATCCCACATGTTCCATGGTGCAGCCAAAAAAAAAAAAAAAAAGGTGAGGTTACCTCGAAGATAGTTGGCTAAACAAGCTCTGGGGAGAACCCAGGGTTGGAGCCATCCACGTGGAAGTGATCAAGACCTGAGGGGGCGAGGAAGGCTGAGGTCACAGTGTGGGGTCGAGAGAAAGGGGAGATGGAAAGCCTGGGTGAGAATCACCTGGGCCATCAGGAGGTGCCAGTGGAGGGGGAGGGGAAAGCAAAGCAGTTCTGGGACCGGAAGCTAGAGAGTCAAATGGGATGCAGGGAAGCATCAGTTGGACTTGAGGTTGAGGCATCCCCGGGGACTATGCTGAACTGGATTCAGTGGCATGAGCAGAACAGATGAGGCAGAGAACTAACTGGAGGTGAGAAAGGGGATTTCTTCACCTTGCCTGACTTTTTATTCATCAGGATGGAAAAAACAAAGCTTGATTTCAGGGGAAATTTTCCAATTGTTGCTTGGGGGAAACATGAAATGACTAGGGACATGCTCATGAAATAGAGAATGTGCTGGAAAGCTTTTTAACCATGGAAGGAGGGTGGCGGGGGCTTTGGCACGCCGGGAGAAGGGAGCCCACCCCGCACATGAAGAAGCACCCCGATGCCTGCCTCCCCACCCCCACAATGTCCACACCCTACCAGGTCAGAGAAGTGGTGGATTAATGAGAGAAAATCTAAAAGCATTATAAACACACTTTATTTCTAGTCATGTTTGTGTGAGGCAGTGATGGGGGGAAGGGCAGCGTATTTCTTATTTTCCAATAAAATTAAACACACAGGATCTTTGGTAAACAGCACAGTAAAAGGAGCATGCAGGGATGAGGGCTTGATGTGACTTTCTCTTGGTTTTTAATGAAATAAGTTTTAGTCCTCTCTTCACCCCCTGCCCTGCAGCAGACAGCATCGCTATTCCACCCCACGCGTAATATCTATAACATGATGAATTACATCAGCACCCTCTCCTCCTGCAAGATGGGCTGACTCTTTCGGAGGGGATGTGGGGAAGAGTGGGGTAGGATGCTGGGGCCAAAGAAATGACCAATTTGAGATTCTGAGTCATGAACTGTCATAATTAGGAGGCAGACAGAGTGTGCTGCTGCTGCTGTATTTTCTGCCTGTTCCTTGTAAAAGCTTCGGGAATTAAAATAATAGGCGTAAAAAAAAAACAACAGCCAGCTAGGGCTCTACCTAATGGCCAGCACAGGGCCCGTTAGCAGCAGACAGACCCAGACAGACCTCTGGCCGACTGGTCCTGGAGAAGATAGATTGAAATGTCACCTCCGGGAACCTCCCCCTCTGTCCCAGGAAAAGGAACAAGAAAAAAACCCAAAATGAGAGAACCCTTCTTACTCCTGGGAACAAACCAGGGATGAGTCCCTGCCAGGAAGGGTTTGGGAATTGGGATGACCTCCTGGGGAAGGATAACTTTGTGATCACAAACCCAACTGCTCAAGGACAAACACCCAACTCTTGACCACCCTCTTAGGAAAGCAGGGTCCTGCTGAGATGATTGATGGGAGTAGGGTAGGCCTGGGAAGAGGGGAGGCTGGCTGAGGGAAGGGAAATTGCCTGCTCTGTGAACCAGACGGCCCGCCATGGTGACAACCCCACATCACCAGCATTCTCCATCAGCAAGAGCCTGGCCTGGCCCTGCTCACAACAAAACCACCATTTCATACTTAGGTGACCTGAGAAGGGGGCAGAAGGGAAGGCTGGGTTGGGAAGCTCAACCTTCTTGCCTTTTAGGTCTCTACCCATCAACCCCAGGAAATTTGTTTTTTAATATTTATTTGGCTGTGCCAGGTCTTAGATGCAGCACGTGGGATCTTTAGCTGCTGCATGGGAATTCTTAGTTGAGTGCGGCATGTGGGATCTAGTTCCCTGACCAGGGATTGAACCTGGGCCGCCTGCATTGGGAGTACGGAGTCTTAGCCACTGAACCACCAGGGAAGTCCCAACAATTCCAGCATTTTTTTATAGCCCTTGTGGACGAAGACTTTTGAAAGAGTTACTTTGGGTACCCAGCTTTCTGACTCCCCTCCTCCTTGCAGGGTGCTGAGAGGTGCGTCAGACCCAACATTGAGTTGCATCCTGCCCACCCCCCGACACACACACATCTCACTCCTCCAACGTACCTTCCAAAGGCAAGACTCAGCAGGAGATGAATAGAAGGGGCTGACTTCTCATTGGTCCAAAAAGTCCAGTGGCCATGAAGGGTGGGAGCTGCCAAGGCTACATCTCCCCCTCTTCCTGCTCATACAATCCCAATTTTGCTCAAGTACCAGGTGGAGATGGTTCTGGCCACAGAGATGTACAGAGAAGTCTGCTGGAGGCTTCTGGGAAAGGCATTCACCCTCTGAAGGGCAAGAGCCAAGCAAGTATAAAGTTTTTTGCTGCCCTGGCTTCCCTGCCTTTGAATGTGGCTGTCACGCCTGGAGCTATGATGACTCTATCGTGTGGACAGTAAAATGGAAAGAGAAAGAACTGGAGTCCTGTTGGTATCATTGAGCCACCAAAGAAAATGCAGAGGACACCTCCAGATGCCGTACTATGTGAGACGATTAAGTGCCTGCTGTGCTTAATGACCATTGACGCGGGATTGTTACCTGCAGCCAAACGCACCCTGATGGACCTGTGTGGTCTCCTCTTCCGATCAGCCCATCACTGATGCTTACGCTTGCCCATCTCTAGTTCAGATGCTCCCCGGGTACCCAGCTTGAGAGTTTCCCCTGTGCCTCCTGGGTCAGCCGGCCGTTAAGAGCAAGTGGTGGCAAACCTTAGGACTCAGAATGGAACCTGGGGTAACCCTGGCTCATGGCCAGGCCAGCTGAGACTGTGGGAGTCCGAAGACTTGGGGTTCCAAAGAGAAAACTAGGGGGAGGTTGCCATCATGTCCCAAAGACATGCTGGGCCAAAGTCCTCATTAGTTTCCTGAATCCTTATAGCAAAGCAGAAGTGACAGTTGGCCTAGGAAGGAGCAGGATCTAGGCCTTTCTTTATGGAGCCAGTGGGACAGCCTCGGGAGATCTAGTGGGACAGCCTCCAAACCTGTCTTGGAAGGTCGTAGAAGTAGCAGCCGCCCCAGGACTGGCCTGGGACTGGCCTCTGGGTCTGAAGCTTCCACTGTCGCATGTTGTCATTTGAAGGGCGTGAAAAGCCCACTCTCCCCCAAGAAGTCCCCTCGGAAGTCTGAAACAACAACACTGACCATAAAGTCTTTGGGATTAAGCTGTGCTCTCCTTCCTGTCCCCTTAAAAATCTGAAGTCCCCACGCTGGAGCAGCACAAGGGGTGTGCCTTTCTCTTGGAGATTCAGGTGGAACAGAAGTCACCAGAAACCAAAGGGGAAGGGACACAGCAGGGTCTGCAAACATCTTCTGTAAACAGTCAATCATTTAGGTGCCAAGAAGTCCTATGGTCTCTGTCACAGCAGTTCACCCACGGCTACTGCAGTGTGAAAGCAGCCACAGACAATATGCAAATAGATGGGCGAGGCTGTGTTGCAACCAGTCTTTACTTATAGACACAGAGATGTGAACTTCATACAATTCTCACATGCCATGAAATATCATACTGGGTGCTAAGTCGCTTCAGTCATGTCCAACTCTTTGCGACCCTATAGACTGTAGCCTGCCAGGGGCTCCTCTGTCCACGGGATTCTCCAAGCAAGAATAGTGGAGTGGGTTGCCATGCCCTCCTCCAGGGGATCTTCCTGACCCAGGGATCGAACCCGAGTGTCATATCTCCTGCATTGGCAGGCAGGTTCTTTATCACTAGCGCCACCTGGATCACCCTTCTGATTTTTTTCAACTATTTGAAATTGTAAAACCTATTTTACAAAAGGTCGCCTTGCAACTGTACAAAAATAGGACTCAAGCTAGATGTGGCTCATGGGGCCTGGTTCTCCAATCCCTTTGATAGGAGGTTTTTTGTTTTTGTTTTTTTAAAGGAATTCAGCTTGAATCAGATTTATTTTTAATTTATTTATTTTTGTTCTGTCGGGTCTTGGTTGTGGCCCACAGGCTCAGTAGTTGTGGTGGGCGAGCATAGCTGTCCTGCAGCATGTGGGATCTTAGTTTTCCAACCAGGGGTCAAACCTGCATTCCCTGCATTGGAAGGCGGATTCTTAACCACTAGACCAGGGAAGTCTCCATAGGAGGGTGTTCTGTTCAGGAGAAGAAAATGAGGAGTTGAGAAGTCATTCATCTGAGTATAGAGTAATCTTGTCGATGAAGCTTGGAGAGACTCCAGCTGAGATGGGCTGCCCAGAGAAGGGAGCTCCTGGGCCAGACGAGGTCATCAAGTGTTGTTGATTTTCTCTGGGCCTCTGTGCTCTGGCTCATATGTCAGCAAGGTGATGGGCTCCCCTGGCGAGTGGACCACAGGCCCAGGGAAACATGTGAACATCCCAAAGGAGTGACAGTGAAAGGCAGAGGGAGTTTTATCACCTGTATGGGCTCCAGCTGTGCATGGGGGAACTTCCTGGATGGCATGGAGCCCGGGTAGCAGTGGGATGACAAGGACTTGCACCCCTGGGCCAATGGGGCCACCGGAGTCACTGGCTGGCTTGAAGCGAAAGAAGCCACAGAGGGAAGGTCTTGGAGAAACAGAAGAGACGCCAAGCCAGCCCTCCCAGGAGTTCGTCCTCCAACCAGACTCAGTAAGACAGAAGAGCAGGCCTCACCGGGGACAGGGACATTACCAGGAGAGGTGGCAGCCAGGCGGCAGACAGTGTGCTTTCGCTAATGATGTGTGCTAGTAGATTAGCCAAGACTTTATTGCAAGTGATAAAACCAGCTCCAATGAACCCAAGTGGGAAAGGTGATTTGTCGCTCTCATAACGGGATGCGTAGGGAAGCTGTGCAGAGATGCCTGGATATGGGCTCGGAGCCCTGGCAGGACACGGGCTCCAGCTCTCAAATCAGCCTCTGCAGGCTGGACTTCAAGAAGCCCAGGGAAGGCCTTCAATCGGTCCTGCTCACATCTGGACTCATCACCATACCCAGCGGGCAGGCATAGCCACTGCCTGGTTCAGGTCGTATGGCCAAGGTCAAGGCCAGCAGGGGCGGGGGTGCAGGGAGAGACTAAGCACAGCCTCTGCAAGACATCCCCCCCCATACAGGGGTGAGGGTCAGGGCCTCCTCCAATAGTGGGGGTGTCACTGTGGGTTGAATGAAGAACAAATGCCCCCACAGAGCAGCCCACACCACCCACGGCAGGCCTGAAGGACTACGTGTCCTTCTGAATGAAGACTCCCCAGGTGGAATGAGCACACATCACTGTCACTCTCAGATCAGCCAAATGGGTCCTGAGGCTCAGCTCTGGTTAAGGGTGGCACTCCTTCAGAGCCAGCGTGGTGATGGAGGAGGTGGTGGTCAATAAAACCAAAGCAGGTTTTTGCAAAGCTCTGAATCTGCCCTCATTGCCCCCTGGTCAGAATTGGCCTTTTCTTGTTTCTTCCCCCTGGTAAACTCCTATTCATCCTTCAAGACACAGTTCAACTGTCACCTCTTCCATGAAGCTCTCCACTCTCCAAAACCAAGACTGCTTCTCAGTTCTGCTCCTAGGAGTTCTGAGAGTGTTTTGCATTTAATTCGCTAATTTTTAACCTCTGGCTCACGAATACAGCTTCTCTCCAGGACAGGGCAGGGGCTGAATCAGATGACGTGAAGCTTCGCTTCTAGCACCCACAGCAAGAATCTGGCTCTTAGCAGGTGCTCTGTACTTGTTTGGTGGATGATGCGAGATACAAATTCTCTGTGGCAAATGGAGCTGTTGTCCGGTTTTTTCCCTCCTAATAGAACTCATCTCTCACACTAGAGGCTAAAAATGTCAGACACTTGTGTTCTCAGCCTCCCTTGCACCTGGAGGTTGTCAAATGACCCATTATGGTTAATAAAACTTAAAGAGAAGTCTATAAGGTGTTCTTCCCTTTTTGATTAATAGAGCAACCCAACAGAAGAGAGCTCTCTTCCTCATCCTTTTCCTACCAGGCTCTGAATACAACAGTGAGAGAATGTGATGCCTGGAGCTGTGGCAGCCATTTTGAGACCATGGGGCAACAGTCTGAAAATAAAAGTCAGCATATCTACAGGGTGTGGTGTAAAGCTTGGAAACTGCCCGAGTCTTTGATTATTTATCCCTAGATTCAACCTGGAACCACCTACTTTCAGATTGCTTACATGAAACAATAAAAATCCCTATTTTTCAAAACCACTAGTTCAGAACCATTAATTCTGTTACCGGTAGCGGAGAGCATGCTGAGTGCTACATGCTTTCATGACATGACAGCAGTTAGGGACTCTACAGTATAAACATCTTTTTCCATCTAATAGCAATTAAGAATAATTAGAGGACAAAACCACCTAAAAATAAAGCATCATGAAAATTTTTATCCCCAACTATCAACCATTTCGAGTACAAAGTGATCAATAATGTACTGTGGCTTAAGCGTAAATCCAGAGGTCAGAACTCTTGAGCATGTGCATCTAAGCGAAACTGCTCAGTGTGGCTCATGTCCTTGGGGGACCATTACAGTCCACCCCAAGATTCCAACCCTAAAGACAGGGCAATATGAATAAGGATGCTCTGCCAAAGGCTATGAGTTCTGCAAATGTGTTGAAATGCTCTGGGTGAAAAAACTCAAGGACAATGAGTACTTGAACCAGCTAACCAATAAAATAATCTGAATGAGGTTAATCACAAATCACAAACACAGAAGTCTGAGTGTAGAAGCTGAGCAGGAGCTGGTTAGGGGACTGGATATTACGGATGAAGCAGTGGCATAAACTGTTCTCCAGGACCAGGTGGTGAGGTGAGTCAGGCTGAGGAGTTGACAGTGGGCTTGGAGGAGGCATGAGAAGGTTTAGGCGGAAGGGACACAGTCAGATGTGCATTCAAGAACCTTCACTCTGGCAGCCTGCCTGAGAGAGTTGGACAGAGTTTGAGGTGAGGCAGAAAGTTACAGCTCTGACCAGGGCCTGCCATTTAACCCCCAAACCTGGAGGCAGAGGTCATGCTCACAGCCTGGCGTATAATGACACAGGAAAGACAGGGCCGGGCCCAAGGACAGCCTCCTCATGCATAAAAATTAGGCAGAAGGCAAAGCCACCTCCTTGCTTCGCATTTCCTGAGGCCATGACACATGGAGGAATGGCATCTAAGGCAGAACCTTTACAGCATCTGAACAAGAAACTCTGACCATGAAAACCATGGAGCATGTGCAGTAAAACTGTACAGGTTGTTGATGACCCTGAACAACCTTCCACCTGTGGCTGCTCGACTCGTGAGAGACAATTTAAGGAAAAACAGCTCTTCAGTTCAGTTCAGTTCAGTCGCTCATTCATGTCTGACTCTTTGCAACCCAATGGACTGCAGCATGCCAGGCTTCCCTGTCCATCACCAACTCCCAGAGCTTACTCAAATTCATGTCCATTGAGTCGGTGATGCCATCCAACCATCTCATCCTCTGTCGTCCCCTTCTCCTCCTGCCTTCAATCTTTCCCAGCATCAGGGTCTTTTCCAATGAGTCAGCTCTTCACATCACATGGCCAAAGTATTGGAGTTTCAGCTTCAGCATCAGTCCTTCCAATGAATACTCAGGACTGACTTCCTTTAGGATGGACTGGCTGGATCTCCTTGCAGTCCAAGGGACTCTCAAGAGTCTTCTCCATGACCACAGTTCAAAAGCATCAATTCTTCGGTGCTCAGTTTTCTTTATAGTCCAACTCTCACATTCAGTCTCTATGTGACTAATGGAAAAGCCATAGCTTTGACTAGACGGACCTTTGTTGGCAAAGTAATGTCTCTGCTTTTAAATATGCTGTCTAGGTTTATCATAGCTTTTCAAACAGCTCTTAACAGTGCATATAATGGTGACTTCAGGAGACAAATGCACAGGTGCAACCTACGGCCATCCAGGCCTCACCTCGACTCTCCCCTCAATGCATATTCTACCTCCTAATCAAATGACCTCCTGCCATTCAAGGGCCTAAAATAAGGTAAAAAGGGGGAATCAACAACTCTGTAGTGTACCCCCCCACTTTCGAGGATGCCTGCACTCGAAAAGTGTATCCTGCGCTTTTGCCTCAATAAACTGCTTTCTTTGTTCTTTTTGCTCCTCAGCATCAGCGTGTGAGTTTCTTTCAGTTTTTTATTCCTTGCCTACATTCTTTTGAATGCGCTGAACAAGAGTCTGGACTGTCGATAAATGTTTTCTGGAAAATAGGAAAGTGTAAGTTGTTCAGTTGTGTCTGACTCTTTGTGACCACATGGACTGTAGCCAGGCAAGGCTCCCTTTGTTCATGGAATTCTCCAGGCAAGAATACTGGAGTGGTGTGGCCATTCCTTTCTCCAGGGGCTCTTCCCAACCCAGGGATCAAACCCAGGTCTTCAGCATTGCAGGCAGATTCTTTACTATCTGAGCCACCAGGGAAGCCAGGGTTCTCAATAAATGGCCAGGAATTACTTCTCTGATTTTGTGTCCCTCCAGCACCATGTGCAGACTGATGCCTAAAGAGAGCACATCCACCAGATGAACACTGCTGGGTTCTATCTGCCAGGAAAAACAATCCAACCCCAACCACATGGCACACACTTGCTAACAATCTGCATCCATGTGCTCTGAGCTGCACCCTCCCCTCCAGGGACATCTTCACCTTCACGAGGCATTGCTTTTCAGACTGTCCCCAGCTCCCACACTGCAGCTCAGGAGCTGACTGTGCTACCGCGGAAGTGCAGAGTCCTGGTCCCCTGGGAAGGGGCCAGGTCGGAGACAAGTCAGAAGAGCCCAAATTCCTGGCTATTAAGGCCTTAGTAGTAATGTTAGTCACTCAACAGTGTCCAACTCTTTGCAACCCATGGACTGTAGCCAGCCAGGCTCCTCTGTCCATGGAATTCTCCAGGCAAGAATACTGGGCTGGGTTGCCATTTCCTTCTCCAGGATTAAGGCCTTTCGTAAGGCCTTGCCCCAAGAATCCCTATTGCTGTGCACAGCAGGTGAGTGGCAAGAGTTCCAAGCCCAGCTGGCACCCCGCAGACACCATAACCTGACCACAGGGCTCCCCCGCTCAACCCAGATGTGCCCAATACCCCCAAAGCAGTGCTCGGGTGGGCTTAACCCTCTCGGCATAATCTCACAAAGCCCCTTCTGCCTCGCTGCCCCGGAGTTAGGCTCCTGAGCCCTCCTTCTATGGCCTCTCCTCCCCCTCCTCTGGAGGCAGGTGGGAGGGTGTGAACACGGTGAAACTGGCATTTGCTAATCCCTCCCGGAGCTGGGGTCCTGCGTTGGGGGACAGTCCAGGCCCTCTTTCCTGCCCGAGTGACGGGCAGATCAGGGAACTGCAGGCTCCTCCTGGCAGGAGCGTGGAGGGGAGAGACTAGGAGCTTTAAAAAAAAATAAACTTCAATTTTTCCACAGTCCAAGTGATTTTATCCCACTTCTCCTTAGCCAGCAATCAGAGTGCAAATGTCTAGTAGTCCTCAGTGAGAGCCAGTTAATTAGCTACACAATTAATCTGCTTCCTCAATAAGGAGGAAGGTGAAAGCATTAGCTGGAGTTTCACAGTGCTTGATCAGAACTGGGAAGATACCCTGAAGAAGCGAATGGCAACCCACTCCAGTATTCTTGCCTGAAGAATCCCATGGGCCGAGGAGCCTGGCAGGCTCCAGTCCAAGGGGTCACAAAGAGTCAGACACGACTGAGCGACTTCTGACCAGACCAGAGAAGAAATCACAAAATGTCTGCCTGGTCCGATTTTCTGCAAATACACGCTCCTTTCTCACCCAGAAGTGGGTAGCTGCCCTCACAGTCCGCTGCAAACTGACTTGCCTTAGATTGAGGACTGTGGCCGCTATAAGGTCTCTAACATCGAGGCTGGAATTCCTGAAATCAGTGAGGAGAAATCTAACCACGCAAGAGCTCCTTCCAAATAAGAGGGTCTTTTTCTCCAGAAAAGGCAAGGAAATTTACAACTCTGTACCAAACAGCTTGAAAACCTAGTCATGAGAGTAACATACTTTATTATATTGAATGAAAGGAAATCAGTAAAGGACAAGAACATCACGCAGGCTAATAGCCAATGAGATTAGTCACTGCCAACTTGCATTAAATCAACAGTGCCCCGGGAAGGGTTCATCAATTTGTATTTAAATAAAAGGTGAAAAAAAGCAACCCAACACACTGAAAGAAAAACAAAAAAGAGTAAATAATCTTCCAGCTGACAAAATATGCTGTTTTGAATAGATTTAACTCCAACTATAGGCTGAATTCCTGGAGAAGGCAATGGCACCCCACCCCAGTACTCTTGCCTGGAAAATCCCGTGGACAGAGGGGCCTGGTGGGCTGCAGTCCATGGGGTTGCTAAGAGTCAGACACGACTGAGCAACTTCACTTTCACTTTTCACTTTCCTGCATTGGAGAAGGAAATGGCAGCCCACTCCAGTGTTCTTGCCTGGAGAATCCCAGGGACGGGAGCCTGGCGGGCTGCCGTCTATGGGGTCATGAAGAGTCGGACACGGCTGAAGCGACTTAGCAGCAGCAGCAGCAGCAGAGGCTGAATTCCAACTTCAGGATCTTATTTAAGGAAAAAGTTTAAAGGCTGACTCCACAAGGTAGAAAACACATTTCCTCATACCTTTTACAGTGCTAGACTAATTAAAATAATAGATGTTCACTTATTGGTTGTTTCAGACATAGGATTTTTATATAACTATGATGATAACTGACTTTGTATTCTGAGTTTTAAACTCAGCATTATATCATAAACATCTTCTGCCAGTAAAAAGTCTTCAATTGTTTGTTCTCTATGTCTGTGTCTCTATTTGTTTTGCAAATAAGATCATCTAAACCGTTTTTCTAGATTCTACAGATTGATACTGAGTATAAAATAGATATATAATGAGAACTTAATGTTTATAGCTCATGGAACCCTACGCAGTGCTCTGCAGTGACGTAAATGGGAAGGAAATCCAAAAAAAGAGGGGCTATATGTATACATATGGGCTTCCCTGGGCTCAAACAGTAGATTCTGCCTGCAATGCAGGAGACCCAGGTTCAATCCCAGGGTTAGGAAGCACCCCTGGAGAAGGGAATGGCTACCCACTCCAGTATTCTTGCCTGGAGAAATCCATGGACAGCCCATGAGGCCTCAAAGAGTCAGACACAACTGAGTGACGTGCACTTTTAACATGGCTAAATATATCTGATTCACTTTGCTGTATAGTACACTAACACAATGTTGTAAAGTAACTATACTCCAATAAAAAGTAATTTTTTAAAAAGGCCTTCAAATGCTTTCACTGGTGGGCACACTGCCCTGTATTGATTAGGACCCCCATCCAAGGGATGTTCCTCGGTGACTCACTTCTCACTGCCTCTGAAATTGTTCTCCAGTCTTTTCTTGATCTATCCCCACCCCTCACCACAGGTTTCTGTGGTTCCACAGGTCGGGTTATTCTCCTGTCTCCTCTGTTGAAGATGTCAGGGGACTTTCTTTCCTGTCCCACCCCTACCTGCTAGAAGTCCTAGAGGTGTGACCTCTCCTCTCCTCACTTTACATTCTCTTCTAAGGTAACTTTGGCCCTTCTTAAGTATAAGAAGTATACTTGGCTCTTCTCCAAAAATAACCTACACCAATGACCGTCCATACCTTTCTTCCACCCCAGACGTGTAAGCCTGACTGCTGGCTCGACCTTCCCCTTGGAAGCCTTGGGTGGTTCCAAGCCCACACGTCCACAGATGAACTCAGGATCTCCCCCTGGCCTGGCCCCCTTCCAGTCTCAGCCAGCCTGCAGAGCAGCACCGTCATTTCTCCTGCTCTCAAGCCAGAAACTCGGGAGTCATCCTTGACGACTCATCCCTCCTGCCTCCCTGCTCTCCACCCTCCCCCACCCATCAGTGGCCAAATCCATCCCTGTTTCCTCCTAAGGTCTCTTTCAAATCCACCCATTCTCCTCCATTCCAACCACCAGGGCAGCACACAAGGACGTGCACTGCTGAAAGGCTACCTCCCGGGCCATCACCTCTGGCCTGTTCTACAGGAACACCTATCAACTCATTGCCTTCCCGTTTTGGTCTTTCCAGGCCATTTTCCAACCTGAAGCTAGAGTGATCTTATTAAGATGCAAATCTAATCACGCTGTCCCTTTGCATAATTGCTCTCAGGGCTTGGGCTGGCCTACATCTCCCTAGGTCATCACCATTCTGTTTTCCTGGTTCCCCTGAGTGGCCAGGCTCTTTCCTACAGCTTCTGCAGTCTCCAGCCCCTGTGGCCTGCCTACGGCTACTCAAAGGTGCCACGATCCTTCCCTACCTGGTCTTTGGGCATCCTCAGTCCTCTATCTGCGACGTTCTTCCTCCCCCGACTTCTGTAACTCTTATACCACTTTTGTATCTGTGAGAGGTTCTGAAAGTGTGGTCTCTTAGCAGCATTTGTAAAACGCAGGAGACTGTTAGAAAGGCAAATTCTTCTGCATTGCACACCTGCAGTATCAGAAACTCTAGAGGTCCAGAAATCTTTTTTAACAAGCCCTCCAGATGATTCTAGGACTTCCCAGGTGGCACTAGTGGTAAAGAATCCGCCTGCCAACACGGGACATACGAGACGTGGGTTCAATCCCTGGGTCAGGAAGAGCCACTCGAGTAGGAAGTAGTAACCCATTCCGGTATTCTTGCCTGGAAAATCCCATGGACAGAGAAGCCTGGTGGGCAATCCATGGGGTTGCAAAGAGTCGGACACTACTGAGTGCACATACACACAGACACACCCCGCAGATGATTCTAATGCATGAGAAAGTTGGAAGCCATTGGTCAAGAAAGGCCATCACTCAAGGTTTCTTCTGAGATTTTTGTTTGACTTTTTGGTATTTAGTATAAACATAAAAATACATAATTTTTCTCCAAAATTTCCATTGATTTTATCCTATATTGGTTTCATAAACATTAGAGTTCACCTCTGTGTGTTTAAAACACTTGTATTGAGATATATCTCATATACCTAAAAATCTACCCACTTAAATTGTACAGTATAGCTTTTAGTATAATCACAAAGCATCTCTTTTAGTATATTTACAAAACTGCATTCACAGCTGATTTTAACTATTTGCATTTTCCTGTTTTCTTGGTGAGCCTAGCTAAAGGTCTGCCAATTTTGTTGATCTTTTCAAAGAACCAACTTTTGGCTTCACTGATTTTTTCTTTTGCTTTTCTTGCTTTCGTTGATATTTGCCCTGGTGTTTATTATTTTCTTCCTTTAGTTCACTTGGGCTTCCCTGGTGGCTCAGAGGGTAAAAGCATCTGCCTGCAGTGGGGGAGACCTGGATTCGATTCCTGGGTCAGGAAGATCCCCTGGAGAAGGAAATGGCAACCCACTGCAGTACCCTTGCCTAGAAAATCCCATGGACCGAGAAGCCCGGTAGGCTACAGTCCATGGGGTCGCAAAGAGTCGGACACGACTGAGCGACTTCACTTTAGTTCACTTTGGGTTTAGTTGTTCCTTTTTCTAGTTCCTTAAGATGGAAGGTCTGGTTATTAATTTGAGATGCATCTTCTTTTTAATGTAGGCATTTACAGCTATAAATTTTCCTCTAAGCACAACACTAGCAGCATCCCATTAAGTTCTGGTATGTCGTATATTCATTTTCATTCATTCCAGAGTCTTTCCTAATTTCCCTATGACTTTCTCTTTGACCCACTGTTTAGGATGCTGAGTAATTTCGATGTATATATTTTTTTGATGTATGAATTTTCCAAATTTTCTTCTGCTATTGCTTTCTAACTTCATTACATTAGTCAGAGAATATACGTTGTATAATTTCAATCCTTTTAAATGTATTGAGACTTGTCTTATGACCTAACATATGGTCTATTACTGGGGAATGTTCTATGGGCACTTGAGAAGGAGGTGTTTTCGGTGGAGTATTCTAAGAGGTCTGTTAGGTGTGCTTGCTTCATAGTGTTGCTCAAATCTCATTTGCTTGTCGGTCTTTGGCCGAGTTGCTCGATCCATTATTGTAAGTGGGTTATGTAAGCCTCCAATTACTACTGAATCATCTCCCGAAAATTCAGTCAGGTTTTGTTTCACATATTTTGAGGCGCTATTGTTAGGTCCATTCATGCTTACAATCATTACATCTTTCCAATAAGATGCAATTATAAATAATAATTAAATAATTATTAAATTATTAATTAAAAACAAATTATTAAATTATTGATTAAAAATTATTTAAATTATTGTATTAAAAATAATAATTAAAATTTATCACTATAAAACATCCCTTTGGTCCCTAGTAAAAAATTTTTTGTATTAAAGTCTATGTTTTTGACCAGTATAGTATATTAAAGCATATATATGGAATTTAGAAAGATGGTAACGATGACCTTATATGTGAGACAGCAAAAGAGACACAGATGTAAAGAACAGTCTTTTGGACTCTGTGGGAGGTGAGGGTGGGATGATTTGAGAGAATAGCGTTGAAATATGTATATTATATGTGAAATAGATCGCCAGTCTAGGTTCAATGCATGAGACAGGGTGCTCAGGGCTGGTGCGCTGGGATGACCCTGAGGGACGGGATGACGAGGGAGGTGGGAGGGGGGTTCAGGATGGGGAACACATGTACACCCGTGGCTGATTCGTGTCAATGTATGGCAAAACCACTACAGTATTGTAAAGTAATTAGCCTCCAATTAAATTAATAAATTTTTTAAATAAAAAATAAATAAAGCCTATGTTTTTGATATGAGTATAGTCACTCCAGCTCTCTTTTGGTCACTGCTTCCATGCTATATCTGTCTCAATTCCTTTAGTCTTTGAATCTAAAATGTGTCTATTGTAGACAGCATATAATTGGATTTAGAAGAAAAATACATTATGCCTCTTTTGATTAGGGTATTTAATCTACTTACATAATATACTTACCAATAAGGTAAGATTCATGCCTGGCATTTTTGCTTTTTTTGAATGTCTTAGATCCTTGTTGTTTTATTCCTATTGCTGTCTTCTTTTGTGCTAAACAGGTATTTTCTAGTATACCTTTTAAATTCTCTTGTGATACTGTGATTTATAATAAGAAATATATATTTGGTCTTCGTCCTAGTTCCTAGCATTGAGCTCCTAAAACACCTGGAATGTTCTACGTGATGAGAGCAATAACAACAAAAGGAGTCATTCACTGCTAATGAGGTGACTTTTGGAAAGCCCCTAGGTAGCTAAAGAAGGGGGCTCATTGCTAGGGCACTCACCAAGTGATTAGAGGGTTGGGGACTTTCAGACCCATGCCTGGACCTCCAGAGAGGGGAGAAGGGCTGGAGATCAAGGTCAATCACCAATGGCCAATGATGTAACCAACCATGATAAGGTAATAAAACCTCTATATAAAACCCTAAAATAACTGGGTTTGGAGAGCTTCCAGATTGGTGTTCAAATGGAGACTTGGAGAGAGTGGTGTGCCTGCAGAAGGCATGGAAGCCCTGTCTTCCTTCCCACATTCCTTGCCCTGTGTATCTCTTCCATCTGGCTGTTTCTGAGTTATATCCTTTTTTAATAAATCAGTAATCTAGTAAGTAAAATGTTGCTCTGAATTCTGTGAGCTGCTCTAGCACATTAATCAAACCCAAGGGAACCTCCAGTTTATACTTGTGCTTCCAGCTGATCAGAAGCACAGGTGACAAAGTGGATGATTGGCATCTGAAGCTGGGGGGCTGGGCACTTAATCTGTGGGATCTGATGCTACCTCCAGGCAGACAATGTCAGAATTAAGCTGAAGCTGGTACTGGAAAATTGTTTGGTGTGAGGGTTAAAAATCCACACATTGAAACTGGAAGCAAAAAAAAATTTTTTTCTGTAATTTTTAAAATTTATTCTTATGGCCATTCTAGAGATTACAATTAGCATCTTAAAACAATTCATTTTGGAAACATACTCAATTTCAAAAGTGGGTAATCAAGACTTGCTCCAGTATACCTTGGTTCCCCCCCACACTCCTCTTGTGCTATGACTGTCATACAAATTACATCTTTATACATTCTAAGTCCATTAACCCAGTTTTTATAAATACTGCTTTACACAGTTGTCTTATAAAACAGACAGGAGAGTTACAAACAAAAATACACTTATATTGTCTTTTATAAAACTTACATAGGTACTTTCACCAATGCTCTTTCTTCGCATGGTTTCAAGTTAGTGGCTAACATACATTTGTTAAGGCCTGAGGACTCCTCCTTGTAGGCAGGTCTGCTGGTGATGAATTCTTACTTCATGCTTATCTGGAAATGTCTTAATTTCTTCTTTAATTTTGAAGGAAAATCTAGCTAGATATAGAATTTCTGGTAGGAAGTCTTTTCTTCCAGCTTTTTAAAGACATCATCCCACTGTCTTCTGGCCTCTATGCTTTCTGATGAGAAGTAAACTGTTAATTTTCATTGAGGTTCAGTAGTTTCTCTTAACAGATGATTTTCAGCTCATGGTGAAGCTTTGGTTAAACTGTCAAGAATTCTACAATTCATGGGCTTCCCAGGTAGTGCAGTGGTAAAGAATCCACCTGCCAATGCAGGAAACACAGGTTTGATCCCTGGGTCTGAAAGATTCCCTGGAGGAGGAAATGGCAACCCACTCCAGTATTCTTGTCTGGAAAATCCCATGGACAGAGGAGCCTGGTGGGCTACAGTCCTTGGGGTCACAAAGAGTCGGATATGAATGAGTAAGCGCACACGCTACAGTTCACTGGTTTTAGTTTTTTTGCCCGTATTTTCACTGTTTTAACGAGGGAGAGTGAGTTCACTGAGGTTCTTACTCTGTCATTTTGGAAGTTGACTTCTTGTTTCATGTTGTTTTAATTATTTAGACAACATGATTTAATATCTTGCAAAGGGACTTTCCTTGAATAATGATTTTTCTAGAATTTTGTAACTATTTTTATTGGCTGTTTTTTTCAGCAGAATGTAGGAATCATTGGCTCAAACTCCAACAAGAACTTCCACTGGACATCTAGAATGCTATTTTCTAAGCAGCTTACCTTCTAAGAACATTCAAACTTCCCATCTTTTCTACTCGAATACTGCTCAGCAAACACTGAATTTTTTTCACACGGATTCTACTGTATTTTTTTCCCCTAGGCATTTAAATTTCTCTGCTGTGTCTGTGAACCAGGATTAATATGCCATGCTATCTTTTAAAAATATAAAGCAAACACTTCCTGGACGGCAGAGGGAGAAAAACTGCTCATTTATGTACTTAAAGCTAATGGCATCAGGAGGGTTCATTCAGGAGGTGAGAGGTTTGTTGTATGTTTTCCCTTTGCAGCAACAATATGTTCGTTCAAATTAAATTGTGAGCAGAACCTCAATGCATGAAAAAATAAAAGCAGAAGTGCCCGGCTGAAAAGGAGGCTGAGGGACAGTCCAAAGTCAAACAGGCCCTGCCACCTGCCCTGCTCCTCACAGTAGCCCCTGAAGTGTTTCCAAGAGCTGTGTGCTCAGCTGACTGTCACAGACAATAGCCAATCTGTGTGCCCCCCAGCATGAGCGCTGACCACATGGCGCTGCTCTACTTCACAGTGATCTTCCATCTCTGCTCAATGACCACTAACACATCCGAGCTGCACTGAGATCTTGCCTCACTGGCCTGGATCACTCCCGTCCCTTGTCTGTCTCAGGAGTTAACGGAACATGGGATGTGAGGATGTGGTGGGCTGACGAAGAACATCAGATTTCACCGTATGGCACAACAGAGAGACATGTTTTGACTCTATCACTCAGATATAAATACAGTGCCCGGTTTTCAACTAAATGAGTAGGTAGATTATATCATAATGAAGTTCAGCAGAGGATACAGGGAGAATATATGGGTGCGGGGAGGGGGGGTGGGTCTGATGGGGCTTAGAGACACAGGACTAGAAGCATCTTTAAAATAAGCTCTCAAAAGAAAATGTGTGGTCCAAGTCTTTACAAAAGATATTTATTAGATTTTTAGGATAAAGGAATTTTTAAAATAACTAATACTGTAAAAAATCACTGAGTATTTAGTGATGTTTTCAACTAGAAAAAAAAATTGAGCCTTAAAAAAAAACACGGCAGGAAGTAGCGAGGGCACAAGAGTGAAAGAAGACGGAAACCTTCGAGAAGGGTAGTGATGAGTTTACACGCTGACTTTTCAAAGCAAAAGCAAACTGTACTAGTTTCACAGTGTGTGAGACTAACTATCCAGTGACATCACATGACAATTCCCCTTACAGAAGATTTTACTCTACTCCAGCTCACATGCTACCTTCTCTGGCAATCTGTACGGGAACAATGAAATCTAGTACAGTTTTAGATCTGATTCAATTTCTAAAGGCTTGGAAGTAAGCAAAACTTCAAAGAAATCTATGTGGTATTTAAAGTAATTGAGAATGATGACAATTTAAATTACTTTCAGGAGGTGTTATCATCAGACGTAAGAAAGGGATGGAGATCTCACAGTGAGCAGACACGTGGACCTCAAGGTAGTACAATCGACAGAAGACCAACAGCCCATGATGAGGGAAGAGAAACAGAAATTCACACTGTACAACACTCCCATGGATGGCATCCCAGCGAGTCCTCCTAGTTGTAATTCAAAACTAATCATGCTCATGGACTTGCCCGTCAAGATGGTTTTCTTTCAGAAGTAAATTCAGAAAAGGGACTGAATTCTGGAAAGAGACGGTGAGGCCAACTCCCAGGCACTCCAGTGTGGCTGCTCTCTCCTGAGCCTTGGGACATGACTTGCATCCCCGTGTTCTGCCTCACACCCTTCTCTATGTGAAATATTATTTGCGTAACCTGTCCTTGGAAAAAAATCACAGTGGAGTCTGAGAACCTTCTGTTGCCATCGGTTCGTGTCCTTCGGTATCCTAAATTCAGACGATCTCAACATCCAGAAATATCCTTTGATTTGTTCTTTCTCTGATATCTGGTATCCTTGGGATCAAAGCCTCTTTCGTTGGCACCAAATAAGGCCCAGTGAGGCGTTTTGGCCATATAATCCTTTGCGCTGAAAGTTTTTGATCCGCCACTATCTTCATATTCCTGAATAAGCTCCTGGAAGCGGCTGTAATCGATCCATGTCCACCATTCTCTGCCAATCTTAAACTAGCAAGAAAAAAAGGAGTCAGGTCAGAACTGAAAATAGCTGTAAAGACGGTCAAGTAAGTATCAGAACATCAAAAACGAGCCTGATCTTTTCTCCTTATCATGTTAAAGAAAATTCTTTCACGCTCCAGACACGGTTCCATATCAAAGCAGAATGTTCTATAAACAGTCAAAGGGGAGTTTCTTTTTCCTTAGGACCACTGCCATCCTGGGCCTGGAAGACCCAATCACTAAATAAAGAATACATCCCAAAACTGAAAGTCAAGTTTATCTTGAGCAGTATCACTGAAAGAAGATTAATGAAATTTTTTGGCATTATCATGTGTAATTCAAATTCCTCTTGTTGCCACTTTTTCCCTCGTATGAATTTTCATGGTTGTTACTAAATTTTGCTTGAGTTGTTAGGGAAACTTTCATTGATGACTCCAATTCCGAAACACTACTTTAATGAATCCAACTAGCCTTTTTCGCCTAACATGGATACCATAGTTCATTAATGGAAAGCCTAGTTAAGAATTTCAATTCAATAAAGAGGAATAATCCAATTTGTACTCTTTCTAAGAAACTGCTTCTCAAAAGTCACTGTAGAATAATGACCACGAATAAAGAAAACAGAGTGTGTTGAGGAGGCTCTGAAGGAAGTAAAAATTGAATTGCGAAGGCTTTTAATTCAAAGCAACCACCTGGCATTTCATCATGTAAATGTATAATACACTGATACCTGATTTATAAACAGACAAATCCTTGTTTTGCCACCTTCTCTTTTAAAAACCTGATTATGAGTCAAGGTAAGTAACAATTTCATGTTCTAGCTGAGAAAAATATTGAAAATATATAGCTTCCTGGATTTAGAATAATAAAACCTGCTGAATTTAAATAACATCTAATATTTTACCCAACAGTTGGGGGCTTTCTAAAGAAAACAAAAAAAGCCAAACAAATGGAAAACTTTACCTATGAACCATGAGAAATGCTCTTCTAATAAGGCCATTCCTTGAAAAGCTGCCCTAAGAGCTCTATGAATTCTACAACTCAAGATGTAAGATCCATATCTCCCCATCACTTTCCCTCCCAAGGCTGACTGCTCTTGAATGTTCTCTACTGCTAGGAAAGTAATGACTGTTTTCCCTGGGTGCTGAAACCCAAAATGAGCCAAAGGTGCCCCTCCCTTCCCTGGCCTCTTACACCCCAAACACGGTCAGGCCTCATTGATTCTTCCTTCGCTGCATTTGCACAGCCACATCCTGGCACTGCCCTAAGGCAGGTCCTCGCTTCTAGGACTCGGCAACAGTCTGCCAGCTGATTGATTGTCTGAGTCCAGTTTTGGCTGCTGCCAGCTTCTGCAGACTGCCTGAGATGACTATGTTTACAGCAGAAGGGAGCCCTGCTACCTAGGACATATGGTCTAAATATCTAATCTCCACTGGAAGCTGTTCAATGAGCTACCTACCCCCTCATGTGACCCCCATGCTGTTCTGTCTGTCTAATTAACGCCGACTTAAGACTCAAGCTGGCTTCCCTGGTGGCTCAGCAGTAAAGAATCTGCCTGTAATGCAGGAGATTCGGGTTCAATCCCTGGGTTGGGAAGATCCCCTGTAGAAGGAAATGGCAACCCACTCCAGTAATCCTGCCTGGGAAATCCCATGGACAGAGGAGCCTGGTGGGCTACAGTCCATGGAGTCTCACAAGTTAGACATGACTTAGTGACTAAACAACCAAGTCTCTTCATAAACGTCCTTTGCTCTGCGAAGTCCTCCTGAATCCCTTTGGATGACCATGACAGTCCTCTGCCACAGAACCTCACTGTACCCTGAACTCGTCCAACAAGAGCACATTATACTGGCCTTTGTAGTCACCCCACCCATCCTCACCCTCCCAAGACTACTGGTTTCATGAATATACCTAACTTATTCTCCTCTGCCCTGTATCTTTCCCTTTTGGGGTTCAGACCTCTAGGTCAGAATTCTGAACCCTCAGAGTCCACAATCCTGGTCCTCCTTTTCCTTCAAATTCTAGCAATAATCACCTGCCACGGATATTTTAAGAGCATCTAAAAGATTATCTTAGATTAGAGCAACAGATTTAAAATCTTTTGCCACAACCTACAGTAAGAAACACATTTTATATCTTGATCTAGTACACACAGTCACACACACATACTCTGGAAATACAACTTTCATAAAACCATAGGCAATGTATTTCATTTAAAAAACTGCCAGCTGCAACCTACTGCACTGATTTCCTAACTCCTATTACAGTTTGAAGATATGGTCTCTTCTAACTATAAAACTTTACCAGGTCTTAAAAAGGAAGAAATGAGTTGCAAGGATATGACAATTATAACCTAACATCTGACAACTGACAACTCTTCTTACATTGCCAATGTCTAAGAAAACAAACTAGAAGATCAAGTAAATGTAACAAAAGGTTGAGTGTATTAGTTTGCCTGGCTGTGTAACAAAATAACACAGACTGGGTGTCCTAAATCATAAAAATTTATTTCCTCATAGTTCTGGATGCTAGAATTCTAAGGTGAAAGTTCCAGCAGATAGCCCCCTTCTCACTAAGGTTCCACATGTCATCTACTCCACCAAGGTTCCATGGGAGGGGGTTGGGGTGGGGGTGCTCTGGTGTCTCCACTAATAAAGACACCAACCCACCAGACCAGGGACTCACCCTTATGACCTCATTTAACCTTCACTGCTTCCTTAGAGACTCCATCTCAAATAAGGCCACACTTAGGACTTCAACACAGGAATTTTCAAGGGACATAAACCTTCAGTCTATAACGGCAGGTCACTCTTAAATTAACATTGAGCCATAAGAGTCCTAAGACAAAACTGCATGACACATACCCCTTCTCAAAACAATCTGAGAATAATCACATTGAATAATAGCTCAGACAAAGTCAAAGTGTTCCACGCAAAAGGCAGAAGCTAAAAGGGCAAATTTTAGTATGACTGGCACACAAATAAAGCCGAAAGACAGAGCTGCCTAAATAGAGGAATGAAACCTCAAATCACAAAATTTAAGGTTAAGTATTCAGGGACATGAGGTCACCCAGTTTCAAGAGTTCTTCAAATCCAACAGTAAGGAAAGAGGCAAATCTATGCAGAATTACAAATAAACTCACCTCAAAGTTCACATACAGAGAACAAAGTACAATGATACAAAAATAAGAATCACACATACCACTTTCATTTTCACACTTCTTCAGAAGGGCTTTTATGTGATTTCAGTATCAATTATTTTCTAGTTGGCTCCTCCAAACATACAGTAATACTCAGGAACCAAACAACTAGAAAAGCACTGCTTGAAGGATGGAAGGGGGCTCTGCCAGAGGAGCAGAGGGAGTCCAGGGTAGTTAGAGGGAGAAGTGATTTTGCAACACACACCAAAGGGTGCTACATCAATGCTTTCTGAATTTCCCAGAGTTACGAGTTCTGTTTTCACCTGTTGTAGCTACAAATGCATTGTCTGTTCTCTGGGTAAGAGGAAGCCAAGATCCCAAAGACAGGCTTCAAAGTGACCTGACTTGCCTGCCACAGTGAGATGCTGGGCCATCTTCCTCAGAGCTTACCGGTGATAAGCAGCACTTTCATGGCACAGCTGCCTGGGGAACAGTTTGGGGAGGTAAAACTACAATGTAACTGATTTCTAGATCTATCCAAGGGGAATTAAAACATTTTTATCTGGAAACTCAGTTTCTGGAGTTTTCATCTTAATCCCCCATTCTGCTGGAGTAGCACTAAGTCCTCTAGGTAGTGTCACCAAATTGCCAATTTTCTCTGACATTCTTCTGAAAGTAATTACCCAGAACACTCAGGGCTCCGATAAGAATGAGTTCCACATGTAACACAGAGGAGGAAATATTCAGTCAGTAGGTTTTGTTAGGAAAACACTGCACTAAACCCTAATGGAGACATACGGTTCCCTTCTTATTCCAAGAGGGGAAGGTGTGGGAGGTGACAGCTCTTCATCCCCTCCCTTTACAGACTGCAGGCTTATAATACATCCAAGAGGGAGGCCTCTGTGATCAGTGCTTAATTACTTACAGGGCCTCAGATTCGGCAAAATCTTTTTCAGTGATGATGATCTTGGAGGAGATGGTGCCTGATGAGTGGGGGATGGGAATCCACACCTTGTTTCCCAGGGACCCTTCCGTTTCCCCACCCTCGTTCTGACTGCTCTGTGGCATTTGAGAGACAGCATGATATAGTGGTCCAAAGTAGGCTTTGTGGGACTTCTCAGATGGTCCAGCGGTTAAGAATCCACCTTCGAGTGCAGGGGATGGGGGTTCAATCCCTGATCGTGGAACTAAGATCTCACATGCCATGGGTCAACTAAGCCTGTATGATACAATTCTGAGCCCACGCGCCATAACTGGGGAGCCTGTGTGCCACAATGAAGATCACTCCTGATGCAACCAGGACCTGACACAGCCAAAAATAAATAATTTTTTTAAAAAGTAGGCTTTGTATTTTGAAAGATATGGAATTGAATTCTAACTGTGCCCTATTTGTGCTTGGCCAAGATTTGTACTTTCTTAGCCTGAGATTCTTCCTTTGGAATATGAGGAAAAATAGCATGACTCATAAGATTTTTGTAAGGAGTCAATGAATTAATGCATGCATAGTGTAATCAAAGTGACCTTAATAAATGTTACTGGTTGTTGAGTTTATCAGCAGATACTAAGGAATGACACCAGACAGCTCACTGATGGTGAAAGATGCTACAAGATAATGGAAAGATTATGCTGGAAGACAACAAAATGACATTTTTAAAGTGCTGAAAGGAAATACCTCATGCAAGGGCAAAATGAAATAAAGATGTTTCAGAGGGAAAAAAGACTAAGTTTACCACTTATGTCATCAAGAAGGAAACCACACCCAGGAGTAAAAATTAGGCTGCAAATAGGATTTACATGGATTCATCAATATATGCATTAACTGCAGGGGAGAGTACTAGTAACTCCTTGTATTATGTTGAAGGGGTGCAGCAATGTCAATTAGTTTCAGAATTAAACTAAGTATAAACTTTTAAAACATGAGAGTACAGGATTCAGGGAAGATGGTGGCGTAGGAAGCATTAAGAATACTTCTCTCAACCCAGACAAAAATTGTACTGGCAGAATCTTGTCTGACATAACTATTTAGGAACTCTGAAGTCTATTGAAAGTTTGTAAGTTTGAGGGGAAAGTTTGGACTGTAAATTGCAGCTAATTTCAGTCAATTTCAGTTTAGACAGGCCCCACCCACCCACAGCAGGCAGCTGTGGAGCAGCCTGCATGCAACCTGTGGGAGACAGAATGGGCATTGAGGTCTCTGTCCTTCAAACACTGGATATCAGTCTTCTGACCATTAACTGCTGCTTCTGATCAGAGGTGTAAATGGATTAAACTCTCCAATCAAAAAACAAGAGATTGGAGAAATGGATTTAAAAAACCCATAACCCAACTATATGCTGTTTACAAGAGCTTTACTTTATATCCAAGGACACAAGTAGGCTGGAAGGCAAAGGATGAAAAATGCTATTCCATGCCAACAGTAACCAAAAGGAAGTAGAAGTGGCTATACTAATATCACACAAAATAGATCAAATCAAAAAGGTTACAGGAGACAAAGACATTATATATCAGTAAAAGGTTCAATATAGCAAGACAATGTAACAATTACAAACATTTATGTACCTAATCACAGATCATCAAAATATATGAAGCAGATATTGGCAGAATTGAAGGAAGGAATAGACAGTTCTACAGTAATAGTTGGGGACTTTAATATCTCATACTCAATAGTGTACAGAACAACCAACCAAATGATAACTACAGAAACAAAGGACTTGGACTTCCCTGGTAATACAACGATTAAGAATCCACCTGCCAATGCAGGGGACGTAGGTTCAATCCCTGGTCTAGGAAGATTCCACAAGTTGCTGCAAGGCAACTAAGTCTGTGCACAACTACTGAGCCCATGTCCTAGAGCCCATGCTACCCAAGAGAAGCCACCGCAACGAGAAGCCTGTGCACTGCAACCAGAGAGTAGCCACTGCTTGCCACAACTAGAGAAAGCCCACATGCCACAACAAAGACCCAGCACAGCTAAAAATAAATATAATTAATTTTTTTAAAAAAGAATTTGATCAACACAATAAATCAATTAGATCAATAGGCAGACATATATAAAAGTACTAGACAGAGCAATTAGGCAAGAAAAAGGAAAAAATGTATCCAAACAAGAAATGAAGAAGTAAAATTATCTCTTCAGAGATGATACAATTTTATACATAGGCAAGACTTCTCTTGAGAATTTGGCACTTGAGATTGAATCAAGTCGCGTTGGCTTGATTCAATCAAGTTAGCTTGAGCTACATGGGGGCTACAGTAGCCATAACGAGTGGTTTTGAAAATGAACACACAAAAGAAGAGAGAGGAAGGGAGGAAGGGAATAATCCCCTTTGTTATCTTCTAGAAATTTCACAGTGTTATATTTTATGTTTAGGTCTAAGATACATTTGAAAGTTGTTAAGACCATCTCAAAAGACACAGAAAAAAGCATCTGATAAAATTCAACATTCATTCATGAAAAAAACTCTTAGCAAATTAGGAAGAGAAGAAACATATTTCAACATAATAAAGGCCATACCAGGCAAGCCTATAATCAATGGCAAAAGGCAGAAAGCGCTTCTGCTAAGATCAGGAACAAAACAAGGATGCTTATTCTCACCACTCTACTCAGTACAGAACCAGAAGTCCTAGGCAGAGCAATCAGGCAAGAAAAAAATAAAAGGTGTCAAAATTGGAAAGGAGGAAGTAAAATTGTCTCTATTTGCTGATCACGTGAACCATAAAAGAAAAACTGATAAGCTGGACTTTATTAAAATGAGAAACATTTGTTCTGAGAAAGGTACAGTTATGAGAATGAAGAGTCAAGTTATGTAGACTGGGAGAAAATATTTGCAAAACATATCTGATAAATGACTTATATTCAAAATACATTTTAAAAACTCTTAAAATTCAACAATAACAAAACAACTAGCCAAATTTAAAAATGGGCAAAAGATCTGACCACCTATCCAAAGGTATAAGATGACAAACAAGCATAAGAAAAGACGTTCAATCATATTTTCATGGTAATATGTGCTTTTCAAAACCTATAGGACTTTATAGCATAAATACTGAATCTTAAAGTATGTGGTTTAAGTTTAAAAAATCATTTAGGAGGTCAGGGGAAACCAGGAAGAGGTACAGACTGTGACAAGAGCATTTAACTAAATTACAAATTAGTGAAACAACTTCAGTGAAGGGAAGGGAGTGGAAAGGGTACTGACCTAAGTAATTCTGAAAATAAGTGGAGCCCGTAAGACTAAAGGCAAAAGACTCTACATACAAACATTGTATGCTAGGGTTAAAAATTTTGTTACTGCCGTATACGTCTACTGAAATTGAACAATTAAGTAAACAGCTGACTGATAATAGGAGCTAGCATTAGATTCTCGCTCTTGGAGGTGTGAATTTACAAATATGCAGGAAGAGGACACCAGAATGAGTTATATGGTATTAAGAGTTTGAGACAACAGTACATTCAGCTGAATACAGACACAAAAGGTACATATAGAAATAGTTTCCTACATGTGTATATACAAAAGTTAGTGTATACATATATATACATATATATTTCCTTGCTCTGTCATCTAAGAGGGCCTAAAACAAACAACATTCCAAACAATGAGCAAACCTTCACCTTCTGATTTCTAGCACCACTCTCCAAGAAAAGAAGCCACAGCTCCTGAGAAAAATGGCTGACTCTGGGACTGAGGCAGGAAATATACAAGATGAGCCTGAAGTTTCCTGAAGCACCAGAAAGGAAAGTGATCAAAATGAACAAAAACTCCCTCCCCACCCCACCACCCCTCACGCCCCACACCGCCCCCCCAAACACACACATTAATGGAGATAAAAGAAACATTGGAACCAACTAAAAGAACTACTAGTGGCCAAAGCTAGAACAAGGTGGGCAAAAGTAATTAAGCTGAATTGGATAACAACCCAAAGTTACAAAATAAGTACCCACGAGTCTATAGTGATATAAAAAAATCAGATTGAATAAATTAATAAGTAGGAAGAAAAGACAAACCTATGTAGAAGAATTCCAAATAATTTGTGCATATATTTAACTTTCACTCCTTTGATACGGGCTGAACATAGGCTTCCTTCCAAAGGAGAGAGGGGAAAGAATAGTTTTCCTATAGAAAAGGAGAGGGAGGAGTAATTTTACAGTGGAGAAACCTCACAAACACTACCACAGCTTGCGGATCAAGGTCAAAATCAAGGGAGCTTGACATGATGTGATAAAAATGGCACTTTACTTCTGTGATCTTCCTCCTAAAAACCTACAATGCAAGTCTTATGAGAAAAACACTGGACACATTTCAGTAGTGGTGCATCCTGCAAAATACTCATGAGTACTCCTCAAAGTTGCCAAGGTCATCAAATTAAAGAAAGTCTGAGAAACTGCCATAGCCAAGGGGTATATATAAAGAAACATGACAACTAAATGTAATGTGTTATCCTGGATGGGATCCTAGGACAGAAGCACATTAAGTAAAACCTAAGAAAATCTAAACTATGGACTTCAGTTAATAACGATGTGTCAGTATTAGTTCACTGATTGTAATACATGTGTTCTATACCAATATAAGATGTTAATAATAGGCAAATTCAGGGTATATAATAGCTCTCTGTGCTATCTTCTCAATTTTTCTGTAAATTTCGAACTACTAAAATACAAAGCCTGTTCTTTAAAACAATTAAGAATTAGTTTTAAAGCAATGCTATGTAGATTTGCAAGCCGTGCATACAACCCACCACTTGGTTTTCATAGGCAGTGATCCACTCTAATGGGGTATTGCCAATATGCTGAAAGAACTTCACAGTTTCTGAACTAAAATGGTCAAAGTGTATTGGACTCATCATGGTCTTACTAGTTTGCAGACTGACAGGATCATGGGTACATTTAAGTTGTGAGGCTGGAAACCCAGAAACGTAGGGCTGACTGTGCCTCCTTATTCCAGCTGAGCCCTCTTGACCCTTCCAAAGCACACAGCCAGGTTGACCCTCCTCCTGCCAATGATCTCCTGTGGGAAATTATAGTCCTCTCTGTGTCTCTCCAGCTCAACTCTGGAACCAGCATATGCTGACATACTGATCTTAATGTGAGTCTTTTTTATCTTCCCTTTGTTCAAAGTCAGAGACATTCACTCAACTTTATGAAGTACCCACCTATTCTTCCACCTAGTTTAAGAAGCAACTTCTTATCAATAGCAGAAACTCCTTTATGTTTAGCCTAAACATTGCTTCTAAATGATAAAACTGTTCTATAAAGATATTAAAAAATAATCATCCATTTAAAAAAATTCCACTAGTAGAATTTTTAAAAAAAGTCTTTGCATGTAGTGGAACATATGGCAGCGACAAGATCACTGCACTGCAAATGACCACAGAGTATTCTGGGAATGGGCAGGGTACAAATTATAACAGACTCTCTAGAGGCTATTTCATGTTGTGAAAATCTTACAAATTTAATGCAGGATCTTGAAAGGTCATCTATTTACAGTCAACCAGTGCTTGGGATCACTCTAGATTTTTTTTCTTCTTTTTTTTTTAAAGATTCACCTTATATTTTGAGCTTTCCTGGCTCAGAGAGAATTTCAAATTTTTGAAACTGGTAAAGAAAGAAATGCTGCACTTTCTGGCAATGTTCATATTTTTACTAGCCAACTTTACTAGAATCAGAAAAGTACAGTCAAGCAGGCAGGAGAGACTTTCAAAAATACAAGAGGGCATCAATTTCCTGCTGCAGGAAAAAAAATAATGGTAAACGGAAAACAACTGGATTTAACAACTAGCAGGTTACTGATGACCTATAAAATAGCAAACTCGGTAGAATACTCATTGAATGACTGAGTCAGTATATAAATGATAAGGAAGAAGGGAAATAGGTACCAAAATTAGCAAGGAAGATGGGACAGTATCTCTGATTTCAGAAGGCAAGATGATGAATAAGGAGAGAAAATGAAGGTAAAGAGTTTGCTAATTCACTAAACAAACACTAAGAACCTAAGTACTCTAGGAAGTGCTGGGAATGACAGTCCTTGAGTTCAGGAACCTTGGCTTCTTAGAGAAAACAGCATTATAGATGGGCACACAGCTCTGAAAGAAGTGGTCCCCAAGGAGGTTTGTTTTATAGTTTTAAAGAGCAGAAGTTCACCAGGTGAAGTGAGATAAGGAGAGGAGGTCTAGCAGTAGAGAAACCTTAGTTGGGCAAACAGATAAGAGGAAGGAAATAATATGGCAGTGCCTTGTCAAGGCCCCAGGAGTAGGCATGAAATGAAGCTGAAAGGACTTGATTGTAAAGGCCATTAAAATCAAATAAATGTTTAGGCTTTTCTCCTACATACTCTGTAAGATGTCACGTGTTTCAAAACTACAGCGGAGAAATAATAAACTGGGAGCTGGCAACATAAACAATGAGGATGTTGAATTGTCAGTGCCCACTCTAAATTATTTGTAGACTAAATGATTTGTTTTGTGGATTTTGTTTTTGTCCTTTTTTCCATTTCTTTCCTTTGTTTGTCTTTTGGTTATAACTCTGCTTTTAGTACCCTTAAAAAGGCATTCATCTGTAAATTGCTAGCCTAGTTATTAAATGGGATTTGATGGGATCTGATTAAGATTAGAAAAAGATCTTTTCATACAAGTTTCAGAAAAAAATCTTCCAGTAACACAACAGACACAGCTGTGCAACCACACTGGGTGACACTTTAAAGATAAGAAAAGAAAGTGAGTTTACATGGAAATAATCTAATAACAAATAGTGCCAGGTGTACTGATATTACTATTCACTGGGGAGATAGTAAAATAAAAAGTATAAATGTCAAAACTGTGTAGTCATAAGACTTCTGGTTCCAGATGAGAACTGTATTTCTATAGCTAGAACCCCTAGATATTATATATAAAACAAATATAAGAAGACGCTGAAAGGTAGAGATAAGAAGGCAGATTGGCTAGGGTTATAAAATTAATCCTATTTCTACAGAATTCAATCAACATGTGCAACTGAAATTAAAAACATAATACCATTTATAATTGCTAAAACAGAAAAATACTTAGGTATAAATCTAGGGCTTCCCTGATAGCTCATTTGGCAAAGAATTCACCTGCAGTGCAGCAGACTCCAGTTTGATTCCTGGGTCAGGAAGATCTGCTGGAGAAGGAATATACTACCCACTCCAGTATTCTTGGGCTTCCCTTGTGGTTCAGCTGGTAAAGAATCCGCCTGCAATGTGGAGAATCTGGGTTCGATCCCTGGGTTGGGAAGATCCCCTGGAGAAGGAAAAGGCTACCCACTCCAGTATTCTGGCCTGGAGAATTCCATGGACTGTATTGTCCATGGGGTTGCAAAGAGTCGGACAGGACTGAGCAACTTTCACTTTCTTTACATAAATCTAACAAAGTACAGGACGTACATTCTAAAAACTATAAATTTTTAACAAAATCAAAGGTCTATATTTAGAGACATATCATGTTCATGATGTCAATAATTAAGATCCAGTGAGATCATGACAAACCTGTTAGAACAGCTAACCTAAAAAATGACAATACTAGGTGCTGGGTAGAATGCAAAAAATCTGGATTTTTCATGCACGGCTGGCAGAAATGGAAAACAGCATTTTGTTGTTGTTTAGTTACTAAATTGTGTCCGAATCTTATGACTTCATGGACTGTAGCCCGCCAGGCTCCTCTGCCCACAGGATTTCCCAGGCAAGAGTACTGGAGTGGGTTGTCATTTCCTCCTCCAGGGCATATTGCCAACCCAGGGATCAAACCTGCATCTCCTGCTTAGCAGACAGGTTCTTTACCACTGAGCCACTTGGGAAACCTGTAAAATAACATACAGCCAGTCTATAAAATAGTTTGACTTTTTTTTTTTTTTAAAGAAAACCTACAACATACACTAACTATATGACCTAGAAATTACATTCCTGTGCATTTAACCCTGAGAAACAAAAACTTATGTCTACACAAAAACCTATACAAGAATGTTCAAAGCAGCTGAAATGGTAATAGCCCAAAACAGGGAAAAACCTTTAACAGTTAAATGGTTGAACAAACCATGGTACATCATCCTTACCATGGAATGTTACTCAGCAATAAAAAAGGAATAAACTACTAACATGTGCAGTGAGTCACATGGAACTCAAGGGTATTATGATGAGTGAAAATGTTGATCTCAAAAAGTCACATTTTCATGATTTTATTTATATGTGATTCCCAAGATCATAAAATTATAAAGATAGAAAACAGGTTAGTGGTTGGCAGGGCTTATAGGTAGTTGGGGATGGAGGGTAGGTTGGACTCAAAAGGGGTATAAGGATCTTTGTGGCAACAGACTAGTTTTGTAACTTGATGGTGGTGGTGATTAGGTGAATCTACATGTGATAAAATGGCAAATGAATTTGTCTTGAAAACAACACAAATGAAGGTGTTGAAAACTGGTGAAATCAGAATAAGGTTTGCTGATTGCATTCATGTCTATTTCCTAGTTGGCTGTTGTCTGTTTCCTGGTTGTGACAATGTCCTTTACTCATGAGAGATATTTATATCGCCAGGGTAAAGCAGGTAACAGGTACATGAGTGTTTCTGGACTATTTTTGCAGTTTTCCATGAATCTGTAATCATTTCAAAATAAAAGGACATGATATTCCAATCTCTTCTCTGGCTGTCTTCTGGTATTACAGTAAAACAACAGCAATGCAACTGCAGCTTATCCTCCTGTTCTGAAGCCCTAGGATTACAAACAGAAACGGAGCACTCTGCTGAGAAAACAGGGAATGATAAACAGCTGTTGATGATTCTGACCTTTCTGGTTTCAAGTGACCCTTCCCAGCTTGTAAGTCAAAAGAAAGAGCCACTCCAACAAGTGTGAAAAGTGGCTACTTCATAAGAAGTTATACTTTCATCTCTTACACTAGGCACTACCCTAAGAACAGAGAATAGGAAGTAATTGGAAAATTATGAGGTCTGCACACTTCAATACCAACAATGTAAAAGAAAAGAAGCACCAAAAAATAAATACATAATGGGGAACAATCCAAATGAGATTTCTATTTCCCTTTGGATGGGTGTCTGTGTTGTTTCCTTAGAGTGGTGGCTTGCAAAACATGAGTGCAGAATACTCACTGGAATATTTTAAACTCTGGAGGGAAGGGCAGTGATACTGGATATCTGCTGGGTACCACATCAACCAGTAGCATGAGAGAGTTCACAGTTTCAACATTAGGTTATGCTACGTTTCTTTCAATTATGTCCTAATAGATGGAACTGTTGGTTCTTTCTTTCAACCTATGGTTCTTGTGGAGAAGTTACTGAGGCACTAGGGAACTATGAACGAGAAAGTGACCAGAAAATTACTAGAGCTAATCAATGAGTATAGTAAAGTTGCAGGATATAAAATTAACACACAGAAATCCCTTGCATTCCTATACACTAACAATGAGAAAACAGAAAGAGAAATTAAGGAAACAATACAATTCACCATTGCAACAAAAAGAATAAAATACTTAGGAGTATATCTACCTAAAGAAACAAAAGACCTATACATAGAAAACTATGAAACACTGATGAAAGAAATCAAAGAGGACACAAATAGCTGGAGAAATATACCGTGTTCATGGATTGGAAGAATCAATATTGTGAAAATGAGTATACTACCCAAAGCAATCTATAGATTCAATGCAGCCCCTATCAAGCTACCAACAGTATTCTTCACAGAACTAGAACAAATAATTTCACCATTTGTATGGAAATACAAAAAACCTCAAATAGCCAAAGCAATCTTGAGAAAGAAGAATGGAACTGGAGGAATCAACCTGCCTGACTTCAGGCTCTACTACAAAGCCACAGTCATCAAGACAGTATGGTACTGGCACAAAGACAGAAATATAGATCAATGGAACAGAATAGAAAGCCCAGAGATAAATCCACGAACCTATGGACACCTTATCTTCGACAAAGGAGGCAAGGATATACAATGGAAAAAAGACAACCTCTTTAACAAGTGGTGCTGGGAAAACTGGTCAACCACTTGTAAAAGAATGAAACTAGAACACCTTCTAACACCATACACAAAAATAAACTCAAAATGGATTAAAGATCTAAATGTAAGACCAGAAACTATAAAACTCCTAGAGGAGAACATAGGCAAAACACTCTCCGACATAAATCACAGCAAGATCCTCTATGATCCACCTCCTAGAATATTGGAAATAAAAGCAAAAATAAACAAATGGGACCTAATTAAACTTAAAAGATTTTGCACAACAAAGGAAACTATAAGCAAGGTGAAAAGAAAGCCTTCAGAATGGGAGAAAATAATAGCAAATGAAGAAACAGACAAAGGATTAATCTCAAAAATATACAAGCAACTCCTGCAGCTCAATTCCAGAAAAATAAATGACCCAATCAAAAAATGGGCCAAAGAACTAAACAGACATTTCTCCAAAGAAGACATACAGATGGCTAACAAACACATGAAAAGATGCTCAACATCACTCATTGTCAGAGAAATGCAAATCAAAACCTCAATGAGGTATCATTACACGCCAGTCAGAGTGGCTGCTATCCAAAAGTCTACAAGCAATAAATGCTGGAGAGGGTGTGGAGAAAAGGGAGCCCTCTTACACTGTTGGTGGGAATGCAAACTAGTACAGCCACTATGGAGAAGAGTGTGGAGATTCCTTAAAAAACTAGAAACAGAACTACCATATGACCCAGCAATCCCACTCCTGGGCATACACACCAAGGAAATCAGATCTGAAAGAGACACATGTACCCAAATGTTCATCACAGCACTGTTTATAATAGCCAGGACATGGAAGCAACCTAGATGCCCATCAGCAGATGAATGGATAAGGAAGCTGTGGTACATATACACCATGGAATATTACTCAGCCATTAAAAAGAATTCATTTGAATCAGTTCTAATGAGATGGATGAAACTGGAGCCCATTATACAGAGTGAAGTAAGCCAGAAAGATAAAGACCAATACAGTATATTAATGCATACATATGGAATTTTAAAAAAATGATAATAACCCTATATGCAAAACAGAAAAAGAGACACAGATGTACAGAACAGACTTTTAGACTCTGTGGGAGAAGGCAAGGGTGGGATGTTCTGAGAGAATAGCATTGAAACAAGTATACTATCAAGGATAAAACAGATCACCAGCCCAGGTTGGATGCATGAGACAAGTGCTCAGGGCTGGTGCACTGGGAAGACCCAGAGGGATGGGATGGAGAGGGAGGCGGGAGGGGGGATTGGGAAGGGGAACACATGTAAATCCATGGCTGATTCATGTCAATGTATGGCCAAAACCACTACAATATTGTAAAATAATTAGCCTCCAACTAATAAAAATAAATGGGAAAAAAAAAAAGAGAGAAAGTGAGAGCGCTCTGTGCTGGGGTACAGACACCTCAGGGTGAGCACACTGGAGTTCTCACCTTGACCACCTCTCTCACTGACGTGCTTTCTAAGCACAACTTGTTGACTCCATCATCTGATATCTATATTCTACTGGAATTGCTTGCTGATACTGCAGTGAACTTATCCACTCCCTATCCTAGGTCCCCGAACAAACCAATAAAAAGCAATATGCAAACAGTACGACCTCAGTGAAGTTCACAGTCACTATCACCCACATACCGAAGTCAGAAACCAGGGAGTCACGCTTGACTCTGCAGACTCTTTAATGTAATAGCCCTCACTCAGTACTTCCCCAAGACCACCTCCTCCCAACTCTTCCCCTTCACACCAATTTGTTTCAGACCCTCAGCATTTAGCCCTCAGACTGCTGGACTTTCACAACCAGTTTTAACTGGTTCCTCTGTCTTGCTATTCATCCTTTATAATGTTGCTAGAGAAATTTTTCTGCAATTCCAATCTGATTGTGTCACTCCCCTACTTAAAACTCTTTGGTGCCTGCCCACACCATATGGAAAAAAGCACATTTAGGATATCATTCAATGCCATCAGTGATCTTGCCCCTGCCAAATCACCCCTGCTCCTTTTAGCCCTTCTCTTCATCTCCTGCCCCACCAAACTACTTTGGAGTTGTTCCAATGTGCCAGGGCTCCACACTTCCTCATGGACCACATTTTGGCCATCATTTAAGACACAATCAAACAGCAACTCCTCTGTGAAATCTCTCCTGATAGTACCATAGTCCCAAGTATGCTCTCCTTTGGGCTCCATTCTAATCTTTCATCATTGATCTAAAATAATTTGCGGGCATTTATTTGTTTAGATGTTTGTCTTTTTTGGTAGACCATTCTCAAAGGCAGGGATCTTTTCTTTAAACTCATCTTTATGTCAACACAGTGCCTGACACGTCTGGATATTCAACACACATTAAAGAAAACAATGAAGGTCAATCTCAGACTCTCTCTTCTGTCTGGCCTGTACTTTCTACCCATGTCTGTCATTGCATTTATCACACTAGATTTCAGTAATTTGCTTGGCCATCTTCTGAGGGCTCCCTGTGGATAGGCGCAGGCCAATAAAAGCATCAGTAACAACTATTATTTACGAACTGCTGATTTTATTTTAGGTTCCCTTCTGAGTACTTCAAATATATTAGCTTTATTCTTAACAATAACATCTAAAGTCAGTATTATTAGTGTCAGTTTCGAGATGAAGTTTAGAGAGGCTTAATTGAATGGAGGAGAGAAGAAAACAATCAGGCAATATAGGACAGCAGTTCAAAATAATTATGTACAGAATGCATGTTAATAGTAATCTTTAGTACATCCACTAAAAGAATAGAAAAAGTATATAATTCCCAGCCTACCTGGAGCAAAACTAAGACTTACTATGGCTGAGAAAAGGAAAAAAGTGCAGAAAGGGAAGGAAGAGGGGTTCCAGAAGAAGCTGGAGAGGCAGACAGAGACTGATCACTCAGGATGCTGGGGGCCACATTACACGATTTTAATTTTCATACTAAAAGCAATGGGAGGTCAATCAAAGGCAGTAAGAGATCTACGCTCTACAAAGACTTCTTTGGCTATGGTGTGAAGACCAGACTTAAGGGAGGAAGAGAGAACTTTGCCACCATTGTCAGAACTATTTCCAGGGCACTGCCCCTCCAATCAAGTAATTTTTTTAAAGGTACTATCTTACCTGAAAAAGAAACAGTGATTAAAAAGCTAGAAAATAAAATTCTGGTTTTTGGCTTTAATTTTTTAAGATTTACTTTGTAAGTTAACTGTCTTTGCAGCTACGTTAATGAACATTTCAAATACTAGGCGGCTTTTATTTCTTTGTTCCCTGATACTCCCAGAACACATTCTTCTGTCTAAATATTTAAGTTTGACAGATCATTAGGTCAGATATAGATAATCTCACTGCAACTAAGACATGAGGGCCTTTTAACCTCCTGTTTGTTTGAGCCTAGATCAAGTGACATTTTAATTGAGCACTTCTAATATTATTAAATATCATTAACCTATGAAGCTGCTCTGGAAGCCACTTAGGTTGTAGGGAGGAAAAAGTGAGACTCGTGTTGGAATTAATGAAGCCTGACTTGACTCGCATAAAAAACATTTTTATAAGAAAAGGTAAGCCCATTCTTTAATCTTTTTGGTATTAATTTATCCTTATTGTGATATAATTCACAAACCATAAAATTCAACTTTTAAAGTATACAATTCAGTGGGTTTTCACACAGCCACAAAGTTGTGCAAGCAACACTACTATGTAATTCCAAAATATTTTCATAACCCAAAAATAAATCCCATACCTATTAGCAGTTACTTTCCGACCTGTTCTTCCCCCAGCCCCCATCAACCACTAAACCACGTTCTGACTCTAAGGATTGATCTGTCTGGACATTTCATATAAACAGAATCATATATCATGTGGCCTTTTGTGTCCATTTTGCATCTAGAATAATGTTTTCAAGGTTTAACAATGTCCACTTTTTTTTAAAAAAGGAGAGTATGAACAGAAGACTAAGCAGAGAAGTAAAATGAGCCTCTATGTATCCATCAGTTAGCCTCAAAAGCCCTCAGCCCATCAACACACCCACATACTTCTCACCTAATACCATTTTGAATCAAACCCAAGACACTATATTATTTCTGTATAAATATTTCAGTAAGGGCATATCAGTATGATTGCTACGCTACTCTAACACTGGACTTCTGATTGGGTATTTTTTTCTTTTTAAGAGCCTACCTCTAGCAAAAACTGAATTTTTCCTTTGCTAGGCATTATTTACTTTAAAAAATACATTAAATTTAGGTACTTTTTCTGTGTACTAAAAACACTAAAGAGGAAAAAGGAAAACCAAAGTCCCAGAAATATTTCTGCAGAGGCCGGGATTCAAAGTGATCTAAAATTTGATAAACACCTCAATATTTCTTTTGACAGTCAAAAACCGTCATATGAGGGTTGTTTACTATTTTAGCTTTCCCTTGTCATTCTGGGTAAAGGACTAGAGGTTATTACAAGGGTGTTTTGTTTTGTATCTCAGGATGCGCCAGTTACAAGCCAGAAGGCACTTCAAGTGCCTGAGTGAGGGCTGAAAATGAAGCAATCTCACACAGAAAAGAGGGTTTATGAGTCCAACAGACAGAATTCAGGGTTTTCTTAAAGTTCATTATAGGAAAGGTAGCCAACAAGTAGAATTTCACTATAATAAGGTGAGGGGAAAAATAAAGAGAAAAGAGAAGGGAGCAAGAAGGACAAGGGTGATGGAAGAACGCATACCTGAGCTGTTCTTACCTTCTTGTGAGCTATTAGAAGACAGTTGGAATGCTCGTGTTCACAAGCGATTTCATAGTCAGGGATCAGATCCACCAACTCACAGACAAAGCGCACCACCTCCTCATGCCAGGGCACGTTGGCCATGGTAAGACTGCTCGCCGAACTCTCTCCACAGTAGGTAACACCCTGTGGAAACAGAGACAGTTATGGGCCTATTCAGATGTCACAGATTAAGAGCTTCAGACCCAGACACGCTTCTAGAGGTCATCCAACAAACCAATCCAGGGCTTCCCTGGTGGCTCAGACGGTAAAGAATCTGCCTGCAATGCAGAAGACCCGGGTTCAATCCCTGGGTTGGGGAGATCCCTTGGAGAAGGGAATGCTACCCACTCTAGCATTCTTGCATGGAGAATTCCATGGACAGAGGAACGTGGCGGGCTACAGTTCATGGGGTCATAAAGAAACCGTACATGACTGAGCCAACTAACACACTTTCAAACCAATCCAAGTCAATCCAATCTATATTTTAAAGTGAAGAAAAAGTAATACAAAGATGATAAAATTGGCTTAGAAGCTCATACAAGTAGCAAGTGACAAAAATAGCATGGGGATTCCCAGGCCACGGCTCTCTGCACTCTGACAAAGCTGGGGGCGTGGGTACCTGTGCTTTCTGCTACATCGCCATCTGCACAGTCTACTCACGATGATACTTTTCACCTGATAGTGTGCCTTTCCAATCAGATTCACTCATGCAGTGTAAGAGACTGACTGTCATGGGATTATAATAATGAGGGCATAGCTGACACCCACAAAAATTCAATGAATAATTTACTGACTGGGGAAATAAAATGAGCTCCCATTTCTAGTATAGTTTAGATTTGAGATTGCTAAGAAAGTGAAAGTTGCTCAGTCGTGTCCAACTCTTTGCAACCCCATGGACGATACATTTCATGGAATTCTCCAGGCCAGAATACTGGAGTAGGTAGCCTTTCCCTTCTCCAAGGGATCTTCCCAACCCAGGGATTGAACCCAGGTCTCCCACACTGCAGGCGGATTCTTTACCAGCTGAGCCACAAGAGAAGCCCAAGAATACTGGAGTGGGTAGCCTATGCCTTCTCCAGTGGATCTTTCTGGCCCAGGAATGGAACTGGGGTCTCCTGCATTGCAGGCAGATTCTTTATCAACTGAGCTACCAGGGAAACCTGAGGCTGGTAAACTTTCTGTAAAGGGTCAGATAGGGAATCCTTTCAAATTATTCTCTAAAGAGATCACTTTGTAGTATATTTTGTATGTGGATGTGTATTGGGTTGGCCAAAAAGTTCGTTCAAGTTTTTCACATGTTATGGGAAAACTCAAACAAACTTCTTGGCCAACCCAATATAAACACAGAATCATGCCAAAATGAAAATACATTTGTAGAAATACATATATATATATATACACACACATATATACATGTAGATATATACATGTATCTACCCCTACAGAGATTTTCTCATTCAGTACAAACACATTAAGATAAATTGATTTTTAACTCTTTTGAATTCTACCTGACAGCCCAAGCATCTAAGACCCAAAAGTTCCATAATTAATTTCTTTGACTGGTAAGTTACATAGTGATAAGCGAGTAATGACTAATTTTCAATAATAAGGAATATCTTAACTTTGTAGGCTCTCTAAATACCTAAGAAATCAAACTTACTTGAAAAAAAGATTTGAATAGTCTAGATATGCTGCTACTAAGTAGAGAATAACTAAAATTTAAAAAGATGCTCTCTCTGAGACACACACATACACAGACTGGAGGGGATAGAAAGACTTTAAACGAAAAGCTCACAATGGGCAAAGCAGAGTGATCGTGACCCTACAGATGGCAGAGCTGGGAGGGGGCCAAAAATGCAGATGAGTTCTGCAAAACCCTCTACTCCAGATGGCTGTTCAAAGACTACTGTACACTACACTGAGATGACCTTAGCTGAACATAAACTAGAGGCAACTCAGCTTAATTTCAATAAACTAAAGAATCTTCTCTATTAGCCCAATGATTTACAGAATTCATATAAACTGAGTTCGGGTTTTAGCTGAATAAAAAAAGCAAACAGTAGTTTAAAAAATCTTTAAGAAAGCATAGTTGGAAAACTGTACTGAACTTGCCCAAATGTATTAAAAACACACAAAAATGATTTATTCATAAGTCAAATTAGCCATAAATATGAACTTTACTTCACTTTAAATACTGTTTATGATGGACAAATTATATGAATAACCAAGATAGTGGCTAATTCAGAGGAATTTATTTTTAATATTTACCTTAATTCACTGAAGCAGGGGTTTTAGGTAAGATCTTATATTCATGACAATGGCTTTGGAAAATAGTTTAATTGATTTAGCCATGCCGCTGGTGTAGTAGTTATCATGCAAGATTCCTGGGTGGCGCAGATTATGCTTTGTACTTGGGCTTCCCTTGAGATTCAGCTGGAAAGGAATTACCTGCAATGCAGGAGACCTTGGTTCGATTCCTGGATCGGGAAGATCCCCTGCAGAAGGGATAGGTTACCCACTCCAGTATTCTTGGGCTTCCCTCATAGCTCAGCTGGTAAAGATTCTGCCTGCAGTGCAGGAAACCTCGGTTCGATCCCTGGGTTAGGAAGATCCCCTAGAGAAGGGAAAGGCTACCCACTCCAGTATTCTGGCCTGGAGAATTTCATAGACTGTATACCCTATGGGGTCGCAAAGAGTCAGACACGACTGAGACATTTTCACTTAACATTGATTATTCAGCAATAATAAAGCACAATATGCTAAGGAGGGATTTGGTTTGGAAAGGAAATGAAAGTGTGACTGTCACAGGTCATCACTTGGCCTTCACCAATACTTTCTCTGTATGTTCACATTACAGATTTTAATTAACAAAGTATTTTCTTGTAAAAATTCTCTTCTTAGCCAAACAAAATCCTCGAGGTGGGCAGTATGGGTTCCTTCCTGAGCCAACTACAGAGCCCAAGCCTTCATCGCGACACAGCTGCAACAGGTAGAAACCTGCCCCAGTGAACCGGGGCCTTCCCTGGTGGCTCAGAGGGTAAAGAATCCACCTGCAATGAGGGAGACCTGGGTTCGATCCCTGGGTTGGGAAGATCCCCTGGAGGAGGGCATGGCAACCCTCTCCAGTATTCTTGCCTGGAGAGTCCCCATGGACAGAGGAGCCTGATGGGCTACAACACATGGGGTTGCAAAGAGTCAGACACGACTGTGCGACAAAGCACGTACCCAGCAGTGCGCTGGTCTCCAGCAGCTGCCCCTCGGGGGCTCCCCACTCTGCATGGGCTACTTCACATCACGCCACACTCCTGTCCACCGGCGACCCGCCTGGACCTGATTCCTGGTCGCACTTGCCCCTGAACTGTCTCAAGATGTTTCATTTTCCCTCATACCACAGCTCTCTGCCACCTTCTCCTACCAGCACGACCCCCCATTTATCACCAGCACCATGTTCTTTCCTCACAACTCTGAAAAAACAACATCCTTAAGGAAACAAATTGGAACGATGTGGCGGCTGAAAGCACTCACTCCAGATATCTGCAGGCTGAGCAGTGACAGGCAGACCCAGAGAAGTTCCCGAGGAGCAGGACCACTTACGTGTCTTCATATTTGTGGTAAAAAGCACCACCCACACCATTCCATTTGGAGAAGGAAATGGCGACCCACTCTAGTATTCTGGCTGGGAGAATCCCAAGGACAGAGAGGCCTGGTGGGCTACAGTTCATGGGGTCGCAGAGAGTTGGACACAACTAAGTGATTCACACACACACACACACACCATTACATTACACTGGTGTCTTCTGCAGGGACCACTCTGCTCAAGGAGATGGGGGCCAGCAGGTCTTTTTTATAGGCTGCTTAGAAAGTTCACCTGGGGATTCAAAGTCTATGGGAAGAGCAGTATTTTGGCTCTTGAAATTCTAATTATACTGACTGGGTATCAAAAGGCTCCTGATATTATTCTTTTGTCCTTGATCGTCTGAGAACAGAAGAAATGTCTTTGTAACTTTTTGCAGCAATACATGTCACTCTTTTAAAAATGTTTCAATCACTGCCCACCACCCCCCCAACACCAGCCCAAATTTCTCAGCATAGCACCTGAGGCCTTCTTACTAGACTCAGCATCTAGTCTTTCCCCAGCTAAATTCTCCACGTTTCTTTGATCTTTGGCCAGGAACCCCCATCCCATCTAATCCCAAATTCATCATGTCTTGTGCATATCTCTTATCACATAATGGGCATAAATCCTGAGCTCTCAAAGGGCAGAAACTGTACCTTGTTCTTCTCTGTACCCTCAACCAATCTGTTCTAAGATCAAGTCACAGATTTCTTCCATGACATTAGACTTCATAACTCTTTTCTAATACAAAATTTCCTTCATATGTTTCATGACTTTTCTGCTCTTTAATGGTTATGAACCAACTGAAACCACTGCTCAGGTACTGCTGCATACTTGAACAACTAACAATTGTAAGGAATCTCACCAATATGACCAATATTCCTTACATTTGTGTGCAGAAAGAGGGCGAGATATGCTAAGCCATTTATTTTGCAAGGTGCATTCTGCAAGGACTGAGCTCTGTCGAGAGTCACAGTGCTAACGGGAAGAAGGTTTTAAATCATTTGACAACAAATAATTACTGCACTTACTCATCTCAAGGTGCAGTGCTAGGCACAGAATACAAAGACAGTATTTCATTTACAAAATGGATTGTGCTATGAAAGCTTCTCAATAAGGCAGATGTTTACAACGCCGAACACATTTTCTTAAACAAGTAAGCAAATAACGATGGTTAACTTTCTCAGGCTAGCAAATAGAGGCCCATTTAAGCCTAATGAACCCAAAATACATGATAATTTACAGGGAATGGAACAGAGAGATGTTTTATGACACTAAAACTGAAAGTAAAGAGAAAATCGATATAATAAGCAGCTTCTATTGATTCATTTTTAATAATATGCTTGATGGAAAGTGATCTAAGCAGTTATTGAACCCAGGCATATGTTACCCCCTTGAATTCTCAACCAAAGCTATTAAATTGAAATTATTAGTCTAATTTTAATACTGAGGAAATTTAGGCTCAATGAAGGTAAGTAATCTGTCCCAGGTGACATCAGTACCTTTTAAGAATACAGCAAAGTTCACACATCTTCCCCACTGGAGACTATGAGAGACACTGCTACACCCTCCACGTTCACACACACATCCAGGAAATCCAGGGAAAGGATATGAATGGTATCTGAGAGCCCCAGGTATATCACTATCCCAGGGTCATCCTATATTATCAATTTCACATCTTTAGGGCATTCATGTGACCTTGAGGTACTATTAAGCTTTAACACTAACTCCTTTTGAAGGTTAGACCCTGGGAGACATTTTTTCTTTTTTTACCAAGAGATAGGTAAGAGATGGGCTTCTCTGCTGGCTCAGATGGTAAAGAATCTGGCTGCCCATGCAGGAGATGCGGGTTCATCCCTGTGTCAGGAAGATACTTTGGAGAAGGAATGGTTACCCACTCCAGTATTCTTGCCTGGAAAATCCCATGGACAGAGGAGGCTGGTGGGCTACAATCCGCAGGGTCACAAAAAGTTGGACACAACTCTGCGACTAACACTTCACTTCACAGGTAAGAGAGAAACCTCCAGGTGCCACTTGGTATCAACGTGCGAATTTTTTCCTAATTTGTCCGTTTGCTAAAGGTCAAAGGGCCTAGTCTTCTGCCTTCACACCCACATCCTGTCTCTACGGGAGCTGTGGAGTGAGTACCACCCGGCAGTCTCCCTTCTTCCAGCCCCTAAGGAATCCCCTTACAGGCCTGACAGATTAACAGCTCTCTCAAAAGTATGTTTACCATAACGCTTACTTCTAAAAGTTTGTTTTTGGAGGAAGCTGACGTTATCTTAAGCTGCCATACTGCTGGCTCTTATCAGTTGTTTTTTGGAGTGGGTTTATTGTTATTATTTTTAAAACTCTTCCATTTTAGAAAAATTTAACTCTAATAAGAAAAAACAACAAAAAGTTCCCTTTTCAGACATGGAATAGTTGAACCCTACTTAACAGGAAAGCAGGCCTTCTCCATTTACTGATTTCGCTTCAGTCATGTGAATTATAAAAAGTAATGCATGCTCACTGCAACAATTCACATAACACAGAAATATGAAAAGTAAAACAAGCCTTTCCTTCCCCTTCTCCCAAACAGAACAGTTAACAGTCTGATATGTATCCTTCCATACTTTCCTTATATAAATGTATGTAAACATATACTGTGAAAATTTACTCAAACAATAATTATTCTATAACTTGCTTTGCTTCTTAATAATATACTATCTTCTGTAAACATTCCTTTTCCTACTTCCGTTAAAAAAAACATACTTCACTGCCTTGCTGGACAAATGAGAGATGAATTTAGTAAACCATGTGATCTAATCCTCAAAGGCCCAGGTACTTGAGGGGCTTCCCTGGTGGTGGTCCAGTGGTTGAGAATTCGCCCTGCAATGCAAGGGACACTGGTTCAACCCCTAGTCTGGGAAGATCCCACATGCCATGGGGCAACTGAGCCCACATGTCACAGCTACTGATGTCCTTGGGCCCAGAGCCCGGGCTCCACAACAAGAGATGCCACCACAACGAGAAGCCCAAGCACTGTAACCAGAGCAGCACCCACTCACCAGAACGAGACCGCCCGCGCACAGCAGCGAAGACCCAGCACAGCCAAAAATCAATCAATCAATATAATTAAAAAAAAATGCCCAGGTACTTGATATTACAGAGTCAAGTGACCATCACATACTTTCTCCTGGTACAACACAAACTGTTTTCTATTACCCTATATTTTAAAAATTTAAATATGGCATTTTACATCGTGATTAGATTACACACTTCTCCAAGAATTTTTCAATTAAAAAGAAAAAGTCTCTCCAAGTAGCTCATTTTACTTCTGTAGATGTGGCCTTGCTCAGCAAGACATCCATTTCCCAAACAGCATATCCAAATTTAGGCACAAACTCTGTACCTATGGTGCTTTGACGAGGCCTGGCACGTGGAGAGAGCACAGAAATATTTGTTAAATGCAGGGATAAAACAGTAAAATGGAAATCTTGTTTGAAAGAAACTATGTCATTATAACATCTCAGCTACAGGCAAGAAGGCTTCATCTATTTCCAAGTCATAGTAATAGTTTATCCAAATACAAAATGCCCATCAGAGAATTACACTGTTTACAAGGTGGTCATCTTTCATTAAAAAATAATTCTGGTTGATTCTTTTCAGATTGTAAAATATCTTGTTCATTAAAGAAAACATGAGTGCAAAGAAAGAAGGAAGGAGAAAAAAAGGTGATGGTGTGATTCAGCCAAGTTGCTTAATAATAGATGTTTTACTGCAATATAATTTGAAGCAACATTCTTTAATAGCTAAGTCATAAATTAAACCACCACTAATCATTGACATTGGCAAAGTTTTGTTAAGCCAAGGCATATATTTAAGATGTAGTTTGTATCTTTGCATCATTAGAGTTCTTGCCAAGAGGAGCCTTTTGAAATTAAGAACAACTTTAAAAGTGTCTTTGACCTGACTAGAGATTGCTACACACTCAGACAGCAATATTTCATCTGCTCCAACCTCCCCATCCCTCCAGAAGACAGTCATACAGAATGCTGAACTTACTAAAAGAGAGCTCTAAAACTGAAATATCCTTTGATATGACAGAGTGCACCCAGCTTCATAAACATGAACTGAAGAGTGGAGCTTTGACAGACTAGGTGAATTTTCTGGTCACTTTTTCTCATTTTTGCATATTCTTAGTTGTCCATGAAAGCCTAGCATATTATCTGCCTCTTAATATTCTACAACTTTAACTACTTACTATCTCACACTGATGACTTCCAAGTCATTATTGCCAGGCTTGCCTCATCCCCAGGACTCCAGCCTTATATATAACCTATGGCTTATTTGAACATACCCTTAGATATTTAAAAGCTATCTCAAATTACTCAGGCTGACACAAAAACTCATGAAATCGCTCCCCAAATCTGTCTCCCTTCTCCACTGGTCTTTTCCACATCAGCAAACTGTGCCACATCCACACGGTTGCTTAAGCCAAAAACCTAGGTACTATTTTGATTCCTTTTATTCTGTCATTCCCTATATCATCTAACAAGTTCAGGTGGATCTACTTTCAAAATTCATCATGAAAGCACCCACTCCTCTCCAACTATATCACCAAAGACCTTCCCCAAGCCATCACACCTTTTCCTTGGCAAAAGTTTTGTTACTGGTCTACCTACTTCTACTACTGCCCTTGTAACCAACTCACGGCAACAGCAGGGTGATCTTTTAAAATCATAAATCAGATCTCATCACTCTCTAGCTTTTAAAATCCTTTCCAAGTACACCAGGTATAAAAAAAAGTTGTATCATTAAACTTAGTATAAAATCTGATTCTCTCATCCTTGTGTGAAAGGCCTAACAAAATCTGGCCCCAGCCCCCTTCTCTGATTCATCTTGTACCACAGCCAACTCCAAACGCCCCAGAGGTCACAAAGGCCCTCTTGCAGACTAGCTGTGTCATCTGCCCAGAATTCTCTGACCCCAAGCCTTTGAATATTGTGTTGCTTCTTCTTACTCAAGTATCTATTTTTAAGAGTCATCTCCTCAAAAAACCTTCCTGCTTACGAAATCTAAAACAGTCAACCACAATATCTAGCAAAACAGCATATCCATGGATCCTCTCACACATCAATCCACTTACAGGTATCTATCCCAAAGAAACACTGGCAAAAACATGACATTAAATGCCGCCTGCTGGAAATCACCACCAATGAAATAGTCTTGAAATGCAAACACACACACACACACACACACACACACATGATCAATCTTCTTTTGATCTAACTACCAACCCACAGAAAATATATGGGGCAGAAGAATATGTAATAGGTCAAAAAATAAATTTTTGTTTTAAAATGTAAAAAAAAATGGAACTAACCAGGATAAATGACCCATTTTTTCTAACAACATAAATTACTAGGGGAACAAAAAACCCATGGAAGCAGAACTAATAGACTAAAAAAATTAAAGACAGAAATAATCCAATTCTAACCCTTACTTGGATCTAGATTTTCAAATAACCAAGACAGTTGGTTTAAGAGGATATGATGTATATACACACAATCAAATATTACTCAGGCATTAAAAAGAATGAAATATTACCATTTGCAGCAACACAGATCATCTAGAGAATATCATACTAAGTGAAGTAAGTCAAAAAAAGACAAATGTTACAGGGGATCATTTATGTAAAGAATCTTGAAAAAAATACAAATGAATCTACATACAAAATAGAAACAGACTCACAGACATAGAAAACAAACTTAGGTATTACCAAAGGGGAAAGGGAAGAGTAAATTAGGAATATGGGATTAATAAACAAACAGTACTATACATAAAATAGACAAGCAACAAGGATTTACTATATAACACAGGGAACTATATTCAATATCTTATAATAAGCTATAATAAAAAATAACCTGAAATAATATATATAACTGAATTACTTTGCTGTATATCTGAAACTAATACAATATTGTAAATCAACTCTATTTCAACTAAAAAAATACTGTTAATCGGTTGAGTTTGAAACCTTATATGCCCCAAAACTTAAGAATTTACTATTAAAACTGTTTAGTTGTAAGAAGAGTACTCTGAATAAGTGCTTAAAGTGAGTGCATATCTTTCAAAAATACACACGGAAACAGCTATAGGTAATGGTATAATGTGAGGATTTGCTTGAAAATAATAGGTAAGGGCAGGAAAATGGGTTGGAGTACAGTTGAAACATGAGCTGGTAATTTTTGAAGCCGGGTAATGGATGGATGGGGGTTCATTACATCAGTCTCTCTACTTTTGTATATATTTGAAGTTTTCCATAGCAAAGGTTTATTTAAAAGTCAATTACTCACTATAACAGTGTTCTACTTCTCCGCATATTAAAGTTACTATGCAGTGGACAGTACATTTATTTTCTCTTGACAGTCTATGGCTCGCTAAAATATAAGCTTTTTATATGTGAGAGCAAATGCTTGGTCTTTACTGTTCTTATCCCCAATGGCTAGAACAGTGCCAGGATCTTGATTAATATTTTTGCATGAATAAATCAAACATCCAGGACCTCATGTAGGGTTTTAGAAGGGCTTCCCTGGTAGCTCAGACGGTAAAGCGTCTGCCTACAATGCAGGAGACCCGGGTTCGATCCCTGGGTCGGGAAGATCCCCTGGAGAAGGAAATGGCAACCCACTCCAGTATTCTTGCCTGGAAAATCCCATGGACTGAGGATCCTGGTAGGCTACAGTCCATGGGGTCGCAAAGAGTCGGACACTACAGAGCAACTTCACTTCACTTCACTTCAACTCCACCGTAGCCAGCAAAGTGCCAGGGGAAGTGTGCCCAGCACTGGCCAGCAGGGGCTTACCTTCACCTCGATAAAGTCAGGGTTCCCCAGGGACACCAGCTCGGCATAGGCCTGGAGCTCATCCACGTTCCATGCCTTCACTAGAGTCAGTCTGTAGACAGTACGTTGTTGCTAAAAGACAGGAAAAGACAACTTTGTTTTTAATCACCTTGGAAGATTTTCAAATTTCTTCAACCCACAGAAAACCCAGGCAATGTGAAATCCGGTATGAACTTTTAAAAATTGAAGTTTACACTTTGTAGAAAAAGATGAAAAAAAGTAAACAATATCATAAGACTCCCAGAAGCCTTATAGGCACAAATATTGGCATATTTCTCTTCTCTCACTAATAGTATCTAACACTAGATAAGTGCTAGTTGCTCAGTCATATCTGACTCTTTGCAACCCCATGGACTGTAGCCCGCCAGGCTCTCTGTCCATGGGATTCTCCAGACAAGACTACTGTAGTGGTTAGCCATTATTCTCTTCTCCAGGGGATTTCCTGACTCAGGGATGGAACCTGGGTCTCCTGCATTGCAGGCAAATTCTTTACTGTCTGAGTCATTAACACTGGATAAGACACCCAAAAGTTTCTTAACAAATACACTGATTCCATTTGGTCAGAAATAGTAAATTGACTAAATAGTTTTAGACTGTCAAAAATGAATTCAAATAACCTTCAGACTCTCTGTTATCAATCACTCAAACTATTTATGATAAGGGTTTTTAACTTACACTTTTCCTCTTTCCTGCTTTCTTACTACTTAATGATCCCTAGTTGGCAGAAAAGGCACAGTGATGAACTGTCAATGTTGCCATTTGTTTGTCTATCATGTAAAAAAAAGGTACTGATTTTCTGAAAAGCAACTAGACGACAGTCATACAAGCCTTTAAAAACTTTATACACTTTGACTTTCCTTTCCAGGACCCTAGACAAACTGTTAAAAGTTCAAGGACTAACTCAAACATCTCAAAACATGATTAATGGTAGTTTAAAATCTACAAGAGTGGGGGCAGAACCTATGACTTGCCTATAACCAGTAGAATACGGCAAAAGTGATTGGTGCTTGTGGTTATGTGCGAATGATTGCATCCATTTGGAGCAAGTTCCTGGGCAGTATCCATGCTGCTAAACCTCAAACCATGCTTTAAGTAGCAAGGCTCATTATACTCAAGAGAAAGACAAAGTGAGATGACAGTTGAAAAGAATGATACCAATCTCTACATGCCCCCCAATGTCCACAGCAGCATTTATTTACAATTCCCAAGATATGGAAGCAACTTAAATGTCCACCGAAAGATGAGTGGATAAAGATGTGGTATATATAAACAACAGAATATTGCTCAGCCATACAAAATAATGAAATTTTGCCATTTGGAACACCATGGTTGAACTTGGAGGAGATTATGCCAAGTGAAATAAGGCGGTCAGTGAAAAACAAACACTGAATGATATCACTTATATGTGCAATCTAAAAAAAAACACAACAAACCAGTGAATATAACAAAACAGAAACGGATATAGAGAATAAATTAGTGGTTACCAGGGGCGAGAGGAAAGGAGGGAGGAGGGAGATAGGGGTAGGGGATTAAAAGATATAAACCATCATGTATAAAATAATCCACAAGGATATATTGTACAGCACAGGGGAATATAGCCAATATTTTATAATAACTATAAATGGAGTATAATCTTTTTGCAAATTGCTATATTGTACTCCTGAAACTTACATAATATTGCACATCAACTATACTTCAATTAAAAGAATACCAATCTCTCTACTTTTAATTATATCTGAAGATAACCAAGAGATGAAGAGATGAATATCATTAGGTGGCCATTTTAGAAAATGCACTCAAAACTTATTTTTAAAATGCAGCATAAAGAAAAGAAAAAAAGTGAAGTTGCTCAGTCGTGTCCGATTCTTTGCGACCCCATGGACTGTAGCCTACCAGGCTCCTCCCTCCATGGGATTCTCCACGCAAGAGTACTAGAGTGGGTTGCCATTTCCTTCTCCAGGGGATCTTGCAAACTCAGGGATCGAACCTGGGTCTCCCGCATTCCAGGCAGATGCTTTAACCTCTGAGCCACCAGGGAAGCCCCAAAATGTAGCATATAAAGCATGAAAAGACACACTTCTTCCAGATTCCCTTTACATAGCTAGAATTCACCCAATGCCAAAACCTAACAAAAATGGTAGAGAACTGCAGGCCAATCTCACTTGTATTCATACATGCAAAAGTCTTACCAAAATTTTAGCAAAATAAATTCAGCATTATGTTAAAAATTCTAGAAAAGGAGAGATGATTCAATATTAGTGAAGTCACTTAGTCATGCCTGACTCTTTGCAACCCATGGACTGTAGCCCACCAGGATCCTCTGTCCATGGAATTCTCCATGGACACTGGAGTGGGTTGCCATTTCCTTCTCCAGGGAATCTTTCCGACCCAGGGATTGAACCTGGGTCTCCTGTATGGCAGGTGGATTCTTTACCATCTGAGCCACCAGGGAAGCCCATTCAATATTAGGTTATGTATTAATATTAATATAATTCATCACATTAATATTGTGACACAGAAAAATCAATCAGTCATCTTATAGATATAGTTTAAACTCCATCCCTGATTTTAAAACAAAATAGAATGAACTGAAAAACCATTTGGTAAACTCAAAAATTAAAAAACTTACCATTAACATAAAGAAAACACCCTCGAGTCAATAGTCCAAGTCATTCTTATAGATGTAAAAAAGAGAGGTATTTCTATTTAATCAGACTAACAGCAGAATGTCCACTCTATTATCTTTATAAACACTTTTCTGAAAGTTAAAATCAAAGCAATAAGGCAAGAACAAGACTAATTGAATAGTATACCAAAAAAAAAAAAAGTACAGTATATCACTAAAAAAATAAAAAAGTGCTAGTATATTACTTTAAAAAAGTGATAGTATATCACTTGCAAATGATATAGTTGGCTTCCTGGAAACCTAAGAAAATCAACTAAAAATCACATCAAGTCAAATTGGCCAGTGACCAAATAAAAATAGAAAAATAAGCAGCTTTCCTAGCATAGAGTGGTAGGATAGATGTGGACTCTGAAAGTGAAAGTCGGTCCAGCTCTTTGCAACTCCATGTACTATACAGTTCATAGAATTCTCCAGGCCAGAATACTGGAGTGGGTAGCCTTTCCCTTCTCCAGGGATCTTCCCACCTAGGGATCGAGCCCAGGTCTCCCGCACTGCAGGTGGATTCTTGACCAGCTGAGCCACAAGGGAAGTCCAACAATACTGGAGTGGGTAGCCTATCCCTTATCCAGGGGATCTTCCTGACCCAGGAATCAAACCGGGGTCTCCTGCATTGCAGGCAGATTCTTTAGCAACTGAGCTATCAGGGAAGCCAGTTCAGACTGAATCTCAGACCACATACTAGCCATCTTTAACTCTCTGACTCAGTTCCTCCCTGGGTAAAACGCAGGTTTCGCACAGGACTGCAAGTGTTCATCTACATAATGCTCCGGCTTCCCTGGTGGCTCAGCTGGTAAAGAATCCGCCTGCAATGCAGGAGGATCAATGTTTGATCCCTGGGTTGGGAAGATGCCCTGGAGAAGGGAACGGCTACCCACTCCAGTATATTGGCCCAAAGAATTCCATGGATTCTATAGTCCATGGGGTCGCAAAGAGTCAAACATGACTGAACGACTTTCACTACTACATAATACTTAGATCCATGCTGGCAACAGGAAGTCATAATATGTATTAGCTATTATATGCCATATATATGCTACATATATACTATATATATGTATACTAGCATATACATATATATTACAAAGCACAAATTCTACTTTACAAAATACAACTATAAAATACTTGATGATTATTTATGAAATAACATGGACAGTGAAAAGAGGAAACATTTCTGAGACCATAACAAAAAACTAGCCTACATGGAGAGCCATGATAGATTTCTAAATATAATGTAATTCCAATAGGAGTTAAAAATTCTTTTCAACAAATAAACTAGCAGTGATACCAACAAAAACAACAGCAGGAGTTGGCAACGAGTCAGCCCTTACTATGTGCCAGCTGTTGTGTTTAGTATCTTAGCAAAGATTCCAATATTTGTCTCTTCTTTGCAACAAATCTTATAAAATAGGTTTATTATCTTCACATTATAGATATGAAATTGAGGCCCAGTGCTGCTAAATAAATTTCCCAAAGCTACACAATTGGATAGCAGCAGAGCTCAGATATGAACCCAAGCAGAATGAATCCAAGGCAGACTCTATCTCTCATTGCTAAACCTTCTCAAATTGTGAAATAAATCATGCGAAGAGAAATGTACATAAAACACAAATGTATCGCTCAACAGATTAACACAAAGAAATATCCATCGCCCACCCAGCACCATCTATTCCCTTCACCTGAAAGCTATCTGATATTCTGACTTCAACATTAAATTTTAGACTTGTGCCTATGTTTGAAATGTATATAAAGAGAACCATATATTCTTTTGTGTCTTGCTTTTCTCACACAACATGGTGTTTATACAGTTCATCCATGTTGCTGTATGTTAGGATCTGCTCATTTTGTTATCTAACATTCCATTACATGAGTATACAATAATTCACTCAGCCATATCCCCACTGATAGACATCTAGATTATTTCTATCTTTTAGCTGTTGTAAAACAATGCTGCAAATTTATGGTTCCTAGGGGTGGGGGGGGAGGATAAGTTGGAAGATTGGGATTGATGTATACACAACACTATATATAAAATAGTAACTAATAAGGACCTACTGTATAGCATAGAGATCTCTCAATACTCTATAAAGGCCTATGTGGGAAAAGAAGTATATAAATATATATACAATATAAATTTTATATATTTGTATTTTATATAAATATAAATATAAAATAAATAAATTAAATATATTTTATATATTTTCTATATATTTATATATAAATATATTTTAAATATAATATATATAAAACTGATTCACCTTGCTGTACACTTGAAAATAACCCAACATTGTAAATTAACTATACTCCAATAAAAATTAAAAGAAAAACAATGCTGTTATCTCTCATAACACTAGAGTTTAGCTTTTTCTACTTTAGGGAATTTTATGAAATGCTCTTATGACATGTGTTCTTCTATGTCTGCTTCTTTTACTGAATTTAATTCACTGAATTTGATGGTGACTCTGGCTTTAGATACATTTTTACTGCTGTTTAGTACTCAAGTATATGAAAATATTAACTACTAGTGAAAGTTGTTGGTTGGTTGGTTGTTTTCCCAGCATGGACTCTTACAAAACACCACTGCAAAGAGTGTTACTGCACCTGACTCCTGATAGACATGTTTCTTTGATGTTCCTAAGAGTGGAAATGTTGGATCAGAGGAAGTGCAGGTATTTTGCCAGACTGGTTTTCAAGGTCATTTCACCACACATCCACTTGCAGTGGATCACAGTTCCAGCTGCTTCTCATCTTCAACAACTCTTGTTGGTAGTCTTTTAAAACTTGAGCCATTTTCATGCTGTTCTATTTTGTATCTGTCTGTTTACTGATGAAGTTGAGTATGTTTTTGGCCATTCTGATCTCTACTTTTGTGAAGTATTTGAGTGTCTTGAATATTTCTCTATAGGGATAATGGTTTTTTTACTACCGTGTTTTTCAAATTCTTTATATATCCTGGCTATAAGAACTCAGTTATAACTGTATCAGAAATATTTTCATCTGCTTTAAGGCGTTCCTTTTTACTTTCTGCATATATTTTGATCAACAGAAGTAACTGATTGTAGTACATTTACCTTTTATCTATAGCATACTAATGTTCAGATGATTAAAGACAAAGAAAAGCACTACTATGGGATTACAAAAAAAGGAATGTCATTAGATTTTATTTCAAATGATCAGATTCACATTCTGGGTTTCACTGTATCTGTAGGGAGCCTGCTCAATGGGACAGTTTTGGAGACTTTAAAGTCTATATAAAATTAGTTAAAGCAATTCCTAAAGTCTATATAGAAGAAAGTGGAGTTATACTCCAGTTAGATCAAATTAAAACAAAAACTGAGCATAGATGATGCTTGAGAGGTGAGAGCTGGAATTGCCTTTGCAAAGGACATACTTAACACTTTATATTATCCTTTTAGATAAAAAAAAAGAGAGAGAGAGAAAGAGAGAGGGAAAACTGGAGTACATATTGGATTTGTAGTAATTTAATTCAAACAAAAAATATCTTTCCCCAGTTTGGGGATGTAATTAGTAAATGTCATTTGTGTAGGTTTTGGATTGGTTATTACTGCAGGGTTTTCTGAATGTGTCATATTGTCTAGTAGGGGACACGGATGGTGTGATATTGGGTCAGTCAAAAGGTACATTCGGGGTTTTTTGTTACATCTTATGGAAAAACCCAAATGAACTTTTTGGCCAATCCAACACCATGGATGCTGAAGCTGAAACTCCAATACTTTGGCCACCTGATGCGAAGAACTGACTCATAGACCCTGATGCTGGGAAAGACTGAAGGCAGGAGAAGGGGATGATAGAAGATAAGATGCCTGGATGGCATCATCAACTCGATGAACACGAGTTTGAGCAAGCTCCAGGAGTTGGTGACGGACAGGGAAGCCTGGTGTGCTGCAGTCCATGGGGTCACAAAGAGTCAGACACAAATGAGTGACTAAACTGAACTGAATACTATGGAATATAAAAACGAAGATGAAAAGTATCCAGTTAGGCAAAAAGTTTAGCTACTTTCTGTTCAAGCTACAATGTGATATGTGAAATGTCACAATGTGAGTTGTTAAAAAAAAAAAAAATCAACTATTTGGCATGTTATAATTTCATGTATTATTGGGGTTTTTCAATCATTAAATTTATTCATTTTTAATTGAAGGATAATTGCTCTACAATATTGTGTTGGTTTCTGCCGAACCTCAACATGACATGTATTTGTTTAATTTAAGAGTCTAATATACTTTTCCCCTAGTGGTGAGAACAGACACAATAAATGGGAGGCGGGGTGATCTGAAAGTTACATGACAACAAATGCACAGCTGGGCTGTGCAGCGAGAGACCTAGACCTTCACCTCTAGACTTTAGATCAGATCTTTGTGACAGATTTTAAATTTGAGTTTCAACTTATTATGTTTCTTAGAGGGAAGCAATACATGGACTGAAAATACATGAAGTGAAAATTGAGGTCGAAATTCCAAAGGTAAATGTTAAATGCTTATCAAAGGGAACTGCATGGGGAGGCGGGGAGGCAGGCAGTATAAAGAATCAAGTACAAAGTAGAAAAGGCCTGAGTGAAGAAAAGAGGAAAAAAGTATAAAATGAGGAAAAGAGTCCACAGTAGCAATGAAGCTACTGGACCCCTGAGTCAACTGTGCAAGCTTAGGTGCGCTCTTTGCCCCTCTGTAAAATAGGAAGAGAAACAGTATCTGTATCTCATAGTATTGTTGTTAAATTAGAAGAACTAAGACAAAGAACCTAGAACACAGTCCCCACAGAGAGAAAACTATGAAGAAATTTCGGCTACCACCACCACCAGCAGTTACAGAGATCCATTCATTTGATCACACAGATATCAACTCAACCAACAGTCACCAGGTGTTAACACTAGGTGCTGAAGATATAGCAGTGAACGAAGCAACCACCATGTCAACTGTTGTATAATCTACATTCTATTCTAGTAAATGAACAAACTCAAGTCAGAAAAGACATTAGCAATAATGGTTAATACCAGAAGAGGAGAAGAGCCAGGAAACTATCAAGGCAAGACTTCAACACTCCTGCCTGGCTCCACAAGCCATGAAAACCAGATAGAATATTGACCAGATCATATCATGCTTGTCAAAAAAATGAGTTTGAACTCCTTAAAACAAAAAAACAACTTAAAATTGAAACAACCCCTCTTTGAAAACCATTGTTTCTAAAATCAAAGGAATATGTGTTCGCCAATACTAGAAACTGAGCGATGAGAATTCTTTTAAAGACCTTAGAAAGCATACCTGTTCTTAAAATGGGTTTAATTAGCCAAGAGTTATTTTTTTGCTTTTGGTTTTGGTTTTGGTTTGGTTTTGTGTGGCTGTGCCAGGTCTTAGCTGCAGCATGCAGGATCTTTAGTTGTGGTGTGCGAGCTCTTAGTCGTGGCATACAGGAGCTAGTCCCCTGACCAAGAATTGAACCCAAGCCTCCTGCACTGGAAGCACAGAAACTTAACCACTGGACCACCAGGGAAGTCCCTTAATTAAGTCTGATGCTGTTCATGGGAGACAAAACAAAATGTGTCAATCTGATAGGTCAAGTAACGCAAAAAAGTAGAAAATAAATTCAAAGATATAACTCAAGATTCAAAAAAGTAGAAAATAAATTCAAAGATATAACTCATGATGCAGCTAAGTAAAGTATTCTTCATATTCAAAGACAGGAAGGAAAACTATTACAGAATTATTCCCAAAATAAATTAACTAAGCAACCAACTAATTTAAACTTTTATGAGTAATGGAAAATGTAGATCAAGGAAAGATGGGAAGGACAGTTTTATAAGACTCAGTGAAGAAAATCCAACAGGAAAAGAAATCATAAAGGAAACACATCAAGACATTAATAGTGCTTACTTATAAGGATCAGAAGGGTTGTAGGTTTATTTACATTCCTCTTTAAACACCTGTGAAAGTGTTAGTTGTTCAGTCATGTCCAACTCTGTGTGACCCCATGGACTGGAGCCTGCCAGGCTCCTCTGTCCATGGAATTCTCCAGGGAAGAATACCAGAAAGGATTAAAGTGTTTAACATACACATTATGAGTCTCAGAAGGAGAGGTGAAAATGACAGCTAAGATCATGGTTACATAGGAATTCCCTGTATTATTCTCTCTTTTCTTGAATGTTTTAAAAAACCATATTAAAAAGGTTCAACAATTTATCTTGACAGATGCAATTCAAGACAAACTTGAGCTGAGGCTGTGTCAAAACAAGATAAAATGGTCTCCTAAAACATGGCTCTGAGTTACCAGTAATCAAAGAAATGCAAATTGAAGCAGTAATGAGGTACCATTTTGGCTTATCAGATTGGCAAAGATTTTTTTTTAAATAGCAATATTCACTGCTGCCTAGAGTACAGCAAGACAGAGAAATTCATTCACTGATGGTAAAAGCATAATTCACTACAAACATTTTGGGAAGTAGCATGGCAACATGATTAAAGTCTCTGAAAAATACTCAAATCTGTTGATCCAATAACTACATTTCTAAAGATGTAAGCCTCTGGAAATGATAAAATTTGTGGACAAATACTGATGAATAAGAAGGTTCATTTCAGCTTTATTTGTAATAATGAGATACTATAAATATCTCAATCCCAAGAAATAGCTAGATGATTTATGATACAGCTATTTAACACTAAAGATGATTATTTCAGGACAGCGGTCATGAATCTGAACATGGCAGAGAAACATACTCCTAACTGTGAGAGTTCCATATGGATGTGAGTCTCAGAAAAAAGGAAGGATGGAGGTGGGAGACCTGTTTTTCTTTTGAACCTTTGCTCCTATTGATAATAACTGTTTTAAAAGAAAGTTTAATAATAAGGGGTAATTTTTATGTAACAGCATCAAAATTTTTAAAAGTTAAAAACAAAATTGTACACGTACTACAGTATTAATGACATAAATACATATACACAGTAGAAACACAAAAATTTGAGAAGGAAACACAAGAAAAGTTATGGGGTCAGAAAACCTGTGCGTGCACACACACACACACACACACACACATATATTTTTTAATATTAATAGTATTGACTCTTTAGATGAGAATGGATCAGTTTAAAAGTTTCTTGATATGCCTAATCTTAATTATCCTTAAAACAGATCCCTCAAATAAAATTCTCTGCTCAAAAACCAGAAATCTGGTAAAGGAGGTAGAAAAAGATTTGCCTTAGGTTCAGCTGAGCCTCAGAAGACCATGCAAATCAACTTGAATATGAGACAGTGTGGCCTGAATTTGAAGAGTCATGGACCTCTGTGTTACTTATAATAGCAAAGAGGAAAAAAAAAAACGGCTTGACATCCTCCTGGTAACATGGCTAATATGAAGGAAGATGTTGCTTTGTGAAGGAGTAGAAGGAAGGTGAAATCACATATAATTTAAAAAATTTTATATATATACACATACATGTACACACACACACACACAAAAATCACATTATAATGTATGCATATTAGTCAACATTAAATATTCATGGGTTGGTTCTAAGACAACCGCAGATACCAAAATCTTCAGATGCTCAAATCTCTAATATAAAATGGCACAGCATTTGCATATAACGCATGCACATCCTCCTGTACATTTTAAATCATCTCTAGAGTACTTATAATACCTAATACAATGTATATTATGTAAATAGTTGGAAATACCATGTAAATGCGATGTAAACAGTTGCAAGGCAAATTTAAGTTTTCCTTTTTGAAACTCTCTGGAATTTTTTGTTTTCCCCAAACGTTTTTGCTCTGCAGTTGGTTGAATCTGAGGATGAGGAACTGGCAGACATGGAGTGTACTGCATGGTGGATGTACGGTCAAAGGGGAACTGTAAGTTCATCTCTCGAAAAACAACAAGAGGAAGCTGAGGAGTGCAAAATGCAAACACAGAAGAGACTAAGAGCCGCCGTAGCTGTATAAAGAGAAACTGTACATAAATAAGAGCAGGAAAAACAAACCCCATGAGAGGATTTTTTAAAAAGGCAGTAGCATTTACACATCAGAAAAGCAAATGAGTAATATGGAGCAGTGTTTTTCCATCTTTTGGAGGTTAGGATAGAATGGAAGAGATAAAACTCTATTGGCATTTTGAACAGAACTGTTCTCACAGTGTAAAAATGACTACTGCCCTGTGTCAACTACAAACTGACACTTGCCATTGGCACTTGCCATCTACCTCTACAAGGATTAAATCATGTGCTACTGCAGCAGCTGATTTTCAATACCCTATGAAAGGAGTTCAGAGCAGAGAGCAGAAATGAGGCACTCTGTGCTAGGGGAACAATTGGCATGACAGGTCTTCAGATAGTTCGATTATTTTCAGGAGCCGATTTTATGCACCCAATTCTTGCACTTCCTCATATCTAGAAAAGCATTAAAATCCTTCATGGTGATGGCTGCTTCTCATGACTAGCAGAAACCTTCTACAAAAAAATACATGCTTGATTGCATGCACTCCCCCTTCACCAAAATCACATATACACTTACCTTCCCCCCTATCTCTTTGGATCAGTTTCTCAGAGCTATCTGAAATGCCGTCTCCCAAGCTGCAGTCCTCATTTACAAAAATTTATCAATAAAACATGGGAATGCAAGGAAAAGGAAAGAAACAAGAACAAAGGAGGGGGGGAAAAAAGATGATTAATAAGACAGAATGTAAACAGCTCAAGACGAAACCAAAAAAATGAAAGAGAATAAACAAAATGCTAAGATTTCTATAAAGCAAGCTGAGTGCTGAAGAATTGATGCTTTTGAACTGTGGTGTTGGAGAAGACTCTTCAGAGTCCCTTGGATTGCAAGGAGATCCAACCAGTCGATCCTAAAGGAAATCAGTCTTGAATATTCATTGGAAGGACTGATGCTGAAGCTGAAACTCCACCTGATGAAACTCCACTTTGGCCACCTGATGCGAAGAACCAACTCACTGGAAAACACCCTGATGCTGGAAAGACTGAAGGCAAGAGGAGAAGGGGATGACAGAGGATGAGATGTTTGGATGGCATCACCAACTCAATGGACATGAGTTTGAGTAAACTCCAGCAATTGGTGATGGACAGGGAGGCCTGGCGTGCTGCGGTCCATGGGGTTGCAGAGTCAGACATGACTAGTGACTGAACTGAACTGAACTAAAGATTTCTACAGAAGAAAGGTGTGAGTACAAAATTATGGGGCCGCTATCACAAGGTGAATGAGAGAGGCAGCCTATCTACATAAGAATAAGCGGAAGTCAGAGAAACAATGTTATGCAAATCGATAAGCAGAAGATTTTGTGAAGGCCTACACCAGGGTGGCATACACAGATGCAGTCACCTAAGCAGCCCATCGACTTCAAAGTCTGAGGATATTGACAGGGAAGTAAAATCTCTGACAAAGTTCCCTCAGGCAACTATCTCTCCATCATCCTACAGCAGACACACAGAAACACTGGGAGTGTGCAGAGGACGGAACGAGAAGGACATCTGGACATACCCAAAGCACATCTTATTAATACAAAACCACTGAGACAAAGCAAATGCGAAAGGAGTAACAGGGCAGCCAGAAACCACACCACTCTAAAATCAATAAGTCCTACAGATCTACTTCTCCAGAAATATTACCTGTGACAATTCACAAGATCAAGCCCCAAATGTTAAATGGTAAAGGTTCCCTTCCTGGGGAATTAACCGTCCAAATGCATATGCTTTTATAGTCGAGGGATGTTCAGACTGTCTTTAATCTACCATTAACAATCTCCCTGTACCTAAGCTTGGCTCTGCAAAAAAAAAAAAAAAAAACCCACACAAAAACCAAAAAGCGAAACCAGACTCATTAGAAGGTGACTCAGTCCTTGAAGTAAGCCTATAAAGCTTCCTCCCTGGAAAGCTCGTTAGTGACAAGATGAGACTGAGTGTACAGCACTTTACCTCATGTGTGACTCACAAGAAAGTGAATCTGGAATGATGGATGGCAAGAAGAGCCTGGAAGAAGGGTATCTGGTGCTTGCTATACAGACACAAAAATACCAAAAGTTAAGCCTTTCATCCAAAACCCCCTTAGTTATCTAATGTGCATAATTTACCAATAAATGAATGTACAAAGGGGTACCTTAAGCTCACCTCTTGAGCCAGCCCCTGCTTCAGGGATACATAGAAGAAATGAAAACTGAAAATCCAATAGATAAAGCTGGCTAAAAATATATAATGAAACAGCCTCGTGACCAGGAATTGGACCTAGCCGCCTGTTAGAGCGCACATGTGAGCAAAAACAACCACCTACTCAAGAAGAGCCTGCAAACAATTCCAAGAGATGTGTGGAAATGCAACATTTCACAAAGACAGCCAACAGAATCTACAATTAGAAGATAAATTTCAGTCAAAAAAAAAAATATTAAAGTGACAGAACAAGTGACTTTAAACCAAAGACATGACTTCATAAAGATGGCAATTTTCCCAAATTAAACTATAAATTCAATGCAATTCCAATCAATATCTGAAAGTTATGTGCGTATGTGGGTGTGCGTGTGGGGTGTGAAAACTGACAAAATGATTCTAAAATAAATATGATAATGTATTAAGGGGCTAAGAATAAGCAAGAACAATTTTGAAGAAGAGGGGTCTTTTGCACTAAATATCAATCTTATAGTAACTCAGTGTGCTAATGGAGCAAGATTTAAAAAAAAAAAAACCAATATAACAGAGTAGAAAGTTGAGAAACATCCATGAATACATGAAAACTTGATTACGACAAGCAGCCATTACAAATCATGGGGTAAAGGATAAATTATTCAACAATGATGCAGCTCCAATCAATAATCCATAAAGGAGAAAAAGAAGCCCTGTCTTGTAACACACTTAAAATAAATATAGATATGTACATACATATACACGTTATGTGTATATCTGTATACATATAGAAAGAGATCGTTAAGTCTTTAATTAAAAGTATTTGGAGTCAATGAAAATCACAAACATCTCAAAAGCAAAAAACAGTAACAAATCAAAACAGTACAAACTTTCAGCTATAAGTAAGTACTAGGGATATGATGCTAATGATAAATACAATTAACACTGCTGAATGTAACACATGAAAGTTGTTATGTGAGTAAATCTGAAGAGTTCTCGTCACAAGGAAAATATATTTTTTCTATTTCTTTCATTTTTGTATCCATATGAGACAATGAATGTTCATTAGACTTCCAATGGTGATCATTTCATGATGTCTGTAAGTCAGTCACGGGTTCCTTGTTTGTAAAATCCTACCACTTGTAGATTTATTCCTGTATATATTTTCCTTTGCTGTGAACATTTGAATGACCTTGTACAGGGATTTTGAATCATGACTACTGGATATGTTAGGGAAAAAAGGATCTAGATGGTAGTGAAAGACAAAAAAAGGATAGAAAATAAAAAGTAGAGCAGTGAAGGTTTTTGGGTTATAGTCATGAGTAATAATTAAAAAGACAAACACAGGCCATAAACCTGCATCTTGGCACCCATCAGTTCAGTTCAGTCGCTCAGTTGTGTCCAGCTCTCTGTGACCCCATGGACTGCAGCATGCTGGGCTTCCCTGTCCATCACCAACTCCCAGAGCTTGCTCAACCTCACGGCCATCACGTCGGTGATGCCATCCAACCATTTCATCCTCTTGTTGTCCCCTTCCCCTTCTGCCTCCAATTTCACTAAATTCTGGTGAGGTCTGGTGTAAAGTTACTGTGGGTGGCACACAGGTAGTTAACTCTGTGTGTTGAGGAAGACATTTTAAAACATGGTAAACTAAACAGGTTAAATAAAATTTATCCCCAGGCTTTTCATTTCAAGCATCAAATTCTCTGGGTTTTTGACCTACAGTGGAAGTTAAAAGTCAGTTTAGTCATGGGTGAGACAGGAAAGAAAAAAAACAAATCCTTCATGTACTACACACAAGCAAATCTGCAATTACCATGTGGTTGCTGTAGAGGAGTCTGAGATGTTATTGCAAACAAGGAACAGAGAAGTAAAAATTAGCTGAACAGTACCCAATACTAATGAAAGATTTGTAAAACGTTATTAACATTCACTGTACTCAATATGATTTCCTTTGTCCTTCTATTTAATGAACACAGTACTTAGAAGGGATTTCACTGATTCGCTCTAATTCCCAGCTTCAATCTAAAATTTCCTTTTAAGTGCTAAATTCTTCAAATGTGCCTTTTCCTACTCCATGAATTTTTTTAGGACATAAAATTGACTTTTGGTCAAGAAACCACCATATTCAAAACAGAGCTCCATTAAATGGAACCATCTTAAAAAAAATGGGCAGGAGGTGGTCTGTGTACCCTAACGCCCTTTTAGAGATGATGAGGAGTAAGTTCTGGAAAATAAGATGGTCTCCATCCTTTCTCCTATCCTTGTCTTCAGTCTCTACATCCTACCACTCCTAGAAACTGGTGACCAGAAGTCCAAAAAATAATCACTGCTTTTCCCCTGGGGAAGATGTACTTGAATTATAAGCGGTTATAATTATACAAATAGAACTACAACTAAAGGATTTTCCAGCATCTACCAGATATTTTCAAAGTACAAACAGTCAAAAGATGACAATTTTCCAACATGAACCAGGAAGAGAAAAACAAAAAAAACAGAAATGTTCTTTATGGTAATATAAAATGGAAGCTCTCTTCAATCACTGGACCAGGTCAGGGTCTCCCGACATCCTGAGATACATGCAGTTCATGAATCAGCAGGAAGATGAATGACATATCTCCTTTTTGATTTGGGGTTTTTTGTCTGTTTCACAAACCCCAAAGCTAGGCGATACACCATCAGAAAGATTCTAAACCTCGTGGAAATAAAGCTAATAAATTCCAAAGGTTACTCAAATTCTATTTACATGATTTTTAATATTTCTAACTTGTCATTGGCAAAACATCGTTTTTTTCTTTCCCCACTGTGTGGCTGGATGACGTGAAGGTGCAAATGGCTACATATAAATGGTATTTATTTCAATCCAATATCTCAGACTATGAAGGAACTAATGGCATAATTTTTTACTCCTATGATGTGGCAAATGAGTTTCTGCCATACATACTAGTTTCTGGGCCACATCAAAGAAGCAAATTATCTTCATGTTGCCATAAGTCAAACAGAACTCAGGTTCCACTATCTTCACTTCGCAAATACACTAATAAGGGTCTTCAAATGTCCAACGTGCTTCCTTCTTTCTGGTTTCAATAGCAAAAGAAATTAGCTACTGCCCATCTTTTTAACATCCCTTTTCTCCACACTCTTTTCACAAATCAAATACGATTCTCATGAAAAGGTCCAATTCTAATGTCCAAAATAACAATAGCTAAGCTAAAATTTTAAAATAAGCTTTGAGATGAATGGCCTTAAATGATTCCATTTGGAACATATTAAAGAGGATGAAATCTGTGCAGCTGCAGGAAAAAATGCTTACTGGTCTCTTAGTGATGGGTGAGGGGGAGGGGGGAACTGGTGATTTCCTTCATTTGTGGCAGTGGATCTCAATCACATTTAACCCCAAAGCACTTTCGATAAACATGAACATTTTCCTTTAATGCTGTTTGAAATGTCAAAGCAAATATCACTAAAACCAAATTGAAAGGGGTGGTTCTTTTTGAAAATGTCTGTTCAAACCACCTGGGTGTCCCTCTCTAGCCCTTTGTCAGAAGAAAATCCATTATCTATGTACATTAGGACAAGTATACGTACCTTGCAAAGGAACCCTGGTAAGTGACCTCAGTTCTAACTTGTCTAGGACTAACTTTTTTTAAAATCTTTTTTAAAACACTGTGTTGAGTGAATGTAACACATATATCACAAGAATATATGTGTTCTTGAGACACTGATACAAGTATTAGTCTAGAAATTAGAAATAAAACATACCTCTTCCTGAGAGGTATATAAAGATCAACCCTCTCTCACACATCTTCCTTTCTACCTACACGTTCATGTTCAGGCTTCCTCACTTCAAACAACAAGCAACACCCCGAAACAAACCCTAAATCCTTCTTGTCTCCTTTTCAAGAAGTCACCTGTTTTCTGTCTTTAGAAATGCTATACAATCTGCCTTCCATCTCCAGCAAATCATTAAGATTACTTTGATGATGAGCATCAATAACATTCCATATGCCCAATATTTGGGGGGGGTTTACCCTCAAATTAATTGATCTTTTTTTACCTTGATTATTTCCTTCTTCCTAATAGCCTTATTTTATTGCTACTTGCCTAACATTCGAACTTAATGCTTAGCTCATTGATGTAGTTTGCTAGTCTCCTACCAAAACTCATTCACCTTTCTTCCTTATAAACATAATGTCTGAACTACTTGGAGACAACAGTATTCTCAGCTAAAAGATTACATTTCCCAGCCTCCCTTAGGAGGATGTAGTCAAGGGACTAATCTCAGGCCAAAAAGATGTAAAAGAAAGAGTTATATAAATTATCTTAAAAAGAAGAAGATGTGCTCTTCTAATACCCATCCTTATCCTGCCTGCTCAAAATGAAGGCTGGAAGGGCAACATGATGGTTGGAGCTCTAGCAAGCATTTTGGACCATGAAGTAAACTTCAGAATGAGAGTCATATGCTGAATGTCAGACAGGAAACTGTGTCTCTGAAAACACTGTGAAAAAACTGAAAATGAAAAACTCACTCTCTCTCCTGTGTTTCTCCTTTACTTTCACACTACTACCATATTCACAACACTTCTGGCACCAGAGGTGTGGGCTTTTCTCCCATTATCAAGCAAGAGTGTGACACCATCTGAGGATCCTCCAATTCAACTCAATTCTGACACTATCTACCTGGAGACAGCATCAGGTCCCCAGGGTTAAGGGCTCATGCCCTCCAGACTGCCCCAACCATACTTCAGATTCTAAGTGCAAATTAGGGTTGTTACCTGTACTTCTCACCGATCAGTTATAAACTGGTGATTCCCACAACCTCTTCAGGTTCAATTAATTTTCTAGAACAATTCACAGAACTAAGGAAAGCAATTTACTTACTATATGCCAGTTTATTATAAAAGGATATGATAGAGAATACAGATGACCCTGCAGATGGATAGGTGATGAGGGCAAGATAAGTGGGAAGGGGTGAGGAGTCTGCATGCTTACCAGGAACTACTGTCTCAGCACCTCCATGTCTTCAGTAACCCAGAAGCTCCCTGAACCCTGTGCCTTTGGGATGTTTATAAAGGCTTCATCATGTAGGCATGATTGATGATTAATTTGTAGCCCCTCTCTCCTCCCTACAAGATATGGGTATAGGGTGAAAGTTCCAAGCGTCTAAGTTTGACTTGGTCTTTCTAGTGATCAGTTTCCATCCACAAGCCCACCAAAAGCCACCTCATGAGAACAAAATACATCCATGAAATTCCAAGGGATTTAGGGATTCTGTGTCAAGAACCAGGGTCAAAAACCAATATTAGAATAAAAGATGCTCTTATCACTTAGGAAATTACAAGAGTTTCAGGAGATCAGTGCCAATGATCTTCAGGAACTGAAGACAAAAACCCAATCTATATTCTTTTCCAGTATCTCACAGCCACTGCATCAGTTCTTGGTGATGGTGGTTTAGTCAGTAAGTCATGTCCGACTCCTATGACCCCATGGACTGTAGCCTGCCAGACTCCTCTGTCCACGGAATTTCCCAGGCAAGAACACTGGAGTGGGTTGCCATTTCCTTCTCCAGGGAATCTTCCCAATCCAGGGATCGAACCCATGTCTCCTGCATTGCAGGCAGATTCTTTACTATCTGAGTCACCAGGGAAGCCATAACAGTTCTTGGTTCACCTTTATTTGAGTTTCTGTGACATGAGAAGAAAAAGGATTTCTAACTTAATTATCCCACTCACTGTTTGGGGGTGTCTGTTATACATAGTTAATCTGAATCCCAAGTGATAGAATTCATCTTTGGTTTAATTCTGGATATTGTCATGCAGTATTCTGACTTCCTCTAGTCTACACATATCTGAAATTATAGTCTTGATTTCCTTTCATCTAATGAAAATTACAAGTTACTCCATGAATTATCAAGTTATTGAGCCTTGTTCATTTAAACTTTTGCTCTTACCACATTATGTTTGGTGGGCTATAAATGGCAAAATTTTTTAATCCATTTGTTTTCTGTCTCTCCTTCTCTCCTAACAGAGAACAGGAGCCTTGTGTGTCTTATTCACTGATCCCCAGTGTCTAGAAGAGTCCTTAAAATATTTAGCAAAATATATACTTGCTGAATGAATGACTGAATGCAGTTTGTATAGTTTATATCTTTTAAACATTTGTTTATGATCCAGTATATTAAATTTTATGTACACATAAGGAACCATCATAAAAATAAAAATAAAAGGGAAAACTGATAAATATTAGAGGAAGATGATCCATCATTATCAGTGAATAGTAGAAAAAGATTATATCATAGCACAGAAAAATATTTAAGCTGCAAAGGAGATAAAGTAATACATAGTTATACATGATTATGCTATGCTACCAAAAACTCAAACTTATGTCTAAATAAGAACTATAAAGATAACAAAAAAAGAACATAAACCATGCTTCCCTGAAAACTGTAAATTTGAAAGTACAATTTAAAATATATTGGGAAGCAGAAAGACATTTGGAGAAAAAAAATGGCCACAGGAAACACACACCCAATATATTTCAAGACTCATAATCACTAATTAATTAAAAAGAATGGAACTACAGTAACACAGGCATCTCCTAGCTAAGAGCAGTAATCTGTTCCTGGAATCTAATAGCATGCATAAGAATGCTAAATGAAGCATATTTCCCATTATTTTAAATGGGAAAAATTAAAATGTATTACAGATCAGTTCAGAGCCTCCAAAGACTCTCTTAAAATGAAACTAAAACAGGGTAAAATGCCCACAAATGTAACAACTATTATGTTAGCCTGTAAAATGTGTAAAACACTACTTTCCAATTTAACAATGGAAGACAAACAAGGTAAACAGCAATTGCTCAGTAGAGGCAAGTGGCCTCCCTCCAGGCTGGCATCCCTCGGCTCACATGATGAGCTTTCACATCATCTACACCTGACTCTGATGATTTACCAATTGTACTTGGGACGTCATTCAAGACTTTCCTTGCATATCATTTTGCTTTAAATGCTGTATTAAATTTTGGAAATTAAGTATAAATTTTGCTCTTGTAAGGGCTTCCCCAGTGGCTCAGCAGTAAAGAATCCACTGGCAACGGAGAAAATGCAGGTTCCATCCTTGTATTGGGACAATCCCCTGGAGGAGGAAATGGCAACCCACTCCAGTATTCTTGCCTGGAAAATCCCACAGACAGAGAAGTCTGGTGGGCTACCGTCCATGGAGTCAGAAAAGAGCCAGACACGACTGAGCACGCTGCCATCGTTGCCCTTGTAAATGTCAACTTAAAACACTGTACTGAAAATCATCTACACTGGAAGTGTTTGGGTATTAGAAACAAAAAGGTGGAAATCAACAACTGACAGGGGGATGGTGTGCAGGGTGTGCCTGCATTTAGAAGAGATGTCTCTTCTTATATCCTTCAGTGGATCCGATAATATGAACTGAAGGTCAAAGGGTGGATAAAACCCTCTTAACTTGTGGATAACTAGATCTTTAAAATCATTTCTCATTTTTTGAGCTATAGCATGTCAGTATTATTCACTATTATTCAAGCCACAACCTACCTGGGGCTGACCTTAATACACAAGTGAGCTTCATGTAAAAGATAGTTCCTCAAATGGGAAAAAAAAACTTTTGCCATGAAGGTCATCCACCCAAAACTGATACTACTCTGCGGATGGACCTGGTTGTTTAGGCCATCAAGATCTCGAAACTTCTACTAGATAAATTATCCACTGTTACATTCATGACATATAAAATTATAGCAAATTTTTATCACCCATGCCTGCATAATTATACAACTCTTAATAATGTTTTTGTTCAATGTAAGTCAAAAGAAGCATCTCATTAGTATATATTTTTCCAGCTTCAGTTAAATGACATATCGAGTGTTTTTAGAACCACAGAATTACTTTAACAGATTTTTTAAAACTCTGTTGATGTGCTAGGCATTATTAACCTGTGGAGGACTAGATCTTTAAGGCTAATTTTTTTTTTAGTAATTTTACTTATTTTTGGCTGTGCTGGGTCTTCGTTGCTGCAAAGGCTTTTCTCTAGTTGTGGCTTATGGGGCACAGTGCGCATATTGGGGCAGTCTCATTGCAATGACTTCTCTTGTCGTGGAGCACAGGCTCTAGGGCTTGAAGATTTCAGCAGTTTCAGCTCGTGGGCTGAACAGAGGCAGTTCCTGGCCTAGAGCACAGCCTCAACAGCTGTGGTGCACGGGCTTAGCTGCTCCGAGGCAGGCGGGATCATCCCAGACCAGGGATCGAGCCCATGTCTCCCGAATTGGCAGATTCTGTACCACTGAGCCACCAGGGAAGCCCCCTGACCATTTCTTGTTTTTTGAGTAATACAGATCCTTCCCAACTCTGATCCCAGCGTCTCTCCTGAGCCTGTACACACTCCTTCCCAGCACTTGTCTCCACATGCTAAAATTGTCTATGTGTCTAAAGGCAGACCTCAGAGGCACCGCAGGCTTAGCTCCAGACCACTGCCATAAAGCTAATATCACAAAAAAGCGAGTCTCATGAATTCTTCGTTTTCTCAGTGCACAGAAGAGTAATGTTTACACAATCCTATGGTCTATTAATTGTGCACAGTATCATGGTTTAAAAAATGTACATATCTTTACCAAAAAAGTACTTCATTGTTAAAAAATGCTATCATGTGAGTTTTCAGGTAGCTGGAGTAGTAACATCAAAGATTACTGATCACAGATCACCATAACAACTACACTAGTGATGAAAAAATATGAAACATTGTCAGAGTTACCAAAATGTGACAAAGAAACATGAAGTGAGCAAATGCTGTTGGAAAAAGGATGCTGATAGACTTGCTTGACACATGGTTGCCACAAACCTTCAATTTGTAAAAAAAAACAATATCTGCAAAGCACAACAAAGTGCAGTGCAGTGAAGCAAGGTATGCCTGTATTTGTCCCCAGAAGACTGTGATCCCCCTAGGGCTTGGACCACATCCTAGATATAATTATACCCGGGGCCTTGCACAGGACTTGAAACATAATAAGCTCCAAGTGAGAGCTGGCTAAAATGAATGCAGTAAAAACAAACTCTTCCAAGTGTTAAGAATCAATTTGTAACCAAAAATTATTCCAAGAGGCAAAGGATCACTCCTTAGATTAGAACTAATTTTATTAATCATCTATACCACTAACATTACTGAGGCCATGTGCCAAGCAATGTACTAAGAGTTTTACTTGTGTTACATCATTTAACCCCTCAACTCAATCTGGTGAGTTAGGAACTGTTTTAATGCTGCTGAACTGGTGAGGAAGCAAAGGCCTTACAGAGGTTGAGTGGCTTCACCGAGGTCATGGAGTTGGTACAGTACCACAGTGGAGTCACATATGTCCACTATGCTTACTTTCCAAGAACTAGAAACATCCCCCATGAAGTTCTAATCAAACACTTTAACAAAACACTAACTACAATCACTGCCTGAAAGCTTCTAAAGGGTGAAAATACACACACAAAAATAAGAGGAGATGGAGCATGAAAGCAAATTCAATGTTTTTTAGTAAACATTGTATCAAATGATGATCAAATAATATGTTTAAGATGACTAATTACTAGTGTTAAGTCTTGGGAAATTATGTGCTGGTTAGAATATTTAGGAAAAACAAATGTGTGTAATGTTGATGAAATAAGAGCTCAAAGTGAAAATGTTTGTACATGAGACAATTAACATACCCACTTTCTGTAACTCACTATGATCTGACTTCAATCAAATTTTTGTTCTCTGCTAGGGACTTTTTAGCTTCTATACCAACTTTCTCTGCTTTACTCAAGCTTCAATAATGACTGTTACTACTTACTAGAAAGAAGAATATAAAACAATTTTTACAGTTCTTTTCCCTAGAAAAAAGTATCTGCTTGGGGCAGCTTCTGATAGTTATCCTTTTTAAAATTAAGAACACTCTGAAAGGGCTTCCCAGGTGGTGCAGTAGTTAAGAATTTGCCTTCCAAGGCAGGAGATGTAAGAGACACGGGTTCAATCCCTGTATTGGGAAAATCCCCTGGAGAAGGAAACAGCAACTCACTCCACTATTCTAGCCTGAAGAATCCCATGAGCAGAGAAACCTGGGGGGCTACAGTCCATAGGGTTGCAACAAGTCAGACATGACTGAGAACTCACAACAGACAACACTCTGAAAAGGTACAAAGAGGAAAACAGACAAAGAGATCCCTCTACCAACACTCAAGCTAAAAAGAAGTCAAATGTATAGATGTACCACAATTCATTTCATCGGCTCTCTACTGATGGATATTTAGTTTGCTTCCAATCATTTGTGACTATTAACAATGTCACAGTGAATAATCTTGTATATATCTCACTTGGTCTACTTCGTGTGGATGGAAGTACGTCTCAGGGTAAACTAACTACTCGATGTGAACTGCTCACTCAAAAGGCATATGTACTTTCTATTTTAATAGAAAGCATAAAATATAGTGTCCTTCAAAAATGAGGTTGTACCAATTTACATTCTCACCAGAGATATATGAGAGTCCTTGTCTCCTCACTGTTATTTTCATTTGCATTAAAAAGCATTTGTAGTTCATGTTCTATTATGGGTTTTTAATCTTTGGACTCAATGGACATGAGGCTAAGCAAACTCTAGAAGACAGTGAAGGACAGGGAAGCCTGGTGTGCTGCAGTCCATGGGGACATGAGTTAGCAACAGAACAACAACATCAATCTTTGGCTTATGTTCCTATTATTTTATTGGGCTTTTTCTTAATGATTGTGTAGTAGCATTTTCATTAAATTCAGTACTTTTTAAACTTTACTAACTACTCACTTTATTGCTGGTGTTGTTTAGTCACTCAGTCGTGTCCAGCTCTTTTGCAACCCCAGGGACTGTAGCCCTCCAGGCCCCACTGCCCATGGGATTTCCCAGCCAAGAATACGGGAGTGAGTTGCTGTTTCCTTCTCCACGGGGATCTTCCTGACCCAGGAATCGAACCCAAGTCTCCTGTATTAGCAGGCAGATTCTTTACTGCTGACCACTAGGGAAGCCTGTTCACTTTATTAAGTTTATTTTAAAACTTAACCTAAAAATCTTTTTTTTTTTTTTTCCAGAACTATTCTTATCCTAAGACGCACCATTATAAACCTGAGAAAAATTCAATGAAAGAAACAAGATGCTTGATCAGTATTTTTATGAGGTCTAAAAGCAAATATAAGGTATCTTATCCCTCTAACAGTAACAGGTCATGAAGCAAAATGATGATTCATGAAGATAGTTCTAAGAGGGAATAGAATTTTTTTCATAAGGTGATCATTACAGTTTCTAGTGTTTGGGGATTTACATTTTTTATTTGGAGATACTGTATAAAATATATAGGTATATTTTATACAATATAAAAATGTGTATTTTATATATACTATATATATATGTATGTGTGTGTGTAATAGGGAGATACCATAAAAAATATATACACACACACATGTATATAAACATACACTGTATGCATGTGTCCATATATACTTGCTTCAAGTATTACAAACATCTGTTCCATTTTAAAATTCAAGATAAAAATGATCTGCAGATAAATACACATGAAGTAAGGCAACAGGGAAGATTATGGACTGCAGGTATTTGTATCAAAATTCTTTTCAGAACCCCCTCTTGCAATGAAGTTCTGCTTAGAGTTTCAGAGTTCAAACAAACACAATTTCTGGTCTTGAGAATACACATTCAAAGCAGACACCAGATAAACTCAGAATACTTTGAAATGTTCATACCCAAAATAGATATAAATTTAAGTAGCTGAATAATTTGTATTTCAAAGAATATATATATTTTAAAACTGAGGACATAAATTCCTCAGCATGACATATAGGTTATAAATTCTCACTACCCACTTTGGAGGCATATAAATAACGTTTTCATTTATTAAGTCTTATTCGGTCTTACAGGTCATTCCAGTAAGCACGTTCCACGGTAATTCATTTAATCCTCAAAACAAGCCTAAGTGGTTAAGTGCTCCTTTATCCCCATTTTACAGATAAAGGAATTGAAATTCGGCGCTCATAGAGCTTTAAGGAGATCACAGAACTCTAAGGAGTGGACCCAGTTTTCAAACGCGAGCACTGTGGCCGCAGAGCATGGCAGGCCATGCATGTATTATCTAGATTGTACTATCGATGCTGAATATCAGGATGGACTTTAAACAGTGAAGGAGTTCACTACTGCAAGAGCATCCAGCTGCCCAGTTAATAACCTCTCCCGCCCTTCAGCACCTGAAGCACGTGCTGCAGCGCCGGCCCGCTCGAGAGGACTCTGCCAGGTGCAAGGAGACCGGGGTTAGGGCCAAGTCTGCATGCGGTAGAGGGCACCCCAGATATTCAGCCACTAATGAGAGGAATGGAAAATAAAACCACAGGTCTTGGTAAACATCAAGTCATATGCATCAGACTGGCAAAACTTAAAAAAGCATATTTATATTTTTATTTCTTTAGCTAGATGGTAGGTATATTGGGATTTATCACCTTATTTACTATATCTTTTATATCTCCAAAATATTTAATCACACATACAACATTGCTGAGAGAGTGTATATTTTAAAATATAAACCCAAGCACCCCATGTTTTTATATGTTTCTTTCTAGACCTAGGAGGTTAGCACTGCTATTAATCCCATTTCACAGATGCAAAAACTGAGTCCCTTGACCAATATTGGCCAGGAAGTGGTAGAGACAGGATTCCAGCATGAGCAGTCTCATTTAAGAATCCCAAGCTCTTAACTGCTACACAAGACAGACGGTTAACAATGAAATATACACCAAGAGGAAGAGGGATAAATCTAATTTGCTCATTTACCAAACATTTATCATGTGGCAATTGTGTGTCACACTGCGATGCGCTGGGAAAACGACAATGAGCAAAAATGACATGACATACACGGTGCCGTGTCTGAGGGACCTTTCAGTTCGCAAGAAGAAAGACAATTAACTAAGCAGTCACAACCTACCACGCAAGCATGATGATGGCCTGTTACAAGATCGCACAAGGCACGGCTGGCATATACGTGCTGAATACAGACGGGATGGGGAGAAGGAAGGAGACAGGGAAAGAAGCCAAAGACAAGACCTGCAAACTAAATTATGAGATGCGCAGAATGAGATATCAGCCAGACAATAAGAATGGTGCTGAAGTGTTATACGTACTACTGTGGAAAAATGTCTGCAACACACTGCTAATGGGGAAAGAAAGGTCAAAATCAACACACACAGAGCATCTCCTTGGAATGAATTGACACCGATATGTTTCAAGATAGAACAAGCTTATCAAATCAGTGCATGAGAAATAGATAATTCAATAAATGACACCGGGTGACTAGATAAAAGTAAATATAAAATTGTATCCCAATTGGATTAAAGAGTCAAGATTTTTAAAATCAGGCCATGAAAGAGCATGAAAATACACATAAATATTTTTATAAGCCAGGACGGGTTGGGGAGGACATTTTAAGCACGTCACTAAGGGCAGAATTCACAAAGAGAAAGAGGACTAGATCTTGAAGGAAAAAGCTAGAAGATGGACATAGAGAACCAATTTCAAAGTTTTAAATTAACCCCAACCTGCTATCTCATACCATATATAAAAATATATTTGAGAGTGACATCACACAGGCTGTTCCTCACTTCTGTCCCTTTCAGAAGACTGACTAGCAACTCTTCCAAAACAAGACACCACGGAGAGAATTGTGGAATGGGGAACGTGAGGCTGAAGCACATCCAGCGCCATGGAGACCACGAGACAGCAATGGAAGGCCGGAGAAACAGCAGCGCACTGACCACACCGCCCCTCCTCCAGGCCAGGGCAGCACCACTTCCCGTGTCTCTGGTTGCTCCAACGGGAAAAGAGAACCCTGCGCCCTCCCTGCCCCCAGCATCGTGGGTGGTTTCGTGGGAGCCCCCACCCTGACCTTGCCCATGGGGACAGGAGGAGACTCTTCAGTGGTGACCGCTCTTCGGTGGGGAGGGGCCTGCAACAACCAGCACGTGGGCCTTGGGAGACGGAGTTCATACCTGCAGTGTCCAAGCAGTGACCCCAACGGTTACCAAAAAGCAAGTCTGTGTGCCCATCACACAGAGGAGCCAAACAATACCAAAATGTCAGAGTTTGGAGCAGACAAAGGTTTACGGAGGGCCCTGCAAGGAGAGGTGGGTTTATGCCTTAAAAAGTCCAAACTGCCCCAAAGCTCTCAGCAAAGCCCATTTCTAGCAAAGGTGAGAGAGGGGCGTGTTTAGCTGTTCTAAGTCTTGGTATCAGATCCTTTGTTCTTGAGGTCAGGCAGGTCATGGTCAGCTAACGAAATTCCTGTATACTCCACCAAAGGAATGTTATTCTCTGTTTTGACAAGAAAGCACCAGGTCCCAAGGCACAACATTCACCTTCTGAGGTCCAGCTGTCAACACTGAGGGATCCAGGCACCCAGGACCCAACTGGCCCCCAGGTTCCTCAGGTTGCCCGAACAGCGGGGGCCAAGTCACACACACTGCATCCTATGCAGACAGCCACTGCCACGAGGTCGCAGAGACGGGGATGGGGGAGAGAGTCACCGCCACCTCAAGGCCTGGGCCTGGCCAGTTGGGTGGCCTTGGTGAGGGCTCTGGAGCCCTGCAGGACACAGCTCCCAGCCTGACCCAAGGCCGGGTGAGCTGGAGGACCCCAGGGAGAAGGCTGGGATTCGCCTCTTATCTCACTCTCTGCCTGAGGACCACCACTCCTCTGACCTCTGGCTGAATAGCCCACTAACAGTGGCTCCTTGATAGCTGGTTGCTTGGGGGCAGGGCCCATTGTGGCGCTGACCAATGGCTAAGCAGGACCACTAATCGTTCCGTGGTAACCACTGCCTAGTAACAGGATGCAGGGTGATGGCGCACAGCAACAGTTGCATGCTAAGGGCTGCACAGGGCTGCGCTCTACTACAAAACTACTTACTCCTTCCTCTGGGCTGTACTTTGGTCTAGAGAGGCCTCCCCAGGTCAAGTAATCCCCGTCAAGAGGGACCAGTGCCCAGCCTACCTAGTCCTTCCTTTGGGCTCTGGCCAGTGGGAGCATCAGTTGAGAAGGGAGGAGAAAGGGCCTCTTCTCTCCTTGCAAGGCTGTGGCTGTGGCCCAGGACAAAACATCACAGAACATTACTACCTTCTCCAGATGACCTGCTCTACAGTACTCTCCCCTCCTCCCAGGTTGCAGTAACCTCTCCTCCCCCTTCTCCCTTTGACTCCTGGGATGGTAATGTTCTAGTGCTGTTGGCCCCAGGATTCTTGGCACTCTCCCCCTGGTCCCCCTATTCCTCCCACACACTTGCATAATTAAGCCCTTAGTAAATAAACCCTCCTCAAATTATCCTAAAAAAAATTAATTTGAGATGATTCATAGTTCCAAACGTGAAAGAAAAACTAATAAAGCTCTTACTAAAAAAATTAGCAAATATCTTCATGACCTTGGGGTAGGCAAAGATTTCATGAACAGGACATGAAAATCACTAACCATGAAACTTCAACAAATCAATATTTGAGCTTTGTTAAAACGAAGAACTTCTGCTTATCAAAAGATATCAACAACAATGGCTAAATTTTTTAAAGTGGGGAGGAGGTCAGAGAGCACAGAATAACTGACCCTCTCATACAATGTTGGGGGAAGTATAAATTGGCATAGTTAATTTGGAAAACTGGCAATACCTACCAAAGTGGGACGTACACTTATCCTGTAATCTAACAAATCTGGTGTACATATCTACCCAACAGATATGCATGTATATTTACATATACACAAGAATGTCCAAAAAAATTATCCATAATCGTCAAAACCATAAAATAACTCAACTGTCCACCAAAGGTAGAAACACTAAAACATCTGTTGTATAGTCATATTCTGTAGGGCAGTAAAAATGAATGAACCGTTACCAAAACATCATAGAGATATCTCAAACATGATACCGAGGAGAGAAAAAGACACACAATAAAACTTAAAAATGGTTCTATTTGTATGAAGTTAAAAAAAATAGTCAAATAAGAAACAAAAGTTCAAGAACAGGCAAAATTAATCTATGGTGAGGGAAGATGACAGAGTTTTCAAGATAATGTTAAATAAAAAGTACAGTTGCAAAAATATGTAACAATCGCATTTTATAAGTAAGACATACACATACACATGAATTAAAACTCTGGAAGAAAAACAGCATCATAGTAATAGTGTTTTTGTCTTTGAATTCTGGTGGCATACAAGTCATCTTATTTTAATTATGGGGATATTTATTTTCTAATTTGTTTTTAGTACATGTGCTTATCTAATTTTAACCTAATAAAAGGAAATGCCTTTATTTTCTTCATTAAACAGTATTATTGCTCTGGGTTCAAAAAGTTACTATTCACTACATTAATATCTATTGTTCACTCTTCCCAACTCCCATTCTTCCACTTGACCCACTACACAATGGCTTCTATGCAAAACACTATATTCCACTATTTGACACAGTTGTTAAGAGGTCAACTGGTAAACCAAGCTTCTTTTTCATTACCCCTTAACCGTCCCTCAGTAACTTCATGAAAACTCAATTTCTTTGAATTGTATGTAATACACCATACTTGCATGGGATTGTAAAAACAGTTACCAAACTCACTACATACCACACCAGACTCACTCTCTACATACGTGCCTCATCTTGAAAGCTTCAAAATTTGTCTGCCCTAAGGCTCCTTCTTTGGCCCTCTTTAGACATTTCTTAGATAATTCCATCCACCTTCTTGCCTTCATCTGCAATCTACTGCTACAGAGATGACTTCTAAGAAACCTACATATTCACACTCCAACATTCCTCTGAGTCTCCAAGTCATCTAAGCAACTATCTACTTAGCTACAAGACATCACTTGATGCCTCAACATGAACCTAAGATGCAACATGCTCATCCTTCCATAATAAGCTTATGCAGAAGTCAGGTCTGGAGAAAATCTATTCTCTATTCACTAGGGAATTTCCTAGGACTGAGGAGAGTCAACCAGTTTGCAGATTTCCCCACTGGCTCAGTGGTAAAGGGATTCCCTTGTGGCTCAGCTGGTAGAGAATCTGCCTGCAACGTGAGAGACCTGGGTTCGGTCCCTGGGTTGGGAAGATCCCCTGGAGAAGGGAAAGGCTACCCACTCTAGTATTCTGGCCTGGAGAATTCCATGGACTGTACAGTCCATGGGGTCGCAAAGAGTTGGACACGACTGAGGCACCTTCACGTTCACTTTTATGTTCAGTGGTAAAGAATCTGCCTGCAATCCAGGAGACATGGTAGGAGCCTCGAGTTCAACGCCTGGGTGGGGAAGATCCCCTGGAGGAGGAAATGGCAACCCACTCTAGTAGTTTTGCCTGGGAAATCCCATGGACAGAGGAGCCTGGAAGCTACAGTCCATGGAGTCATAAAAGAGTCGGACATGACTTAGCCACTAGACAACAACAAAAACAACAACTGGAGAGATCAAATCAAATCTCTTGGTCTGAAATCAAATCAGTCCTGGTCTGATTTCTAGAGTGGCTAAAACCAGAACACCCTCTTAGCCAAGCAGAAGAGGACGAAATGGCACTAAATCAAGGCTGGATGGGATCAACACCCTGGGAGATCTATGCCCACAGAGAGGATACACACAGGTTAGATAAACGTAAAGGGCAAGATAAAAGTCTAAGAAAAGATAATAATAAGAAACAGATATCCAGACTACAGCCAGATGGACTAAGGCTCAAGGGAAGACTTTGGCAACAATGATGGGAAGCAGAAATAAACCAAAGAGGTCAATAAGCAGGGCAATTAGTCAGAATGATAGAGAAGAGGTTAGTTTATTCTAAAAAGGAAGGAGGGAAGAAGAATGCTATTTAACTGGTGGCTCAGATGGTAAAGAATCTGCCTGCAATGCAGGAGACCCAGGTTCGATCCCTGGGTCGGGAAGATCCCCTGGAGGAGGAAATGGAAACCCACTCCAGTATTCTTGCCTGAAGAATCCCACGGACAGAAGAGACAGGCAGGTTACAGTCCAGGGGGCCATAAACAATCAGATACAACTGAGCAACTCACACACAAAGATTTTCTACATTGTAAGACACACAATTATTTTATGTACCATTATTTTATGTCTCTCCTCTATGAAAATAACAAAGCTACCAACTGAATATGACATGCCATCTCTAGCTGCATCTGACTTTAGAAATGTTAGAAAGTAACAAAATGTTCTTGTTGCAACTGGAGAGCAGCAGAGACACAAGGCTCCCTCCCAAGTGTGCTGGGGACAGGAACCTGACCTACACGTAGGCCCCCACGATATCAAGAAGCAGGCTGGAATGCACTCTGGTGAGACCTTGATACTGGCCAACAAGCAGGAAGCTAAGTGAGGAGAGGAAAACCCAGGTTTCCCTCCCCTGGGTTTTTTACCATTTTACATTACCATTCATACACACAACATCACTTCTGACACTTCTGGTCACATGTGTGAGGGATTTTCCCCCACCAAATTATTCTCTGCAACATGAGCTGGGTGTCCCACCAATTAACTCACTTCTGACATTACACCTACTTCAGAGGCCAGTCCCAAGTCTAGGCTGTCGCCTGTGATCCTGGTTGATGGGCTCTAAATCAGAGGTTCCCAGGGTCCCCTCCTCTGGTTTGACTAATCTGCTAGAGCAGCTCAGAGAACTCAGGGCAACACTGACCTACATTCACAAGTTTATTAAATGGTACAGATGAACAGACGCATAATGCATGGTCTTGGGAGGGTCCTGAGTACAGGCACTTCTGTCCCCATGGAGATGGGGTCGCATCGCCCTCCCCATATGTGGTTGTGTTCACCAACCTGGAAGCTTCCCAAACCCCAGAGTGGGATTTCTGTAGAGGCTTCTTCTTGTAGGCACAATCAATCATTAACTTTACTTCTAGCCCTTCTCCGTGTGTGTGTGTGGTGGGGAGTGCTGATAATTCCAAGCTTCTATTTATGGTTTAGTCACCCTGCTGACCAGCCCTCAAGCAGGATCCATCCAGGAGCCCATCCAAAACTGCCTTATGGGAACAAAAGATGCTTCTAGTGCTCTTATCACTTAGAAAACTACAAGGGCTTTAGGAGCTCTGTGCCAGGAACTAGGGACAGAGACCAATATATATATTTTCTACTATTTCACACTGTTACTGATGAAAAACGATACTGGCTTTAACCTGAAGGTCAAAGAGAATTTTTATTAGCATGGAAAAATGCTCATGAGCCAGTGTTAACAACAAAGAACAACATACAAAACTGAATCATAAATGCAAAACAAAACACCCTCCCCCAAAGGATGAACAGAACTACTTCACAATCTCAGTAGCAGTTGTCTCAAAATCCTGGAATCATGGGTAACTTCTTTTCTTTTTACTTCCCCCACCTTTCTACAATCAACATGTAATATTTCTATAATCAGATAAGGACAAATATTAAATGTTTGTTTTTTAAAATCTGCCAGTCGTAGGCCACATGGATACTTCGGTTTATTTAAATATTTAAATATTTATTTAAATATTAGATACAGAGCCATCTCATTAATGTACTGTTTCCCTGCTAGCTCAGATGTAAAAAATCCACCGGCAATGCGGGAGACATGGATTTGATCCCTGGGTTGGGAAGATCCCCTGGAGAAGGGCATGGCAACCCACTCCAGTTTTCTTGCCTGGACAATCCACAGGGGTAGAGGAGCCTGGCTCAGTCCATTGGGGTCACAGAGAGTCGGACATGACTGAGTCACTAAGCAAGCACGCACGCAAGCCCTTCTTAAGAGTAAGACATTACTCCAAGAACCTCGGCTCAATGCATGCTCATATCCATAGAACTAATGTTCATTTTGGACATCCAAGAAAGTGTAATGCAGGGAATTAATTCTGTCTTTCAAACATGAGGTTTCAAGAATATCAATATTATTGCTCAAACATGGGGAAAGATTAATTACTTTCATTTCCTACTGGATCTTCAACTTGGCATAATAATGGACCAGCAGAAACACATCTGGTCACACTGCTGATGAAAAGTCTACTGCCAAAGGTAGGCAGTGTTGTCTTGCACAAAATGAATTTCTCTTTTAAAAAAAAAAAAAAAAGACTTTGACAAGTAGCTGCCATGTCCAGAAACTGAAGCTAACACATTTTATGCTGTGTTATCTTGACGAAATTGCTTTTTAGCCCTACATACTCAAATACCAATATATTTCTCCCCTCATATTTGAAAAGGAACATTTTGACAAAGGATAAAAATCTTGAAATGTAAACATTATACTTGCCAAGAGTAATAAAACAAAATATGCTACCTTCTACTTTGGGTGGTACAAGCTCACATTTGGCTGAAAAACTTGGGAAAAATCAGATTTTTGTTTATAAAGTTTAAGAAATTCTTCAAATGCTTTTCCTTGCACAGGTATATTAAATGCTCAAACAAGTAACAGGAGATAATATTATGGGTGTTCTAATTGAAGTATCACTTTTATTATAAAGTTTTCATTTAAAAACTCAAATGATATATGAGCTTATAGTAATCCTATATTTGGCCCTAGTGAAAAAGTATAGCCACAACATAAATGTCTTATTCTCTAGTATTAATCAGCAGTAAAGCTGACCTTTCTTGATAATTATCTAATATGCCAATCATATCACATATTCAAAAGGAAATAACATAGCTTGAGTTAAAGAAAACTTTTTATTTTGACAGCAGCTTCCTGCCACAGATCTTTCCTAAATGACAATATAAACAATGGAAGAATGACAAACAAACTAAACACTACAAAATGCTTAGAAAGCAATTATCCTAAACTGCAGGCAGCTAGTTTAAACAGCCCAAGAAAACTTTTCCAACTAGAGTTACATGGACACAAATACGATGTTAAATGTAAGAAGCTCATGGGTTAGAAAATACTGTAGAACTTAAAGTTACTACATGGCTAACAATGAGTCAATCCAGACTACTTACAATTGAATTGGACATTCAAAGACTTGTAACTTCAAGATAAGAAGTCATTTTGTGTTGCTTTGAAGCAGGAATTGCCTTCTGTATTTTTGCTAAATTTCCATAGTGGGCCAAAGACATCCTCACGTTCTTCCAGAAGATGTAGAACGTATATACCATGGAATATCACTCAGTCATTAAAAAGAACAAAACAGTGCTATTTGCAGCAATGTAGATACAACTGTCTTACTAAGTGAAGTCAGTCAGCAACAGACAAATACCTTATGATATCACTGACATGTGGAATCTAAAACAGGACACAAATGAACCTTTCTACAAAACAGAAACAAGACTCATGGAGAATAGACATGTGGTTGCCAAGGAGGTAAGGTAGAGAGGGATGGATGGGGAGTTTGGGGTTAGCAGATGCAAACTATGACATTTAGAGTGGCTAAACAACAGGGCCTACTGTATAGCACAGGGAACTATACCCAATCTCCCAGGATAAATCATAATGGAAAAGAATATTAAGTATATAGATATATAACTGAGTCACTTCGCTGCACTGCAGAAGTGAGCACAACACTGTAAATCAGGATACATCAATAAATAATTAAAGAAGGCATTTGTGGAAACTTTTGGCCAAAAGGAAAAAAGTAGACTATAGAGCCAGTCTGCTAATGCCTACTTGTCATCTTCCACACTCTGACTCAGACAGGCCTGTATAACAATCTCATATGTGTTTGATATTTTTTTCATTTTTATTGGAGTACAGTTGACTTACAATGCTGTGTTAGTTTCAGGTTAGTACAGCAAAGTAGTTCAGGTAGTTATACATATAAATACTCCACTCTTTTTCAGATTCTTTTTGCATTTAGGCCATTACAGAATACTGAGTAGTTCCTCACACTATACAGTAGGCCCTGCTGTTTACTTCCATTTAAACCCATTCTGATTTTTATGTGCTGTATCTCCTGTCTCAGCAACAAGCGAAGAGGATACACCTGACGGTAAAGTCCACAGCCAAAGAGAACTTAGCAACCAAGCCAGATGTTGACTTGCTAGTTTTATAAATAATCCAAGATGGATCAGAAACTAATGCCTATTTTTCATGTCTTACATAATGTCAGTGTTAATCACCAAAAAAGGCACTGATTTAATTTCTCAAGCATAAAATTGGGTGGGGAGGGATAGGAGCGAGTATGGAATGTGATCAGCTGAAAAGAAACTATATACAGTACCTTTTATCACTACAGAGCTCTGGCGAGTCTCATTCATTCTTTTAACAAACATTTGTCAAATACCCTGGTGGCTCAGATAATAAAGAATCCGCCTGCAATGCAGGCGACCTGGGTTCAATCCCTGGGTTGGGAAGATCCCCTGGAGGAGGGGATGGCAACCCACTCCAGTATTCTTGCCTGGGGAATCCCCACGGACAGAGGAGCCTGACAGGCTATAGTCCATGGGGTCACAAAGAATCAGACATGACTGAATGACTAAGCATAGCACACAGATACCATAAAGTGTGCTATTTAGACAAAATTCAGATATGAGTAAGGAATCCAGTTCAGGGGAGGGAAGCTAGGATAAAACAGAGGAAATGAAGTGTATTTACAGATATGAAACTCAGGAAGGGAGACGGGGCAGCTATCTGCAACTGGAGAAGGCTTCACAGCAGAGGTAGTAAGGAAGCTGAGACCTGAAGGTTGCATAGAATTTCTGCAAGTCAAAGAACTGGAAAGAAAGGACAGTCTGGGCTCTCAAAAAAAGTGCTGGGCACACCTGCGGAAATGGCAAGGTGAGTAGAGATGTGTAGCATTCCTGGGGAATATGGTGAACGATTAGCCTGGAAATGTCCACTGCAGTCAGACAGCCATGGGGCAGGAAGGGCAAAGGAGGGCAGGGCAGGTTTTCTGGGACACTAACTCCCATCTTCGGCTACACATCAAAAGTCCCCCGAGATGTTTAAAATGCAGATTCTCGAATCCCACTAGGAATAGGAAACTCATTTTTTAAGCTCCTACAGTGGTCATCAATATCAGATCTGGGTAGAGCATGAGGGACTGCTGGGCAGAAGCAAAGAAAACAAGAAAGGGGAAAACGGCTACAAGAGAATAAGAGGCAGAGCGAGGGACTTCCCTGGTGGTCCAGTGGTTAAGAATCTACATTCCAATGAAGAAGACACAGGTTTGATCCCAGGTAGGGGAACTAAGATCCCATATGCCCCAGGGCAACTGAGCCCACACACGGCAATTAAGAGAGTCCATGCACATACGAAGACCCAGCACACCCAAATTTTTTTTTAATTAATTTTTTTTAAAGGTAGAACTAACAGAAAATATCAAATACTGACAGTAGGCCAATGGAGAAGAACCAGTACTTTAGGTCTAAAAGAATACGGAGACTTAAGAAGGAGCAAAGGTTTGCAGGAAAAGACATCAGACTTGGACGCTTTGGGGCTGAGTTCCTTACTGGGTAGATAATTTTGTTCTAGAAATTCAGGAAAACTAATTTCATATTTAAACATATTCTAGGGTTGCTATGTACTGCGGTTTAACTGTGTTTAATTAGCTTTGGGGGTATGCATTCCTCTCTCTAAATACGTGAAAGACATATATATAAGGCACAGTGCTAGAAACTTAAGAGGAAGTCAATAAATAAATATTTACTGAATAATAAAAGTGGAAGTCTACAAAAAAGTTGTAGATTTTAGTCTTTGTTAGAAAGAAAAGAAAAACCTCTCCATTTTTTTTTAAAGATGTCATAACTCTTACCTTTGCAGCCAAGGCTTTTAAACTATCAAGGAATCTTTGCCAGAAATCCTTGAAGAGTGGGCGGTCAATTTTCTTCAGGCTGTCTTTGGTGCTAGCGTCCACACTGACGTAGAGCTGGGTAACTGGTTTGAGGTCCCTTGGAAATTAAAAATTAAAAAAAAAAAACACACAAACACAACAACAGAAGAAAATGACACATAAGTCAGGCTCTTCACAATGCTAAACTTACAATCTGTAATAGATGAGGTGCTTAAATATGTCACTGGGTCTAGAGGCATCTACTTCTCCCAGAAATTGAAGGTATGATTTGTTTCACTGGTGGCTCAGCTGGTGGGCTTCCCTCATAGCTCAGTTGGTAAAGAATCTGCCTCAATGCAGGAGACCCTGGCTCGATTCCTGGTCGGAAAATCCTCTGGAGACGGGACAGGCTACCCACACCAGTATTCTTGGGCTTCCCTTGTGGCTCAGCTGGTAAAGAATCTGCATGTGTTGAGGGAGACCTGGGTTCGATCCCTGGGTTGGGAAAATTCCTTGGAGTAGGGAAAGGCTACCCACTCCAGTATTCTGGCCTGGAGAATTCCATGGACTGTATGGTCCATAGGGTTGCAAAGAGGCAGACACAACTGAGGACTTTCATTTTCACTTTCAATGCAGAAGATGCAAGAGATGCAAGTTCAATGCCTGGGTCGGGAAGATCCCTTGGAGAAGGAAATGGCAACCTGCTCCAGTCTTCTTGTCTGGGAAATCCCATGGACAGAAAAGCCTGGTGAGTTAAGTCCATAGGGTGATAAACAGTCAAGACAGGACTGAGCGTGTGTGACATTGTAACAAAATAAAATATCAGTTGTTTATTTTTTAAAATGACTGGACACCATCCCTTATGAACTGAAAACATTTGATTACTTAAAACTGGCCTCTCATCAAACACGTGTTTCAGTGGAAAATAAAACAAGATCAAGCTTTAGGTCCGGCACTTTCAGCTCAATTACAAGGGGCTCTCAGACCAAAGCTTCTCCAAAAACTCTGCTGCTAAGACTTCTCCAGGGGTCTGTGCCGACGGGCCACCTCCCATCATCAATTTGCTGGTGGGGTTTTCTAAGGAACAAGAACAAATCTTCTCTGAAGCACAGGGCCACCCCAAGGCCTCGCCTAGGCCTCTGAGAGCAGGAGTGGGTTGACAGTCAAGCCTTGCGTGGACAATGACCTACTCTGAGGGCCATCAGCAAAACAGAGCTAGCAGAAGGGCAGCCACATATTCACAAAACAGCACAACCCAAAAGAAAAACACATGTTGCAGATTTTTATCTGTCTTTGCCTTCTTAATCTGCATCTGTCAGTACCACTCATTCCCCACTTTTCTCAAACTCACTGGCTCATTTCACAAAGTAATCATCTACCACGTTTCTGCCAGTTATGTTTAAAGCTCAGATTGTACTTTTTCCAAAGCCTCTCTGTTCTCCCTGCCAATGGGTCTCATAATTCACTCTCTTCAGTGAATTTCGAGAAAGAAAGAAATTGCCCCTTAATAATCCTGACTAAATTCTCCCATTATTAATTTCCTATAACTATTCCATAACTTATATTTACCTCGAGAATGTTATTTATGTGTTTTTCTGGTTTCAAAGTCTATGCCCTTTTAAAAACTGACACACAATTCACATGCCGTAAAATTCACCATCAAAGGGGTTTATGTGCTTTTTTTTTTTTGGGGGGGGGGTGGTTTATGTGCTTTTTATATCTATCAGGGTTGGCCTTACAACTTTCCTTGATGGACAGGAACTCTATTTTTCTTTTTACCCAGTCATATCAGTAGACACTGAAAGCTACTTTTCAGTGGATATTGTTGACTTCAACTGACAGAACTTTTAAAGGAATGTAGGCCAAACGAATGCTTGTAATGATCTGGCTTAGTGACATATGGAAAAACCAGAAGGGGCTAAAGTCAAAGTTGTTAAAAGTGGGGAAGCTTTGATCAAAGCTAGGAAAGAATGATTAAAACACGACAGACTCTCATTGCTTTAATCCCTCTCCAGTGCTGATATGATATCTAAAAGGAATCCTTAAAAGTTCAATGTGTCACTACTGAGCAAAGGACATCAATTACTGGAAACGCAAAACGACTGCAAACTATAATGGCAGCAACTTGTCTCACCACCCCTTTTGCTGGGGGCCTCTTTAATAAGATAAGCTACTCTAACTGGACTTTGTGTTTTACAAAACTAAAAAAGATCGTCTTAATGGATACTGCAGGCTACCATCATCTAATAACTCTCAGGACTTTGTGTCATAAAGCTACCTGATGCAAAATGGGAACCAGCCTGACCTTTTCACTACACCTCCATACCTGCTTTTAGAGAACAGTAAATTCCAAAGGCCTTCGTCGTTTTACAAGCCTCCATCATTTCACCAAAAAAAAAAGGCCTGGACATTGACACTAGCAATAAGGAATTTTGTCAATACTAGATGTCTGAAGTACTATAATCAAGGAATTTTATAGATTTTTTTTCCAAGGAGCAGAGGAAGAATGGAGAAGCGGAAAAGTCCTAAGGAGCTGTGGAGTGCATTCCTGAGTGGCTCAAAAGCAGTAAAAGGACCTTGGAGAAATGTTCTGAGTCTCAGGGGTCTTACGTCTGCCTGCTATTGGCCTCTGTTCCCTGAAAAAACAGGCAATGAGGCTCCAAGCTCAGTCATTTGTCTGCCTCCATTCTATACAGAGATAGGATGGTTTTAGTCACATCCTTAAGTAAGTAACTAACTGAAGTCGCTCAGTCGTGTCCAACTCTTTGCGACCCCATGGACTGTAGCCTACCAGGCTTCTCTGTCCATGGGATTTTCCAGGCAAGAATACTGGAGTGGGTTGCCATTTCCTTCTCCAGGGGATCTTCCCGACCCAGGGATCAAACCCGGGTCTCTAGCATTGCAGACAGACGCTTTACCATCTGAGCCACCAGGGAAGCCCGTCACATCCTTAAAACTATCATAATTCCTGAGGCTCAGAATCTCACAATGCTGTTGAGAATAATTAAAAACTATACAATGAAAAGGATATAAAGCGGGAGCCCAATCCCCAGTGAAAATATCCTGTGAATCTTGATATGATTATTGTGATGATCTTTCATCCTGCTAATTTTAAACCTGAGTTATGAATGATCGTATATAGAAACACACAGTCACTGAAAATAAAAATCCTCTCTTTCTTCCTTTCTTTAGAGATCAGGCCTCATTCTACCCAGAATAATCTCAATAATCATATCAAGGTCCTACCTAAAATGAACCTATTCATCTCTACAGAAAGGAAAAAAGGGAGAAAAATTCATATTTGTAAGAAATCAAGGAGATCAAACCAGTCAATCCTAAAGGAAATCAACCCTGAATATTCACTGGAAAGACTGATGCTGAAGCTCAAATAACTTTGGCCACCTGATGTGAAGAGACGACTCATTGGAACCTTTCCTGATGCTAGGAAAGGTTGAAGGCAGGAGAAGAGGGTGACAGAGGATGAGATGATTGGATAGCATCACCATCTCAACAGACCTAAATTTAAGCAAACTTTGGGAAATAGTGAAGGACAGGGAAGCCTGGTGTGCTGCAGTTCATGGGGTTGCAGGGAGTTGAAAATGACTTAGCAGCTGAACAACAAGAAATCAAGGGAATTCAGTAGTAACTTTGATGCTCCTATTAATAAAAAAATAACCAAAGTGACCATAAGCAAGTGAGAAGTGCACTAAGTTAAACACATATTAGAATATTCTAGCTATCTTTAAGTACTGATTCATAGTTTAATTGCCTTGTGTTCAGATACTGTGCTCTAAATTATTTCAATACTTTCTTGAAACCCGCTGTAATGCCCAGCACATGGCCATGTGTTAACTGTTCTGAGAGCAAGTTCTGTGCTCTTAAGAGGAATTTATATTCCAAAGGTTCAAGCTGCAATACTCTATTTCTGCCATATAGGCTAAATTTGTTAATTTAGTTGTTCAAATCTTCACTACTTCTACTGATTTTGATTTGCTTGTTTTATCCATCTGAGAGAAGCATGTTAAAAACTTGCTATTTCTCCTTAGGGTTCTGTCCATTTTGAGATTATGTTACTGAGTGTTCACAGATTCTGACATATATACAAACATATTGCTTTATGTTCCTAGTGGGTTTAATATTTTATTATTAAGAATGCCCCATCTCATCTCAAGTAATGGTTCTTGCCTTAAAGTACACCTCACTGATATTACATAGCCTACCTTTCCAACGGTGTTTTTCATGTATTATATCATGCACTAAAAATGTCACTACAAGGTGGTCGTGATTACTGTGATCATTTTACAGATGAGTAAACTAGACACGGAGAAGTTATCTTCCTCATGTCAGAAAGACAATAAAAAAGCAAGTCAAGATTCAAATTCAGATCTCTTCTAGACAGAGCCCAACGAAGCTCTCCATCATTTCACTGTGCTGCCTCTCTCTCTCTTTTTAGCTCATCCAGAAAAGCATAGTTCTGAAAAGTATTCCATCAATTCATAGACAAAAAAGACGACTGTATTTTAAACTTAATACAAACAAAACAGTGGCAGATTTTATTTTCTTGGGCTTCAGAATCACTGCTGACGGTGACTAAAGCCACAACATTAACAGATGCACCTCAGAAGAAAAGCTATGACAAACCTAGACAGCGTATTAAAAGGCAGAAACATTACTTTGCCAACAAAGGTCCATACAGTCAAAGCTAAGGCTTTTCCAGTAGTTGTGTACGGATGTGAGAGTTGGACCATAAAGAAAGCTGAGCACCGAAAAATTGATGCTTTTGAACTGTGGTGCTGGAGAAGACTCTTAAGAGTCTCCTGGACTGTAAGGAGATCAAACCAGTCCATCCTAAAGGAAATCAACTGTGAATTTCATTGGAAGGACTGGTGCTGAAGCTGAAGCTCCAATACTTTGGCCACCTGATGGGAAGAGCCAATTCACTGGAAAAGACTCTGATGCTGGGAAAGATTGCGGGCAGGAGGAGAAGAGGGCAACAGAGGATGAGATGGCTGGATGGCATCACTGACTCACTGGACATGAGTTTGAGCAAACTCCAGAAGATCATGAAAGACAGGGAAGCCTGGCATGCTCAGTCCATGGGGTCGCAAAGAGTCGGAAGTGACTTAGTGACTGAACAACAAAAAACCAAACAAAACAGGCTAGGAGGAAATAAAAAACTTCTGTGGAAAGGAGCAAGTAGTATTTATAACCAATCTTCATTTCATTGCAACTGTTATCTATAGCCACTTTGAGCTGATAAACACAAGAAAACTTTATTAAAATTCATGCATTTCTTCAAACATTTACTAAGTAATATGTGAAGAGATGTCCAATTTACAGAGTTTCTCTAACACATACAGTGACTCTCTTATTAATAGCAAAAACACGAAGCAAGCAAAGTAACAGAAGCACAAGTGGAAGAAGTAGAAGAAAGAGAATGAAGCTCACACACAGTTTTGATGAAGATGCTCAAAAGTAAACACACACAGGGACAAATTCCATGGTGGTGGAGGAGGTGTGGGAAGTTAAATGTTAATTGTGTCATAGTTAAAAATGGAACAGAGCTCTGTCTTCTTACAATAAGCCTGCTGGCAGTGAGTAAGGTTTGAATTCGAAAAAGAAAAAATATAAGATTTTGAACGTAAACTTAAAAACAATGGACAAGAAAATCATGTAGAGGTGAGCTAAAGATGAAGCTAAGAGCGGGGCAGTCTACATAGGGCTGTATACTTGACTCTACACCCTCTAATACACTCATAAAGAGGGAGACAGTTTTAGGATTCAAACACCCACAAAGGAAAGGACCCACTAGGTTCAGGGGACTTCCCTTGTGGTGCAGTGGCTAAAAATCTGCCTTGAGATGAAGAGGACATGGGTTTGATTCCTGGTCCGGGAACTAAGAACCCACATGCTATGGGGCAATGAAGCCCACACAAAGCAACTACTGAGCCTGTGTGCTCTGGAGCCTGCGTGCCACAATTAGCTTGCACACCCCTAGTAGAGAATCTGTGAACCCACATGCCGCAAGTAAGACCCATGCAGCCAAATAAATAAACAGAAGGGAAAAAAAAAACTGGGTTCAGTGTTGTGGAACATCACCCTCAACACCTTCCTTACTCTACCACTGGTCTGCTTTGAGCAAGATGTCTCAAGGAAGTCTTTGACACTTTAGCACAGAACAGTTTACAAGAAGGAACGACATGCAGTGATCTAGTGGGACAGCATTATCCAGGTGCCATGGGCCTTTCTGATGGCAGGGCTGAATGTCAGCATAGACCATGCAGTCTCCAGAATTAAGAGTCCTAAACTCACATGTCTGCAGGAACCAAGGATACGCTGCGAGTCAAACAAGCCACTTCTAAACGAAAAAGAGGTTCTCTGGACACCGAACCACAGACTGTGTGTGAAACACTCAAGAATATTCTTGCCTTACCCCAAGCAATAGGCTTCCATTTTTCTGGTATGCGGTGTTCTGTCTACCTTCCGTTGTTTCAGGCCTGTTAGAAATGCTGACGGAAATTTCTCTGCTGTAAAGGATTCAACAGTGCGATTCCTCTGACAAGTAGCAGATGACGCTCAGCCTCAGGGCTGAAGAGACAGCCAAGCGGTGGAGAGCATGGTAAACTGAAAAGTACGGGCTTCACTGAACAGATAACCATCACTGATGTGATACTGTCAGATAGTAAGAAGCAGACACTTGGTCTTTGTCCCTAATTCCTGGCACAGAGCTCCTAAATCTTGGTATTTCTTGAGTGACAGGGGTGAGAGAATTGGTTTTTGTTATCTCTAATGAGCCCCTCTCCACCCAACAAGAATTTATATTAATGAGGTGACTCTTGGTGGGCCCCTGGATAGCTTCAGGACAGATGCTGGTGCCAAAAGAACCAACCCGATGATTAGAGGGTTGGCGCTTTCAGCCCCACCCACAACCTCTAAGAAAGGGAGACTAGCTAGATAAGAGACTGAGTTCATCACCAGTGATCGATCACAATGATTTCTTTTTTGATCACAATGATTTCAATCAATCCTGTTTCCCAGCTGGCCCGAGTGGTAAAGAACCTGCCTGCCAATGCAGGAGACCCAAGAGACGTGGCTTGAAATTCTGTGGGTGGGCTGCGAGGTCCTCTCATCTTGGCTGCCTTTGCTAGTCTCAGCTGGCATGTCTGCTGGACTGGCTGGTTTATGACGGCCTCAGCTGGGACATATCCCCCAGCAAGTCTGAAGTTCGCCACATGGGGGCAGGGTTTCAGAGAGCAGCAAGAAAGGGCAAGCCTCGATGCACAGACATCATTCAAGCCTCTGCTTCTGTCACCTTCGCCCACTTCCCCTTGGCCAAAGCAAGTCACGTGGCCGAGCCTGGAGTCAATGGGGGGACACTCAGAGCTACAGCACAAAGGATCATGGATACAAGGAGAGGGAGAATTTATGGCCACTGTTTGTAGTCTGCTGTAGCACAAATCAGACTGTACTTTGTACCCTGTACAAGGAAGATGGTCTTGAACCTACTGGGACTCCGTCTTTTTCAGGAATTCAATTAAAAAAAAAAAAATCAGAGCTATGTTGGAAGGCCTGGAGGGTTCTTAAGACTGGAAATCTCAAACTGGCAATTGATAAGGAGTAGGTTTTATTTGTCCTGCACCATGTTTAGAAACATTTTTCTTTTTTTGAGCCAACATTTAAAATCCTGAGATTTTGCATAAAAGAAATTTCTTTTGGAAATCTTTGGGAAGAAAGACAATCTGGCAAAAATTGCTAAGAACCAAGTATGAAGTGCTGTTTTTATGACATTAGATCACTTCAGAACACTCTTATCTGGTTTTTGACTCACAACACTTCTGACACCAGATGTGTGGTTCCTCTCCACACCAAGGAGTCCTGTAGTTCTCTGCAGACACCAGCTAGGTGTCCTGTATTCAATTCTATTCTGACAGTAAATCCCTGGAGTCAGCACAGACCTCCTGGGTCAGGACTCAGTCCCAAGCTGCCCCTACTTCTGATACCAGTCACGGTCCCAGGTTGCCACCTGTGCTTCTGATCAACTGCCTGAGGATCTGGGTACCCTATGACCCCCTCCTCGGGTTCGATAATCTGCTAGAACAGCTCTCAGAGCTCAGGGAAAACAGTTTACTTTCTATTACTAGTTTATTTTCAAGATTACAACTCAGAAAACTGCCGGATAAAAAGATGAGGGGGAAAGGGCACTTGGCATCTCTACTCTCTCTAGATGCATCAGCTTCCCACCACCTAAAGTGTTCACTGACCTGGAAACCAAACGAATGGTGGCGAGTTTGAGTGACTCAGTTCCAAGGGAAATGACTACAGCAAAAGATAACTGATACATGCTCTGGTACCTCAGTTAATGCCTATCAAAAATACTACTATAAAAACACTTGCTTTTGTGGAACTAAGAGGACTTTTTCTCAAGAGAAGGGTTTTTTGTTGTCGATTAATCACCAACAGCTCTATCGTTCAGTGTCACATTCTGGTCACTTTTATCAGCCGCCATGTTGACAAATAAAAACATAAAGCTTTCTCATCTGCCTAAGGTGTTTTTTTCCTATCTTCCATAAATCCTCAAGGACCACTCACTGTGAAAACTCCCTTCTGTGGGAGAACTGTCAGCAAGGAACCCTATGCTTTGGAGCTGGAGGAGAAACTGAGATCCTCTTAAAGAAAAGTTAAGTATCCTGAAAAGGCCACTAGCCTGAATATAACGCTTGTATGTAGGTCAAGGGAAGACCAGCTGACAAAGTCAAGAGTTTCTTTGATCAGAGTATGGGTGATCCCTCTGCTGTTACAGGGCCCCACAATCCTATCAATCAACCTGGCCGGAACTTTCCCAGTCATCAGCTAAGTCCTCTTCTATGCAGGGCTCACAGAACCATGCAGTTTGCCAAGCTTATCGCTCTATCATGCCTCAATGACACCTTTTTTTTTCTCTTCCTTTTTTATTTTTTAAATTATGAAAGTATGACAACACATATACAGCAGACTTGGAAAACATAGAACAAAGTTACATATAGTTCCACTATATTACAATTATTTTTTTAAGTAGAAAAATTAAGATTTTTAGCTGGAGTTTCAATATCAAACTCTCAAAAATTAATAGAATGAATAGACAGAAAAGTAGAAGGATGTGGTAGATCCAAAAAGCACCATGAACCAACTCAACATAATTAAGATTTATACAATTTTCACACAACAGGAGGATACAAATTCAAGTTCCCATAGACTATAAACTAGGAGACACTGGACTATATCCAAGGACATAAAACAAGGTGAAAAATTTCATGGTCTAAAGGTATTGAAATCACAGTGTCTATTCTCTTACCACTGTGGAATTATGTTAGAAATCAATATCAAAAGATATCTGAAAATAATCCACCTATTTTCAAGGGCAATGTCAATGACACCTTTTTGAAGACTCCTCATTCTGTCTTCCTTTCATCCTTACAACTCTTAAACAAACCTTACCATCTCCTATCCAGTTTCCTGTTTCCTGGCCCTCCCACTTTATATAAACATTCTGGCAGATTACTCTGCAGAAAGCAAGATCTTCCTAAAGAACAGCATTTGAAGTCGTCGACCCAACCTATTCAAGTTGGTTTCCAGTTGCCAGGCTCTTTTGCACCCTCTGTGGTCCAAATCAACTATATTTACATAGTGGTATCCCAAAGACCCCAATTCTGTATCTTTCTCAGGTAGTTCTTATTAAAAACCAACAGTTCCCTATCTCCTCAAGTACCAATCCCAGCCATATTTTTAAAATTTATTATATTTTTTTAAATTAGGTTTCCCTGGTAGCTCAGTTGGTAAAGAATCCGCCTGCAACGCAGGAGACCCAGGTTTAATTCCTAGGTCGGGAAGATCTGCTGGAAAAGGGACAGGCTCCCCACTCCAGTATTCCTGGGCTTTCCTGGTAGCTCAGCTGATAAAGAATCTGCCTGCGATGCAGGAGACCTGGCTTCAATCCCTGGGTTGGGAAGATCCCCTGGAGAAAGGAAAGGCTATTAAAAACCTACAGTTTTCTATCTCCCCAAGTACCAATCCCAGCCATACTGTTAAAATTTACTTTTTTAATTGGAGGATAATTACTATCTTGCTGTATCTCACTGTCTGCTGAACCCAGTGCAGGCAAGGTATGAGCAGCGAAGCTGGAAGAAGATGCAAGGAGCCATATAAACTGCCGACATGCTTCACTGGCTCATGGCTGATGCAGCAGCAACTCAACTCAGCACAACTCTCCTCTGCCTCTGAGAGCTTTCCAGGTGGTGCGCACACAGGACCACACCACCATGCACATGCGCAGAGCCCCAGATGAGCCCAGCTAGCAGGACGTGAGGGGAGGGGCAAGAGAGCCTGACCACCGCCACCTGGCCAACTGCTCTCTCCCTACAATTACGTTACAATATCGTGTCGGTTTCTGCCATACATCAACATGAATCAGCCACAGGTATCCACATGTCCCCTCCCTCTAGAACCTGCCTCCCAGCCTTCTAAGTTGTCACTGCCATATTTTGAGACCCAAATTTAATAAGCCTTCTCAGAGAAGTTTTTATCCCGCTTCTATCTAACAAAAAAAGAAAAACTTCTCTGTTGAACTCCCCCAGCAATTTTTTTTGCCTCTGTTCTTTAAACAAATGTTATCTTTCCCAATAGAATCGATGTTTAGGAGAAGGTGCTCTGACCCCTCAAAGCCAACATTTATACATAGTTAGAAATGAGTAAATCCTTTCTGAATCAATACCTGTTAGTTTTACTTCTTAGTTAAACACAGATTCAAGAAGCATCATCTTGACAGGTGAGATCACTCACCTGATTTCCGCAGGGAACTGTGCATTTGTGACCAGGAAACTGGAGATTTTACACTCGTGAAGCAGCTTCAGAAACTTGTTGATTTCTGGGTACATGATGGGCTCTCCCACGAGGGACAACGCACAGTGCTTTACTGTCATTCCCTCCTCAAAGCGTTCTTCTTTGACGCCTGGCACACCTGGAAGACAGTGGAAAGGATCATGTTCAATAAGGTACAAATAAAGCATGTCACTTTTATTTTCCATAATTAAAAATTTTTTATTTTTCTTAATGGTTCTTTAATTTTAGAGGGAAAAGTCATTTTTGATACCAGCCAAATAATACAAAACAAGGGCTGGGGGGGAGGGCCCTTGAAAATTATTGAAAGTGAAATCACTCAGTCACGTCCGACTCTTTGTGACCCCATGGACCGCAGCCTGCCAGACTCCTCCACCCACGGGATTTTCCAGGCAAGAATACTGGAGTGCATTGCCATTTCCTTCTCTGAGGGATCTTCCCGACCCAGGGATCAAACCCAGGTCTCCCGCATTGCAGGCAGACTCTTTACTGTCTGAGCCATCAGGGAATCCCAAAAAGAATGATCTGCCCTCTCTAAGGTTCGAACTCAGGACCTTCAGATTATGAGACTGATGCACTGCCTATTGCACTAAGAGGGCAGACATAAACGTTCCCTTCTCCAGGGGATCTTCACAACCCAGGGATGAAACCCAGGTCTCCCGGATTGCAGACGGATTCTTTACCAGCTGAGCCACATTAAGTCAGAAAAAAAAAGGAAAAACCTAGAATTATTAAACCAGCAATCTCATCCTTGGTTTTAATACTATTTAAACTACATCAATAAAGCAGGCAAAACAAATTGTATTATTAGCTAATCATTTGGAACACAGAATACATTACTTTCCATAATTTGCTTAGCTCTGCATTCCATCATGTTGGTCTAAGAAAATGAACTCAGTATAGCTACATAAGGCAAGTGAAGTGAAAATCGCTCAGTCGTGTCCAACTCTTTGCGACCCCATGGACTGTATATAGTCCATGGAATTCTCTAGGCCAGAATATTGGAGTGGGTAGGCCAGAATATTGGAGTGGGTAGCCTTTTCCTTCTCTAGGGGATCTTCCCAACCCAGGTCTCCCACATTGCAGGTAGATTCTTTACCAGGAGAACCACAAGGGAAGCCCAAGAATAGCCTCTCCTATACTAATCACTGCCTCCTTTCATCCCTCAAGTATTCTGAATTAAGAGTGTGGAAAACTAGAGCCGCCAAGATCCAACACCAAAGGTTCTATTTAACTGGAGTGGGTGCAAGCCAGGGTCATGGGAGCTTTAACAGTTTCTCAGGTGATTCTAATGTGCAGCCAAGGTAAAAAACCACTGCACAGAGACTTCCCTGCTGGTCCAGCGGCTAAGACTCTGAGCTCCTAATGCAGGAGGCCCAGGTTCCATCCCTGGTCCAGGAACTAGATCCCACATGCCACAACTCAGACCCAGTGCAGGCAAACAAATAAATAACTTTTCTTTTTAAATTTCTATCAGTTTAAAACCATTAAAAAAAAAAAAGAAAACCACTGTATTAAACCAGCGGTCTCCAAACTTAGAAATACACTGGAATCACCTGGGACTATCTTCAAAGTTCCAAACTCCAGGCCACAGCCCAGGCCAATAAAATCACCATCTCTGGGGGAGGGGCCTGGGCATCAGGAGTTTTTGAAGTTCCCCAGGTGATCCCAATGTGCAGTCAAGCTTAGGGATCCACTGGCACACACCATGGATTTCCACTGTAGTTAGACGTTGAGAAATAACCTAAAGAATTTTTTAAAATCTCAGCATCCAGGCACTATCCCAAGCCAATTAAATCTTGCTCTTTGAGGATGAGCTTGAGACATTGGTATTTATTAAATACCCCCCATGTGACTCAAGTGGACTGCATAGGTCAAGTCGTACTGCTTTTGACTAAACGCAGAAAGCATTCATGGGAAAAAAAGAAAAAAGAAAAAAATTATTTTTAATAAATAGAAAGCATTCATTAGTGTCCCTCAATCTAACCTAAGTTGGAAAGGCTTGGAAAGAGCATAAGAAGGCCAATAAAAATAAACCTTCAGACATTTCTGTCCATTATCTCTCAGTTCTTTTTAATTATTATTATTTATTTTTCATTGGAGGATAATTACAATACTGTGTTGGTTTCTGCCATACAGCAACATGAATCAGCCACAGGTATAAATATGCCCTCTTCCCTCTTGAACTTCCTTCTCACCTCCCACCCCACCCACCCCAGCCCTCTAGGTTGTCACAGAACACTGGATTTGAGCTCCCTGCATCACATAGCAAATTCCCACTGGATATCTGTTTTTACATATGGTAATGTCTCCTTAGTAATGGTTAGGATTTGGTGCTCTCTCTAGGTTCTTTATTTTTTAAGATTTATTTATTTTTAATTGATTGACAATTGGTTTACAATAATGGTTTCATTTCTGACATACATCATGAATTAACCACTCAATCACGTCTGACTCTTTGTGACCTCATGGACTGCAGCACGCCAGGCTTCCCTTCTCCCAGAACTTGCTTCAACTCATGTCCATTGAGTCAGTGATACCATCCATCTCATCCTCTGTTGTCCCTTGTCCTCCTGCCTTCAATCTTTCCCAGCACCACAGTCTTCTCTAATAAATCGGTTCTTTGCATCAGGTGGCCAAAGTATTGGAGCTTCAGCTTCAGCATCAGTCCTTCCAGTGAATATTCAGAACGGATTTCCTTTAGGACTGACAGATACACGTATGTCCCCTCCCTCTTGAATCTCCCCTCCAGCTCCAGTCCACCCCGCGCCTCCAGGTTGTCACAGAGCCCGTTTGAGTTCCCTGAGTCATGCAACAAATTCCCATTGGCTCTCTATTTACATATGTTAGTGTATACGCATCCATACTGCTTTCTGTAGGTACTTTTTGAAAAATATATTCTTTCTAAAGAGTATAATATTCGTCACCAAGATTGGAAGTGGGGAGAAGCATATTCATACATCTTCTCAGTCATTTCTTAGTCATCTCTGAAATGCAGTTTTCTTCACTATAAGAAGTATTTACCCCAAAGAATGTTTGTTAGAATTAAACGAGATAATGCATGGAAAGGCTTTAGCAGACGGCCTACCACACACACACACACAAAAATTCATTAAGGATGTGTTTTTATCATCACCTTCATCCTGGTTTCTTAAAATAATTAAATCCCAGTCACTATCACCTTAAGGAAGAACAAATCTGGAGAAAATAAAGTTAGCTTTCACTGCTTGCTTGTGCTTTAGTTTCCAGGAGGTGACTTTATTTTAAACACATACACACACACACACACACACACACACACACACACACACACACACACACACACACACACACAATATCTACTTGGAAATAAGCAAATGCAAGTAAACACCCAAGCCATCAAAATCAACATAATACAGGCTAAAATCAGAACAATCTAAAAGTGGCAGGTTTATCTTCTTTTATGACTATCTAACTGCAATTCTAACAATGTATTTCATGTCAGTATTGGAGATGGATAATTTTTTTTTTTTTTTTGAGATGGATAATTTTTTAAGTTACTGAAATCTAAAATCTTAAGTGAATCAAGGTTTTAAATAAAACTTGATACTTAACTCACTCTGTGTTGCCAAGACAACTCAGCATCAAGTATAAAATTTTCTTTTTGTAAAAAAAAGAAAGAAACATCATTAATCTCCCCATTAGGAGAAGAGCTGAAGGGCAGATTTAATCTGAAGTGGCAAAATTAACCTAAAACTCAGAAAGAAGAATGACTGAGCCCTGGCAAGGCAGTCAGATGCACTGGAAGTCAGATGCACCAGGTTCAAACTCTGGCTCTACCACTAGGGTTGTGTCCTGAGGCAAGTCACTCACCCCCTCTACACCTATTTCCTGATGCATAACGTGGGGAATTCACACACACACACACACACACACACACACACACACACACAGGCACACAGTTGTGAGAATTCAATGAAATAAGCCACATGAAATTACTAGTTTGGTACCAAGCCCAGCCCATAAGCATTTTCAAAAAATCTTAGCTGCAAATATTTTATTATGATAATTATTTCATGAATTGTAATATAAATTCAATTATTTTATATTTTCAATAAAGTGGTAATTCCATTCAATTCAACATACAGTTGATCTTTGAACAACAAGGTTTGGAAGAGTGCAGGCCCACGTGTATGTGGTTTTTTCTACATACACACATACATATATATATATATATATATTTAGTTCTTTTATATATATATATATATACATAAAATTTTTGGAAATTTCTATTTATATAAAAGTTTTTGAAGATTTGTGACAATTTGAAAAGTCTCACAGATACACCCCATAACATAGTAATATCCAAAAAAATTAAGAAAAAACTTAGGTGTTTCATGAATGCATAAAATACATGTATTTATTGTGTGTATCTATCATTTCCTATCATAAAATATACATGTATTTTTTTAAAGTTAAAATGTATCAAAATGTACTCACACAAACAGACCAGTGTAGCACCACTCCCAGTTGACAGAAATGTAAACAAAGGTAAAGATGCAGTATAGACTGCAACACTGTAAAAATTTCCTAGCACCTCCTATTGCTACAGAACTGAGCACAAATGCTGCAAGTATCTGTTTGAAACTCCACCTGAGGTTCATCATCACTTGAGCAGTTGTCTCTCTAGTCAATTTCGTTGCGGTATGAAATTGAGTTTTAAGTTCTCTCATAGTTTTCATCTTGTTTAGTGCAATACCATAAACCTTGAACAACAGCACGGACCCATATGATATGTGATGCTGGAAGTGCTCCCAAGAAGCAGAGAAAAGTGACAAAAGGGTAAATGGCTTGATATGCACCGAGAGTCAAGTCTGCAGCTGTGGTTGCCCGCCACTTCAAGACAAATGAGTTCAGTGGAAGGACCATTGTAAAAAAAGAAAAAGGAAAGGAAATTCATGAAGCTGTTGCTGCAGCTACAGCAGGTGTGAAAACCTTGAGCTTTTTGTAAAATGCCTTTTTATCTCGTATTGAAAATGTAGCTTTTATGTGTGGGGCAGGATTGTTATAAGAAAGACATACCTATAGACGAATATGATTCAAAAGGTGAAGTCATTATATGACAACTTAGAGCAAAAGGAAGGTGAAGGATCTAAAGCTGGAGAATGGAATGCCAGCAAAGGATGGTTTGATGATTTTAAAAAGAGGTCTGACTTTTAAAATGTCAAGATAACAGGAGGAGAGCTTCTGCCAACCAAGAGGCAGCAAAGGAATTCCCAGCAAAGAAAATCATTGAGAAGAAAGGATACCTGCCAGAACAGGTTTTTAATGTAGTCAAAAGTGCCCTATGCTGCGGTGCAAAGAAAGCTTCAAAGGACATTTTATTAGTAAGGAAGAGAAGCCAGCACCAGGATTTAAGGCAGGAATGAGCAGGCTAATGCCTTGGTGCTAGGCAAATGCAGTCAGGTTTATGATTACGATTGCTCTTCTCAATAAAGTTGTTAACCCCTGAGCCTTCAACAGATAAGATAAACACCAGCTGCCAGTCTTCTGGTTGTACAAAAAGAAGGTGTGGACAATGGGAAGACTTTTTCTGGATTGGTTTCATGGATGCTCTGTCCCTGAAGTCAGGAAGTACCTTGCTGGCAAGGGACCGTCTTTTAAAGTTCTTTTGATATTAGACAATGCCTCATATTGGACAATGGCCAATCCAGACCCCATGAGTTCAACACCACAGGCACCCAAATGGTTTACTTGCCCCCAAACACAATGTCTCTAATTCAGCCTCTAGACTGGGGGTAAAGACCTTGGGCTTCCATGTGGTGCTAGCAGTAAAGAACCGCTGGCCAGTGCAGGAAAACATAAGAGATGAAGGTTCGATCCCTGGGTCGGGAAGAGCCCCTGGAGGAGGGCATGGCAACCCACTCCAGTATGCTTGCTTAGAAAATCCCCATGGAGAATGCAAACTAGTACAGCCGCTATGGAGAACAGTGTGGAGATTTCTTAAAAAACTGGAAGTAGAACTGCCATATGACCCAGCAATCTCACTTCTGGGCATACACACTGAGGAAACCAGATCTGAAAGAGACACGTGCACCCCAATGTTCATCGCAGCACTGTTTATAATAGCCAGGACATGGAAGCAACCTAGATGCCCATCAGCAGATGAATGGATAAGGAAGCTGTGGTACATATACACCATGGAATATTACTCAGCCATTAAAAAGAATTCATTTGAATCAGTTCTAATGAGATGGATGAAACTGGAGCCCATCATACAGAGTGAAGTAAGCCAGAAAGATAAAGAACATTACATCATACTAACACATATATATGGAATTTAGAAAGATGGTAATGATAACCCTATATGCAAAACAGAAAAAGAGACACAGATGTACAGAACAGACTTTTGGACTCTGTGGGAGAAGGCGAGGGTGGGATGTTTTGAGAGAACAGCATCGAAACATGTATATTATCTATAGTGAAACAGATCACCAGCCCAGGTTGGATGCATGAGACAAGTGCTCAGGCCCGGTGTACTGGGAAGACTCAGAGGGATTGGGTAGAGAGGGAGGTGGGAGGGGGGATCAGGATGGGGAATACATGTAAATCCATGGCTGATTCATGTCAAGGGAGGTGGGAGGGGGGATCAGGATGGGGAATACATGTAAATCCATGGCTGATTCATGTCAATGTATGACAAAACCCACTACAATATTGTAAAGTAATTGTCCTCCAACTAATAAAAATAAATGAAATAAATAAATAAAATAAATAAGTCATGGAGATATCAAAAAATAAAAATAAAAAAATTTAAAAAATAAAATGCCAAAACTCTAAAAAAAAAAAGAAAATCCCCATGGACAGAGGAGACTGGCTGGCTGCAGTCCATGGGGTCATAAAGAATTGGACATGACTGAAGTGACTGAGCGTGCATGCATGCACTTTATATCACTGAAAGAAGCTGAAGCAGAAACTTAAGATTCCAGAATTTTTATCCTAAGGTTGTACAATAAGCTGAATAACCCAGAAAAATGACATAAGGTTCAACACCGAGTATTCCTATTTCTTTGGGGTTTTGGGGAAGGCGAGCGGGCATTGGTTAATAATGGACCTTTATTCTTTCAATAATTTTTTATGTCTTTTTTTTAATTGAGGTATAATTGACAAATATGAGTACTCCTATTTCTAAAGATTGGACCAATCAGAAATAAAACATTCTTTCTTCTCAAATAATGATACCATTCCTGGCCAAAGATCTTCCTAAGAACCCCTCCTGGCTGAAAGTCACAAACAATAGATCGTTGATCCAGGCACTTCTATTGTGACATTTATTTCATAAACAAGCTTCAGAAAACAATTAGCCCGTGATATTCTTTTCCTGGCTTCCTCCACATTCCTTTTGGATGTGTCCTTTAGCACACCTTGTTCCTGAGCCCCATCTATTAGAGACCCTTTATTTTTTGCATTAAACGATAGATAAAAACACCAAGCAACAAATGATGTCTTCTTCATCTTTGCACTTTCAGCCCTGAGCACATTCCTCCCTAAGAGTGTTCACTCACTTGATCTCAGCTGAACTGGTGGGAAACTGAGTGAAAGAAACCTGAACCTGAGACTTCCGTGGTGGTCGAGTGGCTAAGACGCCACGCTCCCAAGGCAGGGGGCATGGGTTCATTCCCGGGTCAGGGAACTAGAATCCACATGCCACCATGAAAATCGAAGATCCTGTGTGCCGCAACTAAGACCCAGCATAGACAAATACATAAATATAACTAAGGAAAAAAACAAAAAGAAACCTCAACCCCATTCTCTGAAGCCTGTGTCTCCCTACCATGGTAGTATTTAGAGGGGGGCAGTAAGCATTTTGAAAAGATGCTGAGATGCACTTTAATCCTGACCCACTTGTAATCAGTGTGAAGTTAATTTTACATTGTGCATATAAAGGGGAAAGCTAACAAAGGTCATGGGAAGAAGACTCTTTAATGATCAATGAAATAACTGAAAAGACAATGATTACCCTTGAGGTTGAGAACAGAAGCACAAAAAAGAAACGTTGAAAAGATCAGAATGTCTTCAAAATGTGCTGAAGGCTGGCCACTGAGCCAAAAGCTGGAAGTAAGTGTTAGTAAGTGTTAGTCGCTCAGTCGTGCCCAACTCTTTGTGACCCCATGGACTGCAGCCCACCAGGCTCCGGTGTCCATGAGATTTTCCAGGCAAGGATACTGGAGTGGGTTGCCATTTCCTTCTCCAGGGGATCTTCCCGACCCAGGGATCAAATCCAGGTCTCCTGCACTGCAGGCAGATTCTTTACTGACTGAGCTACAAGGGAAGCCCCAAAAGCTGGAAACTCAAAGGCAAAAACAATACCTACAACAAGCCTCATCCCATATAAAAATCAGATCATCGAATGACTGGACCAGACCCAGGGGAGGGAGTGGGTGATCAACATGCAGTGGGAAAGCACCCAAAGAAACAAAGGACTCCACGGCAGAGTGAGGGGAAACATCAGTGAGTTAAGAGTGAGGTCTAAGGAGACGTGGGAGTGGAAAAATATAACAAACTAAGAAGAAAACAGCTACAAACCTTTGAAAATTGCCTGTAACTTCCAACTTATGAGTCCTGTTTCCTAAATTTCTGTTCAAATCTGAAATTCATATTCCTCCAGATGCTATTAAAACGGAGATGAAGTTACCATTCAAACCCCCACCAGCCCCACCAACATCAAATTAATCTGTAGTATACCTAAACTATGAGCTTCCCAGGTGGCACTAGTGGTAAAGAACCCACCTGCCAACACAGGAGATGTGAGAGACTCAGGTTCGATCCCTGGGTCAGGAAGATCCCCAAAGTGGCAATGGCAACCCACACCGGTACTCTTGCCTGGAGAAATCCTGTGGCTACAGTCCACGGAGTCGCCAAAAGTCAGACCCGACTGAAGCAGCTTAGCACAGCACACACCTAAACTATAGCACCACCAAGGCCACTTCAGTATCACCTAATCAAATTCAATTCTTTTTTTCCTATAGGAAAATGTATCCCAAGTTCCAACTGAAGAAACCAGAAACACACTTCTACTTTTGGCTTTTTGTTTTGTTTTTCTTTTTTGTAAGCCACAAGGGGACATGGGGTAATAACAACAGGGCTTTAACAGGGAAATTCTAAAATGGATGTGGAAGAAGAGAAAGCAGAACTAGTTTCCTGTAGGGCATCTGTGAGTAATTCTACATTTGAGATTAAGCCCCTTCTCCAGGCCAGTCTCTACTAATGAGTTCTGGTTTGGGGAAGACAGACTAGACCCTTCACCAGGGGCTGAAATGAAATCTAGAGCGACACTCCTGCATCTTTGGCACCCAGAACCGGAACGTGTGTCAGAGCATCACCCAGGGACGGAACTCAGTTCAGAAGAGGTACAGTGACTTCATTAGTCTCGCCATCCTCACTCTGAAACTGACTATCCAGAAAGGACAGTCACCTGTTTCATTAATATTTACACCCTTAGAGATCTCTTCAAGAAAATTAGAGATTCCAAGGGAACATTTCATGCAAAGATGCGCACAATAAAGGACAGAAATCGTATGGACCTAAAAGAAGCAGAAGATATTAAGAAGAATTAGCAAGAATACACTGAAGAACTATACAAAAAAGATCTTCATGACCCAGATAATCTAGGTGTGATCACTCACCTACAGCCAGATATCCTGGAATGCAAAGTGGGCCATAGGAAGCATCACTATGAAAAAAGCTAGTGGAGGGGATGGAATTCCAGTTGAGCTATTCCAAATCCTAAAAGATGATGCTGTGAAACTGCTGAACTCAATAAGCCAGCAAATTTGGAAAACTCAGCAGTGGCCACAGAACTGGAAAAGGTCAGTTTTCATTCCAATCCCAAAGAAAGGAAATGCCAAAGAATGTTCAAACTACCACACAATTGCACTCATCTCACACACTGGCTCAAAATTCTCTAAGCCAGGCTTCAACAGTACGTGAACTGTGAACTTCAAGATGTTCAAGCTGGATTTAGAAAAGGCAGAGGAACCAGAGATCCAATTGCCAACATCCGTTGGATCATCAAAAAAGCAAGAGAGTTCCAGAAAAACATCTACTTTTGCTTTACTGACCATGCCAAAGCCTTTGACTGTGTGGATCACAACAAACTGTGGAAAATTCTGAAAGAGATGGGAATACCGACCACCTTACCTGCCTCCCAAGAAATCTGTATGCAGGTCAAGAAGTAACAGTTAGAACTGGACATGGAACAACACTCTGGTTCCAAATTGGGAAAGGAGTACGTCAGGCTATATATTGTCACCCTGCTTATTTAACTTATATGCAGAGTATATCATGGGAAATGCTGGGCTGGATGAAGCATAAGCTGGAATCAAGATTGCCGGGAGAAATATCAATAACCTCAGAAATGCAGATGACACCACCCTTATGGCAGAAAGCGAAGAAGAACTAAAGAGCCTCTTGATAAAAGTGAAAGAGGAGAGTGAAAAAGTTGACTTAAAACTCAACACTCAGAAAACTAAGATCATTGCATCTGGTCCCATCACTTCATGGCAAATAGATGGGGAAACACTGGAAACAATGACAGATTTAATTTTGGGGGGCTCCAAAATCACTGCAGATGGTGACTGCAGCCATGAAACTAAAAGACGCTTGCTCCTTGGAAGAAAAGCTATGACCAACCTAGACAGCATATTAAAAAACAGGGACATTACTTTGCCAACAAAGGTCCCCGTCTAGTCAAAGCTACTGTTTTTTCCAGTAGTCACGTATGGCTGTAAGAGTTGGACCATAAAGAAAGCTGAGCGCCGAAGAATTGATGCTTTTGAACTGTGGTGTTGGAGAAGACTCTTGAGAGGCCCTTGGGCTGCAAGGAGATCCAACCCGTCCATCCTAAAGGAAATCAGTCTGGAATATTCATTGGAAGGACTGATGCTGGAAGCTGAAGCTCCAATACTTTGGCCACCTGATGCGAAGAACTGACTCATCTGAAAAGACCCTGATGCTGGGAAAGACTGAAGGTGGGAGGAGAAGGGGGCGACAGAGGATGAGATGGTTGGATGGCATCACTGACTTGATGGACATGAGTTTGAGTAAGCTCCGGGAGTTGGTGATGGACAGGGAGGCCTGGTGTACTACAGTCCATGGGGTCACAAGGAGTCGGACACAGCCGAGTGACTAAACTGAACTGAACTTGGGGATGAATGAGAGACAGAACACAGGGATTTCACTGATTGCAGCAGGAATTCGGGTTCATTAAAAAAGAAAACTTTAGATTATAACCATTGATAAAAACTGAGTGAAGTTAGAAAATCTCACTGCCTAGCTGAATGGCCACAGTAAACAGCCATTAATTTTTACATTTCAGGTTACTTTCTGCCAAGAGCCCAAAAGACAGAAAACATATCTTCTAATACTATAGTCTCACAGTAGGATTTGCTGCAGTTATTAAAACAATGAGACAGATTTTCAAAAAAGTAATGTCTTGATTAAGCCCAGTACGAAGTAAGAAGCATTAACAAATAGTCACCATCATCTAAAATATTGGAAACTAAGGGAGTTCTCATTCTTAATGAAAATATAATGAATCAGAGCTCCTTTAAGCCCATGTGCAGACCTGTGCCCATGTGCCCACCACACCTTCAAAAATACACTTGTTTTCTACTACTGTAAAGAAAAACTGTTTTCGGCATTCTGAAGAGTGTCAATGTACAAGTATCAACCAGTTCCAATTTGAAAACCTTTCAAGAAAATTTACTGTTGATTAAATAAAGAGATGTTTTGCTGACATGGTAACATTTGTCAAGGCAATTAATTAAGGTATGCAAAAAGCATCCTTTGTGAGAATTACAAGGGCAAGGTAGATATTCTATAAAAGCTGTTTTTAAGGGTGAATGAATGGCAGCTGCTGTATTTCAGGGGTCACCCCACCCTCTTAGGCATTCTCACCCCCACTCAGGATTCACTTATTCACAGACAAGCTCTGTTCTTTCTCCCTACAATCCTGTATCTGTCCTTCCCCTGCAAGACAATATATATACTTTAAAACGCTTTTGTCTCTTATGCCACAGGTACCTGAAGACAAACCGTCTGAGATTAAAGCAAGTACAAGGTTACTAACCAGGGACACCTTTCTGCACAGGACAAACCCTCCAACAAGCTAAGCAGACAACAAAGACTACGTGCTCACCAAGCTCACCTAACATATGTTATTAACGTGAAGAAAGGCGGCCTCATGATTTATTCATCTCTTATTTCCATTTAAAGTACATTTACAAAAATGCTCCTGTCAGAAAAATCACTATCAAAACTCAGGTTGTCACTCTGTATCAGGGACATCTCAGGATGGAAAAATGCATGTCTACTCCTCGGGGCTGCTTCCGCCCATACAAAATGCCTGGCACACAATTTATTCAGGGAGCTTCCTAGATGTCCAGGAAACACATATCCTCGGCCATCACCCCATTATTTAAGGATTCAACTGCTTCTTTAAGCACCAAATAAAAACATACTGATTACACTAAAAAGGTAAAATTACTGGTATTTGCCTGCTTCTGATATGACTATCTAGGATGGCTAATTTTACGTGTCAACTTGGCTGGGCCATGGTGCCCAGTTTGGTCAAAGGTTATTCTGGATGTTAGATGGTTAAGATGTCTTCTGGATGATATTAACATTTAGGTCAGTGGACTTTGGGTAAAGCAGACTGCCCTTTTTAATGCAGATGAGCCTCATCAAATCAACTGAAAGCCTTAAAGAACAAAGGCTGACAGCCCCCAAGCAAGAAGGAATTCTGCAAGCAGACTGCCTCTGGATTTGAACTGCAGTGCTTCCTTAAATCTCCAGCCTGCTGGTCTATCCCATCAGATTATTCTTATCTTTTTGATTGACCAAGTCTGTACAACTCCATGATCCAATTCTTTAAGCCAATCTCCCTCTATCAATCTCTCTCTCTCTCCCTCTAAACACACGCACACAGCATCCTGATGACTCTGTTTCTCTGAAGAACTCTCACTAGTAACTAAGTATCCAAAAGAAAGTAAGACTTTGCCTTGACATTAACTTAAAAGGCTTAAAGGTTTATTTGAAGATCAACAATGGATAATATTAACTAAATCAACAAAGAGTCTAAGAAAAGCTAGTAAATTCCTGATGTAGAGATTTACTGGTTTTTTACTACACCGTCTCATTTAATTTTCCAAAAGGCTGGTAAGAGACACTGCTTTTTCCAAATAAGAGAAAATAACTTGTTTCCAAAAAAAAAATTCTTGAAACTAAAAAACCAAGATGAAATATTAAAATATTTATTAGCATCTCTGCAGATGTACAAGTTGGCACATACATGTGTACACATATATGTATAAGGCAATTTCCCTTAGAAAACTCATAAAGAGTAATATAAATTTATAAATTACTTGCATCACTATTTGCACTACTTTCCCAATTTCTCCTAGGAAGTCAGAATAGTACTAAGAAATACCACGGTAAAAAATTAGAAATAGATTTGGTCTTTGCTCTGGTTCCTGGCACAAAGCTCCTATAAACCCTGGGATTTTCTGAGTGGTGGGAATACCTTTTGCCATTCATAAGGATCCCTTTCGGAACTTCCCTAGCAGGCTGGGGTTAAGACTCCATGCTTCAGCTGCAGGGGACACAACACGTGGCCAGGGAACTAAGATCCCAAATGTCAGGCAGCATAGCCAAAAAATAAACAAGGAGCCCCTTTTAAGTACACCTAAGTACATTTATGCAAATGGGGTGACATAGGGTAGGACTCCTAAATAGCCTCAGGATGGGGCTGGTCACCATAAAGACCAAGTGTTCAAAGGATTAGAAATTTTAATCACACCCAAGGACCGGTGAGAAGGGGAAGGGGGACTGACATATTAAGCTCTATAAAAACTCCTGAACAAGATTTGATGAGCTTCTGGGTTGGTGAATGTATCCATGTGCTAGGAGGGTGGTGCACCCCAGTTCCATGGGGACAGAAGCTCCTGGCCTCAGGACCCTCCCAGACCGACCCTATACTTCTCCATCTGGCTGTTCACCTGTGGTCTCTACAATATCCTTTATAGCAAACTGGTAAACATAAGGAGATGCTTCTCTGTTCTGCAAGCCACTCTAATAAACTAACAGAATCTGAGGAGGTCGTGGGAACTTCTGATTTACAGACAGTCGATCCGAAACACAGGTAACATCCCAGGCTTTCCACTGGCATCTGAAGTGGGGCACACAGGACTGAACCCCTAACCTGTAGGTCTGATGTTATCTCCAGACTGTGCCAGGACTGAATTACATTTGTCGGACACCCAGGCACTGTCTACTGAGACCTGGAGAACTGCTTGGTGGAAGAAAAACATCAGAAACACTGTGATCTCAAGAAGCAGTGATCTGGCAGAACCAACTTCTCTGCATGAAAGAACTACCTGATCATCAAAATGCTAATTACCGGGGTTTATAAAGACTCCCATTTACGATGCAAGAGTGCTGATGCCAAACCCACCTTGGTTGGAATTTACTTTTTTTGTTGTATGTGAAAGGAAAGGAGAATAAAGGAAACAGGACTGACAAGTGGTGGGTGGAGACAGAGGCATGCACATTTAGCAGGGAACCTAACACATTTCCGTCGATCACCTGCAACTGTCTTTAAAAAGCCATTCTTTTATTGGGTTGGCCAAAAAGTTTGTTCACGTTTTTCCTTACACTGCTATGGGAAAGCCCGAAGAACTTTTTGGCCAATCCAATACAAGTCCTCTACATCTATCTACAGGGAGGGGTCTCAAAGTCTAGTTCCCAGTTCAACAACAGGGTTACCAGAAAATGTGTAAGTGATGTACATTCTCGCTCCCTCCCTCAGACTTTCTGAATCAATCCGTGGGGAAGGAGATTGAGAATCTCTATTTTAATGATCAATTCTGATGCACACTAAAGCTTAAGAACCAGCCATCTCCAGTAGAGTCAAATACCTTGAACTATGAGACACAGCTAGATCAGGAAATTCTAGGAACTGAGTAGCAGAATTCTATCCATCACTGTGGATCATGTGGAGGAAATCCGATTAAAATTAACCCCCCTTTTTTGTATGGCATTTATTAAAAAATGCTTTCCTGATACTATCTAACTGGTATTACTTATCAGTTGAATGATCTAAAATTATCACTCAAATCACACGGTTGCTTTGTATCCAACACAGAACAACAGCAAAAGTTTTTAGAAGGAATGATGATACATTCCCAGCCAAAATTTACAAGCTGAGTGCACTGTATTAAAAGTAGCTAATCTTCAAATTAATTTTTTAGTTCTCCCATTATACGATATACAAAGTTATCAGTGAAAACTACAAAGGCCAAAGTATATATAGTATTTCTACAAAGTTTTCCATTTCCTATAGGAGAATTTGCCAGCAGAGACAACATTCTGCCAAAGGAGGCAATTCCTCTGCCAATTTAATTCAGGCTATTAGCATTCCTTTGCAGAGGGAAGATAAATACCTTTAAACTGCTTGATCATGTTCTGATGGTTTTCAATGGCTTCCTTCAAGATCATTTCAGGCTGGTCCATCTTCCATCGCCATTCAGTACCCACTGGATTGGTGTGGTGCCTAGAAAAAAAAGAGGCAAAAGTTCTTTAGAACTCTGTTAAATCTCAGCTAGTCACCCCCTATGAGGGAGTCCCTATAATTATAAAATCCAAGCTGGTTTTCTCCTAAAAGCTGAGCTATCTATAGCTATATTTTACAACTTATTTTGAGTCATGACATCTAGGAGAGACAGATAGATGGACAAGGGAAATGCTTGGCCAAGACTGAGGCTTAATCAGAATAATACAAAACATGTACCCCTATCTCCCAGCCACACACCACCAGGCTAACAAGCATCCAGCAATGACCACCAGTACAATATTGTTTCAAGACTCTCTCTGGGAGGCAATGGAAGACCTAAACCTTAGGATGGATCAGATATAGAGGGAAAAACCTTCAGCAAACCCCAGGCAACACGCAAGGTATCTCTAAAGGACACCAGAAAGGAAAGGGGTGCCAATTTCCATACACAAAAAACATTCATCTCAGTCTCTAACAATGTTGGACTTCAAAAAAAAATAAGAGGCATACAAAAAAGCAAGAAAACAACACATTTCCAAAAGACAAAGCAATCAACAAAACCAAACTCTTCTGACACAAGGGGTGAAAGAATCTGACAGGTTGTATTTTTAGAACTATGATTACCATATGTTACAAGCTCTAATAGAAAGAGGTGAACAACATGCAAGACCAAATGGGTAAATTCAGCACAGAGATGAAAATTATAATCAAATAGAAATACTAAATATGAAAAAAATAGGACTTCGACAGGCTCAACAGTAAAGAGTAAAGGAAAGAGTAAGGAAAGAGTAAAAAAAAAAACTTGAAGAGGACAAATAAGCCAACTAAAACACCCATAAAATTTTAAGTGGGGAAAAAAAAACACACAGCATCCAAGAGCTGTGGGACAATTATCAAAAGGTCCAAAATATACATAATTGGAATCCCAGAGCCAAAGTACAATAATTAAAATCCCAGAAGGAAAACACAAAATAAAGTAGAAAAAGATGTAGAAAAATTACGGCCAACAATTTCCCAAAGTTAATGAGAAACAATTAACCACAGATCCAAGAAGCTTGCAGAACAACCAGAATATTTGAAGACAGTGTAAAAATACAGTATCTAAGCTAATGAAAACAAAAGAAAATCAGAAAATCTTCAAGAGAAAAAGGACACATTACTTAAGGACACAGACTGATATTACTTCTGACAACTCATCAGAAAACAATTAAGCCAGATGAAACTATAATGACACCTGAAAGAATGCTTAAAGGAAATAAACTTGTCAACTCAGAATTCTATACCCATTGCAAATATCTTTCCAAAAATGGAGTAAGAAAGACTTTTGCAGATAAAAATCTGAAAATTTTCCTTGTTGGCAAACCTATACTACAGAATATATTAAAGGGAATCATTCAGGAAAAAGAAATAGACACCAGATAGTAACTTAGATTACTCAAAGAAATGATGAGTGCTGAAAAAAAGAAAAAAATGTCAAAAAATAAAGTTTATTTTTCCTTTTAATTACTCTAAAAACAACTGATAGTACAACTAAAACAGAGTACTGATATACTGTGTTTACAGCTTATATAAAAGTAAAATTTATGCCAACAGCAGCCAAAAAGTATAATAGAAATAGCAAATATACTGTTGTGAAACTCTTATGCTACACATCCCTGGACCACTGCACACAGAACTTTTCAACCTCAGCACAACCGACATTTGGAACTCAATGACTCTTTGCTGTGGAGGGCTGTCTTGTGTGTTACAGGGTGTGTAAGAGCATCCCTGGCCCCTACCCACGAGACACCAGCAGCACCTCCCTCCGTTACAACAATCGAAAATGTCTCCAGACACGGTCAAATGCCCTAAGTTTCCCCCTGGGATGAAAAAATAGAAATTCTGCCCCAGTTGAGAACCAATGATTTAACAGAATGTCTGAAAAGATATTTTTCAGTTTTTGTTTTTGTTTTTTTACTATATCCCTAGATAACTAGAAAAGGGAAACCATGTAAAAGAACTTATGATGGGATGATGATACTAGATTCTTTTTTTTAGGCCTTTTTTTAAAATATTATCTGTCAATCAAAGTAGGTAGTAAGATAAAACAATAATAGCTGAGATTTGCTTCGAAATAGTGAGAACTAGGGTAGGTAAATGGAACATGACTGGAAATGTGTTAACAAACATCATAGAGATTCATTATACTATTCTATTTTTGTTCAAAACATATCCATAATGAAAGTCAGAAGTACTCCCTAATATGATATGCTGAGAGGTTACATCACTTCTATGGGTTTTTGTCCCAAAATCCAAATATACCTAACTAAGACTCTTCAAAAGTGTCAAGGTCACGATAGACAAGGAAAGACTAAAGAACTGGAGACAGCTAGAAAGACATGACACCTAAGACCTAAATTTGATGTAGGTTCCTGAACTGAATCTTGTGGGAAAACCAATGAAACTCAGTTTCCAATCTCATTAATAATACTGCATCAATGTTAATTTCTTGATTTTGATAGTTGTTCCATGGTTACATAAGGTCTGAACATTAACAGAAGTTGGAAAATTTCTTTGGAAATCTTCAGTAAGCTAAAATTGTTTCAAAATAAAAAGCTTATGTATATAAAATTCTAATGACAGAGAAAGAGTCTTATATTTAAAAAATAAAAGCAGGATATAAAACAGAAAGTAGAAAATGCTCTCAGCTATATTTTTAAAAACAAAAGACTCTGAGAGAAAAAAAAAAACAGAAAGCAAATACTACAAAGCATTAAAAGTGTTTTCCCTGGATGCTTGAATTGTTGCTTTTCTTTATAACTTTTAATGGTTTTTAAAATTTTCTATGTAAGTCTAGAGTACTTTTATGATTCAGTGGAACTTTTTTTTAAAAAAAGGATGAAATAGTGAGAACCTAAAATACAATCAATTGAATTAGCTACGTAAACAGATATAGTGAGTTAGAGAAAGTAGAGATTTTCAGTCTAAACCAATCTACACCACTGAATAGCTAATGACACCACTATCAGAATAGGAAAGAACAGGTTAACAGAGAGCGTAATAAACTCCCAGGATTTTTCAGCCTCAGCACAACATTACCTATTTGATCACCATGGCCATTCATTTTTACTTACCGCCAACAGAAGACACATTTATTCGCGCATGCCAAGCTCGGGGTAGTTTCCATGCAACGATGGCTTTCAATGCCATAGAATGTATGTTTATAGCAACCTCCTCTCCCTCGGAGCATGGACTGTGAACACAAAAAACAAATAATTTGAAAAAGATCCTCAAAGCAAGGAAACAAAATACCAGGGCATCATTTTAAAGAAGAAACCAAGTGTTTCAGGAGTATAAATACCCCTACCAGTATCTGCATGAGACAGAAAACCAACATTTAACATTAGATTGTTTTGATGGTGTTTGGGTTTTGATAGTGCTCTGGGTTTTCCAAACCCTAATGAGATAAACCTATGATTCATTAATTTTGAAAGCTCCACAGGCAGGACCATGGATACTTTCATTTTCAAATCCATTCACCTGCCTCAAATATTAGTACAATAATATATAATGCCAAAGGAGAAATAAGGCTCCCAGAAAAGGGGGAAGTACATTCACCTGAAAGAGTTATCTCCATACTGAATAAAGGAGGGTGAGTAAGGGAATGAAACCTGGAGCACATTCTATGTCAACCCAACGGTAGAAGTTGAACATAGACGGAAGTTGGGACTGTTGAGGGGACAAGCTGCATGTATACAAGAAATAGATTATTCCAGAAAAGAACACAATGTGATTGGCACAACCACCGTAAGAATGGTAACTTGAAGAAATACTGCAGATCACCTCAGGGTTGGGACCACAAGATACCATGGTGCTTCCTGTGGTGACCATTAGAAAGATCCACCCAGGAGCTGTGTGTCAGATGGGCTTGGTTCAGTAAAAAGTGAAACCTGTAAGGAGGTCATGCAAGAAAGGACCTGGTGACTTTGCTCTAACATTGGTGGAGGAACAGCAAAGGGAACTTAAGAGGTATGGTCCCAATCAGAGGGACAAACAGAGGAAGCTGTCCAAGATAACTGAGATTTTGAGCAAAGTGACCAAAATGCTACGGAATTAACAAGAGGAACAACAAACGAGGAAACAGCTGGCAAGCCTTCATACGTATGGATCAGTGTACATTACACATCGGTGTAATGATATTACAATGCTGCCCACATAAAATCTACCAGCTTGTTACTATGTCAGTTGACCAAAGAGTCTTATTTTTTGTCCTAATAAAAGAGGTTCCCCTATCTGTTTCACTTAGTCCTTTCACATAAAAGAAAAAAAAAAAAAGGACTGAAGGGAAAATGCTGTTCAGGATAACTGTTTCTACAAACGCTCTTCCAAGTTCCCAAGAAAATATTCAAGAAGGCAAACAAAATATTCACATCTTCCAAAGCAGCACTGAAAACTAAAATGTCCACCATATGCAAAAGTTACAGAATAATTGCCACTAAATATTATGGCAATGGAGAAACAAAGTTGAAGACTTGCATGTTTCATTCATTATTTACCAATCAGTTAATGTACTTCAAGCATACTGTGTGTTGAATGTACAATGATTAATAAGACAGAGCCTCTACCCATGGAGGAGCTAGTTGGAGGAAATGGCAAGTAAGCAAGAAAAATGTGCAATACTATTATGATAATCTGATTAAACCAGTTAAGATTCTTCTGCAAGCAATAGAAATGGAGTCTAGCTAAAGAAAAAAAGGAATTTATTGAAAGGATCTCACAGCTCAATGATCCATTAAAAAGGCAATAATGAAGGAAAGCCAGCAGCAGGACCACCACTGGATCCCCCAGAAGTTATATACTACAGACACCATGCCCCCTCTCCCGAGACCATCAGCAGCACCACCGCTGAACTGCAGATGGCTGCTGCCACCTGCACAAGAATGAGTTCTCCATGTCCCAGTTCCTTTCCTTCACTCACCCCATATTCAAAGTCTCCGGCTGAAAGGAATGACTATCCTAGATGACACTTTCATACCCAAGTCACTAGGACATGGTCCCAGGAAACAGTATCTGTCATCCTTAGCTTCCATAGCAGGCAGTGGTCCCTCATACCAACCAGAGCCCATTTAATGAGAAACTTCCCAAACGTGAAAAGACTAAGATGTTGGGCAAGCAGAGAAAAGACAAATGTCCAGGGGCTGTTACTGGAGCCCCTGGGACAGGTGATCAGCCCAGCTTCCAGGACCCGTGAGAACGCCTCAGAGGTGAGATATCCAAACTGAACACTGAAGGGCAAAAAGGATAAAGGGATGGACGCATGTGAGGAGGACGGCACATTTTTCTTTAAAACTATTTTCTTCGAGTTTTATAGTTTCATACTTTAGATTTTAGGTCTTGATCTATTTAACTCAAAATGTGTGTGTGTGTGTACTTTTGGTGCACGTGGTTTGGTGGCAGAGGTTTCTTTGCCTATGGTTTTTTGCCTATGGATGGTGCTGGTTGCCGTAGCACCATTAGTTGGAAAGGTTATCCTTTCTCCAAGGAATTGCTTTTGAACCTCTGTAAAAAATCAGTTAAGCATACTTGTAAGTTTATTTTTGGGACCTCCATTCTGTTCTATTGATCTATATGTCCATCCCTCTACTAATACCATATGTTCTTGATTACTGTAGCAGTCAGTAAGCTATAATATCAGGATGTATGACTCCTCCCATTTTATTCTTCCACAATACTGTTCAAGCTATTTTACATTCCCATGCCTTTCCTTATAAATTTTATAATAAACTGTCTACTTCTACAAAAACCTTCCTGGGACTTTAATAGGAATTGCATTAAACCCATACATCGATTTGATGTTTTACTCCATTGAGTCGTCCAATCCACAAACATTTATTTAAATTTACATTTAGATTTTTACTTACACTTACTTAGATTTTCATTGGTTTCTGATTTGACATCTTTCCTCGTTTCTAACATAAGCATACATTGCTGGAAATTTCTCTCTGAGCATTGCCTGAGCTGCATGCATCATTTACATTTTTTTTTACTATCATTCAGTTCTACGTATTTTTTCATTTCCTTTGAGACTTCCTCTTTGGCCCAAGGCTTATTTAGAAATGTGTTGTTTAATTTCCACATATTTATAGAGATTTTCCTTTTGTTTTTATTATTGATTTCTAGTTTGATTCCATTATGATCACAAAACACACTCTGTATGATTTTAACACTTTTAAATCTGCTGAGGTTTGCTCTATGGCCTAGAACATGGTCTGTCTTGGTGAGTGTTCCATAGGCACTTGGAAGAAACACATATTCTGCTATTGCTGGGTGGTATATTCCTTATATGTCAACTAGCTTCTACTGACTGACTCACCATTTTACTCAACCTATCTATGTCATTGAATTTGATGTAAGTTTTCTGTAAACATCCTATATTTGGGTCATTTTTTAAATCCACTCTGCCAATCTTTATCATTTGATTGACAGATTTAGAATATTTACATTTGAAGTAATTAGTTATGCACTAAAATAGCCTACCATTTTATTATTTGTTTCCTGCTTATTCCCTCTGATTCTCACTCCTGTTATTCTTTTGATTTCCCGCAGATTACTTAAACATTTTCAGGATTCCATCTTTATTTTTTGTTTTGATTTTATCTCTATGTATAGTGTTTGTGGGCTTTCCTCATAGCTCTTCCATCATCACTCAGTCTGTAAAGAATCTGCCTGCAACGCAGGAGACTTGGGTTCAATTCCTGGGTCAGGAAGATCCTCTGGAGAAGGAAATGGCAACCCACTCCAATATTCTTGCCTGGAGAATCTCACGGACAGAGGAGCCTGATGGGCTATACAGTCCATGGGATCGTAAGAGTCGGACACAACTGAGTGACTTTCACTGAGATGGTGTTTGTAGTGGTTGTTCTGAGTATAAAACTATACATACATGACCCATCAAGTCTACTAGTAAAAAAATTTTACCAGCTTCAAGTGAAGTGTGGAAACATCACTTCCATTCAGATCCCTTTAATTTTCTCTTTTAAATTATATATCATTGTCCTGAGTATCACATGGTGTTAAAATTTTTGTTTCAGGACTTCCCTGGTGGTCCAGTGGCTAAGACTCCAAGCTCCCAGTGTAGGGGGCCCAGGTTCGATCCCTTGTCAGGGAACTAGACCCCACATGCTGCAACTAAGAGTCTGCATGCCTCAACTAAAGGTTCTGTATGCTGCAACGAAGACTGAAGATCCCACCTGCCACAACTAAGACCCAGTGTAGCCAAATAAAAATAAATAAAAATGTTTAAAAGTATTCTGCTTCAATCATCAAATATGATTATAAAAATTATGAGGAAAATGATCAGCTACTATATGTACTCATATTTTTGCTCTTTTCATCACTCTGACTTCCTTTCTCATGCTTTAAGAATCTTTCTTTCATCACTTCATTAGGTTTGAATAGCTTCCTTTAACTATCTTTAAGGCAGACTTGCTAGAAAAAGACTCAGTTTTCTTTAATCTGATAATGTGTTTAGTTAATCTTCATTTTGGAGGATAGTTTTGCCAGACACAGAAATCATGATTGACAGGTATTTTCTTTCAACACTTGAACATGTGCCACTTCTCTCTGGCCTCCATGATTTCAGATGAGAGATCTGATGTCAAATTGATGTTAGTTCACGGTTTCTCTCTAGCATCTTTCAAGATCTTTTTCTTCTTTAGCTTTCAGATCATTAACTGTAAGGTATCTTCATGTGGATTTCCTTGGTTCTGTTCTACTTGGAGTTTATTCTCTCTGCTATTCAGGTTGGGTAAATTCTATTGACTTGCTCTGGTCACAGATCATTCTGTCAATTGGTAAGGTCCCCGGCTCTATCCTCTGTCATCTCTACTCTATTACTGCACCCATTCAGTGAGTTTTTATTTCTGTTACTGTATTTTTTCAATTGTATAATTCCTTCTTGGTTCCTTTTATAACTTCCATTTCTCTGCTGAGATTTTTTATTTTTTCATTTGTTTCAAGAGACTTTGTAAGTGATTGCTGAAGCATTTTTATGACAGCTGCTTTAAAATCCTTGTCAGATGACTCCACCATCTGATTCATCTGGTGTTGGTGTCAGTTCATTATCTTTTTTTGCTCAAGTTGTGATTTTCATGGTTCTTGGAATGACAGGTAATTTTTTTCACTGCATCCTAGACATTTTGTCTACTATGTTAGGAGGCTCTAAATTCTATTTCATTCTTTCATTTTAGCAGCAGGCACTTAGTTTAGGTTGAGCTTGCAGGTCCTGGACTATTTTGTATGCTGTGGCTCCAATGGCAGTTTAATTTTCAGAGGCTTTGCAATGTAATTTTGCTTGGGCTCCCACTGATCTTGGCTGGTACCGTCAGAGGGGGTGAAAGAGGTTTCACATGGAGGAGGGGAATCTCAGGCCAGCAGGCTTCCCATACAGGCAGCTTATTTGGCAGAGTTGCTCTGGCCGATGGGCCTGGGTAGCCCCAGTAACTCTGAATGGGAGAGTGAAGTCTCAGGACAAGAATAAAAAGACTTGGCTTCCCTAGACAGGCCACTTCTTGTGGAGGGGACTGCCACCCAACCACCATGATATCTCTCAGTGAAGGAAAGAAGTCTCGGGCCACCCAACCACCATGCTATCTCTCAGTGAAGAAAAGGAGTCTTGAGCCCAGCAGGCACAGAGAATGTTTCACAGGCCAGGTCGATTACAGCAGGAGTAAGGTGGTAAGGAGAAGGTTTCTCTCTTTCCATTTTTACTTGACCGTCTGATATCTCTTAGCAGGAGGGGGGAATTCATGGTCCAACAGGGAAGAAGAGCATTTGTCCCAGCTGCTTATTATTGGTGGGGCTCCCGGTTGATCCCCTTTGCTAGTGGTTCTGGGCTCACCAGAATCTGTTAGAGGGACTCTCATTGCATACAAGGGAGGAACAAACCTAAACGAGTGGGCTTCTGCTGCTAGATTAAGACTAAGTAAACACAGAGTCTGGGTAAAATTTCAGTCTTCCATTTTTGACAGGGGATGAAGAGTTCAATGCAGTGTTCAATATAGTGCAGCCCATGGGCCAAAGTCAGGCTGCAGCTTGTCTCTGCAGGTAAGGTTTTGTTGAAATACTATCGCCCACATTTGTTTACTTATATCTATGGTTGCTTTGGGGCTAAAATGGCATAGTTGAAAAGCTGCAACAAGATCATATGAACCACAAACCTTAAAAAGTCACCATCTGGCCCTTTAAGAAAAGGTTTGCTAACCCCTGATTTAGAGATTTATTCCATACTACAGAGCAAAATGGCGTCCCTGGTAGCTCAAAGGTTAAAGCATCTGCCTGAAATGCGGGAGACCTGGGTTCGATCCCTGGGTTGGAAAGATCCCCTGGAGAAGGAAATGGCAACCCATTCCAGTATTCTTGCCTGGAGAATCCCATGACGGAGGAGCCTAGTGGGCTACAGTCCACGGGGTCACAAACAGTCGGACATGACTAAGTGACTACACACACACACACATACACACACACACAGAAAATAAATTCTAAACTGGTTAAGCAAACTGTTAAAAAAAAAAAAAGTACAAACAGGAGGAGGACTTAGGGGGGATAGAGGAACAGGAAGCATCAGGAATCTGTCTCCCCACCTGGTCATGAATCTCACTCTGCCTGTTGTTCTTTGTCTTTGACCTAGGAGTCCTGGGTTCTCCACCAGCATCTGTGAAACTCTACCAGGTGAATATGTTGGCTTGTGAGCAGGCTGAAAGAGGAGACCCTCCACAGTTCTTGACAGTTAATATTAGCCCCTGGTTCCTTTGAGCGCCTCATGTCACAGAAACAAATATTTTCTCAGGAACCAAGGGGACCTCCGAGACATCTCTGTGTGTGTGTGTTCTCAGTAGTGTCTCACTCTCTGTGATCCCATGGATTGCAGCCCACCAGGCTCCTCTGCCTATGGGATTTTTCAGGCAAGAATACTGGAACAGGCTGCCATTCCCTCCTCCAGGAGTTCTTCCAAACCCAGGGATCAAACTCATGTATCTTGTGTCTCCTGCATTGCAGGTGGATTCTTTACCCCTGAGCCACCTGGGAAGCCCTTAGTATTCTCCTTTACAGTCGTAGAAGTTAAGAGAAGATTACAGAAGGAGCCATTAGTGGCTCAGACTCCTCACTGACAGAATCATTCATCTTTGCAAAGAAGCATCATATTGAGGTGGTGATACAGCACAAAGGAAATGTGGCCTGCCTCGTGGAGGAAGGAAGTTAGAAATACCAACCACGACCAGGTGACCAAGTGCAAATATGAGCAGTTACAAATATACATACTGTCTTCTTTGCTTGGATATACATAATTATCTTTCCTCCCCTCCAACTATTTTATATAGAACAGGTAAGTGGTGGTCAACCTTATAATGTCATCCCTAGGTAAAAGATCTCAACAGAGTGAAGGGAGAGAATGAATACATCCTCCCTTGCATGAGTAATAATTATAACACTTTAGGGAGAAGCAGATGTTTTGTTTTTAGCATGGTTTGAAAATGTAAATACAGGTAAAAGGGTGTGTACAGATGCTGAGCATCTAAAGAGGTAGACAGTGCTATTAACACTGAGTCCTGTGCCTCCCCTTATAAGTAGGGGCTAAGAAGCCCTTATACCATATTTCTTAGATTCCCTTGTCTGAGGGGTTCTGATTAGACTCCACCAATGAGCGGCACTTATGCCAAGACTTAGATGGCGAGAAAGGAGAAATCGTTATTCTTCACTGGCAGCAGCTGGCAGACACAAGGGCATACAACAAACACTAAGTCCGAAGCGGCTTCAAGTGAGCTCCTGGGACACATTTGCTTTAATGTTGCCAGCGTTTCAGGTCACTTCCAGCAGTGTCCTGTGAGCCCAGCACTTCTCGACTTTCTCCAAGCAAGGAGAAGTTCTCTCTGACCTTCATTACCCCAGGCCTTTCAATGGCTTTGTAAGCATTCAGTTAATTTACTTTATTAAATCTGTTCTTGCGAAAATACCCAGGGTGGTTTCTGTTTTCCTGACTGGGACAGATGGGAAGGATTCAGCCAGGTGGAGATCAGAGTGGGGAAGAGAGGCAGCAATAGGATGTATGAAGGTTAAAACAGAAAACAAAGCTGAACAAGTAGATCAGAACTATACTAGAGAGAGTCTTCCTCAGGTTTGGGGTTTAATATAATTTTGTCATCTGACAAATGTTTACTAAGCAATTACTACCTGCTAGGCTCTGTTTTCAGTATTGGAAAGAAAAATGAAGACTCTTAGGTTGGGGAGGAGATGAGAAGGGAAAGAGGAGACAGAATAAGCAAGACCTAATCTGTTAATTGGTAATAAGTGCTATGGAGAAATTCCAAGCAGTGTTAGGGGACCGGGGGAAGGCTGTTATTTTTCAAAGGTGGTCAAGGGAGAGCCTCTCTGACAGAGACTCACTGAGCAGAGATCTAAGTGAGCAGACATGAGACCAGAAAGCCAGGGAGGAGTCTGAGTTCAGTGTATTCGGGTAACAGCAAGAAGGCCAGTAAGGTGAGATGAAGCACGGAAGATCAGATCCTTGGAGGCCTCTGTAAGGAATCAGGGTTTGGTTCTGAGAGAGATTAGAACCCCTGGGAGTTCTAAGGAAAAGAGTTACATGATCTGAGGCATCCAACTGCTGGGCAGGGAACAGCAGTGGAGATGACTGAGTGGAACCAGGAACAGCAGTTAGAAGATCACTTACGACAATAAAAGGAACATATGACAGTGACTTGGATCCAGGCATAGCAGTATAAATGCTGAAAAGTAGTTATACTCTGGATATAGTTTGAAAAGATGTGCTCACGGAATAGATGTGGGAGGGTAAAAAGGAAAACAGAAAAACAACAGAAGAACAGAAATGACTCCCAGGCTTCTGGCCTGAGTAACTGAAAGGACAGTGTTGTCATAAATCGCTGGAATGAAGACTGAGAACAGATTTAGGAGAGGAAATCAGGAATTCTACTTCTGACACGTTAAGTTTAAGATGCCTATTACACATCCCAATTGATATGTTGAGTACGAAGGAATGAAGAGCTACCATAAGGCTTCAGAGAAAACGGCTAAATGAGAACTGAACTTCAGAGATTAACCTGGTTAATATCAGATAAATTGAGCAGGTGGAGGAGGGGATTCACTGGCAGTCAGAAGTAGACAGGAAAAAAACCTAGCTGCAGTGTCCAGGAGGACAACCTGAACTTCAAGGATGGCAATGAAAATGGATTGGGGCGGAGGTTCTCAATGGGGTCAACACTATCTGGGGGTATTCTGGAAATTCACTGAAATACTGTTGTTATCAAAATGGTTGGGAGGCACTTCTGGCAATAAGTGAGGGGAGAGGCAAGACTGTCACATCTCCTATAATGTTTAAGATAGCCCCCCAAACCCCCACCCTCCCACACATACAAAGGGTCATATAAGCCACTTCCTTTCAAATGACTCACTACATCTCCATACTTGTGGAAAACCTGATTATAATCATCCACGCTTAGATTCCAACTTCATTTTACAGATAAAGTATTTTCTGAACATTCTACCATATACTGAATTTTCCAGGAATGTAGCTACTATGGAAAATGAGGACAGAAAACACTTTCTTTGATGTGAAGCTTTTGTAAGAAATTTCACCATTTTGAAAACCCACACCATGGAGAATAATGCTGCTTCTAATATTTAAGTCACTAACACAATACATGTATCCCATGTTATATGTGTAGGTGTCACATAAATACAATACAGAAGAGATTTGAGATGCTTTTGGTAGACTTGAAACCAAATATTAAGTTAACATATGAAATATTAAGACATGAAATACAGGATTTTCACAAATCAAAGTTGTTTAAGAAGTTATTGTGGTCATTTTATGTACTGCTAATTTTTATAGCACAATGATGAGAAATCTATCTTGCAATAATTATTTGAAATTAAACTTACTTATTTGAGGACTGCCTGTCATCTTTAAATCTTACTCTGAAAGTGTCACCAGAGGCCCATCTTACTCCCTTTAACCACTCTTACTTCCATTTCTGTTTCCAATCCACCCACATAGATCAAAGGAACAGAAACGAGAACTCAGAAATAAATCTACACTTATATGATCAACGAATCTATGACAAAGGAGGCAAGAATACACAAAAGGGAAAAGACATCAGTAAACGATGTTGGGAATACTGGACAGCTACCTGCAAAAGAATCAAAATGAACTATTTCCTCACACCATATACAAAAATAAACTCAAAATGGATCAAAGACTTAAATGTAAGGCCTGAAACTATAAAACTCCTAGAGGAAAACTTCAGCACTACACTCTTCAACATCAGTTTTAGCAATATTTTTTGGATATGTCTCCTAAGGCAAGGGAAACAAAAGCAAAAATAAATAAATGGGACTATATCAAACCAAAAAGCTTTTACACAGTGAAGGAAACTCTCAACAACCAAAAAAGCAGCCTACTAAAATGGGAGAAGATATTTGCAAACAATATATCCAATAAGGGGTTGACATCCAAAATATATAAAAATACACACAACTTAGTAGCAGCAACAAACAAACAACCCAATTAAAGAACGGGCAGGGGACCTGAACAGACATTTTTCCAGAGAGGAAATGCAGACAGCCAACAGACACATGAAAAGATGCTCTATATCACTAATTATCAAGGAAATGCAAATCAAAACCACAGTGAGACACCACCTAACATATTTCAGAATCATTATCATCAAAAAGGCAACAAATAAGCACTGGTGAGGATGTGGAGAAAAGGGAACCCTCGTGCACGGCTGGTGTGACTGTGAATGGGTGCAGCCACTATGGAAAACAGTTATGGAGGTTCCTCAAAAAATCAAAAATAGAACTTCTATACGACCCAGCAATTATACTACTGAATATTTACCCAAAGAAAACAAGAACAGTAATCAGAAAAGATACATGTACTCCAATGTTCAATGCAGCTTTATTTACGAGAGCCAAGATACAGATGTAAACTTAGTGTCTATAGATAGAGGAATGAATAAAGAAACTGTGATATAGATAGATATATATAGACACACACACATACATGCACGCACACAGTAATATTACTCAGCCATAAAAAGAATGAAATCTTGACGTCTGCAGCAACATGGATGGACCTTGAGGCTACCATGGTAAGTAAAGTAAGTCAGAGAAACAAAGACAAACACCACATGAACTTAGTTCATATGTGCAATCTATAAAACAAAACAAACAAATGAAATGAAAACAGACTCAGATACAGGGAATCGGTCACGGTCAGAAGGGAGAGAAGGGAGGGGAGAGAGGGTGGACAAAATAGGTGAAGGAACTAAGAGGTTCAAACCTCCAGTTTTATAACAAACAAATCACAGGGATACAATATGCAACAGAAGGAATACCATCAACAAAGTGTAAGAACTTTGTATGGGGACAGATGGTTACTAGACTTATTGTGGTGAGCCTTTCATAACGTAGGCAAATGTCAGCTATGTCATATGCCTGAAACTAACATAATATTGCACATCACTGCATTTTCATTAGAAAACACAATAATTCTAATGATATCTTATTTGTACCCATGGGAATTTAATTCACAAGGGTGACTGAGTGCCAACACAGGCCAATGCTACTGAAGGAAGATATTACTTACATATTCCGAGAGAAAGGTGCCCACCATAGCCCACAGGGTTTGTTCAGGAGGCAGAGAGAAGTGAGGGGAAAGCCTGGGCCACAGCCCTTACTGGAGTCTCCTTAGGACAGGAAAGGCAGAGCAGGGTAAATGATGCCAGACTGGCTGAAATGAATTGTTCCAGTGGGCTCTATACTACAGGGCTATCTCTAGCTTTCTGTATCAGGCCCTGGCATGATTTAGGGCAGGGAAGATATTGGCTTGGTGTGTGACAGAGTCAGATAAGGAGGTAGCTAAAGCCTACAGATTTAGAATCACAGATGAAAGGTATGTTCAAGGCAAGCTACTGTTAATCTTTAGGAATTAGCCCTGGGAGGGGCAGTCTCTATGAGCCTGACAGAGCATCAAGAATACAGAAAATAAGGACTTCCCTGGTGGTCCAGTGGTTGAGAATCCACCTGCCAATGCAGGGGAAACGGATCTGATCCCTGGTCCAGGAAGATTCCACATGGCCCAGGGCAACTAAGCCCATGCGCCACAACTACTGAGGCAGTGTGCCCTAAAGCCCATGCTCCACAACAAGAGGAGCCACGCAATGAGAGCCCGTCCACCACAACTAGAGAGTAAGTAGCCCGTGCTCGCCGCAACTAGAGAAAGCCCATGCGTGGCAACAAAGACCCATAGTATCCAGCACAGCCAAAAATGAAAAACAATAATAATAAAATATTTTTTAATACAGAAAGTAAGAAATTATAGTTATGTAATTGGCCCTGAGGTAGAGATGACAAATAGACAAATACAGAACATAAGAAAACAGAATAAATACATACAATAGAAATTCATAGATTGATCCTAAAATGTATATGGAAATACAAAAGACCCAGAAGAGAAGGAACAATCTTGAAAATTAAAAACCAAGACAGAGAACTTATACTGCATGATTTCAAACTGATTACAAAACCACAGTAATCAAGCCAATTGTGGTATTGGCTTAAGGACAAACACATCAATGCAACAGAATAAGAGTAGTCCAGAAACAGGCCTTCCTATATAGAGTTGACTGACTTTTCTACAAAGGCCTAAAAGTAATTCAGTGGTGAAAGGAAAATCCTTCTTAACAAATGGTTCTAAAACATCAAAATATCCATGTAGGTGATAGGTGGTGGAAAGGAACAATCTTGATCCTTACCTCACACCATTCATATAAATTAATTCAAGACCTAAACATAAAGGTTAAAACTATATATGAAGCTTCGAGAAGAAAACATAAACTATCTTTGTGACCTTCAAGTTGACAAAGACTTCTTAACATATGAAAAGTACTAACCAAAAGAGAAAAAAGGATAAATTAGACTTTATTCACATTAAAAACTTCAAAGGATACCATTAGGGAAATGAAAGAGGAAGCCACAGACTAAGAGAAAATAACAACAGCATGCATCAGGCAAAACTCTCATATCCACAATATATAAAGAACTCCTACAAATCAATAATACAAAGTCAAACAACTCAGTTTGGGTAAAATATCTCAACAGAGGCGGCGTAACTATGAAAAGCCAATATGCACATGAAAAGGTGCTCCTCATCATCAGTAGTTATTTTCAAAATGTAAATTAAAACCAAAATGGTACCACTTCACAATCAGAAAAAGATTTATAATCCCACATGATGGTGAGAGAATACAGCAACTTTCTTAAATTGCTGATGCAAGTATAAAACAGTACAACCACACTGCAAACAGACTGGGAGTTTCTTATAAAGTTAAATATATACCTGCCCTATAACTTAGCAATTCCACTCCTAGGTATACACCCAGATGAAATCAAACGTATGTTCACCCCAAAAAAAGCACTGTACACACACATTCACAGTCATTTTATTCTTAATGGCTAAAACCTGAGAACAATCCAAACAACTAGTAACAGATTAAAAACTGTGGTATGTTCATAATACTGACTGAATGTGTGCATACAGATGTTCAATCATGTCCAGGTTCCTCTGCCCCTGGGATTTTCCCTGCAAGAATACTGAAGTGGACTGCCATTTCCTATGCCAGAGGATCCTCCCATCCCAGGGATTGAACTCACCTCTTCCTTCATCTCCTGCCTGCAGGCAGATTCTTTACCGCTAAGCCACGGAGGCTTCCCTGAGTACTATGCCTATACTACTGCATAGTATTCAGCAATAAAAAGGAATGAACTGATACACATTATATGTGGATGAATCTGAGAAACCTGATGTTGAGTTTAAGAAGCCATTAGCAAAAAGCTACACATTATATGATCCTATTCATGTGAAATTCTACAACAGGCAAAACTAAACTACAGTGAGACCAAAGAGAACAACTGTTGTGTGGCTGTCAGGGCAAGGGCTACTGTCCAGAGACAGTCATAAGTGAACTTGTAGCGGTGAGGAAAATAGTCTACAGCTTAATTCAGGTGTTTGATAAGGATTTTTAACATCCATCAAAATATGCTAACTCATGTAACTAATTCATTCAAAATCACTATACTTTATTAAATGTAAATTAACCCTTTAAAATGGTAAAAATGCATTGCATATTACAGCCATATAAAAGTTGCCTAAAACAGAAATAATATTTGAACAAAAACAAATACCTTTGTCCATCTGCAAAGCTTCACCCCAGAGTGGCTCCCAATCAACTGATAACCTAAATGAAAAAACAGGGAAACACAAAATTGAAATGATTCAAAGCCTTATATCAAAAAGTGATTTTATATATATGTATTTTATTATAAAAGTGATTATAAAACTGTAGCAAAGTAATTTTTCTTCATTTAAATAATAATAGACAACAATCCCCAAGGCCACTAAGGTTTAATTGACCAGGACAGTACAACAATTTAAAATAGGTATGCCTCTAATAACACAGGCTCAAAATACATAAAGAAACAATAAGCCAATCCAAAATCACAGGAAGTGATTTTAAGATCTCTCAGTATCTAACAGATCTCATAGGTCAAAACTCAGTGGAACCCTGCGATCTGAAGCAACAAAGTAAACTTGATCAAGGGCACAGAGAGAGAGACCGCAGTCAACAACTACAGGATGCACATGCTTTACGAGTTCCTGAGGAACATTTATACAGATAAAAAAGAACCAGGTACTGCAACAAACAGCAAAAGCAAGAAACCATACATTTCTGTACAAAAAACGACTGGGGAACTGTCACCAATAATCTTCAAAAATAAATAAAGAATCAGATGGGCAAGAGGAGATTAAAAGAAAGAAATATTGTCCTCAAAAGTGGGAAAATAAAATTCTAGGAACCTGACATGAATTCTCAGCACCCTCCACAACCTAGCATTTAAATTTTTTGAGCCACATGAGACATGAAAAGCATGGAAAAGCTATGCCAAAGCAATCACATTTCCTTATTTTAACACACTGGTGGAGCAAACAAGTAGAACATACTGATTTCAGAAAGCATTTAATAAAGTTTCTCATGAGGCTTCAAGTAATAAACCACAATTACCATGAGTCTCTTGCACAAAAAGACCCTTGACTTGCAGACAAATGAGGTAAATGGAGAAATACAGCCTGGATGATGGCATAAGTGGATCAGTGGCTGGTTAAACACCCATGTTCACAGTGTGATGATTAATGGAACAAAGTCAATTTGGATTACATGTCTCTAGTGGCAATATTATGAGGCTTTGTCTTTTACCCTCTTCCACATTTATATAAACATCTTGCATATAAATAAAGAACTGCTTATCTACTTGAAGATGGAACCAAGTCCAAATGAATAGCTAATCTCAGATACAGAATAAGCATTTTATAGATTCCTGGAGAAAATTCCTACATTATATGTTGCTCACAGCACTATCATAGAAATCACACTCTACTAGCTTTTTACATCTTTCTCTCCTAAAACACACAGGGTTCTACAAAACTCTGCATTTGGGTAGGTAAAGACTGTACAGCACAGGATGAAACAACCTTAATTGACCACAGTTCACACTATGCAGTTGCTAAGAATCCAAGTGCAGGATTTTTCTTCTTCCCAAGATGGAGTAACAGAGGGTTTACCCCCCACCTGAAATACCAAAACTGGACAAAATAGATGAAACGACAGTTTTCAAGACATGAAACATCTGGCAACAAAGGATGATGATCCAACAGAGATGGGAAATAAACAAGGTTGAGACTTACCATTACCCAAGCTTATTGTCTTGGAAGTTTCCAGGCTATGCAGCAGGAGGGAGAACCTAAGGAGAGCTCAGCATTCTCCCTGAGCTGAGAACACAGAAGTAGAGTCTTGGGAACCCCTGTGGCTAAAGTTTGCAGGATTGAGTTCAGCAGAGACAAGGGCTACACAGAGACTGAACTCTGCAGGGGATTCCTATACTGCTTAGTGCATATGCAAGAGAAAAACTACCCAACAATGGGAAAGAACCATCTGAAAAGATTAAAAGCATGCCTGGTACTCACAGCCAGCTGGGAACTGTGCCTGCTCCTACCAGGCGGACAGATAACCTCAAGATTCCCAAGGCACTGGACAGAGTACATAGACGGGTTCTGCCTCAGTGGTGGGGGGAAAAATTAGCTCTGGTCTCATCCAACAAATCATAAAAGCAAGATTAAAGGGCTCAAGCTGTTTCAAAATAATTTATCTTTGTCCCAGAATAAATCTCAAAAATGTTTTCAGGAATACAAAAATATCCAGCACTCCAAAAGGTAAAATTAGATCTGATATCCAATCAGATACCAGACTCATTAGAAAAGACCCTGATGCTGGGAAAGACTGAAGGCAAAAGAAGAAGAGGGCAGCAGTGGATGTGATGGTTGGATGGCATCACTGATTCAATGGACATGAACTTGGGTGAATTCCAGGAGATAGTGAGGGACAGAGAGGCCTGGCATATTGTAGTCCATGGGGTCACAGAGTTAAAAACGACTTAGCAAGCAAACAACAATAACATCCAAAGATTACCAAGCATGTAAAAAAACTAGGAAAACATGACCAGTAATGAGGAAAACACTCCAGTAACAAAAACTGACCCAGAAATGACACAGATGTAAGCAGATAAGGACATTGAATCAGTTTAAAATTGTACTCCATAGGCTTCAAAAGTTAAGTGGAGACATGGAAGATAGAAAAAGACCTAAACTGACCTTCTAGAGATGAAAACTACCTCTAAGTTGGAACATACACTGGATAGAAGTAATGAAAGATTCAACATTAGAGAAGAAAAGATTACTGAGTTAAACTTGAAGACAGCAATAGAAACTATCCAATAATGTAAAGCAGGACAGACAAAATAATTTTAAAATATGAAAAACACATTTGTGAGCTATGGGTCAAATTCAAGAGGCCTATTTATTGGAGTCCCCAGGGAAGAAGAAAGAGACAGGGTAGCGGAAAAGTACTTGAAGAAACAATGGTCATTATTTGTCCAAATTCAATTAAAACTATATATCCACAGAAGTAAGAACCTCAACAAATCTCAAATAAAGAAACATGAAGAAAGCTACATTGAGACATAATTAAAATCACTCAAAATCAATAGTTAGAAGAAAATCTTAAAATTAGCCAGGGGGTAAAAAACATTACATTTGAAAGGAACAAGCAAAAGATGACTACAGAGGCCTCATGAGAAGCAATGTGAGCCACTGGACAGTGGAAGTGCAAAAAAAGAAGAAAACCGCCAACCCACAATTTTGAGGGTTGAGAAGATCCCCTGGAGGAGGCCATGGCAACTCACTCCAGTGTTCTTGCCTGGGAAATCCGTGGACACTCTGAGAAGCCCAGCAGGCTACAGTGCATGGAGTCACAAAGAATTGGACACAACTGTGAAACTTCATAATTCTAGACACATCAATAGTATCCTTCAAAAATTAAATAACAAAAAAAAAAAAAAAACCTTCAAAAATGAAGGCAAAAGAAAGTATTTTTCTGATATACAAAAGGTGAAATAATTCATCACCAGCAAGCCCACACTACAAGAAATGCTAAAAGGGGTCCTCCAGGCAGAAAGAAAAGGCCATCAGGCAGAATATGGATCTACACAGTGGAATGCAAAGTACCAAGAGTGGAAACTACATGAGTCAATATATAAGATTTTTTCCTAATTACTTAAATGTGTAATAGATAAATGGCTGTTTGAATCAAAAGGATAACAATGTACTACAGGGCTGAAAAGATATGTAAAAGTAAAATATATGAAAACAACTGCATAGAGGTTTGTGGGGAAGAAACAGAAGTATTGAAGGTTCTTCTACTTTACATAAAGTTGTGTAACACCATGTGATGATATACTGTGATACCGGATAGTATAAAACCTCAAGAGACCACTAAGGAACAAAACAAAGCTACAGTTAATAAACCAACAAAGCAGGATCATTAAAAAAAAAATCTAAAAGAAGATAGTTAAACAAGAGAAAGGAAATCAAAGAATCCACGAGACAAGTAGAAAACAAACAGCAAGATGACAGATTGAAACCTATTATAAAATCACTTTCATTTACTCTAATTAAAAGACACAGGAACTTCCCTGGTGGTCCAGGGCTTAGACTTCACCTTCTCATGCAGGGGTGTGGGCTGGATCCCTGGCCAGGAAGCTAAGATCCCACATGCCTTGTGGCCAACAAAACCAAAACATAAAACAGAAACAATATTGTAACAAATTCAATAAAGACTTTTAAAATGGTCCACATTAAAAAAAAAACTTAAAAATTAAAAAAAGAAAAAGCATATATATTTCTATGTACAAAATCTGTATATTCTCGTCTGTCTCCTCTAATAGGTCCAGAGTTCCGTAAAGGAGATAATTTCAAGCATCTTAAGTTCCTTTGTACAACCAAATCGGTCACATAAAAGGATCTCAATAATTATAGAAAGAGGGAGGGAGGTAAGGAAGTCAGTCTACTCACCCCCAATTTATTATTCTTCCTTCTACAAGCAAACCAGGATTATTCATTCATTCAACTGCAGCCTTCTTTATAAGGTAGGACCACAGAAATCCACACATACTTCTACATAAAACATTTCTAATTAACCCAGCCTAACATCATATGGTTTTTTTTTGCATTTAATAATTTTTCAATAGACAATGATATGTAAAGAAGCCAGTGACTGCATCTTCCATCTGCATACCTGAGCCTCGCTGATGGTCAAGTACCAACCCAATAAACCAAGCAAAGAGGAAGCTTGCTGGTCCAAGCAGCCCACACAAAAGTGACCCACAGAAACAAGACTGTGGCTCCCAAACAGCTACAGTTGCCACGGCCACACACAGCTGAGCCAACTGTAGCGGGACTTTTCTTTTTTCCTCTTGGCAATCCCTATTTTATGTTTCCTTTTTTAAGTGATAAATGAGAACACTTAAGGGCTTCTCCGGTGGCTCAGTGGTAAAGGATCTGCCTGCAACGCAGGAGCTGTGGGTTCGATCTCTGGGGTGGGAAGATCCCCTGGAGAAGGAAATGGCAACCCACTCCCGTATTCTTGCCTGGAGAATCCCATGGACAGAGGAGCCTGGCCGGCCATAGTCCACAGGGTCACAGAGAGTCAGACACAACTGAAGAGACTTAGTATGCATGCACTCAGAACACTTAAGAGTGTAGTATTTTAACAGTTCCTGAGGACTTTCACCTTGTTTAGTGAGGGCTTCTCGGAGAGCAGGAGTGATCATAGCTCTTCTCTCACTGGCTTCGCTCTTCACCAGGCTCCTGGTCACACCTGTTTCCCCTTCGTGCTGCTCCTTTTCTCTCTGTATTAAAAAGAAATAGCAAATGAAGAAACAGACAAAGGATTAATCTCAAAAATATACAAGCAACTCCTGCAGCTCAATTCCAGAAAAATAAATGACCCAATCAAAAAATGGGCCAAAGAACTAAACAGACATTTCTCCAAAGAAGACATACAGATGGCTAACAAACACATGAAAAGATGCTCAACATCACTCATTATTAGAGAAATGCAAATCAAAACCACAATGAGGTACCATTACACGCCAGTCAGGATGGCTGCTATCCAAAAGTCTACAAGCAATAAATGCTGGAGAGGGTGTGGAGAAAAGGGAACCCTCTTACACTGTTGGTGGGAATGCAAACTAGTACAGCCGCTATGGAAAACAGTGTGGAGATTTCTTAAAAAACTGGAAATAGAACTGCCATATGACCCAGCAATCCCACTTCTGGGCATACACACTGAGGAAACCAGATCTGAAAGAGACACGTGCACCCCAATGTTCATCACAGCACTGTTCATAATAGCCAGGACATGGAAGCAACCTAGATGCCCATCAGCAGATGAATGGATAAGGAAGCTGTGGTACATATACACCATGGAATATTACTCAGCTGTTAAAAAGAATTCCTTTGAATCAGTCCTAATGAGATGGATGAAACTGGAGCCCCTTATACAGAGTGAAGTAAGCCAGAAAGATAAAGACCATTACAGTATACTAACACATATATATATGGAATTTAGAAAGATGGTAACGATAACCCTATATGCAAAACAGAAAAAGAGACACAGAAATACAGAACAGACTTTTGAACTCTGTGGGAGAAGGTGAGGGTGGGATATTTCAAAAGAACAGCATGTATACTATCTATGGCGAAACAGATCACCAGCCCAGGTGGGATGCATGAGACAAGTGCTCGGGCCCGGTGCACTGGGAAGACCCAGAGGAATCGGGTGGAGAGGGAGGTGGGAGGGGGGATCGGGATAGGGAATACGTGTAAATCTATGGCTGATTCATATCAATGTATGACAAAACCCACTGAAATGTTGTGAAGTAATTAGCCTCCAACTAATAAAAAAAAATAAATAAAAAAAAATTAAAAAAAAAAAAAGAAATGAATGAAACGCATCATCGGTCATGTGCGGGGGAAATAAGAGCACGTCAGTTGTCCACACGTGGCGTGGATAAAAGTGCTCCTCACAAACCTGTTTTCTCCCAAGTGATCACATTGCCAGTCCCACAGTGAGCTAAAGAAGCACCAGCACCTTTTTTCCCCCTATAAAAAGGTGACTACATAGTCAAACACACATATTCACAAAGCATAAATCGATAATCCACTTATCTAGATGTCAAACAGTGTTCACAATCTGAGTACAGACAGCTGCCCAACTTTCACAAGTTATTTCTCTGAATTTCAATTTTCTCACCTGAAAAGGAAGAAAAGTAATATCCATGGAGCAGGATTGTGTTGAAGATTAAATGAAATGAAATGACCTGGCATGATGCCTGATACATCATAGGACTTCACTAAATCATGGCCACTGCTGGTTGTAACATCTGCAAACCCCCAAAACAAGTTCAAAAATCGCTCTGAGCTGCCCAGACGGCTATCTGCTCACAAGTCAAGTTACTCCACCACCTCCACCTGTAGCCCCAAAGGCTTCTTTTAGACGATCCCATGGTGGAAATTTGTCTTCGGTGATAGAAATCTGAAGGATAATATAAACCTGGCTTTCCTTTTGCCTCTGACCACTAGAAAATTCACAGCCCAGCTCTGATCGCTGCCTCGGACCTTGCATCGTGCTTGTCCTATAGTCTCTGTCTGTGACATCATATTACAATGACCCCCATTCACTATTTCCATTGATTTCTTCCTCTCTTCTTGTTTTTTGTAAAGAGGCAAGATAGTAGCTACATGAGAGACTCCTTTTTTTTTCTTATTTTTAATATTTATTTATTTGGCTGTTGGGTCTTAGTTGTGGCACGCAGATCTTCATTGCATCACGTGGCATCCTTCTTTGTGCTGCATGGACTTCCTCGTTGTGGCCTGGGGCCCAGTACCTGCAGCACACAGGCTTAAGCTGTTCTGCAGCACATGGGATCTTTGTTCCGCAACTAGGGATCCAACCTGCGTTTCCTGCATTGCACGGCAGATGCTTAACCACTGGATCACCAGGGAAGTTCTTGATTTCTTCTCCTCTTTTTAAATCTCATTACATGTGTATACATGTATACATGTGTATACAGTGTCTTTCTGGAAGATGGTTTAAGTGCTCATCAATAATTTTGAGACAACACACAAAGACTTGTGTCACACTTTAAAGGAGACACTCATCAAACCTCACTAAGAGCTACAGAAATCCGAAATAACTCACCTGGGCAGAAACCCTACCACCAAGCCCTAAACCACCCTCAGGGCCTGTCCATTTTCCATGTCCAGCCCCCAGTGAATCAGTGAGGACACTCACAGTAATGCCCCTTGCTACCTAAAAGTTAAAACAGCTCACAGATGACAAACTGTCTCAGGTCTACGTCAAACTAGTACAGAAAGGAGAAAGATGGTCCATGTTTGAAGCTGGGTAGGAAGGGAATAGGGATTTGCTGTCTCGTTCTGTCTATTCTAGTGAATGCTCAAAGTTCTCTGTTCATAAAATGTAAAACAAGATTAAATGTTAAAAAAGAAATAGAGGGACTTCCCTGGTGGACCTGGTGGTCCAGTGATTAAGAATCTGTTTGCCAATTCCAGGACACAGGTTTGATCCCTGCTCCAGGAAGATCCCACATGCCACGGGGCATCTAAGCCGGTGCCCCACAACTACTGGGCCTATGTGCTGCAACCACTGAAGCCCACATGCCCGAGAGCCTGGGCTCTGCAACAAGAGAAACCACAACAATGAAATGTCCACACACTGCAACCAGAGAGTAGCCCCGCCCCGGTCACCACAACTAGAGAAAGCCCTCACACAGCAATGAAGACCCAGCGCAGCCAAAAATAAATAAAATTCTTTTTTTAAAGAAACAGCAAGTACACCAATGAAATTCAGAATTAACCTCTCTACCTTCTATTGTTCCAGGGACGTTTCCAAAATAGGAAGTCAGTGAAAAAGCACGTTAGAGTAGTCAAATATACTAAATGAGACACCCAAATCCCACAGTGAGTTTATACATGTCCTAAAAGTTAGCATTCCAGATCATTAAATATAATCAAACAGCAAAGTTAATGAAAAGTTTTGCTGCTGCTAATAGAGCTCTCCAAGACACTTTTCCAGATGGAACTAAAAAAATTTATAAACAAACATCAATCATTTGTTCTTATCTATTAGGAAAGTAATCAGTTTTAATGCTGGGCATTTGCTTTAAAAAACGTACAGCTATGATTTTGCTAAAATATTTAAAAATAAAAGAATTCTCTGGCTTTTTTTAAAGTCTATTTCAGACCCCAAAGCAAAGATGTGAGCTTGAGAAGGAAGTCTCATGGTGGAGCAATGTGAACTAACCTTGACCCTGACAGTATTTAAATGTCTCTGAAGTCATTCCACAGAGAGTTACTGTAACTCCCTCCTCCATGCCAGAACTGACATTAGGTGGCAATTGCTGGCCTCCAAAGCCTGTCATTGTAAAACATCACCAGCTTATCTTCTTACCCTCAAGGCCACACAAATCCAAAGCTGGACCCAGCATGACACTGGCCTCTGACCACCATGCTCAAAGCTCCACAGACAACCCCTTATGGTTTTATGGACTATTTTTTTGGTTGTACTGGGTCTTTATTGCTCCACATAAGCTTTCTCTAGTTGCAGTGAGTGGGGGCTATTCTTCATTGTGATGTGCAGGGGTTGCCTGGATTTCTCACTGGGGTAGCTTCTCTTGTTGCAGAGTACGGACCTTGGACCATGTGGGCTTCAGTAGTTGTGCACACAGGGTTAGCTGCTCTGCCGTATGCAGAATCTTCCTGGACCAGGGATTGAACTCATGTCCCCTGCAGGCAGATTCCTATCCACTGTACCACCAGGGAACTCCACCCTTCTGGTTTTAAATGTAAACTTCTAACCCCTATATAATGAACACACTCTTTAAAGAATGGCCATGGGACACCATCCACGTCCCATCACTGGAGAAATTATCTATTATAAATCGTGAGCACAGCTACTCCAGATTCAATCATCTGAACACATAGTTCGTATGGAAAGAGATGAGCAGCTGTGATTAAAGGTCTTGAGCATCCAGGACAAACATTCTTCATTCCTTCCCTCTACGGCAGGTTAATTCTATCTTCCCTATGCAACAGTAATTTCCTTTCTGAAAAGATACACAATGGTTCATAACACTCTCCAAGGAAGTGCAGAGCCCCTTTCAAATTCTAATTCTAATCTCCTAGGTGCAGACATTTTTCCCTGTTTGCCCAGACTATAAGAACTGACACAGGGCCTGTATATTTTTATTTATTTTTTTATAGCCCTTTCATAGGCTGAGCAGAAATAAATGAAGATCCCAAAACTGGTCAATCTGGATTCCTCCCTCTCCTGCAACCCCACTGAACAACAAGTGACCAAATTCTAAACTTTTAATTCCCAACCTATGAGTCCTCCCCATCCAACATGTCACAGCTTCTGACCACAGCCATGGTTTCCTCTAAGGAACAACTACAACGGCCGAACTCAAGTCTCCTTGTCTCCAACCTTTCACACCTTCCCAACGGTCAAACCCGTCACGCTTGTCTTGAAAGAAAAGGCATACCCCGGGACTTCCCTGGTAGTCAGGTGGTTAAGAATCCACCTGGCAATGTGGAGGATGTGGGTTTGATCCCTGGTCCAGGAACTAAGATCCCACATGCCATGGGGCAACTAAGCCTGTGTGCCACATGCTGCAACTACTGAAGCTCCAGAGCCCTAGAGCCTGTGCTCTGCAACAAGAGGAGCCACTGCAATGAGAAGCCCACGCACCGCAACTAGAGAAAGCCAAGCAGAGCAACAAAGACCCAGTGCAACCAAAAATAAATAACTTTTTTTTCAAGTTAATTAAAAAAAAAAAACAACGCATACCCTCTCCAAGCTGCTATTTCCTGATATGCAAAATGAAAAGCCGATTATAAGTTCACCTCCTAGGCACTTGGGAAAATGACTATAAATAAGTGAAAAGTTCTTTCTAAACAGGCAGCAATATATGAATCTGACATAATTAAGGGGAGCCAAAAAGTAGTACAAATTTGCTTTATTTAAAAAAAAAAGATACTATACAATATTACCTAATTCATCTTCACATCTCTTCATCCCAGAAACCACACCACCACCCCAATACTGCCTAGGATAAAAACAGGACAAACAGGAATTTAAGATTTTAAGATAAAAGTTCCATCTAGTTGGTCAAATGCCAAACAGATGTATTGCAGCAAGCAGGTCATCTTTCTGATTGATTAAAGTGTTTAAGTCTGTCTGTCTGGGTTTTTTCATTTTCATTTACTTACTCATTTGGCTGCATAGGGACTTAGTTGCTCCACAAACTCGTGGGGTCTTAGTTCACCAACCAGGGATCGAATCAACATGTGCTTCGAAGGAAGACAGTCTTAACCAATGGACCATCGGGGAAGTCCCTGTTTGGTTATTTTTATTGATCTTTGTTTACGATCCAGTGACTCCCTTCAATACCAATTCATGCAGAAAACACTGGATATAGAATCCCCAGTTATCCAAAGGTCATTTTCCCCTGCAATCAGCCTGGGGCCAGGCCGGCACAGCCAACATTGATATTCAGGAAATGCTGGCTGAATAAATGAATAAATGCCTCAAAGCTACCAGATAGCTATTTCCAGCTCTACAAGAGCAGATCTGGATTCTAAACCAGGCAACTTTCAATAGTAAAAACCCTTCCTTGAGTTTAACTACAACTCCACCTTCTGCAATTCCACCCCACTTCTAAGTGTTCCTAATCCTCTAATAAAGGAATCACCCATACACCACTCATCTGTCATAGGTGAGTTTTTAAATGACCGATTTCCAACAAGACTCAAAGCTTTTTGTGTACACTAGGTTTTAAGGATGCTTTTGGAACATTTCAAAAAGTACTTTGACCAGGTGTGTCAAGAGCTTTAAAATGGCTTTCCTCTGGCCTCATAATTCTATTTTGGATAACCTGACTTAGGATAATAACCCCAGAACTCACCAGTAAGTCCTCCTGGCTGTATTCAGCCCACACAGCTGAATCAGGCTGTTTTAAAGACAGGGTCTTGGGGTTGCAGAGATGTCACCTTACATTTGAGGGTGAATTTAACACATAAAGCCTTCAAACTAATTATGAAAGGAGAACTGGCTTCTCGTGATTACATTGCAGTACTAAGAGACCTTCTAATCAAAACTGGGCACAATGAGCTCTTTTTGTAAATTGAAATCTTTCTCTGGTGAGTAATTACCAAGCATCCGCCATTGATTTCCAAACTAATGATACTGATACCACTGTTTGTCTGCTTAACCAGAACACACCATGGGGAGCACTTGAGCAACATTTATTTACTGCAGGAAAAAAACAAGGAGCAATCTGCTTTAGATTTACAAGCACAACATGAGAGAAACAGAAAAGAAACAACCTAAGCACTGTCCGGCTCTTCCTGACTCCTTGTTCTTCAGTCAAACTCCTCAGCCTCCCTCCTGGAAACCACTGCTTCTCTGTTTTGTTGTTCAGTCGCTAAGTCGTATCTCTTCCCGACCCCACGGACTGCAGCATGCCAGGCTCCTCTGTCCTTCACCATCTCCTGGAGTTTGCCCAAATCCAAGTCCATTGAGTCAATGATGCCATCCGACCATCTCATCCTCTACCACCCCCTTATCCTTTTGCCTTCAATCTTTCCCAGAATCAGGGTCTTTTCCAAGAAGCTGACTCTTCACATCAGGGGGCCAAAGTACTGGAGCTTCAGCTTCAGCAACAACCCTTTCAATGAATATTCAGGGTTGATTTCCTTCAGGATTGACTAGTTTGATCTTCTTGCAGTCCCAAGGGACTCTCAAGAGTCTTCTCCAGTACCACAATTCGAAAGCATCAATTCTTTGGTGCTCAGCCTTCTATATGGTCCAACTCATATCCATACATGACTACTGGAAAAACCATAGCTTTGACTATACAGAACTTTGTCAACAAAGTGATGTCTCTGCTTTTTAATACACTGCCTAGGTTTGTCATTGCTTCTCCTCTGGAGAGATGGCAAAGGGGAGTGAAACAAAGAGACAGAGACTGGGCTTGGCCCCACCACTAACTAGGCAGCCATCTAACTATAGACAAACTGATTTACTTCTCTAAGCTTGTGTCTTACCCTGTAAAATGGTAAAGTGGAGGTGACAAGAGTATAGATATCAGGGTCAGAGTGAAGACTGAATGAGATCATCCAATGTGTACTACGATTTCTCCTAACCCGCTGAACCTACCCTGGAGCTCTCTCCCCACAGCTCCAACCCACCCATCCTATTCAATCAAACCACACTGCTTTTCACTGCCGTGAGCACAGAGCCCACACCCCTATGGCGGAGCATGAAAGCGCCTCCAGGACCCTGCCCCTGCCCTCCCTGTCTATTTCAGCTCCCTATACATTCCCACCCAATTCCACTCTCAACATACCAAAGGCTTACAGGACTCCCCAGACTTGCCAGGTTCCCCCAACACCCACTCCCTCCACATGTGCAATGCTTCAAATTCTGGCTCTCTTGTTCTTGGTTATCACTCCCACCACTCAAATTCTCTTTGGCTTTACATCCTGCTGCAGAGCGAGGGAGACAGAAAACCATCGTGGTATTCTAGTCAGTATCCCATTAGAAAATATCTTCTTAGACAATGACAGCTATTAGTTATCAAGGACATACTATGTGGCAGACAGTAAAATAAAGGCTTTCGATGGATTAACTTACTGCATCTTTATAACAACTTTATACAGCAGTTAATGTTATTACCTCCCACTGAAACATAGAGAGTGAAATAACGTGCCCAGACAGACAAGCTGAGATTGTGTGACTCCGTGAAAACTAGTGAAAATTATTCAAAAAGAGGTCTTCCGGTAGGAGTGTTGTGGTCCAATTCTACAGCTGATGCTCCTAAGGACTAGAGCATCCTGTTTCCTCTACAGTAACAACTAAGACAATTTAGTGTGAAGCAGAATGATGATCAGGCAGAAAGCAGCCTGGGAATATGTATGGATGAACCCCCAAAGAAAATCCCCCAAAAATATAAAAAAGAAGAGCCAAGCGATAAGAAATCCATCACTGAATTTAATACACTGTGCCCAGCAGAAAGTGAACACACGGGACACAAATGGGAACTCTGCTGCGACCACATAATAATGAAAATCAAAAACTGGTGGCTTATTTTCATGATGCACTTAAGCTGGAAATATATATATATATATGTATGTATTTTTCCCCCTAAATCTGATGATTTTATGAGATTTCTATGAGAAACCTGAAATATCTTAAGCCAGCTGCTTGAAGTTCATAAAGTCCAGAACCATTTCATTTCAAAAAATAATTTACATGGATGTCCAAATTTTTCCTTAGTGCTTTTTCTCCAGTGCCCTCTAATGGACATAAGATGAAAAGGCAAAGAAAAAATACACCCACAAACTATTCCAAAACCTTACAGTACATGTGAAATCTGCTAAAGTACATGTCGTGTGTTCTCCACACACACCAGACACACACACACACCATACACACACACACATACAGTGTTAACTATAAGAAATGGTGAAGGTGTTAACTTGACCATGGAAAGCATTTCAAAATGTATACATATATTAAATCATCACATTATACACCTAAAAAGAATCACATTATACAACCTAAGTATATAAAATTTTATTTGTCAATCATATCTCAATGAAGTTGGAAAAAAATTATCCCACAAATCTTCATCCACTACAAAGAAAGCTGTAAATGTGCTCAGTTGCTCAGTCATATATAACTCTTTGCAGCCCCATGGACTGTAGCCCACCAGGTTCCTCTGTCCGTGGGATTTCCTAGGCAAGAATACTGGAGTGGGGGTTGCCACTTCCTACTCCAGGGGATCTTCCTGACCCAGGAATCGAACCTGCATCTCTTGCATTGGCAGGCACATTCTTTACCACTAGAACCACCTGGGAAGCCCTAAAGCTATAAATATCTGCTCTTAACTTGGTAGATCCAGAAATCGACCTAAAGCAGGCACCTCACACACTGAAATTTATCCTATCTTAAGACAATTTCACTGTGAAAATTACTCAGATTTTTATTAAGTCATAAGATTATACATTTGCTTTGACCCAGTAACTCAACTCAGGGAAAATGTAAACCAAGAAAATATCAATACTTCATTCTAAGTAAAAAAGGTCTCAGACCAGTACTATTTACAACAGCAGAAAAGCTAAAACAGACTAAATGACCAACTCCAGCAGAATGCCTAAGCAAATGTAAAATGTCTAAGCATATTTACTTCTCATTTCAATCTGTCAGGCTCTCGGAGATTATAATGCATTTGCACACACAGGTTCTCACCTCACTCAGTGCTGTGAGGAGGGCAGAGGTGAAGGTCCACGCTTCTCAGACAAGGGGATTAAGGCCAGAGAAGATTAAGCATTGCCCTTAAGGCACCAAGTTACAAACCAGCTGGCCCAGAACCTGGACCTACATCTCACACACACTTGTCATTCTTAATAACTTCTCTGCAGGGCTTCTAAAGGCTTTCCGGGTGGCTCAGTGGTGAAGAATCCACCTGCGATGCAGGTTCCATACCTGGGTCAGGAAGATTCCCCTGGAGGATAGCAAGGCAACCCACTCCAGTATTCTTGCTTGGAGAATCCCATGGACAGAGGAGTCTGGAGGGCTACAGTCCATAGGGTCACACAGAGTTGGACACAACTGAAGTGACTTAGCATGCACACATGCAGGGCTTCTAAAATACAGAAGCTACTAAAACTGACAGCAGCAATAGCAACACACAGAAGTATCAGGAAGAAAGGAACAAATGCTGCAACAGGAACAATCGCAATTCTAAATCTGGAAAATAATTTGAGTCTTACACACAGTATTTTGGGGTTATGAACTTTACCAAAGAAGCCAAATAAGACAATATAAGCATGGGCAGAGGATACTGTTTAGTAAAGAATTTTGCCTTGGGACCTGCTTGGCTGCCCAGTGGTTAAGACTTCCCCTTCCAACGCAGGGGATGCAGGCTGATCCCTGGCTGGGGAGCAAAGATCTCACATCCCTTGCAGCCAAAAACCCAAAACATAAAACAGAAGCAATACAGTAACAAATTCAATAAAGATTTTTTAAATGGTCCACATCAGAAAGAAAAAAAGGGTCTTCCCCAGTAGTCCAGTGGTTAAGAATCTGCCTGCCAATGCAGGGGACATGTGTTCAATCCCTGCTCATAGGAGATCCCATGGTGTAACTAAGCCCATTAACCACAACTACTGAGCCGGCATCAACAGCTCTTGAGCCACAACTACTGAACCCACACGGCCTAGCGCCTGTGCTCTGCAAACAGAGAAGCCCCCGCAGTGAGGAGCACACGCACCACAACCAAGAGTAGCCCTCATCGGGATGCTTCCCAGAACACTGTGTGTCTCCTCCTTCAGCTGACTATTCTGCCCATGCCTATTCTGCAGCCATGAACTGCAATGGTGAGGATGAGCGCTTTCAGTGAGTCCTGTGAGTCTTTCTAACAAATGATCAAATCTAATTTAGGGCAGGTCCTAAAAACCGCCCCCCACCACCAAAGTTGCAGTGGTGTCAGAAGTGAAAGCAGTCTCGAGAACTATGCCCTCAGACTTTGTAAGCTGTCGAACACCAGGGAGACAGAAAGAGACGCTTCAGGGGAGAAAAAAAAAAAAACACACTGGATTTAACTCAAAATTAAAGAAATGCAAACTACTACTTTTTTAAGGTTATGGTTTTTCACCTTTCAGGTGCCAAGATTTAAAAGACTGAGAATATCTGGGGGTTGGCAAGGGTTCAAAGAAACAAGCATTCTCGTGTCTCTCTTACACTGTGAGAAGAAATTAAAACATTTTTAATTTCTCACAGGGCCATTTGGAAATATCACCAAAATGATAAAATTCTCTTTGATCCAGAAATTTTTACAAATTTAATTTTATAGATTGAGTAAATTTACTCAAGATAAATTTATATCAGCCACGAAAAATATAAGAGCAAGAGGGTTCATTAGAGGGAGTTCCCTGGTGGCCTAGTGGTTAGAATTCAGTGCAGACACTGCGGTGGACCAGGTTCAACCCCTGGTTGAGGAACTCCCATGAGCTGCATGGCATGGCCAAAAAAAAGGGCTTCCCCGGGGGTGCAGATGGTAAAGAATCGGGGTGGCAGGGAGGGGGAAGCACCATTCAGGGATTAAAAACATGTTTAAAAAAAAGTGTTCATCATAGAAATTAGAAAGCAACTAAATGTTAATCAACAAGGGTCAACTAACAATCGGACATAACTGTGGACTGCTACAGAGGCATTAAAATTAATTAGGCAGATTTCACTCACAAGGCTTTGGAAAGAAAGCTGTCACATTAAACAGAAAAAAGCAGTCTGTAGACTTGGAGTACAAAATGATTCCATCTGCATAGCCTGAAACATGAAGTTATACCAAAATGCAGGTGTGTTTGTAAAGGCAGTAAAATAAATACCTAGAACAATAGTGCCAAAGTGTAAACTAGGTTACCTGTGGGTTTAGAAAGAAAAAGGACAGACGGTTGTATTCTGTGAATTTTTTTGAACATATGTAAACAGAGTATTAAATTAAAGGAAACGCCAAAGAGAGGGTCAGATCAAGTTATAAATGTTTAAAGGAAATATCTGAGAACCAGTTTAACAACTTTTTTGGGGGGCCACACTGCGTAGCATGCAGGATCTAAGTTCCTCCACCAGGGACTGCACCTGCGCCCCTTTGCAATAGAAGCGTGGGGTCTTAACCACTGGACCACCAGGGAAGTCCTCAGTTTAACAACCTTAAGAGTGCTTCCCTCACGTCAAGGATATGAAAAGGTAGAGAGTATGGAGATAAGGAGAGCAGATTCTTGAGGAATTCTTCAGAGAACATCAGTAAGGTATTTTGAGCTCCATCTGCCTCAAATGGAGAGATGTTTGGGGGTGTCGGAGGATGCTTCTCACCTCAAGCCCCAGGAAAGAGGCTCCAGGAGGGTTCCTCAGAGAAGCTACGATGTGTCCCCTGCACTCAGACTGGCGAATCACTCCTGACCAGGAAATCCAGAGAGCCTGCCTGGTGGCTTAGCGAGTGAGCACTGCTGCTGGGGAGCAATTGGTCTGTGCGCCCAGAAGAAGGAACTCAGGAGCACCCCCTTGGGAGGGGGAGAGGGGATGGGCCAGATCTCAGATCCTGACCCACTGGGCAACCAGAGAGGAGAACAGACGCAAGACCTCAAGAGAGGAAACCAGAGACTCAGAGGAAACAGCGCGGACCATCAGAGGCACATCTCTCAGGGTACTCGGTGCTCAGTGCAAGGGGCCAGGCTGGGAGACAGCCAAGGACAATGTCCCCAAAGGCATGCTGAACACGTCCCCTGGGAAAAGAGGCAAGTCTAACCTCCAAAGAGGAGAGAGAGCACAAAGTCTGGGACTGACGTATATACACTGCTATGTATAAAACAGGGGGGCTTCCCAGGTCACGCCAGTGGTAAAGAACCCGTCTGCCCATGCAGGAGACTAAGAGACGTGGGTTCGATCCCTAGGTCGGGAAGATCCCCCGAAGGAGGGCATAGCAACCCACTCCAGTATTCCTGCTTGGAGAATCCCATGGACAGAGGAGCCTGGCGGGCTACAGTCCACAGGGCTGCACAGAGTCAGACCCCACTGAAGTGACTCAGCACAACGGCACATGTATAAAACAGATGACTAATGAGAACCTGCTGGACAACACACAGAACTCTACTTGGTGCTCTGCGGTGACCTAAGTGGGGAGGAAATCCAAAAGGGAGGAGATATATGTACACGTGTGGCCAATCCACCTTGCTATACGGTAGAAACTGACACAGCAGGGTGAAGCAACAATACTCCAATTTTTAAAAAAAAAAAAAAGGTTTTCACAAAGCTCATGTTACAACAGCAAAAAAAAGTATAAAACTCGCAAGATAGGAGGAAAAGAAATAAAACTGTATGAGCTCAGATGGACTATGCACCAAGAGATGATGCTAGCTGTCAACCAACTGTAGGATCCCAGCTCACCATTTCCCAAAATTACGGTACCTTTTCTTTCTTCACATGATCCATAATTTTGCCGAGGTCTTCAACATCAACGACAGAATTTCGGCTCTGACGGTCCTCAGCATCAGACTCTTCCTCACTGCTGCTCTCAAAGGGCTCTTCCTCCTGGAACATCAACTGTAAAAAGGAGCAAAGTGTCTAACCATCCTTCCCAAATTGTGAGTTCACTGGATGGACTTGAGATATTTTAGGCTAGAGGCCAGCCAGTTTCAAGTCAAATCTAAAGAAGCCCATCACTTACACATCATCAAGGGTTACTTTAAGAATATGGCAGAACTGATGCTGCAACAGGAACAGTATGGCCCACACAGCCGGAAATATTTACCAGCTGGCCCGTTACCAAAAATGTTTCCTGACCCTTGATTTAAACAAAGAAGCAACCAGACTTCAGTGAGGAATTAAATGAGGAAAAGGGAGGAATCGAGAATGACTCTTTGATTCCTTTTCCTAAGTAACGGAGATGGTGGTGGTGTTTCCTAAGATGAAAAAAACTTGCAGAGAGACAGACCAGAAGAGTAGAGAGGAAGAGTTCCATTTTGAATTTGTCAAAGAGGAGCTACCTTAGACACCCAAGGAGGGATTTTAAAGAGGCAACTGCATACATGGAACGACAGGAACAAGGGTGGAGAGAAAGACAGGAAGTGAGAATGCAAAGCTGTTCCCGAAAGACACAAGCGACCAGATGGCCCAAAGGCAACAGCAGTGATACAGCCTGACAACACATGCCTCAAAGGAACTGGGGTGTCCGAAGGAAGAAGAAAGAGACAAGTTTAGAACGTGAGGGATCAAAGAGAGGAATTTGGGATGACTCGCAGCCTTCAAGTTTGAATGATCGGCGTCATTAAATAAGAGACAACGGGAGGAATATGTGGTTAAAGGGTAAAAAGATAATGAGCTCAGCTCTGGGCACATTTAACTTCTCCAGGATTGTTTCCTCACTTGCACACGTGGGTAGAAACCTACTGGACTCTAGCAAGGCAACAACTAGAGAACACGTTAAGGACAGCACCCAGCCCAACATGGCTTAACCCAAGACCCCGCTCCCTCTGAACACGCCCCATGTGAATTTCAGCTCTTCCTTCCAACCGAAAGCCAAGAAAAGCATTTCTCAGGACAGAGGAAAAGTTCAGCATCTCCAAACGCAAGAGGAAAGCAGGGAGACATGGACCCGTGGGCTCCATACCTCGGCGTCTCTGTGATGCAATTCCTCTCGCGCGTGGGACCCTGGCTCCGCCGCCTCTGAGCCACGCTGGCTGGACTCGCACTTGCCTTTCTTGCAGCTGCCCCTGCAGCGCTTGCCCTCTCCTTTGCAGAGCGCCAGCAGCCGGGAGATGAACTTGGCCTTCCAAGCAGTGAAGTCGGCCTCAATGCTGCCGTGTTTGCTTTTCACCACGTTGCCGTCGCCCTCCCCTCGGGTCATCACGCGATGAGCACCGAGCATCCAGAGCCACTTGTCCACGTTCTTCCCCACCTGCGGGAGAAAGGGACGGGTGAGCGAGAACAGCCTTCCGGACCAGAAGATGCCAGTCTGCGCTGCGACAGCTGGGGCTTCCGCTGGGGGACGGTCCCCGGTGGCTGCTGGGAAGAAGGAATCGCTCCGTCAAAAGGGCTTCAGGGTACAGATGTGGAAAACATATGGACACAGTGGGGGAAGGAGAGGGGGTGAATTGGGAGAGTAGCACTGGCATATACACATTACCATGTGTAAAACAGACAGTCAGCAGGAAGCTGCTGTGTAGCAGAAGGAACTCAGCTCGGAGCTCTGTGATGACCGGGAGTGCGAGGATGAAGGGTGGGAGTGAGGCACAAGAAGGGGGATATACACACACACAGCTGATTCACACTGTGGCATGGCAGACACTAAAACAACACTGTAAGGCAATTATATTCCAATTTAAAAAAATGTTGAACAGGCGGAAAAAAAAGGGGCCAGGTGCCCTCCAGCCCCATCCATCCAGGGGTGCAATTGATATATTCAGATAAGATTCTGTAAAAGTTTGTTTTTTTTTTAAATAAAGGGGTGGACAAACTCTTTTCTTAAACTAGGAGCTAGTACCTAAAGAAGAACTTGAAAACAACTCCTCTAAGTAATGGTCAGAATGAAACCACTCGGTAGCGTGATCAGTTTCTTCCAAAATGTAATAATACCTCTGGGGCCAAAGACCATGAAACAGCAAGGTACAAACGGAACCCATCTGGCAAAACTCATGACTTCGTAACCAGAAATGTGTTTTATTACAGTATGAAGCACTTCAGCTGAGGCACGGGAGTTATCAAGAAGCACAGTGAACAGTTCAAAACCTCAACAGGCTTCCTGAGTGGCAAGGCAGTAAACAAAATACTTACATATCTGAATTTTACCTTTGGCCTAATTCCTTTGAAAATATGGAGGCAGGGGCAGGTGGAGAACACACATCTTGAAAAGATGTCTGGATGAAAATGTACCTACCTTGTTGAAGTGGCTCACGTACACAGAATTTCCCAGGCCAAACACCGCGTATCTCATCCCCTTCAGGTACGTTTTGCCAAATCGAAAGTCGTTGGCTGCTTCCTCCAGCCACTTGCAGAACCACTCGGCGCTCTCAGGCGGCTGACCGTCAGTGTAGGTGGCAACCAGGAAGGCACAAACATTTTTACTGGTAACCTAACCAAGAAAAGTCGTTATTTCAGAAGAGTGGCCAAGACATAAGCTATCTCAATCAAGAAAATCCTTTCTGAAATGCTGACATTCATATCGCAGTAGCCTCTAAGGGTGCTTTTAGAAATGTTACTTATTTTCAGAGGAGGAAGAAAACACAGCCAGGGGAGAAAACCCAGCTCTCTGTTCCTGCCAACACACCTCCTTGTGCCCTTCACCATATACTCCATCCCATTTCCCAGACTATAAATTCCTATCAGCTCCCATTTGTCATATTAGAAACTAAAGCCAAATCAGTCAGGAAGAAATATAGAAAGAGCTCTAAAAAATTCCCTGAAAAATTAAAACAATAAAATGTTAAGTGTAAACGTAAAGTGACTTAACACTTGGCATCAACATCTCCTTGGGAAACAAAAAACCACATCAACAGTCCTATGAACCATAGAATTTCATCTGCTTGAGTATATCTTCGCAGATCCAAGTCAGGAACTAAGTTATAAGTTGTTGCTGTTGTTTAGTCGCTAAGTCGTGTCTGACTCTGAGACCCCCACAGACTGCAGCACACCAGGCTTCCCTGTCCTTCACTATCTCCTGGAGTTTGCTCAAACTCGTGTCCATTGAGTCAGTGATGCCAGCCTACCACCTTATCCTCTGTCACCCCCAAGTAACCCTTTACGATAATTAAGTACCCAAGCTTGTTAACAATGTTTTAAATTTATTATTTGGCCACTTTGGGTCTTAGTTGCAGCACACAGGATCTTGAGCTGTGGCTCACAGACCCTCTATTAGTGGTGCTTGGGCTTCAGAGCACATGGGCTCAGTTCCCAGCACATGGGATCTTAGTTCCCCACCAGGGATCGAACTCACATCCCCTGCATTGCAAGGTAGATTCTTAACTAGTGGGCCACCAAGAAAGTCCTGCTAATAATTTTTTAACAAATAATTTCAAGCAGATTCAAGCTTACTCATTTGCATTCCAATGTGCTCTTGGGGGAAAAGGAAATGGACATGTACAGCCAAAAGTTTCTCCACTAAGAAAGGACTGGCAAACTACAGCCCACAGGCCCAATCCTGCTTGCTGCCTGCTTTTGTAAACAAAATTTTACTGGAACACTATCACACTCACCCATTTACATACTGTCTCTGGCTTCTTTGTCTCAAAGGCAGAACTCCATAGCTGCCTGGCCCACAAAGCTCAACGTATTTACCATGTGGCCCTTTATAGAAAAGGTTTGTGGACACGTGTTCTAAGGGCTTCTCCAGCTTGAGCTGCTCCAGAATCACCTGGGGCACTTGTTCAAACACAGCCCTACCACGTCCAGACTCTGCTTCGGGGTGGGGGGGTGGGCCAGGACCTGAGATTCTGCAATCCTGATGAGTCCCCAGGAGAGGCTGATACTGCCAGTTCAAGGACCACACCTGGACAACCTCTGCTGTTGGGCCAACCTCCCTACCTGGGAGTGGCTGGAGGAGGGGGCGGGGCATTCCTCAGGTGAAGAAATTAAGCTCTCACAGATACGATGTAATGCATGGAGGTCACAAAGGCAGTATGAGATTTCTCTAACTCCAAAACCCACACTACTTCTGTTATCCAAGTGGCCCCTGACCTTTCAGGAGGCTGACATGTGGTTCACACACCCGGCACCCGGCCGTGAGTAACAAACCTCCTTGATTATGAGATTCAAAGCACAAGCTCTCAGTCTAACACCCCAGAGGGACCAGCCCCAACCACTGCAGAGTCAGCACCCTCACCACACACTCGGCACCTCTCACCAATCCTGTAAAGTCAGGTAGTGGAAATCCCTTAGCGTGAAAATTAAATTTTATCTGAAGAGTCTATTTATCCCAGAACACAGGCGGTCAATTAAAATTGAAAGCTGTGACCAAAGGAAAAATAAGACAATTACCAACCTCTTCTACGAGATGGTCATCAGGGTCATAGTCCTTCAGATTAATCATTGCCACAGGCAGATCAAGGGAGCTAAGTGCTTCAGCCAGAATTGTCGCAAATCCCTAATAGGAGGGAAAAAAAAATCAAATACAGTCTCCAATAAACTAAATAAGTGAAAAATACAGTCTTCCTTTACTCCTGTTGGCCGGGGAAGGAGACATTTATCAGGAAAAACTTTCCCGGTGACTGACAGTTATCATCATAAACACAAATACTGTTCTCACTTCTACTGTTTTCTCGAGCATCTTTACAGAGATCAATCATTCAACTGTGCCGTTCTCGCTCTACAAGTACACAGGTGGGATTCGATCTCAATTGGCTTTCCGACATTCAGGCTGCTTTGCCCTTCTACAATAAACATATAGACGGAGAAGAAATACTAACGAGGGGATAGAATGAGAAATGTGAGAACTGTGAACACAATTCTGGAAGGGAGAAACCAAACAGAAGTAGATTGACAGGCAGGAGGAAACCTCAGGGGAAACAGAAAACCAGAGGGGCTCTGGGATCTGTCAGTCACTATGACAAAAATGGGAGGGAGCCATGGGCCACAAAGGAACCAGTCAGCAGAGAACCTATATATAGGACCAGTGAACCCAGAGCTATTGTGTGAGTTCACCTTTTACCTACAGGCAGACTCCGGCAAGCTCTTCTCCAAACAAAATGAACCAACGCTTGGAGAAGACTACAACTTCTAGCCAGATGCTGGCACCCCAGGAAAAACCTCCTCCTCTTTTTGACTTGGTAGTCTAATACTTGGCTCACCACCTGCAGGGACTATAGCTAAGCCTGCTCTACAGGGATCAGCAGACTCAGGCCTGCAGGCAAAACCCAGCCCTCTGTCTTTACAAGTGAAGGTTACTGGAATACCTGTTGCTCAGACGGTAAAGAATCTGCCTGCAGTGTGGGAGACCCAGGTTCAATCTCTGAGTCGGGAAGATCCCCTGGAGAAGGGAATGGCTGCCCACTCCAGTATTCTTCCCTGGAGAATCCCGTGGACAGAGGAGCCTGGCAGGTTGCAGTCCATGGGATCTCAAAGAGTTGGACACAACTGAGTGATGAACACTACTGCAATACAGTCATGCTCATTTATTTACAAAATTATCTATGGCCTCTTCCACAGGGCATCAGCAGAGCCGAACAGCTTCAGCAAAGACCACACAGTTTGTAAAACCTAAAAATCTAAAAAATTACATGCCAAATAAAATATCTAGCCCTTTACAGAAAAACTCTGATAAACAGAACTGAAAGCTCTAGATAACATGATCCCTTGAGAGGGAAGTGAGTGCAGATAAAGACACGGTCTGAAGAACTGTACCCTAAGAAGCTCCTATCTTTGGAGGGCGAGAAGATGGGTAGAAATCGGCCAATGATAGTGAGGAAGGTGAGCCTCGGCATAGGAGGAGGAGAACCTAGAGACAAGTGTCCCAAAGTTCAATGAAGAAGGTATATCAACAAGGAAGGTGTTATCATGCAGCTAACACATCAAGGAAGATGAAGACTGAGGATGAATTAGCCACATGCAAGTCACTGGGAACAGGCTGGGGCACGCAAGCCTACCTGGAGTGGGTCAAGAAAAACAGGAGAACAAAGACCAGAGACAACAAGCATAGACAACACTTTCAAGGAATACTACACACACACACACAAAATCAAGGTGGTAGTTAGAGGGGGATGTGAGGCCAATAGGCAACAGGTCACACGGCATACCCTGACCCACCTCGCACAGAGCATCCAGTGAGAACTTGCAACTGGAGAAAACAAATCTATTTGGAGTTGAGAAAATCCACACCAGTTACCCCATCGTTTCACCCCTAATATGAACAGAAAACCACGGATCACCAAGACCATGATGAGAACAAGCAGCAGGAAAGAGAAATAGCAGCAGCAGAAACTCTGAGGAAGTGGCTAAATCACGGAACCCACCAAGGAACTCACTGAAATGTATTTTTAAATTATGAAACAGATGCTATAAAAATTGCACAGGATGTAATTTTTACAATAAAAACACTATAACCAAACTAAGACATTAAAAAAAAAAAAAGGTTTGGGGGACTTCTCTGGTGGTCCAGTGGCTAAGACTCCACACTCCCAACGCAGGGAACCTGGATTTAATCTCTAGTCAGAGAACTAGACCCCACATACCCAAATGAAGATCCCACATACCTCATCTAAGACCCAGCTCAGCCAAATAAATAAATAAATAAAATTTTTAAAGGTTTGGAGTTGAAATTCAAGAAAAAGTATGAGAGAAAGGATTTGAAATGCAGCATGCATGCATGCTAAGACGCTTTAGTCATGTCCAACTCTCTGCAACCCGATGGACTGTAGCCCGCCAGGCTCCTCTGTCCAAGGGATTCTCCAGACAAGAATACTGGAGTGGATTGCCATGCTCTCCTCCAGGGGATCTTCCCAACCCAGGGATCGAACCCATGACTCTTACATCTCCTGCATTGGGAGGCAGGTTCTTTACCACTGTGACTCCCTTGCAACACAGGCCATCCAAAAGGTCCAACATCCAACAGAGTCCCAGAAATAAAGAACAGAGAAAACAGAAAGGAAAAAAAATATTTCTTGACCCAAGAAATATTAGCAGAATTAATGCACACAAAATTTCCAAAACAAAACAGCACAACTATTCAACACTATGTCTGAAAAAGACCCACCCTAGACCCCCTCTCACACAAGCTCCAAACATCAAGGACAAACAAATGATTCTAAAAGCTTCCAGGAACAACCAAAAAAAAAAAATTCATCTATGAAGGAATGAGGCAACCAGCCTCCTCTTCAGCAACACTGCCTGCTAAAGACAAGGAAGTGACACTATCAAAGTTGGAAGGAAAAACTTTTAACCGAGTCTTCTATACTCAGCCAAATATGAATCAACCAAATTCAAAGCCAAACAGAGAAATTCAGATGGCACACCTTTAAGGAGGGCCATTGAACTCATATCAACTATGTGGGCAACAACATTAGGGCGCTGAGATCTGAGGAACTGATTGATAAAAGGAGTCAATAATTTTTATCTAATTGGAATAAACCTAGAAACGTGGCCCAGCAGGTTCAAGAAGTAACCCTCAGAGGAATTAAAAACATAAAATAGTTAAAACAGATTCTCCGAAGTGTACTTTCATTATGAACCCTCTGTATGCATGTATTTATTACTATCTGCAAGTATTACCTGGATCTTTTTTTTAAAAAATGTAAAAGCATGCATAAAAGAGGCTAGGAATGAGCTCTTTTACGAGACACAAAAAAGGGACTCTGTTTTGGCAGCCCAGAGGCCTTTCTTACATTTCTTCCTGTTTCCTGCTCTGTTGTTTACAGTTGAACTGAATTAATAGTGACCTTCAATTAGGATCTACAGCACAAAGTACTGAGAACCTTTTAAAAAGTAGTATTCTACAAAACATACACAAGAGGGCAGTAAAACTCTATAATACTCTACCAAAATAGCAACTTGAAATTTTCAATTTATTTTCATGTTAGCCTTAGATTCTTTTCCTAGAAAGCAATAGGACTTAGCTGTGAAAGTCACAGCTGTGACTTTCATAACAAAAAAAAGCAGGCAGCATTCAGATACAACTAAAGCATCTTTCAGCTCTACATCTGCATTTTGTATTTACAGTATTCAATGTACGTCATTAATACTTTTAACACTGTTAGAAATCAAAACAGATTTTAACTAAATAGATGTGTGAAGTTGTGAACATCAGGGCCCATACTGGACACTGCCGCTGCCAGTTCTCACTAGTCTCTACTTCTACAGCCGATAATGGACTTGGAACTCCAAGTCTCCATTCTGCTGAGCAGAAGTAAGTTTTGGAACAAAAACCCTGCAAGACAGTGGCCACCAGACACTAAAGAACACTTTTCAAAGATTATCTTAAAAGATCAGGAGACCCAAGGAAAAGTGTCATATAAAGTTCTTACCTTTGCTGTGCCAGTCTGAGAACCATAAAATATCTTCACTCCAGACACAAAGACTTCCTTCTTTGGACGAGAGATATAGCCATTCGTCATCAAATCCTGAGATGCTTTTGGAATGGTTTTATCCTGTGAGTTCTTGTTCTTGAAATAAACACAAAATCCATCAAGTTTCAATATTCTCCCAACTTCATTAAGGATGAACATTAGCTCAGATACTGACCCATTTTATTCTCTTAATCTTTTGATTGTACTCCTCAAATACTGATTCCTTGATATAATTAGGTTCTTTAAAACCAGGGACCACATTTCTTAAGACTATAATGATTCCCATTCCCTCCAGGATAAAATATTACACATACTTTCACCTATAATGTGTTTTAGTGGCCTAATAGTACAAATTTATTTTCTGATTCTAATTAGTGGAAAGAAAAAAGACTACTATCCCTTAAAGGTGCTGAGCAGATTTTTGGTATTTGCAAAATTTAATTTTTCATTACAAAATCCCCCTGTATCTTAAGAATGCAATGTCCACTGTCCAGCAAAGAAAAGCTAAATAACTTAGTCTATAAAAATTGACAAGAGGGACTTCCCTGGTGGGCCAGTGGCTAGGACTCTGCACTCCCAATGCAGGGGGCCCCCATTCAATCCCTGGTCAGGGAACTAGATCCCACATGCCACAGCTAAGACCCAGTGTAACCAAATAAATAAATAAAAACACTTTTTTTTAATTGACAAGAAGAAAATGGGGGCATGAAAAAAGTATGTCTAGAGACCAAATGTGAAAGTAATCAAAAGTTCTTTTTAGAATTTCCATATTTTTTCTGGAAGCCTTAGAAAATCTGCACTCTGAAGTCTCTATAAAATCTGATGCCAAATACTCTCCTGTAAAAAAAAACACAACAACTCCACTCACCTGCTTCCTGATGACAATCTGGAAACAAATCCAAAGGCTAAAACCAAAGGCAAAGCCCAAGTATATGTAAAACCTGTTTATCCATAACGATATTAAAGGTGAGAAGTCCCATGTATCCAAAGCAGGATCTAAATTTAAAATGATCCATATAAACAATTTTATTTATAAAATTACACATACAATGATGCCCATCCTTATAAGCATTATAAAAGAAAAGTCAACCTTCATATTCAAAAACCCTGCTCAGAAATCTATAAAAAGCAACTCTAATAATAAACAACACATACACATTATGTGATAACATGACATAATTACCATAATGATAAAATGCTAATTCAAAAAATAAAAATTTTTATTTTCATCTAGATATATATAGCATTTGAAAGGAAAGGAATATAAAGTCAAAACATTGAATTTGGAATTATGAGTTAATTTTTCTTTTTGTTAGCTGCTCCATCAGAAAAGCTTAAAATAATACTAAAAGTATTCCTTTTTTTTTTCTTCTAATTTTATTCTTAGAGACCCAAAGCTACTTGCAAAGGATTCTCAAATAACTGACCTCAAGCCCCACAGTTTTTAAGGGAGATTTGGATGGACTTGGCCTCAAAAGCTGAGTCTGGGGGCAATTTCAAAACACGAAGTCTAAAATTTGGGGTTTACAGATGCCACTCTGCCCTGGAAAGGACCAAAAGTCCTCAACACACGTGCGTAATCGGGAAAGGCAGTTTTCTCTGCGTTTTACCTGAGGACAGAAGCACAATTCTAAATTCATCTCCTAGCCTCAAAAGGCAAAAGCCAGATCACAAGCAAGGATCAGTCCTCCCAAGGGCCCAGCGGCACCGATCCTAGCCGGAAAAGGGCAACACATTCTAGAGGAAGGGGCCCGAGGGTCTCAGAAAAATGATTTCCTCCCTTCCTGGCCCACGAAACTTGCCCGTCTGGGGCCCTTACCCATTCTCCTCAGAGCCTGAGCCCTGCGGCCCGACAAGAGACCAGGTCTGCGGACCTAAGAAACTTAGGGTCCGGTGTGAATACTAGGAGGCGGCCAGAACTACCTCGCAGCACTAGCTGTGTGCCCGGAGACAGAGGAGCTGAGGACAGCCAGGCCAGTTGCAGATCGTCCCGATTGGCTCAGAGGGGGAAGGGGCGGGCCGAGTGGGAAGCTCCGCCCAGAGTTCGGTGGGAGAAAGCCAGAGCCCTCCGGGCCCTGCTCGGATTGGCTCAGAGGATAAAGGGGCGTGACCAAAGGAAAGCGCCGCCCAGAGCTCCGGCCGAGTAAACGGGAGGGTTCCCAGCCCCAAACAAATGACACTGAGGAGGAAGGCCTGGGTGTGGACAAAGCAGGGATGGAGAACGAGAGTTGTTCAGTCGCTCAGTCACGTCCTACTCTTTGCGACCCCATGAACTGCAGCACGCCAGGCTCCCTTCCCTTCGCTATCTCCCCGAGTTTGCTCAAACTCATCTCCATTGAGTCGATGATACCACCCAACCATCTCATCCTCTGTCTTCCCCCTTCTGCCCTCAATCTTTCCCAGCATCAGGGTCTTTTCCAGTGAGTCGGCTGTTTGCATCAGGTGACCAAAGTACTGGAGCTTCAGCATCAGTCCTTCCAACTGATATATTATATCCAACATATATATAGTGCTTCCAACTGATAAATACCAATATTCAGGATTGATTTCCTTTAGGATTGACTGGTTGGATCTCCTTGCTGTCCAAGGGACTCAAGAGTCTTCTCCAGCACCACAGTTCGAAAGCATCAATTCCTTGGCACTCAGCCTTCTTTAAGCTCCAACTCTCAGATCCGTACATGACTACTGGAAAAACAGGAGTAGTCTGGGGTGGAGGGAAGGTTGGAGGGGCGAGAGAAGAGGTCTGCGTTGAGACTAAGGGCGTCATTAACCGAATGCAACGTATGAGCCCGTTTGAATCTCAATTGAAACACACCGACTGTAAAAAGTCATTATTTATTTAGGGGAAAATTAATTATGGACTGACTAGGAGATGCTATTAAGGAATTATAGTTAATCTTGTTGGATGTATCTGTTGGAAATTTAGCTGACCTTATGACGATTTGCCTTAATATACTCCAACAAAAAAAAAATGAGGGAGAATGAAACAAGAATGGCAAAATGTTGATAACTGTTGAAGCGGGGTGATGGGTACATGGCAGTTCATTACACTTTTTTCTCTATGTTTTTGGTGTTAAACTTTTTCCATCATGAAAGTTTAAGATGGACCCTGAAATCTGCGGAACTGTGAGGCGTCAGGCACTGAGTTTCCACCCGGTCACCAAACTTCGGCCTCACCAACCAATCGGAGTTCTTTCGTTGGAGAAAGAACATTACGTCAAGAAAGAGCGCCTCTCTTTCCCGGCGCGGAACAATGCCGTAAAAGTCAAAATGCGCAGACGTTATTGGTCCCTCTTCCTCTCCGGGTTTCCGCAACACCTGACGCCTGCGCAATAAGTTGGGTGGCTGTATTGTGGCGGTCGGGTTAGTAACGGCGCCGCGCAGTCTGCGGGCGTTACTGGGCCGCGCGCCGCCGGGTGGTTACATCTAGGTGAGGGTGGCCCTGTGGCCAGTGGCGCGGGCCTGCTTTAGTTCGCCGGCCCCAAGATCTGTGAGCGGCCAAGATGTCGATCTTCACCCCCACAAACCAGATCCGCCTGACCAATGTGGCCGTGGTACGGATGAAGCGAGCCGGGAAGCGCTTCGAAATCGCCTGCTACAAAAACAAGGTCGTGGGCTGGCGGAGCGGCGTGTGAGTGACCCTCTCCCTCTGGGCCTTGGCCGGAGCGGGTAGCCTCGGAGGCGGCCTCCCTCTGGTCGTCTAATGAACCGGCCAAACTGGGGTTTTGTCAGCGAAGGAGAATAGGAAACTTTATTTCTTGCTGCCTGGGCTTCGCGTCTAAACCAAACGTTCCCTTTTATCATTGGTAGTTTTGGTTTGGGGCTTGGTTATACTTTGCTTTGTTGGTGTCATAAAAGCTACAGCAAGAAACCTCCATAATCGGAGTCCTTTTCTCAAAATAATCATCAAGACAAAGGGAGTAGTGTTCCAGGTACTTCTGTAGTTAGTGCGTCTGTCACAGTTCTCTGCCCAGTAGTTTCACCATCACTGCTGCCATCTAGGGATCGGAATTCCTTGGCACCAGCCGGGCCCCACCCCTCAGTGATTCACCCGTATTCCCACAACGTTTTTCCCCTATAAGTGAAAGCGAATCCAAACGGAGTTATGGGTTTTGAAAATGTCACCGAGAGTCATTTAGGAGTATTTGTTGTTTCTTACATTATCATTGCCCATCTTGTCTTTTAAGTGTGAATGAACGTCCAAGTTTCAAGAGTACTCACATAGGACTTTCTCTTCTATCCTCACAAGGGAAAAAGACCTTGATGAAGTGCTACAGACCCACTCAGTGTTTGTAAATGTCTCCAAAGGTCAGGTTGCAAAGAAGGAAGATCTCATCAGTGCGTTTGGAACAGATGACCAGACTGAAATCTGTAAGCAGGTGAGTTATCAGCATCATTGACCATGACATCCATTAGCATTAGGTATTGTGTTACAGGTATGTTAAGGTTTAATAATTTACTTTTTTTTTCTTTGGAGTGAACATTTAGTTTGCAATAATTTGATCTGTACATCACTTTTAATTAAGGGCATGGATTCTTTTTATATTTATTTATTCGGCTGTGTTGGGTCTTAATTGCCTCATGGGCTTAGTTGCTCAGTGGCATGGGGAATCTTTGTTCCCCCATCAAGGAACGAACCTGCATCCCCTGCATTGCAAGGCGGACTCTTAACCATTGGACCACCATGGAAGTCCCAGGACATGGACATCTTTTGCAAAAGCCTCCAGAAATCAGATTATCTGCTAAACTGCCTTTTTTTGTCCACTTATATATTTCTTTAGTGTAATAAACCTGAAGAGAGAACTTCTTTTTGAGTATTTCATCATTTCCACCCTCTGCTAGGATTGCCTTTACCCCTTCCCCCATCTAAATAAGTAAGATTTCAAAACAAGGTAATCCAGTGCCTCTTTTAGGCAGAGCTCAAATTATTACCAAATATCAGTAGCTGAAGAGAATGAAATTTAATTTTCTCCCCCAGTATTTCATTCCTGTGGTTAGTTAACAAATAGTGTGGAACAAAGACATTGCTTTCTTAAACTTGTTGGGTTTGTTGTTTTGGTTTTTTTTTTTTTAAGATTTTGACTAAAGGAGAGGTTCAAGTGTCGGATAAAGAACGGCACACGCAGCTGGAGCAGATGTTTAGGGACATTGCAACTATTGTGGCCGACAAATGTGTGAACCCTGAAACAAAGAGACCATACACCGTTATCCTTATTGAGAGAGCCATGAAGGACATCCACTATTCAGTCAAACCCAACAAGAGCACGAAACAGCAGGTGAGTTGTTTTATATAGATATATAAATAATTTTATTTATTTTTATTTTTGGCTGTGCTGGGTCTTTGTTGCTACACACGCTTTCCTCTAGTTTCAGTGCATGGGCTTCTCATTGCAGTGGCTTCTCCTGTTTCAGAGCATGGGCTCTAGAGCACAGGCTGAAGAGTCGTGGCACACAGGCTCAGTGCTCTGCGCATGGAATCTTCCCAGATCAGGGATCAAACCCATGTCTCCTGCATTTGAATTCTTTACCACTGGGCCATCAGGGAAGCCCAAGGATACTAGTACCCAATCAAATGCATGATTTGCCCATATTTTCTCATATTCTGTGGGTTGTCTTTTCACTTTCTTGATAGTTTTTTGAATCACAAAAGTTTTAGTCTTGAAGTTCAGTTTATCTGTTTTTTTCCCTGTAGTTGCAAATGTTCTTCATGTCATCTAAAAAAACCATTGCCCGGTCCAGCTAGAAGGAAACTGCTTCATTTTGAATACCTTCCTCAGTTGTGCATCAGAAGAGATAAAGAAATTGCAAACATTTTTTTCATTTTGTCTTGATAGGCTTTGGAAGTGATAAAGCAGTTAAAAGAGAAAATGAAGATAGAACGCGCTCACATGAGACTTCGGTTCATCCTTCCAGTAAATGAAGGGAAGAAGCTGAAAGAAAAACTCAAGCCATTGATCAAGGTTATCGAAAGTGAAGACTACGGTCAACAATTAGAAATTGTAAGATTAGCGTACTCTTGTTCTTTGCTTCCTCATGACCAAAATAGTTTCTTCTGTAGTCATAAATGTGGCCCAGACATTTATAAAGTGTGAACAGTAAGACATTTCCTGAAACATCTTAACCTAGAACTAGATAAAAAGGTCAAAATCCCCATAGAACCAGATTGTAGTTAAGAACACTTAAGATGTCTTTGTGTTTATTTTTTAGTTAAATGATTCCCAGTAAGCGGATATGGGTCATGCTTATTTTTGATGAAAGATTATATTTTACAGTGAATCTTCTTTCAGTCTCATTTACCACAGAACGTTTTTAAAAAGCAGCAAAAACATCATGTCTTTGGATCCTCACCCCACAGCTTCAGATAACATGTAAATTCAGCTGTCTGCAAACCCACATCTTAGAGCTTTACAGCTTCCTGACAAATGAACTCTAGAGCAGGATCTAATGCCTGATGATCTGAAGTAGAGCTGATGTAATAGTAATAGAAATAGAGTGTACAATAATGTAATGTGCCTAAATCATCCTGAAACCTCCCTGCCCCCATCCGTGGAAAAATTATCTTCCATGAAACTGGTCCCAGGTGCCAGAAAGGCTGGGGATTGTTCTAGAGGATTGTTGAACTTCCCACTGCAAATGTGAAACAAGGAAACTCTCCAAAGTTCTAAAATCTTTGCAAAACTTTGCACGTAGTTTCTGAAAAATAGGCCTTCCACCCCCTTATTTTTTTTCCCTTCAAATGTGGCTCCAGAGGGCAGGGGAAGATTGTTTGCAGCAGAGATCCGCGCACGGGAAGGTAAACTGAGCTCCTCAGAGACTCTTAGCCAGCAGCCTCTGCTCAGGCCCAGCCTTCTCTCTCCAGTTGCCACCACAGCCTGGAGGCGCCTGCCTCCGCCCTCCCGAATGGTGCTCCTCCTCGCAGGCCTCGGCCCAGGATCCAGGCCCCTTTTGCCCCCCGCCTCGGAGCTATTGCTCCGGGTCTCTCCTGGTGGACTCCCTGTGACGGGGAGGGAAGGACTTTTGCATATACAAAGCTATAGCTCTTGGGACCCCACTGGCCACTTGAATCTCGGCCTCTAACCGAGTCTGAGGTTCTTCTTGTGTCCTGTTTCCACCCTTTGAGAAGAGAAACCCTTCTTGCCACCCAGAGCCCAGGAAGCCCCATGCTGGGGCCCTGGTCCCAGCATGTCAGTCCTCTTTTATGCTTAGGGCTATGCCTTCTCCCTGCCAGCATGGCTGAACTCAGGCAGATTCCAGCGGGGTGGGAGACCCCACAAGGGCAGCTTCGGCCTGAGGTTGTAGAGGATGAAGTCCCTCGGAGCCCAGTTGCAGAGGAGCCTGGAGGAGGCGGAAGCAACAGCAGTGAAGCCAAATTGTCCCCAAGAGAAGAAGAAGAACTGGATCCTAGAATACAGGAGGAGCTGGAGCATCTGAACCAGGCCAGCGAGGAAATCAACCAAGTGGAGCTGCAGCTGGATGAGGCCAGAACCACCTACCGGAGGATCCTGCAGGAGTCAGCAAGGAAACTCAACACGCAGGGCTCCCACTTAGGGAGCTGCATCGAGAAGGCTCGGCCCTACTATGAAGCTCGGCGGCTGGCTAAGGAGGCCCAGCAGGAGACACAGAAGGCAGCACTGCGGTATGAGCGGGCTGTGAGCATGCACAACGCCGCCCGGGAGATGGTGTTTGTGGCTGAGCAGGGCGTCATGGCTGACAAAAACCGGCTGGACCCCACGTGGCAGGAGATGCTCAACCACGCCACCTGCAAGGTGAACGAGGCAGAGGAAGAGCGTCTTCGTGGTGAGCGGGAGCACCAGCGGGTGACGCGGCTGTGCCAGCAGGCCGAGGCTCGGGTTCAGGCCCTGCAGAAGACCCTCCGCCGCGCCATTGGCAAGAGCCGGCCCTACTTTGCGCTCAAGGCCCAGTTCAGCCAGATCCTGGAGGAGCACAAGGCCAAGGTGATGGAGCTGGAGCAGCAGGTGGCCCAGGCCAAGACCCGTTACTCAGTCGCCCTGCGCAACCTGGAGCAAATCAGCGAGCAGATTCATGCGCGGCGCCGGGGCCAGCCTGCTCATACCCCCGGCCAGAGGCGCTCCTCTCCAGTGGGGGCGGAGGCTGGGCCTGATGGTGGCGAGGATGCGGACAGCGGGATCATTGAGGGGGCGGAGGGTGGAGGGCTGGAGGAAGGCGTCAGCCTGGGGCCTGGCCCTGCCCTGGACACCGACACGCTGAGCCTGCTGAGCCTGCGCACTGTGGCTTCGGACCTGCAGAAGTGCGATTCCGTGGAGCACCTGCGGGGTCTCTCGGACCACACCAGTCTAGATGGCCAGGAGCTGGGTCCTCGGAGTGGGGGTCGTGGAGGTCGCCACCAGCGCAGTATCAGCCTGTAACCCCGTGCTCAGGGTGGCTGATGCATTCATACCACCACTGGCCCAAGGAGGGCCCTGCAGGTTCCTAGCTCCCTCTCCTCGGGTCCTTGCTTCCCTCAGAGAGGGCAGGTTGGCTGTGTCTTGAGTCTGTTGTATATGTCCTGGCTTTCTCACCTGGCCCTGCCCCCCGCAGGTGGCAGCTCTCTTTGCCTTACCCTTTCAGAAGGCTTATCTTTGGCTCTGACATCTCCTTTCCCTGTGTTGGTCCTTCATAGTCTGTCTGTCTGCTGCCCTCTTTCTGACTTCTGTCTGGTTTTTCCCCTCAGGGAAATTTGTCTGGGCGGCACAGGGAAAGCATCAGAGAAGGTGGGCACTGGATCTGGGTCCCAGCATCTTGGTCCCCCCAGCTTGAGTGAATGGATGGGTCCCCCTCCCACCTACTCATCTCCCAGGTGGTTCCTGGGATGCTGCGGAACCCTCCAGCAGCCCAGCAGCCCATCCTCTGTCCCAGCCTGCTCGTGGGTAACCTGTAAGAAGTGCTGCAGGACTGTGTGCCTCTGGAAGACACCATCCATCCCTTCAGTATTCCCTCCTCATGACCGAAGCCACCTGTGCCTCAAAGCAGGACTTGAGGGATACTGGTGTCAGGGAAGGTGAAGCCCAATCCCATTGTCAACAGAGGGGACACTACCAACTCCAAACAGGCTCCTGTGTGCGTTGCGTTTCCCCAGCTGGGCTGTGTCCAACATTGCCAAGGTGCTAGTGGGTCCATGTTGAGGGGGTGGAGATGTAGTGAGGTTCTGACGGTTGAAGCTCTTCCCATTTCTGCTGTGGAGTTAGGTCTGTTTACTTTTTCTGGGTAGAGGATGCTGAGCCAAATCTCAGCATTCTTCTACAGGGTGGAGTTAGGGAATTTGGTGCTCAATTGCTCTCCCTCACTCTTCCCGAAACCAAACCATACCTAGTCCAGGATCTCTTGGGGGATGCTCAGGTTTGGCTGCAGAACCTCTGCTGATACAGGGCAGGGTTGGCCTGCGGTGAGGGAACCCACCCTCCATAGGGAGCAGTTTCAGGTGTCTGATGGCACTCCCATGCTGTGTGGGGGAAAGGCAGGGAAGCTACACTGGATCTGGGTGCCTTGGGGAACCGATCCTCCTGTCCCACCCCAGGAGGGCTGAGAGCTGGACTCTGGACAGGAGAATTTGTGCCTAGGCCTGTGTGCTGCTGCCATCAACTGGGGGGAGGTGGGGGGTGGGGAGCAGGCCTTCAAATTGAGGTTGTCTCCCTGTCCCAGGGTTAAAACAGGATGGTCATGATGAGAACTGCCAGGTTTGAGGTGGCCATGGGTGGAGGGAAAATGGAGGAGGACGTGGGCGTGCGTGTGTGCATGCATGTGCCTGTGTGTATGGGGGGAAAGGGTCTGCCCCTGATTTTATTTAAATAAAATAGTTTATGTAACAAAAAAAAAAGCAAAACAAATGTGGCTCCAGAGAGATGATTTCATTGAACTATAAATTTCAATGCTAAATTTAGTATGCAGAGGACCACAGCCTTCTAATCCAACCACGTCATTTTACAGCTGAGGAATCTGGAAACATCCTCAATAGGGGAATCAGGGCCTCATCACAGGGGCCTGTGTGCATACTGAAGGGCAGAGGCTAGACTAGAAGCTAGCCCCCATCCTGTGCAGTCAGAGAGAGACCTGGAAAGTGTGGCATATTCATCTCAGAGCAAGTTACAGCTTCTTCACTTATAGCTGATTCACTGTGTTGTACAACAGAAACTAATACAACTTTGTTCGGCAACTGTACTCCAATTTAAAAAAAAATTTTTTTTAATGAAAGAAAAGTTAAAGCTGTGTCCATACTGTCGTACCACTCGTCCTCATGTGGTCAGCAGCTGTTTTCAATGTTTCAGGTGTGTCTCATTGACCCCGGCTGCTTCAGAGAAATCGATGAGCTCATAAAAAAGGAGACAAAAGGCAAGGGCTCCTTGGAAGTACTCAACTTGAAAGACGTGGAAGAAGGAGACGAGAAATTCGAGTGACCGTCACCCATCTCTTCAGCTATCAAACACTAAAGCGTTTTCATTTCCCACAGTCCTGTTTTCTCTGTGTGATCAGCCAAATACTTGTTCAGATGAGTTGCCGTTTTGCATCTTTGTGACAAACGTGTACACAAAAAGACGTTCCTCAGTAAGTGTGATGATGTGGGATTCATTCAGTTTTAATTATAAAATGGGGTTTTAGGCAAAAGTGAAAATCCAAGATACAAAGTCCAGAGAAGTATTCAGTTGCTGCCTCATGCCTTTGTAGCTTTCCCGGGTGAAAGTTATTTGAGACAACTCTTTTGGATAAAAAGTTAAATTTTGTACATTGTAAGAAATTAGGAGGGTATATCTGTATGACTGAAAAGGAGGATTTGCCAAAAAAGAAAACAGAATGTCTTATTTCTACTTAGTGAAATGTGTGTATGGGGGTAACTGTATCATGACATAATATAAAACTTGGATGATGACGTCCTGATTTTCTGAAAAATAGATATATGATGACTGCAGGACTTCAGTATTCGTCAAACATGCTGCCATAACTTAGATTATTCTTGGTAAAATATAAAGTCATTTATTTCTAATTCTTAAGGTTTATAATATATATTATTAGAGCTGAAATCTTATGTAAATCAATAAACCACTTTTTATTTTTGTTAAGCTATGGCTTGTATTTCTAGACAGCTTCCTAACTCCCTTTTCTCTGCCTTTTGTCTGGTAGGATGGGCGAGTATGGGCAAGTTCTTAGCAGGATTAAACTTGTTTGTTTGGGGGGAGGGGGTTGTTCGAGGCGGGCCTGTTCTGTTAAATACCTGGTAAATCTTAGTGAAAATAATTTGGGATGTAATTGAATTTGAGTATTAGTATTTGAGCACTTAAATAGACAACGTAAAAGTTGTTTAAAATCTGTATCCTCAAAAGAGATAGTCTAAAACATAAAGTAGGGTTTCACTCAAAATAAATATACAGATCAGATGTATTTTGTGGACGGAAGTATTTTTAAGTGCAAAAGATTTCTTGACCTAAACAAGTCTTGATTGGTTTTATAAGCACGTAGAACCCACTGCTAATACAAGCTCTCAGAAGTGCCCCCATTTTACAGACACTTCCATTGAAATGATGAACTCATAACGTTCATCATTTTTTCTCAAATTTTTTTGAGAAAAAAAAAATTCTCATCGAATTTTTTCTCACAACGTTAGAAGAAATATTTTTGTTGTTGAATAACATGGGACACACACTTTAATGCTGAAATTGAAATATTATTCTGATACAGTCTTCAAGATCCCCCTCACTGATTCCGTTTTACTTATATAATTTGTTTTTTATGAAGATAATCGAAACTTGAAATCCTGGCAAGAAATTTGAACCAATGAGGTTTACATTTTTTATTTCTAGCTTAAACAGATAAAGCTATGTTTCAGATCGAAGTCATAATTGCTAAAAATGTTCAACAGCTGCATATCAAAGAGAAAAAGATAAATGTAACTACAACACTGCCTTAAGTTTTTCCTGATCTCATGCTCATTTCTTCTAAAAAGCTGGAACTTCAAGAAATGTCAAATGTAGACCAGTCTGAGTCATGTTTCTGAACCTATGACAAATAAAAAAATGTTTACCTTATATTAATTTCATTATTCAAAATAATTAAAAAGTTTGGTTCGTAATCGTTTTCCCAGTACTACTGCTGTAATGGTTACCTTAAGGATTACTGGTTTATTTTGTTTTTTCAATGCAAACTTTACTGTGTACATTTGGTCAGGATGGCATTCAGAATTCAGCCTCTTCTATTTTCAGAGCTTTTTTCTTTTTATTAGTATTTCTCTAGTGTGTGTTTGTTTGGCTGCACCAAGTCTCCATGGCATGCAGGATCCTTTGTTGCGGCATGTGGGCTCTAGTTCCCTGACCAGGGATTGAACCTGGGCACGTGCATTGGGAGCATAGAGTCTTTGTAGCTTCCCTGTTCCCATACACAATTATTTGCTCCAGCCTGTGTAACCTCATATATTTTGAAATTCCCCATTTGGCCTTGATTTCTGCCCAACTGTGTGTTATAGAGAGGGCTTCCCAAGTGGCTCAGCGATAAAGAATCCATCTACCAATGCAGGAGATGCAAGATACATGGATTTGATCCCTGGGTCAGGAAGATCCCCTGGAGGAGGAAATGGCAACTCACTCCAGTATTCTTGCCTGGAAAATTCCATGGATAGAGGAGCCTGGCAGGCTACAGTCCATGGGGTCAAAAAAGTCAGACACGACTGAGCATACACAGTGTTACAAAGAGCTGCTTAAACATCTGCCTGGCATGCTAGATGGTGAGCAGCTCAAGGGCTGGAGATGAGCCAGCTCTGTATCCCACCATGGTTTGGACCTCGTAGAATAGACATCTGGGGAGTATAATAAGCATACTCTCAGTGGGGGTTCATGCCATCAGAAGTGAGGATGAGTAATGACAAATTTGGCTGACTGATGACTTTTTCAAATCCATCAGTAAAGCTCAATTGAGTTTTGTCGGCTAAGCCAGAGCTTTCATTGTTCATACCCATGCATGCTGGTGTGCCACTGGTGGTTTCTGTCTGCACACATCCTCTCAGCCCTCGGGCCTTTAACGTCAGCCAGCAAGCAGCCTCTCACACTGACCCCACGGTGTCATACATACACGTGCCCTGGGGTGTGATGGGGGAAATAGCTCAGTACTCATTACTGTAAGCAGAAGCCACACACTCGATTTAAACCTGCATGCTACCCTCAAACCCCTATCGTGAGGTCCCGATGATTTTGGTAGTCATAAGTTTCCTTATCTAGAGATTTTTGCATCCCTGCTCTTAAATTACTGAAATGCAACATACTGATTATTTGAAAATACTTTTCTGCTGCTACGTATTAGGGGTGGTCGTGTATACGTAGTTGGCCGCTAACTACGGCTGAGTTTAATGGCTGAGATGATGAAGGTCATTGATTTTCATCTACACATGTATGTTAATAGTACCTACAAAATTAGCGAGTCTAAATGTAATTTTGTAGCAGCAGCAATTCTTGTGAGCTAAAAGTACAATCCAGACTCATTGTTTACCAGCTCGATTACTTCAAAAATGGTTTTACAACACTCTGAGCATGTGTACTTAAAGGAGCTCAAGACCCCTTCCAAATACCTCAGGAAGAGTCATCAGTGTCACCAAATTGCTACATATTTTCAGTTGGCAGAGAATGGAAATAAATGGATTATGGAGGAATTGAAAAGAACAGTCATTTTTACTGCAGAAAGGAGCAGACCTGTCTTCTACACTCAATGCCATTCATATCTTAGGAGATTTTTTCATGTGGTGATACACTAGAATGTCAAATGATTCTTGAGTGGCACTCTTCCTGGCAAATAAGCATAGTTGACGTACTTTTCAAGGGAAAAGGGCCACAAGCTTGCTTACTTATCACTATCATGCAGAAATAGGATGAAGACTAGGAATCTTGCATTTAATCAAGGAATCTTGCAGGTAAAATAGTTTGTGTATTTAAAGTTAAAACTTTGCAGATTATAGGAGGGTTTTGGACATACACAGGCATGACAAAAGGGAATAGTAAAGAAAGCAGTTCTTGGGACTTCCCTGGTGATCCAGTGGTTAAGAATCTATCTTGCAATGCACAGGACCTGGGTTCAATCCCTGGTGGGGGAACTAGGATCCCATATGTTGGGGTAAGCAACTAAGCCCGCGTGCACACAGCAACTACAGAGCCCATGTCCCACTGCTAGAGAGCCTGCATGCCGCAACAAGAGATCCCACATGATGCAACTAAAACCCAATGCAGCCAAATAATTTTTTTCATTGTGGCATTATTTATTTTAATTGGAGGGTAATTAGGATATTGTGATGGTTTTTGCTTTACATCACTATGAATCAGCCATAGGCATACATGTGTCCCCTCCCTCCTGAACCCCCTCCCACCTCCTTCCCCACCCCATCCCTCCAGGTTGTAACAGAGCACCGGCTTTGGGTTCCCTGAAAGTGTTTCTTAGTGAAATTTATGTAAAGAGAGAATTGTGTAAAGCTTAAATGATAACTACTTGATTTTCTCAGTGACATGGTGATTGTCAGGAGTTCAGTAATTGGGTTGAACATGCTGACGTAATCAAGGTTTCATAATAGTGTAGGATATTATTTTTAAAAGGGCTTGTCATTTCTGCAGTTGGGATATTTCTTATGAGTAAAAACAAAGAACTATACCACTATGTAAATGGGATCATCCCTGTTACCAATCAAGCAAAAGCAGTGAGATGGATCTTCTCCAGATACAGAGGGTATAACTTGAAATTTTCAGGAAACTTACTTTGGGGGGGCCCCTCTAAGAGAGGCAGACATCCTCCAGAGCAGTGGGAACCAGGTACAATGAAGCCGTTCTGAGTTCGTTCTGGAAAGCTGAATGAGCCTCGTATTAAATGCACATGGACACAGAAGACAGACTTTTTGTATACATGAGCTCCCCTATCCAGAGTCCACAGTAACAAGGGCAATAAGTCACTTGTATTGAGTCACCGCAAAGCCGCTTCTCACAGGGGCAGCTCTGTGTATTCTTGTGTCCAAAAGGTCAGGAATTTATTTATAGTAGTTCATTCTCCCAAACAACCCAGGGAAGCCAGTTAGTCCTTATTAAAACGTTTGTACCCAAACTACAAAATCCTTACTGTCAACAGTAGTCCCAGAGTTTGAAAGCAATAGCCTAAGAATTTTTATTAAATGTTTAGTATAAGACTTAAAATATTTAGAAATTTTTAATGGAATGTTTGCACTCCCACCTAACTGTTGAAACAACTTCAAAATTACTACCAAAATCACCGTTGTTGTTTAGTCACTAAGTTGTGTCCGACTCTTTTGGGACTCCATGGACTATAGCCTGCCATGTCCCTCTGTCCATGGAATTCTCCAGGAAAGAATACTGGAGTGGGTTGACATTTCCTTCTCCAGGGGATATTCACAACCCAGGAATCGAACCTGCATTGGACCAAAATCACTATGGCTGTCATATAAGAGACTAGAAGAAAGTCTGGATAAGGATTGCCCAGACAATTTTGAAAAAGATTAATCGAAAGGAAATTGTCTCACCAAATAATGAAACTTTAAGTAACTATGATCAAGCCAACATAGAATTGGCAATATAGAATAAGACATATCCATCAATAATCTAGAGCCCAGAGGTGTGGACCCTAAACCCCAAATAGATGAAAATATGAAGTGCAACTCCAGTAAGCAGAAATGTGCCCCTACTCACCCACCCACACACCCACCAAACCAAAAGATGCCTGTACCCTAATCTCTGGAGTCTGTGAATATATAATTCTTAACATGGTAAAAGACATTTTGCAGATGGACTTAAGGTTACCTTAAAATAGGGAAATTACCCTGAATTATCCAAGTGGTCCCAGTGTAACCACCTGAGCTCTTAAAAACGAACAAGGAGTACTTCCCTCCATCCCTGGTCAGGCAACTAAGGTCCCACCTGCCACAGGGTATGGTCAAAATTTTTTTTGAAAAAGGGAAGCAGAACGAGCGATTCAAAGAGATGAAATGAAGGGAGAAGGGGCAGAGCGATTAGAACCGTGAGAGGCTCTCCACCCACCACTGCTGGCGTCTAAAGTGGAGGAACGGGACCATGACCCAGACCTTCCAGAAGCTGGGAAGGACCCCCAGCTGACAGCCATCAAGGAAATGGGGACCTGAAAAGAATTAAATTCTACCAACAACCTGAAAGTGAGGAATTGGATTCTCCCTTCGGGCTCGCAGGATGGAACAGAGCTGACCCTGTGATTTTAGCCTAGTGAGATCTGAACTGGGCTTCACACTGAACCGTAAGGTAACAAGTTTACGCATTTGTTGTTCTTTTGTTTTTTCTGGGCGGCATGTGGGATCTCTAATTCCCCATCACGGATTAAACCCACGCCCCTGGCGCTGGAAGCACCAAAGTACTAGAAACTGTAGATTATGGATGTTTCAGTGTGACAAGCATGAAGAGCTGATTTTATTAAAGACATCTGCATAGTTGTCTAACAGAACTAAACTCCTACATCATAACATAAAGAGTATTAATTTTACTAGAATTATAGAACTAAGTGTAAAACACATGAGAAAATGTAGGAAATAAAGTGTTAGAAAATACAGGAAAATATTTAACCTAAGATTAAAAGAGAATTTTCTAAAGGAAACCTAGAAATTACAAAGGAAAATACTAAAGGATTTAACCATATAAAAAAGTGAAATTTCTGACTTCAAGAAAACATAGAGATGGGACTTTCCTGGTGGTTCAGTGGTTAAGATTCCTGACTCCCAGTGCAGAGGGCCTGGGTTCGATCCTTGGTCAGGGAACTAGATCCCACATGCAGCAACTAAGACCTGGCACAGCCAAACAAATAAATAAAAATATTTTTTTTTTAAAAAAGCATAGAGAAAATATAATTGCAGGAAAATACATACAGTATTTAAGACAGGTGGCATGTCAGCAAGTCAGGACAAACCAATTAAACGGTCTTAGGCTCAACCCCAAGCACTAGAAATAATATGCAAAATAAGATGGTCAACTTCTTTCAGAGAAATGTGAAAAATACTTTTCTATCCATCATATTGAGAAAAAGATTAAAAAAATTAATTCTGATGGTGGCAAGGATGAGGATGGAACCACCACTTTCACACATCTACTGATGTAAGTATAAATTGCTCGTCTTTTAGGAAAGCAACTTGATGGTATCTTTAACAATTTAAATATATATACCTTAGATTTAGGTATCTGTCCTCCAGAAATAAATTATCTAAATTCAAAGGATATACATGTAAGGATGTTTTCTGCAGTAGAAGACCTGAAAATGACTTAACCATCCATAGCATGTAGGTAAATAAATTGAGATACCTCCTTATTGTGAAGTATTAACGTAGTTTTTACAAATGAGAGGTACTTAACCTGTTATCCATGATAATAAAAGGTGGAGGCGAGGCGAGGGGGTGGGTGAAGGGAAACACATTATAGAGCAATGAGTTACAGTCTGCTTTCAATGCAGGAGACACAGGTTCAATCCCCGGTCCAGGAAGAACCCACATACCGCGCAAAAACTAAGCCCATGGGCCACAGTTACTGAGCCTATGCTCTAGAGCCTGCAGTCTGCAACTGCTGAAGCCCATGTGCCTAGAGCCCGTGCTTCACAATAAGAGACGCCACCACAGTGAGAAGCTGATGCACCACAAATAGAGAGTTTGCCCCTACTCGCCACAATTAGAGAAAGCCTGCACACAGCAATGACCCAGCACAACAAAAAGTAAATGTTTTAAAAAGAGCATACCCAACATAATGTTTACCATGTTCACCTTTTAATTAAGATCGTTCGGTAAACCACAAGCTGTCAGTGTTAGCGAGAAGAGTGAGTGAGTACTGGGGTGGGCATTTTTGCCTAATTTGGGGTCAAGATGCTGCCCAGTAAGGATCAGGGGGATTTCTGGCAATAGTTAAAATGGGACTCAGTCCAGTCTGGAGGTGACTTGGTTCTGGGCTCCTCGTCTATGGCCTTGGTAAGGAAGTCCATGCTATACTAAATTTCTCAGCAAATTAAGGGATCCTTACTAGGAAAATCCCTTCCCTGTGGCTTGTATATGAGCCTTGTTCTGGGGGACATTGGAAGTTAGAGGCTTAGCATGAGAGTCTGCAGAGGATATGACTCGAATGGGACAGGTTCTGATGGGTTCAGGTGAGGAAGAAGCAGGGACACTTTCAGGGAAAAACCAAAGTTCAGTGAGAGAATTTGAATGAGGAAGAGGAGGGTATGAAGGAGGTGGGGATGGAGACAAAGGATGGGAAAGGGGAGAAAGGGGCTTCAAAGGTTTTTTTTTTTCTTTTGTCTTCTTTCAATTGTTGGTTCACATTGATTAATTTAGAAATAATATTTTGTAAAGAGGCAATTCTAGAGTCTCAAATATGCTTAGAAGCCTCAAGATACCAATTGAAAATGGTGTCCCATTTGTTTGATTTTACAGCTTCAGTCTCCCAATCTGGTTCTAAGAGAAGCAAGTCTGAGATCAAAAGTTCCCATAGTGGCAATTGGAGTCCTAAATTGTTTTTGGTTAAGTTGGTCCAATTAGTTTAAAATGTGTATATGATGTTTTTTTGGTTTGGTTTTTTAGTAAAGTCTAGTTGACTTTGTAATTGACAATTGACAAAGTCTAGTTGACAATGTAATTTTCAGGTGTACATCCAACTGATCCAGTTTTTTAGATAGTGTGTATATATATCATTTTCCAAATCTTTTCCATTAGAGGTTATTATAAGATATTGAATATAGTTTCCTGTGCTATACAGTAGGTCCTTGTTGTTTATTTTATAATTGCTTGTATCTGTTAATCCAAGCTCCTAATTTGTCCTTCCCCTAGCCCCTTTCCCCTTTGGTAATGATTAGTTTTCTATGTCTATAAGTCTGTTTCTGTTTTGTAAATAAGTTCATTTGTATGATTTTTAGATTCCACATATCAGTTGAGTCACTCAGTCGTGTCTGACTCCTTGCAACCCCATGGGCTGTGGCACGCCAGGCTTCCCTGTCCATCACCAACTCCTGGAGCATACTCAAACTCATGTCCATATAAGTGATATCAAAAAATGTGTGCAAGTTTTTTAAACATAAAACCTGCTGGGATCTCAGAAAGAAGACCCTCCTGAGAAAATTTAACAGATTAGGATGCCATTACTCAAACCCAGAGGTTCAAAAAAACGAACGAGCATACACCAAAAAGGGCAAACCTTTAAACGGATCCCAAGTAAAACCAGAGCTCAACTGAAAGGAGGGAGCTTGCATCTGAGAGGAGACTTACCAAGAGGAAGAAGTCAACTCACAGAAGCAGAGGGCAGAAAGGGCCTGACTGGGTACCTCCCACGGTTCCGGGGTTTGTTAACTTCTCAAGGGTTTGTCTCCTTTGGACTCAACTTCTGGCCACCACGTAATACTGACCTTTATAAAACAAAAGAGTCAGTTATGGTACCAGCAAAATCAGTTTATTCATGAACTGCAGAGATTGCAATCAGGATATACAAAACATGGCAAACCATGGGCGAGAACAGACGACAGGGACTTGTTTTTATAGAGGAAAGTGTAATCGAACCAGGGCCTTTTGCCCAGTGTGCATGAAGGCAAACACTGAGACGTCGATGTTTGTACTAAAGAAAGGGTTTACTCATGAGGCAGCTGTGTGAGAAGATGGGAGAGTAAGTGTCAAATCTGCTTCCCTGAAGGTGGGGGGTGGGGGGCCTCGAGGTATTTTTGGGTAAAGAGTAGAGAGTTGTCAGAGGTGCAGGGGAGGCAACTGGAAGCAGGAAAGTGAAAAGTCTCTTAGTTGTGTCCGACTCTTTGCAACCTCATGGACTGTAGCCCGCCAGGCTCCTGGGTCCATGGAATTCTCCAGGCCAGAATACTGGAGTGGATAGCCGTTCCCTTCTCCGGGGGATCTTCCCAACCCAGGGATCAAACCCAGGTCTCCTGCATTGCAGGTGGATTCTTTACCATCAGAGCCATCAGCAAAGGTGGGGTACTTTTTTCTGTGCAGGTGAAACTGAGTATCAGGCTTCATAGAAAGCATTTCAGAAAATGGCAGCTTTAGCGTGATCTGAGGGTAGGGTATTTGGCCCCCTGACATCAGAAGGTCATCCACCGGACATTCACACAGGCCCAGCTGAATGGTCGGTGGTCTCAACCAGTTTGAGTTGGACAAGAATTAGTTTTTAAAAAACAACTTAGGCAACTGTTACTGTGACCCATACATCAGAGGTGTTACCTACTGGGGGCGGTCGAGAGTCCTCTGACATACTATCTAAGCTACGTGAAGCTTGGAGGGTGTGCTGTTTTTCCATAGTGGCTGCACCAGTTTCCTTTCCCACCCACCGTGTGGGAGGGGTCTCTTCTCTCCACACCCTCTCCAGCATTTGTTTGTAGACTTTTTCACGATGGGCCATTCTGATAGGAAGTGACACCTCATTTTAGTCGTTTTCACTAATAATTTGTGATGTTCAGCATCTTTTCATTTGCCTGTTGGCCACCTGTATGTCGTCTTTGGAGAAATGACTCTTCAGGTCTTCTGCCTATTTTTAAATCTGGTTGTCTGTTTGATATTGAGTTGTGGGAGCTGTTTATATATCTTGGATGTTAACCCTTCATCACTCATACATATTTGCAAATATTTTTTTTCCCATTCAGTAGGTTGTCTTTTTGTTAACGGTTTCCTTTGCTATGCAAAAGCTTTCAAGATTAATTAGGTCCCTTTTGTTTTTGCTGTTGTTTCCTTTGCCTTAGGAGACAACCCCCCAAAATATTGCTACAAGTAATGTCAAAGAGTGTTGTGCCTATGTTCTCTTCTATGAGTTTTATGGTCCTTAATCCATTTTGAGTTTATTTTTTATGTACGTTGTGAGGAAATATTCTAATTTCATTCTTTAACATGTAGCTGTCTAGATTTCTCAGCACCACTTATTGAAGAGATGTCTTTTCCCATTTGTATATTCCTGCCTCCTTTGCCACAGATTAATTGGCCATATGTGTGTGTTTACTTCTGGACTCTGTATTTCGTTCCATGTCTGTTTTTGTGCCCGTACCACACTGTTGCTATGAGTATAGCTTTGTCATCAAAAGTCAGGGAGCGTGATATTTCCAGCTCTGTTCTTCCTTATCAAGATTTCTCTGGTTATTTGAGACCTTTTGATTAAATACAAATTTTAGAATTATTTGTCCTAGTTCTGTGAAAAATGTCATTGGTATTTTGATAGAGATTGCATTGAGCCTGTAGATTGCCTCAGGCAGTATGGTCATTTTAACATTTGAATCCTTCAGTCTGCAAACAGTTGTCTTTCCGTCTACATCATCAATTTCTTTCATCAAAGTCTTGGACTATTTTGAGTACAAAACTTTTACATCCTTTGTTGTTGTTCAGTCGCTAAGTCATGTCCAATTCTTTGTTACCCCATGGACTGCAGCACGCCCAACTCCTCTGTCCTCCACTGTCTCCCAGAGTTTGCTCAAATTCATGTCCATTGAGATGGTGATGCCATCTAACCATCTCCTCCTCTGCCGCCCCTGTCTCCCTTTTTTTTTAAATTAATTTATTTTTTATTGAAGGATAATTGCTTTACAGAATTTTGTTGTTTTCTGTCAAACCTCTCCTTTTTTTTTTGCCTTAAATCTTTCCCAGCATCGGGGTCTTCTCCAGTGAGTCCGTTCTTCACATCAAGTGGCCAAAGTATTGGAGCTTCCTTAGTTAGATTTATTCCTGGATATTTATTCTTTTTGATCAGATGTAAAATGGAGTTATTTTCTTGCTTTCTCCTTCTCATAATTCATTATTAGTATATAGAAAAGCAATAGATCTCATTATATTAATTTTGTATCCTGCAACTTTACTGAATGCATTGATGAACTCTACTAGTTTTTTTGGTGGAAACTTTAGAGTTTTCCATACATAATGTCATCTACAAATAGTTTTTACTTCTCCCCTTCCAATTTGGATGCCTTTCATTTCTTTTTTGTGTCTGATTACTGTGGCCAGGTCTTCCAATACTACATTAAATAGAATTGGCAAGAGTTGGCATCTTTGTCTTGTCCCTGATTTTAGAGGAAGATTTTTCAGCTTTTAACCATTGAGTATGATGTTAGCTGTAAATTTGTCATAAGTGGCCATTATTATGTTGAGATGTTCTCTGTATACCAACTTTGAGAGTTGTCTTGAACATGTGCATTGAATTTTGTCAGATGCTTTTTCTGCTTCTATTGAGATCATATGGATTTTAAACTGATGACCTTCTTGGGAGGCCGAAAAGGACGAGAAAAAGTATCAAACAGCTTTCTTCAAAGCATCAGAGGGGCAGAAAAAGCCCAGAGTCTGCTTGAAAAAGTGGGATAAACAGAAATTTAAGCTTTACTAGTTGTGTGAACTTGGCGTTGTTTGCGTGGAATCTGACTTTCAATGTTTCTCCCGTGGAGAGACTCTTGCAACCATATTTGTGTGCCTGGCTCCAGGCCCTTCTAAGAAATTGCAATTGTTTTTCTAAGGAGATTAGAATTGAGACAGAGGAGCAATCAGGTTTTGCAAGTGCAAATAATGTATGACTATAATATAATATATAATATTAATATATTACATATTAATATTATATTACCATTATAATGATATATATTATAAAGTGTATATAATATATAAAATAATTATTCTATATTATATATTAATATGTAATGTATAATATATAATTATATATAATATATAATAATACACAAATATGTATGATTTTATTATGTAGTATTAATATGTATAATGTGATATATAATTATATAATATAATTTTTATATCATATATGAATATATGATTATATATAATATACTATATAATAATATATGTTATTCTATAATATATATATATTATAACACTTTCCTGTAATATATGACTTGAGCTGTGGAGCGGCTATTATTCTCTACACAGATGAGGATGTCAAGAAAAAGAAACCATTCTGCAGGAGAGAATCATGGGTGTGTTTCCTGGGTTCCCAGCGCTTTACTGATTTGAACTCAATACCCTCCTGGGTCTAGCGGCAAGTCTGCCTCTGGGTTGTGCAGAATATCCTGGGATTCTTTGTTTTCCCCAACTCTCTTATTTTTTAATTCTTGTTCTTTACAATTCCTGTACAACGTGTGTTACTTCCTGCTGTGCGACAGAATGACTCCGTCACGTGGATACACGTATCCCTGCCCTTCGGACCCCGTCCCGTTTAGGCCCCTCAGAGCCGAGTAGCGTCCCCTGTGCTCACGTCGGGTCTCCTTAGGCGCCTGTGTCATGTGTAGTATCGGTAACGTATGTGTCGACCCCAGTCTCCCAGTTCCTCCTACCCGCCTCCTTCCCGCCTTGGTGTCCATGTATTTGTTCTCTATGTCTGTGTCTCTGTATCTGCTCTGCAAATAAGATCACAGTACTATTTTCCTAGATTCCACACACATGCATTAATATAAACAGGCCTCCTTGCCCCTCCCCTACCTTTTTTCCTTTACAAAATTAAGCCTCAGTTGGTTTGTGACTCGCAAGCAGAGAGTCTGCTAAGAAAGTGTTAGCAGTTTCCTGATCTCACTGTTTCGGTGTCTGTGTTTCTGAATGGAGGCTCAGAGTATCCACCTCATCGACTGGCGATGAGCTCTGTGCTACCCCCCTGCTCTGGGGCAGAAGGACGAGCGTGGCTCCTGGGCCTGTTACCTAGCCTCCACCCAGAAGCCCGGGCATCCACAGATAACTTGTCCAGATTGGCGAGGAAGTGGTAAGGTACCTTTCAGTGATTTCAACCTCTGGACAGGTGTTTTCGAAAAACTGCTTTCCTTTCTAATATTAGTCTTCCTGGGTCTTTTAGAACAAACTTTTCAAATAACAAAAGACAGAACTTTTGCTTCCTTGATTTAAAACGAATCAATAGTCAAGACCGTATGCTGAGGCCACGGTGGCAAGCAGGACGCACTCTTGCCCTCAAGGAGCCCGAAGGCAATAAAGGAGATGACAGTAGTCGCCTTTTATCTGCGGTTTCGCATTCTGCCATTTCAGGTACCTACAGTCAACTGCAGTTCAAAAATATTAAATGGAAGATTCTGGAACTGAACAACTCATCAGTTATAAACTGCTTATTGTTTTAAGTCATGTGGTGAAATCTCACATCAGCTCCGTCCCACCCAGAACATGAATCATACCTCTGTCCAGCATATCCACCACCCGTTAGTTACTTAGTAGCCAACTCTGATATCAAGTGACCCTTACTTGACTTAATAATGACTCCAGAGTGCAAGAGGAGTGAAGATGGCGATCTGTGCCAAAGAGAAGCCATAGTGTTTCCTTTATGTGAAAATGTGAAAGTCCTCAACTTAATAAGGAAAAGAAAGAATATCACATGGTGAGGTTCCTAAGATTTATGGTAAGAATAAATCAGTCCATGACATTGTGGAAAAGGAAAAAAGAAATTCGTGTTACATTTACTGTCCACCGCAAACTGCAAAAGTCATGGCCATAGCACATACGTCCTTGGTTAAGACAGAAAAGGCATAAAATCCGTGCAATAAGATATTTTGAAAGACAGACTACATTCACATAACCTTTATTACAGTATATTTTTATAATTGTTCTACTTTGTTTCTTTTTTTAATCCAGATTTTATTCTGACGTCCTCAGTTTTCCCCTAATGTCCTTTATCTTCTCCGGGATCCCCTCCAGGATACATTACATTTATTTGTCATGACTCCTTTAGGTGCTTCTTGGCCCTGATGGTTTCTCACACTTTCCTTGTTTTTTTTCCTGGGGTGGGGGGGTGTTTTGTTTTGTTTTGTTTTGTTTTTGTTTTTAATTTTCTGGATGCATCATGCAGCATGTGGGATCTTAGTTCCCCAACCAGGGATCAAACCTGTAGGCCCCTGCACTGGAAGCACAGTCAACCACTGAACCGCCAAGGAAGTCCCTTTTGGTTATTGTTAACCTCTTACAGTACCTAATTTATAAATTAAAATTCATCATAGTATGAATGGGGTTTGGTACTATTTGAGCCTCCAGTTATGTATCCCCCTCAGGTAACGGGTGCATGCATGCGTGCTCAGTTGCTCAGTCATGTCCGACTCTCTGCGACCCCATGGACTGCAGCCCACCAGGCTCCTCTGTCCATGGGATTCTCCAGGCGAGAATACTGGAATGGGTTGCCATTTCTTCCTCCAGGGGATCTTCCCAACCCAGAGTTCCAACCTGCATCTCCTGCATTGGCAGGCAGATACTTTATCACTGAGCCACCTAGGAAGCCCGTGGGGGTGACTACTGTATATCCAAAAATACATCATTACATCACATCCCATTGTCATGAGACAGATACAGGTTTTACTCTGTAATGCTCAAGTCAATCCGACCCCCAGGACACACTAAGAAATCAGATGTGCCTACTTCTTTCTCTCTGTAGGAAGTATTTTGTGGATTGTTCCATTCAAAAGATTTATTTGGAGGTAAACAATTAACGGGGACTTCCCTCATAGCTCAGTTGGTAAAGAATCTGCCTGCAATGCAAGAGACCTGGGTTTGATTCCTGGGTCAGGAAGATCCCCACTGGAGAAGGAAATGGCAATCCACTCCAGTATTCTTGCCTGGAAAATCCCATAGAGAGAGGAGCCTGGTGGGCTTCAGTCCCTGGGATCGCAAGAGTCTGACAAGATTTAGCGACTAAACCACCACCACCACCACCACCACCAAACAATTATGGATGCTGTAAATGTGAATTCCTTTGGCATTCACATCAAGTAAAAGAGCTACCTGGTTTTATTTTGCTACAAAGTAATAAATCATGTGAAGTTCCTCAGTCGTGTCCGACTCTTTGGGACCCCATGGACTGTAGCATGCCAGGATCCTCTGTCCATGAGATTTTCCAGGCAAGAATACTGGAGTGGGTTGCCATAAATCATGGTGGATGTTAAACGGAATTTCCTCTAGAATATGGAGGCAGAGAAGAAAAATATTAGCCTTCTAATTTTACTTCCAGGCAAATAATAGAGATGGACTGTCTTTGAAAGTGAAAGTGTTCAGTTGCGTCTGACTCTTTGTGACCTCATGGACTGTAGCCCGCAAGCTACATGGGATTTTGTCCCTGGGATTCTCCAGGCACGAATACTAGAGTGAGTAGCCATTCCCTTCCCCAGCGGATCTTCCCGACCCAGAGATTGAACCCTTGTCTCCTGCATTGCCAGTGGATTCTTTACTGTCTGAACTACCAGGGAAGCCCTTATATCCTATGTATAGATTGCCTCAATAGAGCGTTTACATAGGAAAGTGAGTTGGAAGCGTCCCTGGAGCAGAGGCTGGGGTTTCTAGAATCATCCTTGCCTGATCCTCCCTAGTACCTCTCAGGAGCTGTGTAGCCAGAACAAAGCAGGGTCTGGAGCACAGAGCCTGTGGTCGGTCATGGGTCACCAGGGGCTGCCCTGGCTTGCCTCATAGGGGGAGAGGTGGCTGGGGAATTTTGGAACGTTCTCCTGCCAGAGCCTTGGTTACCACATTGATCTTAACCAAGTCCAAGCTTCCCAAACCTGAACAGCTTCCAAGAAAAATAAACTACCCGAAGGGAGCTGTTGTAAAAATTTCAGACTCACTGAAATGTGCATCTACGAGTGACAAAAGCTTTGGGGATTTTCTTGAGAAAGCCTGGCTCAGACTTTCACTGTCCATCAAACCCTGGGCCCAACTGGACTAGCGGTGAACGCCTGTCCCCATGATAGTGAACGCCCCCACAAGGAGAGTAGCAACTGGTGTCAGGCCCAGAACCTCAGCCCCCTCCTTCCTGCTGCTTCCCCAGGAGGGAGGTGGGTCTACGGGGTGGAAGGGATCCTGGGGTCAGAAGGCAGATTCCAGCACTGCCAACTGCCAGCCTTGGCAACCTCTTGCTTCCCATGAGGGACTCTCAGTTGCCCCCTCTTGTGGATGGAGGTTAGAATCACCACACTACCTTTCCTGAGAAACTGTTACATGAAAGTCATTTTGAACTTGGTACATGTTGCTAACAATTTATGAGCCCTTTAACCTCTGCCCAGCTTGTCCCCAGAGCTTTCCCAGTGGCTCAGCCATAAAGAACCCGCCTGCCATGCAAGAGATGTGGCAGGAGTCGGGGATTTGATTCCTGGGTTGGGAAGATCCCCTGGAGAAGGAAATCGCAACCCACTCCAGTATTCTTATCTGGAGAATCCCTTGAACAGAGGAGCCTGGCAGGCTACAGTCCACAGGGTCGCAAAAGAGTTGGACACAACTTAGGGACTAAAAACAACAAAACCTTGTCTGCACACAGCTCACAGGGAATCACAAAACGTGTGGCAATGACACAGTGCTGAGACGGACCTTCCATCCCCAGTGCCCGAGGAATCCACTGGACTGCTAAACACCGTGTCCCTGGAGAAGCCCCCCGACCCCACTTGGTCCTCGGGCCACCTGCAAAACCACCTTTAAGCCAAACACACTTTTTCATGACCAGTCTTCATTCTAACCCCAACCTCCCGGAAGTCCTGTGATGGGACAGGGACTGGAAACCGAAGATCATATAAGGTCACAGAGATCACAGGCTTACTTGAGGAAAAGATAAAAAGGGACCCTAGAGAAGGAATGTGGTACTTCCCTGGGGGTCCAGTGGTTAAGGCTTCACCATCCAATGCAGGCAGCGTGGGTTCGATCCCCGGTCAGGGAACTAAGATCTCACAGGCCTCGTGGCCAAAAAACAGAATATAAAACAGAAATAATATTGTAACAAATTCAGTCAAGACTTTAAAAATGGTCCACATCAAAAAAATTAATAAAAAAAGATGAATAAAATTTAAAAGGATGTGATGTCCTGAGGGAACTGTCTTCCTGGTCAGAGAGCACAGCTGTGAGCCCGGATACCTGAGGTCAGCAGAATGTCCCACCCAGACAGGCACTAGAGAGAAAAAAGACCTCGATGTTTTGTTTTATTTTTCCCAAGGAAGCTCCCTGCCCTTTGACCTTTGCCACCCTAATTGTCTCCGGATGCAGGTTTCTCCCAGAACTCAATGCAAACAGCCCTAACCTTTTCACATGAAATGATCCATAAATAGATTTCATAAACAGCCACTCAAAACACCCTGGAAAGAAAAACTCAGGCACACGTGGAAAAGTGCCTGACACCTCCAGTCAGATGAGACTGAATTTCCATGAAACACACACCCAGTGACAGGGAAGTAAAGGACGCCAGACATTTCTAAATCTCATGCAATTTTCAAATCGTTCATCTCGACTTCATCCCTGTAGAACAAGTCAGTGATTATACTTGCTATTTCCCAAAGTCTGGGGCCTAACCTCCATCATTTTGTTTTCACGCTGTTATTTTGCCCTTAATAATATGACTGAAATGATCTGAGCTTCGGTGGTGCCTGTTTTGGATTTTGTTTTAGTTTAACAGGTCTAATATTTCATTATCCATGAAGTCTGTGAAGACATTTTTATATTTCACATGAAATGGGCCTCCCATGGGAAAAGGGACAGAGGGCAGCTCTGTTGCCAGGGGCCCTGCTGCCGCTGCTCAGGAGCTAAGTCATGTCCGACTCTGTGACGCCATGGACTGTAGCCCGCCAGACTCCTCTGTCCATGGGATCTCCCAGACAACCCCACTGGAGTGGGTTGCCATTTCCTCCTCCAGGGGATCTTCCCAGTCCAGAGATTGAACCCACATCTCTTGTGCACTGGAGGCAGGCAGATTCTTTTACCACTGGTGCCACCTACAGTCACGCCCTATAATTTCGCTGTTCAGTCACTAAGTCAATCTAACTCTTTGACCCCATAGACTGCAGCATGCCGGGGTTCCCTGTCCTTCACCATCTCCTGGAGTTTGCTCAAACTCACGTCCACTGAGTCAGTGATCTCATCCAACCATCTCATCTTCTGTCATCCCCTTCTCCTCCTGCCTTCAATCTTTCCCAGCATCAGGGTCTTTTCCAGTGAGTCCGCTCTTTGCATCAGGTGGCCAGCGTATTGGAGTTTCAGCATCAGTCCTTCTAATCAATATTCAGGGTTGATTTCCTTTAGGATTGACTTATCTCCTTGCTGTCTAAAGGACTCTCAAGAGTCTTCTCCAACACCACAGTTTGAAAGCATCAATTCTTTGGTGCTCAACCTTCTTTATGGTCCAGCTCTCACATCTGTACATGACTACTGAATAGCTTTGACTATGTGGACCTTTGTCAGCAAAATGATGTCTCTGTGTCTTAATGCACTGTCTAGGTTTGTCATAGCTTGTCTTCCAAAGAGCAAACACCTTTTAATTTCATGGCGGCAGTCACTGTCTGCAGTGATTTTGGAGCCCAAGGAAATAGTCTGTTGCTGTTTCCTTTTTTCCCCGCATCTATTTGCCATGAAGTGATGGGACAGGATGCCATGATTTTAGTTTCTTGAATGTTGAGTTTTAAGCCAGCTTTTTCACTCTCCTCTTTCACCTTCATCAGGAAAATAACCCCACCATCAGCTTCAGGAATGTTAATTTTCTCTGCCCTGCATATCAGAAGCATAATTTTTTAAAGGAATTATAAATTTCTGGTGCATGTAGTAACATTAACTTCACGTTTAATATCACAAAAGCTAAAGTATGAATCAAACAGACCTGGTTCTATCACTTAATAGCATGAAGCCTCCAGAAGGTTCCTTAACCTCTCTGAGCCCTGGTTTCATCATTTAAAAAAAGATGGAGTTCTACCTGGAGAAGGAAATGGCAACCCACTCCAGTATTCTTGCCTGGAAAAGTCCATAGACAGAGGAGCCTGGCGGGCTGCAGTCCATGGGTTTATATGACTGAGCGTGTGCATGAGGGTTGCACACATGAGGGAGATGGGTTGGTAGCAATAAAGTGGTAGAACTGAAAAAAAAAAAAAAAAAAGATGGAGTTCTCATCTTTGGCCAGAACTCTCAACTGAAGACCTATTTTGTAGTTTTTATTTCTGCCTTGATATGATTGTTATTATCAAGGCTACTTGCCTATCATGGAATCAGGTCCAAGACTGGATGGGCCATCCAGTAATAACCAGACAGCAGGTACCAGGCACATCTCATTTCTTAGTGTGTTCTGGGAGTGAGTAAGATTGACTTGAGCATTATAAAGTCTGTATCTATCCCTTGACAATGAGATGCGAGGCAATGATGTGTTTTTATATATGCAGTAGGGCTTCCCTGGTGGCTCAGAAGATAAAGAACCTGCCTGCCCCTGGAGAAGGAAATGGCAACCCACTCCAGTATTCTTGCCTGGAAAATCCCATGGGCAGAGAAGCCTGGCGGGTTACAGTTCATGGGGTTGCAAACAGTCAGACATGACTTAACAACTAAACACCAACAACATACAAATATGTAGTTTGGAATTTATAAAAAAAAAAAAAAAGAACCTGCCTGCAATGCAGGAGACCTGTGTTCAATCCCTAGGTCGGGAAGATCCTCTGTAGAAGTGAATGGCAACCCACTCCAGTATTCTTGCCTGGAAAATCCCATGGACAGAGGAGCCTGACCGGCTACGGTCCATGGGGTCACAAAGTGTCGGACACGACTAACACTTTCACTTTCAGTCACCCCTTACCTGAGGGGGATACATCCCAGGAGCCCCAGTGGATACCTGAGACCTGGAATAATACCAACCCCATATCACTATGATGAAGTTTAATTTATAAATTAGGTACTGTAGGAGATTAGCAATAATTAATAATAAAGTGAAACAATTATAAAAATAGTTGTAAGAAGTTATGTGACTGTGTCTGGCTTTCAAAATATCTTAAGATTCTAGTGTGTCTGTGTATGTGTGTGTACACACATATAGTACATGTCATATCTTCTTTATCTGTTGATGAACATCTAGATTTTTTTTCATATCTTGGCTATAGTAAATAATGCCACCATGAACATAGAAGTGCATGTTTCTTTACAAATTGGTGTTTATGTATTCCTTGGCTGATATGAATAAGTGTTACAGCTGGATCATATGGTCGTTCTATTCTTAATATTTTTGAGGAATCTCCATACCGTTTTCCATAGTGGCTGTACCAATTTACATTCCCACCGACACTGCATGCAGATTCCCTTTTCTCCACCTCCTTACCAATACTGATTTCTTGCCTTTTTAAGAATATCCATTTTAACAGGCATGAGGTGATGTCTCACTGGGGTTTTGACTTGCATTTCCCTAATAACTAGTGATATTGAACATCATTCATGTACCTGTTGGCCATCTATATATCATCTCTGGAAAAAATGTCTGTTTAGCTCCTCTGCCCATTTTTTAATCAAGTTGTTTATTTTTTCTCATTGATTTGTATGAGTTCTTTATATAATTTGAATGTTAACCCCTCATCAGATAATACTGGGCTTCCCTGCTGGCTCAGACAGTAAAGACTCTGCCTTCAATGCAGAAGAGCAGGCTTTGACCCCTGGGTCGGAAAGATTCCCCTGGAGAAGGAAATGGCTACCCACTCCAGTATTCTTGTCTGGAGAATCCCATGGACAGAGGAGCCTGGCAGGCTACAGTCCATGGATTCGCAAAAAGCTGGACACAACTGAGCGATAACACTTTCACTTTCATATGATATTCGGTTGGCCAAAAAATTCATTTGGCTCTTCTGTAAAATGGCCAGATGGACTTTTTGGACAACCCAATATATCATTTGCAGATATCTTCTCTCATTCTATAGGTTGTTTTTTGTTTTATTGATAATTTCCTTTCCTATGCAAAGCTTTTTATTTTTGTATAATCTCATTTGTTTATTTTTGCTCTTGATTCCCTTGCCTGAGTAGACATATCTAAAAAGTTATTCTTAAAACCATTATCAAAGAATGTATTGCTTATGTTTTCTTCTAGAGTTTTATGATTTCAGGTCTTCCATTCAAGTTTTAATCTATTATAAATTGATCTTTGTGTATGGTGTCAGATAGTGGTGTAGTTTTACTTTTTTGCATGTGACTGACCAGTTTTCCCAAAACCATTTGGTGAAGAGACTATCCTTTCTCCATTGTATGTTCTTTGCTGTCTTGTTAAATATTAGTGCCCATATATGCATGGGTTTATTTCTGGGTTCTCAGTTCTGTTCCATTGATCTTTGTATCTGTTTTTCTGCCAATACCATGCTGTCTTGGTTACTGTGCTTTTGTAATATGGATTGAAATCAGGAAGTGATTTGTCCTTTTTTCTCAGGATGATTTTGTTTGGGGTCTTTTGTGGTTCCACATACATTTTAGAATTTTTTGCTCTATTTCTGTGAAAAATGTCCTTGAGATATTGATGGTGAATGCATTGAATCTGTAGATTATTAAAATGTCCGTATCACCTAAGGCAATGTTAATTCTTCAAATCCAATAGCACAGGTATCTTTCCATTTATTTGCATCTTCTTTAATGTCTTTTAACAATGCCTTATAGTTTTCAGTATACAAGTCTTTTAACTCCTTGGTTAAGTTTATTCCTAGGTATGTTTTCCTTTTTTGTAAATGAAAATGTTAATTTCTCCTTCTGGTAGCTCATTGTTAATGTATAGAAATGCAATATATTTTTGTATGTTGATTTTTTACCCTGTGACTATACTATATTTGCTTATTTTTTCTATCAGACTTTCAATGGAGTCTTTAGGGTTTTCTGTACATAAAATCATGTAATCCTCAAACAGTGACAGTTTTACTACTTCTTTTCCAATTTGGATGCCCCCTGCCCTGTTTTTGACTAATTGCTCTGGGTAGAAATGTCAACATACATTGAATAAGAATGGCAAGAGTGAACATTCTTTTCTTGTTCCTGATTTTAGAGGGATGGCATTCAGTTTTTCACCACTGAATATGATGTTAGCTGTGGGTTTGTCATATGTAGTCTTTATTATGTTGATGTACATTCCTTCTATACCCACTTTATTGAGAGTTTTTAAATCATAAACTGGTGTTAAATCTTGTCAACTGCTTTTTCTGCATCTATTGAGATGATCATATGGTTTTTATCCTTCATTTTGTATATGCACTTGTAGCATATTGACTTTGCAGATGTTGGAGTATCCTTGCATCTCTGTGATAAATCCCACTTGATTATGATATGTGATTTGGTTTGCTAATATCTTGTTGATGGTTTTTGTATCTGTGTTCATCAGAAATATTGGCCTGTAATTTTCTTTTTTGATGTTGTTCTTGTCTGGTTTTGGTATTAGGGTGATGTTGGCCTCATAAAATAAGAAGTGTTCCCTCCTCTTCAGTTTTCTGGAGGAGTTTGAGAAGGCATGAAATCTTCTTTGAATATGTGGTAGCCATCTTCACCTGTGAAGCTTTCTAGTTCTGAGTTTTGTTTGGGAGGAGCGTTTTATTTACTATTTCAATCTCTACACTAGTGCCAGTCTGTTCAGACTTTCTGTTTCTTCATGAACCAGTATTGGATGGTTGTATGATTCTAAGAATTTGTCTGTTTCTTCTAGGTTGTGTAATTTGTTTGGCATATAGCTGTTCATAAAGCTGTCTTAATCCTTCCTATCCTTGTGCTATTTATTGTTATTTCTCCTCTTTGCTTTCTAATATTACTTGTCATAGACTTCTTACTTTTTCTTAGTGAAGCTAGCTAAAAGTTTATCAATTTTGTTTATCTTTTTAAAAAAAAAAAAACATTATTTTCATTGACCTTTTCTATTGGCTCTTTTGTTTCTTCTCTGATCTTTATTATTTTCTTCCTTCTACCGACTTTTGACTTCATTTGTTCTACTTTCCCTGGTTTCTTTAGTTATAAGGTGAGATTGTTTATTTGAGATTTTTCTTGTTTATTGAGGTAGGCCTGCTCAATAAGTTTCTCTCTTAGTACTGTTTTTCTTGCACCCCATAGATCTCGTGTTGCATTTTCATTTGTCTTTGAGTAATTTTTGATTTCTCCTTTGATTTTTTTCATTGACTCAATAGTTGTTCAATTGCAAGTTGTTCAATCTCCACATATTTGTAATTTTTTCAGCTTTCTTCTTGTGGTTGATTTCTAATTCATACCATTGTGATTGGAGAAGATGCTTGATATGATCTCAGTCTTGTTCTGTGTCCCAATAGATGGTCTATCCTTGAGAAAGTTCCACATGCACTTGAGAAGTATGTGTATTTTTCTGCCTTTGGATGGAATGTCCTGTATAAATCGATTAAATCCACCTGACCTAATGTTTCACCTAAGGAAACCATTTCCCTGTTGACCTATCCATTGATGTAAATGGGCTGTTAAAGTCCCCTCCTCATTATTGTGTTGCTGTCAGTTTTACCCTTCAGGTCTATTAGTTACTTTTTTAATATGTTTTGGTGTCCCTATGTGAGATGCATATATACTAATTACTGTATGTCGTCTTGATGAATTGTCCCCTTTATCATTATATACTGTCTATCTTTGTCTCTTGTTACCTTCTTTCACTTTAAGTCTAATTCATCTGGTACAAGTATGACTATACCCACTTACTTTGGGCTTCCATTTTTTGGAGAATCATCTTCCTTCCCTTTGCTTATAGCCTGTATTTGCCTTTAGAGCTGAGATGAGTCTCCTGGAGGCAGCATATAGTTGCATCTTGTTTTTTAATTCATACAGCCATTCTGTGTCTTTTGATATGTGAATTTAATCCATTTATGTTTGGGGTGATTATTGATAGAGGAAAATTTAGTACTGCCATTTTATCTTTTCTAGTTGCTCCATATTTTCACTGTTGCTTTATCCTTGTGTTTCTCTCTGCCATTTTGTTTGGTGGGGATTTACAATGTTTTCTCATTTTCTTTTCCTTTTTTTTTTTAAAGATTTTGTGACAAAAATAAATAAAAATAAAGATTTTGTGTCTTTTCTTTAGACTTATATTTTGGCTACCATGAGAGTTTTATAAAATGTCTCATAGATAAAATAGCTCTTTTTATATTGATAATATTAGAAGGCAAAGTCTTAACCACGGGACCACCAGGGAGGTCCCGCTGCTGATAACATCATATATTCCTTTATCTATATAAGTTCTGTTCTTTCCTTTTTCCCTTTTGTGATTTTCTTATCTCAAAATATCCCTTTTTATTCTGTGGGTTTGTTACCAAATTGAAGTATCTATAGTTTATTTTTCTACTCCCTCTTTTAACCTTTATACTACAATAAAGTGTTTAAAAAACAATTCTGATAAGGAATCGAAATTTTCTGATTGTCTATTTATCAGCTTACTCAAAGTTTTGTATACCTTTGCCTAAAAGGAAACAAAAGAAGAGATGAGTTAGAAAAGTTTTACATTTTTTGTAAGACAAGGTCTAGTATTGATGAATTATCTCAGCTTTTGTTTCTCTGGAAAAGTCTTTATCTCTCCTCCACATCTGAATGATAAGTTTTCTCATAGAGTGTTTTGGGGTGACCATTTCCATCTTTCAGTAGTTTTTTGAGAAGGTCATTCCACTTCCTCCTGGCCTGTAGAGTTTCTGCTGAGAAATCTGTTGATAACCTAATAGGGGTTCTTTGTCGGTTTACCATCCTTTTTTCCTTCTTTGCCTTAAATTCTTTGGCATTTACTTCTGACAATTTTAATGTAGTGTGTCTTGAAAAAGACCTGTTTACATTGAGATTATTAGGTGTTCTTTTAGCTTCATGAACTTCTATATCCAGTTCCTTCTCCAGGTTCGGGAAGTTCTCAGCTATTATTTCTTTAAATAAACTCTCTTTTCCCTTTTTCCCTCTCTTCTACCTCTGGGATATCCATTACTCTAATGTTGCCCTTCTAAAAGAGTTGGAAACTCTCACAGAATTTCTTTATTTTTTAATATCTTATTTCTCTTTCCTCTTCATTTCTAAATTTCTGTCTTGAAGGTTACTAATTCTCTCTTCCATATGGTCTGCTCTATTTCCAATGCTTGGTAATGAATACTTCATCTCATTTATTGAATTTTTCAGCTCCAGAATTTGTTTGGTTCTTTTATTATTATTATTATTTATTAACTTATTTAGCCACACTTCGAGGCATGTGGGATCTTACTTCCCTGACAAGGGATCGAACCCTCATCTCCTGCATTGGAAGCATGGAGCCTTAGCCACTGGATGGCCAGGGAAGTCCCAGTTTGGTTCTTTTTAGAATTTCAGTCTTTTTGGTAAAGTATTCCTTCTATTCATTTTATTTTTGAGCTCATTGAGTTTCATGCTCACAGTTATTTTGAATTTTCTATGTTAGATTGCAATTTTCTATAAATTTAAGATTGGTTTCTGGAGAATCGTAATTTTCATTTGGCGGTACATTGTTACTGAGTTTCTCCATGGTTCTTGATGAGTTGTTCATCTACTGGCACATTTAGAATAACAAAAACCTTTTTAAAGTTAATTTTTATTGGAGTTTAGTTGCTTTACAATTTTGTGCTAGTTTCTGCTGTAGAGTAAAATAAATCAGCTATGCATATACACGTGTCTCTTTCGGAAAAGAAAAAACCTTTTTTAATTCTAAAGATTCGAATGTAGAGGCCTTTCTTTTGTTTTCCAGCAGGTGGCGCTAAAGCACAGTTCTTTGGTTTCTCTTCACTGAGCTGCCTTAGGTGGTTAGAATCCGCGCCCTCTGCTGTCCGTAGCCTTTTTCACTGTCCGTAGCCTGTGCCCCTGTTGTTGCTTCTTGTGCCTCTGTGGTCTTTAGTGCCAGGCTTCCAGTGTCTCTGGTGTCCTGGCCTGGAGCATCTGCATGGCGGGCTCCTTTTGCCCTGCCCGAGGTCCCCTGATTCTCAGGCTCTGCTGCTGCCGGCGGTGTGTGGGGTGAAGTAGCGCCTGGAATGGTGAGGGGCACCCCTGCTGTGTGCGGTGTTGTAAGGTTTGCGGGGGCCGCCACTGCCGACACTCCCTAGTTACTTGTGGCTGCAGATGCTGTTGCCGCCTGAGGCTGGAGCCGCGTGGACCTCTCCTCCTGGGGCTCCCACGTTCTCTGGGCTCAGCTGCCCTAGCCAGAGGCCAGGATCGCAGGAACCACGCGCGCGGTTTCCCTGGTTCCCCCCGCCCCTCGGTGGGTTCCAGCCCACCCACCTTTACCGTCAGATGTGCGGCATTCTCTGGGGTGCTGGGCGGAGGTATCTTGGAGTTGTGGATGCTCTGCTGGTTGTAGAGTGAAAGGGACGGACAAAGGGAGCGTTTCCACCTGCCGACACCACTCTGCCACCATTCTGCCTTCTGCCTCCATGCTACTGACTGTTCTAAGCTCTGCAAGTAAATGGAATTGCACAGTATTTGTCTCTTTGTGACTTATTTGACTGAGCCTTGTGTCCCCAAGGTTCATCCGCTTTGTAGTACAAGTCAGAATTTCCTTTTCTTTAGATGATTGATATTTCATCGTATTATATGCCACGTTTTGCTTATCCATTCATTTGTCCATGGACACTGGGTTGATTCCACGAATTTCCTGGTTCCAGAGTGCCAATGTACAGCAGCATAAAGGTCCAGAGATGTCCAGGAGTTAGAAGACTGTATTTATATATATTAAACATTTCTGTGTTTGGGAAGAGATAAGGACTCCTCCTCCTCTTCTTTGTCTTCTTCCTCCTTCTCCTTACTTTTTAAACATACTTACTGAAAACATTGCCCTGCCCTGCTCTTTCTCATGTGGTAAAAAAAAAAAAAAAAACACAAACGCACAACATAAATTTACCCTCTTAAATTTTAAGTTGTATTGTATTGTTCTCATTCAGTCACTAAGTTGGGTCTGACTCTTTGCAACCCCATGGACTGCAGCACACCAGGCTTACCTGTCCTTCACTATCTCACGGTGTTTGCTCAAACTCATGTCCATTGGGTCAGTGATGCCATTCAACCATCTCATCCTCTGTCACCCCCTTCTCTTCCTGCCCACAATCTTGCCCAGCAGCAGGGTCTTTTCCAATGAGTTAGCACTCTGCATCTAGTGGCCAAAGTATTGGAGCTTCAGCATCAGTCCTTCCAATGACTATTCAGAGTTGATTTTCTTTAGGATGGACAGGTTTGATCTCCTTGCTGTCCAAGGGACTCTCAAGAGCATTCTTTAGCACCACAGTTCAAAAGCATCTATTCTTTGGTGCTCAGCCTTTGTTAGGGTCCAACTTTCATATCCATACATGACTACTGGGGAAAACCAGAGCTTTGACTATACAGACCTTTGTGGTCAAAGTGATGTCTCTGCTTTTTAATTTGCTGTCATAGCTTTTCTTCCAAGGAGCAAGCATCTTTTAATTTCATGACTGCAGTCACCATCCACAGTGATTTTGGAGCCCAAGAAGATAAAATCTGTCACTGTTTCCACTTTTTCCCCATCTATTTGCCTTGAAGTGATGGGACTGGATGCCATGATCTTTGTTTTTTGAATGTTGAGTTTTAAGCCAGCTTTTTCACTCTCCTGTTTCACCCTCATCAAGAGACTCTTTAGTTCCTCTCTGCTTTCTGCAATTAGAATGGTATCATCTGCATATCTGAGGTTGTTGATATTTCTCCTAGCAATCTTGATTCCAGTTTGTGCTTCATCCAGCCTGGTATTTCGCATAATGTACTCTGCATAGAAGTTAAATAAGCAGGACCTCAATATATAGCCTTGACATACTCCTTTCCCAATTTGGAACCAGTCTGTTGTTCCATGTCCAGTTCTAACTGTTGCTTCTTGACCTGAATATAGGTTTCACAGGAGGCAGGTAAGGTGGTCCGGTATTCCCATCTGTTGAAGAATTTTGCACAATTTGTTGTGATCTACACACAACAAACTTTCCTGTAGTCAGTGAAGCAGTAACTGTTTTTCTGGAATTCCCTTGTTTTTCAATGATCCAGTGGATGCTGGTAATTTGATCTCTGGCTCCTCTGCCTTTTCTAAATCCAGCTTGTACATCTGGAAGTTTTTGGTTCATGTACTGCTGAAGCCTAGCTTGAAGGATTTTTGAGCTTAATCTTGCCAGTATGTGAAATGAGTGCAAATGTATGGTAGTTTAAACATTCTTTGGCATTGTCTTTATTTGGAATTGGAATGAAAAGTTACCTTTTCCAGTTGTATGGTGCTGAGTTTCCCAAATTAGATGGCATTTTGAGTACAGTACTTAAACAGCATCGTCTCTTAGGATTTTAAATGGCTCAGCTGGAATTCGATCACCTCCACTGGCTTTGTTCGTAGCAATACTTCCTAAGGTCCATTTGACTTCACACTCTAGGATGTCTGGCTCTAAGTGAGTGACAACACCATCGTGGTTATGGGGTCATTAAGAACTTTTTTGTATAGTTCTGTGTATTCTTGCCACCTCTTCTTTTTTTTTTTTTTTTTTTGCTTTTATTTATTTATTTATTTTTCCATTTATTTTTATTAGTTGGAGGCTAATTACTTTACAATATTGTAGTGGTTTTTTTTGCCATACATTGACATGAATCAGCCATGGATTTACATGTATTCCCCATCCCGATCCCCCCTCCCACCTCCCTCTCCACCCGATCCCTCTGGGTCTTCCCAGTGCACCAGCCCCGAGCACTTGTCTCATGCATCCAACCTGGGCTAGTGATCTGCTTCACCCTTGATATTGCCACCTCTTCTTAATCTCTTCTGCTTCTGTTAGGTCCATACTGTATCTGTCCTTTATTGTGCCCATCTTTGCATGAAATGTTCCCTTTATGTCTCCTATTTTCTTGAAGAGATCTCTGGTGGTGGTTTAGTCACTAAGTCATGTTTGAATCTTGTGACCCCATGGACTGTGGTCTGCCAGGCTCCTCTGTCCATGGAATTTCCCAGGCAAGAATACTGGAGTGGGTTGCCATTTCCTTCTGCAGGGGATCTTCCCTTCCCAGGAATTGAACTGAGGTCTCCTGCATTGCAGGCAGATTCTTTACCACCTGAGCTAAAAGGGAAGCCCTCCCAGTCTATTTTTCCCCTCTATTTCTTTGCATTGTTCACTTAAAAAGGCTTTCTTATCTCTCCTCGCTTTTTAATTTTTAAATTTATTGTACTGTTAACTATATCACACTGCTATACAACAGGTATCAATAATTTTCATCTCGCATAACTGAAACCCTATTATAAACAGTGCTGCATTGAACATAGGGGTGCATACATCTTTTCAAATTGGTATTTTATAATTCTTTGGATAAATACTCAGAAGTTGATAGCTGGATTATATGATAGTTCTATTCTTAATTTTTTGATGAATCTCCATGCTGTTTTCCATGGTGAGAACACCAATTTACATTCCTGTCAACACTGTCTGAGGGGTCCCTTTCCTCCACCTCCTCACCAACACGGGTTATTTCTTGCCTATTTGGTAATCGCCATTCTAACAGGCATGAGGTGGCTTTGATTTGCATTCCCCTAATGATTGGTGAGGTTGAACGTCTTTTCATGTGTGGGAGAAGCAACAGCGTGCACAGGAGGATGGAGACATAGGCTCGGAACAGACAGGAGCCTGGCACCTTTAGGGGAAGGCGCAGCAGTGGGAACTGCTCAACAGTCATGCCTTGGAGCTACTTCCAGGGTGGCTTTGGTCATTTTTCTACCCTGTGTCACTGCCTTTGAGAGATGCAGTCCCACGACAGACATACTGATGAGCTACATGTAGATCAAGTCCTTGGCTTGGAGGGGAGAGAAAGTGACCAGTGAAGGGACCACACGGTTTCTATAGAGGAAGGGCGGGTGACTTGGATTTGCGATCCCAGCAATATGACACATGGTGGCAGAGAGGCTTTCTCAAAGCAGAATAATGTGCTGTCATCTCTAAAGGCTTAGGTGACCTCAAAATGGCAAATTCCTGTTCTGGTTCGAGCAAGGCGCCAGGTTGAGTGGAGAAGCTCAGAGTCTTAACCAAAAGGACTGGGATTCAGTGAGGATGAAAGGGACCATCAAGTAGGGGACATTCTCAACCCAGAAGGCCTCTGGACTCTGTTAACTCTTGGGGTCACAGGTAGTCATGCTCCGGCATGTGGCATGGACGGGTGGCATTGTTGGGAAATGTCAGTGACATTGCCAACCCAGGGGCCCCTCACCTGCTTGACACCACAGCACTTTCAAATGCTTCTTGGTCCTGGGCATACATGTCATATCCAATGCTCGTCAAGTCTGAGGATGTCTTAAACAGCTTATAGGGGCCAGCAGGACCACAGTGCTGGGAAATAGCAAGGGTGGAAGCGTGGAGCCTGGAAGAAGCAAGGCTCAGGGCACAGTGTGTGGATTCAGGAAAGGTGAGGTGGCTGGGCCATCTGGCGGTCTCCACAGACCATTGAGAAGACGCTCTTGCCATTTGAGATGTTCTCTCAATGAAAAGCTTTAAAACTAGGAATAAAATGACACTTTCCACATGAAATTCATACAGCTTTCATCGGCAAACATTTCTTTCTGTGCCTTTGAGGGATATGGTGGAAAACACAACTGACAAGAGTCCCAGCCCTCATAGAAAGGAGACAGAAAATAAGCAAGAGTGGTGGTCATTTTTTATTTATTTATTTTAATGGAAGGATAATTGCTTTACAGAATTTTGTTGTTTTCTGTCAAACATCAGCATAGATCAGCCAGAGGTGTACATATGTCCCCTCCATCTTGAGAGAGTGGTGGTCTTAAAACATGCCCCCCACCCCGGCTTCTCTGGCACTCCTAAGGAGAGGTGGAGTTGATAACCGCTCCATCCTGAATCTGGGCAGGCCTGGGACTGCTTCAGCCATTAGAGAAGGGCACAAGTGACCCCAGACTAGCTCATAGAAGGCCGCGTCTCCTGGAACACTTGCTCTGCTGAGGCGCCTCTTCGGGTGTGCCTGCCTGCTCAGAGGCTCAGTCGTGTCTGACTCTTTGCGGCCCCATGGACTGTAGCCTGCCAGGCTCCTCTGTCCGTGGATTCTCCAGGCAAGAATACTGGAGTGGGTTGCTATGCCCTCCTCCTGGGGGTCTTCCCCACCCAAGGATCCAACCCACGTGTCTTACATCTCCTGCATCGGCAGGCAGGTTTTACCTCGAGCGCCAGACGCACCTGCCAATGCTCTCAGAAGGGCAACCCTGGTGGAGCGGCCACAAGGTGGCGCTGTACTCAAGGTCCCAAGTGAGCATCCTCTCCAGTCCTCACTTGATGCTAGCCGCCAGCATCCAGGTCACCCCCTCCCCACCTCCGCACTCCCACAGCCTGGAGCGGAAACAGTTCATCCCTGCCTTGTCCAGATTCTGACCCACAGAACTCGTGATCGCAACGGAATGATTATTGCCTCACTACATTTGGGATGGTTTGTTATGGGGCAGTATATAGTCAGAACAAGCAAATAATATAACGTTCATGTTACACAGCGTCAGTGTTATAAAGAAAGTCAGGGCGGAGAAGTGCTGATGAGCAGAGTGGCAAATGAAGTGAATTCAACCAAACCTGTTAAAAAAAAAAAAAAGTGAGCCAGAATGAGGGCAGAGCTGAGAACTGAGAACTGAGAACCGTTCTTAGGAGGGCGTGTGAACCTGCTTGCCGCAGGTTCACAGCTACTCCGGGCAGCCCCCTCCCAGTGACCTGAGCACAGAAAACCACATATCCTGGCTCCTAAGATCAGGCCAGCTGCTTCTTTGGGAGAATCAACCAAATTTAAACTTTTTTTCTAATCCTGGGTTACTTCAGGGATCTTTGTGGGTGCTTTTCAGTTCAATCGCTCGGTTGTGTCCGACTCTTTGCGACCCAATGGACAACAGCAGGCCAGGCCTCCCTGTCCATCACCAACTCCCAGAGCTTGCTCGAACTCATGTCCATCGAGTCAGTGATCTGACTCTTTCACCTCATCTCATCCTCTTTCACCCCCTTCTCCTCCTGCTTTCAGTCTTTCCCAGCATCAGGGTCTTATCCAGTGAGTTAGTTCTTCGAATCAGGTGGCCAGAGTATTAGCACTCCAGCTTCAGCATCAGTCCTTCCAATGAATAAGCAGGACTTATTTCCTTTAGGATGGACTGGTTTGATCTCCTTCAGTCCAAGGGACTCTCAAATCTTCTCCAACACCACAGTTCAAAAGCATTAATTCTTTGGCACTCAGCTTTCTTTATGGTCCAACTCTCACATCCATACATGACTACTAGAAAAACCAATAGCTTTGATTAAATGGACATTTGTCAGCAAAGTAATGTCTCCTGCTTTTTAATATGCTGTCTAGGTTGGTCATAGCTTTTCTTCCAAGGAGCAAGCATCTTTTAATTTCATGGCTGCAGTCACCATCTGCAGTGATTTTGCAGCCCAAGAAAACAAAGCCTGTCACTGTTTCCATTGTTTCCCCATCTATTTGCTATGAAGTGTGATAGGACTGGATGCCATGATCTTAGTTTTTCTGAATGTTGAGTTTTCAGCCAGCTTTTTTACTCTCCTCTTTCACTTTCATCAAGTGCTGTTTGACTAATAATAATAATAAAAGGTGGGGGTGTGCTTTTGACCAACAGTAATTTTCCTTCTTTTTTTCCTATTTCTTTTTCAGCCATGCCACACATCTCAGGGTTCTTAGTTCCCCAACAAAGGATCAAACCTGTACCTTCTGCAGTGGAAGGTGGGTAGTCTTAACCACTGGACCACCAGGGAGGACCCCAACTGCAATTTTCCTACCCACCTTTTATATAATTTACTTTTTACACATGCTATAAAATTCAAAAGGTACAAAAGTTCAGAGCAGAAAGTCTCCGTCCCACTCCTGAGCCCACCCCCACTCAGTTACCCTCCCCTTGAGGCAGCTCTCTGACCAGCCTTGAGAGGTGTCTTTCCCGAAGCAGCCTCAGCATTTACAATGACACACAAAAGCAAATAACATCTGTCATTCTACGCCTGGATTTTTTTCACGAATGTCTTGGAGTTTTCTCCATATCATTCCATAGACATCTTTCTCATTCTTTAACACTTTTTTGCTTTGGAATAATTTTAGTGTTACAGAAAAATTACAGACAGTAGACAGTTCCTATCTATATATCTTTCACCCAGCTTCCCCCGATATTAACATCTAACACCTGTGGCACACTTGTCAAAACTAAGAAATTATCATTAGTAAAATACTATAATATCAATGAAGTTGATATGATTTATTCCAGTTTCCCTAGTTTTTCCACTAAGAGCGTTTTCTGTTCTGGAACCCAACCCAGGATACCCCTAGCATCTAGTTATCGTGTGTCCCCTTAGCCTTTTCCAACCTGTGACAATTTCTCAATCTATTCATATCCTGAGGACCTTAACACTTTTGAAGAATACTGGCTAAGTATTTTGTAGAATGTCCTGCAAAATTTCTGATGTGTCCTTGTGATTAGAATGGGGCTATATGTTTTTGGAAAGAATACTTCAAAGTGAAATACCCTTCTTAATGCATCATATTAGGGTATTGAAAGCACAACATTAATGGCAATATAACCTTAATCAGTAGGCTAAGATTGCATCTGCTGGGTTTCTCCACGTAGTTTTTTTTTTCTTTTTGAACTTTATTCCTTAGAAGCAGGTCACTCAACTCAGATCACACACAAGGGGAAAGGAATTAAGCTCCATCTCCTAGAAGGGGTCAGCAAGCATTTCCACACATTATTTGGAATTCCATGTGAAAGATTGCCCCTTTTCCCCTTTTAATCATCATTCAGTCATTTTTTAAAAATTAAAATATGATTAATTTACAAAATTAGTTTCAGAGGTACAACACAGTGATTCAAAAATTTTATAAACTTTTATAGTATAGTATAAATTTTATAGTATAGTGTAAGACTTCTATAGTATGGTATAAACTTTTTTATAGTTTATAGTATAAGCTTTTTATACTACATTTTATAGTATGAAATATACTTCACTTGACGTTCTTACAAAATGTTGGCTGTATTCTCTGTAGCTTATTTATTTTCTATATAGTGGTTTGTGTCTCATAATCCCCTAAACCTTTTCCTTCTCCCTACTGATAACCAGTAGTTTGTTCTCTGCATCTGTTCCTGATTTGTTCATATTCATTTTTTTTTAGATTACAAATATAAGTATTAACATACAGAATTTGTCTTTGTCTGACTAATTTCACTAGGCTTAATACCCTCCAGGTCCATCTATGTTGGTATGATGGCAAGTTTTCATTCTTTTTTATTGTTGAGTAACAGTCCATTGTGTGTGTGTGTACACACTACATCTTCTTTATCCATTCAGTTGTTGATAAATGCTTAGGTTGCTTCCACTTCTTGGCTGTTGTAAGTCACGCTGCTATGAACATTGGGATGCATGTATCTTCTGGAATTAGTGTCTTCATTTCCTTCAGAGATATACCCAGTGGTAGAATTGCTGGATCATACGGTAGTTCTAATTTTAGCTTTTTGAGAAACCTCCATAGTGCTTTCAACAGTGGCTGCGCCAATTTACATTTCCACCAACAGTGTACCAGAGTTCCCTTTTCTCACATCCTCACCAGCATTTGTTTGTGATCCTTTCTGATGGTAACTGTTCTGATGGGTGTGAGGTAATATCTCATTGTGGGTTTGATTAGCATTTTCCTGGTGACTAGTGATGCTGAGCATCTTTTCATGTGTCTGCTGGCCCTCTGTATGTCTTTGGAAAAATGTCTATTCAGGTCTTCTCATTTTAAAAATCAGGTTGTTTGTTTGATATCGAGCTATATGAAGGGTTTATATATTTTGGATGTTAACCCTTATCAGTCATATCACTTGCAAGTATTTTCTTCCATTTAGCAGGCTGTCTTTTTGTTTTGTTGATAGTTTCCTTTGCTGTGCAAAAGCTTTTAAGTTTAATTAGGCCCCACTTGTTTATTTTTGCTTTTTTTCCCTTTTCCTTAGGAGACAGATCCAGAAAACCACTGCTCTGATTTATGTCAAAGAGTGTTCTGCCTGTGTTTTCTTCTAGTTTTATGGTTTCCGGTCTTAACACATTATTGACTGGTGATGTATTAAAACATCTTTTGTTGGCCAAACATTATTGACCAGAGATGATTTAGTATTCACCTTCATAACAAATCACTGGCCACAGGTGTTAGTTTCTGCGAAAATTCCCTGGTTAATAATGTGTTAAATTTAGGACTTTAATCCATTTTGAGTTTATTTTCGTATACTATGTGAGAACATTAGAACATTTTCTAATTTCATTGATTTATATGAATCTGTCCTGTTTGCCCAGCATCACGTATTGAAGAGACTGTCTTTTTCCCTACTGGATGTTTTTGCCTCCTTTGTCATAGATCAACTGGCTACAAGTGTGTGAGTTATTGCTGGGCTCTCTATCCTATTCCACTGACCTATATGTCTGTTTTTGGGCCAATACCATACTGGATTTTGTGGGTTTTTTAATATTTGTTTATGGCTGCGTCAGGTCTTAGTTGCAGCAGGCAGGGTCTTTTGGTGGCTCACGGGCTCCAGAGGGCGTGGGCGCTGTAGTTGCCTCACACAGCCTTAGTTGCCCCTCACATGTGGGATCTTAGTTCCCACACTAGGGGTCTTATTTATTGTCGCAGCCTTTTCTTTTCCACCTAGGAAAGACCCTGTAACATGGTTTTTAGGGTGGGTTTAGTATTGATTAGCTTTTAGTTTTTACTTGTCTGACAAGTTCTTTACATGTCCTTCCATTCTAGATGGGCTTCTCTCCTACCTCTAGTTGGTAAAGAATCCGCCTGCAATGCAGGAGATGCTGGTTGGATTCCTGGGTTGGAAAGATCCTCTGGAGAAGGGAAAGGCTACCCACTCCAGTATTCTTGGGCTTCCTTTGTGGCTCAGCTGATAAAGAATCCACCTGCAATGTGGGAGAGCTGGATTTCATCCCTGAGTTGGGAAGATCTCCTGGAGAAGGGAACAGCTACCCACTCCAGTATTCTGGCCTGGAGAATTCTATGGACTGTATAGTCCATGGGGTCACAAAAAGTCAGACACAACTGGGCGACTTTCACTTTTCACTTTTGTTTATGACTCTTTTTCTCTGCATCCCTTTAGAATTTTCTTTTTAGCTTCTGCCATCTTAATTATGATATATGTTGGCATGGATCTCTTTGGGTTCATCTTTTCTGGGGCCCTCTATACTTCCTCTACCTGGATATCCGTTTCCTTCTTCAGGTTCAGGATGTTTTCACCCGTAATTTCACCGAATACATTTTTGACCCTTTTCTGTCTCTTCTTCTTTTGGGATCTCTGTTATGTAAATGTTGGTACAATTGATGTTGTCCCAGAGGTCCCTTAAACAGTTCTTATTTTTAAAATTTGTTTTGCCTTTTTCTGATTGGATGATTTCCATTATTCTATCTTCCAGATTACTTATGCATTCTTCTGTATCACGTAGTCTCCTGTTAGCTCCTTCTAGTGTTTTTTTGTTATAGTTATTGTAATCTTCAGATTTGACCAGATTTTCTTTTTATATTTTGTAATTACTTACTAAAATTATCACTATGTTCATCTATTCTTTTCCCTATATTAATTAGTATTCTTATTACTAAGTCTTTGAACTTTTTTTCTTTTAAATTATTTATCTCTGTTTCATTAGTTGTTTTTCTTGTTCTTGCTTTTGAAACAAATCCCTCTGTCCTCTCATTTTGATTAAATGTCTCTGTCTCCATGGAATTAGGTGAGACAGTTACCTATCCTGGTCTTGTGTGAGAGCAACCCTGTGCCCAGTGGCTTTTCTGGGAGAGCTGGGTCTGACACGCGTGCATGTGTGGAAAGTCGCTCAGTAGCGTCTGACTCTTTGCAACTCTATGGTCTGTAGCCTGCCAGGTTTCTCTGTCCATGAGATTCTCCAGGCAAGAATACTGAGTGGGTTGCCATGCCCTCCTCCAGGGGGTCTTCCCAGCCCAGGGGTGGAACCCAAGTCTGTTGTCTCCCGCACTGGCAGGCTGGTTCTCCCCACTGGCGCCACCTGGTGGAAGCCTGAGCACAAGTCATCACCCCCAGGGTGTGCGGGCCGTTATCACCTTGACAGGAAGTGAGGCTAGAAACTAGAGGCTCGGGCTGGAGCCTGGTGTGAGCTGGGGCATCTCTTCTGTCACAGTGACCAGCACATCCCTTTCGGGTGTGGGTCAGGCCCCACGCTGCTGGAGCAGCAGTCCTGAGCATCAGGCCCCAGCTGTCTGCCCCCTCTGTGTGTGCGCTCCCTGCTCCCCGCATTGGCACCTTTGTCCTAAAGGGGAGCAGTGCTGGGCAAGAGGGGCTGGCGCGTCCCTGCACCAGTCAGAGTTCCTGTTCCCTCCCTCTCTCCTGCCTCCGGAAGCACCAAACATGGCTTCCCTCACCTGTCCAGGGGCTGGCGGGGTCTCAGCTGGCTCTGTCCCCCACAGCCCTGCGGTCCCCTCAGCCGGGGCAGCCTCCGCCCTAGTGTGGAGCTGTGCCACGGGGCAAGAGGGGCCGGGCAGATGCTCAGCTCGGGCTGCGGCCCCACTGGGACATTTCAGAGAAGCTGGCCAGAGTCCCAGACAGCTTTAATCTGTTTCTTCTACCTTGGTTTTGGAAATCAGCAGGTGTGTGCACCCTTCAGGAGCAGTCTAGGTTTCCTACAGCCCTGCTGTCTGCCCCACTGGTTCCAAACTAGTTTAGGGGACTCATTCTCCCAGGGTCAGGCCCCCAAGCCTGGGATGCCCGGTATCCCCAGGGGATATCTCCACGGTCTTGTAATCCCCCTCCTCTTCTGTGTCCCCTCCCAGGGGTGCAGATCACCACCTGATCACTTTTCTTCCCTTCCTGCCTGATTCCGTGTGAATCTTTCTTACAGCCTCGGTGGTATGTGTCCTTCACTGCTCTCCAGTTTTTCAGTGAGAACTGCTCCACCTCACATGCATTTTTGATGTGTTCAAAGGGGTAGGCAAGATTGTGTTCTTCTGTTCCACCATCTTGATCTCCTCCAACTTCATTTTTTAAGGATAGTCTTTCTGCAAATAGAATTCTTGGTTGGCAGTTTTTCTTCTAGTTCTTTAAATATGCCACTCCAGGGCTTCCCTGGTGGCTCAGGGATAAAGAATCACCTGCCAGTACAGGAGATGCAGCTTCCATCCTTGGGTCGGGAAGATCCCCAGGAGAAGAAAATGGCTACCCACTCCAGTATTCTTTTTTTTTTTTAATTTATTTTTATTAGTTGGAGGCTAATTACTTTACAATGTTGTAAAGTAATGGTTTTTGCCATACATTGACATGAATCAGCCATGGATTTACATGTATTTCCCATCCAGATCCCCCCTCCCACCTCCCTCTCCACCCGATCCCTCTGGGTCTTCCCAGTGCACCAGGCCCGAGCACTTGTCTCATGCATCCAACCTGGGCTGGTGATCTGTTTCACCCTAGATAATATACATGTTTTGATGCTGTTCTCTTGAAACATCCCACCCTAGCCTTCTCCCACAGAGTCCAAAAGTCTGTTCTGTACATCTGTGTCTCTTTTTCTGTTTTGCATATAGGGTTATCGTTACCATCTTTCTAAATTCCATATATATATGTGTTAGTATACTGTAATGGTCTTTATCTTTCTGGCTTACTTCACTCTGTATAATGGGCTCCAGTTTCATCCATCTCATTAGAACTGGTTCAAATGAATTCTTTTTAATGGCTGAGTAATAGTCCATGGTGTATATGTACCACAGCTTCCTTATCCATTCATCTGCTGATGGGCATCTAGGTTGCTTCCATGTCCTGGCTGTTATAAACAGTGCTGCGATGAACATTGGGGTGCACGTGTCTCTTTCAGATCTGGTTTCCTCCACTCCAGTATTCTTGCCTGAGAAATCCCATGGACAGAGGAGCCCCAGTGGGCTACAGTCCATGGGGTCACAAAGAGTCAGACACAACAGTGTCTAAACAACAACAACCATATGCCACTCCACTGTCTTCTTCCATTGCTTCTGAGAAGCCAGTTGTTAATCGCACTGTCCCTTTGAGTCATTTTTCTCTTGCTGCTTTTTGACCTTTCCTTGTTCTTTCATGGGCTTTCCTGGTAGCTCTGACAGTAAAGTGTCTGCCTGCAATGCGGGAGACCCGGGTCGGATCTCTGGGTCGGGAGGATCCCTTGGAGAAGGAAATGGCAACCCACTCCTGTACTCCTGCCTAGAAAATTCCATTGACTGAGAAGCCTGGTAGGCTACAGTCCATGGGGTTGCAGAGAGTCGGACACGACTGAGTGACTTCTCTTTCACTTACTTTCTTTGTTCTTTTATGGTATATTTAGGGAGGGATCTCTTTGTGTTGATTTAACTTGGGATTCATTGATATTCTTGGATCTGCAGATTTAGTGATCTTTATGAAATCTGAAAGTTTGAGGGCTATTATTTCTTCAAAGGTTTTTTCTGTCCCTGTTTTTAACCTCCTTTTTTTCTGTGACTACCATTTCCTGTGTTGGTATACTTGACGTTGCCCATGGGTCCTGAGGCTCTGTTCATTTTTCTTCAATCTTTTTTTCTGTCTAGTATTCATGCTTGGGCGATTTTTACGATCTGTGTTCACGTTCATTGATTCTTCTACCATCTCACATCTACTGTTAAGATCATCTAGTGGGAGTTCCCTGGTGGTGCAGTGGTTAAGACCTGCACTCACACTACAGGGGGCACAGGTTTGATTCCCAGTTGGGGAGCTAAGATCCTGCATACTGTGCAGCATGGCTCAAAAGAAGAAAAGGATCCCTCCTGTTGTTCTTTTATGGCCATACCTACACCCCCACTTCCAACTCCTGAAAACTAGGAAGAAATGTTGTCCAATTCTATAATTGTCATTTCAAGAAAGTGATATAAGAGAAATCATATAGTATGTGAACATTAAAGACTGGCTTCTTTTACTTAGCACAATGCCTTTGAGATCTATCCCAGCTGTTGCATGTATCAAGAGTTCATTCCTGGGTGTCCCTGCTGGTCCAGTGGTTGAAAATATGCCTGTCAAAGCAGAGGACACAGGCTCAATCTCTTGTCCAGGAAGATTTCACACGCTGCAGGGCAACTAAGCCCAAGTGCCAAACTCCTGAAGCCTACACACCCTAGAACCTGTGCTCAGCAACCAGAGAAGCTGCTGTGATAAGCCTGCATACCGCAACTAGAGAGTCACCCCCAACCGCCACAACCAGAGAAAGCCTGAACAGAGCAATGAAGACCCAGCAAGCCAAAAATAAAGTAAGCAAATAACATTTAAAAGAAAGATTCCTTTCTTTTTGGAACCTTCCTACACTGTTGGTGGGAAAGTAAGTTGGTGCAACCACTATGGAAAACAGTATGAAAGCTCCTTAAGAAAACTAAAAATAGTTGCCATATGATCCAGCAATCCTATCTCTGCACATACCTCTGGCCAAAACTCTTAATTTAAAAAGATATATGCACCCCAGTGTTCATAGCAGCACTATTTACAACAGCTAAGACATGGAAGCAACCTAAGTGTCCACTGACAGATAAATGGATAAAGAGCATGTGATGTATATAATAATACATGTTACATGTATAGACACATATATACTGGAATACTGCTGCTGCTGCTGCTAAGTCGTCCCAGCCGTATCCGACTCTGTGCGACCCCATAGACGGCAGCCCACCAGGCTCCCCCGTCCCTGGGATTCTCCAGGCAAGAACACTGGAGTGGGTTGCCATTTCCTTCTCCAATGCATGAAAGGAGAAGTGAAAGTGAAGTCGCTCAGTCGTGTCTGACTCTTAGCGACCCCATGGACTGCAGCCTACCAGGCTCCTCCGTCCATGGGGTTCTCCAGGCGAGAGTACTGGAGTGGGGTGCCATTGCCTTCTCTGATACTGGAATACTACTCAGCCATAGAAGGAAACAACGCCATTTGCAACAACATGGAAGGACCTACAGATAGTCACACTGAGTGAAGTAATTCAGACAGAGAAAGACAAGCACCGTACAACATCACTCACAGGTGGCGTAGCAAATATGATACAAATGAGCTTATTCATAAAACAGAAACTGATTCACAGACATAGAAGACATGCTTATGGTTACTGAAGGGGAAACAGATAGTGAAAGTGTTAATTGCTCTGTTGTGGCCAATTCTTTGCAACCCCTGGGACTGTAGCCTGCCAGGCTCCTCTGTCCCTGGAATTCTCCAAGCAATAATACTGGAATGGGTAGCCATTCCCTTCTCTAGGGGATTTTCCTGACCCAGGGATGGAACCTGGGTCTCCTGCATGGCAGGAAGATAATTTACCATCTGAGCCATCAGGGAAGCACGAAAGAGGCATGAGGAGAGAGAAATTAGGAGTTTGGGGATTAGCAGGTACAAACTCCTATACATACAAACTACTACAGAAGGTCTTTCTTCTATGATATACACACAGGGAACTATGTATACATATACATATGTGTGTGTGTATATATATACACACATAGAGAACTATATTCAATATCCTATAATAAACAATAATGGAAAAGAATATATATCATATTCTATTATATATTATATATATATATAAATATATATATAAATCGAATCACTTTGCTGTATACCAGAAATTAACACAACATTATAAATAACTACAAGAAAAAATATAATTAAAAAAGAGTTTATTTCTGGGACTTCCCTTGTGGCCCAGTGGTTTAAGACTTCGCCTTCCAGTGCAGGGGGCGTAGGTTGGAGCCCTGTTTGGGGAACTAAGATCCCACATGCTATGTAGCATGGCCAACAAAAAAGAATGTATTCCTTTTTATTACTGAAGAGTGTTTCATGGTATGAGCGTACCACAGTGCTGTAGATTAAATTTTTGTGTTGCCATATGGAGAAACTTAACCCAATATAACAGTATTTAGAGGTGGGACTTTGGGGAAATTATTTGGTCGTGAAGGCAAGACACTTAAGAATGGGATTAACACCTTTATAAAGGCAATTCCAGGCTTTCCTGGTGGCTCAGCAGAAAAGAATCTGCCTGCCAGTGCAGGAGACACATGTTCAATCCCTGGATTGGGAAGATCCCCTGGAGAAGGAAATGGCAACCCACTCCAGTACTCTTGCCTGGGAAATCCCATGGACAGAGGACCCTCGTGGGCTACAGTCCATGGGATCGCAGAGTTGGACATGACTTAGTGACTTAACAACAACAACAAATGAAATTCCAGAATAGGAAGCAGGCTCTCATCAGACATCAGGTCTGCTGGAGCCTGGATCTTGGACTTCCCACTTTTGAAATGTGAGAAATAAGTTTCTGTTGTTTATAAGCCTGCCTGCCTATGGTAATTTGTTATAGCTTCCCAAACCGACTAACACACACAATTTGTTGAACCATCCATTCACCCACTAAAGAACATGTCGAATCATTTCTGGTTTTTGATTATTACAAATAAAGCTGCTATGAACATTCATGCATAAGTTTTTTTCTTCTTAAGATTTATTTGTTTATTTTTTATTTTACCTCTGGCTATGCTGGGTCTTGATGACTTTCTCTAGTTGCAATGAGCAGGGGCTACCCTTTAGCTGCAGCGTTGAGGGCTTCTCACTGCAGTGGCTTCTCTTGCGGTGGCTCCCAGACTCAAGAGCACAGGCTTACCGGTTGTGGCGCTGAGGCTTAGCTGCTCCGCGGCATGTGGTATCTTTTTGGACCAGGGATCAAACCTGTGTCCCCTGCATTGGCCGGCTGATTCTTAACCACATAGCCATCAGGCAAGCCCATGCACAGGTGTTTATGGGAACATACATTTTGATTTCTCTGGGATTTCTCGTTGTATGGTAATTGCACATTTAGTTTTATAAGAAATTCTACACTGTTTTCCAGAGTATGCGTGCCATTTTACATCCCCCCAGCAATGTGTAACTCAGTTTCTCTGTGTCCTTGCTAGCATTTGATATTGTCACTATTTTTTTGTAATTTTAGTGATTCTGGTAGGTGCGCAGTGAGATCTCATTGTGGTTTATTTATTTGGTTGCATCAGGTCTTAGTTACTGCGTGGGTTCTCTAGTTATGGCCCATGGGCTTAGGTGCCCTGCGGCCTGTGGGATCTTCCCACACCAGGGATCGAACCCATGTCCTCTGCATTGAAAGGCAGATTCTTTACCACTGGACTACCACGGACATCTCTCACTGTGGTTTTAATTTGCATTTCCTTAATGGCTAAAGATGTTCAATATCTTTCAGCGTGCTTATGTGAAATCTGTAGATCTTCTTCAGTGAGATGTCTGTTCCTGTTTTCTTCTCATTTTCTAATTGGATTGTTGGGTGGTTTTGGGTTTTGTTTTGCCTTTACTGTTGAATTTTGGGAGTCTTTATATATTCTAGAAAGCAGTCCTTTGTTGGATATATGGTTTGCAAATTTTTTTTTCAACTCTGTAGCTTACCTTTTCTTCCTCTTGACTGTCTTCCACAGAGCAGCAAGAGTTTTACATTTAAAAAAAAAAAAGATTTATTTGACTGCATGGGGTCTCAGTTGCAGTATGCAGAACCTTTGATCTTCTTTTGCGACATGTGGGATCTAGTTTCTGGACCAGGAATCGACCCTGGGCCTCCTGCATTGAGCCACTGAACCACCAGGGCCATAAAGAAGGGTGAGCACAGAAGAACCGATGTTTTACATTTTGTTGTCATTGTTCAGTTGCTAAGTTGTGTCCGACTCTTTGCAATGCAATGGACTGTAGCACTCCAGGTTTCCCTGTCCTTCACTATCTTCTGGAGTTCACTGAAACTCATGTCCACTGAATTGGTGATACTATCTAACCGTCTCATCCTCTGCCGCCCCCTTCTCCTTTTGCCTTCAGTCTTTCCCAGCATCAAGGTCTTTTCCAATGAATTGGTTCTTCGCATCAGGTGGCCAAAGTATTGGAGCTTCAGCATCAATCCTTCCAATGAATATTCAGGACTGATTTCCTTTAGGATTGACTGGTTTGATCTCCTTGCAGTCCAAGGGAGTCAAGAGTCTTCACCAACACCAAAGTTCAAAGGCATCAATTCTTCAGCACTCAGCTTTCTTTGTAGTCAAACTCTCACATCCATACATGACTACTGGAAAAACCATAGCTTTGACTAGATGGACCTTTGTCAGAAAAGTGATAGCTCTGCTTTTTAATATGCTGTCTAGGTTTGTCATAACTTTTTGTCCAAGGAAAAAGCGTCTTTTAATTTCATGGCTGCAGTCACTGCCCACAGTGATTTTGGAGCTCAAGAAAATAAAGCCTGTTACTGTTTCCATTTTTCCCCCATATATTTGCCATGAAGTGATGGGACCGGATACTATGATCTTAGTTTTTTTGAATGTTGAGTTTTTTAAACCAGCATTTTCACTCTCCTCTTTCAACTTCATCAGGAGGCTTTTTAGTTCCTCTTCACTTTCTGCCATTAGAGTGGTATCATCTGCATATCTGAGGTTATTGATATTTCTCCTTGCAATCTTGATTCCAGCTTGAGCTTCATCCAGCCCAGCATTTCACATGATGTACTCTGTATATAAGTTAAATAAGCAGGGTGACAATATACAGCCTTGAGATACTCCTTTCCCAGTTTTGAACCAGCTATTGTTCCATGTCCGGTTCTGTTACTTCTTGACCTTCATACAGGTTTCTCAAGAGGCAGGTTAGGTGGTCAGGTATTCCCATCTCTTTAAGAATTTTCCAGTTTGTCGTGATCCACACAAAGGCTTTAGCATAGTCAGTGAAGTGGAAGTAGATGTTTTGTCTGAAACTCTCTTGATGATCCAGTGGATGTTGGCAATTTGATCCCTGGTTCCTCTGCCTTTTCTAAATTCAGCTAGCACGTCTGGAAGTTCTCGGTTCACATACTGTTGTAGCCTAACTTGATGGATTTTTGGCAAAGCAATGAATGGTAGCTTGAACATTCTTTGGCATTGTCCTTCTTTGGGACTGGAATGAAAACTGACCTTTTCCAGTCCTGTGGCCACTGCTGAGTTTTCCAAATTTGCTGGCATATTGAGTGCAGCACATTCATAGCATCATCTTTTAGGATTTTAAACAGCTCAGCTGGAATTCCATCACCTCCACTAGCTTTGCTTGTAGTAATGCTTCCTAAGGCCCACTCAACTTCACATTCCAGGGTGCCTGGCTCTAGGTGAGTGATCACACTTTCATGGTTATCCAGGTCATTAAGACCTTTCTTGTATAGTTCTCCTGTGTACTCTTGCTACCTCTTCTTAAAATCTCTTCTGCTTCTGTTAGGTCTTTACCATTTCTGTCCTTTGTCATGCCCATCTTTACAGGAAACACTTCCTTGATCTCTCTGATTTTCTTGAAGAGATCTCTAGTCTGTCATTTGCTGTTTCCCCCTATTTCTTTGCACTGTTCATTTGAGGCTTTCTTATCTCTCCTTGCTTTTCTTTGGAACTCTGCATTCAGTTGGGTATATCTTCCCCTTTCTCCTTTGCCTTTCACTTCTCTTCTCAGCTGTTTGTAAGGCCTCCACAGACAACCACTTTGCCTTCTTGCATTTGTTTTTCTTGGGGATGATTTTGTTCACTACCTCCTGTACAGTGTTAGAAACCTCCATCCATAGTTTTTCAGGCCCTCTGTCTACCAGATCTAATCCTTTGATCTATTTGTCACTTACACTGTAAAATCATAAGGGATTTGATTTAGGTCATACCTGAAAGGCCTAGTGGTTTTCCTTACTTTCTTCAACTTAAGTCTGCATTTTGCAATAAGGAGCTGATGATCTGAGTCAGGTCTTGTTTTTTGCTGACTGTATAGAGCTTCTCTATTTTTGGTTGCAAAGAATATAATCAGCCTTATTTCCATATTGACCATCTGGTGATGTCCATGTGTAGAGTCATCTCTTGTGTTGTTGGAAGGTGTTTGCTATGACTAATGCATTCTCTGTTAGCCTTTGCCCTGCTTCATTTTGAACTCCAAGGCCAAACTTACCTGTTACTCCAGATATCTCCTGAGTTCCTACTTTTGTATTCCAGTCCTATGACGAAACAGACATCTTTTTTTTGGTGTTAGTTCTAGAAGGTCTTTTAGGTCATCATAGAACCATTCAACTTCAGCTTCTTCAGCATTAGTTGTTGGGGCAGAGACTTGGATTACTGTGATATTGAATGGTTTGCTTTGGAAACAAACCAAAATCGTTCTGTTGTTTTTGAGGTTGCACACGAGAACTGCATTTCGGACTCTTTGTTGACTATGAGGGCTACTTCATTTCTTCTAAGGGATTCTTGCGCACAGTAGTAGATATAATGGTCATCTGAATTAAAGTTGCCCATTCCCATCCATTTTAGTTCACTGATTCCTAAAATAACAATGTTCACTCTTGCCATGTCCTGTTTGACCACATCCAATTTGCCTTGATTCGTGGACCTAACATTCCAGGTTCCTATGCAATATTGCTCTTTACAGCATCGGACTTTGCTTCTATCACCAGTCACATCCACAACTGGGCGTGGTTTCCACTTTGGCTCATCCTCTTCATTCTTTCTGGAGCTATTTCACCACTCTTCTTCAGTAGCAGTAGCTACATTTTGATGAGGTCTAATTTGTCAGTTTTTCCTTTTATGGATTGTGCTTCTGATGTCATATCTATGGTTCCTTTACCTAGCCCTGGACATTAAAGATTCTCTGTTTTTCCCTAAAGTTTTATATTTTACATGATCCATTTTGAGTTAATTTTTGCATAACTTATGGGGATTTAGGGGCTTCCCAGGTGGTACTAGGGGTAAGGAATCTGCCTGCCAATGCAGGAGACGTAAGAGGTGCCAGTTAGATCCCTGGGTTGGGAAGAACCCCTGGAGTTGGAAATAAATGGCAACCTGCTACAGTATTCTTGCCTGGAGAATCCTATGGACAGAGGAACCAGATGGGCTACAGCCCATGGGGTCACAAGGAGTTGGTCATGATTTAGCGACTCAAGACACACACACACACACACATGATACTGTATTTTTAATTTTGGTTTTCATTTTTTGTTGAAAACTGGACATTTTAGCTAATATATTGTAGTAACTGTGGATTGACTCCCCCCTGAGGCTGATGTTACTGTTTCATTTTTAGTAAATAGCCTATACTCAACTTGTAGAAACTATCTTCTCCATGGTACGTAACCCATGATGTCTCTGCTCAGTTTAACTTATATTTTGTTTTTTGTAAAATAAAAACCTCCGAAGAGATTGCCCTTAGGTCTACATAGCATAGAAGTCAGGCAATGCCTGGTTAGAGGTTCTGCTCAAACATCTTGACATTTGCCTATAGGCCTGGGGGCAAGTGGGGAAGCCTATTCAAAATTCAGCCTGTTTTCAAGTCTATCCCAACTTCTAATACTTCCCAGTACAGAGCTTGAATCCTTGGGTCTCCTCTGTGTGTGCATGTGGCCTCCCATTCTCCCAGGGATGTGTGGAACCTCTTTGGTTCTTTTCCAGGAGTTTCTTGGTAAATTCTTCTAGAGTCTGCCACCCACCCCAAGCTTTCTCCTTTCACTTCCTATCAAGTTTGCTATTTTTACAAACAATGCCACTGAACAAGAGTTTTTCACCTTTCCCTCCAGAGCAAGCCCAACAATGAAACTGCTAGCTTTTAAAGACACCTTCACCCTGGTAACATTCTAAGCTAGGGATGAGGGAGAAAATGGAAACAGCTCCAGGCGAAATACTTAGTGTTCTTTCTGGAAGTTCAGCCATCTTTCCATAAACAGTTGCATCTCAATTTTATTTATTTTTTTATTTACTTGCCTTGAGTCAACTTTCAGAGCCCTGAAGTGGTTATCTTGACAATTTCACCCTGTTTTACAGTTGCCCGACACTTTGCCAGAAATATTCGGACACCCCTAAACCTCTGGGAACCCAGACTCCAACCTCCTCACTTCAGCCCCAGTGGATAAACCCGGCTTCTTAAGGTAGACCTCCCTCCACAGGTGAGGGAAGACTCAGAAGCTTTCGGGTCGAACTTGCAGGACCAGAACTCAGTACATAACTAGCAGCCTCCGACATCACCCCGCCCTGCAATCCAAGGCACCTGATTTTACCAGCAGACACTCACGATTGCAGATGAGTCCTAGCCTCTCCCTCCTCCATCAGAGCTCATGAGGAATGTCAACTTTCACATAGTTCAATGGGCCCGATCACTGCTCAAGTTGCCCGATTAACCTTGAACTTTTCCAGGGACCAAAGTAGGGAGGGTGTGACTAGGACAGTAGGCGGGGCTTGTGGGCTCAGCTCTGGTCTCGTTTCTCTCAACTGACCCCCAAGTGCTAGACTCCACGCCACCACCGCATTCCCTGCATGGAGGGGATCTAAGTAAGTGGGCTGACTCCAGGCCTCCACAACTATAACATTTATCATCTGTCTCTGCTGCTGACTAATGTAAGTCGCTCAGTCGTGTCTGACTCTTTGTGACTCCACGGACTGTAACCAGATAGGTTCCTCTGTCCATGGAATTCACCAGGCAAGAATCCTGGAGTGGGTAGCCATTCCCTTCTCCAGGGAATATTCCTGACCCAGGGATTGAACCTGGGTCTCCCACACTGCAGGCAGATGCTATAGGCTCCACAGATTTTGATTCACTGAATCTTCACAACTCTAGGAAGTAAACGCTATTACTCCCCACTTTTACAGATGAAAAAATGGAGGCAGAGAGTATAAATTAAATTTGCCCAAGGCTTTCCAAGAGAAAAGTTGGCAGTGCCAGAATTTGAACCCAGACAATCCAATTCCTGATCCTAAACCCAAACTCCTAAACACGAGGTCCTATTGCCTCCCCACATGCTACTATCTGTTCACAATCTGGTCACTGTGACTGCTGGCACTAGAACAGTGCTTTTATTTTTTTTTTTTCCATTTATTTTTATTAGTTGGAGGCTAATTACTTTATAATATTGTAGTGCTTTTAAAATAGCAGGCTGCCTTCCTTGAAGTTGGCCATGCAATCGATTTAGTGGTTAAGCCCAGTTTTTCAATTAGATAGAAGAAACTAAAAATGTTAATTAGCAATGCATGTCCTATGTGATAAGCATGGTTCTCATTCCATGAAATGTGTTATATACACTTTCTTTGCAGATCAGTTCTCATCAGATGATAGGAACCTACTACAAGGGCAATACCGCTGTTGACAAAGACTAGAGCTTGGAGGAGATCTCTCTGCTTTGCTAGTTCTCACCTACCAAACCAGAGGTCACCTACCAAACCAGAGGTGACCCACCAGCCTCGCTCTTGGACACGACCCCCCTCCCCCACACTTCATTATAATGTTTACGGAGCACCATATACTGTTCCATTGTTAACCTGCTTCGTCCTCACTGTATTCAAGTGGCTACTGTTATCCTTACTTTACAGATGGGAAATGGACACAGGTTAAGCCATTCAGATTAAGTTACATGGCCCGTTGTGAATTGAGGCCAGAGCTCAGACCTGCCACGCTGACTCAGAACACCCTGCATGGACTAGACGGCGGTAAGACATCTCCCTACAGAGACTGCGGGGTCACCCCGGCAGCAGCCTGGAGGCATCTTGTCCTCCAGTGGGAAGACAGATCCCTGTGGGACCCCATTCTCCACCCATCATAAGCCAGGGCCCTAAAAAAAAAAAAAAAAATAAGCCAGGGCCCTGGGAGCAGTCTCTGCCCTCTGCCTGGAATGCCCCAGGCCAGCACTCGCCGCTCTGTGTGTGACTTCAAAGTGTACCTCTTTTCAAGAGGCCTCCTGTGATCACCGCAGCTGAGGCATCACAGCCCTCATCCTCTGTCCCAAGAACCCTTACCTCATCCCTAGCTGCCATTACATCAGAAATATATTTCTGTGTTTATGCACTGTCTCCCCCACCAGAAGGAAGCACCCAGAGGGCAAGCATTTTGTCTGTGGGCTGCTGCGCCTCTAGTTCCTAGATGGACGACAGCGCTTAAGAACCCCAGAAAGACGTGTTATTGGGTGAGCAAGAGTCTGGAGTAAAGAGGGTGAGTAACATGAAAAGCAAAACCTCATCTCCTTACCCCCTGGACAAGGCCCTAGCAACTTGCCGTCTGTTCTTGCAATGGTCAGATCACCGCTGTTCATCCACCAGCAACACCTAGCGCGGTATAAGCGGTTCGGGGCCTACAGAGGGGAAACAGATGGGCAGGGAGGGTTTGTTCAAGACAGGAAATAAGTTCACAAGCTGGACCCGACTCCGCAGTGCACCTTGGGTCTGTGCATTCACTCTGCTTCTCCCAAAATCTGCAGAGATGGTCCTGTGTGTCTGAGACTCACCGACAAGGAGATGCTTATAAAGCACCATCTCTAATGGACTTGTGGAACTGGGTCGATGTCAGATTTTACAGATGATAAGAGAAGGAAGATGCAGGCTGTTATTCTCCAAGGGCTTCTGCACGTGATGGAGAGAGAACGCCACACCCGAACCTCCGAGTCCGAGGAGGTAGCAGCGAGTGGCAGAAGGCATGGCGAGTTGTGCTCCACCCACTAGAGAGAGAAGGCAGGGCCAGGCGAGGGCGGGGGAGACGAGAGCCCGCTGAGGGGTCCCGTTCCCACCGGGGCACCTGGAGGCTGACCCCCTCACTGCCTGGCACCTGCGGGGGATTGAGGGAGGGAAGACCCATAGAGCCCCAGCCTCCCGGGAAAAGGGAAGAATTCACATCAATGAACACCCTGCCCTTTATAAATAACTACAGGTTAACTGCGGAGAATGCCTTTCCTGACAAAGCAGGCCTGGCCTGTGTGGTAGCTCTGTTCCAGGGAGTCAGGGCTGGCCCTGGTACCGCGGGCTGAGACCACACCAAGAGCGCGTGAACCGAGAAGGGTGTCTGTAAACCCCCTCCCCATTCACACGCTCCTACTGCCCTGTATCTCCTCCTTCTTCCGGGCAGGAGTTGGGTCAGGTCTGCGCGCACTTGTGAGTCCAGCACATTAAGGTTCTGTACTCTTGGGGAGAAGACCTGGGTGCTTAGCGGAGCCAGCCTGGTAGGAAATAGTGCCCGCCCCTCATCCTGACGACAGGTGACACTTAAGAACAGCTTGCAAAACATCCCCACTGACTTATCATGTATGTTCTCCCCTCAGAAAACACCCAGCAGACAGGAGGAAATGGAGACACAGCGAATAAATTCAGATGTTTTATTCTGGAAAGCACATGTGCACAGAGTTTCAACACAGAAAATTAACCTGGGAGTGAATGCCGGAACAGATCGGCTACCGACCACCATGCAGCAAGGTGAGTGACACGGACCCGCTGGCCCTCGGAACCCCACAGTGCCTGCAGGAGGGTGAAAAACCAGGAGGCTGAACCCCTACACACTGCCCAAGAGAACGCAACAGAAGTGGCAGGTTCCTAATGACGAGAAAAACTTACAAATAGAATCAAAACTGATTCAAGTCATACAGTGAAAGGACAAAAGGAAAAGGGAAAGAGATCAATATGATCTGAAACAACTGTTTTAATAGTAAGTTGCTGACCTTTTGTTGGACTCCAGTCCAAGATGCCTGAGGACGGGCCAGTGCTTCTGCACGGGGTCGCCCCTGGAGGGGAGACAGGCCCTGTCTACGACCCTCTGCTCATCCTGAGGGCCCCGCCCGCCCCGTGAGGGACACGGAGGACAGGGCCTGGTCTGTCAGTGCCCGGATAGTAACGGGTCCTCTGGACTTGCTGAGCGTCGGCGGACCCAGCACCCTTGGCATCCCCAGCCTTCCTCTGTACATCTGACTGGGCTTCTGTAAGATCTGAGATCACCTGCGAGAGGAGAATGCTGGGTTTCAAAGAGTGTGTCCTGGCCTCGTGACAAGTCATACTGTCCAGGCATTTTGGCACTTTCTTTCCTTGTGCCTAACAGAGTCCCTCCTCCCCTGCCAGCAGATGCCAGCCAGTCCCTGTAATTAACACAAGGGTCATTAATATTAGCAACAAGCTGGACCCAACGAACCAGTGAAACTGACTTTTTTCACCTGTCTTCCTTTTATATTACTCTGCCAGTTAATAATCTATTCCTGTAACTCTACTTCCTTGGGATTTTATTAATTCAGTAGCAGCTTCATCTAAAATCTGTTGGTCTTAATGATACTGATGTTTCTAAAGGCCAAGCAAATGGCTCTTTCTCAATCTTGTCTCGTAAGAGTCTCAAAGTCTCTAAAGAGAAAACTAAATTAACTGATTAGCTATGCATCAGGTAAGCAACTCACATCATTAAAAAAAAAACCAGATAGACAAGTCTGATTACTGTGCTTGAAATGTACTAAAAGAAAAAAAAAAAGTATTAACATATCAAGTTACTATGATGATTATTTTAATAACCTTCAGTAAAAGCCCACAAATGTTTTCCATTCAAGAATGCCTGGGATTTAAAAAACAAACAAACAAACAAAAAAAAACCTGGGGATAAAATGTTCTAGGCCAATATATTTCAGACTGCAGGGCTGGTTCTAATTTAGAACTGACTACAGACCTGGAGTTAAGGGATAGAAGTGCTGACAGTCACACCCAAGACTGTTAACTGCCCTTTTGCTCTATCACTGCGTCGGAGAACTTTCAGAAATCATTAATGACTGTGAGTTAGTAAGGCAAAAAGCTGTGAAGAAAAATGGTAATAAGAACACAAGTGATAAAGGGCTAGAAAAGATGCACAACCGTTTTAAAATGAAGATGGCTTGGAAGGAAAAAGGGATAAAAGAATTAGATCATCCGAATGTTATAAGAAAAAAAAATGCTTTTGGTTTTCCTGATAAATGGCAAATCAGAATCATTTTCCCTCAGATTTCACAGCCAATGTTTTCTTAATGTTGTATCTTCAAGTTGCCATTTCCTTCCAAGTATGTTAACTGCATAAAAATGAAACCCCGGGAAACACCCGGGAAAGAAAAATCTTCTCCCTTCTCAAAGAAAACGAGAGACCCTTTCATGACTATTAGACCGAACCATCGCCCTCTCCTTCCCATACTGTCACTTGCATTTCAGAGAAGAGAACGGCTAGAGCCTCTTGTGCTTCATTTTTGAAGCCCTCTGGAGCAAGGAAGCTGTTTCAACTTTTGTAACGGAGGTAAGGGACAACAGAGAAGAAAAAGGACAGTGGAACACTCTGAGCCAGCTCAACTCAAACAGGACCAAGCTCCTCGCTGTCCATGTGGAAAATGAAACTTTGATCTTTACCAAGTAAGTGACTTTTAAATATTTAACTTTTTACTCAAGATAAAAGCACGAATCTCTCCTAACTAGAGTAGTATTAAAATGTGACTATTTTTTCTTCAAAGGGGAAAAGAGGTGGATTAAAAAAAAAAGGTCTGTCTCCTTGCAAGCAAAACAGAGAAAAAGGTATTATTGTTGTTACTATAATTATTAAGCCACAGACACATAAAATCCACAAACTGGATTGGGGTGGCTTTGGAAATGCAGTATCATATCAAAGGGGCAGACTGTTTTGAACATTCTGTACAGATCGGGCTGAACAAGAACCAAAGCAAACCTCCCCCACAGCGGTGACACGCCTCGGGCCCCGGGAGAGACAGCACAGCCTGCCCCGGCAGCGAGGTTGCGAATCCTCTTGGGCACCGCGTGGGTCATCCCGCCGAGTCTGCAGGTGAGGCTGAAGGGTTCTGGCGGCACCCAGTGCGAAGCACGTGCATCACTGGACCAATTTCTGAATGGACTTTTATAAATATATACAAATCAGTTACAGGCACTTGAAATGTCTTTGGCTGGAATAACCCAACATTGCAAGATAATGTATTCACAGAGTGTCCAGGCCCAGGCTGGCTTCAGCAGGCGATGATTATGGTTCTTTCGGTCTCTCTTGGCAAACGGCAGCTGTGGGATTAGGCGTCTGCCAAAGCCACCTAGGAGAGAGCAAGACGGCCAACAGGTCACGCAGCAACGCCCAGGTAACTCAGCCCCATCAGCTCTCCTACTGAGGCCCTGGGCCCAGCCCCAAACCCAGGGAGTCACACGCATGCATCTGCCAGACAGGGGAATGATTAAAGCGCTAAAAAGATCAAGCTCATCTAGGAGGTAATGAATAGAAGTCGGCTGATCTCAGGAAGCTCCGTGCTGAGATGGGCCAAGTGTCAGCACCCTGGGAGGTGACCAGCACGCTGACCCACGCGGAAGGCGGCAGCCCTCGAGGTTAGCTGTTCTCCAGCGGAGAACTGTTTTTAATACATAATTTTTTTAAGTAGTTTTTTTTTAAATTATTTTATTTGGCTGGACCAGGGCTCAGTGGCAGCATGTGGGATCTAGTTCCCTGATCAGGGATCGAACCCAGACCCCCTGCACTGGGAGTGCAGTCTTAGCCACTGGACCACCAGGGAAGTCCCTACTACATAATTTGTTAACGATCTAATTTTCATTTTGCTTGTTTTGTTTTTTTGGCCACACGGTGTAGCATGTGGGGTCTTAGTTCCCCGACCAGAACACTGGAAGGACAGAGTCCCAGCCACTGGACCCAGGGAAGTCCCTCCAGTGGAGATATGAGAACGTTTTTTTCCCACCAAAGACGGGTATATGGTTGAAAATGCAACACCATGTTATAGGCTGAGGGGCAATGGCTGCTGATAGACAGGAACTAATTTCCCCAGAGAAAAGGAATCACCCACAGTAAGTGGAAATAGGACTAACTGGGACTTTACCCAGAGACCTCCAGAGCAGTCCCGGGCCAGACCCCACCCACCGCTCACCTTCTCGGGACAGAATTCAGGATTGCTCTGACGCAGTTTGCTGGGTCTGCCTTTGATAACCGCGTAGCAAAACATCGTTATCACCATCACGAAGAGGAAGTAACTGGTGTGCATGAGGTGCAAGTTTATTAACGAGCGGTCATCCTAAACAGAGAGAGCCAACCAGAGATGTCCGCACTGAGTCACTGAGATTTTAAGGCTGGCTTCCTGAAATCAGGGGGCATAACCTCTAGGCTTGCCTCAACGTTCCTTCTCACGTGAGAACCGAAGGTTCTCCTCCTATCTTCTCAAGGAGGAAAGCTGGAGCTCACGGTGTTCCAGATACCCACCCACACCCTCCCTTCCTAAACCGGTACTCTGCTCAAATTCCCCCCGGAGCCTTTAACCCCTGCCCTTCCCTTTCTTTTTGTTCTCACAGCCCTCAAGCTGCACGGCTGACCCCCCAAGTCTGTGTTCCTAACCCCTAGCTACTCCTCCTCAGAGAGGCTGCAGCCGTTCCCCACGTGGATGAGCCCCTGGCTGGAAACGCCAGCCGTGACTCATGCCTTTGATCCCCCCAGGCGCCCGGCCATAGGCCCGGCCAGCTGTTGAGATCCCAGCCAGGCCTCCACTCCTGTTCCTCCTCACAGCTCCAGGCCTCAGGCTCCCTCCCATTTCGTGTATCGGGGGGTAGACCAGTCTTCCTGACACACTGCTTTACAAACTCCCTACAGCCCAGATGCAGGCCGCGCTGGCCTGCTTCTCCAGGGAGACCGAACGCCTCAGTGGGGCCCCGAGGGCCTCGGGAACCGGCCCCCGCCCACCACACAGTCTCGGCTCCACTGCGCGCTCCTGCAGGCCCTGCTGTTCCAATGCCCACAACTCGATACAAGTGAGACATAAGGAAAGAGAGGGACCGGCAAAAAGAGAAGAAATCCACCTGGCAGGTACTGACAGAAGAGAAGAACATTCACAAAAATTCAGTGCAGTCTTTTAAAAGTGGGCTCCAGTCTGAGGAGCAAACAAAATCAGCAAATCACCCACCAGCTCAGAGGACAGGGCCTTCCCTCTGTCTTCTCTTTGTAAAGTCAAAGCCCATCCAGGCATCAATATTTAGCTAGAGTCCCCTCTTCCTATTTTTGTCTGCCTCTCTGAATCCCACACTATGTACTGCTCCTGCCGCCACTAACCACAGATGCTTCAGCGAGGGGTGTGTGCAAGAGGAAGGCTGGCCAGCCTCTCCTGCAGCCCCTCTGAGTTAGCACACAGCTGCAATCAATACGTAACTGCTGTTGGACAAAGTGGAAAATGAAGAACAGAAGCAAAGGGGCGGCATGTCTCGGCAAGTCTCCAGCTCCCCCAGCCTGGTCTCCCCACCCGGCGGTACATCGAGAACGGCAGGAGCTAAGCTAACCCAAGGACGGAGGTAAGTGGGGTCTGCTCTAATGGTTCCTGGACACACACGGACACACAGGATTCTTCTCACTTACGTCTGGAACAATAACTGTAAGCTTGGGGTTTAAAGCATGGTAGACTTTTCCAATGGCCCCCTTGTAACACCAGAAAGGGTTGTAGTCTTGAGCGTATTTTGTGTTGGCATCCCTGGCCGTGGTGAAGATCTTATACCAGAGCGTGGCATTGCTGTAGGTGTCAGGAACACAGTGCGGCGGCTGTCTGCAGGAGAAGGGGGCGAGACACGGCGCTGAGCAGGCCTCATGTGGGGAAGGAGAAATCGGAGACAGCCATATTTTCTTGAGATAAGGCCTATTATGTTTTTGGTTTAGTGACTTTTTTAAAATTAATGAACACAACAGAATAAGAACTAGGCATTGATACTTGAGAGTTTGGGTGTTAGAATTTTGCTTTCAGAATTCAATCCTAGGTCCTCTCACCAGAAAGGAGTCACTCCTTTTAAGCCCATTTTCTCAAATAAGCTAAACTTTGTCACCACTGGAAGTTTTCCATACAAACTTCTCTATCAGCTGTTACAACCAACAGCAAATAATGCTGAACTTGGCCTACAAACCTCCAAACATCTAAAACAGATTAATCCCAGGACAATTATTTGAAAAAGACCCACCCTAACATCCTTAAATAGGCTCTGCCTTGTGTATTTCACGTATTTATAGATCATTACCTCCTTTACAGAGAAAGCAGAGGCAAGAACAGCCTTAAAGGCAAAGCTGTTAACACTGACAGGTGCTCAAAAAAAAAAAAATGAAGCAGAAGTTTCAGCAACAGGAACTGTTTCATGGAAAATAAGGTTCAATTTATACTATCAATTTAAAAAATAACTCTTCCTGGATAATGGAGATGAACAAAATACTGTTCAGAAGTCGTCATTATGGGTCATTATGGTCACAGGATCAGCTCTTACACATCTTTCCTGTGGCTTCTGCTACCAACAGGAAAGGAAGTCTAAAACCTGCAAACACAACCAGATGCTTTTATGACGTTACTGAAAGACTAACCCTCTGATATTTATGTGCAGAAGTTTTACCTCAGAAAAGCAAGTTAAACTGAAATAATCCTATAGACAAGTCCCAGCGATGACAATTCTGCAAGGTAACGTGACGCCAGCTGTCTTGAGAATTTGCTGCTAAAGCATTCTAGTCAAGTTCACGGTAAACAGCCTCTCACATACGTCCATGGGGGTCAGGGAGCACTTACACGGTGACGGGGAACACGCCGGGGTGAGCTGTGAGGGTCATGCAGGCTGTGAACACCACCTGTTCACAATGCCCGTGAAGGGCACAGTCGTCCGAGCTCCAGGATGTGGGCAGGGTGAAGGTAATATTTATCTCCTCCTGGGCTTCCCTGCCTGGAAAAAAAATCAGTGTTTTGGTAAATAAGGCAAGAAATCTTCCATTTATGATTCTCTGGGATTTGACTGAATCCTGAAATCAAACCCACCCAGGAATCCCATCAACCCAGAGAGGTGGGACCCCTGCCTTTGCGGGGGGTTCAGGAATAACAGTGGTTGTTCCGAGCCAGACTCTGAGGCCTGCTGAGCCGGCAGACCCACGATGCGGCAGACACAGCCAGGCCGCTCTCAGCCGCCGCCTGGAGAGGCCACGCCCGAGGGCGACGGCTGGGGCTGTGTGAGTCCTCACCACGCGCACAGTGCGGGAACAGCGCTCAGCACTGCCACTCTGCTTCTGTATGTGTTACTTCACTTGGTGGCCACCATCCCGTGAACAAGCCCAAAGAAGTGTTACTGTAACCCTTTCACATATGAGCAGACTGAGGGTCAGCAGGTCAGACTTAAGAAAGGTCATGGGACAGGTGAGCGATAAAGTGCAAATGAATACCAAGGTATTAAACATCACAGCAAAAGAAAAAGGTCCACCCGCTACATGGAAAACCCAGATGTTGCCCTTACCGCCTTACATGGGAACACCTCTCATCAGGAGGAGCCAGGAGGGGGCTGCCAGGTACTCCCCAGTTCCTTTAAGGACTTTCAAAGGTTCTTGGTAACCAAAGACGATTCCTCTGAGGCCCAAGTCTCTGGCACAAAGCCCGTCCTGATCATTCCAGCTTCCACTACTTCAACTTCCTCCTGATTCACCTATGGTCTGTCCTGGGTTTGGTACTAGTCCGAGGGCAGCGCTCAATGTTCTACAGATGTTTAATATTATTTAACAAGCATTTATACGGCATTTCCTGTCTGCCAGGAACTACTCTTAAGTGCTTGATGAATATTAACTTACGTTATGCTTGTCTCTTTCATATGCCAAAATTGCAAAGGGAAGAGACCAGATCTTTGGCTTTTTCTAATTCCTAGCATTCAGCCCAGTGCATTCAAAAAAAAAACTTAAGACTTAACAGCAATATCTGTAGTATGTACAAAACTCCAACATGATGAGCCAGAATTTAGACAATCTGTGTTTAACAGACTCACAGATACAGAGAACAGACTTATGGTTGCCTCTGCTGATCCCAAACTCCCAATCCTTCCCTCCCCTCCAGCAAACTATTATACAGAATTGATAGACAACAAGGTCTTACTGCACAGGGAACTGTATTCGCTACTCTGTGACAAACCACAATGGAAAAGAAATGATAAAGTGTGTATGTATAACTGAGTTACCTTGCTCTACAGCAGAAATTAACACGACATTGTAAATCAACTATACGTCAATAAAATTTAAAAAACACAAATAAAAAAATGTGCATTTAAGAATGTTAAGACCATAAATAGGCCTTATAGTTTCTTCCCAGTCTCCCACTCTTATAAGCTTTCATTGAGCACCAACTGCATACCAAGCACTTGAATAAGCGAAGATGCAGTAGAAATGGTTCTCCTCCCTGATTCTGTTTAGTTCAAAGTCAACAAAAGGGAAGACACATACAAAAACTAAGGAACAGTCTGAGGAGGAAAACCAGACACTCTAATACTCTGTGTTCTAACAGCTGTGGCCAGAGAAAGCCTGGGGGAGCTGGCTCCCACTCACGTACCCGAGAGCCCGACCTGATGCCCGAGGATGGTGGAATACAGATGCGTGACGTTTCGCGAGTACCCGCCAAAGGGTTTGAGTGGGTCCAGGGTGAGGGTGATGGCTACTGAGATGTTCACTGGGCCCGCATCCTCCAGGGCCTGTGGGGACTGCGTGGACGTCCTGGCCTGGCCGCTGGTCACTGTGCTTTCCAGAGCTGCGGTGTCGTTTGTGAGATGCTTTAACGTTTCATTCTCTGAGACACACAAGTCCAAGTCATTAAACCGCAGGAGAAAAGTATTCCAGTCCTTTGGCAAAACGAAAGAGAACAAGGGTGAGGCGTCTGCGAGTGCTGCCGGCGCAGTCACGGCCCTCCGCGTGGTGCCGCACACGGCCCGCTGCGCCTCAGTCAGTCCTTCAAACGACGGGAGGGCACAGCCTTCAGCTTCCTGCGCTGCCGTCACTGTGTGGGATTCCAAACACTCTCACATTCAAAATCTAAAATATGAACTCTCCATTGGCATGACCTATTAAATAAACTGACTTGAAACAACTCAGGAAAACATGTGAAGGAAAAAAAGTATATCACACTCACAGAAAATCATCTAGCCTCAAGACGACTTGAACAAAAGTAGTAAAACATTCAAAGTATTAAACTAAACTCATTCAGCAGTTACAATTAGCTATTTTTATTATTTTAATTCGAGGATAATTGCTTTACCACGCTGTGTTGGTTTCTGCCATACAACAGTGTGAATGAGTCATAAGTACACATATGTCCCCGCCTTCCTAAACCTTCCTCTCACACCCCCAACCCTCTGGGTACAACTAGCTATTTTTTAAAAATTAAGGCTGCCTTAAAATATTTCCTTAAAAGGTCCCTTTTCTAAACCGAGCTCCTTCTCTCTTGAGAACATGAAACCGCAGTAAATACCCACTCTGATGTTAATACTTTCTCCCCCTCGTCATGGACCCTGGGTGCCACTTTAGGACAGAAACAATTTCAAAAGGGAGGAGAAAAGATGTTCTCAAGCTTCTCTTTATATCTATATTGATGGTTTAAACTATAAATAGTTTTAAAACTGATACCAACATAGTAAAGTACCCACCAGGGTGTTTTTTCATTTAAGCAGAAACCCAAAGATGAACTCAGGCTAGAATGGCAATAACAAATCAACCTAGGCTGTTCCACACAATTCCTTTCTTCCAAGTAACATTATCTACAGAAAGCTGCCAAATGTGAAGACAAACCAAATGACACAGCCAATAACTGTAATGTTAATTAAAAATACTATTTAAGTAATTCCCCAAGCGGTCAAGTCTACTTTTACAGCCCCAGTTTATCAGTATTGGGCGTTTAGTAAGAGGGCAACCAGCAATTTCAAATTACACTCTCTCTAACACCTAAAAACTCAGCAGACCATTCAAGAACATTAGAGCTGAGAATGAATATTCTAGTCTTGCCCCTTCATATTCCAGACATGAGCAAACTGAGGCCCAGAGCAAAGTGGGGACTGTCCAATTCCAGCTGAGGTGAAAGCAGGCAGAATCAGAACTAAGTTTTCTGGTTCACAGTCCCAAACTTTCCCTATATACCCAGGCTCCTTAACTGAAGATAAAATCCCTAAATTAAATCATAAAGTTCTGCAGCGTCCTGCAGCTCTGCTTTCCTGCAGAGTTCGAGTCCATTCTGAAGTTGGCCAAGGCCAATGTCAGGCCCCATTCTGCTTATCAAGGGCTAATTATCCACGCTACATCTTAACCTCTGGCCTTGGCTGAGCATTCAACATGGACTTGAGCTTGGAGGGAGAGGAATGCCAGGATGCTGCAGAACTTTGGTTGTGAGTAGAATGTTCATTTTCAGCCCTAAAGACTCAGGCAGGGTCAGAAAAGGGAGAACTAAGCCAGCCAGTAGGTCTCCTGGTAAGAAACTCTTTGGAAGGGTTTAGTGGGAGAAATAGCTCAAACTTGTTGCTCTGTGTCAGAGAAGGTGGTTCCTCTTGCCAAGATCATCGATAATCCAGAATGGCACAGAGTGAGCACCATCCCCACGCCACTGAGCAGAACTCTGCTCTCCATCCCGAGGCGCGCACACTGCGACAATCATGCAATCCCTACCCCACCCACATTCCCACCACGGAACACACCCAAGAAGGAAAAGGGCAGGAGAAGGCACTCAAAGAATCCACTAAAATGGAAACTAGTTTGTCCTAAAGGAAACTCATCCACCAGGAAATTCACCGTATCAGTGGTTTGGCATAATGTAAACTTATTAACAGGTATACTGTCATTTACCTCTATTAAACAAGATTATTAACTCTGTATTGTTTTCTGATATGCAAGAACATGCTTTTTTGGGGCGGGGAGGGGGGGGGGGCTCTGTGCTGCATGGCTTGTGGGATCTTAGTTCGACCACAGACTGAACCCAGGCCCTTGGCGGTAAAATCACTGAGTCATCCACTGGACCTCTAGGTAATTTCCAAAAACATATAAAATCTGTACTATGACCGTTCAAAAACTACTATATGCCTAGATTAACAATTAAAGAGCAATGCCCAAATAATTCATTTAAACTGACCAAAAAACAAAATCTATAAGGCAAGTTTGTAGATAACTAAAATTTTCCTTGATAAGAAGAAGAGAAATATATTTGGAAATAAGATCCTGCTTTCTTAGAATTCTTTCTTTCCAGTGAAAAGGCTTTCAGTACAGTATAAAACTCCATGACAATATATGGTTTTAAAATAAATGCTTAAGTTTTTTAAAATAGCAATTAGCTAATTTAATGTGAATAGCAAAAAGTTAGTTTTTGAACTTCTTGACACACACTTTACAAATATACTTCCTAAAACACATGCTTTGTTGCTGAAACAGTCTAACTAAAGCTGGTAGCATTATTTAAATCAATAACTATCTGACTAGGTTACTTCCTACCAAAGTGAGTCACTGCAAGATGGAAGGCCAAAAATTCTGAATATGACTCCTCACTGGGATAAATAAAAGTCACAAACCAAAGAAAGGTATGTGGAGAGCCAAAGAAAGGTATGTGGAGAGCCAAAAGGTGTTTTCCCACCCTACAAAGGTCCAGCCCATCTGAGAGGAGAGCTGAGAATTTACTGTACCTCTGCCATCTCTGGTGACTTGATCTCCTTGATCTTGAAGAAATAGCCCAAGGTCAGGAAAGCGATCGCCATGGCGCTGACGCTGATCATGAACACCACCAGGGGCGGCCGGCTGCTGATGTACAGCTTCAGGTTCTCCAGGGGGTTGATGCTGAACATTATTCTGATCAGCTCCACCTGAAAGGAGTTCATCAGAATCACTGACAGACTCGCTGAAGGAAAACCTATGACTCACATGTTTCTTTACTGGGGTTGGGGGGGGGTGAGGAGGTCACACGTTATTGAACCTGAGAACTGTTTGATCATAAATCCATTCAAAAAGACTAGAAGGGGAAAAAAACAAATATGAAATATTAACTGTTATTATTTCCAAATGGTAGGATTTTGAAAGACAGACATTCTTTTGGTTGGAATTTTCTAATTATTCTTTAAGGAACGTTTGCTACCTCCACATTACTTCAGAAATCAGGTAAGTAGGTCAGTGACACGACACAAATACATGCCAACATGTACAAAAATAAGCTGAGGATGCTCTCATTTCCCACCACTGAAGAGTGGAATTCTATTTATTCAACGTTCTGTCCTGTTCACCACACTCCTGCCCATTCCAGCACCTTGCAGAGAGTAGGCACCCAACAAATACTGAATTTTATCACTCCCCTGCTTGAATCCCTTCTGTGGCGTCCTACTGAGGCTTCCTGTCAAGGCCCACAGGGTGTCATGATCCAGAAACCCTGCCAGCCTCAGTAACTCCATTTTCACCAACATTCCCTCCCCCATTCACTGGGCACTGGCCACACTCATCTTTTCTCAGGAGCAGCGCGTCAATTTCTACAGGGAAGTCAGCTGAGACTTAGACAGGGATGACCCTGAACCTGCAGATCAGTCTGGGGAGTACTGCCGCTTTAACAATATTTGTCTTCCAGTCCACAAACCTGGGGTGTCTCTCCAATGATTTATGTTCTCTTTCATTTATTTCAGTATTTCGCAGTTTTCAAAGCACATATTTGCACTCCTTTTGCTAAACTTATTCCTAAGTATTTTACCCTTGGAATTTTTGAACATATCCTACCTGAAGGCTTTTACCTCTGCCTAGAGTCCCTTCCCCCTTAAATTTCCAGGCTTGCTCTTCTTCAAAAGTAGGTTTCTGCTCAGTAGTCAGCTTCTCAGAGAGCCCCTCCATTATCACCCTCCACCCCCAATCTCCCAGAACCCTGCCTCAATTCCTTCACGCTGTTCAGTTAAATTTTTACTTGTTTATAGTCTTATCATCCCTCCTTCTGACTCCATGAGAGCAGAGATGCTGCCCGTCTTGTTCACTGCTACGGCCCCGGCTCCTGGCCCCGAGAACAGCAGAGGCACATAATAAGTTCTTCTATGTATGATCAGGCTACAATACTAAAAACTATTTTTTAAATATGTGCCAGCTTTTAAAGTTGAGAGAGAAAAAGATGCATCAACAGCCCCTAAGAACAGAGAGCAGCCCCCTGCCACAAGCCAGGCTGTGCGCCTGTCTGTCTGCACAAGACTCTGACTCATCCTTCTGTTTTGAGACATAACCTGTTGACCCAGCCCACTGGCTTACCTGCTGTATACCATGCAACTGTATCACAGTCATCTCGGGTTCTTCCCACTGTGTCACTCACAAAGGACACCACAGCAGGCACAAGTGGTTCTAACACAAAGAGGTCACCAGTAGGCCCATCTGCAACCTGACTGTCAGACTCTCCCAGGAAGTCGTCCTAGTTTATATTCCTCTCCCCAGCCCCCCACCTGCAAGGAAAGCACTCGCTCCATTTCCCAACATTCATGCCAACATTTGATATTCTATGTGAAACTGTATCTCACCATTATTTTAAGTTACATCTCTCTGAAGAGTATCTTTCTACTTCTTTATCAGCCATATAGATTCTTCCTAGGTGACTGCCTGAATCTCTGGCCATTCACCAGTAGGATGTTTGTCTGTGTCTTATTAACATTCAAAAGTTTTTTGTTTTTGGATATTTTAGACACTGGACCTTTTTTTCCAATTTTTTCTAAACATTATATATAACTACTCCAAGTCTGTGGGTTTTCCTTAAATATGGCTTATGGTATTTTTGGCCCTATGACAGGTTCTTCATTTTTTTAATGGCTTTATTAAGATAAAATTTGCACACCATGTAATCTACTCATTTAAAATATACAATTCAGTTCACAGATTGGAAAACCATCACCATAGTCAATTTTAAAACATTTTCATCATGTTCTAAAGAAACCTCATATCCTCTAGCAGTAAATGTCTATTTGGGTCCACTTTCTTTTTCAACAGTTTTTTAAAATTTTCTCTTAATCATCTTGTTGGATTGATTCAAAGATAATTTATGCAGCTACCATTGACAGTATCCTTCTAAAAATGACATTTCCCCTTGTTACTAGTTTATACAACAGCAATAGACTTCTGTGTATTGATCTCAATTCCAGACACTTTGCTAAAATCTTTCAAATTCAAATTAGACTGTTTGTAGCTTCTCTTGACAGTAACTCCACAAGGAATAACAGTGTTTCTTTCCAATCCTTGTTTCATCTTCTTTTCTTTTTCTTACTTTGACTAGACCCTTCAGTGAAATGAACAGAAGCAGCAGTAATAGGAATCCTTGCCTCACTCCTGACTTTAAAGGAAATGCTTCTGACACTTCACTAATAAATACAGTATATGCCAAAGATTTCTGAAAGAAATTCCTCATCAGGTTAAGGAAGTACCCTCTATTTCAAGTTTGCAAAGAGAATTTCACTATAACTGTTACATTTTAATGAATGTTTTATCTGCAACCTCTGAACAATCAATTTTTCTCCTTTAATCTGTTAACATGAACTATGCTCTACTGATTTTTTTTCACGATTCATTTGCATTCCTTGAATAAATTTCATATAATCATGATCTTTTAAAACTATATTGCTGACTTATGGTTGCTAAATTTTACTCTGAATTTCCACATCTATTCACAAGTGAGATAATAAAAAATTATAAGCCAAAATCATTCTCTCCTTGACTATATATACTCCCTGACTAGTACAGTTAGGTCATTCTAATATCGTAGGATTAACTGACTGTGTTCACTCCTATTTTCTAGAACAACATATATAAGATATCTGCTTCTTTTTCTGGGAAGCTTGATAGAGTGAAAATCACTCAGTCGTGTCTGACTCTTTGCAACACCATGGATTATACAGCTCTATTCTATAGGCCAGAATACTGAAGTGAGGAGCCTTTCCCTTCCCCAGGGGATCTTCCCAACCCAGGGATCGAACCCAGGTCTCCCGTCTTGCAGGCGGATTCTTTACCAGCTGAGCCACAAGGGAAGCCCCAAAGTTTGATATACCTTGACCAAGAAAACATCTGGACTCAAGTTTCTTTTAGTTTTGTATTTTGATGGGCTATCTTAATTACTTATTCATGCTTTAAAAATAACTTTGACTTCCCTGGTGGTCCAGTGGTTGGAATCTGCCTGCCAATGAAGGGGACACAGGTTCGATCCCTGGTCTGGGAAGATTCCACATGCCTTGGGACAACAAAACCCATGTGCCGTAACTATTTGAGCCCATGTGCTGCAACTACTGAAGCCCTCACACCCTAGAGCCCCTGTTCTGAAACAAGAAGCCACCGCAGCAAGAAGCCCTCACACCAAAACTAGAGTAGCCTCTGCTCACTGCAATTAGAGAAAGCCTGCTCGTAGCAACAGAGACCCAGCACAGCCAAAAATAAATAATTTTTTTAAAAATCTATGTCTTCTATTTCTAGTAATTTTGATAAGACATATTATTTTAGGAAACTGCCCATGTTATATTGGTTTTTAACATTTCTGGCACAGTATTATCTTGTGATTTGTTCAATTTTTACTTGTAGTCCTGTTCTTTTTCATTACAAATGTTGTGATGTGTTTGTCTTCTTCTCTCTCCTTTTAATCAGTCTTACCAGAGCTATATTGTGTTTGTGTTTTCAAAGAAAAGCATTATTTGGGTTTATAGATTATACCTAGATAATTTCTTTTCTTTTTTTAGTAATTTCTACATTTAAAAAAAATTATTTTTCTGCACTGGCCTTCTTTGGGTTAGCTCAGCTTGATTTTTCTAACCTCTGCAGCTGGAATCTCATCTCAGATTTTTTTATTCTTTTTTAGTGGAAGCATTTCAAAATAAACTTTTCTCAACATACTCCTCCTTTACCTGCATTGCTTTCCCTCACCACTACCATCAATCTAATCCATCAGCAAATCTTGTGGATTTTCTTCCCAAAATAATGTCTCAGATCTACCTGCTGTGTCCCATCTTCTTAAGATGATGGAGACTGACCACTGCATCAGTCCTCCACATGTCCCACAGCCCTAAGACCACTGCATCCAAGTGCCCACTGACTGCCCCTGTACCTACATATTCTACATGTCCAAAACTGAACTAACCTGCATTCCTGCCCAACCTGACTCCTCCTCCTGTATTCCATCTCAACCCAGACCTTTGGAAAACATCCTGGACTACTGCTGCCCCATACCCAAGCAACTATTAAGAGCTAAAGATTCTATTTCTTCAACATCTCTTACTTCTGACTCTTCTTTTCCATACTCCTCTGATACTCCCCTTAGTTCAGGCCCTCATCATCTTCACTTGCAGCTACTGCTACGAGTCTCAACTGGATCTTCCTGCTACGGGTCAAATAATTCATCTTCCTGTCAGTGACTTTTTTCAAATGCAAATCTAATCTTGTCACTGCATAATTATCTCAGAGTTCCAAATGACCTAGGGGTAAAGTCCAAGTTCCTTATAATAGCAGTCCACCATAAACTCTGTCTTGTCTCCTTCTTAATGGTTTGCTAACTGCCTACGATTCCTGGAACATATTAGACAATCCTATAGTTGCAGGTCTTTGAGTCCACAGGTCCTCCTGACCGTCATATGCCATTTCTCAGTACTTCAACTCCCCTCTTTCAAGTCCCGGCTGAGGGGTTACCTCATCCTATGAAACATTTCCCACCTCTAGCAGTCCCTTAGGGAGAAGTGTCTTTCACCTTTATGTCCCCACTATACACCAAAAATTTCTCACACAGAATGAAATACCTTACTGCAGCTGCCTGTGTACATGTCTACCTTCCCAACCAAGCTGTAAGCCTCTCACAGATAGATACGATATCTTATTGTCTCTACTTTATCAATATCTAAACACAAAGTAGGTAATTTTATTTTTTTTTAAAGTAGGTAATTTTAAAATGAAGTTTATTAAATGAATCAAATGAATCCAGACTTACACTGAAAAATAAATTAGAAAGTAATTTCAGTAAGATTGCAGAATACAAGACTAATATACAAAAGCCAGTTGTTCTTCTATATTCCAACAAGGAACAAGTTGAGTTTGAAATTAAAAACCACAGTATCATTTACATTAGCATTCCCCTTGCCACATACTTAAGTATAAATCTAACAAATATGTACAAGATCTATATGAGGAAAACTTCAAAACTCCCATGAACAAAATCAAAGAACTAAATAAATGGAGAGATATTTTATGTTCATCAATACAACGATTCAGTAGGTCAAGATGTCAGCTCCTCCCGACTTGACCTACAGATTCAACACAATCCCAATCAAAATCCCAGCAAACTATTTTGTGGGTATCAACAAACTTCCTCTACAGTTTATATGGAGAGGTAAAAAACCAAAACAGTTAATATTGAAGGAGAAGAACAAAGTGGGAAGGTTGACTCTACTTGACTTCAAGACTTACTATAAAGCTACGTAATCAAGACAGTGTGGTACTGGCAAAAGAATAACTGGATCAATGAAACAACAGAGAACTCAGAAAGAGACCAACATAAATACAGTCAGCTGATCTTTGAGAAAGGACCAAAGTCAATACAATGACGCAAAGACAAGTCTTTCGGCAAATACTGCTGGAACAACTGGACCCACACACGCCAAAAAAGATGAATCTAGGCACAGATTTTACACTCTTAACAAAAGCGAGCTCAAAATGGACCACAGACCTGACAGTAAATGCAAAACTACAAAACTCCTAGAAGGTACACTGGGGAAAACCCTGAGTTTGGTGATGACTTTTAAGATAAGGATATCAAAAGCACCATTCATGAAAAAAGGAAGTGGTAAGCTAGACTTCATTAAAATGAAGGATTTCTGCTCTACAAAAGACACTATCAAGAGAATAAGAACACAAGCACAGGCTGGGATAAAGTATTTGCAGAAGACATCTGATAAAGGGCTGTTCTCCAAAATACACAAAGAACTATTAAAATTCAACAATAAGAAAAGAAACAACACAACTTAAAAATTAGCCACAGTGTTTAATAGACATTTTGACAAAGATTTTTCAGATGGCAAATAAGCATATGAAAAGATGCTCTCACATCATATGTCATCAGGAAATGCAAATTAAAACAAGATACCAGGACACATTTATTAGTAAGGCCAAAACTCAGAACACTGACAATACCAAATACTGGCAAGGATGCGGAGCAATAGTCCTCTCTATTCATTAAATAGGATTCAAACAACAAATGTTGGCGAGGACACAGAGAAAAGGGAACTCTAGTAAACCATTGGTGGGAATGTAAATTGATGCAGTCATTATGGAAAACAGTACAGAAGTTCCTCAGAAAACTAAAAATAGAACTACCAATATGATCCATCAATTCCACTCCTGGGTATATATCTGAAGAAAATGAAAATAATAATTCAAAAAGACACACGCACCCCAATGTTCATAGCAGTACCATTTACAATAGCCAGGACATGGAAGCAACCTATGTCCTAAGTGTCCATCAACATGAACGAATAAAAGAAGATATCCCATATACATATAATGGGTTATTACTCAGCCATAAAAAAGAATGAATCTTGACACTTGCAACAACACAGATGGACCTGGAGGGTCTTATGTTTAGTGAGATAAGTCAGAGAAAGACAAATACTGTATGTTATCACTTATAGGTAGAATCTAAAAAATGAAACAAATAAATATAACAAAACTGAAACAGACTCACAGATACACCAAACTAGTGGTTACCAGTGGGAAGAGAGAAGGGGAGAGGAGCAAAATAGCAGTAGAGGGTTAAGAGTTACAAATCACCATATATAAATAAGCTACAAAGATGTAATGGACAGTATAGGGGATACAGCCAATATTTTATAAGACTTCTCAACAGAGTATAATCTATAAAAGTATTAAATCACTATGTTGTACACCTGAAACTAATATTGTAGATCAATTATACTTCAATTAAAAAATAAAATATTAGTAGGTTTCAGAAACAAAATGTCAACAATAAATGAGAGCTCCATTTATTAAGAAAACAATGAAATCTGAATTGCATATAAAATAATTAGGAACTATTCACCACCTGGAACTACAATAATGAAATATTTAGAAAAACAAAAAAATTTGAATTCCCTTCTAGATAAAGCTATCATTAAAACCATATCACTCTAGAATATAAATAAACACATACATATATAAACACACATATACATATAAATACATATATATCTCAACATAAATAACCACAAATTAGCAAGCAATGTCAACATACACCAATTTAATTAGAGCAAGTTCCAGAGGAGGCTATTGGATTCACTTAAAAAGTAAAAGCATTTTTGTGGTTTTTTAGTGAAATTATTAAAAGTCCAAATACTTCATAAACTTAAAATTCCTTTCCACCATTCACAAGTGTTTTCAAAGATGAATTAACAAGGGCTAAACAAATTTATTTCCCCTGCAAAGAATTACAAGAAAATTTCCATCATCCTCTCAACAGTAAATGTCTCACTTTTAATTAAAAAATAAGTTAAGCTCTATGGGGAGGAGGAAGTGGGTGGAGAGAAAGCACACGAGCTGACCTCTCTCCCCTACACTCACGCATCCCAACCCCAATCGGAGACGTTCACCAGGATGGAGACAAGAGCTGACCTGGGCTGTGGACCTGCCTCTCTGCAAAGTCTAAGGAGGTAAGGTACACAGAACACAGTCAAGGGCCAACTTCACAGGTGTGAGCGCACACGACTAAAGTCCATCGATTCAGTGCCCAGAGCTCTGAGACTAGTTTAATGACAACACTAAACATCAGGTTGTAGTTTTTTAAGTAAGCAAAAGGCAATGCTAAGATTATCCTAGGGTTAACTCCAGCAACCCACAAGTTAGGAGATCCTAAAAATGGGGAGAGAGGAGGCTGTTACGAACTTTCTAGAGACCAGCCTGGCCATACATGCCAATAGCACTAAAACTCAAGCACACTCTTACTTCTGTGATTCTGCCTCTAAAAAGTGAACCTGAGAAAACCCGCACTGCTGAAAACAAAGACTTAACTACTATGACAGTCATCTTAGGAGTATATAAAATTTTAAGAACTGGAAAACCAGCTATCCAACAATAGGAGGGAAATGGTTAAAGTATAACATAGCCCCAGAAGGAAAACTATGTAGCCATTAACACAGATCTAAAACACACAAAATGAGGTTATTTTAGGTTTTTAAAATATGAGAGCTACACAAGCACCCATATGGGAAAAAAACACATAACACACCCTCAAATGCAAACAAGGGTGGTTACTTTTAGATGGTGAGATTATATGTCTTTCTTTAACATTTCCATCACGAGAATGTATTTCTTTTATAATAATTTCTAACTAAAATTTATAATTGACTGTCAATCGACCCTGCTGGTCTCCTGGTCTAAATAAAGTTTCATTAAACCTTAATTCTATTCATTCTCTTCATTAATAAAGGCAATAAACAGGAAAGAAAATTTGTTAAACCCACCTAGGGGAAAAAAAAAACCACAAAACAAAAAACAGGACAGTTGTTTAGTATGTCCTGGTGCTAAAGAAAGGCAAAGCTCAACTTGTGGCAATCTGTGTTTGGATTTATGAGAAACCAAAACTGAAATCAGAACACTGACTAGACTCCAGACAACCCGGTACTGCGTGCTCCTGGGGCAGGTGGTGCAGAGAGCTTCCCCAGACAAGCGTGGGCTCCTCCCTTAGGGCAGAGGTTGAGAGAGGTTGGGGTGGGGTGCCCAGGATGGTGAAGGGTCCCACAAGGCATAGGAGAAGAGTGTCAAGGAAGAAGTATCAGCCAAATACTGCTGAGACGTGACCCAGCATCAGCAGTAACAAAAGAAAGGCTCTCTGAGTTCTCGGTGTTTTAGAAAGAACTCAGGTGAACTGAGCTTGCATGACACAATCCCCCACCTGGAGAGACCACTGGAGATCCCTGAAACCTCGCTCTCGCTGGGGGGAATCAGCCGGTAAAGAGATGATAACAGGGGGTCAGCACTGGTTCCAGTGAGAGGGAGGAAGCCAGCACATCCACAGGCAGAGAAACAGCCAGTAAAAGAGGAAGGCCTCCCAAGGGGACAGTGAGGGCAGAAGTAGATAATTTAGCAATTATAATATTTTATTGAAAAGGAAGTAAATTAACATTCATCATGCCAGATACACGAGTCCTCTCTGCATCTCTCTCCCCCTCTCCACAGCCCACATACTTCAAAGGATACCACGTGGCAACCTGTTCCAGTTTAAAAGTAGAATCTTTGCACAAGATGGGAATTCCACACTCCAGATGATATTTCCTAAACAGTTCCTGACTTATTTTAAGTTACACTAAACCACTACTTGTGACGCAGATCAAAAAGTTCACTTCACATGAACAACAAAACCACCATTTTATTAAACTGAATTTTCGACCTTAGGCTAAATGAGAAATTCCTTAAAACTTTCTTATATAAAAGTCACACCCTTTTCAAAGTTCTGAGGAGACTAGGAGTCAGGGAAGTGGTGGAAGAACTCACAGGGGGACTGTGCGGGGAGGGTGAGGGAGGCAAGCTTTTTCTAACACCCGCTGAGGGAAATATGCTGGTCTTATGCTAAGAGAAAAGGCCAGGCAGTCACCTTGATGTGGGAGAGGCTCATTCTGAGTGTAAAAATTAAAGCAGCCTTTCTCAAGTATCCTGTGATGTTTGACACAGTCAAAGGGCTTTAAGGCTGGTTGCTATAAACCCTAAGGCTATGACAAAACCCACTGGGAAAAAAAAAAAAAAAAAAAAACCCTAAGGCTAATAAAGAACATTAATGGATGCGATGCCAGATTATCCAAGACTCAGCAGAGATGAGGACACGGGCTCGTGTCACAGAAACCCTGGGCGATCTCAACACCCAGCTCTCCAGCACTGAGAAAGCACCTCCTTCCCCAACAAAAAAGTGAGTGCAAATGGAAAAGACCCTCAGAGAGGCAAATGCAGAGCAACAAAGTCTAAGGGAAACATCAAGGTCTCCATAAAGGTCTCGACTCTAAAGCCGAGGTCTGGGTCTCAGTCCTTATAACCTCCCAGTGCAATGGACACCAAGGGCCACCCCACCTTCCAGCTGCCAGGACCTCCTCACCTGGCTGCTCTTCCTTCTCACTCTTCTTCAAAACTTGGGGTCCCCCCTGGGCTTCAGCTGGGCCTCTGCTCAAGATGGACACACTCATTCACAGCTTTCTGTCAATTTCACCTACTTCCTCACTCCAGATGGAAACATCCATCTACTGGAACATTCCACGGAGAGGACCCACAATCCAGCTCAAAGCCTATCCAAAGTCTCCACATCAGCTCCTCTCTACCCGGGGACCCCTGCCGGCCATTCTGGACTCTCTCCTACACCCCAACAGTTACGGGTTACCAGCCCCGCTGCTCCCACGCTGCAGTGTCTCTCAACAGTGGCTTTTCTCCAGCCCCGCTGCCTCCTTCAGCCCAGCTGGACTCCAAAGGCATCCTGCTCCTCTGGGCTCTCATTTCTGTGACCCGTTTCTGCACACCTCCTTCCTCGGGCAGGGCCTGGCCCTGGGAAGGTGCTCAACAGTAACATCTAACATTACCACCCACTTTCATGAGTGAAGCACAATGTTCTAAGAGTTTTGCACATATTTTATCCTCATGACATCTGTACTTTACAGATGAGGAAATTCAGGCATAATAAGGAAGTTGGCTAAGCTGCCCCAAGTCCTAAATGAACCTGGATTCAAGTCCAGTCAGACTTCAGGGCCTGGACATTAACCAAGTGCTCCACCGGCTCCCAGGAGATGTTAGGGGTTTGAATACAGAGTCCACCCCATCAAATGAAACACGCACTGAAGAGCAGTCATACAGTTTTGCAGTTAAGACATCAACAGCGATATAAGTAGAAACCTCTCTCATTAGGGGTTAAGGATCATGCTTAATAGCCACCATTTAAAATGGGCTGAGGGCCAGGCTCCGTGCCAAGTGTTTTACATACATATTTTCTAATCCACACAACACTGCTAAGTAAATATGCCTATCCTCATTTTACCCAAGAGGAAACTGAAATCAAAAGGGGGTAATTTATACAAGATTATATTACAAAACAGTCACAGGAAGTACTCAATTAAGATTCTGACTTAATTCACCTGACCTCAAAACCTGTGCCATCAATCACAAAACCAGGGTTGATAAGTAGTTTTCAAGTCAAATGCCTGATAGGAAAAAAAAAATTCACATACCTTGGATAGTGTATTTTAGCTGACTTCAATATGAGCACAATTAAGACTGATTTTTTTCTGAAGTTTAAAATGGTTACCTTATTTCCCATCTCTTTAGCAAGGCAACTCCCACTTGAGCACTTTCACCAAGGGTATAAAGCAAAGATGAGTGGAATCTCCTGCCAATAGTTTCTTGTTTCTTAATCTCATACAACTTACAATGCAGAAGAGACTCTCAAAAACTTGTTTCACCCAACAAGTTTAAATGATCAAAAGGGAAATAACAGAAAGCATAAAGTTTCAGTTGCTAAATGTGCATTTTAGGCAATAACAGTACTCAAATAAAGACAAAAGGATAACAATGTGCTGCTGCTGCTAAGTCGCTTCAGTCATGTCCAACTCTGTGCAACCCCACAGACAGCAGCCCACCAAGGCTCCCCCGTCCCTGGGATTCTCCAGGCAAGAATACCGGAGTGGGTTGCCATTTCCTTCTCCAGTGCATGAAAGTGAAAGTGAAGTCGCTTAATCGTGTCCAACTCTTAGCGACCCCATGCACTGCAGGCTACCAGGCTCCTCCATCCATGGGATTTTCCAGGCAAGAGTACTGGAGTAGGGTGCCATCGCCTTTTCCGAAAACAATGTGGGCTGATATAATTTTATGACTTATTTTCCAAAATTCAGACTTTGGCTGTATTTCTACTTACTTGTAACTACTTAATGCATTGCTCCGTTTTCAAAATCATGACAAAAAAATCATGGGAATTTCCAACAAGATCCCTCTTTTTAACAAATAAATTCATCTTAGTCCCAAAATTGAAAATAACTCACCTCTTTGTTCTTAGTTTTTTTAACTGCTGACCTACTTAAAAACCAAACTGAAAGTATCTTTGGATTGAGATGTAATGATTTGGGGTTTAATTAACAGATACTTAAGAAAAAAAATCATGAGTGATGACAAAATTAAATGAACACAACATGGAATCATAACATCTGAACACAGTGTAAAGATTGGGATATATTCTGAAAATAGCATTTTAAAACAAATAGCACAAAATGGCAAATGACAGTACTCTGCAAACTATTACCATCAGACATTGTTCTACAGTCCCCAGGTTTATAGTTATACACAGAAAGAGTGGCATACCTCTGGTATGGAAATGATAATTTAAGGATTTGTACATTTACCAAACAAATCCTAAATGGAAATTTAATTTGCTAAAAACTCTTATAATCTTTCCTCCATTACCTTTTTTTTTTTCATTTTAACTGGAATGTCTCAGTGAAAAAAAATTAACTTTTCTTAAAAAATTCTAAAGTCCTCTCACAAGTCAGTATCACTCTGTAGCAGGTTAATAGTGACAAAAACATCCCACAGATCGGCCATTCCTGCCAGGACCACTCTTTTTCAGACACTTGACTGTAACAAGGAGGAGACAGAGCAGTGGGGAGAGAGGGAAGAAGAGTCAAAAAGGAGGAGTAAAAAGTTTAGCTGGTCCCTAGTATGTTTAAAGAAAAGCTAAGGTTGAAGCCAGTGAAGTCCTAAGACTAATCATAACATTCCAGGGCAATTACATGGTGTCCTGTCTGAACAGCCTCAACAGTTCTTCAACAACTGGGTAATAGAAACAAACAGCATCTCTGTGAAGTGATGCTTCATTAACTAAATGTCATTAAAAACACTCAGGTGATGACTAAAAGTCTGTCATTCATCACTGGGCTGCAGCCAGAGTGGCAGAGATGTTACTAGATCTGTGTTCTTGCAAACTAAACACAGGCACATAAACCACTCGAGGACAGCAAATTTAATTCCCTGATTGTTAATACCAGACAGGAACTACAATCAGCATCTTTTTTCATTGTCCTTAAAATAAGTTAAGCACCTGCTTCATGTCATTGGCTGTTTAACAGAACAAGACACACACATCAAATGCAAACAATTCTCTGTAACCCAGAAAACCACCAGAAGCCAGACTCAGTAGCCTGTGTTTTTCTGAAGCAGAAAAGCATTTAACCCTTAACCAGCTGCCTCTCCCAATACTGCCAGACACCTACTGCCTAGCTACCTAGACCGGGTGCCCTTCCACCAAAGGCCCAAGCTTTTTCATCTCCCAGCAAATCTGGAATGACCCAAACCCTCCCCATCCTTCCAAGTCCACCTCAAAAGTCACTTCCTTCAAGGTTATGCGGCAGCCTGGATGGGACAGGGCTAGAGGGAAAATGGATACATGTACATGTATGCCTGAGTCCCTTCACTGTTCATCTCAAACTATCACAACATAGTTTGTTAGTCGGCTGTACCCCAACAAAAAATTAAAAAGTTTAAAAAAAGTCACTTCCGTTACGAAGGTTTTCTGATCCTAATCAGAAGGAAATCTCTAGTCGCTAGTATCTCTATATGGCAATTAAGTCCTGCCACGTTTTATCGCCCATCCCTTTCTCTAATTAAGTCCCTTGCCTGCAGAAACTATATTTGCACTTAGGTCTGTCTCGCTTCCCGGCAGCAGCTGCAGCTCCCGCCCCGACAGCGCAGGTGCGCTCCATCAGCATTTGTGATCCTACTATCCAGACGCCGGCGGCAGCCCTGATTCCAGTACATCTCAATTAGGCCACAGAAATTCTTCCCGAACCTTTACTAGGAAGTCAACACGCGGCCTCCTTACTCCCAGAGTAAACGCGCTTGGAGTCATAAAGTGTATCTCAGTTGCACAACAGGTCTATTTCCTTTGAGACTTAGATGCAGTGAGGGAGCAGGAGGGTGCTTTTATCATTCAAGCCTTAACCGAGCACTCATCTACAGATGGGATACAAAAAGCTCAGACTCCAAGCTCACCAAAAAGAGTGCTACAGGGACAAACCAACAGTCATCGCCAACCCTGGGGTCGTGCCTCCCGCTACCTCCCGGAGACGGCTCACCTTTGAGGCGGGAAAGTAGCAATTCAGCAACCACAAGCTTTCCTGCTTTCAGGCAGACCGCAAAGCATCTCATCATTCAACACTCAGCCAAGGCTGTCATCGGCTGAGAACTAAACTACAGACACCGGATTCTTCAACAAAGGCCCCCTCACCAGCTGTCCACCGATTATGGTGTTTACACGATTGAAAACAGCACAACAGGCCTCGTCTTATTCCAGAGGGTGCCTATCAAGGGAACTAGAATTACCGGCCTCTAGATTACCTTGAAGCCACTCAATTTAGTTTATTAAAATATGAGTGAGGATGAAAAAAAAATATAGGAGTGAAGATGATAATCCACCCCCGCTCTGGTTAGTTACCAAGCTTGACACAAAAAAATACCACTAGTTCACTTCAAGTGCCTGCACGTACGCAAGTCTCTCCCTCCCATCATGAAATGTGTATCCTTCCCAAGCAGAATAACGCAAACGCGACCCAAAGTCAACAAAGGCAAACTACCAACACGTTCCCCGTGCCAAATCCAAATTATCCAGGCCTCGGCTCCAGACGTGGAAAGTCCTGCCATCTCGAGGGCCTCCAGGGAACGCTGGCTCCGGGGACGCGAGTGGACAAACACCGGTGGCGGGCGGCCGAGGCCACCAGCCTAGGCCGGACAAGGACCAACCCCCATTGGCAGCTGGAGCGGGGGCTGCAGCCCGAGACGCGAGGGCGAAAGCCGGCCAGCTCATCCCCTCCCGGCCCGCGTCAGCCCCGGCCGAGCCCCGACCCCCGCCCGCCCTGGCTCACCCCGCCCCGGTGGGCAGCGGCGCGCCCCGGGCCCGACCGGGCCAGCTGCTCGCCGGACGCCCGCGGCCGCTCGGAGCTCACTAGCGGCGGCGCGCGGCCGGCCCGGGGCCGCTCGGCACCATTCTCCCCGCCGCGCCGGGGACAGCGTCCGGCTCCGCGGGGCCGAAGCGAGGACCAGAGGCCAGTCGGGCTCCCGCCGCCGCGACACGGTCTCGTCACCAGGTCCGGCTTCCGTGGTTTCCGGGTAGAAAGAAACGCCACGGCCAACGCCGCCTTGACCTCCGACACCTGCCGTCCGACGGCGGCGCGGCGGGGACAAGACTCCTCAGTCGCCAGAGGCGGAGGCCACGCTTCCTGGCTGGGTCACGTGGGGGGGGGGGGGGGGCTCGCGTGAGCACGTGGGCTGCGTGCGTGCAAGCGTGGAGTGCGGGACGTTCTTTTGCTTGTTCTGTGTAAGAGTAGTGTGTAATGAGTGTGCGGAGTATGCGTGCGTGGTGCATGTTTGTGGATCTGAGTGTCCGTGTGCTTTTTGTACGAGGCTGCAGGCAGTGCATGTATATGATGTTTAGTGTTTGATGGGTGTGTGTGTAAAGTGTGTGCATGCGTGTAAATGGTGTGCGGGTGTGCGTGTGTGTCTGTGTGTCTCTCTGCTCCGGGATTAATCATTGCTGATGAAAGTATCCCTTGCTACAATCAAAATTATGAAATGAATTTTTAAAATGATCTTAGATCTATTTTTGTAAAATAAATTGGCATTGTCCAGTAAATTTGAAGATGTACATTATCTCCGGAGATGTTACCCTGGAGAAACACTTGACGTCTGCACAAATTGACCTAGGTACGTTTATAGCACCACTATTTTTTGTTGTTTTTTGTTTTGGTTGTTGTTGGCATATGTATTGCCTTAGAATTGTGTTGGTTTCTGCTGTCCGACAATGTGAATTAGGCATATGTATGCATACGTATTGGAGAAGGAAATGGCAACCCACTCCAGTACTCTTGCCTGGAAAATCCCATGGACTGAGGATCCTGGTAGGCTACAGTCCATGGGGTCGCAAAGAGTCGGACACGACTGAGAGACTTCACTTCACTACTATGCATAGTATATCCCTTCCCTCTTGAGTCTCCCTCCCACCACCCCCCCCCCAGACCACTATTTGTAATCACTAAGAATTAAGGGAAGGGGGAAAACAAATGCTTATACAGTCAAATGCAAGCCTGTAAACCTCAGGTATATTCATATATAGTCAAATACAATACAAAAGAGCAGTGAAAATAATTGAAAACTGCTGACACAGCAAAGAAGCTCAATCTCAGGGACCAGGTCACACAGTGATACATTGAAGCATAATTCCATTGTAAAAAAAAAAAATTTCCAAACATGCTAATATAATGGACATATTGTTTAGCGATGTATACATAATTGGTAGAACTCTGACAAAAAAGCATGAGAAAAAGATGCACAGGATTTCCCTGGTGGCGCAGTGGGTAAGAATCTGCCTGCCAACGCAGGGGACACGGGTTTGATCCCTGGTCGGGGAAGACTCCACATGCCACAAAGCAGCTAAGCCACGACTACAGAGGCTTTGGTCTAGAGCCTGCAAACCTCAACTACTGAAGCCTGCGTGCTGCAACTGCTGAAGCCCATGCTCCACAACAAGAGAAACCACCGCAATGAGAAGCCTGTGCACCGCAATGAAGAGTAACCCCCGCTCACTGCAACTAGAGAAAGCCGGCACAAAGCAATGAAGACCCAGAACAACCAAAAATAAAATTAAATAAAATTTTTAAACAATTAATCATGAAGAAAAAGATGCACAGTCTTCATGCTAAGTGTTAAAATGATGGACTAGGGGAAGAGCACACAAGCTAATTCAAAGGTAATGGGAATGTTCCCTATCTTAAAAAGGGTCATGAGTACACAGCTATTTAACAAATTTAAGTCATTGTTTATATTTTATGTGTAACTTAAAATTTTTATTTTGTATCTACTAGATAGCTAATAAAAATAGAAAACCCTGTGATTCACCATTGAACTAGAAAGTTGTTGAGTGTGAAGATGGTTTATATGTGACAAAGGCAGCAGAAGCTGCTAAGTATGTTAAAGTAGGTCAAACCTAGGAGATGCCACTGTGAAGTCATTCAAGAGTCGTGAAACAGAATGACTGTACCCTGAAACACTTATCTTTGACAAAAGTATTAATAGCTTTCAGCTGGCTTTCAAAAGAAGCTGCTTAACTTCCAGTAGAAAATAATTAAACCAAAGATAAAATTTTCATCCTCAAGATTATACTTTCAACCTTAAAGTTGGTAAAGTCAATCAAATTACAAGTGGAGGCTTTGACAAGTATGCCAATGCAAGCAATGAATAGCTACAAGTGGTCGTAGGTTCTTTAAATAAGTTGGTGAATATGGATTAAACTTAAACCTGGATTGTGAAAGTGAAGAGCAGTGTGGTAGGTCATTGTGTCAGGATAAATATACGCTGTTATAAATTAAAAATAAGTCATGTAAATTCTGTGCATTGAAGTCCAAAAAGAAATAAAAACATTTTAACTCCACTGTTTTCATATGCACTTTCTAATTCTTTTTCTGAAAAGCTGTTATTGAATCAATGAACATCTTAAACTCAGTGAAATATCAGAATCAATAAATACTTGTTGCATAAGTGAAAGAACAGTAAACATTTTATAAAAGAAAAAATATGAATTCCAACAGATAGAAAAGGATGTCATTGGTGATAATGATGAGGGACTCACTGAGGATAAACAATTTGCTGGGAGAGAAGGTATACCTTGACAGCAGAAAGGAGAGCAGGAGACTCTGGCTGGAGGTGGGATTTGGGGTCTAGTCCTGGCTTTGCTGTTCACTGTGTGGATCCCTTTGAGTAAGTCACAAACACTCCGAACCTCAGGCTCTTCATTCCTAAGGTGGAGAAGATAACATCCACTTACTCAAGTCGAAGACCATAAAGAAAACTGAGCACCGAAGAATTGATGCTTTCAAACTGTGGTGCTGGAGAAGACTTTTGAGAGTCCCTTGGACTGCAAGGAGACCAAACCAGTCAATCCTAAAGGAAACCAACCCTGAATATTCATTAGAAGGACTGATGCTGAAGCTGAAGCTCCAATACTTTGGCCATTTGATGCAAAGAGCCAACTCACTGGAAAAGACCCTGATGTTGGGAAAGATTGAGGGCAGGAGAAAAAAGGGGTGGCAGAGGATGAGATGGCTGGATGGCATCACAGACTCAATGGACATGAGTTTGAGCAAACTCTGGGAGATGGTGAAGGACAGGGAAGCCTGGCCTGCTGCAGTCCATGGGGTCACAAAGAGTCAGACACAACTTAGCGACAGAACAACAACAACAAAAAATCCTCCAAATGTTCTGTAAACTGTAAAATGCTGTCAAAAGATAAGATATGTGCTGTGGCAGTTAACCATGGTAAGACCACAAGAAACTTTAACTGTTTTGTGAAAGTTCAAGCAGGATCCCAACCCCTGGTCATCATACTGATGAAGTGTTGCTTTGTAACCCTTGGGTTCAAGGAGCTTTAGAATAGTTTATGTCAGCATCTCAGCATTATTTATTGATACTAATCAGACTGATAATTTACACCTGGTCTTCCTGAGGCTCCACAGAGGCCTCTGCCATTGGGGAATGTGCCTATGTGACCGGCAAGATCTTTAAAGGACTCTGCTTTGGGCTCCCTGTTCCAAAGTTTTCATGCACCTGTTGATGGTTCCTGATCCAAAAGAAAAAGTGATTTCTGTCTTGGTGGTTCTTATAAAAAATGGACAATAGGACCTGGTCTTTCCATCTCTTTTGCTATGGAATAGCCTTTGGCTATACTGCATGTCCTTACTTTAATACTGTTGCTGTTTATTTTTTTTCCTGTAATAAACTGTAGCATTGCCCCGTGAGTTTCCTGAGCAACTGAACCCTGTTAAGTGAAAGTGAAAGTCTGTCAGTTGTGTCCGACTCTTTGCGATCCCATGGACTATAGTCCATGGAATTCTCCAGGCCAGAATACTGGAGTGGGTAGCCTTTCCCTTCTCCAGGCGATCTTCCCAATCCAGGGATTGAACCCAGGTCTCCCACATTGCTGGCAGATTCTTTACCAGCTGAGCCACAAGGGAAGCCCAAGAACACGAGTGGGTAGCCTATCCCTTTTCCTTCTTAATTGCCACCATTTATGCAGCTGGTGTCTGAAGTAGGACTTACTGAAAGCCTCCTCATTCTTAACGGCTAAGGCATTATTTAAAAAGGAAAAGGACAGGACTTCCCTGATGATCCAGGGGTTAAGAACCTGCCCTGCAATGCAGGGGACTTGGATTCAATCCCTGATCAGGGAACTAAGATCCCACATGCCACTGGGCAACTAAGCCACAACTAGAGACCATTCACTGCGTGAGACAACAAAGGTCCCACATGCTGCCAAATGCAGCCAATAATAAATAACTTAATAAGAAATAAATAAACACAGCTCCTAAAAAAAGATAATTCTGATAAAGCAGATGAAAATGAATAAGCCATCCTTGGTTTGAAATGGCACAGATTTTGAAATGAGATACTTATTAATAATAAGGCTATCCAGTGAAATCTAGAAATGAAAGAATCCAAACTCCAGGAGTTTAAATGGATCAGAAGGGAAATGCAAACCAATGTCAAGTCAGCTACAAATTCAGTCCCATGGTTGTTGCTTTGAGCAGTAGCCAAATGAAAGCAAACTCAGAATCTCCATGGGTTGAGTTCTGCCCTCTCTGGCTGGCACTCGCTATAATTTTTTTTTTTCGCTATAATTTTTGATGAACCAGCTAAGCCTGTGACACCCATGATGACTCAGGAGATAATTCAAGTGGGGCAAGATGAGAGTGGAGGGCAGGAAGCCATGGAAATAAGGGATTATTCAGTAAAGGAATGGAGACATTTTGTAGATCATCACAGACATCATCCTAATAAACATTTGTGGAAATGACCCTCCCGAGACCTTTAGAAGTGGGTCTCTGTCCCTGCTTTGAAGTCTGCTAGCCAGAGAGGGAGTATCTGGGCCACCCCCACCCCATCCTCTGTTGGCTAATACCTTTGTGAGGATGGTTCATGAGGAAGTCCCTAGATTAACGGAATGGATGAAGAAAAGGGTCCCTTCATACATATCCAGAGAAGGGTAACTTTATTGCCCCTCCCTTTATCCACAAAAACTGAAGATGCTGTAACACTGCAGGTGCAGCCAGGATTGGGCTATGTATATAATTATGGAATCAAGTCACCCAGGCTGTAACCAAAACCATAAAGGAAGGAATCCCACCGGCATTGGCACCATCTACTGCTTTACTACTTAGTCCACGGAGAATGTGAAAGAAGGAGCCTCAAAGTCTTTATCCCAGTGACCCCACTGGGATTTTTTTTTTTTTAAAGTTAGATGGTGTAGCCACTTAGGAAAACAGATAGTCAATTCCTCAAAAAGTTAAGCATTGAGTTCGTATTTGACCCTGTAATTCCACTCCTAGAGACTCAACAGACTGGAAGACATGTCGACGCAAAAAGATGTACACAGATGTTCACAACAGTGATATGATAGCCCAAAAGTGGGAACAGCTCAAATGTTCACCAAATGATGAATGGATAAACAAAATGGGCTATATCCATGCAATGGAATATTCAGTTCAGTTCAGTTCAGTTCAGTCGCTCAGTCGTGTCCAACTCTTTGCGACCCCGTGAACTGTAGCACACCAGGCCTCCCTGTCCATCACCAACTCCCAGAGTCCACCCAAACCCATGTCCATTGAGTCGGTGATGCCATCCAACCATCTCATCCTCTGTCATCCCCTTCTCCTGCCCTCAATCTTTCCCAGCATCAGGGTCTTTTCCAATGAGTCAGCTCTTCGCATCAGGTGGCCAAAGTATTGGAGTTTCAGCTTCAGCATCAGTCCTTCCAATAAACACCCAGAACTGATCTCCTTTAGGATGGACTGGTTGGAGCTCCTTGCAGTCCAAGGGACTCTCAAGAGTCTTCTCCAACACCACAGTTCAAAAGCATCAATTCTTCGGCACTCAGCTTTCTTTATAGTCCAAATCTCACATCCATACCTGACCACTGGAAAAACCATAGCCTTGACTAGACAGACCTTTGTTGACAAAGTAATGTCTCTGCTTTTTCACATGCTGTCTAGGTTGGTCATAGCTTTCTTTCCAAGGAGTAAGCGTCTTTTAATTTCATGGATGCAGTCACCATCTGCAGTGATTTTGGAGCCCAGAAAAATAAAGTCAGCCACTGTTTCCCCATGAAGTGATGGGACTAGATGCCATGATCTTAGTTTTCTGAATGTTGAGCTTTAAGCCAACTTTTCTACTCTCCTCTTTCACTTTCATCAAGAGTCTCTTTAGTTCTTCTTCACTTTCTGCCATAAGGGTGGTGTCATCTGCATATCTGAGGTTATTGACATTCCTCCCCGCAATCTTGATTCCAGCTTGTGCTTCCTCTAGCCCAGCGTTTCTCATGATGTACTCTGCATATAAGTTAAATAAGCAGGGTGATGATATACAGCCTTGACGTACTCCTTGCCCTATTTGGAACCAGTCTGTTGTTCCATGTCCAATTCTAACTGTTGCTGCCTGACCTGCACACAGGTTTCTCAAGAGACAGGTCAGGTGGTCTGGTATTCCCATCTCTTGAAGAATTTTCCACAGTTTATTGTGATCCACACAGTCAAAGGCTTTGGCATAATCAATAAAGCAGAAATAGATGTTTTTCTGGAACTCTCTTGCTTTTTTGATGATCCAGCAGATGTTGGCAATTTGATCGCTGGTTCCTCTGCCTTTTCTAAAACCAGCTTGAACATGTGGAAGATCACGGTTCACGTATTGCTGAAGCCTGGCTTGGAGAATTTTAAGCATCACTTTACTAGTGTGTGAGATGAGTGCAATTGTGTGGTAGTTTGAGCATTCTTAGGGATTGCCTTTTTGGGATTGGAATGAAAACTGACCTTTTCCAGTCCTGTGGCCACTGCTGAGTTTTCCAAATTTGCTGGCATATTGAGTGCAGCACTTTCACAGCATCATCTTTCAGGATTTGAAATAGGTCAACTGGAATTCCATCACTTCCAGTGGCTTTGGTCGTAGTGATGCTTCCTAAGGCCCACTTGACTTCGTATTCCAGGATGTCTGGCTTTAGGTGAGTGATCACACCATCGTGATTATCTGGGTTGTGAAGATCTTTTTTGTACAGTTCTTCTGTGTATTCTTGCCACCTCTTCTTAATATCTTCTGCTTCTGTTAGGTCCCTACCATTTCTGTCCTTTATTGGAATATTATTCACCCATAAAGGGGAAGAGAGTACTGACACATGCTGTAATATAGATGAACCTTGGAAACATACTAAGTGAAAGGAGCCAGGAACAAAAGACCATGGATTATATGATTCCATTGACATGAAGTGTCCAGAAAAAGCAAATCTATGGACACAGAAAGTAGACTAAAGGCTGTGGGAGGCAATTGAAGGGTGATAAGTAAAGGGGAGTTTCTTTGGGGACAATGAAAATGTTCAAAAATTTATTGTGGTCATGGTTGCACAAGTCTGTGAATATAATGGAAACCACTGAACTGTACATTTTAACTGTATGAATTGTGTGGTATATGAATTATCTCTCAATAAAGCTGTTTTCAAAACATTAAGACTTTACAAAAGAAAATCAAAACAGGGCAGGGAGTAACTTTCAAGGCACTAATCCTGTGAAAATCTTTAGACAGTTAATGTTTAAATGAAAATAAAAAAGGAGGAACTAGACAAAGTGCCATCATAACCTTGAGAGAAATTTTACAGGAATCTGAGTTTCCCATAACTAAGTCTCCTCAAAGCCCCTAGGATATAAAATTCCAAGGCTTAGAGAAATTCCTGAAAGAAAAGGATTCCAACGAGCCTACGGCATCAAACTCCAAAATACCCACTTTTAATATAAAGGCAGTAGTTCTTTGTCTCACACTTGCTAATTTTCCTTAAGACTGAGATTATTTCTAATTTTAAAATAATTGACATTTCTTAGTTAAAAAAAAAATCAAGGCCATAATGGAGGGAGATTGGCATAAAGGCTAAGATGTGGACCTTAGCCTTTTTGATGTGGACCATTTTTTTTTTTTAGTGAAAGTCACTCACTTTCACTAAAATGTCTGACTCTTTTCGACCCCATGGACTATACAGTCCATGGAATTCTCCAGGCCAGAATATTGCAGTGGGTAGCTGTTCCCTTCTCCAGGGGATTTTGCCAACTCAGGGACCCAGGTCTCCCACACTGCAGGCGGATTCTTTGCCAGCTGAGACCCTAGGGAAGCCCAAGACTTAAAAAAAAATAAGTCTTCATTGAATTTGTTACAATACTGCTTAAAAAAAAAAGTCTTCATTGAATTTGTGACAATACTACTTCTGTTTTACATTTTGGTTGTTTGGCTGTGAGGCATGTAGGATCTTAGCTCCCTGACCAGGGATTGAACCAGCACCCCCTGCATTGGAAGGCAAAGTCTTAACCACTGGATCCCCAGGGAAGTCCCATGCTGGGGTCTCTTGAACCAAATCCCTGTGGGGTTCCTAAGGCCTTTTACTCACATGTGGGTGAAATGACCAGGGGTAGAGAAATAAGTCCTCAAGTTCTATTGGGTACAAGAGCAGTCACAGCACTGCCTAAGCTTGCTTGTGAGCCCCTGGAGGGGGGAAGGCAGCAGAATTAATCCAGGGAGCTATGGGGATGCTCCTGAGAGGGATCAGAATAAAAATCTGAGGGCTTCCCTGGTGGCTCAGTGGTAAACAATCTGCCTGCCATTGCAGGGGATACAGGTTCCATCCCTACAGGATCCCTACAGGATCCTCCCTACAAGATCCTCCCTACAGGAGGATCCCACGTGCTACAGAACAGCTAAGTGCACGTGCCACAACATTGAGCCCGAGCTCTAGAGCCCGGGAGCTGCAACTACTGAAGCCCGTGCTCTGCAACCAGAGAAGCCACCGCAATGAGCAGCTCATGCACCGCAAGTAGAGAACAGTCCCCGCTCTCTGCAACTGGAGACAAGCCTGAGGAGCAACAAACACCCAGTGTAGCCAAAACATACTTATATAAGTAACCTTTAAAAATGAAAGTCTGCAGACTCCCCTCGTGGTCCAGTGGCTAAGACTCTGAGCTCTCAATGCGGGGGCCCCGGGTTTGATCCCTGGTCAGTGAACTAGATCCCGAATGTCACAGCTAAGACCCTGCAGGGCCAAATAAATAAAATGAATATTTGTTTTTTTAAATAAAAGTCTCGTTGAAAGTTGGAATACATGATTTTTTTTTTTTAAAGTACACTGTGCTAGTGTTTCCCTTATCACTATGCTCTTACGGTGGAACTGGGGTTAAAGGGCATGACAGAGAAACTTTGGAATCTTCCCTGCTGTACCCCAGTTCATTGAACTTTTTCATATTGATAAAATTTTCTTCTTCAATATCGGATCTGGTTGTCCCTGTGCTGGAACTACAGTCAAGGGCTCCAGAGGCTGGAATATTTCTTCACAAGATACCACTTCTATTAATTGTGACTTAACTGCAAGAATTCCAAATGATTCATGGGACTCATGGTCCTTTCCCCACACTCTGCCACGCTGGAGCTGACAACAGAGAATGTTTCATTGCCTAGTGGTCAGGATAGTTGTATTACTCTGCATCTATCCAATCAGAACCTCAGGATGAAATGACATGGAGGCCCTTCTGAGACTCTTCCTCTTGCTAGCAGCCATACAACTTGCCCAGTGTGGAACCAGAAGGTCCTGCTTCAAAGAGGGGAAAATGGATTGGAATTAATGATATATGGAAGAAGACGAGCTTGCTGCTGAAGGAGAGGGAGAGAATAAATTGTTGATAATGTGGATGCTTTTTGAGGAGCTTAGAACAAGGGAATAACTGTCTCTCAGTTCTGACTTATACAATCCTTGGGGCAAACTACATGTTTGCCAAAACCTTTTCCTCTTTTAAACAGCCAACAAAGTGATCTGACCGATGTGGAAAACAGTTTGGCCTCAGAAAGTTAAACATAGAATTATCGTTTAATCCAACAAATCTCTTCTTAGGTACACACTCAAAAGAATTAAAAGCAGGAACTAAAACATACTTGTGTAACAATGTTCATTGCATCATTATTTGCAAGAACCAAAAGGCAGTGAAACCTAGATATCCACCACAGGTGCATCAACAAAATGATATAAACATCAGTTCAGTTCAGTTAACAGTCAACAGTCATGTCCAGCTCTTTGTGACCCCATGGACTGCAGCACACCAGGCCTCCCTGTCCATCACCAACTCCCTGAGCTTACTCAAATTCATGTCTATGGAGTTGGTGATGCCATCCAACCATCTCATCTTCTGTCATCCCCGTCTCCTCTTGCTTTCAATTTTTCACAGCATCAAGGGCTTTTCCAATGAGTCAGTTCTTTGCATCAGGTGGCCAAAGTATTGGAGTTTCAGCTTCAGCATCAGTCCTTCCAATGAACACCCAGAACTGATCTCCTTTAGGATGGACTGGTTGGGTCTCCTTGCAGTCCAAGGGACTCTCAAGAGTCTTCTCCAACACCACGGTTCAAAAGCATCAATTCTTCGGCACTCAGCTTTCTTTATAGTCCAACTCTCACATCCATACATGACCACTGGAAAAACCATAGCTTTGACTAGACGAACGTTTGTTGGCAAAGTAATGTCTCTGCTTTTTCACATGTTGTCTAGGTTGGTCATAGCTTTTCTTCCAAGGAGCAAGTGTCTTTGAATTTCATGGCTGCAGTAACCATTTGCAGTGATTTTGGAGCCCAAAAAAATAAAGTCTCTTGCTGTTTCCATTTTTTCCCCATCTATTTGCCATGAAGTGATGGAACCAGATGCCATGATCTTAGTTTTCTGAATGTTGAGTTTTAAGCCAAATTTTTCACTCTCCTCTTTCACTTTCATCAAGAGGCTCTTTAGTTCCTCTTCACTTTCTACCACAAGGGTGGTGTCATCTGCATATCTCAGGTTATTGATATTCCTCCCGGCAATCTTGATTCCAGCTTGTGTTTCATCTAGTCCAGCGTTTCTCATGATGTACTCTGCATATAAGTTAAATAAGCAGGGTGACGATATACAGCCTTGGTGTACTCCTTGCCCTATTTGGAACCAGTCTGTTGTTCCATGCCCAGTTCTAACAGTAGCTTCTTGACCTGCATACAGAATTCTCAGGAGGCAGGTAAGGTGGTCTAGTATTCCCGTCTCTTTAAGAATTTTCCACAGTTATGATCCACAGAGTCAAAGGTTTGGTGTAGTCAATAAAGCAGAAGTAGATGTTTTTCTGGAACTCTCTTGCTTTTTCGATGATCCAATAGATGCTGGCAATTTGATCTCTGGTTCCTCTGCCTTTTCTAAATCCAGCTTGAACATCTGGAATTTCATTGTTCATGTATTGCTGAAGCCTGGCTTGGAGAATTTTGAGCATTACTTTGCAAGTGTGTGAGATTGAGTGCAGTTATGTGGTAGTTTGAACATTCTTTGGCATTTCCTTTCTTTGGGATTGGAATGAAAATTGACCTTTGCCAGTCCTGTGGCCACTGCTGAGTTTTCCAAATTTGCAGGCATACTGAGTGCAGCACTTTCACAGCATCATCTTTTAGGATTTGAAATAGGTCAACTGGAATTCCATCACCTCCACTGGCTTTGTTTGTAGTGATGCTTCCTAAGGCCCACTTGACTTCGTATTCCAGGATGTCTGGCTCTAGGTGAGTGATCACACCATTGTGGTTATCTGGGTCATGAAGATCTTTTTTGTATAGTTCTGTGTTTTGTTGCCACCTCTTCTTAATATCTTCTGCTTCTGTTAGGTCCATACCATTTCTGTCCTTTAATGTGCCCATCTTTGCATGAAATGTTCCCTTGGCATCTCTAATTGTCTTGAAGAGATCTCTAGTCTTTCCCATTCTATTGTTTTCCTCTATTTCTTTGCATTGATCACTGAAGAAGTCTTTCTTTTCTCTTCTTACTATTCTTTGGGGCTCTGCATTCAAACGGGTATATCTTTCCTTTTCTCCTTTACCTTTAGCTTCTCTTCTTTTCTCAGCTATTTGTAAGGCTTTCTCAGACAACCATTTTGCCTTTTTGCATTTCTTTTTCTTGGGGATGGTCTTGATCACTGCCTCCTGTACAATGTCATGAACCTCCGTCCATAGTTCTTCAGGCACTCTGTCTATCAAATCCAATCCTTTGAATCTGTGTGTCACTTCCACTGTATCATTGTAAGGGATTTGATTCAGGTAATACCTGAATGGTCTAGTGGTTTTCCTACTTTCTTCAATTTAAGTCTGAATTTTTTAAGTCTGATATATACATAGAATGGAATTTAATCTTAAAAAGGAAAGAAATTCTGATACTCGCAACAGCAAGGATTAGCCTTGAAAACATTATGATCAATGAAATAAGTCAGAAACAAAATAATATATATAGTATGATTTCCCTTAAACGAAGGAGCTAGAATAGGCAAATTGATTAGGACAGAAAGTGGAATAGAGGTTACTGGGAACTGTAGGGGGTGGGGAGTGAGGAGTTATTGTTTAATGGGTACCAAGTTTCTGCCTGAGATGATGAACAAATTCTAGAAATGTATAGTGGCACAACATTTGTGAATGTACTTTAATGACACTGAATTGTACACTTGAAAATGGTCAATTTTATGTTACATACAGTCCACCAAATTTTTTTTTAAAGTGAGCTGACAGCCTGGTACCTAGTGAACTTCTAGGCGTGGTCTATGTCCTCACAATGGACAAACAGGTGGGAGGTCTGACTGTGTAACTGTCTGGACCAGGACAAACGTGATTATGCCTTCAGGTTCCCATTTCCTTTATTTATGTAAGTATAGATGATCTACGTTGGGACATTTCTCTCATGTCCAACTAAGGACACAATGGCCTTGTTGAGAGATTACTTTTGCTGGGAGCCAGTATCTGTCAAAGTACGTGACCCAAGAAAAGAAGTCTGGTTATATTCTCAAGATGTTTTGAACCTGAAACAACAGAGACAAAGCCTCCAACCTATATTCCCATGAGAAATAATATATGGTACATGAGAAAAGGTACATTTTGTTGGGAGGGGCAAAAAAAATCAGTGATAGATTACTTATGGTTTAATCAGTCAAAAGAAAGACCCCCAAAAGTATAGATTGTTATTGATCAGGGAGGAAAAGAACTGCAAGTATTAAAAAAAACCGTCTGTGCTGGTGGTACTGGATGTAGCAGCTGTCTGTTTAAATGAATACCAACCCTCAAATGACTGCAACCATTGGGAATATGTGTGCACATCTAGATTCTCTACATGAACATGTCCTGTTCCCAGGTGTTCTGTGCACATAGGATGACAGCCTTTGGCTGGGATACCGTTCCTTACATTAATGGTGTTGCTATATTGTACCCTTTTCCTGAGATAAACTCTAGATTTGTAAGCACTGCCAAACTGAGTCTTGTCGTTTGTGTGTCTTTAGCAATTCAAACCTGTTTACCACCATTGGGGTAGTTTTCCTGCATTAACAATCAGTCTCCTGATGGGGGCGCTGACGAGGACACAGCCCCTCTTTGGGACTCCTGCTGGCAACCACTAAAACACAAATCCTGTTTGTTGTTCAGTCGTTTAGTTGTATCTGACTCTTTGAGACCCCATGGACTGCAGCATGCCAGGCTTCCCTGTCACTATCTCATGGAGTTTGCTCAAACTCATGTCCATTGAATCAATGATGCCATCCAACCATCTCATCCTCTGCCGCCCCCTTCTCCTCCTGCCCTCAATCTTTCCCAGCATCAGGGTCTTTTCCAATGAGTGGGCTCTTCACATCAGGTGGCCAAAGTATTGGAGCTTCAGCTTCAGCATCAGTCCTTCCAATGAAAACTCAAATCTAGTCACCATGAAATGATCAAACAAATCCCAGATGAGCGACGTTCTCTAAACATCGAGCCCACCCTCTAATATATACCAATGTCATGAAAAACAAAAATCCTCATGTACACGTTAAATTTCACAATCACCCTCATATACACATTAAACATCCTACAGTTTTGTCAACTATATCAATAAAGCTGAAAAAACACTCAAACAAAATAAGGCTGGCCATTATTTATATTAAAGGAGACTAAAAACACATGACCAATAAATGTGGTAATTAATTCTGCACATGAAACTGGATTTTACAAAAAAAAAAAATCTATTAGAGACACAATTTGGAGAATTTGGTCTGTTTATTGCCTCAAAGTTAAATTTTCATTGTTATGTAAAAGACTGTCCTTATTCTTAGGAGATATATATCTAACATATTTAGGGATATAAAATTATGATACCTGCACCTAACAAGTACTGCAGCCAGAGTGGGAGGAGGGGCAGGGGAGAAAGGAAAAGAGAGAGGGCGAGAGAGGAAAAGCAAACGTGGCAAAATGTTAAGGATTAGGTCAAGGAGAAGGGCATGTAGGTTGTTCATTATTCTTCCAATATTTCTATAGATTTGACATTTTTCAAAATCAAAAATTTAGGAGGAAAAACAATCACTGTACTACATTAGACCAGAGGTCGACAAACTTTTCTGCAAAAAAATATTTTAGGTTTTACAGGCCATAGGAACTCCATTCTAACTATTCATCTCTGCCATGTAGTATGAAAGCAACAGAATGAATGGGAGTGGCAGTGTTCTAATAAAACTTTATTTACAAAAGCAGGGGATGGGCCAGATTTGGCTGCTGGCCACACTTTTGACCCCTAATCAAGGCGTGAGCAACTCAAGGCTGCACCCCAGGGTCGACTGGAAATTCATGGCTGGAATTGATAAAATTCTCTTAAAACATGAATCAAATACTGTAGCTTGAAATGCTATAATCCTAATTGCCTAATAACGAAAACAGTCACACCCCACGTTACACCTCTCCTCTTTTTCATCTTTTCTCTAATAAAAACTCTTCAAATTTCATTATCTTCCTGAAGCCCAAAAACTTTCTCTTTACCAACCTCTCTCTTCCCAGTTCTCTGAGATCTTGGGGAGAGTTGATATAAAATGGTGCTTTGAAGTGGAGACTCTGTGGGAATGTAAAATGGTACAACTGCTATGAAAAACAGTATGGTGGCTCCCCAAAATTAACAAGAGACCAGCCATATGATCCTGTACTTCCAGGAATATATTCAACAGAAGAGAATCAGGATGAAGGGAAGTCTGAACTGTGTTCACTGCAACACTACTCACAGTTGCTGAGAGGTGGGAAAAAACCTAAACGTCCAAGAGATGAATGGACAAAGAAAATGTGTATACATACGATGGAATGCTACTCAGCCTTTAAAAAAAATAAGGAAATTCTGAGACTTCCCTGCTCTTCCAATGGTTAGGACTCTGTACTTCCACTGCAAGGGGCTTAGGTTTAATCCCTGGTTGGGGAGCTAAAGATCCTACATGCTGAGCAGCCTGGCCAAAATATTTAAAAATAAAATTAAGAAAATTCTGTGCAAGTTATTGTATATAAAATGGATTAACAACAAGGTCCTACTGTATAGCACAGGGAACTGCATTCAACAACTTATGATAAATCACAATGGAAAAGAATATGAAAAAGAATGTGTATATATATATATATGTCTAACTGAATCACTTTGCTGTTCTGTAGAAATTAACAAAGCATTGTAAACCAACTATACTTCAATAAAATAAATTAAAAAGAATTTTTAAAAAGGAAATAAAAAATTTTTTACTGTAGAATTCTGCAATAGGGAACATGGATGGACCTTAAGGACATAGGCTAAGTGAAATAAGCCAGACTCGGAAAGACATGTACTGCCTAATTCCATCTCCAGGAGGTATCTGAAACAACCAAATTCACAAAATCAAAGATAGGAAATGGCGGTTACCAGGGGCTGGGGAAATGGGAGATGGGGTTATTCATCAGTAGGCGTAAAGTTTCAGTTAAACAAGATGAATAAGCTCTAGATATCTGTTCTGCAGCATTGTACCTAGAATCAACAATCCTGTACAAAATTTAACCCAAAACTAAACACACAAAAAATTCAGAGGGTAGATCTCACATTAAGAGAATAGATCTCATTTTAAGTATACCTACCACAATACAACGTAAAAATAGAACAAGAAGAGTGGGGCTTTGGAGTTAGACGGCCCAGGTTTGAATCCTGGTTCCCCACTTCAGCTCTGTGATCTTGGGCAAGACACTCACATTTTGGTGCAGCAGCCTCATTTCTGTGCCTCGGAATAACAGTAATACTTCCCTGCAGGTTCCCTGAGAAGGTTCAGTGTATGTTGTTATGTTAAGCACTCAGCACAATGCCTAGCATGTATTAAGCACTAATTAAGTCTACTTATTATTATTCCTGTTAGTCCAGCTTTATTAGGGCTTCCCCAGTGGCTCAATGGTAAAGAATCCACCTGCCTAGGCAGGAGACAGGGATTCGATCCCAGGTCCAGGAAGATCCCACACACTGCGGAGCAAACTGAGCCCAGGCACAACCACGGAGTCTGTGCTCTAGGGCCCGGGAGCCACGCTACTGAAGCCCACGTGCGGCAACTACCAGAACCTGCGCGCAGCAGAGCCCAGTGCTCCGCAAGAGAAGCCGCCGCAGTGAGGAGCCAGCTCACCGCAACCAGAGAAAAGCCCCCCGCAGCAAGGAAGATTCAGCACAGCCAAAAATAAAGAAAATGATTAGATTAGGTTTATTAGAGACATTCAAGAGGTAATACATTTTAAATGCTTGCTTAGCACGGGACCTTGTACCTAAGGGCTGAATACACTTGAGATGCCACGATTATTCCACAGGGCAGTTAAGCCTTTATAACAGAATGTGGTGCCTTGTCACTTCCATTATATCTTATGGTCAACTAAGTCTTGAGCTATATAACTTATCATATTTTTAGAGCTTCCTTTTTCTACTGGACTGTAGGTAAGCTGAAGGCAAAGTCCAGACCATGTACCTTTTCACAGTCCCTCCAGCACCATTCTTCACATGTAGTCTGGGCTCCACATATATTTAGGGCAGAAAATTGGTACATGTTAAAGAAAGATGCTTCTGCAGACCACCTTGTCCAGCCCCTCACTAATCAGTTCACCCAAACACCCATAAAGGGCTCATTTCAGAATGAGTCACTCTTATTTTGGGGAGGAAAAAGCTTCCACTTGAAATAGTGACCATGACCATCCACCCCTCTCACTTTCCAAATCAGGAGAAAAATGACCAGATGCCTCCCGCAACCCACTTGTCCACCGCCCAGAGCTGATGCCACTGGAATTTCAGGTTAATTCTGACGACAGACTCTTCCTAGTGCTTAGAGGAGAGGCCTCCACAATTTAAGAATGCTTACCAGTCTTCTGGCTGCTACCTCAATCCAAGAAACTAGATTTCTTTCAGCTTCATTGACTTTTTACTAAGGGAGCAAGCAATTTTCTTCTGGCAGGGAAACCATTTGACAGGTGCATACTCCTGTAGAGGAAATTTAAGCCAGACACCTACCCCTGCGGACAACTCATTATTCTTTTAAAGCGGGGCAGAGCAGCCAAGGGCTTGATTCCACCCCTAGAGGTGGCATTCTGTATTGGCAACCACCAAGAGGTTGCCTGGGAAACCCTGCTCAGAGACAGCTGTGTCACTTTTAAAACAAACTTCTCCCTTTAAGAGCTGCTGCTGCTAAGTCGCTTCAGTCGTGTCCGACCCTGTGCGACCCCACAGACGGCAGCCCACCTGGCTCCCCTGTCCCTGGGATTCTCCAGGCAAGAACACTGGAGTGGGTTGCCATTTCCTTCTCCAATGAGTGAAAGTGAAAAGTGAAAGTGTAGTCGCTCAGTCGTGTCCAACTCTTAGCGACCCCATGGACTGCAGCCTACCAGGCTCCTCTGTTCATGGGATTTTCCAGGTAAGAGTACTGGAGTGGGGTGCCATTGCCTTCTCCACTTTAAGAGCTAATGTGTGCTAATACAATTCTGTCATGCAGTTGTTTGAAGCTTTTCTTTTTATACTCTGAGAATATTTTTTTTTTAGTTTTCTGATGATAAAACTACCACGCTATTGTATAAAGTTAAGACTAAGGAAATATCAAAAAGGAAAATTAAAACCATCTTATAACCCCCACACCCAATGGTAATTACTGATGAGACTTGTTTTTTTTCTCTAGCACTGCTTGGAATTTTAAAACAGATTTGGAAATATGCTTAATATTATGTGAGGATAGCTTTCTGCACAATTATTCTTTAACTGAAACATCCCCCTCTACACAATTTAAACACTGAATTTTTAAACTTCTGTACTTAATGTTTTTATATAAATTTTTATTTTTTTAAATTATTTTCTTGGGCTTTCCCGAAGGCTCAGAGGGTAAAGAATCCACCTGCAGAACTCAAACTGGAATTCTGTAACAACCTTAGACAGGTGGGATGGGGAGGGAAGTGGGAGGGAGGTTCAAGAGAAAGCGGACATAAGTATACCTATGGCTGATTCATGTTGATGTTTGGCAGAAACCAACACAATACTGTAAAGCAATTATCCTTCAACTTAAAAAATAAATTAAAAAAAAAGAATCTGCCTGCAATTCAGAAGACACAGGAGACTAGGGTTCAATCCCTGTGTCAGGAAGATCCTCTGGAGGAGGAAATGACAACTCACTCCAGTATTCTCACCTGAAAAATCCCGTGGACAGAGGAGCCTGATTGGCTACAGTTCACAGGGTCACAGAGTCTGACAAGACTGAGCGACCAAGCACAAGCATATTATTTTCTTAGCATTGCTAATTATAGAAACAGGGTTACCGTGCCATTAAAGTAAAAAGATTTTTTAAGGCTCTTGACACACAGCCCTGATTTGCTGTCTGGAAATGTTATAATCTGTGCTTTCACCAGTGAGGCACATTTCTCTATATACTCATAAAGTGCTATATTTGCCATAAAATGTTCACTTTTGCCAATGTGACAAGAAAAAACATTGTTACTGAATTCTTTTCTATTTCTTTGGTTACTAATGAGGTTGAGTATTTTTCATCTGGTGTCCATTTAAAAAAAATTTACGATCACTTATTAACAAACTTTTATATATAATTGGCAGAATGGTGAATGCCATTGATCTGTTTCTGATCTCTCAAAGCACATCTCTTCATATTCAAAACTGTGTAAGCAGGTGAAATGCCAAGAAAATCTGACGCTTTCTTAGTCACAAGAAACCACGTACACTTCAGGGAAAACAAAGAACATTCCCAAATCATTCTCCATTTTTAAGTCTATATGGTGAATTGTTCATGTCCTTTGTTGTATTTTTAAATGTTCAAAGTTTTACAGTTCCTTATTTGAAGAAGTAATTTTTTTCCCCCCACGTTTCTATTGATTTGTCTTTCTTCTGTCTTTCTCCCAGCTTTCTGGTGTGTGCTGTTTCATCTGACTCTCTGCAGCCCGCCAGGCTCCTCTGTCCATGGGATTCTCCAGGCAAGAATACTGCAGTGGGTTGCCATCTCCTTCTCCAGGGGATCTTCTCAGTCCAGGGATTGAACCCACATCTCTTGCATTGGTAGGTGGATTCTATACCACTGTACCAACTGGGAAGCCCAACTTTATGCTGATATAATTGATATCTCATTGTGTAAGTTTAAGCTATACATTTTGACTTCATACAACATAAGCACTGTGAAATGATTACCACAATATACTTAAGTAACACATTCATCATTTTACATACGACTTTTTTTTTTTTTTTGGGTGAGAAATTTAACATCTACTGTCTCACCAACTTTACACAGTACTTAAAAAATTTTGTAAGTATTTAAAAAATATTTTCTTAAAACATTTACTTATTTGGTTGTACCAGATCTTAGTCACAGCACAGTATGTGGGATCTTCTATCTTCTTTGCGGCATGCAGGATATTTAGTTGCCGCATGCAAACTCTTAGTTTCGGCATGTGGGACCTAGTTCCCTGACCAGGGATTGAACCTGGGTCCCCTACATTGGGAGCAAAGGACTCGCCAGCCGGGAAGTCCCTCTTGTTCTTCATTTAAATTAATTTAATGTCTTTCATTTTTAAGTATGATAACGACTGCTGTGGTTTAAAAGGGAAACCTTTATAACATGAGAATATTAATACCGTATATTTTCCTAAGATGAAGAACCAAAAATCAACCTATTTGGAAGAGGAATGGATTAGGAAACTTTATTGATAAGAACTTCTGTTCCAATAACATTTATAGTACATAAAATATCAGTACTTTCTGGTTGAGAAAACAGAAACCCTGGCTATGATATTGATGCTGACTTAAGAGACTGTAAGGCAAGAGTCCAAATAAGAAGAATTCAACCAATAAGATATATATAAAAAAAAAAATTCAACAATTTATACACAGGTAAGAAGTCAAAAGAAGACAGTTTTTTGGGGGAGGCTGATATGCACATTTTATTTAATAAACATAATGTACAATGACTAAAAGAACGGTATATTCCCAGGAGAAGTAAGAGTGTGTATGTATACCTGGATTAGCACCTAGAAAGTACATAGAAAAGAAAAAAAGGGGAAAGCTCTCTACAAAGACCATCTGGGCCCAGGTTTCTATGAGCACATTCTCCAGACACTTGATGGTAATATTCCAAGTGAGCTTGGTGATCAGCTGACTCAGTTAACTGCTTCATTCTTCAGTGCTTTAGGACAATAGATGTATCAACGTGATGCATTTTAGATGTTAATTTAAGTAACGGGTAACAAGTTTTACACCCACCCTAGCTTTATTCCAAAACTATTGCACTACACATCTGTGGTACACCATGAGGAAGATACTGGAAACGCAAAGGAAGCTTTCTTAAGCTTGTGTGACGTGATCTTGTGCAAAAATGGTGCCCTGGGAATTACAATTTCCCAGGTACTCCGAGAGTCTGCAGACATCAGATTGTGAGGAGCATCACGATGGTGTATTTAGTTGTGAAAGGCTCCACCAGGATTAGACAAGGCTCCACGCTGCCAGGGGCTGGAGAGCTTTACCGAATGAGCTCTGAGTTCACATTTCACTGTACATTTGGTGCCATTTTCTTTGGTTATATCATATTAACCATCAGGAGGAAAACGCCTTTGCTTACAAAACAGATCAGCAGTCCCTAACTGGGGGCAATCCTGTCCCCCAGGAGATATCTGGCAATGTTTGGAGACGATTTTTCACAACTGGGGGGGCTGCTACTGGTGTCTAGTGGGTGCAGACGCCAGCAACACCACTAAATACTCTACAATACATGAGGTGGCGCCAAATAAAACGTCCTCAGGCTCCAAATAGTACTGAGGTTGAGAAACCCTGGAAGAGGCTTATGTGACGTGTGACTGGGCTGTCCATAGTCACAAGCACACTATGGAAGCAGAGACGCCCCCTCCCTTGCCTCTACACTTTAAAGCTCAGAGAGATGTTCCATCAGCTCTCACCTGCGGAGACCTGTTCATTCCTGGCTTCTGACTCAAGACTTAGGGCCACCGCCCTAACCAAGAGCCCAGGGAGTATCTGCTGAGTGAAAAGAGGACAGAGGCGCTGGAAGCACGGTTCAGTCTCCAATCGACTGTACTGAACAGTAACTTCACATGACTGAAAATGTGATTCAACGGTGTCATGTTCTCTGACTGAACAGGACCTCAAAGTTAGGGCTAACACATTGGTAAAGCTGGAGCCAACATTTCAGGGAGAGTGTGTCTAAGTATTTCTGCATTCATTTTAGTGGGGCGAACCAAACAAAACAGTGTTAAAAGGCAAATATTCAATATACTCCATTTCAAACAAACAAAAAAAAAGAAATGGAATTAACACATGAAAATGCCATGCACAGCGGACATCATTCCTTTTTTTTACATATTTACAATTTTACATATTTACTTAGCAATATATCTTCTATCTTTACAATTATAAAAGTATGTCAAACTGGAGAACAGCGGTACCACATACATTTTTTGTAGCATTCATTTGTTTTCTCCTTTAAAAGGCAATTATTTAACCAAATGCAAAAACACAGTGAATGCCACAGAGGAAGCACATAGGAAAACCATGGAGAAAAAAATAGATTTATAGACAAACTTTTCACACAAGCCTTAAATGAATCTATTTCAGTGACTCAATAAATAGTACTTTATTATTTACTAAGCCTCCCCTGACAGGAAAACAAAACAAAACGAGCAAAACAATCCCCACAAACTGTACCTTTAAAAACACTGTGATACTTCTAAGCAATTAAGTTATACTCTAGACCCCAATCAGCGGACTGCAGGAAGGGCTGGCTACAATTCAGGCTCAAATAAATACTATCCATGTTAAGTTTTCATCATCCTGCATAAACTTGAGGTTGCAACGGTGGAGGAAGTTTATCATTTTCAACATTTTCAGAGTCAATAGCTGCTACAGACTGATTTGGGGGTCTAATTTCAAGTGGGTATTTCTCAACAATGTCTTGAACCTCTTTTGCGATTCCATCCGTCCAATCTATGAGGTCTTTCTCAAGTTTCTTAGCTTCATTCATAATCCTTTCCTGTCGTTCATTCAACTGAGACAGGAGGTCCAAATTCTTGTACATCTGCTTCACACCTAAGCAAGCATCAGGAGACCAACTCTCAGATTCCTGCTTCCTGGGAGAAGTCTGGCCAGACATGTATCGATCAAAATCTTCCTGACTTAAATTCAAAGACTGAGCATCTAATTTCTCAATGAAAGCCACGGCACAGCACTATTAAAAAAAAGAGAATGTCATTTATTATAGTTATATAGGAGAGCTACAAACATTCAAAGAGAAGATTAAAAAAATCCATTTATTACAAAGAATTTAAACAGAGTAAAAACTTGACAAGATAATCTTATGAACCTCCATGGACTTCAGCTTCAAAAATTACCATGGCCATTTATGTTGTTTCCTTTATACTCCCATTTGCAATAATGCATTTCTTCCTTTAAAAAAAATTAAATCTAACTGCCAAGTTCATTGAGCCAGAAATTCAGTCCTCTCCTTGGGTGGTTCGAAGGTCCTAGGGTCTTGTACAGAATGAAATATCTGAAGAGGCACCTTTAGTATTCGTTCCACAATGGTTATCACAGAGCTTCCTGTATGTTTCCTCGAAGTCAGAGGCGCTCTGCTTCCCTGCCATGCTTCAGGGCAGAGGAATCACCGAGTGGCCTGGAGCTCCAGGGCCACGCCCCATGAGGCCCTTCCCAGCTCTGCAGACCCAGCCAGCGCACCGCCTGCCACTGAGCATCTCTGCAGGTACTGGTGGTCCTCAGAGATGTTTTAACGTCAAACAGTTAAAAAAAATATACTTTGATACAAGTCAACCTGAGTGAAATGTCACCTCTGTCAACTGACAGCCCAGAGCTGTGTGACCCTAGAAAAGTTACCTAAGCTCTCTATGGTTCCCACATTTGTAAAATGCGGGAAATACCACCCAGAGTTATTGTGAGAATTAAATAAAGTAGCACGTGTCTCAGGCTTAGCTCACAGGTCTGTAGTAAGCAATGAATAAATGGTAGCAATCATTAGTACAGAAATGCTGGGGGAAATGCTGGGTGACACAGACATCTTAGTTATATTCCCTTAACTAATTTTTTCTAGAATATACCTAGAATTATATCTATAGAAATATATCTAGAATTCTAGAATATAAACATACCATTTTCACACTTTTTTTTAATAAAGTATTTTCATGAGAAAGACATGAAAAATATAACAGGAGAAAATTTAGGCAGCTCTCAGAATTTCTTTTGAGAAACTCGTTCATAGGATATTACCTTATTATTCATAAAAAAGTGAATCTCCTTAAAGAATATTTAGCAAATCTATTTCAACAGCCTCATCTGACAAGAATGTGCCTGTCTGACCCTCACCACCTGTTCACACTATGTGTGTGGAATCACTGCAGCCTATTTTCTGGAAAGAAGAGGCAGATAATTCTGAGGTTCCTGGCCTAGGGGAGTAGATACATGGTACTGCCACTAATGGAAACAGTACATAATGGAAAAGAAAGAAACATTTGATGGGAAAGTAGCTTCAGTTCTGAACAGATTAAATCTGAAGCACAATAAATTAGCTGGGAAGCTCAGAGTGAGGTCAAAACTGCAGGTCATCACTGTACAGGTAACCAACAGCGCTAGGACCAGAGATAGATGCATGGAGGACAGACCCCCCAGGGAGTGACACCTTTAAGGGGACAAGGAAGACACCAGGCCCCCAAAGAGCCCAGGGAGATGGAGTGGAATCGTGGACGCTGAGGCACACGAGACGTTCCGGAAGGAAGGCATCACCGGGGGTGTTAAAGGAGTGAACCGAAGCAGAGGCCCTAAGGCATGTGACAGCTGGCTGATTTTTTTTCCTTTTGCCACAGCGGTTTCACTGGGGCCGTGACTCTGAGTCTGGCAAGAGGATGAAGAAAAATGGTGTGCACACAGTTAAGGCTGTGGGTCAGGGGGCCAGGAAGAGCTGCAGAGTGCAGTGATTCAAGGATCCATCTTTTTAGACAATTTACCAGAAATGCTTCCTTATGTAACCTGGCCGCCCCTCCCTCCCTATTACCCTGTATAGCTTCCAGCACAGGAAACAAAGAACGTAAGGTGTCTTGAGGCTCAAATTCATGAGTGTGACAATAAATCTAGTCTAACACAAACAAGGAGAAGTCCAGCGGTCAACGGTCAGTCATGTGGCCTCAGGCCTTAGATGTGCGGACCTCATGACTGTTCTGCCTAGTGTTAATTAGTACTGTAAAAAAACAAGAGCTGAAAATCATTGCATATCCTCTATGCATCAGCATCTCAGTATTCAGTTTTAAGAGGCAATTTGTAGAAATGAAACAAAAAATAAATAGTAAGTCTTTTAATAAAGGAATCAGCCCAAGATCTGATTTATTCATGGTTGAAACAAGCAAGTAAATGAGCGCTCTCACAGCCGGGACTCGGGGAGTGACAGCCAATAGCAGCAAAGACACTCAGCGTGGCCGTCACGTGTCCTGTAGGGGAACCACAGTGGCTCAGTCCTGGGAGGTGGAATGTGTGCCTGGCCTGGTCACATGTGCTCTGTGATACCAAGCACACATCCTCAGCTATGCTGACCCCTCAACTCCAGAGCACGCACGTGTCACAGGCCTGTGAGAGCCCTTGTCACACCCTTCAAATGAATACCTTCTGGGTTCTTCTCCACACCACCACCAAGTCAAGTCCTTACCAGATTGGTGAAATAGTAGCCATCCTCGCCCGTCATCAGTCGGCTTGGGTTGCAGAAGCGGGTGATGTACTGAATGTTGGACTGAAGGCGTGGGGGGTTGCCCTTCAAGACAATGTAGATGAGCGTGGGTAAGAAGTCATCGGCTGAAGCCGGCTCGCTCTTGGTGATCTTGATGGCATTGAAGATGTGCTTGCTGCACCTGGTGATGCAGGCCAGCTTATCCCGGGGCACACGCTTCGAATCCATCTCAATGATATCTACAAAGGAGAAGGGATGCTGCTTCCAGTGAGGAGACGGTTACACCAAAGAGGTGTCGGGATCATCCTATTTCATCTCTTAAGTTACAGAGGTGCCCTCGCTAACCCTTTCTCCACTAGTTAACTTAGCATATGAGAAGGCCTGCAACAACAGTAGACACTAGCTCACACTTGGGCGCACGTGCCCCTCAGCCAGGCCCTACACTGCGTGCTCTACAAGCATCCTCTCTCCATCCCCAGGGTATGCATGTGCACTATTATTATCAAGGGAGCTGAGATTCAGAGAGGGTCAATGATTTCCCCAAGATTATACAATAAAAAGGCTCATAGCAGGGATCTGAAGCCAAGCCTGAGTCGAAAGCGCATTCTTTAAGTCATGATGTAAAATGGTTATGAGCTCCCCAGAGAAATAAGCAGAGTCGTTTCACTGTTTTTGTTCCTCGTAAATACATTGTAAAACTCAGTTCAGAAGGCCTCATTTGCATACAGCTTTTTAGAAATGTGGTTATTTTACAAGGCATCTCTGAGCTAGATATTAAAGTGCAAGCGGCTGAAATCCATCACACAGAGGTCCACAGGGGCCAATCCTCACGGCATATAAATCTCCCACTAGCAACAAGTATCTAACTACAGGTTTATGACACTTATAACCTGCTGGGTAACAGACGGGATGAGCATAGGTATTATTTAATCTCATAAACAATACTTGATTTCTCTCAGAAGCAAAATTATTTCACTGCCCTTCACTACCACTAAGTCCAACTAGCAGGCTCTTACAAGTTCACATTCTTGTCACAAGGACCAGGAGGCAATGAGGAAGGGTCAAGTTTGAACTCTGCACTGTCAGAACCACACAAAAGGAGGGCAGGCGGGTGCCTCTGGACAGACCTGCCTACAGTCTAGAACACCATGAAAGAAAAGAGCTGAACTGGTTTAATTTGACACCAATTTCTTGCCATTAGCAGAAATAAAAGTTTCAGATTTGGGTGGTTTGGTGGTACATGCCAGAGTTTCGTTCTGCTCTCAGTTCTCATCCCTCGGGTCAGCTACCTGGGGAAGTCCTCACAGGACCGTCAGCCGTGGAAGACTAACATGTGGGAGACAGGAACACTGGACAGTGCTGAGACCTTATTTTAATTTACTAATATTTTTATCCCTCCCTACTTACCTGTCTATTGTATGAATTATATAATTTTTGTTCGTTTTATTGTTTAAATTTTTATTCTGGGTTTTAATTACTGTTACTATGTCTCAGTATATTTATTTTTTTCTATTTAAATACAACTTATTACCAAAAAGATCTGGGGGAATGTCTATATATATAAATATATATATTTTTTAAACCATTTTCACCTTATTTAGCCTTCTGTCTTTTACTGTTGGTTTACATTCTCCATTTCAAATATTTAACCATGTTCTCATTAATCTTTATTCCTTAAGTTTTAAAATGAATTAAAAGTGAATTATAGGCACATATTTTATTGCGCTTCAGATACTGCATTTTTTTTTTTTTTACAGATTGAAGGTTTGCGACAACCTATGTTGAGCATCTCTCAGCACCATTTTTCCAACAGCATTTGCTTATTAATTACTCTGTGTCACATTTTGATATTTCTTGCATATTTCAAACCTTTTCATTATTATTATATCTGTTATCATGATCTGAGATCTTTAATGTTACCATGGTAATTGCTTTGGCATTTTTAGCAATAAAGTCTTTTTAACATAAGGTATGCATATTGCTCTTTAGACATAATGCTACTGCACACTGAAGAGACTACAGTACCACGTAAATAGAACTTTTATCAGCACTGGGAAACCAGACATCCGTGTGGCTCACTTTACAATAGTGTATGCCTTATTGTGGTGATTGGGAACCAAACCCGTAGAATCTCTGAGGCATGCCTGTATTTTCTATCTAGACACGTGTGTAGCTGCCCTGCCAAGGAGCAGGGCCAGCAGTGTAAAAAGAAAGAGAAGAGAAGAAAAAGGAAGGAAAATAAAGGGGAAAACAAAACCCAAGGGACTTCTTCCACACTCTCCATCTGGTAGTGAACCCCACCCTTGCCCAGTATCTTTGAGTCTGAGAAAAGTTTCTTTTTGCTTTTGGACCACCCATCCCCAGAACCAGTTCCATGATTTGTGCTGCCCTGAAGTCTAAACTAGGAGACGTGGAAAGAAAAGTAAACAACACAGGAAACTCACAACTGCATTAGCTGTTCCTCTAGTAATGACTTCCCTTTCCAATCTGCCTGCTATGACTTACTTTTCAGAATCCTCAGATACTGCTTTGTTTTCTGTTCAAGGCTTTTGAAAAAAGTGAAAGCATTAGTCTCTCATTCATGCCTGACTCTTTGTGACCCCATGGACTATAGCCTGCTCAGCTCCCTTGTCCATGGAATTCTCCAGGCAAGAACACTGGAGTGATTGCTATTCCCTTCTCCAGGGGATCTTCCCAACCCAGGGATCCAACCCAGGTCTCCTGCACTGCAGGCAAATTCTTTACTGTCTGAGCCACCAGGGGCCAGGAGGAAAGATAGGGTTGAGGGTAGGGACTCTATCTTAGCAGATGTCCAGACTTATCTTTAATGGGGTTTTGAAAGCAAAGTAGGCAGTACTCCCAGGTCAGTCAAACTGGGTGCTAGTGACATTTTGGCCAGATGATTCTGCTGCAGGGACTGTTCTGCATACTGCAGGGTGTTTAGTAGCACTCGGGGGTTCTACCCACTAGACGACGGATGCCAACTGAAGTGGCACGGGCCTCAGTGCAGTGTATTTATAAACAAAAAGGACAGTCCTGATTAGAAGCAGACAGTGATTTGGAGAAAGTTCAGTGATTATCTCCACATTTAAGACTATTGTTAGCGACTGTCCTTTTGAAGGTTGACAAGTTTATAGCATAGGAAGAAAGTGATCATATCAACTCTGGTCCTCAGTGGCAGAATGTGGCAGCTCTTGGATTGGCAAGAAGAGGGGGTTAAGATGAGAGCATAAGAAGGCTTTTAAAATTTCGTGGCTATACTTTTACTATCAAAAGATCTCTTCAAACTTCATCTTAGATGCCAAGAGAGCAAAGTCCCATAGCTCAAATTCTGTTAACAAACTGCTGATATACTGACATCTTTCTTATTTTTATTTTTCAGCAAACAATGATTTGGCACTTGTAGTTTCTGGTTTTATAAGGTCTGTCCTGTGGCTTTTCAGAAAAGAGTCCCCAACATAAATTCCTATGAAGTACTTTAAATTTAAACCAGTTGATCTTGAACTTACTAGTAAGAGTCTTTGGGGGAAAACATAAGTACAAGTTTCAGGCTTCACTTTCAATCTCTTATGGATATCCCCTGAACAAAAGGCAGGGGTGGGGGTTGGGCCTTGACCAAAAATGGTCATTCATGGGACCCATGAGGAGCTTAGCAGAAAAGCTCTGAGCAACAAAGAGGATGGTATTTAGTGAGGACAATTAAACTCTACGCAGGTAGTTACAGAAAATAATACATTTTATATCAAGAGCTGAAATGTGAAAAAGTACAAAGAGAAGCAGAACCTGAGAAAGTGGAAGAATCATGTTAGCTAGAAGATAGTTCAGTCCCTGAAGGGACCTTGGAGCTAAGTTTCTGTAACAGCCTCGCCTCCTTTCCAACCCTGATAATACCTTGAGCAAACCCTCATTTCTTACTGCAACTCGAGTCTCTGGTTCTTATAACCAAAGGAGACTACTTAATGGCGTGCCTCCAGCACTGCTAACATCAGCTGACCCACTTTCCTTCCCAGCAGAATTTCATTAAAAATCTCTAAATCGGTAATCTCTTTCCAACTCTTCTCCTTAATTAAGGAGATGTTGGACAAGTTGGATGTCTTCTCCACCAGTTTTGTTTTAAAACTTTTGTGTTGCACTTCTGCTAGGTTATTCCTTGATTAAGAAACAGAAACCTTATTAGGTGAATGTTGGAGCCACATCAATTTATGGCACTTCATTTACTTCTCCAACTAACCAGAAAAGAAATTCAAAGCACATCTCTGATTAACAACCAACTACAGGGATTTCCCTGGTGGCCCAGTGGCAAAGACTCCATGCTCTCAGTTCAGGAGTCCTGGGTTTGATCCCTGGTCAGGGAACTAGTTCCCACATGCCGCAGTTAAGACCCAGCAGAGCCAAATAAATAAATAAATGTAAAAAAAAAAAAAAACAACAACCAACTACAGGCATCATCGGAGAAGGCAATGGCACCCCACTCCAGTACTCTTGCCTGGAAAATTCCATGGACAGAGGAGCCTGGTGGGCTGCCGTCTATGGGGTCGCACAGAGTCAGACACAACTGAAGCAACTTAGCAGCAGCAGAAACATCATTTTAATATGTAATTCTAGCTTGGGGTTAACCATGCCTCACTGATTTCATCTCTCAAAATTATTCTGATATATAAATACAGTTGAGTTTTAAGAAATTTATCTAGTTGACTTTAGTTCAATGCTCAAGAAATAAGAAATGGTCACGGAAAATGAAGGGGGAGAGTGGTTTAGTTGCTGATCTGAAAATGCTTCAAATTCATAAACCTAACACTCTTAAATCACTTTTACCACATTCCAATATAGCTTTGGCAATCTGCATTTTAGAAGTATTTTAGAAATACTATCTTTTTGCTCACTGAAATAAGTACAGATTTATAAAGCAAAATGCTAACTTCGAGGGGAAAACATCCAAATACAAAGTTCTTAGTTTCACTGACCTGTAATTGCTTTCACCACCATGTCGGACACTTCTGGAATTTCTTCATTAACAGGGACACAAAGCATCTGAGGTGTAACCCAGTGCAGGGCTCTACCGAGAGAGAGACAGACAGTGAAAAAAAAGGTCCAAGGATGGACTGTAATCATTTATCATGTTATTTCCTCAGTGATAGGAAAAGACGGGCACCACTGGCTCGTCAGGCAATCCAAGCCCCTGCACGTACTAGCGGCTCAGCTGATGTGCCGGGCAGCTGGAATCCTATGATGAGGCTTCTCTTCTGCACTTATCACAAGAAAGCAGAAGACAATTTTTCCAGTTGAAATGAAATTACACTACATTGGAAAAGCACTGGATATTTGAGAATGAAGATGTGGGAAGAACCTGCTGCTCCCTGTCCTCACTGCCCACATTTCAGGCTCTGCCCTCGACCTGAGGCACACCAGAGCCCGAGTCAGAGATCATCAGGCATGTGTCACTTCTGCCTGAACTTCTGAGATTTCTGGTCACGTGGTCATTCCACTCATGAAATTCTGCTGCCAGTCCTCACCACATGCTTGACTAACACTCTCACCTCAGTCTAAAGCCCACCGAGTTACTTCTGGTTTCCTCCCTTATCTTCCCAAGATCAATTCCACACTTCCGATGAGACATCATCAAGTTCAGAGCTACCGATTACCAACCCCGCTGTGCGAGAACCCCACTTGTGATCCGAGCTCCCTCTCCTCCAGAAACCCCTTTTCAGCTCAGGCCTGGCCCTGTGCCCACACGTCGATGGCCTCTCTCCCCAGTGCTCCGCAGCCACTGGGGACTCAGTCTACTGGCCATGGAGGAGTGGGTGCTTTGCACAGTGTTAGCCACCCAGGGCTAGTGGAAAGAGGCAGCAGCAGAAATGGCTGAATCACCCCTGGGAATAACAGAGAAAGACAATACACACTGTCTTTATACGGATATTCACAGCTTCCTGCCTGACAAGACAGTTAGTGCAGTGAAATGAGAAAACAATGAAATTTCCTCTTGTTCCTTGGAAATTTTGGAGATCTGAACAGTCACAGGCATGGTTCTCATCTAAAGCTGCCTGGATTCACACAGATGAGCAAGATGGAGACTTGAGTCTTTTCCTCTTGTCAATTTACCACATCCCTTTTCTTTCTGACATCACAAAGGAGTTTATATGCTAAGGATGGCTCCCACCTTAGCTGTTACTTGCACCCAAGGTCTGAAACTCAAGGGCCCTGTTTTCTCAGATGTGTTCTTCCAACAGGAGGCAGTAAATACAACAAGGAAAAGCAGAACAACCAACTACCTGATCCTCTTCTGAATAGCAAGATCTTTCTTCTCATCATCAGTAGTTTCTGGGCAGAACACATATTTATAGAGACGAGTCATGATGTACTTTTCAATCTGATCCATTATCTTCTCAACTCTTTCTGGAGGCACTGAAATATTCAAAAGGATATTTGAATGAAGGATGAACATTTGAAATGAAGTGATGTTTTCATAGTACTTTCAATGTAGCAGAAAACTAATTTATCAGAAATACATTAAAAACACCCAAACAAAAGTATAAGATATTAAAAAACACTCTAAAAAAATTACCCCAACTTTTGGGGCTGCCTTTTACAGAATCCCTACTTCTAACTGAAGCTGTCTGGCAGGACCTAACAGGTGTACACCCTGCTTAATGAGAAGATCGTAGCACGGTGCTACTTTAGAAAAGCACTTGAAATTCCCAAGACTGGCAAGTGCTGGCAAGACTCACCCTTTCGCTTTTCAGAGGTCTACTATATGACCTTAAGGGTCACTCTAAAGTAAACAGATGGGGCAGATTTCTCACCAAAATGGCAATTCTGAGATAAGGGTTTTATTTAGAAGCCTCCCAAGGGGTTTTAACTGACTCTGTCCCTATTCCCAATGAAATTATTAAATATTGCTCAAGAAATTATCCAATTGCCTGATTATCTTGGAATGATATACGTGGTGGTATTCAAAGACACTGCTAAGTATAAAACCAACTATCTGAATGCTAGTGGAGTAAGCTACAGTACAGAGCAGGCAAACCAACAAAAGACTTGAGAAAGAGAAACTACTGAGAGACTCAGCAGGAGGGCTCTGCAACTACCAGCGTCCCTCCGAGGCAGGCTAACAAAGGATTACCTTTTCCACGAGTCTGCATTCTTTCAGCCACATTCTGGTAAAAATCCTGAGTACATTCCGACTGCTCCTCAATGCTTAAGTCCTGAAACAAAGGGACAAAGAGGCTGCTAAGTAACTGAAAGACAGATCATGAGGAAAGCTCTATATTTACAAAACCTACTCCTTGAACTAATCCCAGAAGTACTTACGAATTCAATTACTGCTGCAGGGAAGAAAAGCCTGTCCTTTAGTATTCTTTACCACATTCCATGACTTCTCGTTTCTTTTTGCGGTATACACATATTCTTACATGGGTATAATGCATATTTTGAAAATTTACATGTATATGTTCGTTCTGACTTACCTAGTCTATTTAATCATTTGATGGCTTTATAATATTCCATTATATTAGCCAATTTATTCAACCATCTTCTACCACTGTATGCCATGGGTTCTTACCCTTCTTTCATTAATTATATATTGCAGCTATAAACAACTGTGTGAAGATAGTTTATTTTGGGTTATTTCTTTGTAATTAATTTACAAAAGTGGCATTATTAATGCTTAAAAAATACGAACAACTTTACAGCTCTAAATACCTGTTGCTAGATACAATCCTCAGAAACTCCAAGTACAGACATTAGCCATGTATGTGTGCCTATCTCTCCACAGCCCCTCCAGCACTGGGCATCGTAATTTTTATTTGGGTTTTACTGATTTTACAGGTGTAACATGTGTATTAGTATTTACTCCCCACTTTTTCCAAAGAATATTTGAAGTCTATACGAGAGATAAACCCAGTTCAGCACAACCTAGAAAAATGAGGAAACAAGACAAAACATGGAGAGAAACAGAAAGTAGAGCTGGAAAGATAACACTAAAATGTCTTCCTTGAAGATACAGAAGTTAGTAAAAAAAGAAAAAATCAGCCCGTAAATTTGTCTAACTAAGCTGTCTAGCAATCATCAGTAAGATGAAAACAGTTACACAACTGAGTGTCCAAATATAAAAGCAGTTTCTTAGGTGAAATTCTGACTCCAAAATCAGGAATTTCTCCAAGGGTTCTCATGAAGATGTCATCGCAGGAGGGCATGGATATAGCGCAAGACAAATTCCATAGGACTCAGACCACCTCTGCACAGGCCAATGACAGGGGTCAATAAAGCCCCGACGAAGCACATAGTCCCTGACGCTCTGGCTGATTCAGAAGAGATGGCCTGGCGTGAGGGATAGTGAGCAAACCTTGCCTACCTGCCTTCACAATGTCTCGTCCACCCTTCCCTGGTTTGGGTTCTCATTACCTCTCCCCTGGAGTTCAGGTGCTCTTCCCACTTTTGATCTTTCCTTTTTCAACTGAACACCTTAGGTCACGATCTGGTCCCCACGTACCCCGCTAGGCTTCCTATTGTTGAGAATCTGCACTTAGCTTTCCCGCCTCTCTAACAATGTAAAATTATTCTCTGTCCAGATTACTTCTGCTCCTCTCCAATCCTCCAGAAGCTGCCCGAGGAAGTCCCACAGGGTCTCATTCAAGGCTCGGTCCCCATCTCGCCTCCTCTGAGAAGATGTCCCCTCCATTCCCTTGGTCAAAACAACCTTGCAGGCCTCACAGCGCTCAACAGTGCTCTGTCGTACCTTAACTACTGCACTCCTTAACTGCCAGAATGTTTAATACCATTAAACCTTTTTCCTGATTATTAAGAAAAATTTTCAACAGTTCCAATTGTAGCTCCTCTCTGTAGATGAAATAAGTATCTTAATTTGCTTTCTTCTAAGGTTTCTCATTCTTAGCTCTTTTATTTGGTGGGCATGTAAGGTTCATAGCAAACACAGACCTTAAATAATCTGCACACAAACTTCCCTGTCTTCCTCAGCAGCAATTAGTAATAAGCAATCCTGTTCCCCCTTGTTTTTCTAATTCTCATGTAATTTGCTCCTGAGAAACTGAATTTATTTCTGGAATCCCTGGTTTATTTTACCATTCTCTCTTTTTTTCTATATATGAGAAAATCATATCTAACTGTGGTAACTTTCATTTTAGTAAATTCTGAAGTGTCTGCTACATTTAGAAACTTCCCCTCCCAAACTCCTGCTACCTTCTTTTACTAGAACAAACAATGTAACATTGTAATTTAATATTTTAATTGTTCATACTGACCTGAAAGGTATCTTTATCTGTAAATTTATCTTTTTGTTTTCCTCAGCTAGATCCAAGATATCTGTACTTCCTCAGCTAAATCCAAGATAAAATCCAGAAACAGTCTTTTAATTCTTTGAATAAACCTCTTTCTGTATTAGATTAAGTTATCATTTAATATTTAATCTCTTTATTACTATTATCTTTCAAAATTGCCCTTTTTAAAAAGTCTGCTAGGCTCTCTAGCTTTTCATCTCTGGCATCTTGTACTGTAACTGAATTTTGTGGGTTTATCTTACCATGCTGCTAAATTTATCTCTATTGGTATTCTGTTTTCTCTCAGATTTTCCGGTAAGACTGTTTTCCCCCAATTTCCAGAAAATTATATTTCTATTCATTCTGAAAACATTTATTACATGGCTAATAGAATTCCAGCCACTATACCAGGCAATAACATAAAAAATAATGATTCTCAGAGGGCATTCAGATTGAACAGGAAGACTGAATGCAAATAATTCAATACTTTCTGCAATGGATTATCTTCTTAGGTAGCTTAGAGGAAGAGACAGACAATGAACTGATTTACAATATATAACATGGCTAACTTTCACTCGCATCAAATCTTAACAGTAAGAACACATTTCTTTCTTAAGACTATTACCAGTACTCACTCCTAGCTAGAAACTATGGCCTCCTTTTAAAGGCCTAAATGGCCTGTTTTATAGGTGGCAATGGATCACCTAATTCCTCCCCCAGCTCCACATAATCACCGTAATTTTGTTACAGTTCAGAAAACTCCATTTTCTATTTCTATTGCACAGATTTACACGTTAGCACAATATTTATTTTGCAGTGTGAGCTAACTCTCCTGCCACTCTGTTTTCTTAGCCTGCTTTAGATTCTTCAGAGGACTAACCACAGTTGTATATTATAAATTAGCTTATTGCCTATCTCCTCCACTAAAAAGTCAGTTCCCTGAGGGTACTGTTACTGTCATATCCCTGGAGGCTACCACAGACCCAGGCATAGAAAGAAAGAATGCAAGGGGACATGCCTATGGCTGATTCATGCTGATATAAGGCAGAAACCAACACAATATTTTACAGCAATTATCCTCCAATTAAAAATAAATAAATTTTTTTAAAAAGAATTCAAGTGGCCATTTATTACTCCCTTTATACTATTGTAAAGACGCGGGGAGACAGTTCTATGTTGATCTCTCCTATTTCTGCACATCTTGTGAGGAGACACTGGCGGCCTCTCTTCTGCACCCTTTTCCAGGATAGCTATATAGCGGACAGGCCGTGAAAACAGGGTTGGGGCCGCACTCAAATGAAAAGGGTAGGCTGTCACTGTCTAATATAATAAGGTTTCTCTCTGGAGCAAAAGTCAGGCAGGCTCATAGCCCTATAAAAGATACTCTTCCTTAGCATAACTCACTGCCTATACAGGGATTACCTGGTCCTCTCTGCATGCCCTGTGGGCACTGATAAGTAGGGGACCCAGTACAAACGCACTGGTTTGTACACTTACGTGTACTGATCTACTCGGGCCCCTCTGCCGTCATTAACTGGCTTTTTTTTTTCCCTGACCCAGGAAGCTTTTGTCTTCTGCCAGTATTCATGGAATCATTAAAATGAAAGCATAGTTGCTCAGTCGTGTTCAACTCTTTGAGACCCCATTGACTGCAGCCCTCCAGGCTCTTCTGTCCATGGGATTCTGCAAGCAAGAATACTGGAGTAGGTTGCCATTCCCTTCTCCAGGGGATCTTCCCAACCCAGGGAGCAAACCTGAGTCTCCTGCACTGCAGGTGGATTCTTTACCAAGTGAGACACCAGGGAAGCCCATGAAACGATGGCAAGCTAACCTTTAACGTGCAAGTAGAGTACATCTCAGATCCTTCAAAGTTCTTCCCAAAGGAGCTAAGTGACATAATAGCACATTTGTGCTGGTAAATTCTTTCAGGTTTTACAAAATTCTAAAAGGTTATTCAAAATTTTCTAAGAAAAAACACAGTCTAGCAATGTAAATTACTTCTTTTCTTTAAGCATTCTTAACCAATCCCTGGGATAGTCTTCTCTATAATGTCTGTGTAAAGTCATTTTATTTTTTTTTCCAAAAAAAAAAAAAGAAAATTGTCTGGCTGAGGTCTTTTTTCCACCCCTAGCTTTCAAAATCTTTGATTATTTCCTTAATTACGTTTTCTGTGTATTTTATCTTTAGAAACTAGATCTCCATGACCTATTTTCTAGATTAAGTTTCTTTTGTACTACAGTTCACTGTTTGATCTACTTAGGTTTTAACTTTTAATGTTCATATTTTTTGTATTGCTAGTCTCTGCTGCCTTCAATAATTTTTTTCCCCCAGGAAACTAAACATATTAGGGCTTTACGCCTTCTAAATACATGTTTAATTTTAAGTTTTAAAGTATGTCGCCAAGCATGTAGTCCTCAGATTTTTTAAGACAGTCCACTTTACAAGGGAATATACCCTGTGGTTGTGAAGCTAGTTGAATATAGGTTGAAACACTTGTTCCTTTAGATGAACAAAACAGAGCAAAAGTACCTGGTTTTTGTCAAATTCAATAACTGGCAAAATGAAGGTGGTAAGAACTATCAAGGTAGGTGAGTTCACTTTATCACTCTAAGGAAAAGCCAGTAGTAGTCAGTCACTTTTAGGAGCTAGACAGTTACTAATGACAAACTACTCAAATGTGCTTTTCACAAACATTACCATGTAATTTTTCAGCACAAGAAATGTTTAAACTTTTGCCTTTGCTTCAGTGAATGAAATGTGTAAGGGTTAAGTGTTCCAGTAACTCACATTCTGAGACTCTCAAAGGACAGCACAGTTGGTGCAGCCAGGTAGGCAAATTCTGCAGAATTCCCAAAGATGTTACATTCATTTAAAATACTCTGAGGGCACCAGAGTCTGAGCAAATACAATGTTATTCATGATACTCCAGAGGTCCAGTAGTGTCCTGTCAGTGGCTTCTGCAAGTACCTAACATTACTAAATATGTAGTCTTAAAAATCAATGAACAGACTCCTGAGTTCATTAATGCAACTGTACATTTAGCCATTGGTTACCTGAGTTTTCCAACAAGGTTTAGGAAAAGATCAAAAGTACTCACAGATGAGTCAAGTGAACCAGGCTTTTCAAACAGTATAGCAGCTAGTTTTTAAAAAAAATCTCTTTAAGCATTGCTTTGAAATACTTCAGTGTGTGGGAATTATGCAGGTGCTGAATGAAATTTTAGCCTAAAGAGGTACATTTTGGGGATGAGGAAGTATTTTTAAAAACTCTCAGTGCATACATAAAGTATTTCCTGATAAAGATAAAATGGCTGAAAAAAATTTTAACGCAATTCTGAAAATACTTGATTTTTCTAGACTTGACGTGTATGTGGAAAGAAGGCTGCTCATCACTGGTATACTCTAAGACTGGAGAAAAGAGGAATGAAGAGGAAAAAGGTGTGGTCAAGAGTGGTTCACTGCTGAAACCATGGGTTAGAAATTACAGGTTAAAGACACACACGGAGAGGACACAAGCTGTTGTCCAAGTGGCCCTGGATAAGTCACTCATCCTCTCTGGCTCTCAACTTCCCTACCTGTACAATCAACGGACAGAAGTTGCTATGGTCCTTTTCATTGTCTAAATTTTAGCTTTCACTTCTCTACCTGAGCAAGGACAGGAAAATTAAAAATCAAAATACAAAACCAAACCAAAAAAAAAAAATCCTAAATGATTATTCTCGGTCTAATGATTATTACTTAAGAGTTCAAGGTCTACTATGGCGCTCTTGGCAGCTTATTATTTACAAGGCGACAAGTTAGGAAGGCTTATTAAAAGGACACAGACTTATAAAGGACACAGTACAAGTGGCTTTGATGTCAAACTTTTCACATGAAGATGATCCAAATACCACTGAGTTGCAGTGGAAAAGTATTAGCCTCAGAGTCATGTTTAACTTGGTTCAGTGACATTTCTCAGGTAAGTGACAACATTTCTGGGTCTTTATTTTCTCAGTTGGAAAATTACAAAGTTTCACTAGATTATCACTAAGACCTTTCCTAAAACCAAAACTCTACATTTCTAGGTGGTTCTCAACCTACCCTTTTGTAATGCATTGCTTCCAAAAACAGCTTGGTCTGCTTATAGATTTCTTGGCCTGTCTTGTGGAAGGTCTTGAGAAATTCTATGAACTCTTTAGACACTCTATCCGTTTCAATGCTGGTTTGCCGGTTTATGGAAGGACTGGGAGCTTTTGCTTCCTGAATTTCTGCTGGGAAAATTAAACATAGTAAGTTTCATTACACAGAAGATCCATGCATGGAATTACTTTAAGTATCTAATTTAAGATTATTTAAATTATGCTAAATCAAAGTTAAACTTGAATTTAAGTTATTTTATGTTTAAATATTTGCATTTTCCTTGTTTGTTTGTTTAACGCTAAGTCGTGTCTGACTCTTTTGCAACCCCATGAACTGTAGCCCACCAGGCTCCTCTGTCCCTGGGATTTCCCAGTATACTGGAGTGGGTTGCCATTTCCTTCTCCAACCCAGGAATCGAACCCCTGTCTCTGCACTGCAGGCGGATTCTTTACCCCTGAGCCACCAGGGAAGCCCATGCACCTAGTAACACAGCTTTAAAACACATGAAACATAAAGAGAAGAAATTTAAAATTTCATAATTTTAATAGGAGAGTTCAATGCTCCTTTCTTGGTATCAATATTATAGGTAATACAAAACAGTCAGTAAGGACAGAATACCTGAACAATGTCACCAAACAACTTGAAGTAACTGATATTATAGAACACTCCACCCAACAAAAACAGAATACACATGCAATCTGACAAACTAACAGTGGTAATAGTTAACATACAGCAAATGTTTATTATGTGCTAAGTACTTTTCTGATGCTTTGTGGTATAATCCTCACAACTCTATAAGCTAAGGCTTGAGAACATTAATTAACCTGGATGATGCTGTAGCTATTTAAGTGGTACAGGCTGGAATCTGAAACCAGGACTCTGTGCCTTAACTCTGCAGCCTGAGCTCTTTACTATGCAGTATCTGCCTCAGCATGTCAGAGTGGACTGAGGACTCTTTCCAGGGAACACCATGCCCTGAGACTTTGGATCTGTAAGCCAGGCAAGGGCAGGAGAACTCTAACCATCTCTTTTATTGCCTTACTTGTGCACACTCTCTCCCCTCAACAAATACTATTCTCCAAAGACAGATGATTTTGATTTTTAAAAAATACTCTTTCAAAATGCTAATCAAAGTAAAGATACTCTGTATGATACTATAATGGTAAATACATATCATTATACATTTGTCCAAATCAACCGAATGTACAATGCCAAGAATGAATCCTTATGTAGACTACATACTTATGAAAATCATGTGTCAACGTAGGTTCAGCAATTGTAACACAAAGGGACCACTCTGGTGGGGGATGTTGATGTTGGAGGGGACTGTGTATGTGTGGAGGCATAGCACCTATGGGAAATCTCTGTATCATCCTTTCAATTTTATGTGAACCCTAAAACAACTTAAAAAAAACTTAAAAGATAAAAAGATGAACTGCATTCACTAGCTATGAATTAGTATGTGCATGCATGCTAAGTCACTTCAGTTGTGTCCGACTCTCTGTGACCCTATGGCCAATAGTTCACCAGACTCCTCTGTCCATGGAATTCTCCCAAAGAATCCCTTTCTACCCATTATCTAGATTCACAAAATTTTAACATTTTGCTCCATGTCTATGTGCATTTTTTTCTAAATTTTTTCAGAGTAGATGGTATGTATCATGCTCTTTATCCCTTAGTTTGGGTATTTCTTAGCAACAAGGATATTCTGTTGCTAACTATAGTTACTGAAAAACAAGCATTTTTTTTAAAACACAAGATCAAACTGAGGGCCACACATTTATTTAGTGGTCATACAGTCTCCTCTAACCTGGAAATGTGTCTTTGTTTTTCATGACACTGACAATTTTGAAGAATACAAGCCAGTTATTTTTACTGAATGTGCCTCAATTTGGGTTTCTCTACTGTTTCCTCATGACTAAATGTCAGGTTATAAATTTTCAGCTTAAATATTACACAATTGATGTTGTGTTCTTCTCAAATTATCATATCTAGAGGCACAGAATGTCCATTTCCCACATTGTAATATAGCTATCATTTCTCTATTTGTAATCAGTAAGTAAGCTGTGGGAGTTAACCTGAATCAAGGTTCACAACTTGTTCCTCAGGAAACTCCCTCCTCTCACCCCAGATGCAGCATCCACTGGTGAAACCTGTCTGAACCAGTTCCTACCAGGATGACTATAAAATGGTGATTTTCTATCTCCATCACTCCTATATTTGTTAATCAACACTCTATGGTAAGCAAGAGTTTTCTTCCCTTCTTTATTTATCTATTTTATTAGTTGGATGGACTAATGGATTATTGTTTTATTCATCTGCAGTCCATCCATTGTCTTTATTTGTTTTGATACCCAAATTTGGTCAGTGGGAACCCATTCAAGCTGACCTCTGGGTGTTTGACATGTCCCCAACATTTCTGAGGAGCCCTCCTTTCCCAGTTCCAGAATCAGTCATTTCTCCAAGGAACCCAAATTCACTTCAGTGTAGGATAGTATTTAGAATCTAAGGTCTGAGTGGAAAGATTGGCATCTTAATTCTTAAGGGAAAAAAAAAAAAGACAGCCTTCCTTTTTTTTTTTTTTTAAAGACAGCCTTCCTTAATCCCTCCTTAGAGCATTACTTTTAGATTTGTAAAAGATGAACACAAGATTCTACTCAGGGTGACGTCTATTTGAGCTCTAAAGAAAAAGGGCATTTTAGAATTTATGAGCAAGTATTTCAACTTGGCTGACCCACTGCAATTTACTCTAAACTACAGCTCACTCAACCCTGCTTTGGAGATTAAAAAACTGAAAGTAAATTCTCTGAGTCTTTACAATGAAGCTGTCCCATTAATCGTCTCTGAAGACACAGCCAATTCTAACAGGAAGTTAAAATATTTTTCAAATCCCTTAGAAGGTTATTTGTGTTCTATGTACCACCAACCTTCCCTGGCTTAAGAGCTTTCTTTCATACCATCAATAGAAGCAAGTAAAATATCAAGAGCAAGGACATCTTGTATTAACAAAGTAAAATAAAGAACACAGAACATAAAAGGCCTATTGTAGTCTAGACTCAATAAATGAAAACTGCATTTAGTATAGGCTAACTTCATCCATATGCAAAGGCCAAAAAAATAATCACCCTGAAATGCGGAGTTCATCTGGCAGAGTGTCATAAACAATCTGCAAAACAAAGATCCAATAGCAGCCTCTTTTCTAATACACACACATCAATTGTTTTCCCAACATTCTGAGGTCTTTCTCACCACATGCTTTCTACAGACATAAAACAGCTAAAGATCAAAAAAATAAAAATAAAATTAAAAAATCTATCATTCTAAAGAAATTCAAAAAGTTAAGAACTATTCCACATGAAAGGTTTTAAGATTAAAAATCACTTGTAATTTTTCTTTTAAAGTAAAATCTTCTTTCCATAATACAGTGTGTACTGTACAGGAGCTCCTAGGACATGATTTTAAAAGTGCCAAGTACAGTCATGAATGTGTGTGACTATTACGCGCTTATCTATCTACATAGATACAGACACAGATATAGTTATAGGTGAACACATACATATTTGAGGTCAAGGGATATGAGGGGAAAAAGCTTAACCAGGACTTAGGAGACCTGACCTCTAATATAGCAACTCATTATATGACCTTGGGTAAATAAATTTGTCTTATGGGCTTTCACACTGTCATCTGTAAAACGTGACAGTTAGAGCTGATGGCTTTATAATTCTTTACCATTTCACTTGTTGTCATATATCATTTCACCAGACATCTATAAATGTACAAGGTTAACCAGACTTCCCCAAAGCAGGAAACAGAATGCAAACTGTTTGCATAAACAGGAATGAATGGCTTTGATCAATACCTCTGAGCTCCTTACCAGCAGAGATTCTTCTATCAAAGAAACAACATGCATCTTAAAATAGCTAACACTTATTGGAGACTTACTATGTGTGTCAGGTACTGGGCTAAAACGCTGTACACACATCAGCTCATTTACTCCTCAAGACACGCCAGTGATAGGTATTACTATCCCTCAGAATAGACAGGGCTTAAAGAGATTAGCCTGCTTAAGGTCACACAGCTAGCAAACTGCAAAGCTGAGACTCAAACCAGGGTGACCCCAAAGTATACACTTTTAATCACCCTACTACACTACCTCCTCATAAATAAATCATGAGCCAAATATATTCTTATCAAACACATTTAATCTGTTACAGGTATTGATTATTCCCCTTCTTATTGCTGTACAGAAAACTGCTGACAGAGAACCAAGCAAGAACAACTCCAAATGGATCATGTGAATGAAAAAGACGGCTTAAAGGTTTGCCTTTACTAAAGAGAAGTGCTGTATTTTTGGATAAACAATCGTTCCTTCTAATAAACAAAAAACAACAGTCATTAAATCCAAAAGATCAGCAAAGATCTTTAGGTGTGATACTATTATTTCCCTTTCTGCGGGCAGACCAAAAACCTAAGGACAATTATCCCAGGCTGGGGTGGAGGGAGTGGAAGAAGTGTCCAAGAGAACAGCTCTCTGACAGCATCAGTGCTGGTTATCAACACAGAGGTAGAGAGACTAAGGTCTAACAAGAGACATTCTTTCTTGCTTCCTGCTAGGTCATTTCAACTAGCTTATCAGCTCACTGGTAGAATAAGTGTGACTTTAGCGAGAATTTTCCTGCTGGTTATAATGTGGAATTTTAAGCAGTAGGATGAAAAAGGTCAAGTACATACAAAAGAGAGCCTTTCCTATATGTTCTCTAAATAGTAATTCCTATCTAGACACAAGCTGCCTGTCAAGCTTTCAGAAAACTTCTCTTTTAGGTAACTTTAAGATAACTTGAAGCAGTCATTTCTGATAAGGTATGGATAGTGAGGATATTAAACAAAGGAGAGTAAACCAATATTCAAAAACTGAAGGCACAAAAAATAAAACATCCAAGTAGATACGATGGGTATAAATTTTATAAACAAAACTATATGTTTCAACTATCTTTACTCCTCTGATAAAAAAATAAGTTTTCTTAAACACAATGTCCTCCAACCAATGAGATTTCATTTGTCATCTGCACCTCCAACCCAACATCTCAAGTCTGTGTTGATATCTCTGAATGCTTACAGAAAAAGCTGAGACACACATTCTGTGTCTCATTGGGCACAAAAGGAAAAAGAGAATCAGAAAAATTACCCTTCTTTGCTCCAACCCTGGATGAAGCACTGAAGAATTTCTTCACTGTGGTAACCTTGCGGGTCTTCTCATTGGTTTTCTTCTCTTCAAACTTGGAAAATGTGAGGGATTGGGCCCCTTGGCTGCTCTGACTGCTGGCAAAGGCCTCTTCTTCCTCCCGCTGCAGACTGTAATTCAAGAAGAGATCAAGAGTAACCCTGATAATTCTCCAAGTTTTCCTTGCATATACAGGTAATAACTCGATGAACTGGGGAGCTAAAACGTTCAGAATTAGAGGTTAAATACCAAAGAGGTCTGAGGTCTCTGATAGCAAACTATCCTATGTGACACTACAAACTTCAAAAGGGACCTTCTCCGTGAATCAAGTTCATTCAGCAGTTGTACGAGGATTACACAAAAGAAAGTCTAGTCCTCTTCCCTGACAACCTCAAAGGTGGAAGAGAGAAAGAGCTAAGTCAGTAACTACCACATAATGTGACAGCGCCTATAGTAGACAGCAAAACCCTAGTGCTATGAGAATACAGGGGGAAAAAACCTAAATCTGCTGAAAGAGTCCAAGAAGGTTTTTTGTTTTAAATTTATTTTATTATTTTTGGCTGCGCCAGGTCTTTGTTACTATAAGCAGGCTTTCTTTAGTTGCAGCAAGCAGGGGCTACTCTCCAGTTGTGGTACACCGGCTTTACACTGCAGTGGTTTCTCTTTTTGGAGAGCATGTGCTCCAGGGCATAGGCTTCAACAGCTGGGGTACAGAGGGTTAGATGCCCCACTCCATGTGGAATCTTCCCGGATGAGGGATTGAACCTGTGTCCCCTGCATTGGCAGACGGATTCTTAACCACTGGACCACCAGGGAAGTCCCAAGGAAGTTTTTATAATGGTGATATTCAGGCCAGTCTTAGAAGGATCAAGAGGATTCCGCCAAGTGAAAGGGCATTCCAGAAAGAAGGTACTACTACAAATGGGAAGGATGTGACTTGTGTTGAGGACCAAGTTCATTCAATGTAGTCAGATCACTGACGATGTGATGGACTCTGATGTTGGATGTACAGGTAGGCGCCAGCTGGTAAGAAACCTTGACTGCCAAGCCTGCTATAGTCCTGGACTTCATCATGTGGTGGGGAAATCAAGAAAGACAATAATCCAATACCATTATCTGATCTGTGCTTTAAACATAACGCAGGTAGCTGTGACACCTGGAGGGGCAGACAGACTAGGGACAGAGACAGTAATTAAGAGCAGAGTACACAGACTTAAGAGAGAGAAACAAGAACCTGGAAACAGGAGAGGATGGGATTCAAAAGGCCTCTCTGAGCTGAAATAAGCAGAACATGCTCAACTAGTTGTAACCAGTGTGTGGGAGGTGAAGGAGAAATTAAGAGTGATTGATGTCTTTTAGTCAACTGAATAAAGAGTGATGCCATTAACTGATACAAGATGAGGGATAGGAGGAACTGCTGGGAGTGGGGATTAGAGTAAATAAAAGCAAGGAATTTGGCCTTGGACCAGCTGAATTTGAGGTATTTATAATAAATCTCAAAAGTTATCCATAGAACTATGATTCTCAAAGTGTGATTCCCCAGATAGCAGCATCAGCATCACCTGGGAACAACCTAAAACTACAAAACCTGAGGACTTCCCTGGTGGTCCAGTGGTATTATTCATGGCATTTTATTAGCTCCTATGCTCACTAGACATTCTATGTTTTAATTTTTATCATAGTCATATTCCTGGATAATACTAACAAATGCCACTTTTTAAGGAAAAGTTAAATTTCTGTACTTTCAGGACCATGGATACAAATCAACAGGTTTCTACTATTGTGTGCTTATCACTGTGCCAGATGTCATGCTGGGTATATTAAAAGAATGAGGAAAATAATGCCTGATGAAAGTCATAAGCCAAGTCCTGAGCACTCACATCTGTAACCTCATTTAATCTTCACCATAAAGTATGCTTATTTTCATTCAAAGGAACTTATTGTCTACATTAGAGAACTAAGACTTAACTCATCCCAAACACAAAACAATTAAAAGTTAAGACAAAGTGAAGAAATCACTGAAAGCTATTCGCTAAGTGGTCAACGAAAGAAAACATCCATTTCTCTTAAAATTAAGCTGACTTGCTGATAGCTCAAAAGAGAAGTGAAAAACGTATCCCACCATGCTGCGTACCCAGTTACATCATTGTCTAAACCCCAAGTTAAGTCCTTTTACCGCTCTGCCAGTTCCCAGTCCTCCTGAATCTGCTTCTGCCTGGCTTTGTGGTACTCCTCCCTCCAGCACTTGGAGCAGAAACCCTGCCAAGCAGGGTTGCCGTAGTAACCACATCCTTTCTTGCATAGGAGTTCTGATTGATCCACATGAATTCCTCGGCGTTCAGACTTAAGGCTCATCTTCCTCCTGCTAATCAAAGAGCAAACAAGAAAGTGTTGTTGAAAATGAATTCACTATCATTCTGCTCACAGCAAAGCAATTAAGAAAAAAAAAAAAAGAATGAGTTTATCAACTTAAGGCTGTAAGAGAAGGAAAGGGAGAAAGAGGGGAAAAGAAGGTTTCAATATGGCAAATTCCTGTCATACTAAAGAACAAACTTCTTATTCCTGCCCAATGATAAAGCATACTTTAAGAAAAGACCGACTGGATTAAATACCTAAATGTAAGACATGAAACTATAAAACTCCTAGCACAAAATATAGGGGGAAAACTTCACAACATTAGATTTGGTGACAATTTCTTGGATATGACACCAAAAGCATAAGAAACAAGAGCAAAAACAGACAAATGGGGCTACATCAAACTTAAAAACTTCTGCACAGAAAAGGAATCAACAGAGGGAAAAGGCAACCTATGGAATGGGATAAAATATTTGCAAACCATTTATCTGATAAGAGCTTAATATTCAGAATATGTAAAGAACTAAAACTCAACAACAACAATAAAAATCCAATTAAAAATCAGCAAAGGCCGTGAACAGACAATTCTCCAAAAAGATATGTGTATTAGTTGCTCAGTTGTGTCCAACTCTTTGCGGCCCCGTGGACTGTAGCCAACCAGGCTCCTCTGTCCATAGAATCCTCCAGGCAAGAATACTGGAGTGGGTAGCCATTTCCTTCTCTGGGGGATCTTCCTGACCCAAGGATTGAACCCGGGTTTCCTGCATCATAGGCAGATTCTTGGCCATCTGAGCCATGAAGAATACAAACAGCCAACTAACATGTAAAAAGATGTTTAACATTACTAATTATTAGGTAAATGCAAACCCAAACCACAATGACATATCACCACACGCCTGTCAGAATGATTACCATCAAAAAGAACACAAACAACAAGTGTTGACAAGGATGTATAGAAATCGGAACCCTTGTGTACAGCTGGTGGGAAGGTAAAATGACACAGTCACTGTGGAAGACACTATGGAGGGGCCTCAAAAAATCAGAAACAAAATTACCCAGCAAGCTCACTGGGTATATTCCCCAAAAAACTGAAAATAGGATCTTGAAGAGATATCTGCACGCTTATGCTCACTGAGCATTATTCACAATAGCCAAGAGCTAGAAGTAATCTAAATATCCATCCAAGGATGAATGGATGAAGAAAATGTGGTATACACGATGGAATATTATTCAGCCTCCAAAAGGAAGGAAATTCTATCATATGCTACAACATGGATGAAGTTTGAGGACATTATGTCAAGTAGAATAAGTCAATCACAAAAAGACAAATCAAAGACATGATTCCACCTACATGAGGTATCTAAGTAAGTCAAACTCTTCAAACCAGAAAGTAGAATGATGGTTGCCGGGGCTAGGGGGAGGGAGGCAAAGAGGAGTTGCTCTTCAATGGGAGAGACTTTCAGTTTTGCCAGACAAAAAGGTTCTAGAGATCTGTTGCACAAGGTACACATAGTTAACACTTCTATATTACACACTTTGAAAATGGTTAAGATGGGGCTTCCCTGGTAGCACAGTGATCAAGAATCTGCCTGCCACTGCAGGGAACACAGGTTTGATCCCTGGTCCAAGAAGATCCCACATGTGGTGGGACAGCTAAACCCAACTACCACAACTACTGAAGCCCACGCACCTACAGCCCAAGCTTTGCAACAAGAGAAACCACTGCAGTGAGAAGCCTGTGCACCACAACTAAAGAGGCATGCACCAAGCATTACTTCTGAGGACTCTCAAAGGCAAAAGGGAGGAGGAAAATTAAGGAAGAAGATCAGAACTCACTGTATCACCGAACCCCCATTCAGGTTACCCTTTCTCCCCTCCAGTATCACCGAGTCAACCCAGAAATGAATGCCAGGGCACAGAGAGTGCTCCTTTAGTTCTGGCTCAAAGAATGAGAATAGGAACTCCTAACACTGAGAGGAAATATGAAAATCCCTCCATTTTCTTGTCTTTTCCCCCTTCTCTTGAGCCACTGGCAATCACACAATGTCCACAGAAGCGACTGGAATGAGAGACTGCAGGAGCTACCCTCTGAGTAAGGGGAACTACCCATTTTTCCCTCTCTCGAGTCTCCCAGACAGTGATGGGAGTACAAGACAGAGCAGGGTAACTACTTCCACAGCTTTCCACCCAGAAGAGAGAAGATAAGCCCCGAGGGAACTTAAAACTTTCGCTCTGCAAACGACACTGCGAGAAAAATGAAAATACCAACTACAGACTGGGAGAAAATACTGGCAAATCATATATCTGACAAAGGACTTGCACCCAGGACATGTATAATTCTCAAAACTCAATAGAAAGAAAAACCATCTGATTTTTTTAAAATGGGCAAAAGACATGAACAGACTTATCCAAAGAAGATAAACACATAGGAGATGATTCTCCATGGTTTCTCACATTTCTGTACAAGGGGCCTTTGTAATTAAGACTGTCTCTTCAAGAAGGTTTGCATATCTAACATTCTCAGAAGGAAGCAATCACTGCCTCCCTTCAGAGCAGAAAACAACTTTTCTGTCAAGTAAAATAGACAGAATATTAATTACCCTCCAGGTCAAAAGTCAGCTGTCTTTGTTTGCTGACCACTGTGAAGAATCTGAGTTCCTTAAGCTTAGGTTCCTCGGCTGTGACACCAGCACCATGGGGCTTGGGACCAAAGGCAGCCCACGTGAGATGAAGCTTACTTTACTGATGTCCTGTGAATAATGAAGTCCTTTGTCTCCAACTCCAGAGTCTCATGACTTCTGCCAGCATCTATGAAACTGGCAGGCTAACTGGTTACATTTCAGACGGTAACAAGCCATGTCAGTCACACCACCTTGACAATGTGGCAGCTAAGCACATGAAAAGTAGTTCAACATCATCCGTCAGAGAAGCGCAAGTTGAAACCACCATGAGACATCGATACACACCTACTAGAAAGGCTAAAATTAAGAACAATACCAAGTGGAAGCAAGGATGCAGAGCAACTAGAACCCTCCTGCTGCTGCTGCTGCTAAGTCGCGTCAGTCGTGTCCGACTCTGTGCGACCCCATAGACGGCAGCCCACCAGGCTCCCCCGTCCCTGGGATTCTCCAGGCAAGAACAGTGGAGTGGGTCGCCATTTCCTTCTCCAATGCATGAAAGTGAAAAGTGAAAGTGAAGTCACTCAGTTGTGCCCGACTCTTAGCGACCCCACGGACTGCAGCCTACCAGGCTCCTCCGTCCACGGGATTTTCCAGGCAAGACTACTGGAGTGGGGTGCCATGAGAACCCTCCTAGTGGGATGCAAATAGTACATCTACCATGGTAAACAATTTAGTAATTTCATTAAAAGTTAGATACACTTAACATACAACCCAGCAGTCCAGTTCCCAGTTACTTCCTCCAGAGAAATAAAACTGATGTTCACTTAAAAATCTATACAATGTTTCTAGTGACATTTTTATGACCTTTTAAAAATGGAAACAACAAAATATTCTTCAGTAGATGAATGAATAAACAAACTGTGTGGTACATCCATGCAATGGAATGCTACTTAGAAAAAAAAAAGTAAGTGATGCCATACCCAACTACTTGGGATGAATTCCCAAATGCTTTATGCTGAGTGAATGAAGCCAGTTTTCAAAATTTATGTACTGTATAATCAGTGTGTTAGAAACTGATGTTGGGGCGGCAGTCTATAAATGAACAGCACAAGAAACTTTTTTAGAGGTAATAGAACCGTACTGAGATGTTTATGGAGGTGTTTACATAAATCTATACTTTTTTCCTGGCTTCCCAGGCAGCTCAGTGGTAAAGAAACCACGTGCCAAAGCAATGAGCCACAGAAATGCAGGTTCGATCCCTGGGTTGGGAAGACGCCCTGGAGAAGGAAATGGCAACCCACTCCAGTGTTCTTGCCTGGGAAATCCCATGGACAGCAGAGCCTGGCAGGCTATATAGTCCATAGCGTCCCAAGAGTCAGACGTGACTTGGCGACTAAACCATCACCACCACCAAGGACAGACAGGATTTAGATTTTATCATACTTACCATTTAATAAATGAGGCTGAGCTAGAAAGGTTAACAAAGTCTAGTCAAGAGTCTAGAATGTTAAACTGAGAAACTTTAAAGACCATCTACTTTCTTCTATACAATACAGAGAAAGACGCTGAAACTGCGACGCCACAGTCTGCTCCACCAAGACGCAGCAAGCGGCAGGGCCAGCACAGAAGCCGGAACTTGGACCCGGTCCTGAGCGCCACCGAACTGTTTGAGGGTCTGAGCTAAACTCACCAGCATCGGCCTGTGGTCCTTCAATTCCAAGAGGAGTAGGCAAAAAGAAATATCTACTTTTTCCCTTGTATTGATTCAGTAAGTTTAAAAATTTTTATACTACAAAGACAATAGCACAGCTGTGTTACTAAAATGAACATATTTTAGGGAGGCTACCTAACATATGTGTCAGCAACTTCCCTTTCCCTGGGGAAGTGTTCCCCATATGTAAATCTCTAAATCTACAGGTTGCCATGTTTGTATATGTGCAGCCCCCCTCCCCCCAACTTCAGAGTCACAGTTGACTGAACCAGAGGTGGATACATGACCCAAAATGAAGTTCTGGAAATGAGACTCAGTCTGGATTGCTCTTTTGAATGATGGAGAAGTTGAGGCAGGACCACCTTCTAACAAGCAGTCTGAGTAACAGGATAATCAGTCTGCAGACTGAAATAAATACGCAACAAGAAGCAGAGAAAAGTGGTAGAAGAAAAATACTCTTTAGGTCCTGAGGGGCTTCCATTTCTCAGTTCTAACCCTTTGCTAAGGTTTGCCTGCTTGCCTACCTTCAGATTCTGAAACACACCCCTTGATCCCTGACTGCTTTTTCCTTTTGCCAACTCCAGTACAGCCTATTTGCACCCAAAGACTTGCCCAATACTATGCTAGAGCTCAAAAAATGTAACTGGGAAGACTACTTCACATACACTAAGGGCTCAACAGGTTAACATGAAAATAACAATAACAGCTATGAGTCTATGAAGACCAGCTTGATGTATACATGAGAACATGGAGATCGGTCAAGTATGCACTCAAATCTCAGCTCTGCAATGTGACTTTGGACAAATTAATATTTCTGAAACTTCTAATCCTACCCCTCTATCCAACTTCTGTTCCTACCATGCTCTACCTTTTCACAAATCTAAGCCTCATAGGTCCTGTGCCCCTGTGACATTCACTCTGTTGTGAACCTGTGATTATGCTACCTCAGGTGGCCAAAAAAAAAAAAATTTCCAGATAATTAAGATTACTAATCAGTTGACCTTAAAATAGAGATTATCCTGATTTTCCAGGCAGACCTAATATAAGCACATGAACCCCAAACGCAGAAGAGAACAGGAACCCAGAAGAGTTGAAACAATCATGAAAAACAATGTAGGAGGATGTACGTTACCAATTTAAAAACTTACTACAAATCCATGATAATCAAAACAGCATGGAACTGGCACAAGGACAGACATGTGGATCAATAGGATAGAACTGTGAGTCCAGAAATAAACCCACCAAACTATGGTCACAACTATCAAATGGAAGAGTCTTCAACAAATGATGCTGAGACACCACGCATATAGAATGAGGTCACACCTTTGCCTTATACCATACACAGAAATTAAAAATTGATTAAAGAGCTAAATGCAGGGACTACCTCAGTGGTCCAGTAGCTGAGACTCTGTGCTCCCAACGCAGGGGGCCCAGGTTCAATCCCCAGCCAGGGAATTAGATCCCGTGTGCCACAAATAAGAGTTGGCATGTACAACTAAAGATCCCACAACAGAGACTGCAGACCCCACGTGCCACAATTACGAACCAGTACAGCCAAAATAAAGAAATAAACGAATAAATATATTTTTTAAAAAGAACTAAATGCAAAAACTAAAACTATAAAAACTCTTGGGAAAAAGGACAGGTAAAATTTCATGATTTTAAATTTGCCAAAGATTCTTAGATGACACCAAAAGCATAAACAAAAGAAAAGACAGACAAATTGTACCTCATGAGAACTAAATGGTCCCAGGAACCCCATCAAAAGAGTGAAAAGACAACCCACAGAATGGGAGAAAATATTTGCAAATCATGAATCTGATAAAGAATGTGTATCCAGAATATATAAGGAACTGTTACAACTCAATATTTTAAAAGATAAATATTCCAGTTATCAAAATGGGTAAAAGATCTGAAGACACTTCTCCAAGGAAGATATACCAATGGTCAATAAGCACATTAAATGACTTCTGACATCATCAGTCATTAGGAAAATGAAAAACCACTTCACACCAATTAGATGGCCAGTATTAAAAAGTGAGATAATAACAAATGTTGACAAACATGTGGAGAAACTGAAACATTCATACACTGCTGATGGGAATGTAAAATGGTGCAGCTGCTTTTGGAAACCATCTGACAGTTTCTCAAAAGATTTTAATTAGAGTTACTGAGCAATTCCACTCCAAGGTATATGCCCAAGAGAAATGAAAACATATGTCCACATAAAAATGTGTAAATGAATGTTTGTATCAGCAATTCCCATAACAGTCTAATGATGTTGAAAACAACCCAAATGTCCACCAAATGATAAATCGACAAAATGTAGTATATTCACACAATGAAGTATCAATATTATTCAGTCATAAAGAGGAATTAAGTACTGACACATGCCACAACAGGACTAACCGTGAAAACATTTGCTAACTGAAAGAAGCCAGTCATAAAAAGACAACACATTATATGATCCCATTTGTATGAATGTTCAGAACAGGGAAGTCTAGAGAGAAAGCAGAATAATGGTAGCTTTAGAACTCAGGGGGAGAGAGAGAATGAAATAAGGAGATAGCTAAAGGGCATGGAGTTTCTTTCTGAGGTGACGAAAATGTTCTAAAGTTGGTGTGGTCAAGGCTGCTTTTGAATCGTGCTCTTTAAATGGGTGAATCCTATGGTATGTGAACTATATTTCAAGAAAATTGTTTTTAAAATATAAAGCAAAAGAGGACAGAGAAGTCAAAGAGAGTCAAAGAACCCTTGTTGACTTTGAAGGTAGAGAAAAATGTAAGAAACGTGGGTGGCTTCTAGAAGCTGAGAATGACCCCTGGCTGACAACCATCAAGGAAATGACAAACTCAGTCATAAAACTTTATTGAACTCAATTCTACCAACATTTGAGTATGCCTAGAGGCAGATTCTCCCCATAACCTCCAGAGAAAAGCCCAGATCAGATGACATCTTAACTTTGATCTCTTGAGAGCCTTCACAGAGCACCAGCTGAGCCGGCCAGGAGTTCTGACTTACAGAACTTTGGGTGCTGTTTTAAGCTGCTGAGTTTGTGGTAATTCATTATGGCAACAACAGAAAGCTAATATAGGACTCCTTTCAAGTTCTCTCTTCTGGGAACCTTTGCAAGTGTGTTCTAATGCCTAGAAGCTGTGACTCTGTTCATAAGGTAATTTCCCTCTCATCAGTTAGGTCTCAGCTTTCGCTCTTTCTAAAGTAGTACCTACCCCAACCAACCCAAGCCTCACCTCCACTCTGGGCCCACAATTATTTCTCCACATCCTGTTTCTAACAAGGGAGGGTAAGGAAAGGTATGCAGGAAGAGTTAACCAAGCAGGCCTGAGTTGCTCAAATCATGCATGTTCTCATTTTCAGAAGGGCCTGCTTGTGTGGCTGACTCTTGGCCAGCTCCTGGGAACTGAAGTCTTAAGAGTGCCCTTACAGACTAACTGATAAGGGTGTTCTGTATGCTGTAGTCTTGATCCACATTGTACCAACCTGTCTAAACAGTCTGTGCAGACTCTACACTGTATGGTTTGTACTATGCGAGGTACGGTGAATACTGCTTTCCTTCTGGGGGTCAGTCATAAAGGTGCCTGTGCCTATGTGACCAGCCTCCGATAAAAACCCTGGAATCTTAGTCTTAAACAAACTTCCCCAACAGAAAATTTCACACCTGGCACTAGAGTTTACTGCTGAGGGATTAAAAATATTCTGTCAACTCCACTGGGAGATGACTTTTGGAAGCTCATGTCTGGTATCCTCCAAATTCTGCTCACTGCACTGTTTTCCTTCATCGATCCTGGTTCACTGTATCCTTTCACTGTAATAAAACAACCAGCAATACAGGAGTTCTTCAAGTCCTTCTGTGAATTACAAGACCTGGGGAGCAGTCCTGGGGTCTACCCATAAGGATGTGATTACAAAGAGGTAGCATAAGGGAGCTGTCAGTGGTAATAGTTCAGTATCTTGACAATGGTGGTGGTTACAGGAATCTACATGTGATAAAATGGCACAGAACTATAATACACATTGAAACATGTCAACTTACTACAACTGTACTACAGCTAGCCTTGTAAGACACAACCATTGGGGCAAACTAGGTGAAAAGAATACAGGACCTCTCCAGGTAATTTTTGCAACTTCCTGCTAATCTATAATTTCAAATTAAAATATTTTTTTTAAAAAAATTCCACTTAAAATCTATTAAATAAAAACACCTATGACTGAACAGGGAAGCCTGGCATGGTGCAGTCCGTGGGGTCACAAAGAGTTGGACACGACTGGGCGACTGAACAACAACATGATTGAACCAATGTGTTCCAGACAGTTGTGCATATAGCACTCAGATCACTTCTGTTCCTAAGTATGAAAAACAAAGCAAGCAAGTGAGACACCAAAAAGAAAGTACATCCCATGATCCCAAGGTTATGCAGCAGTAACAAAGCTGTTCTGGTGGGCAAAGAAGGTACGGTCAGCACACCCAAGTTAGACATCAGAGCTACAGAGACACCATACCCTCTTCAACTAGGGAGAAACACAGGGGATCAACTCTGAGACTCAATTCGGTTTTTCCTGGGCAGAAAGACCTATCCCTCGCCAGATGGGCCACAACCCAGAGGTGAGCGACCATCAGTACTGCACCCAGGAGGGAGGTCAGCGGGACCACACCCAGTTCCGGTTCGAGCTCTGCACGCCAACAAGTAGACTTTTACTGAGCAACCTGGGCAGAGAAAACGCGTAATTCAACTGACCTACTCATAGCAGGGAGGATGGAGTAAGAATGAGCTCTACTGCTGAGACAGCCGAGACTGCTGTGAGTTCTGCCGCAGGGCTAGGATTCAATCTGGACTGAGGCACCCTGAAAAGGGTCAGAGGTATGCAAAGTCCACAGAGTTGTGTCTGTTCTTCCTTAAGGCTCTGCAAGCAAACCAGGTTCATTTCGTAAAACCAAACCAAAAAATACTCTAGATCTGAGCAGCTTCCCACTATCTTCCTTGTGAGAGGCTGCTTCCTTTTCTTAGGTTCAATGTCATGTCCTCACAGATTATTCCTCTGGGCAATACAACTGGGATTTACAGAAAACATCCAATCAACTCTACTAAAACAATAAACTATCCTTGAACCTCAGGTAAGAAACAGAATTTAAAGTTAAGATTTTTCCCTTAAATTTGTTTTTTTTTTCTAGTTATAAAAGTAAAAGATGGTTACTCTAAAAAACCTGAGATACATACACCCATAGAAAATAAAGAAAACATTACTCCCAGTCACTATGTCCTCATAGCGCTTTCTCTACTCATCATGACCTCGTTTATTTATTCAACAATATACTGATTTATACTACATGACAGACACTTAGGATACAAATATAAGTAAAAATAATGTTTCAGTCCTCATAGCACTTACTGTCTAGAAAATGTGACTATATACCTAGAAGCCCTGAAAGAAGAAATTAAAACACTATGAACATTGAGGAGTTAATTTTAAAATTACTAAATTTCATAAAAGAATTATTTATATGAAAAAACTACATATGTGAAATCTATGAAACTCTTATAATAACCTAACTACAAATTAGAAAATACAAATAGAGGATCTCATTCCCAATAGTATCAAAATGTAAAAACATCTAGGAACTATTTTAATAAGGAAATTAGGGACTTTCCCTGGTTAAGACTCTGTACTTTCACCATGTATGTGGGGGGGTGGCGGAGGGGGGCGGGGAGTCAATCCCTGGTTGAGGAACTAACATTCTGCATGCCACACGGCTTGGTAAAAAAAAAAAAAAAAATATATATATATATATGTAATAAAAATAATTATTCATCTGCATAAAAACACTGAGATATAAAGAAGGCTTAAGTAGTTGGCAAGACATACCAAGACACAGTATGAGAAAATTAAATATTTTATAAATGAGCAAATGTTTTCAAATTTTTAAGTTTTTGATAAATAACAATAAAATTCCAAAAGACTCTTTTGAACTTGACAAAATTATTCCATATTTGGGGACTTCCCTGGTGGTCCAGCAGTTAGGACTCCACGTTTCCACTGTCCACTGCCCGGGGTGAGAGACAAATCCTGGCCAGGGAACTAAGATTCTACATACCAAATAACACAGTCAAAAAAAAATTCCACGTTTTATCAGCAATAATACATAGGCAAGAATTTAAAAAAATATTCTAAATTAATTTAATTTACTGAACTTTAATTTTCTGCAAACTAGTTAAAATATGTGAACGTAGCAACAGAACTAGCAAGTCACTATAGCTGACCCCCAAATTAATTGCTAATACATAAAATAATTTACTGCTAATATAACAATATTTAATATATTCTGTGCCTCTAATATAATAATTAGAGGAAGGAGAAGGGAAGAATGTTCAATAAACAATGTTGGAATTACTGGTCAGCAATCTACTACCCCCCAAAGTTAACTACAGGTAACATAAAGCGTTAAAAGTTCTTTAAAGACAAGTGAAAAAATAGAAAGAACTAAAATTAAGTATTTATGAAACTTCTAATGATGTGAGGGCTATCTAAGCTTACAAGCTGCAGGAGAAATCAGAAAGGAAACAGATTTGAATAACTAAACTGAAACATCTACCTAGTTTTTAAAAGGCCCCATCTTAGAACCAAAATACAAAGGCAAATAAGAGACTGGGAAGACTATTTTAAGTAAAGAGGACAAGAGAGTATTTCATCATATTTAGGAATTATACTAATAAAATTTATAAATCTAAGGATTTGAGCAGACCATTTGCAAAATGGAAATAGCTTCCTAGGAACAGACATGGAATGTCAAAGGGTGTATGCCTTGTAAACTTTGATTTATATCCCCAAACTGGTCTTACAAAAAGGTCTTACCTATTTACCTTCCCACCTACAATGATCTACTTTGACAAAAACTCATAAAAACTGCATTATTAGTCTTTAATCATTGCCAATCTGAAAGGCAAAAAAGGAGAAGCATTTTTTGGTTTAACACATATGTCCTTAAATTAACCATCTTTATAGATACTTATTGGTCATTAGCATGCTTTCTCTGAAGAATTAAACTTTCCAAAAAAAAAAAAAAAAGAATTAAACTGTTCCTGTTCTTTGCTCATTTTCTCTTTTCTTTTAACAGGTGCTCTTTTTATGTCATCTTTTAGTCCTTGACTTTACATGTTATGAAGATACTATAAGTTTAATCAAAGACTGTATACATGTTTCACTGACTTTCATAGCATGAAATACATTGCCTCCAAAATGAATGTGAATGTCACACAGAGAATTAGTGGAAGAGTTCCAATGTTAAATAAAACAAGACAAAGTATCCAAACACTAGTGTGACCAAATAATTTCAAACAATAATCAACCCTGTGGAGCATAACGTACAGTTTCTGTTGCTGGAATGAGCAGAGCCAGCAGAGCAGCATTCTTAAGGAATGAATTCCAGGCGACAACCTTCTCTTGTATTGTCACACCCTCGTCAGTGAAGTGAAATTTTCACTCCAATCTGAGTGTGCCATTCCCGAGGCCAGCAACTCAAAATTACACGCAAAATAACCGGGTTGCTCAAGTCTACTTCTAACAGGCTCTATCCCTTCTTCCACAGAAACAGCCATCTCTCAACTAGTCAATAACACAAAGTAACAGCAAACCACAATATATAAAGGTGGCTTCAGGGATTAAAGGGTTTTGGTTTTGCAAAGTTATATCTTAGTTTTAGCTTTGCTGCAGCCATTTCATCCTTTGCCAGTTGCTATCACTGGGCTAGACATACATGTATCTATGAGATAAGTACAAAAAACAACTGCCTGGAATGAAATGTATTTATTCAGACTTGTTAGAGGGCTCAATCAAATAAATATTTGTATTATATTCTAAGCTTGTGAGAAAAATGCGTCGTTGTGTAACAATAAATTAAATTGCAGAAACTTTCAAAAGCTGCTAAAACCATTCCACCTGCTGTGGGTTGAACTATGACCTCCCAAAAGATAGGCTGGACCCCAATAATGTGAATGCTGACTAGATTTGGAAACAATGACTTTGCAGATGTAGTTAACATGAAGTCATACTGTATTAGTTCAGTTCAGTTCAGTCATTCAGTCAGTTCTGACTCTTTGCAACCCCAAGAACCGGAGCATGCCAGGCCTCCCTGTCCATCACCAACTCCCAGAGTCCACCCAAACCCATGTCCATTGTGTCAGTGATGCCATCCAACCATCTCATTCTCTGTCGTCCCCTTCTCCTCCTGCCCTCATCTTTCCCAGCATCAAGGTCTTCTCAAATGAGTCAGCTCTTCACATCAGGTGGCCAAAGTATTGGAGTTTCAGCTTCAGCATCAGTCCCTCCAATGAACACCCAGGACTGATCTCCCTTAGGATGGACTGGTTGGATCTTCTTGCTGTCCAAGGGACTCTCAAGAGTGTTCTCCAACACCACTGTTCAAAAGTATCAATTCTTTGGCGCTCAGCTTTCTTTATAGCCCAACTAACTCTCACATCCAAACATGACTGCTGGAAAAACCATAGGCTTGACTAGACGGACCTTTGCTGGAAAAGTAATGTCTCTGCTCTTTAATATGCTGTCTAGGTTGGTCATAACTTTCCTTCCAAGGAGCAAGTGTCTTTTAATTTCATGGCTGCAATTACCATCCGCAGTGATTTTGGAGTCCACAAAAATAAAGTCTGTCACCGTTTCCAATGTTTCCCCATCTATTTGCCATGAAGTGATGGGACTGGATTAGAGTGGGCCCTAAATCCAATGGCTGGTATCCTTATAGAAGGTCCTGGGAGAGACAGAAACACGCAGAGGCCACATGGCCACAGAGGCAGAGATTGGAAGAACATAGTAAACTTCAAGGCCTGCAGCAACCATCTTCCCTACAGCCTTCGGAGAGAGCATGGCCCTTGCTTTTAGACATCTAGACTACAGAACTACAAAAAAAAAAAATTAATTTCTGTTGTTTTAAGCACCTGATTTGTGGTAATTTGTTACAGCAGTCCTGTAAACCAATTAGAACTGTTGTGAATTCCAGAAATAATTGAAAGAAATGCATCTTTCACTAGTTGATATAGACCTGTGGATCCACAGCATCACTTCCTCTTTACAAATAGGTTGATCATACATCCCAGTTAATGAGAACAGTCCTGGCATAAAAGCATCCCTTTGGTTCTCAAAAGTGACCTGTTTTCAATAATAAGGTACACAGTCATCCTATTCACGAACAAGTCTAGAATACCCTTCTATTCATCGGCCTTCAAATCCCACCCTATTTCAAATAATGTCTGACTCCCCTTTCCCCACTGACAGAATAATTCCATCTTGCTGGCTCCTATAGCATTTTTTAAAGATTTATTTACTTATTAATCTGACTGTATCAGATTTCAGGTGCGGCACATGGGGTCTTCACCGCAGGCTATTCTGCTGTGGCACAAGGACGCTTCTGTTGCGGTGCACCAGCTCCGTCGTTCTGCGGCGGCATGTAGGGTCTTAGTTCCCTGACCAAGGGTCAAACCCATGTCCCCAGCACTGCAAACCAGATTCCCAACCAGAGGAGTCCCCCTAGAGCATTTCATAACTACAGCTATTACAACACTCATGTTCTAGTACAATTCCTTGCTAACTTGTCCGTTCCATGTGTGTAGACAACACAGCACCAGGAACAGAGTGAGTACTCAATAGGTATCTTCTAGATTTATTCAATGATATATTCACAAGACTCACAAAGTACCCGCTTAGAGAGTTTTCTTTCCCTTTTGTTCCTTGTGAAAAATTAAAAAAAAAAAAAAAGAAAATCTCAACTAAAATGGGTATCAGGAAGGCCTGTAAAGGGAGCTGTCACCTGCTACTACTACCCTCATCATCCTCGTCATCAATTACCTCAGACAGGAAGCATCAGTCACCCTGCCGGAAAGACGTCAGTTACTGACTGCAACAGGAAGAGAGTACCCTGCACTCCCAAACAGGAAGTGCACTACTTTATTACGTCAGCAAGAGAAAGACTTCCTTCTTTCCCAGCAGCCGGCCTAGCCAAAAGAAAATGCTGTAGCTCAACCAATGAGAAGCTAGGGTCACCTGAGCTTTTACTTTCCTCCAATGACCTTTCATTTTTCCTTGCTAATGATGACTTCCTTTCCTGTCCCCCCTCACCACAGAAGCCTTCCATGTTGTGTAACCTCTCAAAGTATCTCTTTGCCGACGAGATGCTGCCTGATTCATGAATCATTTGATAAAGCCAATTAGATCTTCATTTACTCAACTAAATTTTGGTTTTAACACCCCTATATACTCTCTAGCGTTCAACTGTAGAGGGTAGGAGAAACTTAAACAGCCAAACAACTTATAAGGCAGTGGTTCTCATATTTTAGCATGCATAAGTATCACTTGGAAGACTTGTTACAACATGGATTCAGGTGGTCTGGGGGGTAGGGAGGGCCTGAGAATTTGCATTCTTAACAAGTTTCCAGGTGATGTGGCTAGGAGCTCCTTGAGAACCACTGCTCTAAATGAAAGTAACTTTCCCTGATGGCTCAGACAAGAAAGAATCTGCCTGCACTGTGGGAGACCCAGGTTTGATCTCTGGGTTGGGAGGATCCCCCGGAGAAAGGAATGGCTACCTGCTCCAGTATTCTTGCCTGGAGAATTCCATGGACAGAGCCTGGCTATAAAGCAAGCACCACAATTACAAAAAGATTAATTTCTTCTTATAACTTCATTCCTCGCGGGAAACTCTCTTTTCTGAATATGACAAAGTAGCTTGTGGCATACCGACACTGCTACTGAGAATTAGGAAAGTCAGCAACATTTTAAAAACCAATGTTTAAATGCATCAGAAAGCAGCTGAAACAACCAAGACTAGAAGGCTCTAGATTCTGGAAAAAGAGAGGAACTGTAGAGAATCCAAATGACTTACTGCTGATTCTGGGGCAAAAAGCTGAGAATCAAGACTTTCCTTCTGCAGAGGAACCATGAGAGCTTTTGGAAGAGATGAAAAGCAAGACTCCACAGGTCAAGATCCCAGTCAAAGAGGAGAGCTGAAGAACCAGGCCTGACAAAAGGCTGGCCTTCTCCTGAAGACATTTACCAAATTCTGCAGTTGCACAAAAAGGGCTTCAAAACAAAACTAAAAGCCTCTGAAAATCAAGAGTAGAGTTTTCAACAATCTCACTGCTCTCAGCAAAGATTAGAGCAGAGAAGCTACCAGGAGGAGGGATCCCTGTGAATTTATGAGAGTATCAGCTGGAAGCCCTGGATGGCTGGCTACTTGCTAGCATTAAAGGCAAACAGCATTAAAGACAAACTAGAGAGAATCCCTGCCATACCAAACCAGCAACACAACCTCAACCACTAACTCAGTCCCTAACAGGATTAGGTGATGAGCCCCTACACTACCTGACTAGCAAAAAGGAGGAGTGATTTCCTCTCTGAAAAAGAGCAGCAGCATCTGGAACTTCATTTTATTCATAACGCTCAGCATTCTTATAACTGAAAACCAAAAAGAAAGAACAGAAACAGATGTTCACATAATCTAGACACTGAAGTTAACGGGAAGACTTTTAAATAACGATGGCTATTTAAATTTCCTATTTTAAATAACAGGGGAAGAAAGAGGACAGAACATATAAAAAGATGAAGAATTTCAACTGAGAACTGGAATCTGTAAGAATCAAGTTGAAATTTTAGATCTGAAAAGTATATTAACTAAAACTAAGAATTCAAAGGGCAGATTTAAGCGCAGATCAAGGACTTCCCTGGCGGTCCAGTGGTTAAGACTCCACACTTACACTGCAGGGGACATGGGTTCAATCCCTGGTGGGGGAACAAAGATCCTCCACACCACATGGTATGGCCAAAAAAAAAGAAAAAGGAGCAGGTCTGGGGGCACTGTGAACAAGTCTACCAGATGTGTAACCAGAGTTTCAAAAGGAGAGGAGACAGGAAACAGGGCAGAAGTAGTACAAAGAGGAAAGAACGAAAAATTCCAAATGTAGTAACAATTACACTAATAGACTAACGATTCTAATTCAAAGACTAAAATTGTCAGACTAAAGAAATAAAAAACTAAATCTAACTTCATGATGCTTTTCTAGGACAAAGAAGGTTGGAACATATAAGGATGGAAAAAAGATACAGCATGCAACATTCATCAAGAGAAAGCAAAGAAAGCTATACTGGTATCAAAGCAGACATTAAGGCAAAAAGCACTACTAATGATTTCAGGATAACAGTGTCAACCCACCAAGAAAATTCTTTTTCTTTTTTTAAAGAAAATTCTAATGTGAGCCAAGTGGTTAGAAATTAGTCATCACTGGGAGCTAAGAAGAACACACTGGCTGAAACCAATTTTGTTTAGGAAACCTATGACAGCTCAAAGGACAGAACTACAAAGTAACATGGAGTTTAAATACCAGTCTTCTTTGCAGTACAATAAAACCCACATATGTACCTTACGGTGAGCTCTGAAATGCTTACACAAAATATTAAAACTTTAACATCACAAAATATCAGGTAGACAGTTGAAGACCACACACACACACACACACACACACACTGAAAAGGCAAGTACTGAAAAGGTAAAAATAATTCTTTAGGGCAACAGCCTACAACCTCTCACGGGTAACATCAGCAACAAAATGTGCCTGCAATCTGTCCTCAAGCACATGTAAGAATAAAAGTAGGCTCCTGAAATGAACTTACTTACAAAACAGAAATAATCACAGCTGTAGAAAACAAACTTCCTGTTAGCGGGGGTGGGGGGGAGAGGAGACGGATGAACTGGGAGACTGGGACCGACATACACGCATATCACGAAGCGTTAACTAGTAAGGACCTGCTTACAGCACAGGGGACCCCATGCAGTACTCTGTAATGGCCTACACGGGAAAGAAAACTGAAAACCGATTCACTTTGCTGTACACTTGAAACTAACACAGACTGTAAATCAACTCTATGTCAACAAAAGATGAGATAAAGGGGCTTCCCTGGTGGTCCAGCAGTGAAGAACCCCGCCTGCCAACACAAGGGACTCGGATTGGACCCCCGGCCCGGGCAGACCCCACATGCCGCAGGGCAGGTAAGCCTGGGCCCCACAACTGCTGAAGCCCAAGAGCCTCTAGCCTGCGCTCTGCGACAGCAGCAGCCCCGGCGAGGAAGCCCAAGCCCACGACCGGAGCAGCCCCCACTCCCCACGACTCCAGAATGCCCACCGCAGCAGTGAAGACCCAGCACAGCCATAAATAAACAAATAAAATTTTTAAAAAATAAAATGAAAGTAGGCTTTGGGAGAAAGTGGTGTCTCCATACAGTGGACATTCAATGGACTTAAATATTGAATTTCAATATTGTCTCTCATCAGACATTCCATTTCCTGGAGCAGGTGTCCTGTAAACATCACATGATGTTCTGTAAAGGTATCAGCAGCTAGCATACGGTATGAAAATACTTTGCCCCCTGATTATTGCTTATAAATGACATTTAAAATGTGTCCATTCACAACTATACAACATTTGAAACTCCAGACAAATGAAATCTACACACTTATCACACTACTGTCCCAACCACAAAGGCTAATTAATTTCTATAAATAAAAAAGTAATCTAATTCACTAAGTAAAAGCCAAGCATATTACTTCCCAAGACATTAATTATAATGGATTTTGGACACTGTTTCATCAGCCTACTTTTTTTGTTGTTGTTTTCACAATTTTTATATTCTTCTTATAATATCCTATTCAAAACTTAGGTGACTAGCCCAACTAATTTTTCAGGAACCTATTTAACTACAATGACAAAAGCACTATGGAAATGCAATTAAGGAAACACCACCTTACATAACTATATTTAGACAAGGACAGTTCCACCCATTGTTTACTAATAAGGATGAATAAGGATGTTCTCTACTCTTGAGTTCCGTAGGCTAGGTCACAATTTACAATATCCTGGAGGAACTAGATTACAATACTTCAAAATAAAATGATGTGAAATTAAACTGGAATAGTCTCATATGAAAACTCACAATAAATAATGGTTTACTTATCTGTACAACTCTAAAATGCAATACAATTCCTAATAAAACACAAAAGGAGATTAATAACGCATACACCTCACAGTTATCACTATAAAAGTATAACCTCAATTTGTCCTAAATTATAGCAGTGGGATCACCAGCTAAAGTTTTACTCTAAAATATAAATATAGACCTCTCTTTCCAGAATGGCACACTATCTTTACAGCTATATCATCGTGGTTTTCCTGCTCTCAAGAGACAAATTTATAACAACAAAAAACAGTATAAGCATTTTAAATGTACACAAATGCATAAAATAATATTCCCATTTCTCTAATCCTGACAGATACCTAGAAGGCATATTTTTTCCCAGCTGTACAGACTATGGCCAAATGCCCTGAACTTGTAGCTCTCAGCTCATTTTCTGGATGGAAAGTTCAGAATGGTTCAAAGCCCTTTTGCAAGGATGGGTTATAATACTTGCCAATGTGTTTACCTCTATTGAGTGTATTGTGTAGCCCTACCTGTCGGCCCAGACAAGCCCACCTCAAGTATTATAGTAGAAAGTCATAGGTGTGGACCACTGAGTCTGTCAGATTACTGAAGTTAAATTTTACCTAAGTTTAAATCTCCATCACTTCTTGTATGACCTGGAACAAGTTACTGCTCTGAACCACATTTCTTTATATTTTTCCTTTAAGAAAAGGAATAAAGGAGAAGGACAATACTGTGACAATGCATGTAAAGAGCTTATTATTAGCACATGCCTGGCTCATGCTAGCACTTGATAAGTTTGAACTAATTACTTAAAAGGTCAACTTTTTAGCTTGAGGAAAAGGCAGATATATTAATTTACTGGACACTACACCTAGGATGAGCCGAGTGGATTCCGTCCCTTCTTAAATATAAATTATATGCCTGGACTTTACAACCCAATGCTCTCTGTGTTGAAGCTAACACCCCAAACCTACTTCCAGCAATGAGTCTTGGTACTCATTGGTATTTCCTCAGTTTATCTACATGTGGAGGCAAGGTAACTTTTATTTAAATATTTATCCTTGGCAGTGTCCTCCATTTTCATACCCTCCATGATAAAGCACACCTGATAAAAATATGGCTCTGTGATTAACCAACAACAAAAAATAGATGTACTCAAAGAACTTGTCAGGAAGCACAAACCCAAACCTCACTGCTAATAAATTAATAAAAGAAAGCTCCACGGAGAAACAAAACATTTACAAAAGGTAACCTGAAAACTGTGTCATCCCCATCTACACACCTAGATAATGTAAAACAGATCCTTAAATTACATCAGTCTCGGGAGCTGAACGCTTAATCCACATTTTTTTTTTTTGGCCAGCACCAGAACTGTTTTTATTAAATTATGTTTTGATCTTATGCCATTAACCTACACAATGAACCAATGAGGAATTTTACTAAAAAACAAAACACAGCCCTCTGAAATGCTACTTAAGGATGTAGTTGAGGAGTTTCTCAGAACAAGGAATCTTTGTGAATCCAAAGCAGAAGTTGGGTCTTATCTTATGGTCAGTGAACCATGTAACTGATTACATTTCTTTCTGAACTGGCTACTAAAAAGCAGTCAAATTTGGGGCCCTCTAACAAGGAAATGGCAACTCACTCCAGTACTCTTGCCTGGAAAATCCCATGGATGGAGGAGCGTGGTAGGCTACAGTCCATGGGGTCACAAAGAGTCGGACACGACTGAGCGACTTCACTTCAACAAATACTTAAGACTTCAGTCCAAGTACTTTGTGTACAGATCTCAATTCTGTTTCCACCTTCATTTTTCTCCCACAGTCCTGAACTCATTACCTTTTTCTGTTTCCAACAGTTAGCTGTACATATTTTTGTAAGTCATTATGAATCCTTTTCGGAACAAGGTGTGATATAAGCAAATGATATGCCCCACTTTATTTTATTTATTTATTTTTTTAATGGTTCTAAGAACTCTCTTAAGGGAAATGATTTTTATTTATTTTTTCATTTATTTTTATTAGTTGGAAGCTAATTACTTTACAATATTGTAGTGGTTTTTGCCATACATTGACATGAATCAGCCATGGAGTTACATGTGTTCCCCATCCCGATCCCCCCTTCCGCCTCCCTCTCCATCCCATCCCTCTGGGTCTTCCCAGGGCACCAGCCCTGAGCACTTGTCTCATGCATCCGACTTGGGCTGGTGATCTGCTTCACCCTTGATAGTATACTTGTTTCAATACTGTTCTTTCTGAACATCCCACCCTTGCCTTCTCCCACAGAGTCCAAAAGTCTGTTCTGTACATCTGTGTCTCTTTTTCTGTTTTGCATATAGGGTTATCGTTACCATCTTTCTAAATTCCATATATATGCGTTAGTATACTGTATTGGCCTTTATCTTTCTGGCTTACTTCACTCTGTATAATGGGCTCCAGTTTCATCCATCTCATTAGAACTGATTCAAATGAATTCTTTTTAATGGCTGAGTAATATTCCATTGTGTATATGTACCACAGCTTCCTTATCCATTTGTCTGCTGATGGGCATCTAGGTTGCTTCCATGTCCTGGCTATTATAAACAGTGCTGCAATAAACATTGGGGTGCACGTGTCTCTTTCAGATCTGGTTTCCTCGGTGTGTATACCCAGGAGTGGGACTGCTGGGTCATATTATGTCCCACTTTAAAAAAAAAAAGTAAAGCACAGAAGATATTTTCTTCCATTAATAAACATTTATGAGCTCAATTTCTAGAGGCATTATCTTTCTTGAGCTCCCAAAGAACAAAAGCAAGTGTTGTAACCAACGTTATATTTAAAGTTAGGAAAGTCTAACGACAGAGGAACTATCAAAATAAGACACTTTCATTATGTATTTTTAACTGGGGTGCACACAGAAATTTGCAAATATATCCCCTGTAAAAATCCCCCAAAAGTCATTTTTAAAATACAGATGAAATCACCACAAATGCAGGTGTATTTGCATATTTACTCCGAATGAGAACTGAACCAACTAGCTTCAAAAATTATTTATAAAATTTCTATCCGGCTCCTTCCGGGCTGCCCTCTGCCTAACACAGGGGATGCTGCCAACCATTCTGTACTGTGAAACAGCATGGAATTTACAGCCCTAAATGCTCTTGCTACATTCCTGCTTCAGGGATTTCAGAAATCTCATTACTGTCATTTGAAGAAAACAAAAAGCTTAAGACTCTTAGTGGGTAAAATTTTACTCTATCATGCACTCATACTTAACATTCTGATTATAACTTTAACTATAAATTTACCTAATTAATTGATTATAATTATAGTCCTTCACCCACCTAGTGACCATAAACAAGTGAGCTATGCTACCAGAGATGTAAAAAATGTTTTACTACATAATAAAAATTACGCTTCCTATCCCACCGATAGTAACTTCATCAACAACAGGAATCTCACGCGGTAACTTGAAAGCAGCACCATAAAGTACAGCATTTTCTTAAGGCATGTTGGGAGCTTTATCCAAATAACAGACAGACAAAATAAGAGCTACATGATAGTACGTGGGGAAAAGATGAGTCAACTATTACTGTTTTTCCTAAGTGTTTACTCAACAACAGTCTAGATTATTTCAAGGCATTTCAGTCAAACAAACAATATACATAATGTTTCCACAATTCTTTAGGACAAAAATGAACATTTAATATGACTTTCAAAATGCCTGGCCTCTGTTGTGAAACTTTTTTTTAGGGTCAGTGCTGGGTTAAGAAGCCACTTAATGGCATCTCTATTCTATGCCACAGAACAGACAAGTATGTTACACAGACATCTCCAGTATTTTAGGCATGGATCATCTCTGCTGGAGATGTCTACTTTGCAACCAACATAAACACATGTGCCAAAAGTGAAACTTGCATTGTCAAGACAGAAATTCTGCTTCTACCCAAAGACTGACAAAAGTAAAAACAAGATCTTAGTTCTTCTATTTGTAGCTATCTAAATAAGTACTGATTAATTTTTTTTCACTGAAAATCAACATCAGAAATCCATGATATCAAGTCCTCCTGGAACACTCGGTGAATGCCTGACTTGGATTGAGATGCAAAGAGATAAAAGCAGAATTCCTGTTTATAGAAGTTTACATAAAGCAAGGTCAGACACACTCAAACAATTAGTAAACGAACAGACAATTCAATTCAAACACTCAAAACACAAGCTAGTACAGAATCAAGCACGATCCTGATCAGCCTGTAAGACCGACAAAAAAATTCCATGTTAACCAGGCAAATAACCCGCCTCAAAATCCTTCCCTGGTTCTGTCACCGTCAGAGAAAAGGCCCAGGAAACTCTTGGGCCCAGGAAAAGGCCCTGCATCTCTGCTCCTCTCTCCTCTGCATTTTCTCCCTTTTAAAAAACCACCTCCAAAAAAATAAATAAAAATAAAAAACCACCTCCCGGGGAGTTACTCTCCTCTCCTCCTTTAGCTGCCCCACCCCCACATTCCCACTACCCTTAAAATTCTCACCCCACCTTGTCACTCTGAATATTACTCATTCTTCAGGACATTTCCGGAAATATTCCCAGGTACCTCCCTCCACACCCTGCAGTCCCTTGGGGCACCTGGGGTGTGGTTCCCCACCTCACCCCACCCCTACTCTTAGCTCACGCTGCTCACCACACACTATCTTCGCAGTCCCCCTCTCTTAAAGTAGCTAACTTCTATAGAGAGAAGAAAGTGAGTGCTTGGGAGGTCAATAAAAATTCAAATCCTGAACACTTCTTAATCTTCCACCTAAGAACCAGTAACTCTTAAAATTATCGTTATTTACCATTAAATGGATTAAATCAAAGAAAATCTTCGGGCATCTCTGGAAAGCTTTCTTGGTACAACTATTTTAATTAGTAACTTTAATTGACTTTTTTGGGTTTGCTCTGCCGTTTTAGATTTACAGAAAAAAAAGTTACAACTATTTTTACACACAAAACTCCCCAGATCCAAAAAACTACTTCCCAGGTGATGCTGTAAACTCATCCTGACAAATGTTCCTGACACCTAATCAATCTCACGGCAAAGCGAGGCCCGGCGCCCACTGACACATTTCCCAACCGCAGGGCTTGGTCACTGGCGCTGAGACATCACCAGCAGGCTCTGACCTACTCTCTCCCCCCTGCCAACTAAACTTCCGTGATGGGCATCTCCTCCCAGACAGTTCGGAAGCAGGGACTTCTGTTCCTAAAAGCCCAGGCCCACAACTTCGCCCTCAACCACCCGGCCAAAGTTAGGACCAGTCTTCAGTCCCCGCGCTGGAAGCATTCTCCCAGCTCCGGGACCTTTCCCTCCCCAACACCGACGCGGGTCCCCCAAGTACCTGGCGCCACTGCCAGGCCGGGCTGCGACGGGGTCCCCCAGGGGCCCAGGGCATGACCCCCCCGGCCGCCACCAGAGGTGTCCCTCGGCACTCGGCGACTGGATAGTGAGGAGGGACCCGGCCGGAGGGCAGCCATCCCGCGAAGGGGGGACGGTGGCAGAAGGCGGCCAAGAAACTAGACGCGCGTCGGTCTGCCGTCGAAGTTGGGCCGGGCCGCAGAGAACTTGGCGACGAGCTCCCGAAACCGGCAGTCCGAACACGGCAGAGGATGAAGGGGGCCGACGACTACCTGGGACCGGCAAGGGCCGCGCCGCCAGCCCCGGGGCTGAGACGGAGGGCAGCAGGAGATACCGGAGCGAGATGGCCCCAGCCGGGTGGACAGCCCGGACCAATGACCCAGCAACCCCCCGCCGGGACGGTGCCGCCGCCACGCCGCCCCGAGCCAAGAATCGCGCCGCCCTCGCCCCCAACCCGTCTGCCCCGTACCTCGCCTGCGGCTCCACCAGCGTCAGGTCAGCCGCTCTCCGCGCGTCGCTAGAGGAGGTGGCCGGTACTTGTCCACAACCCGCCCTCACGCCGGTCCTCCCTCTCGCAGCCCCGCCCCCAGCGCCGCGAACGCACGCCACGCACGCACGCACGTCACTTCCGGGGCCTCGGCGCTAGCAGGATTCCGCCCTGGGTGGAGATAGCCTGGATTTCTGCAGCCGCAAAGCCTAAAGGCGAGGGAAAGGAGACGGCTTCGACCCTGATCCTGGGGCGCTGATCTGAAGCGTTCGGGAGCCGGCGGAGAAGCCGGTGTTTCATTGTCTTTTTCTAGGAGTAGGCGGAGGACGATGCGGCCCCTCTGACACGGCCCCTCCCATTCTTAGCTTGGAATGGGAGGCGGCGGCTGCCAAGGCGCTCGGAGAGCAGTGTTTGGGCCCGTGGTTGGTTCCAGACCGCAGGAAATGAGGCTGCCTGAGAAACTCATGAATCCCACCGCTTCACCCGGATCTTAGGATTCTAAAAGTTCTTGAGTTAAAGGACCTTAACGAGAGTGGTTGATAGAGAAATCGGTTTTACAGCTGAGCCTGAGTTCCACGAGTTAAAAAGTTAGCCAGTGTCTCGTTATCAGTGGTCGAGTCATAAATGGAATCCAGTTCTCTGTGATTCCCATTTCAGGAATGTTGGAGACAGCAGCTGCCTCTGTATTCGGGATGCCATCTATGGCACAAAGTGCAGCCACGACTGGGAAAAAAAAAAAAGAGGGAGAGAAGAAAAGAAAATACAATAAGGTGTCTGGGAGGGAGATCTGGATTGGAATCCCAGGTTTGCTAAATGCTGCCTCAGTGATCTCGGACAGGTTGCCTGATTTCTCAGTCTTTGCTCATTATTTATAAACTGGAGATTGGTTCTTCCTCAGATTACTCCTAAATGCTGGAGGGTAGTAGAATATGCCACCCCAAAGTATGCTTCTTTGGCATAAGAATTATTCTGAGAAAGAGACACAGAAGCCCAGAAAACAAACTAGAAGTTAAACTTTTGTAAGGGAAACGTACATTTATGAAGGAAATGGCCATTTATAAGTGTCTCCCACTCTGTACCTAGCAGAGGACAACTCTAATACATCACTAGTGATTCATCAATGGAGAAGACACTGGCTTAAACTGTATAACAGACTTTTAAACTTGTTTTTCTTCCCCTAGTCACCTCTATAAGTGGTCTCCACCCTCCCCTCGCGCCCCCCCCCCCCCACAACATCTATTCTCTTTTGTTTTTACTGGAAAATGGTATTTAGGTTGGCATTCTAAGCCTTTTCCCTGGGTAGCTCCTGTGTACATGTGAAGGATACATGTTAATAAATTTGTTTTTCTGTTGTCACTCTTTTATTTTATAAGGATTTCAACCAACAACTCAGAAAAGCAGAGAGAAAATTATTCCCCCCCCCCCCCCCCGCACCACACCTAAAGTGTGCTCTGCTGAGGATAACAGACTATTTTAAAAAAGAGAGAGAGAGTACCTATGCTGAGAAGCTTACATTCTAGGGGAGAGGTGCAGGAGCCATTAATAAGTCATTTACAATAGTACATAGAATAGTGATCATTGCTATGGAGAAAAATAATGCAAGGGAGAGGGTTAGCGAGTCCAATCAAGAAATTTGACATTTTAGGGTGAACAAGAAAGCCCTGGCTGAGAGGGTGACTAGAGCAAAGGGTGAGGGAGCTAGCTTTACCATTGGGTTGGCCAAAAAGTTCATTTGGGTTGTAACATCATACAGAAAAACCTGAACAAACTTTCTGGCTAACTCAGTACTATGCAAGTATTTGGGCAAGAATGTTTGAGGCACAGGGAACAGCAAGTGCAAACGCCCTCCTGACACCAACTTGAGTAGCTGTAGCAGAGTGAATTGAAGGGAGGGAGGAAGGAGAAGAGACCAAATGGTAATAGGCAAAGCAAGTAAGGGGCCAACCCCAAAGTCAGAGTGGGAGGGGACTAGCAAAAAGGACACTGGAAGGTCTGAGGCCATTAGTGGAACAAACTAGCACAAAACTACCACATTCCCTCCGGAGAAGGGATGGTGGTGGTGGAGACTATTGGAAAAGGCAACAAAGGCATAGTTAACTGAGGAAGCAATGTTTTAGCTCCTGAGTTGGATGACAGTTACATAGATATTCATTGTTTTAATCTTTATTTCAATGTATGTTTTGTTTTTGCCTGTGTGTGTGTTAGTCGCTCAGTTGTGTCCGACTCTTTGTGACCCCATGGACCGTACAGCCCACCAGGCTCTTCCATCCATGGGATTTTCCAGGCAAGGATACTGGAGTGGGTTGCCATTTCCTTCTCCAGGGGATCTTCCCGACCCAGGGATTGAACCTGGGTCTCTTGCATTGTAGGCAGATGCTTTTATCGTCTGAGCTACTAGGGAAGCCCTGTTTTTGCATACCAACTTATAAAAATCAGTCCCGTTGGGAAAACTGAAAAGCAGGTAAGAGTAAATCCTGGACTGGTTCAGAAGGAAAAGAGCCAGCAAAGAAGGGAAAAAAAGCAACAAGAAGAAAACTAGAAAAGAGGAGTAACATGGAGGCTAACAGGAGATAGCCAAGGGACTGATCAGAGTCAAATTCTACAGAAAGGTTAGATAAGATGAATCTACCCAAGAGAAATGAAAACATACTAATAGAAGTGGTTAAAGTATGCATCCTCGCCTTGTTGCCAACCTCAGTGAAAAAACTTTCAGTCTTTCACCATGGTGTGATGTTACCAGTGGGTTTTTCATACATGGCCTTTATCATGTTGAGAAGTTTCTTGCTATTTCTAGTTTACTGGGTGTTTTTTATCATCAAAGTATATTAATTTTTAATGTAATTTTTATTGTAAAATAGACATAATGTGAAATTTACATGCAAAAGAATGAAATTGGACCCTTATCTAAGACTGTATACAAAAAATTAACTCAAAATGGATCAAAGACCTAAATGTAAGAGAGAAAATTTAGAAGGAAACACAGGGGAGAAAAGCTTCAGTACGCTGGATTTTGCAATAATTTCCTAGATATACACCAAAGGCACAGCTAATAAAAGAAAAAATTGACATATTGGACTTACCAAAATTTAAAACTTTTGTGCATCCAAGGTAACAGTCAATAGAGTATAAAGTCAACTCAGAGAATAAGAAAAAGTTTTTGCAAATCCCTACCTGTGATAAGGGATTGTTATCCAGAATATATAGAGAACTCCTAAAATTCAACAACAAACCAATTTACATGGTATGTCTTTCCATTTATTTATGTCTTCTTTCTTTCATCAATGGTTTTGCCATTTTCAGTCTTTCACCTCCTTGATTAAATTAATTCCAAAGTATTTTATTCTTTTTGATGTTATTTTAAATGGAATTCTTTCCCTACTTTCCCCTTTGTTCAGTATTAGAAATGCAATTGATTTCAGTGTGTTGATTTTGTACTACTACATTGCTTGATTCATCTATTGGTTCTAACAGATTTGTGTGTGTGTGTGGAGTCCTTAGGGTTTTCTACTATAAGATCACATCATCTTCAAAGAGATAAATTTTACTCCTTCCTTTCCAATTTGGATGCCTTTTCTTTTCCTCGCCTAGTTGCTCTAACTAGAACTTCCAATACTACATTGAATAGAATTGGCAAAAACAGGCATCCTTAATCTAGTTTCTTATTTTAGCAGATAAGCTTTTAACCTTTCATCATTGTGTATAGTGTCAGCTATGTGGTTTATATATGTGGCTTTCTTTTATTTATATTCCTAGCTTTTTAAGTGTTTTTATTATGAAAGGGTATTGAATTGGGTCACAAGCTTTTTCTGAATCAATGAGAAGACTGGGGAGTTTTTTTAGTATCAGTTCAGTTTAGTCACTCAGTCGTGTCCGACTCTGTGACCCTTTGGACTGCAGCACACCAGGCTTCCCTGTCCATCCCCAACTCCCGGAGCTTGCTCAAACTTCAAACTCATGTCCATCGAGTCAGTGATGCCATTGAGTTGGTGATTCAATATAGTGAGTAACATATGATCAATTTTTATATGTTGAACCATCCTTGTATATTCCAGGAATACAGTTCACTTGATCACAGTATGTAACTTTTTTTTATATGCTGCTGAATTCATTAGTATTTTGTTGAGAATTTTTATATTAGTGTTCTTAAGGAATATTAGTCTGTATAGTTTCCTTGTAGTGCCTTTATCTGACTCAGTATTAGGGCAATGCTGGCTTCACAGTTAGAAAGCATTCTCTCCACTTTTAATTTTTTTTTTTTTTTTGGAAGACTTTGAGAAGGACTGATATTAGTTCTTTAAACTTTTGGTAGAATTCACTGGCAAAGCCATAGAGTCCAGGGCTTCTATTTGTTGGGAGGGTTTTGACTATGGATTCAATCTCCTTATTAGTTACAAGTATTTTCAGATTTTCTATTTCTTTGTGATTCAGAGTTGGTAGGATTTGTGTTTCTAGGAATTAGGTCATTTAGTTATTCAATTTGTTGGTGCACAAATATTCACAGAATTCTCATAAATCTTTTCATTTATGTAAATAGTAATGACCCATTCTTTCTGATTTTAGCAAATTGAGTTTTCTCTTTTTTGTAGTCAATCTAGCTCAAGACTTACCAATTCTAATGATCTTTAAAAAAAAAAAACTTTTGTTTTTTTTGATTTTCCATATTCTCTTGTTATCCTATTCTCCATTCCATTTATTGCTGCTAAGCTGGTAAGTCGTTTCAGTCATGTCCGACTCTGTGCGACCCCATAAACGGCAGCCCACCGGGCTCCGCCGTCCCTGGGATTCTCCAGGCAAGAACCCTGGAGTGGGTTGCCATTTCCTTCTCCAATGCACGGAAGTGAAAAGTCAAAGTGAAGTCACACAGTTGTGTCCGACTCTTCATGACCCCATGAACTGCAGCCTACCAGGCTCCTGTGTCCATGGGATTCTCCAGGCAAGAGTACTGGAGTGGGTTGCCATTGCCTTCTCTGCCATTTATTGCTACTCTAATCTTTACTTTCTGTCTTCTGCTAGCTTTGGCTCAATTTGCTCTTCATTTCTCTAGTTCCTTTAAAGTGTATGGGGGCTTCCCCGGTGGCTCAGATGGTAAAGAATCTGTCTGCAATGTGGGAGACCTAGGTTCGATACCTGGGTAGGGAAGATCCCCTGGAGAAGGGAACAGCTGCCCACTCCATCATTCTGGCTTCAAGAATTCCATGGACAGAGGAGCCTGGCAGCTACAGTCCATGGGGTTGCAAAGAGTCAGACACAACTGAGCGACTTTCACTTATGGTGTATAGTTATAGATTTGAGATCTGTTTTTTAAATAGTTTTATTTATTTTTGGCTGTACTGGATCTTCCTTGCTGCGTGGGCTTTTCTGTAGTTGTGGGGAGTTTCTAATGTCCTTATCTCTTGTAACCTTTTTAAATGTAAAATCTAGTCTGTTTAATAATATAACCACCTCCACTTTCCTTTGGTTACTGTTTTCATGGAATATATTTTTCCATCATTTTACTTCCAATCTCTTTGTGTCTTTATTTAAGGTAAGTTTCTTATAGACAGCAGATAGATGGAGTTTAGGAAATACATTCTGCCAATCTTTGGCTTTAAACTGGAAAGTTTAATCTACTTACATTTGAAGTAATTGCTGCTAAATAATGACTTTATATCTGCCATTTTGCTACTTGTTTTCTAAACTACTTATGTTTTTTCCCCTCAATCTTTCATTACTGCATTTTTTGGGTATTTAAATGTTTTTCTGTAGTCTACTCTTTTCATTTTCTGTAAATTTTTAGTTATTTTATTCGTGGTTACTTTTGGGATTACAATTAACATTTTGAACTTAAAACAACTTAGTTTGAATAATACCAACTTTCTTGAAAATAGTACATACTGTGCTTCCAAAACTATGTCCTTCTCATTTTATCCTGTTAGTGTCAGATTTTATCTCTATAAATTGTTTGCCTATCAGCATAGGTTTATAATTAGTGTTTTATACATATGACTTTAAAATCATACAGGGAAGTTGTTGTTTAGTCGCTAAGTCATGTCTGACTCTCTTGCAAACCTACGGCCTGTAGCCCACCAGGCTCCTCTGTCCCTGGAATTTCCCAGGCAAAAATACTGGAGTGGGTTGCCATTTCCTTTTCCAGGGGATCTTCTCCACTCAGGGATCAAACCCGAATCTCCTGCATTGGCAGGCGGATTCTTTGCCACTGAGCCACCGGGAAGCTCATAGAAGAAAAAAAGAGAGGAGTTATAAACGTTTAGTACAATGACATTGACCTTTACATTGACCTAGGTTTTCATCTTTATTGGTATTGTTTACTTCCTCATATGACTTCTAGTGTCCTTTTTTCTTCAGTTTGAAGAAGTCCTTCTAGCATTTCTTATAGAGCAGGTCTACTAATGACAAATCCCCTTCTCTCGATGCTTTCAAGATTCTTTTTCTTTGGCTTGCTACTCTTTGATTATAATCTGTTTTCTGTGGGTCTTTTTGAATTAATCTTACAAGGAGTTTTTTCAGTTTCCTGAATTTGTAGATCTGTCCAATTTTCTTTCTTTTGTGCTTTCTCTCCCCTTTTTCTTGAAGAATTTAAGACTAAGTTGCAAACACCTACATATTTCAGTGTGTGTTTCCTAAGAATAATCTGAGAAAAACCAAAGCAAAATTATCAAAATGAAGAAAGTTAACATTGATAAAATCCTCTAACTTAATCTATAACCCTTATTCAATTTTCATCAATTGTGCCCAAAATGCCCGTTATAGCTATTGTTTCCCTGGTCCCAAGTCTAACCCAGGATCACTTAATTGTCATGTCTCTTTAGTAGTCTTTAATGTGGAATAGTTCTTCTATTTAAATGTCTTCCATAATCTTGACATTTTTGTAAAGTATAAGTGAAGTGACAGTTGCTCAGTTGTGTCCAACTCTCTGTGACCCCATGGACTGTACAGTCCATGGAATTCTCCAGGCCAGAATACTGGAATGGGTAGCCTTCCCTTTTCCAGGGGATCTTCCCAACCCAGGGATCGAACCCAGGTCTCCCGCATTGCAGGCAGACTCTTTTACCAGCCGAGCCACAAGGGAAGCCCAAAAGTATAAGATGGTCGTTCTAAAATATGTCCTTCACTTTGGGTTTCTCTGTTTTGTTTCTCATGATTAGATTCATGCTACTCATTTTTTTTTTTTGGCAGAAAAATCACATGATGTTGTGTTCTTCTCCAGGCACTAAGATAGGTGATGTACATGATGTCTCCACTGTGAAGTCACTATTTTTACTTTATAATTATTTAGTAATTTGTAGGAAAATACTTTGAGACTATGTAAAGATCCTATTTTTCTTAAAAATTTAGAGTCCACTGATGATTGATGATGATTCAGTTCTAATTATGATGTTTACAAAATGGAGTTTTTTTTTTTAATGGAGTTTTTTAATGGGGTTTTTCTAATGCCATCATTCTTTCTATATTAGCTGACATTTTATGCTAATTAAGAACTTTCCTTTCTATCTCTTTTATGCCATTACTTATTCATTTGTGTCAATATGAATTCATGGATTCTTATTTTATTCAATGGGTTATAACCCATGGGTATAATTATTTATTTTAATAATTTATTTATTTGGCTGCACCGGGTCTTAGCTGTGACATGCAAGACCTTCTGTCTTCATGGCATGTGGGTTCTTTAATTGCAGCATGCAAACTCTCGATTGCAGCCCATGGGATCTAGTAATAAATAGTTCCCCAAGCAGAGATCGAACCTGGGCCCCTCCACTGGGAGTGGAGTCTTAACCACTTGACCACCAGGGAAATCCCTATAATGATTTAGTTAGGTGTTCAAACTGTCTCATTTCAAATTTTAATAATGTGTGCCTAAGACAGGAATTTTGACTTAACACTGAGCCATTATTTTCTACAGTAATTATACAGTCCCCTGTGCTATACAGTAGGACCTTGTTATCCATTCTAAATTTAATTGTTTGCATCTACAAATCCTAAATTCCCAGTCCATCCCTCTCCCTCCCCCACTCCTATCCCCAGCAACCACAAGTCTGATCTCTGTGTCTGTGAGTCTGAGTCTCTTCTGTAAATAGGTTCATATTTTAGATTCCACATATAAGCAAGGGGAGAGATGTTTCCTTTCTGGTTCTGGTGTGCTTTCTCACAGCTCATATAGCTTCTCCAGCACCCAGCTCCTGCCATACAAGGTGATCTGCAGTCACAAAGAGCTTTCCCCAGCACTCCCAGGGGTGGTTTTGTAGTAGAGGGCCTCTGGCAAGACACCTCCTAAAGAACAGATTTTTTCGGCACCCCAGAGGGTAGATTTCCAGCAAATTTCACCAGCACAGCACCCCCATGACTTCTCTGTCATTCAGCGAACCCGGCCATGCCTTGTCCAAAAAGGTCTGGATATCAGCTCTTGGGGGAGGGGGTATTCATCCTTGGACCCTCTATCTCAGCCTTAGTGGCTGCTTCTTGGCTATTCCTATATTCTTTATAGTTATCTCTACTCTTTATTAGCCAATCCTTCATTCCTCCAATCATATTATAATTAGTAATTATTTATATTCAAGATATAAATTATTCAAATTACTGTGTAGTTTTTTTTTTTTTCTCCTGACTGACACAAATGACTCCAAATGCAATTCAGGCACGGAGACCTTATAGGTTGATATGTCAGACGTAAGGTCCCAAGAAGTCTCTGTTATTTTCCATTTTGAATGGGTGGGACGTGAAGGCACATGGATGGCAAAGAGGTGAGCAGGAGTTCAGCTTCCTCCCCTGGCATGCCCATCAGCTGTTGTAAGAGAATATTGTCCGTTTTCATGTCCACTCTGGGAAGCTCTGGGTTTTGGCTGGCCTCTGCTGCACAGGTGGCTCAGTGGTAAAGAACCCGCCTGCCAATGCAAGAGAGACACGAGTTCAGTCCCCAGGAAGACCCCCTGGAGAAGGGCATGGCAACCCACTCCAGTATTCTTGCCTGGAGAGTTCCATGCATAGAGGAGCCTGGCGGGCTAGGACTGAGCAAAGCAACTAAGCACTGCTGCATATGGGTACCTGCCTGCACTTTGCATTCTCTTCTCAGCTGCAACCAGAGCTGGATTCCTCTGCTGGCCTCTTGGGGTCTTGTACATTTAACGGAGCCTCTTCTGAAGCCAAAGTGTTTGAAAAACCGGCCCCGCCCTCATTGTGCGAGCCAAGTGGCCAGCTTCACCTTGACCGCTCCAGACACTCCCTGTAGGGGTTCTTTCAAAGGTGCCTCTGGACATTAATCTGTTTATTATACTGCAACTCTCATACCTGGAAGGATCACCGGCCTCAACCAACTCCAGCATCATGAAGATGTAGGGACAAGGGCCAGAGGCTACTCATGCTGGCGCCTCCTTGTGACCCCCACCGAGGCACTGGAGTGTGTCTTGGGGGTGCAGGCCCAGGACAGGAGAAAAGAGGTACAGGGCTTTCAGCAATGGGAATTCTGGGTCCTCAGTGAAGCATCAGGTGAACCCGCTTCCTAAAAAGATAGAATGGTCAAGGGAGGAAGTTGAGGGTTGTGAACAAATGGTCAGTACTGCATAAAAACCCCAGAAATCCAGGGGCACAGGTGGGAATGCCTACTGAGACAGAGACCAGCTGAGGGTAACTGCAGAGGGACATCCAGGGGGGCCCATCCCCCTTTAACTTCACGTCTGGGTGGAAGTTCAGCCGCATGTCTCAGGGAAGGGTCTGCTTGATTTAGCATGGCAGCCCCAAACATATCACGTTTCAAGCAGAAATCAACACATTCGCTGGCAGCCTGGAGGGCGAAGGAGGGATGAGAATACGTCTCTAAATAAGAAAAGCACGACACCCAGGTTCTAGTTCTTGACTTTAATGCTAGGTGAGGGTACCGAGGCTCTGTGGATCAAAGCGCTCACAGACAGGAAAATGAACGAACACAGGCAGCGTTATGCGGTGTTCACAAACCCAACACTACAGAAGGAAGACGACGGACCCGTGACCTCCCACACCCAGAGGCAACTGTCTGCTCCTCCTCTTGGCCTCTGTTCCCATCTCCCCGACCCCTCAGCCAGCCCACCCTTCCCCCCGTTAACATATGTGTGTACACACATGATTCTTCGGAAATTCCAAAAAGTGCCTCTCCCACCCCTGCTCCCACCACTCTGGCTTCTGATGAACAAACCCTGTGTTGTAAGCATGAGGCAGACACCACCTTCTTGGAAGAGCCACAGCAAAATGGTACCTGAGAGAGCGTAATCACTTACAGTGCAATCAAATACGGACAGAAGGTATGCAGAAGGAAGATATCTGAAATCCTAACGGGGATCAAAATGCTGGGTGTCAGTGGTTTCTGTTTTCTTGTTGTTATCTGTCTTAACCATTAGAGGATCCAGCTTAGACCAAGATGACACCCTGAGGCTCACCCGACGCTGTGGCTTGCAGTTGTCAATTTCCCAGTCCTCCAATGAGCGACCCAGAACAGGAAGATGACACCACCTGAGCAGCTGGAGGCACAAGACTCCAGACAGCTCCCAGAATGTCCCAAATCCCAGGGAGAAAGACAGAAAATTGCAGAGCACAGTTGACTGCCTTCCACATGATAAGCACTGGACAGCCTGGTGAGCTCACCAGAAGTTGAATAAAGATGGTGACGATCCCTTTATTTCTTCGATTTAGAGCGTTACCCAGAGAATTCCCCCGACTTGGGATGGTGGGAGGGGTCTCACTGGTTGTGTTTCAATCTTGGCAAACTGAGTTGCCGTTAAGTTTTTCAATCTTACTAAATTGCAGCTAGCATTGCACCATGCAGTCCTATCTCCTAAAACTTGCACCGTCCCAACCACTGAGCAGAGCTCCTGGGAGAAAAGGTACCAAAGTCAAACGTAAGGGAGGCTTCAAAGGCAAGCCCTTTGGTTTGACCAACCGACATCACGCACAAGAATTCCATGTGCACGAACTTCATTTCACTCTGGGAAGCAGTTGTCCTCTGGAACCCTCCTTCCTGACCCAACGGTTCCTATGCTCTGGGCCTGGCCACTGCCAGCTGAAAAGGGAACCCAACTGGGAGAGGTCACTTCCTCAGAGATGACCTTTATTTGGAGGCCATCGCCACAAACCCCCACATCCAAGAGCACTTTGCAGCCTGGCCTTGGCTCCTCATGAGAGGATGGCCCAACGTGACCATCAAATTCTCTCACTCCATGTGGAAAGAGCTCTAAGCTGGCCGCTGGTATCCCTGCTCAGCCTGGTCTACCAGCCTACAGCCGTGTCTCCCCACGAAGGTACAGAGCGTACCACCCTGAGGACAACTCGGGGAGCAGAGAAACAGGGGTGTCTCCAGCAAGAGGCACAGGGACAGTGTTCTTATTCAGCGCCCACGGAGCCCCCAGCAAGTCGTAAGGGGCTGATTTTGAGCAAACCTGTATTTGCGTGAATCAGTCACTCCCTGTCTTACCAGTGTGGACTCTAAATAACTGAATGCTGTGATGCTCTGGGCTGAGGAGGGAGACAGAAGGGGCCGAGGTGGGATTACTGAAAGCTCTGGGCTTCACTGTCTGCTCTCCCTTCACACCGGCTCCCTCCTGAAGAGCCTGCCTCACTGTCTGTCAGAAAACAAATTTTTACAGGAGTTCAAGCTACTGGCGAGTCTGGACAACTTAAATGAGAGACTTTCCTGTGAGAAGAAGGCAAGGGCCGTGCTACTGGGTCCAAGCAGGGGTGTTAGCTCCAGAAAAGTGACAGTCTGTTTGTAGATAAGAACAGGAGAGGACGCTTTACCTCGGAACCTGAAGCACTGACTGGACCATCCCCTCAGATGCTGGCCTGGATGCCTGCTCCACACACACAAGAATACAGTGTATGAGTCGGAGCCCATGCCCTGGAATCTTCTCACAAAGAGGCCAAGGGGTCACTGTCCCGTGAGGGAATTTAAGGTCTGGCCTGCTTCTCCTCAGCTCCCGCCCCCCTCCTCACCAGTCTCCTCCTGGAAGAATGAGACTGATGAGGCTCATAGGAAAAAAAATCTTACAAGAGCACTCGGGAGCAGTTAAGTTCAATCGCGATAGCAGGGAGCAGCCCTACACATGGTGTGGGAACGCCCGCTCCAGTGACTGGGGCTGCAGAGTATTTCCCGGGGACGCGGGCCCACACCCCCGATTGGCGGCCCCGGGCTGCAGACGGCACAAGAAGGAAACGCAGTGAGGCAGAAGCTGCTGGATCTTTTTCTCTCCAAACTGGCTTCCTGCTTGTCATCCCTCAGCTCCGGGGACAGCTGCGCCTCTCCCCCAGCCCCTTCTTCCCTTCCCCAAGACAATCTCCGGGAAGGAGAACACTGATGGGGAAAAAGCAACAGGGGTTCCCCATCCAGGGAGGTTCACCGTAAACTGGATCCAAACACATAGAATAGCGGCCAAGCAGGGATTCTGAGCCTCTAGAATGGATGTTACATCTCAAAGAAGATCTAGGCATCCTGCCTGCTTGACTGACTTCAGAAGGAGTCCCTGAAATGTGCACTCCAGCCCCAGGAGGCCATCACCCTTCAAGCAAGGCAGGTTGGTGGAAAGGAGGAGAAGCCCAGGCCCCGAGGCAGGGCTGTAAACATTGTGCTTTTCTAAGGCCAACCTGGTGCATGGCTTTGGCAACTAGGGTAACATCTCAAAAAGGTGGTGAAGAGTATGTCTTGGGAGGAAAAGTCTTTCCACATCCTAAAATGAAGCGTGGGGCTATCACTGGGGGAAGAAGGAAAGAAGATGCTCCTTCTTCAGCCAGGGGCTGTGGGGGGTGGGCCGTGGGCAAATTCCCCCCACCATGTTCTAGGTTCATACTGAGACAATGAGCACAAGGGTGGAGGAGTGGTTACGCCTACATCAGCTTGGCAACGTGGCTCTAAAAGGGCACAAACTCTCTTGCAAGGTCAAGAAAATGACTAAACCTCTCTGGACTTGCCGGTCAAGCCCTTGCTAACCGGACCCCATCAGCCTCAGGCAGAGACCACCGTGCCTTGAGGTCCCCCGGGGGCCACCAGCCTCGAGTCTGGTCCCAAGGTGTAGCCGGGGAGACCGGGGCTGCCCCTCCGTTCCCCTGGAGCCGAGCCTCAGGACCCGTCCTCACCTCAGGAGGTGCTGGGGCAGCCAGGAGCCCCTCCAGGGACCTCGCTCCCAGAGCCACCAAGGGGACCGGCTACCCTCCCTGACGGGACTCTGCTCCCTGCCAGCGCTACTCACCACCACGTGATCTTGAACTCATAGATGGGGCGCTTGCAGTAGTAGTGGTTGACGAGGTGCTTGTCGCACACCCCGATGCACTGGTGGTCCACGGTGAGGCCCTGGGCCGACAGGTCCGTGACCAGGCAGTGCAGCAGGTCGTAAACATCAGCCACGGCCTCCCAGGGCCCGAAAGACACGTCCACTTCACAGTGGTGCTCAAAGAGCTGCCCGTCACTCTCGCTCCGCTCAAAGCGCAGCGAGTTCAGCAGCGGGCACTCGTAGGGGGTGATGGGCATTTCCTCCTTGAAGACGCAGACCTTGAGCTTGGCAAAGCGGGCTTTCCGTTGGACGGCGCGCAGCCGGGCGATCTCCACGATCCGCTCCAAGTGGTCTACGAGGGGTGAACACAGAACCCATCACTGGACGTGGCTGGGAGTTGGGGCAGGGAGCAGAGAGAGACCACCCCAGTGACGGTGGAGCCTGGAGGGAAGAGACAGACCCCCGGGGAAGGCACTGTGTAGGCCCACGAGGGGCACAAACTTCACCAGGGATGGCGGGCAGTTCTGCAGGGCCAAAGGAAACCAATGGGACAGGATAAGGGTCTCTTTCTGAAATGCAATTTAATGACGCTGCAGGCAAGGTGGGCCCTGCTTCACCTGAGTCTTCCCCCTGTGACTGAGAGGACAGCAGGAAGGGAAGCGGGACTCTCTCCCATCCCAAGTATGACAGGTGTGTAGGAAGCCGTGACCCCTCTCTCCTGGTGGAGATCCTGACACTGACAGATGCCTCGCAACCCTCCCTCCTCGCACCCCGACTGCGCGGGTCGTGGCCCCCTCACCTTTGTAGTAGGGCATGAGCCCCAGGAATGCCTGGCGCACCTTCTCCCCCTTCAGTGGCTGCATGTTCTCCAGCTGCTCCAGGAGGGGCCCGATGGCGTAGTACTGGGCCTCCTTGTACACGGCCCGCACGCGCTCCCGGGGCGGCAGGTCCCCCGAGCGCAGGAAGTTCAGCACATCGCTGAGCAGGAAAGAAAGAGGGCGGGTGAAGAGGAGCTGATGGACCCGGACAGGGCCACCCAGAGGTCAGAGCACAGGCTCTGGACCCAGGCGGCCCGCTGTGTAACCTCAGGTAAGAGAATTTAATCTCTCTGTGCCTTGATTTTCTACTCTCTAAAATGGGGAGAGAGTCAGAAAACTACCCCATCATGTTATGAGGGGATTAAATAAGTTAACATAAAAAATGTGCTTAGAAAACACCCAGCACAATGACTTCCAGTGGTTAAGACTCCATGCTCCCAATGCAGGGGCCATGGGTTCAATTCCTGGTTGGGGAAGTAAGATCCCACATGCTGCATGGTGTGGCCAAGAAAGAAAGACATCTGGCACAGAGTAAGCCCTCAATAAGTGTTACTGGTTGTTATCAGTACCATTATTAATATAATTATTAAGTACACATAGGAAAAATGAAAAGATATATTTAACCTCTTTATATATTTTAATTGAGGTATAGTTAATATTACCTATGAATATACCCATAACAACCACCACCTACATCAAGATACAGAACATTCCCATCTCCTAAAAGTTTCCTTGGGCCTCTTCCCAGCCAATCACTAGAGAGGCAAACGGTCTAACTTCTATCAACAAAGAGTACTTTTGCCTCTTCTTGAAATTCATGTAAGTGGAATCATACAGTAGTCCTCTTTTGTGCCTGGCTCCTTCCCTTCAACCTAGTGTTTTTTAGATTGATTTCCTGCGTTGTATGCAGCAGAATTTCCCTTCCTTTGTTGTTTTTCTTTTATTGCTAAGTATCACACCATTATATGGGTGTGCTATAAACTATTTACCCATTCTCCTGCTGATGGACATTTGAGTTGTTTCCGGTTTGGGGTCTCTTAAGAGTAAAGCTGTGATAAATATTCCCTGTAAACTTTTTGTGGACTTGGGGACCAATCCCTCTTAAGTAAATGTCAGCAGGAGAACTTTTTGGTCATAAATGCCTGTTTGACAAAGTGGTTGTAGCATTTCATTCCCACTAGCCACGTGGACGAGTTCTACACCCCCAACCCATCCCGGCCATCAGTATTACGCTATATGGAGAAGATGACTGCCTAGCCCTGACACCTGAACAAACTGGTTTCAGGAGTGAATAAAAATGACATGCTGTATTTTCTTAAAATAAAAATTCAGCTCTTTCAGTTCTCTCTTTAGATTCTGCAGTGCTTAGAGTAATTGGACCTGCCACCGGTAGGTGTGGAAGGGCTCTTCTGTGAGGGTGTATGAGTAAACCTCAACATCAAGCTGTTACCTCCATAGTTTAGTCTATGACCATGATGCAACACCAGCCAGCACTCACTAAGTAATAATCTGTGTCAGCCACTATTCAGGTGTTATCCCATATAATCCCTTCAATCACATGGGGTAAGTGCTCTTGCATCCATTTTATAAATGAGGAAAACCTGGGGCTCAGAGAGCTTAAGGAACACTCTTACTAAAGGAGCCATGGCTAGCTGGAGGCCCAGATGCAGGCACAGGTGACTCCAAGCTCATGCCCACAATGGTCCAGACTTTAGTCCAAAGTGCTATGTAATGAGCCCAGCCGGAAACCAGCCCAGGGGGAGGCCCAAGAAGCCTCCTCAGTGGGTGCTGGCACGTGCGCTCACCCACAGAAAAAAGCCCTAAACTCTTTCCACAACTTCACATGCTGCTGGTGAATCACAGGCCACTGGAGTCCAGCAGCCTGAGCATGAATGCCACAGTATCCTGTTTTCCGCCACACCCTCGCCTGGTCCTGCCACTCTCCAGCTGTGGCCCATGCTGAGCATGGGCACAGCAGCCCAGGGCCACACCTAGTGCCCCCTCCCCATCACCCCTTCCAAAATTAGTCCTTTAGGCTTGACGGCAAACCTCAGTGAGCTCTGAAAAACATAACCCCGGGGCCAGGCCCAGGGAGGAGTGCTGTGGGAGATGCCAGCTGGGGCCAGCACTTTCCTCCCCCAAACAGCCTGCAAACAAAAATCTTTTTATAGCTCTGCAGAGAGATGTGACACTTTGTTTTCTCAGCACTGGAGGCAGCTGACAGCCCAATGGGGAAACCCAGATGCTTCAAAGCAAATTATTTGACCAGAGGCTCCTTTCTGAGGATGAAAAATGACCCTCCTCCCGGTGTGGGCAAGCCTACTTGGAGGCCGGCACAGAGATGTAGCAGTTGGAGGGTTTTCTTTTGTTCAAGGTCAAGGACCATGCTAGCTCTCCAGTCATCTCCAAAGTTAGATGGATGGGGCAAAGAGCTTCAGCCATATACTCAAAGGACCTGGCCAGAGGTCACACCAAGATTCTATTTAATCCACATGACAGGCCTGCAAAGCAGCTATAATTATTTCTCATTTCACAAACAAGGAAACGGAAACACAAAGTCTTTAACTTGTGTGTAAAGTTGTCAGAAGTTATTTCTGGGAAAGACTTTTTTTTTTGAGATTATATCTTCCCATGGCTTACTGTTAAAATGACAGTAACAACTGAAGCTATTTTTTGTTGTTGTTGTTTTTTTTTAAAAGACTTGGCAATACTATAGGATGGCAACCCTATGTTGGTCCTTCCCTTACCTATTTTATTGTTATTTATTCATTTATTGCTGCACTGTGCAGCTTGTGGGATCTTTAGTTCCCCAACCAGGGACTGAATCCAGGCCCTTGCCAGGGAGAGCATGGTCCTAACCACTAAACCACGAGGGAACTAACTCCCTGTTTGTTTGAAACTATTGAAAGAAGTCTGGGAACCACTGCCACACGCCATGTTCCTCCCTAACGGTGATGCTGACGCTGGTGGAATTCCACTTGCCAGTCTTTGCATAGCAGAGAAGCGGTTTCATCACACCTACCCAACATGTGTTACCTGGGATGTCTGGGGCTGTCCTTGCCTCCTCTGGGAAAGAAACTAAGAGGTCCGATCCAGTTCAGAGTGCACATGCATTAAATCCCACCAGCAGGTTATCTCCTCTTCCGGGTGTTAGGGAAGGTATCACGGTCCTGGGCCCCAGCCCAGGCCACTCACTCACCAGGACGACGCAGGTGACGGCAGAGGGAAGGACGTACCCGAAGTGTGTGCCGTCGCGGTCGATGAAGTAGCGGCCCTCGGCGTCGGTGGGGATGTAGTGTCGCCCGCTGAACATGGCCGCCAGCATGGTGTCCTCGTAGCGCCGCAGGGTGGACAGGCGTGTGGTGAAGTGAGCCCCTCCGATGTTAAGGGGGACGACCTCAGGGAACTGGGGAGGAATCACCGGCGCTTTCAGTCCGGCAGCTGGGGAGGCGAGCCCGGGCTGCCCGAAACCTGGGCATCTTTCTGACCGCTTCTCTCCCCATCCCCCCACCCCACTCTTCAGTTACCAAGTCCTCCCCCTCCTCCTTCCACAGCTCTCAAATCAGGTCTCTTCCCTGCAGTCCTCCTACCTCTGCTCCAGAGTTCAAAGCCTTCGCCGTGCTCCTTCTGCTTTCTGAACTTCCCGTCTTTGTGCCTCTGCTCCTGTCCCCAGCGTTCCTGCCACTCCTGTCCATTCAGCGAATGCAACTGCCCCATACGGCAGCGCGTGCTGATCACTGCGCAAGCGCACCTGGGTGAGCAGGCTCCGCTAGCCCAGCTGTGCGCCCTTCTGCTAATTCACACTAAGGCACCTGGGGGTTAGCAGCATCCACTTATTTAAGAGCTTCTATTCAAGATCCCCTGCTTTGTGAGAAATTTTTTTTCTTTTACTTTCTTTCAAATATTTATTTATTTGGCTGCACGGGCGTCTTAGTCGCAGCATGCGGGTCTAGTTCCCTGACCCGTGCATTAGGAGCACTGAGTCTTAACCACTGGATCACCAGGGAAGTCCTGCGTGAGCGATTCTACTCTGTCGTCCCTTGCCTGCCCCAAGATAGGTTTAACTAAACACTCCCACCATTGTGCCTTCACTATACCCACATTCTCTATAATAGTGCCTTACACAATAGGTGCTTTGTACTGTTGGCGGTTATTTATTACTGCCCAAGTTTTCCGAGGGCAGGGACAGCATCTTGTTCACCTATTCTGAGGCCACCCAGAGCAGGGCTCACAGAGGCTTGTTGAATAACACCAGGCATCCACTCCTCACCCCCTGTACCTCTCTGCTTCCCTCCTTAATCTGTGCAGTGAGATTAGTCCTCAGTCCAGTTACAGTTCTGAAGTCAAGGGCAGGGAATGAGGGTACCAACATTTGCCCTGAGAAGCTCCAGGTTCTCCCTAATATGCTCAGGGTCTTCTTCCCCCCCCCCCCCCCCTCCTAATCTCTTCACTGCTTGTGGCTTTGAAAGAAACCAGGCCAATTCTCTCTAATTTTCCCACAAACCTCCTCCAGATTAACTAAAATTGTACCCCACTGCATACTTTTCAATATTACGACATCGCTCTGGCTCTGTGAAAGTCTGTGTGTATTTATCTAGACCGTCCTTTCTCCCAACATTCATAATCCTTTTGTGAAATGAAAGTAGGAACAAACACACTACATCAAAGTGGTCCAGGGTCTTGTGCAGTGTGCCTGGCTCACAGTAAAACCCCAAATAAGCATCGAATGAATGGATGAATCAGACAGATAGGCATTTACATTCTGTGAATGTAGGTGATGTTACTCGTCTGCACCCAGAGGACATAGGAAATGCCTTCTGCTTATTCAACAGCTAGCTCCTCTAAAACTATTCTATGTGCACACCAAGGACTCATATATTATTTGCAGATAATAATACTTTACATTACTCACATGAAGCCATGTAATATTTTACATTACTCACATGAAGCCATGTAACATTTTACATTACTCACATGGAGCCATGTAATCTGTGAAAGAGCAGGCACTAGAGTGCTGGCCTATAGTCTCCAGGTCCTATGCTTTTTCTCTCAAAACAGACTGTTTCCCAGTGACAGTGCACAAAAAAAAGAAAAAAAAAAAAAAAAAAGGGCACCCCGTGTCTCCGAGGGCTCTTTTCTTTTCTTTCTTCAATTACAAAAGTCCTCCTGGAGTTTTGCCCATTTCACAAGTGCCCCATGATGTTCAGAGCACAGCCTCTTAACCCCAAGAGGACACTACAACTTCCTAACAGCCTCACCCAGGCCCACCTTGCCCTTCTGGGGTTGAGTCCCTTCATCTAGAATGCCACCTGTCACATGCTTCCACGTCTGCCACTACCTTAGCCACTATCTCCTAGCCTCTGTCTTCAGTGTCCAGCTGGGCCCCTCCTTCTTTCCTCCAGAGGGTCATTTCAGGTGTTCACATGATAGTGTCACATGCATTCAGTAAGACCAGTGGAAGCCACTGTGCATCATAGCACAGCACCTAGGAGGCAGAGCCGTGGAGCTGTCCGGTGGGTAAGGCTACATCTATGAACTGGCCTGCTTTACATCTGCACACTGCCCCTGACCCACACTCTCTGGGCAGCTGGAGACTGGGTCTGCACAACTGCCCAGGCATCTTCTTGGATTTTCTAGAAAACACTACCATCTCTTGGGGGCTCCAAGGGCCCCTTCCCATGGCCTACTAGCCCTCCTCCAGTAGATAAGGGTGGGACAAAGGGATGGGAGTACCAACCCAGGAGGCAGTGAATCCTGGAAGGAGGGGGATGGGAGGGCCAGGTGCCTCCTGGGACGGGGAAGACACACCTGGTGCTTTTGGCAAGGGGTGAAGGGGATCGGTGGGTGGTGGGAGCAGGGTGGGTAGGGGAGCAGAGAGGACTGGTGCTGCCCTCGGCCCGACCCCCACCCTCCACCTCCGCGCTGCTCACATCCCAAGGTCAGCTCTGCCGGACACTGGCTCCTCATTCTGCACCCCTTCCCGCGCCCCCAACCCCTCCCCGGATCCAGGTACCTCCTGCGGCAGCAGAGGCAGTGCGTGCCCCGCCTGCGTGGCCGTCGGGGTGGCCGGCTCCAGAAAGTCGTCTTCGGCGTCGGAGCTGGACATGGCACCGTCCGGGCGACGGCTGTCTGGCTCCCGCCCCGTGACTACCACCATCCCTCTGGCTCTGGGCAGTGGGCGCGGCTTCGGGCGGGCGGGCGGGCGGGAGGGCGGCGGCCCGGGCACTAGCACCCAGCAGCTCCTGGCATGACGCGGCGCGGCCGACAGGCGGGGCCGGAGGGGCCGAGAGCGCAGCGCGCACAAGCTGGAGGGCGGCCACTCCCCTCAGCGCCGACCGGCTCGCCGACTGGCTCGCCGACCACTGTGGGGACCGCAGGGCCACGGGCCTGACCCAGCGGCCTCACGCCATTGGCCGAACCCCGCTAGCTTCCGCCCCCGATTGGCAGGAAGCTCGACCAATCTCAGGGCAGACAGAGCTTTCAGCCCTCGCCTGAGTAGCCATCAGGTGCCAGACCGCTGGCCTGCCCTGCTCTGATTGGCCGTCTGGTCAGCGGGCTCGCCCTCTCCTCCCGCTAACACTCTCTCGGCGCAACGGGCGCGCGCGCGGCCACCACCTCTAAGCCGGGCTTCTTGTTGGCGTGGAGGGTGGCTCCGCATCTCAGTCGACACCTAGAAACTTGAGGAGAGAGAAGGCTTACGACTTAATCGTTCGTACGTTTCCAGGGCAACGGGTCCTGTGCATCCTTGGGCGTCGAAAGCCGGGGCAATCCGAATCCGGGAGGACCGGGTCACCTCAATGGAGAACCTGAGCATCCTTTCCTGAGGGAGGACGGCTGAGGTCACTGAGGTTGTAGGAGAGGAAGGGCAGCACTGCGACAGGGGCTGGCCCGCTTCTAACCGCAGAGACAGAACCTGGGTTTCCAGTCTTTCCCGGCTGACTCAAGCAGCAATCAGAAAAAGAAAATTCAAAACAGGGGCAATTGAGTTCAATTAAGAATGACTGTAAAAAAAAAAAAAAAAAAAAAAGAATGGCTGTAACTCTCCACCCTCTACGCGTCAGGTCTTCCTCTGGACACCTGGAGACACAGATGGAGACACGCCCTGTCCAAATAAGCTCACAGGCTGCGAGGCGGAGTCCAGCCTGGGCCAACACATCTGTCTGCAGCCTTGGATGCCGTGTCCCCTGGTATGACAGAGCCAGCTCAGGGACTCTCCTAGGGGATCAAGATTTTAGCTCTTTCAAACCATTTTTACATCCGGCTCTTCATTTGAATCTCACATTGTTGTGTCAGAAAAGGAAACTGAGGCCTAGAGGATTAGAACAGCTTCAGGGAGGTCAGCCTTGAGCAAGAGGCCCAACACTTCCTCTGTTGGACCGATCACAGTCCCAGTTGTAGCAGCCTCCTAGGTCAGTGTTTTCTCTAAATACAGTTGCATCAAAATTACTGGAGGGAAAATTTCTTAAAAAAACAGATTCCTAGCCCCGTTGCTCAGTCGTGTCCAATTCTTTGTGACTCCATGGATTGTAGCCTGCCAGACTTCTCTCTTGGTAGGATTCTCCAGGCAAGAATAGTGGAGTGGGTTGCCATTCCTTTCTTCACGGGATCTTCCCCTTCCTGGGATGGAACGCGGGTCTCCCACATTGCACGCAGATTCTTTATCATCTGAGCCACTAGAGAAGCCCTTCTCCAAATATGGTTGCATCAGAATTACTGGAGAGGTAAAATACAGATTCCCAGCCTCGCCTCCAGAGGCTGATTTGGTGCATGTGGAGTGGAGCCCTTAAATTTGCATTCCTACCAAATGCCCAGGTAATTCTGATGTTGCAAGTCCCTGGACCATATTTTGAGTAGCACGGCCCTGATGAAGGCCGCTTGAGGCCATCTCTTAGCTCTCACTACCTGCTCCAGCCCTTCTGAACAAGATCTATAACAAAATTTCCTCTTTCCATCCTTAGGAAGTTTCAGCTGTAAGAGAAATTGCAACCAAAGGTTGCTTAAATCAGTGGTCCTTTTTTGCACGAGGGACCAGTTTTGTGGAAGACAGTTTTTTCCGTGGATGGCATGGTTTCTGGATGATTCAAGCACATTACATTTATTGTGCACTTTATTTCTATTATTACTGCATCAGCTTCACCTCAGATCATCAGACATTAGATCCCAGAGGTTGGGGATCGCTAGCTTAAATAATAGGAGAAGCTTATTATCTTATGTAACAAGAAGTCTGAGTAGATCCTGGGTTGGTTCAGTAGGTAACGCAACATGGAGTTACCTGGACCAGCTTGCTTCATTTTATCCCCTCTGCCAGATGGCCTCTCCTCCCCTAGGAATCCATGGAGAAAACCAGAGAGCTAAGGGCTATCAGGGTGACATTTATTCCTACACCTTAAAGCAAGGCTGTATAAGAAGAATAGGAAGGGAGCCCCAGAGGCTCGGGATGTAGGAAAATCCATGTGCCATCATGGTTAGATTACTGAATGTGTTTGAGTTTTCATCTTCCTTTTCACTTGAGGAATGTATTTCCTTCCAGAATATAGTTTCCCAGTTGGTTCTGTTTACCCGGTAGGGGGACATCCAAGATCAGCTGCCTGGAATGAGGACTTGCTGAGCAAGTAGGCAGGGGTTGGAGCAGGTTTTCTGGGAAAGCAGGGCACTTTGCTGGCAGCGGCTACCCCCAGCCTGCAGTGAAATGATTTCCAGGCCAGTCCGCATGAGGTCTGGAGGAAAGGGTCAGTGAGCCTTGGAGGGGGCATGGCGTGCAGGGGTGGGTTCTGCTTTCAGAACACAGGCACTTATAGTGCTGGGATTATTTTTCCTCCAGGAGTCACTCAAACAGATAGTCCTACAGGCATGAGACCCTGCAATTTGTCAATTAGATTCTATCCTCCATGCCTCATTGAAGAAAAGACCTTTTGAATGGCAACAGATTTCCAAAGTACTGATCCAGCTACTGAATTTTCTCTCCCGATTCTAATTCAGCGAATAAGAACAATAAAGGAAATAAAAATGGGAACAAAAGCATCCATCTTCTTTTCCTTCCAGTTGAAGGACTGGCCTTTCCTTTCTCTCCCAGCTTTGAGGAGGAGGCTGTTTGCCAGCAGCTTCCCAAGTCCCAAGGCACAAAAGCTTGGCTAAGGACGCACTTGCTCAGAACTCAGCTCAGCTCTCCCTCAGCCTCTGAGGCACCCCCATTCATTAACCACTGCTGTTCCCTAGCCTTACCCACTGTCCACTTGCTACATGTGGCTGATGTTCAGATTGGCTCTCTCATTTCTTTTCTGAATCCCATCCACCCCCCACAAGTGTGCCTCACTGAATGCCAGAACCTTGAAATCTAAAAGCTACTTTTCCATAGTATCTTGAATCCTGGGTTCTACAGGTGGCTTAAGTTTCACCAAGCAGATCCCAGCAGTTGAGATTTGGAGGGGGAAAGTGGACCCTGAGTTGGAGGCCTGCTTCTTGCTCTTTCAGCAGACCATCTCGGACGTGGAAGTGTTAAAACTTTTCTTTTTTTACCGTGGTGCAGCAGAGGTCCCCTGTTGGTCTTTACCTTCCTGGACTTTCAGAACTAGGGTGAGGGCATCCATTTTGCTGTCTTATTCATCTCTGTAATCAGCCTCCGTGGTCCAGAACAATGCCTGACATAGAGTAGGAACTCAACAGATGAATACTTGAAAGAAATTTGTCCTGTAATCATGTTCAAATAATTACTTCTCTCCATAGATTTTTTTTTCTCCAGTATTTTATTGGTATTATTAGTATATAAAGGCATGGATTGTTATTGATATCATAGAGATAGGGAATTTCAGGATGCCATCATGCTGGGTTGGTGAGAAGGGGCTCCCCTCAAGTTGTGAAAGGTCCTAGGGGTATTATCCAGGGCAGAACATTCAGTGGGGAGGGCTCTTTGGTTTGAAGTGCACGTTGGTAACCATGGTAACTGGTAACCATATTTTCACTGTGCAAGCTGACATGGGCCCCAAAGTGTTCTCATCCCAAGCTCTTTGTATGTCAGTTTCTATGAATGTTTTATATTTCCATGAATTAATTATAAAAAACAACATAAAATACAGATGCGAAAATAACTCACATCCAACAGTAGAGATTAACACAACACTGTAAATCAGCTATATGCCAGTAAAAGTTAATGGAAAACAAAGAAACAAACAAACTTGGGACTTTGCGGCAGTCCAGCAGTTAAGACTTGCAGTGCAGAGGGTGCCAGTTCAATCCCTGGCTGGGGAACTAAGATCCCACATGCCACATGGTGCAGACAAAAAGTAAAAATTAAAATAATGATAACAATCACATCCAGAATCCTATGAAAATAGTCTTTTATTATTCTTCTTTAAATTATTTACTTATTTGGCTGTGCCAGGTCTTAGTTGCAAGCATGTGGGATCTAGTCCCCCGACCAGGGATTGACCCTGGACCCTGTGCATTAGGAGTGCAGAGTCTTAGCTGCTGGACCACCAGGGAAGTCCCCTGAAAATAGTGTTTTATTAATTTGGTTTGAGGGCTTCCCAGGTGGTGCTAGTGGTAAAGAACCTGCCTGTCAATGCAGAAGACATAAGAGATGCATAAGGTTCAATCCCTGGGTCAGGAAGATCCCCTGGAGGACGGCATAGCAACCCACTCCAGTATTCCCTACTGGAGAATCCCATGGACAGAAGAGCCTGGTGGATTACAGTCCATGGGGTCGTAAAGTCGGACACGACTGAAGCGACTTAGCATGCACACAATTTGGTTTGAGTTGGTAGCTGTCCTACCAACTGCTGCCGATCACTCTCTTGCCCCTTTATGTCTCTAAGTGAACTGTTCCAGTCACCTCTGGAAGCGATACAGTCAAATCTCACTGGTGGCTGGGTGAGTTACTTGGAGACACATCCCCAGTTCTCCCTCCCAGCCTCTTGACTGGCGTTTTCACTAGTCTATCAGTTCAGGTTTATGCACTTCACAGTTTAAAAATCTTTTATTCAATATGATTCCATCAAGTGGAAAAAATTTATCAGAAAATATAATCCCCTGCGCTCTGATAAAATGCACCTTGTCTGCTAGTGTCCCTATCTTTTGGGATGGCTCCTTCATTCCACAGCCTTTCTCCCCCGCAGGGACCCTCGCCGCTTAGAAACTGCCCTAGATTTGAGGTTAAGAGTGGCCTGCTTCTCTGAGGCAGTAAAAGAGTATCGGAAAAAAAAAAAACAATTTGCCATTGAGGGGCTTCCTAGCACTGATATTTGTTCTGAAATTTGTTTGGAACTGTCAGCTAAGAGTCCTTTGGTGAAACATTAAAATATCCTGAGGCAATATAGGATTAAAATAAGCTATAAGAGTAGGGGGTCTGAAAACTTCTGTAAAGGGCCAGAGAGTAAATATTTTCAATTTAGCAGGCCATAGAGTTTGTCTGTTTTTAGCTCTGTTGCTGTTGAGGAAAAGCCGCCATAGACAAGATGCAAGTGATGTCATAGATTATGTAGTAAATTATGTCATAAGACATAAATGGTGTGGTCAGATTTGGCTCAATGGTTGTAGTTTACCAACCCCAACACTTCTCCAGTGGACCACGTTTTGTCAGAACTCTCCACCATGACCCATCCATCTTGGGTGGCCCTATACACCATGGCTCATAGTTTCACTGAGTTAGACAAGGCTGTGGTCCATGTGATCAGATTGGTTAGTTTTCTGTGATTGAGGTTTTCAGTCTGTCTGGTCTCTGATGGAGAAGGATAAGAGGCTTATGGAAGCTTCCTGATGGGAGAGACTGACTGAGGGGGAAACTGGGTCTTGTTCTGATGGGCGGGGCCATGCTCAGTATATCTTTAATCCAATTTTCTGTTGATGGGTGGAGCAGACGGTAAAGCGTCTGCCTGCAATGTGGGAGACCAGGGTTCAATCCCTGGGTTGGGAAGATCCCCTGGAGAAGGAAATGGCAGCCCACTCTAGCACGCTTGCCTGGAAAATTCCTTGGGCTGAGGAGCCTGGTAGGCTACAGTCCATGCAGTTACAAAGAGTAGGACACAACTGAGCGACTTCATTTCATCTTCAAACTATGGTGGAGGTGATGAAGATAATGGCGACCTCCTTCAAAAGATCCCACGCATGTACTGCTATTCTCAGCGCCCCCAATGCTGCAGCAGGCCACCACCGATCCACGCCTCCGCCAGAGACTCCCGGACCCTCACGGGCAAGTCTGGGTCAGTCTCTTGTGGGGTCGCTGCTCCTTTCTCCTGGGTCCTGGTGTGCACAAGGTTCTGTTTGTGCCCTCCAAGAGTCTGTTTCCCCAGTCCTATGTAAGTTCTGGTGACTCTATGGTGGGGTTAAAGGCAACCTCCTCCAAGAGGGCTTATGCCATACCCAAGTCTGCTGCACCCAGGGCCCCTGTCCCTGCGACAGTCCACTGCTGACCCGTACTTCCACAGGAGACGCTCAAACACAGTTCTGTCTCAGTCTCTGTGGGGTTTCTGGGTCCTGGTGCACACAAGGTTTGTTTGAGCCCTCTGAGCGTCTCTGGCGGGAATGGGGTTTGAATCTAAACATGAATTCACCCCTCCTACCATCTTGCTGGGGCTTCTCTGCCCTTGGATGTGGGGTATCTCCTCACAGCTGCCCCAGCACCATGCAGCCGCCCCTCCAGTGCCTACCGTCTTGGGAGAAAGCAATCGAGAACTTTCCCAATGCAGGGGGCCTAGGTTCAATCCCTGGTCAGGAAACTAGGTCCCACTAAAGATCCTGCATGCCACAACCATTACGGAGTCCTGGTGACAAATGGAGTTGTGACCACGTCTGTTTCATAGAGGGCCTAGTAGGTTCACAGAAGCATCTGTGGTTATTTCTCCAGCTCTGCACCCAGGACGCCTGGTGGCTCAACGGCACAGCCTGCAGCTGTCCAGGACAAAACAGGGTCCCCTGGGGAAGGGACCAGCAAACCACTTCAGTATTCTTGCCTTGGGAACCCCATAAGCAGTATAAAAAGGCAAAAAGATAGGACAGTGAAAGATGAACTCCCCAGGTCGGTGAAGTGAAGTGAAGTGAAGTCACTCAGTTGTGTCCAACTCTTTGTGACCCCATGGACTGTAACCTGCCAGGCTTCTCTGTCCATGGGATTTTCCAGGCAAGAATACTGGAGTGAGTAATATGCTACTGGAGATCAGTGGAGAAATAACTCCAGAAAGAATGAAGAGACAGAGCCAAAGCAAAAACAACACCCAGTTGTGGATGTGACTGGTGATGGAAGCAAAGTCCGATGCAGTAAAGAGCAATATTGCATAGGAACCTGGAATGTTAAGTCCATGAATCAAGGCAAATTGGAAGTGGTCAAGCAGGAGATGGCAAGAGTGAATGTCAACATTTTAGGAATCAGCGAACAAAATTGGACTGGAATGGGTGAATTTAACTCAGATGACCATTATATCTACTGCATGAACTCCTTATTGCCAAATTCAGACTTAAATTGAAGAAAGTAGGGAAAACCACTAGACCATTCAGGTATGACCTGAATCAAATTCCTTATGATTGTACAGTGGAAATGACAAACAGATTCAAGGGATTAGATTTGATAGAATGCCTGAAGAACTATGAACGGAGGTTCATGACATTGTACAGGAGACAGGGATCAAGATCATCCCCAAGAAAAAGAAATGCAAAAAAGCAAAATGGCTGTCTGAGGTGGCCTTACAAATAGCTGTGAAAAGAAGAGAAGTGAAAGGCAAAGGAGAAAAGGAAAAATATACCCATTTGAATGCAGAGTTCCAAAGAATAGCAAAGAGAGATAAGAAAGACTTCCTCGGTGATCAATGCAAAGAAATAGAGGGAAACAATAGAATGGGAAAAACTAGAGATCTCTTCAAGAAAATTAGAGATGCCAAGGGAACATTTCATGCAAAGATGGGCACAATAAAGGACAGAAACGGTATGGACCTAACAGAAGCAGAAGATACTCAGAAGAGGTGGCAACAAAACACAGATGAACTATACAAAACAGATCTTCACGACCCAGATAACCACGATGGTGTGATCACTCATCTAGAGGCAGACATCCTGGAATGCAGTCAAGTGGGCCTTAGGAAGCATCACTACAAACAAAGCCAGTGGAGGTGATGGAATTCCAGTTGACCTATTTCAAATCCTAAAAGATGATGCTGTGAAAGTGTTGCACTCAATATGCCAGCAAATTTGGAAAACTCAGCAGTGGCCACAGGACTGGAAAAAGTCAGTTTTCATTCCAATCCCAAAGAAAGGCAATGCCAAAGAATGCTCAAACTACAGCACAATTGCACTCATCTCACACACTAGTAAAGTAAGGTTCAAAATTCTCCAAGTCAGGCTTTAACAGTACATGAACCATGAACTTCCAGATGTTCAAGCTGGATTTAGAAAAGGCAGAGGGTGCTCGCTTCGGCAGCACATATACTAAAATTGGAACAATATAGAAAAGGCAGAAGAACCAGAGATCAAATTGCCAACATCCGTTGGATCATCAAAAAAGCAATGGAGTTCCAGAAAAACATCTACCTCTGCTTTATTGACTATGCCAAAGCCTTTGACTGTGTGGATCACAAAAAAACTGTGGAAAATTCTTCAAGAGATGGGAATACCAGACCACCTCACCTGCCTCCTGAGAAATACACAGGTCAGGAAGCAACAGTTAGAACTAGACATGAAACAACAGACTGGTTTCAAATAGGGAAAGGAGTACATCAAGGCTGTATATTGTCACCCTGCTTATTTAATTTATATGCAGAGTACATCATGAGAAAAGCTGGGCTGGAAGAAGCACAAGCAGCAATCAAGATTGCCAGGAGAAATATCAATAACCTCAGATACGCAGATGACACCACCCTTATGGCAGAAAGCGAAGAAGAACTAAAGAGCCTCTTGATGAAAGTGAAAGAGGAGAGTGAAGAAGTTGGCTCAAAACTCAACATTCAGAAAACTAAGATCATGGCATCTGGACCCATCACTTCATGGCAAATAGATGGGGAAACAGTGGAAACAGTGACAGACTTTATTTTGGGGGGCTCCAAAATCACTGCAGATGGTGAGTGCAGCCATGAAATTAAAAGATGCTTGCTCCTTGGAAGAAAAGTTGTGACCACAATATTAAAAAACAGAGACATTACTTTGCCAACAAAGGTCCACCTAGTCAAGGTTATGTTTTTCCAGTGGTCATGTATGGATGTGAGAATTGGACTATAAAGAAAGCTGAGTACCAAAGAATTGATGCTTTTGAACTGTGGTGTTGGAGAAGACTCTTGAGAGTCCCTTGGACTGCAAGGAGATCCAACCAGTCCATCCTAAAGGAGATCAGTCCTGGGTGTTCATTGGAAGGACTGATGCTGATGCTGAAACTCCAGTACTTTGGCCACCTGATGTGAAGAGCTGACTCATTTGAAAAGACCCTGATGCTGGGAAGGATTGAAGGCAGAAGAAAAGGGAACGACAGAGGATGAGATGGTTGGAAGGCATCACTGACGCAATGGACACGAGTTTGAGTAAACTCCAGGAGTTGGTGATGGACAGGGAAGCCTGGCGTGTTGCAGTCCACGGGGTCTTAAGAGAGACTGAACTGAACTGAATCCCCACACAAGAGAAATAGAACTAAGTGCATTGTGATCTTTTCATATGTGCTCCCTCTAAATGCCCTAATAGTTAATACCCAGCTTCATGTCTTTTTAAAAACTTTTCTTCTTTTTTATAAACCCTTGTGTCAAGGGCTGACTTTCAATAGACTGCAACAAGGGAGCTGCTTATTATGTACAGAAATACCACAGTTTCATTTCTAATTCAAGTCTCAGCTACTCATTTGTGAAGAACAACCGATAGCCAAGACTTGATTATCAATATTACTGGTTTTTCATCAAAAGAACTGGCTAAATAATGAGACATCAGAAAATAAGTGAATTGAAAGTCCCTGTTAAATCTAACTAGATGGCTCGTCTTGGGTAAGTCAAAGCACTACTCTAGACCCCAGATTTTCTAAGATTAGGGCATTCGATCTCTTATTTCTTTTAAAAAGCTCTCATTGTTTTTCACTTCTTTACTGAAAGTAATTCATGCTGATTGTAGCATTTAGAAAACAGGGTTAAGCAGAAAGATAATAAAAATACCCACAACCCCACCACACAAAGAGATATCTGTTAATATCGTGGCACGTGTCCTTTCTGTTGTCTTTCAATTTAGTGACTCCATTTAGTTTTCTATCCATCCTTTAAATAATAGAAGTGGGAGCATACTAAACAGCTTTGTGATTTCAAATTTTCACTTAATGTAACATGAACATTTTTCCTTGTTATGAAAATTTTCTACAGTATCATATTAGCTGAAGTTATGTGGATGTGCCATAAATCATTTAACTAAACCTGACTTTCATTAGTTTTCTTTTCCAGTTTTTTTGTTTCTATAAACTTCATTGCAGTGGACATCTTTGTGGGGAAACTTTTACACACATCTATGATATATTTCCATATTTCAACTTAAAAACTTTTCCGTACATTGAGCAGTTATTCCGTGTTTGACCAACAGAGGGCATTTAGAGCTTTCTATCTCAGGGAAAGGCCATAAAGCCATTTCTACCGGACATAAAAAAAGAGTGGTTTTATTGCAAAAAATTATTTAATTTTGGATGTCCAGTAATAATCAGCAAACTCCAAAGGGAGAATCAAAGTCATTTATATCTAATCAGAACTCCTCCCTGCAAAAACCCCTCAAATAGTGTGCTTTATTAGGACTTAAACCCAAAATAAACACAAATTATCTCTTTTGCCCAATTCAGAAGAACAAAAGGAGTGCTCAGCTTTATGCAAAGACCTAAGTTCCCCACAGAAGACTGTAGGATAGTGACAAACAAGCAGGCAATGGACCTCAATGCCAAAAATACAGATCTTGCCAGAGAAAAGCCCAGACAGCCCCAGGATCTGGAGGTCCCTAGGAAGACAAATTTGGGGGCAACACTGAATGGAGTCCTGCCTAGACTATTATTTATCCATCATCTACCAGCCAGGCTGCGGTAGGTAATACTATAGGTTTTGTTAGATAAAGCCTGAAATAATTGTTTTATGTACATTCTTCTTGATTTTCACCAAGACCATAAATTTACAAGGCAGCACTTCTTGGCACAAATTATACCCAGCAAATGACTAAGTACAACAGGTGTATTTAAATAGTTGTTACTCAATGCTAATTACAAGTTTCTGTTCTAGTAAAAAGATGATTATTGAGAGGCAGAGTGGTGGGTAAGGGTGTAGGCTCTAGAGCTACGTTGCCTGTACTCGCATCCTGATTCCATCACTTACTAGCTGGTCTGGAAAGCTAGTACTGCCTCCTGACCCAGTGTCTGTAAAAATGCAGGTAGAAATAATACCTACCTCTGATATGATTTTGAGAATTAAATGAGTTTAGACATGTGCACTCAGGCACAGGGCTTGGACCATGAGAAGTTCTTGACAAATGTTTCTAGAGTGATTATGAGCCTTAGTGATTACTAAGATTTTTTTTCCTCTCATTTTGAAATCCTATGACTCTTCGTGGATGCTGCTCTCTCCAAGCTCTTCCTCAGACACTGAGGACCCCGGCCTCTCCCTGGCCCCACAGGTTTACCTGATGGCTGCAGCCATGGCTTTGCTGGCCCCAGGCAGCTCTCTGATCTTCACAGGTGACACATCTTCCCCTGGTCCCTCACCCGGTTACCTCTTTTTAAATTTTACTCCAGGTGTCTTTCATTTGTTCAACAGGCGTTCCATTTGATTCCATCAAATCTAACATTTCACAAATAATAGTCATCTTCTTAGAGGTGCTCTGAGATGTCCCACGGAACAGAAATGCTTTGCTTCACAGAGCTCAAAAGAAATGTGCTCAGACGGGAAAATCGGGCTTTGCGAAGGAAGGAATGTCAACAGGGATGCAGCTACCATAGCGTCTGCTTCTCTGGGCCACTTGTGCAGTGGTTCTTCTTTCCTGAGCCAGCTGTTTTGTGCAATGGTCCCTTTTCCTTTTCCAATACAATCTCAATCATGAAGGTGGAGTCTCCAGAGGTGGGCAGGCATTGGGACTAAAAGTCTTTATGTTCACCTAGGGGTGAGTATTGGAGTCAGGCTGGACTATAGTTTAAAAATGTCCTTGCCTCCCATTCTGATAGGCTCTGGAAGGGTGTATGACCTCCTCCCTACAATGCTGGTAACATAAGACTAAGACAGGAAATAAGGAAAAAACAAAAACGCAAATTACGTTATGCTGAAGCTGATTTTATTGCTTTCTGGAGGCTGGAGCAGTAACTAGAGCAGTCACAAGTAATGGGACTTAAGACAGCTGAGCCCATAACGGAGCTGGGATTTCCTAGGGAGACGGGAGAGGGACCGGGTTTCTGGGCATCTAGAAGCAGCAGAAAAGAGTGCAAGGACCCAAGGCGGAAGTGTACTGTTAACCAGGGGTGCTGCGGCCACACTGTGGAGGCGGAAGAGTTCAGATGTCATGTGTGAGGCATTAGAGAGTCAAAGGCTTTTGAACAGAAGAGTGACTTAAGACACAGTGCTGAACAAAGGACTGATCTGGCAGCAGGATTCATTTTCAGTTGAAGGGGACAGGGCTAGGGGAGTGGCGCGGAAAGAAGGATTGTAGGGTAAGGCTTGAAACTAGGTCCATGGCACTAGCTGAGGGGGGCCTCGTGCAAATGACTTGACCAGGCTGGCCTCTGTTTCTTCATCTGAAACTGATATGTTAGAGGCTTCTGGGAAGATTAATCATTTACCAAATATTTTACTAGGTTCTTACAATGTGCCACACATTTTGCTAGGTGTCAGGGGTACAAAAATGGACACAAAAAGACACATCTCTGCCTTCTAGGATCTTACCATCTAATGTAAGAGACAGACAATTTAAGAAGTCAAGAAACGTTAAAAACTTCAAAGTGTGATAAGATGATATTGTGAATGAGGTTGGCAGAAAGGGCATCAGGGGAAGTCTCTCTGAAATTAGAGTTTATGGAGACCAGACAATTGAGAAGGAAACAAAAGAATAAGATTCTGAGACAAAAGGATGGTAGTGGGTCTCTCTGAAATAAATTACAGCAAAAACTCCACTGAGAATATCTGAAATACAGCAACTGAAGAAACTTTGGTTTATTAGATTATCATCTGATATGTCTTATTGCTTCTCTAAAATCACGGCAATGAAAACATGTAAACTAGCAGAGTGCTTCACATTTAAAGCTTTTATTTTGAAAAATAAAATACAAAAGTCATCAAGTTGTAAATGTATGTGGTAACTCCTCAACTTCTCAGAAACAATACAATGAATTATTTAAATAATTAAGATATTTAACATTATCCACATCAAACACTTCAACAGGTACAAGTGTTCTACAAAACATTAGAACATGTACAGACAACCTAGTCCAAGATGAAACTGCCCAATTTTGCTTACAGGATCCCATTTTTAAACCCTCCCCTTGAAAACAAAGTTTGGATTCTGGTAAGAAAAGATGAGGGCCAAGAGCAGTTTTAACAGAAAGCACACATCCCCGCTGGGTTCCTTCTCCGCAGGGCTGTGCACGTAATTAGGATCAAGAGCGCTGTACATGGGAAGCAGGTCACTCAGGAGGGTCCCACGTGTGCTGACATCCCACCCTCTCAGAGGAAGGAGACTGGCAAATAAGCAGGAGATGTAGGCATGGTACGTACACTCCACTGATCTCAGCAGGGGACAGCCAGTCCTAGAAATTTCTCTGTGGCCAAAAAGGCAGCAGTCTTCCCTAGGGCAGACAAACAGAATGCATTAGAGGTGTGTAATCACTTTGTTCTTCCCCGCACGACACCACTTCCTTTCCAGCTGTGAGCCCAGCAGAGCAGGGGAGGCAAGCAGGGGGATGGACCATTAGGAGAACAGCTGCTTCAGAAGGACTAGTGGAGGCACACTCTGGCTCAGTTTGGGATGCTTTTAGATGCCTGCCAGGAGCTTTGACATGCAAAACAAAAGGATGGAAGCCAAACCAAGGGCTGCTCCTGCCCACTCCCAAATGACTGCAACTGTCGTCTGCAACTGAAGCAACTCTGGAGGCACTTGACAGGAATGTCAAATGTCCAGGGGTCGAATGCTGACTGTTTAGTATCAAAAGGTGGATACTGAGGTTCTTTAAAGGAAGCTTTAGGAAATACAGTGACTGCTGTTCATACACTAAAGGGATCCCAAATACAAGACAAAAGACTATGATTTGTCTTGAGGTGCCTTGGTGTCTTCCTAGCTTCTCCTGAGTTCTCCTCTCATCGCGCGGGGGCCACTACAGGCCTCGACAAGCCAATGAGGATGCATCGCTGCTGTGGTGGCAACTCAAAGCTGGAGTCACCTGTCCTGTAAAACAGCTGGTTGATAATGCATCCCTGTATGAATGTTTCCAGGAAGGAATTCATCTATACTTTTTTTTTTTGGCTGCACTGGGTCTTAGTTGTTGCATGTGGGATCTTTAGTTGTAGCATTTGAACTTTCGAACTCAGTGGCAGCATGTGGGATCTAGTTCCCTGACCAGGGATCAAATCTGGGCCCCCTGTGTTGGGAGCATGGAGTCTTAGCCACTGGACCACCAGAGAAGGGTCTCATCTATACTTTTGAAAACATTTTGAATAAACAAAATTATACAAGGCCTGATAACTGCTGTTATACCTGCATGCCCACTGAGTTTAAGTCTACATTTAGGATTCGCTCCTTAGCAAAAGACAATCATAAATCCTAAAACCTCTGAATAGTATTAATTCACTATCGTCGATAATTTTGACATGGTAGAGCAGTATTCACTTTTTTCCATCAGTATGCTTTTTTCTATCTGTAATCTATTAATACACAGCATGTCATAAAACTCTATTCAGACTGAATTTTCAATCTCAGTTTTCTCATCAGTAGAACAGAAAAAATACCACCTACTTGCCAGACTGGTTTGCAACTTGAATGAAATCATTCATATATGTGTATGTGTATATATATATCTATAATATATATATATGAGTAATTCATAGATCTTAAATATATCATTTATCATATATTATTTATATACTATAAATATGTGATGCTTGGTACTTCATGCCTGGTATGGAGTACACAGTCAATACATGGCTATTATATAAAGCAAAAAATAGAACAGCAAACACAACTATGGCAAAAATCAGATTTTAATGAAACCTTTTCAAGTTCCAAATGATTGTAATGGTCCCCAACCTGTTTGGCACCAGGGACCTCGACAAGCAAACAAGGGACCGGTTTCATGGAAGACAATTTATCAATGGACCAGGGGTGGGGGGATGGTTTCTAGATGATTCAAGCGCATTACATTTATTGTGTACTTCATTTCTATTATTATTGCATCAGCTCCATCTCAGATCATCAGGCATTAGATCCCAGAGGTTGGGGACCCCTGGTCTACAGCATAACCACATTATTCAGACCAAAATGGAATCTTAAAATCTGGGAGAGTGGTGTGAGGTCTGAACAGCCATGTCAGGAGGTCTAGGTTCAGAACCAGCTTTGCCACTGGCATCCGTGACATGTACCTGATGATCACTCAGATAGAAAGGGGACTGAGAAGGCCTGCCCCACACTGTAGCCCTTAACTACAAGACAACGTGGCTTACAAACATAGAACACCATAATGCATTAACATCAGCAAGGGCAGACTTGAAAAACCAACCAAGCAACTCCCCAAAATATTAGCACAAAACTGTTGGCACATGTCACACACAAAGGAAGCAGCATGGGTGGTGAAAGAATCCCTGACTGGATGTCAGAAGACAGTGCTCATTACCATTGGGTTCTTCTAACCTGTGATGTGACCTTGACCGATAATCTGCTCTCTCTAGGATCAGTTTCCTTATCAGCAAACAGGTGATTGAGGGTGTTTCTTTCAGCTAAAATATTTTACCATTTAACACCCCTCCTCATACTGAAGATAACAACTAACACTGAGTGCTTACTGTGTGTCCGGCTTCTGGCAGACATTATTACAGTTCATTCTACCAATCTCTTATTTACATTGTCCTCACTTTACAGATGAAGAAACTAAGACACAGAGAAGTTAAGTAATCTGCTCACTGCCATACACAGTCAAGATTCCAATCCAGGTGAACTGACTCCAGAGCTGTGCTCCCCACCCCACTGCACTGCCTCCTACAAGAGTGAAACCCAAAAGTCCAGGCCAGCAGTGTCCCCAACCTCACCTCATGTATGTAAGAGGTTCCTGGCTCTGCTACTCCACTTGCTCAGACTGTGGAAGGAAGCAAAAGATGTTTTTCAGTCGGTCAGCATGAGAAGTGACTGCACTTGCTGAAATATCAGATGTAGCTTGCAGGCTCTGATGAGACTTCCTAATGAATTCTGTCTGCTACTGCTGACAGTAAAGAAGACTGGCTTTTGTCTCTGGTTCCTAGTAGGGAGATTAAATCCTGGGAATTTTCCAGGTAACATGAATGTCTGTTATTTATGAGCCCCTTAGATTATACCTGAGTGTCTGCTAAGAGATAAGATGACTCAGCATGAGGGCTGATCACAAGGAAGACCAACCTGTGATTTGAGGGCTGGGGCCCTGACCCAGCCCAGCTTCTGGGTAGGGGACTTTGGGATTGAGTTCAATTCTATGACAGTGAGTCAATCAATCATGCCTACATAATTAGACTTCAATAAAAACTCTGGATGCTGAAGTTCAGTGGAGCATCCTGGTTGGTGAACACATGGATGTGCTGTGAGGGAAAAGTACCTAGATACCTTGGAGAAGGGCACAGAAGCTCTGAGTCTGAGACTCTCCCAGACCTTGTCTTATGTGTTTCTTCATTTGGTTTGTCTTGACTTGTTTCCTTTATAGTAAAACTATAATCTTGTTTTGTTGTTGTTGTTTTTCCCCACTGCAAGGCTTGTGTAATCTTAGTTCCCAGACCAGGGATTGAACCCAGGTCCCTGGCAGTGGAATTGTTGAGTCCTAACCACTGGACTGCCAGGGAATTCCCAAAACTGTAATCTTAAGTACAGTGCTTTCTTGAGTTCTGTGATAATTCTAACTAAAGATCAAACGTGAGGGTTCTGTGGGCTTCAGTTTTCTCTTTATTAGGAGTTAAATCAAAGCCTTTTATAGGCTCTTTTCTAAGTATGTATGTGATGCATTAAATGAAACTAACCTGAACAGGGGCCTTGAAGTGCCTATATTAAGCCATTTGCTCTATTTTTTGTTATTTTTTCCTATATTTATTATAATATATTTATTAATATATTTCATATATTCTCTATACTGATGAATCTTTTGTTTCAAAATTTTCTCCTGCTTAAGGTGTACTTTTTTATATGATGCTTTCTAATAAGTAAACATTCTCAATTTTAATGTAGTCCAATTTATCCATTTTAAAATGAATGATTAGTATTCTTTATAATGTTTAAGAAATCTTTCCCTCTTAAGGTCATAAAGATATTCTCTATTGCCTCCTAAACACTTTATTATTTTGCCTTTCACATTGAGTTCTATAATCAACCTGGAAAGGATTTTTATGTATGCTGTGAATCAGGGGTGTCCCTTTAATTTCAGTCTCAAAGTCCCTTTCTTGACTCCTTCAGATTTATCATGCAAAACAGCTTTTCTATTGGACATTTTTTTAAGACTGCCTCTTAGATTATTCTCTGGCTCCAGCTGCCACAGCCTGTAAGTGACCCTTGTTCATGAATTCATCCAGGTTTCGGGTACATCTTGCCCAGCCAAGGCTCAGGGCCCCTGTGCCTCTTTGTTTGCAAAAGTTGATCAAAGTCTTTGGAAAGACCAGGAGTCCCTTGAGAAGATCTCTTATCCCTCTGACTCTTGAGGACACATTCCAATTTCTCACACATAAAAGTAATTCAGTAGACAGTTGTTGAATAAATGAAATGAATGGATTAAAATTAAATATGTTAATAAGCATATACCATGAAAGTAATTTAAAATACTCAAGTAATATGTATCAATTATTAATGGTTGTTTTAAGACAAGGATCTGAGAAGACAGAGTTTCCAACCTTGGTTGAGATACAGCTACTGTTAGAGAAAAGCCTGTTTACTCTAGTCTTGCTTCAGGCAACATGACTTCATACAGTCTGCGAGGTTCCCCTCAACAACCCAGATCTGGAACACTTCTAGCGACTGAATTCAGTGCTGGGTCCTCATTTCCTATTAACAAGCTAATTGCTGTTAGCAGCAACACGTATTATCACCATGCTGGACAGGGACATCTTCTCTCAGCTCAGGCAATAGTCACTGACTTCTTCCTACGACTACACAGAAATGGTAGGAGATGTGCTCTTGCGGGACACTCTGGGCTACTCTACATCTGTTGGCCATAACATCACCTATTCCTCTTCAGCTCAAGAAACAATATTGGAATTCAAGTAAGTTATAGTGTAACACGACAAGGAGACCTCTGGATCTGCTTTAATTAATTTTTTTTTAAAGTAAAAGTTATAAGCTTCAAACTCACATCACCCATTCCCAGCTTGGTGAACTTGGTAGTTGAAGGCCAATGACTGTATGTAAAATGTATTCATAAGTCTTTTAGGCTCCAAATGAGAAAAACTAAAAGGCAATGGATGTACATGTAGTATGAACAAAGGGTGGCTGTACATTATTTCAAGTAAGGTATCAGAAGCCTGGAGCAGATTCACCAAGGCAGGTTCCTCATTTGTGGAATACTATGTGGTTTTGAGTGACCTCAAGCAATCAGATTTTAGTTATCAATAAAATATTTCCCTAGCTTTGGAAGACACTGAGCCCTCTGAAATTGAGACTATGTTAACTGATTGTTAAAATCAACAATTATCAGAAGCCAGTCTTTCTACCCCCAGCACATATCGTTATCTCATTGAGAGGATGACTTCAATGCAAGACCCCATTTATTATTACACCAAGAGGAGGAAGCAGATACAGTACCTGAGGTTTTTCTTTAAGAAATTCAGGTAGCTGAAATTCTCCTTTGTAGACCTACAAAAAAAATAAAAGCCAAGTATAAGTTTAAGGAACACGACACTGTCATCATCGCTTTGGGAAGCTTGCATTGCCTGATGCTGGGTGGGTTCACTGCTTCATTCTTGGTGAGTTTTGGAATAGGAAGGAAGTCTGTCAGTTCAAGAGCACCCAGAGTTGAGGACTGAGTGAAATTTCTATTCACTCTGACCCCACCTGCTCTACTCTTGCCTAGGTGCTCCCAAATGTGGGCTGCTTAGGAGAAGGCTTAGAGTCTCTGAAGAAGAAAGAAAAACATCCTAAAATTCCAAGTTCCAATTATTTTATTAATAGCTGACAAAGTAAGCCCTTGGCCATCTCTCTCCAGCATCCAACAAAGAATTCACACAATTTAGGAACAGGCTCCTCCTGATTTCCTTCTGAAATCTGCAGCTTTCCTTTTCTTAATGTACCCAATATTCCCATAGTAATTTGAATGTCAGGTGGTTCTTAAAATGATGTATACTTTTAACCTCATGAAATCTTATAATTAAAAACTTGCACTTTTCAATATGTAAAGTTATGTTTCTAAAAACAGCAATAATTAGGGAATAGTTTTTAAAAAGATGTGTAGGATCTTTACACAGAAAACCATAAAATATTACTGAGAGAAATCAAAGACCAGATAGACACATCACTTTCAGGGATTGTAACATTCAATATAATAAAGCTGTTCATTCTCCTCACAGGATTTCCAATAAAAACTCTAGCATGCTTTTTGGGGGAAGAGGGAGGGGTAATTTCAAGCTGATTATAAAAGTTTTGTGGAAATGCATACGGCCAAAAATTATCAAGGTAATCTTAAAAAGAACAAGGTGAAAGGACTTATTCTAAAATATATTAAGACATTATTATTCAGCTATAATTAAGTTACATTAAACATACAAAAGAAGCAGGGAAAGTAGAAAAAGTAGAAGCAGTAAAATTTTTTCTTTTCTTGGGCTCCAAAATCACTGCGGATGGTGACTGCAGCCATGAAATTAGAAGACATTTGCTTCTTGGAAGGAAAGCTATGACAAACCAGACGGCATATTAAAAAGCAAAGACATAGTCAAAACTATGGTTTTTCTAGTAGTCATGCAGGGATGTGAGAGTTGTACCATAAAAAGGCTGAGTGCTCAAGAATTGATGTTTTTGAATTGTGGTACTGGAGAAGACTCTTGAGAGTCCCTTGGACTGCAAGGAGATCAAACCAGTCAATCCTAAAGGAAATCAACTCTGAATATTCAGTGGAAGGACTATTGCTGAAACTGAAGCTCCAATACACTGGTCACCTGATGCAAAGAGTTGACTCATTGGAAAAGACCCTGATGCTGGGAGAGACTGAAGGCAAAAGAAAAGGGAGGCAGAGATGAGAAGGTTAGATAGCATCACCAACTCAACAGACATAAACTTGAGCAAACTCCAGGAGATAGTGAAGGACAGGGAAGCCTGGTGTGCTGCAGTCCATGGGGTTGCAAAAAGTTAGACACAACTTAGCAACTGAACAACAACAAAACATACAAAAAACACATACATACAAAAGACACAGCTATAATCAAGACGGTAAGGTTTTGGCACAAAGACAGACAAATATATAAATGAAACAGAATGAAGAGTCCAGAAACAGACCCTCATTTACAGATAACTGGTTTATGACAAAGGTGGCCCTGCAGAGCAGTGCAGTTAGAATGAATAAATAAATGTTTATGTATATAATGATATACCATAGTGTTTACTGTGGGGAGGAGTGCGGTGGCAGGGCTTGGGACGAAGGATGAGAGAAGCTAGTAGGGTACTGGTGATTTTCTGTCTTGATATGGGTAGTGATTATAAACATGTGTGCATTTTGTGAATATTAACTGACCTGTGGTTTGTATACTTTTCTGTATGTATGCTATACTTCAATTAAAAAAAAAACTGAACAAATTAAGCCAGTAGCTTAAGAATTTACTAGGCTTGCTCTTTCACACACACACTATTTAAGTACAAAGATGTCTCTTTCAACACTGTCAACAACAGCAAAAAACTGGGAACTATTCATGTTAATCAAGTGAAGAAGGATTCCATCAGCAACAGCTTTGATAACTGTTGAGAAACTACAGAAAGAAGCTATGGATTGTTACTGAGAAGAGTCAGTGAGTAGCGCCTCGGAGCACAGAACAATCTTCTTAATGGTGAATACTAAAGCCTACTAACTTAAAGGATTTCACTGGGGTATAAGATGACTTTCATTTCTAAAAGTAGCAGTATTCCTTCCGAGACTCAGAGAATGTACTTTCTTCCTGTCTCTTTCTGTGCAATTTCTAAAACCTAGTCTATTCTTTAGGGTCTCTGCTATAGTCCTAGGAAGCCTAAATTAAAGCAGAGAAGAGACTTGATATTTCTTTAGCAATGCATCACACTGGAAACAGGTGGGGGTGCAAGATAATAACAGTGCAGCTGCTAGGAGGGTCTCAAAAGCTGCCCCCTTTTGAGATCTCTTTCATATCTTCAAACAGTCCCAGGTCACTGGAGAGCTGGTCTAACTGCTCTCCAAAGAATCTGCATGTAAGAATCCTCTTTGCTTTACCCCAGCCTCAGAGTCCAGAGATTGTTCCAGTTTCCTTCATTTCCCCCTAGTTTTACTGAGATACAACTGACATATAACATTGTATTACTGCTCCAGCTTTCTGACACAGAAGTGTCTATATCATGCTAACACTGACTTCCACGGTGCTTCTATCTACTATCTGTGGGGCAAGCAGACACTGTATCAAAACAGGGGCTCAAGCCATCAGAATAGGCTTTTTGTTTTTGCTTTTTACCAGATTCTCAAGTGTTTCCTTCTCCCTCTATTCAGGGAACTGATCCGAAGCCCCCCTCTCCAAGCCCTGGGCATAAGCTGCTCAGGCCTAGGGTCCTGCACCCTGGCTCCTTTATGAACCAGAACCAGTATGTTTGCCCCAGTACCCCTTCCACTGTTAGCAGGTTTGGTCCCTAATCGACTTTTCTTATATTCCTCACCTCCTCTCAGGAACTGAGTCTTCTCTCTCTCAGCCTCTTCTGCTAGAATTCAAGTAGAAGGTGCAACACAAGCCCACAGCGTCAAATGGCTAGTCAGTGGCAGAATGCGGCTCAGAAGGCCCCAGCTCAGCACTCTCCCTTTAGACTATGCTCTCTGCATCTTATTACTATTAGAAAATTCTTATCGTTAAATTCTTCCTTCTCTTTTGGGTTTGTTGTAAAAACCAGCAAGACATAACAGAAAATATGACTGGGAACATTAAATATTATAAGTGTCTTCCAGGAATCAATAGTTTCAGAGAGGTAAGGCTTATATGAAGGGGGGGAAAAAAACACCCAAACTCTAAATATGTGATATCACAAATTTAATTAAAAAAACAAAAAGGGGTCAGGATAAGACATCAAACAAAAGGCTCAATCAACAAATAAGTGGGAAGCTGTCTCCTCTCATTATCCTTTAGGGAAAAAAATGCTTCAAAAGTTAGGAACTATGGTACTGACAGAAGTTAGGAACTTTCTACTGACCAAGCAATTTCTATTTTGTGCAGGAAACCAAGTACAGAATCACTTATAAAAACAGTGAAGTTAGAAATGGAATTTCCTCTGGCTAAAGGAATAGTATTTCTGGACGTCCTATCCTCTGGTACTAATGAACTGAGGATTTTACTAGACAGAAATGAGCTAGGTACTCAGAATCTAAAGTTCCTAGAGAACCCTCCCACCTCAAGCTCCGCAAAACAAGGAAACAAAAGCAGCTTCTGATTTAGAGGGTGCACAACAGCAAGAGCAGCTAAATTTGACTTTCTCTGCATCAGGCTGGTGCTGAGCATGGGTTTCCTGTTTCCCCTTATCGAATCCCACAATCCTCTGAGGGAGGTACTACTCTCTTTTTACAGATGAAGTAACTGAGGCACAGACATTAATTTGTCCAGTGTAGTAAAATGGAAAGTTACTAAGTACCATGATTGAACTTCCATTTTAAAAGGGTTACCCTAATTGCTCTGTTTAGTCTGCAGAGGATCAAGGACAGAGTGTGGAGCAACAGCAGTAATCTAGACAGGATAGGGAGGTGGTGGTGGAGGTGGTGCAAAGCAGTACCTTTGCGGATTTTTCCCCAATTATATCTAGATTTCCTAGTAGACTAGATGTGGAATGTGAAAGAGCAGAGGGGAGTCAAGGATGACTCCAAAGTTTTTGGCTTAAGCAATTACCAACTGGAAATATGAACTTGCCATCAACTCAGTCAGGAAAGGTTCTGGGATATAACAGATTTTCAGGGGTTCAATTTGGAAATGTTAAACTTGAGATGTCTACTGGACAATACATGAAAATGTCATGTAGTCAGAAATAAAAATCTAGGATTCACGGAAGAGGTCTGGGCTGGGAAATATAAAATTGAGAATCATCAACTTATAGATGGTATTTAAAACTTGATACCTGATGAGACGACCTAGGTGCTCAGGGTAGAGAGGGGGAACACAGGACTTAAGACTGAGACATGCAGGTATTCCAACATTAAGAGGGCGGGAAGAAGAGGAAGAACCGGCAAAGAAGACTGAGAAGAGGCCACCAATGACAGAGAAGGAAAAATTTTAAAAGTGGTATCTAGAAGTCAAGTGACTCTGACTAATGTCAGATTCAAATTTGTGGAAGTTAAGTGAAGTCGCTCAGTTGTGTCTGACTCTTTGCGACCCCGTGGATTGTAGCCTGCCAGGCTCCTCTGTCCATGGGATTCTCCATGCAAGAATACTGGAGTGGGTTGCCATTTCCTTCTCCAGGGGATCTTCCCAACCCAGGGATCGAACCCAGGTCTCCCGCATTGCAGGCAGACGCTTTATCCTCTGAGCCACCGGAGTGAGATATAATTAACTCCATTATAAGCAAAGCCTTCAGTTGTAAATTACCTAGAATACAGAGCTAGACAAGGGAAGAGAATTTATCTAAGCTGCCTGTGAAGCTTCAAAAACCCAAGAAAGAAGAAGTTCTGAATACTGACTGAAGCAAGCAATGCATCTTCTTGTTATTTGTCCTCAGGCCACTTTCCATTTTCTTACAAGATTAATTAGAAGCTGACCAGCCATGCCCAATACCACTTCACCTGCTACAAGGGCCTCACCTATAGTAATAGTTTACAATTAAGAGGTAAACAAAAGTCTCCATGGAGCTAAAATGGATGTTATTAACACACCTGCAGACTGCAGATCGAGTCTTCTATTTAATAGAGTCTTTTAGGTCCCTTTTCCTTAACATACATTTTTAACCATTCTAAGTTATCTGGTTTCAACCTATAGCAAACAGATATAGCAAACAAGAAGGTAATGGGCAAGTACTGATAACTGAGAAGTGACAAATGAAACAAAGACACAGAAATTATAAAAGGCAGATAGGAAGCCTTGAGTTCTTTAAGAAAGGGACCCACAGTTCTATAGCCTATATAAAGAGAGGATGGGCAGTTTCTCTTACTAACACATACAGTAATTTCCTTTGGAGGAAATAAAAATTCAAATTACAATCAATAATTTATTTAAGAAGGTAAAGAGATACATCATCAAAATGCAGAGGAATTCTACATCAAAATATTAAGGTTTGGTCCTAAACGAGACCAATCTACCCAGAAACCTGACTTTCTAGAATGATGGGTTCCCCAAGGACTGTAGACAGTCAGCCGTCTACAATTTACAGGAAAAGGTGGCAGACATGTCATGAGGCCTAATTCTGAACTGGCTTGATCTTATGGAGAATATGAAACTGTTGCTAAATTATTTTCATGCTAAAAGTGTCTGTGGCCACCTTCCCTGATGATCCCTGTGTCTGGTATTTATGACCTGTGTAATTCCCTTAAGTGTGAGTTGGATCTAGTGACTAGATTCTAACAACTAGAATATGGCAAAAGTGATGGAATGTTATTTCTGAGATTAGGTCACAAAAGTCTGTTTCTTCTGGCTTGGGTACTCAAGATGAACAAAGACTTAACTCAAAACATTCTTTCAAAATAAGGAAATTTTAAACAACGTCCAGAAACACATACTAATGACCATACTATGTGCACTGCAGGTTTTAAAGTGCTGCTTCTGTTCACTGTTTTCTTCAAAGTGTGTGCATGTATACACACATATGTATACACACACACACACATTCCAAGGGTTAAAAGATTAGTCTTATAACCCCTGGTTATGAATTCAAATTTCACTGTAAGTTCAAATCTAATTTATTCCTCCTTTCTGCCTTCTTCCTTCTTTCCATCCTCTTTCCAAGAGTGCTCAAGTGCACAGAATTGGATCACTTCTTAGTTCATAACAAACTTTCATCATTGGTCCATGCATGGCCTGCTATTTATTTTCTTATGCAATTCACTATTTTTAGTAATATAAAAAGCATTTCCCCTCGAGAAACAATGATAGTTTCACATGCAGAGAAAACACAACTCCAGCCAGATATGATAATGCAGAAAGGAATCTAGATTTTGAAATTTACATCTTTAATCCCACTGGGCTCTTCTGGCCCACTAAAGACTCATTATCGCTAAAACACAAACATGAAACAGCTGATAACGTGCATGTTTACATATTCTCATTTGTCTTAAAAATATTCTGGCAGCTTTGCAAACCTCAGATTGGGTTTCTGCAGCATTCAACAATCTTGTGTTAGAAACAATGGACAAGTGTTACTAATACATTCCCTATATCAAGAAGAAATATATTAATCAGTTCATAAGCATCATCTGCTTCTCCAAAAATGTTTTTTAAAAAAAATGTACTGACTTTTGGATGAAGTTGGACAAGATGGATTGGAATATAAATTGAATTGGGAATGTGTAGTAAATGTGACATAGAAACCTCTAAAGAAAGCAGTATAAATATAGCAAATTTAGCATCAGGGCGTTGATTTCCAGGGGAGAAAAGTTAAACATGCAGGATGATTAATAAACTGTATCAGTTTACTATGGGATACTTACCAGGCAAGAATACATCTCTATTCAAAGGTAAACGTGTTGAACGTAATTTTCAGTAACACTGAAGGACAGTTAATACACACAGGTACAGTCAATAATAATTTCATCAATTTCCTTTCACTGGGGAGCTTTTTCCTTCTTTTCTCAAACTAGGAACTTTTAACTTATCCTTTAAATATGACAATCCAGTAGAGCCAGTTCTGTGTCCACATAGCATCCCAAGTGCCTTAAATATATGGCAGTTATCATGTTGAACTACAGTTAGTTACACATCTACTTCTAGCATACTTCTTAAGGAGAGGGACAGATTCTTAATTATCTGTATATCCTGGATGCAGGGATGAATGGACAGTTGGACAAAAAAAGAAATAAATGAAGAGATTCCTTTATAGTGGTCTCCATTTTTACAAATGATGGACCGAGAATAGTTTCCAAGGCCAACTTACAGTACAGATTAAGCAGAGACGCAGAAGAAGCAAATCCATTGGGCCCTCCCTGATTGGAACCTACTGAACCTTCAGGGCTACATATGACATTACGTTATAGAATACTGTTAACTCATTCTATTCAATTCTACTTTTGGAAATAAATGAATTCAAGAATCAACCATTAAAAAGAATGAAATAATGCCACCTGCAGCAACATGGATGGACTGAGAGATTGTCATACTGAGTGAAACAAGTCAGACAGAGAAAGAGAAATATTGTATGATACCGTGTATAAGCAGAATAGAAAAAGAAATGTTACAAATGAACTTGCTTACAAAACAGAAATAGACTCACAGACTTTGAGAATGAATTCATGTTTATGGGAGGAGGGATAGTTAGGGAGTTTGGGATTGACATGTACACACTGCTACATTTAAAATTAACCTACTGTAATATAGCACAGGGAAATCTGCTCAATATTAGGTAACAACCTAAACCACTAGACTACCATGAAGTCCCAGGAATTTCTATTCTTAAAAAGACAGCCTTAATGGAGAGAAAAGGCAAAGCAAAGTGTGAGAACATATGTGAGATACATAAAAACGTCACACATCAAAATACACAGAGAATTTCTAAAAATTGTTAAGGAAAAAGCAAATTATTTCGTAGAAAATTGGGTAAGAGACTTGAAAAAGCATTTCATAACATAGTTCAGTGGCAAATAGCATGGAAAAGGGTTTGCTCTCTTTAGTTATTAGGGAATACTCATTTTAACCATAATGAGCGTAACCACTACACTCCTATAAGAAAGACTAAAATTTTACAAGATTGACTCTAATATTGATGATGCAGAACAACTGAAATTCTCACACACCTGCTAGTGAGAGAATATAGTCACTTAGCATTATCTCCTAAATTTGCACATTCAAATGCCCTCTGACCCATACATTCATTCTGTGACGGAAAAGATTAACTTAGCAGGTCTATTTTGCTCAAATGTTGCACATTCCCAAGAAAGGCCTATTTTCAGGACTGCTCTTGGCTGGCTCCAGGGATCTGAGCCTAGAATGTTCTGTCTATAGGAATGTTTTTGCATGTCTGAGGCCTTGGGCCGGCCTGTCCCATTTTGAGCAGCTAGTTTATGTTAGTAATTTATTTATGGTGAACATCTGTTTTTTCTCTGGGGGGTCTACATGCCTACATGACCAATCCCCAAAAAAACCCTGGATTCAAAAGCTCTGGTGAGCTCCCTGGTTGGCAACAATTCACATGTGTTGTCACACATGTTGCTGGGTGAATGAAGCAAATCCTGTGTGACTCCACTGTGAGGGACATTTGAAAGATAGCACCTGGTTTCCTCCAGAGTTTTCCCCCCTTGTGCCTTTTCCCTTTGTAGGTTTTACTTTCCATCTTTTTGCTATAATCAGCTACACTTGGAAGCATAAGAATTTTAGGACTACTGTCTTGGAAACTCCTAATGTAACTCTCAGGCACATTCTTGACAAAAGTGCATACTCATTTTCATCAAAAGACATGTACAAGGCTATTGTGAATCAACATTAAAACATCCCTACAATGATAAACAACTCAAATGTCCAAATAGTTGTGCAATTATAGTATCACATTAAAAAACAAAAATGAATTACTGTGAAATGCAACAACATAAAACTCACAAATGTTAAAGGACAGAAACCAGACACAAAAGAATACTGTCAATACCCCCTAGCTAAAGACTACCAGGAATATAGCTGTAGTTAAACATGCTGAATTCATTACTCTTTTAAGCAAGGGAACACACACACCATGGAAATGTGGAATGTCTCAGGAAAAGAGCATCAGAAAGAACTCTCATTAAAAAAAAAAAGAAGAAAGGACTCTCATGATTTTGGTTAGCTGATTTGGGGAAGAGTCCAAGGAAACAGGGTTTTGCTCTGGACTGGGGGCTGCCAGAAAGCAGGGATTATTCTCTAACTGGGTATCTTAATAAATCTTATCTAAAAGAAAGGAACACTAGAAGTAAGAATAAAGCTATTTTTGGTTAAGAAGCAAGAGGCAGGTATTTGGTATTTGTTGTTACTACAAAGTGGTCTTGCCTCTCCGCAGTTCACTGTGGTTGAAGAGGACGCCTGTCTTGGTGGTGCTCGGTGAGATCGCTGACACCCAGGAGAAGACTGTTGTACTTCAGTGGCGAGCACAGAAAGTCAGTTTCTCATCAACCCTGGGCTAGATCTGCTGTGTCAGATCAGTTCTCTGATGTCTGAGACTGCTTTTTACCTTTCTTCAAAATAAACTGTATGATTTCATTTATATGAAATTTAAAAGCAAGCAAAATTAAATCCATGATGGCAGAATTTAGGATAGAAGTTATCCGTGGAAAGAAGGAAAGAGGAAGAAGAAATAATTTGGAGGGGCAGGCACAGGGCTTCTGAGTACTCCTACTGTCTTCTTGGAAAGAAGCAGCATCTCTGGGTTGAAAAGTGGTGGAAAAATAGAAAGAAATTGACAGTAGTCTGCAGTCTTCATTCAGTGATAAAGCACGGTCAATAGGCTTTCACTACAAGATGAGGTCTTTGTATGCTCGCTTGTCTGTCAAATCACTATTCAGGAGAACGTCTCACTCAGTGGTAAAGAATCCACCTGAGATGCAGGAAATACAACATGAGCTGCATTTTCAATCCCTGGGTCAGGAAGATCCCCTGGAGAAAGAAATGGCAACCTACTTCAGTATTCTTGCCTGGGATATCCCACAAACAGAGGAGTCTGGCGGGCTACAGACCACGGGGTCGCAAAGAGTTGGACATGACTTAGTGATAAAACAGCAGCAGTCACTTGTCGAAATGCAAAATGTATTAAGTGAAAAATATATGAAGAATTCACATGAAGCCCACTGATACTTATTCAAGATTTCAAGTCCCAAAAATGAACATTTGAAAAAAGCAATGTTGAATATCTATCAGTGTCACCACATTGATTCAACAACAGGAAATAATACAGGCACACCTTGGAGATACTGTGAGTTTGGTTCTAGACAACCACAATGAAGCAAATATTGCAACAAAGCTAGTCGCACAGATTTTTTTGGTATCCCAGTGCCTATAAAATTTATGTTGACACTATACAGTGAATCATAATCATTTTGCTGGTGGAGGGTCTTGCCTCAATGCTAATGACTGCTGACCATCAGAGTGGTGGTGGCTGAAGGTTAGGGTGGCTATGGCAATTTTTAAGAATAAGACAATAATGAAGTCTGCTGCACTGACTCTTTCTTTCATGAACGATTTGTCAGCAGCATACAATATTGTTTGATAGCACTTCACCCACAGAGAAGAACATCTTTCAAAACTGGAATCAATCCTCTCAAACTCTACTGCTGCTTTATCTACTAAATTTATACAATATTCTAAATCCTTTGTTGTCATTTCAACAATCTTCATAGCATCTTCACCAGTAGTAGATTCCATTCTCAAGAAACCATTTTTCTTGCTCATCCAGAAGAAGAACCTCCTCATGAATTAAAGTTGTATCATGAGGTTACAGCAATTCAGTCACATCCTCAGGTTCTATTTCTAATTCTAGTTCTCTTGCTGTTTCCACCACATCTGCAGTTACTCCTTCCACTGAAGTCTTGAACCCCTTCAAGTCATCTATGACAGTTGGAATCAATTTCTTCTAAACTCCTGTTAATGTTGATATTTTTATCTCTTCCCATGAATCATGAATGCTTTTAACAGCATCTAGAATGGTGAATCCTTTCTAGGAGGTTTTTAATTTCCACCAGAGGAATTGCTTCTATCTAAAATACAGTATTATGAAGGTATTTCTTAAATAAGACTTGAAAGTCAAAATTATTCCTCGACCCAAGGGCTTCAGAATGAATGCTGTGTTAGCAGGCATGAAAACAATATCAGTTTCATTGTCCATTCCCATCAGATCTCTTGGGTGACCAAGTACATTGTCAATGAGCAGTAATATTTGGAAAGGAATATTTTGAGCTTCCCTTGTAGCTCAGCTGGTAAAGAACCCATCTGCAACGTGGGAGACCTGGGGGTTTGCTTTCTTAACATTTGTGTGTTCACTGGAGGAGCACTTTTATTTTTTTTTTTTTTTTTTTTTATTATTATTATTTTTTTCCAGTGGGTTTTGTCATACATTGATATGAATCAGCCATGGATTTACATGTATTCCCAATCCCGATCCCCCCTCCCACCTCCCTCTCCACCCGATTCCTCTGGGTCTTCCCAGTGCACCAGGCCGGAGCACTTGTCTCGTGCATCCCTCCTGGAGGAGCACTTTTAATTTCCTTCAAGAGCTTTCCCTTTGCATTCACAACTTGGCTAACTGAAGGCCCAAGAAGTCTGGCTTTTGGCCTGTCTCAGCTTTCCACATGCTCTCTTCACCAAGCCTGAACATCTCCAGTTCTGATGTAAGGTAAGAGGTATATAACTTTTTCTTTCACCTAACACTTAGAGGCCATTGTAGGGTTATAAATTGGCCTAGTTTCAAAATTGCTATGTCTCAGGAAATAGTGAGGCCCAAAGAGAGGGAGAGAGATGGGGGAATCACCAACCAGTAGAGCAATCAGAACACGCAAAACATTTGTCAGTTAAGTTCACTGTCTTAAAATGGGCATGGCTTGAGGTGCCAAAACAATCACAATAGTAACATCAAATATCACTGATCACAGATCACAATAAATATAACAATGCATACACAACAGTGCATTACTATTTCTTCCTGGAGGTTCTGCAGGCACAATGCCCAGTATGAATGAAACTATGTAATGTCATACAGGCTCTAAATAACACTATCAACAACCTTGATTTAATTTCTAATTGATACTTAAAGGACACTACATTCAACACATGCAGAATACACATTCTTACCACGTGCACACTGTACACTCCCTGAGATAGAACAGATGCAGGACTATAAAACAATTATCAACAAATTTAAAAGGACCAAAATCATGCAGAATCATGCTACGTAAAACCACAGCTAAATTAAATAAGAATTCAGTATCAATTAACTATCTAAACCCAAACAACCTGGAAATGAACACATTTCTGAATAATTAATGAGTCAAAGAAAAAAAATCACAAGAGAAATTAGAAAAATCACAAGAGAAAAAAATCAAAAAGAAATTTTAAACTGAATGACAAAGAAGATACAACATATCAAAATTTGTGGAATATAACAATAAAGCAGTTTAGAGGGAAATGTATAGCTTTAAATGTATTTATTAGAAAATATGAAATATTTACAATTGATTCCAGAACTACACCCCAATAAAAAATAATAAATAAAAAAATAAAATTGATTCCTAAGGTTCAACCTTAGGAAGCTAGAAAAAAAGAATAAGCTCTAACTAAAGATAAGGGAATAATAAAGATAAGAGAGAAGATGATAGTAATACAAGCTCAAAAAAGTAGAAGACACCAGCAAAGAGAACAATAAAAACCAAAAGCTAGTTCTCTGTAATACCAAGAAAACTCAAACGCAGTACTACCCCAAACTAAGCAGCTTAAAAGAACACACATTTATTATCTAAGAGTTTCTCTGGAGTCACGAGTCCACACACAGCTGAAAGCCCTCTGCTCAGCGTCTCACAAAGCTGCCAACAATATATTGGCCAGTGAGGAAGATTCTACTTTAGAGCTTACTTGGATTGTTTTAAGAATTCAATTCCTTGCAGTTATATAACTGTCAACTTGAGTTGCTATCTGTCAGTGGAGGAACCCTCAGTTCCTAGAGGCTATAATGCAGGTCCTTGCCACAAGAAATTCTCCAGCATGGCAGCTGGCTTCCTCAAAGTCAGGCAAAAGAGAGAATGGGAGTGAGGGAAGAGAGGGAGCAACTTCAGCAAATCCAGCCCAACAATCTTACATAGTGCAATCGTGTTCACATACATCCTGTCACCTTTGTTGTATTCTTACAGGCATACCTCATCTTATTGACCTACACTTTACGGTGCTTTGCAAACACTGCTTTTTTTTTTTTTTTTTTTTTTACAAATTAAAGGCCTGCAGTAACCGTGCACTGAGCAAGTCTATCGGTACCATTTTTTCTATAGCATCTGTTCATTTCCTGTCTGTGTGTAACATTTTGTTAATTCTTACAGTATTCCCTACTTTTTTCACTATTATTATATTTGTTATGATGATCTATGATCAGCAAGAGACAAGAAAGGTATTAGCTCAGCTGATTAATCTCAATTATCAACAGGAAACAGGATTTAAAATACACAGCGAAGGAAGGAAAGACATTTCCTAGAACCCAGGAGATTCTCTGTTACACTTGTTTACAATGAAAGTTAATGGAAAATTACTGCCAAACAATATAGGCATGACCATTATTGGCACACACCCTTTCAGAATGAAGGTTTGGGTCACTCCTCCAGGCGTAGAATCATAGAACCAACATGGTTAGTGAGGGCAAATGGAATATGAAATAGTTAGAGAAAGAAAGAAATTATAAATGCTGTCCATGACTACATGACAGGTACAGAAATGGGGACTACAACAGTGTTGTACATTTTCTTCCTTGCTTTGTTATGAATATGTCTGAATAGATTGATTTTTTTCTCCTCCCTTTCCCATCCCCATACTGTCTAATAAAGGTGTGTTACTTATGGCTGACTTTATATCTCCATATTTAGGTTAAGGATATCAAAGACAGTGTGACTCAGCTGGGGGAGTAAGTATCAGCCAGAAATGAATAAAGTGCAATATGAAACATGGTGGCTCCTCTTGTGGGGACATGGTTAGTATGCTTTTAGTTTTGTAAGGGATCACTGCATCACATTAGGTAGAATCATAATGTCATTATCTTTATTTGGAAATTAATATGGCTAAAATGGGTATGTATGTATGTCAGCCTGGCAAACAGATGAACTATGCTTGACTGTCCATGGTCAATAGGTATCACCACCATTCCTGTCTAGGGTAGAAAATTAAGTCTGATGTAATTCCCTTCCCTGTGTGGTTCGGAGTAAATAGCTACCAATGAGAGAAATTTATATGAGATTTATAAAGTGGAAAATAAGCAGAAGCCATTATTCTCAAGACATGCAGCACTCCCACAGACCTCTTCTAAGGTCCCCACTTCATCTTGGTGGCATGCCTCACAGGCCCTCCCTTAGGCTCTCTTACAGAGGTCCCATTTGACAGCTAGATGCAGTTTCTAGGGCTTCTCTGCAAACTCTGGCTTTCCACACACTGCAGGTTTAAATCATAAATGCCTATTTTCCTGATTTTTCTATGATAGCTTTAATCTAGTTCATTCTCTATTCTTCTTTTAAATAAAATGTCCAGTATATAATTTAAACTTTCCAGACCCTCAGTTCTCCTAGATTTTCAGTTCAGTTCAGTCACTCAGTCGTGTCCGACTCTTTGTGACCCCATGAACTGCAGCACACCAGGCCTCCCTGTCCATCACCAACTCCTGGAGTCCACCCAAACCCATGTCCATCGAGTCGGTGATGCCATCCAACCATCTTATCCTCTGTTGTCCCCTTCTCCTCCTGCCCTCAATCTTTCCCAGCATCAGGGTCTTTTCAAATGAGTCAGCTCTTCGCATCAGGTGGCTGAAGTACTGGAGTTTCAGCTTCAACATCAGTCCTTCCAATGAACACCCAGGACTGATCTCCTTTAGGATACACTGGTTGGATCTCCCTGCAGTCCAGGGGACTCTAAAGAATCTTCTCCAACACCACAGTTCAAAAGCATCAATTCTTTTCTTTATAGTCCAACTCTCACATCCATACATGACCACTGGAAAAACCATAGCCTTGACTAGACAGACCTTTGTTGGCAAAGTAATGTCTCTGCTTTTAAATATGCTGTCTAGGTTGGTCATAACTTTCCTTCCAAGGAGTAAGCGTCTTTTAATTTCATGGCTGCAATCACCATCTGCAGTGATTTTGGAGCCCAGAAAAATAAAGTCTGACACTGTTTCCCCATCTATTTGCCATGAAGTGATGGGACTGGATGTCATGATCTTAGTTTTCTGAATGTTGAGCTTTAAGCCAACTTTTTCACTCTCCTCCTTCCTTTTCATCAAGAGGCTTTCTAATTCTTCTTCACTTTCTGTCATAAGGGTGGTGTCATCTGCATATCTGAGGTTACTGATATTTCTCCCAGCAATCTTGATTCCAATTTGTGGTTCCTCCAGCCCAGCATTTCTCATGATGTACTCTGCATATAAGTTAAATAAGCAGGGTGACAATATACAGCCTTGACGTACTCCTTTTCCTATTTGGAACCAGTCTGTTGTTCCATGTCCAGTTCTAACTCTTGCTTCCTGACCTGCATACAGGTTTCTCAAGAGGCAAGTCAGGTGGTCTGGTATTCCCATCTCTCTGAATTTTCCACAGTTTATTGTGATCCACACAGTCAAAGGCTTTAGCATAGTCAATAAAACAGAAATAGATGTTTTTTTGGAACTCTCTTGCTTTTTCGATGATCCAGAGGATGTTGGCAATTTGATCTCTGGTTCATCTGCCTTTTCGAAAACCAGCTTGAACATCTGGAAGTTCTCAGTTCATGTATTGCTGAAGCCTGGCTTTGAGAATTTTAAGCATCACTTTACTAGCATGTGAGATGAGTGCAATTGTGTGGGAGTTTGAGTATTCTTTGGAATTTTGGTAAGCCATAATTAACGTATTAGACTCCTCACTCCTATAATACTTACAGTAGCTCCCTTTCCTGAACTAAATACAGACTGACACCATCATAAAGTACTGCGGTAGCCACTGGAGCTCACCTTTGTGTAATGGAGCATTTCTCACATAAGGCAGAATCCCTGTGAACTGGGCGATGACTTCAAATGTTGCCTACAAGACCTTCCTATTAGGACACAGTATTTTTGGTCAAAGAAATATTCTTCTTCCTATGTCTAAAGTTTATTTTTGCTAATAACAATTGTTTTATTGAACACCTACTAACTCTCAAGTGCTCAAGATACAAAATGCCTTTCAAAAATCCTTAGTATAAAAGAAGTAGTAAATAATATAAATGATACTATAACTGCAAGAGCAAAGGCAGGCAGGAAGAATAGTAGAAGGATCTGCGGCACATAAGGGGCGTCATGTGAGCTGAGTCTTAAAGGACAAAGTTGTAAAATGAAGAAGAGAAGCAAGCTATTCAAGGCAAGAAGGGCAAGTGCTAAGGTACAGGGTTATAAAAATGTGCCAAGAGAATGAAAGGCAGGTAGTGTGGTGTGACTGGAAGGATAAAAAGAGATGAGGTTGAAAAGGAAAACTGAATGCAGCAGACAAAGAATCTTAATGCTGTTCTGAGGAGTTCCATTACGGTTATGAAACAGAAGGTCTCATTAAAATGATAAGAAAACATCAGATAAACTTTTCTTTAGAGCCATCGAAGAGCAGTGGATGCAAAGAAGCAATGAAGTCTAAATGACTTCCAGAGAAGGATGAGTTCTTCAAAGGAGAGCAAAGAGCCTCTTTCCATCTTGAATCAACTGCCTAATCTGCGTATAGGTAGGCACATAAGCAAGCCTATCAGAGGTGAAAGATTTTGCTGATAAGATAAAAAGAAGCTGAACTTTCAGTGGCAGTGTGAACTGGTATGATGAATTCAAATCTAGAAGAGGCCCAGATGTAAAAATAAATCTCTTGGTCTAATAACTATAACCCAAGGGACTTCTGCTGAGTAAGCAGCAGAGGAAGCAGAGCTAGAAAGGAGAGAGATCTCCCAAACTTGTGTGGTCCTTAGATTCCAGGGTCCTGCTGCAGCTGCAATCCAGAGGTGAAACAAATTAATTTAAGCTTCAACCCAGTCCCTGCCAGCTGCTATTTTTAAAAAGCCAAAGAAATCAGCCTTTCATCCTCAGAACACAGGAAACTGCGGGTTGGGCTAAAGGTCAAATCTCCATAATTTCATTTAAATCTAGAAGTAAAGTGACTAAAACTGCTGCTCAGACCCAGCCCAGTCTGACTCATTGAAATTTGAATGATCAGCCAAATACCCCAGCTGCTTGAGAGAGGAAAGAATATGCCCTATCCGGGAAAAATAAGGGAAAAATATTATCTAGGTTATCTCTTTTATACAAAAGGTCCAGTATGAAACAAACCCTAAAACATGCAAAGAAGTAAATAAGCATAATAGATAATTAAGAAAAAGAGCCAAAAGAAAGACCTGTGTGTAAGAACTTTAAAATAATTATAAAAATGTTATAAGAATTCAAAGGAGAAGATGAACAGAATGAGTGAAGAGATAGAGGATTCCAGCAAAGAAACAGAAATTCTAGTTCTGAAAAATAAATTATCTGAAATAAAGTCCTTGGATGGGATTAATAGCAGGATGGGCACAGAAGAAGGAAGGATCAATGAATTCAAATGTAAGTTAATTAAAAGCAAATCAAACCTGAAGCGAGAGATGGCAAAAAGAGGATCAGTGAATCTGGCACTTTTAGTCAAACTGGCAAAAACTGAAGAGAAAAACCTTACAGCAGTCAAAAAACAGGGCTTCCCTGGTAGCTCAGCGGTAAAGAATCTGCCTGCCAATGCAGGAGATGTGGATTCAATCCCTGGGTTGGGAATATCCCCTGTAGAAGCAAATGGTGAGCCACTCCAGTATTCTTGCCTGGGAAATCCATGGACAGAAGAGCCTGGCAGGCTACAGTCTATAGCGTCAAAAGGAGTTGGACATGACTTAGCAACTAAAAAACAACAAATTCTATCAACTGAACTATGTGTCAAAGAAGTACAGAACTGTTGAACTTTAGTACTCAAAAACAAAAAACAAACAAAGCTATTACATTCATAAGAATTTTAGTTGATTTCCTATAAAAACAATGACAACCAATAAAATAACATATTCTGAGTGCTGAAAGTAAAACAAACAAGCAAACAAAACTCAAAAATCTGTCAATCTAGAACTCTACACCAAGCAAAATATTCTCATATGATGAAGGAGAAATAATGACATTTTCAACATGGTTGCATAAAAACAATGAAATGGCTACGCTTATATGAGACAAAGGAGATTTCCAGAGAGAAACAGCAGAGATGATGAGATACACTTCATAATAAGAGCTAATTACTTAAGAATACATAAAAACGTAAGCTCCTAATGATACAGATTCAAAACACATGAAGCAGAATTGATAGAAATAAAAGAACAAATTCACATCTTTCTCCCAAACTGATAAAATTAGACTCTCCAAAAGCAGTAAGAATTAGAAGATCTGAGCAACACTATGAAACAACATGACCTAATCAATATTTATAGAATTCTACAACAACTGCAGAATATACATCCTCTCAAGTGACATGTAAGAACATATGCTGGCCATAAGGCAATTTATAATATATTTCAAAGGACTGAAACCACATTAGTGTATTCTCTAATTGTAATGGAATTAACTTAGAAACCAACAATAAAAAGCGCATCAGAAAATTTCCAAAGATTTGGTTGAAAAGTACCATTCTAGGCTTTGAGATAAATCCACACATCTATGGACACCTTATCTTCGACAAAGGAGGCAAGAATATACAATGGAGAAAAGACAATCTCTTTAACAAGTGGTTCTGGGAAAACTGGTCAACCACTTGTAAAAGAATGAAACTAGAACACTTTCTAACACCATACAAAAAAACAAACTCAAAGTGGATTAAAGATCTAAACGTAAGACCAGAAATTATAAAACTCCTAGAGGAAAACATAGGCAAAACACTCTCCAACATAAATCACAGCAGGATCCTCTATGACCCACCTCCCAGGGTATTGGAAATAAAAGCAAAAATAAACAAATGGGACCTAATTAAACTTAAAAGCTCATGCACAACAAAGGAAACTGTAAGCAAGGTGAAAAGACAGCCTTCAGAACTGGAGAAAATAATAGCAAATGAAGCAACTGACAATTAATCTCAAAAATATATAAGCAACTCCTGAAGCTCAATTCCAGAAAAATAAACAACTCAATCAAAAAATGGGCCAAAGAACTAAACAGACATTTCTCCAAAGAAGACATACAGATGGCTAACAAACACATGAAAAGATGCTCAACATCACTCATTATTAGAGAAATGCAAATCAAAACCACAATGAGGTACCATTACACGCCAGTCAGGATGGCTGCTATCCAAAAGTCTACAAGCAATAAATGCTGGAGAGGGTGTGGAGAAAAGGGAACCCTCTTACACTGTTGGTGGGAATGCAAACTAGTACAGCCGCTATGGAAAACAGTGTGGAGATTTCTTAAAAAACTGGAAATAGAACTGCCATATGACCCAGCAATCCCACTTCTGGGCATACACACTGAGGAAACCAGATCTGAAAGAGACACATGCACCCCAATGTTCATCGCAGCACTGTTCATAATAGCCAGGACATGGAAGCAACCTAGATGCCCATCAGCAGATGAATGGATAAGGAAGCTGTGGTACATATACACCATGGAATATTACTCAGCCATTAAAAAGAATTCATTTGAACCAGTCCTAATGAGATGGATGAAGCTGGAGCCCATTATACAGAGTGAAGTAAGCCAGAAAGATAAAGAACATTACAGCATACTAACACATATATATGGAATTTAGAAAGATGGTAACGATAACCCTATATGCAAAACAGAAAAAGAGACACAGAAGTACAGAACAGACTTTTGAACTTTGTGGGAGAATGTGAGGGTGGGATATTTCAAAAGAACAGCATGTATACTATCTATGGTGAAACAGATCACCAGCCCAGGTGGGATGCACGAGACAAGTGCTCCGGCCTGGTGCACTGGGAAGACCCAGAGGAATCGGGTGGAAAGGGAGGTGGGAGGGGGGATCGGGATTGGGAATACATGTAAATCCATGGCTGATTCATATCAATGTATGTCAAAACCCACTGGAAAAAAAAAAAAAAAAAATGGGCCAAAGAACTAAACAGACATTTCTCCAGAAAAGACATACAGATGGCTAACAAACACATGAAAAGATGCTCAACATCACTCATTATCAGAGAAATGCAAATCAAAACCACAGTGAGGTACCATTTCATGCCAGTCAGAATGGCTACTATCCAAAAGTCTACAAGCAATAAATGCTGGAGAGGGTTTGGAGAAAAGGGAATCCACTTACACTGTTGGTGGGAATGCAAACTAGTACAGCCACTATGGAGAACAGTGTGGAGATTCTTTAAAAAACTGGAAACAGAACTGCCATATGACCCAGCAATCCCACTTCTGGGCATACACACCGAGGAAACCAGATCTGAAAGAGACACGTGCACCCCAATGTTCATCGCAGCACTGTTCATAATAGCCAGGACATGGAAGCAACCTAGATGCCCATCAGCAGACGAATGGATAAGGAAGCTGTGGTACATATACACCATGGAATATTACTCAGCCGTTAAAAAGAATACATTTGAATCAGTTCTAATAAGGTGGATGAAACTGGAGCCTATTATACAGAGTGAAGTCAGTCAGAAAGAAAAACACCAATACAGTATACTAACGTATATATACGGAATTTATAAAGATGGTAACGATAACCCTATATGCGAGACAGCAAAAGAGACACAGATGTATAGAACAGTCTTTTGGACTCTGTGGGAGAGGGCGAGGGTGGAATAATTGGGAGAATGGCACTGAAACATGTATATTATCATATGTGAAACGAATCGCCAGTCCAGGTTCGACGCATGAGACAGGGTGCTCGGGGCTGGTGCCCTGGGCTGACCCAGGGGCTGGGACGGGAGGGCGGCGGGAGGGGGCTCAGGACGGGGACACACGTGTATGTGGCGGATTCATGTCTGTACCACTACAATACTGTAAAGTAATTAGCCTACAATTAAAATAAATAAATTCATATTTTAAAAAAAGAAAAAATAAATTAAAAAAATAAATAGAAAAATAAAAAAGAAGTCTGCGCTTTATCCTGTAGTACTAGTGGAGCTATTCAAGGTCTGCACGAGGGAACAGTATGTTCAGATACACTCAGATTTGAACTTTTAAAAAAGTAACTGTCATTGAATATTGCTTTAAATGGAGAAGAATGAATACACTCACATGCACAAAGGGGAATCAACCATAATTCATGTGAAAAATGAGGAGAAACTGAAATAAGTAAGGTAGCTAAAATAAGAATCGAGTCAAGATAATTTCAAATATATAATCAAGGGGGCTTGGTGATTAATTAATTACAAGTCATCTGCAAAGCTAGGTAATCCTAACTTTGATCACTAGACAAACAGAAATGCTATGCATGGAGGTAAGAAAAACAAAGAGAGGAAGCTTTTGCTGGGTAGAAGAACTGGAAAACATAGGTGTGCATTACAGGCTCCTCCGTTAATGCAAGAACATTCCAACAGCTGTAGCTTCTCTTTTTTTCAGTGCGTCCTTTTTAAAAAAAAAAAACACTATTTATTTCAATTAGAGGATAATTACTTTACAATACTGTGATGGTATTTGCCATACATCAATATGAACTGTCCATAGGTATACATGTGTCCCTTCCATCCTGAAGCCCCCACCTGCTTCCCTCCCTACCCTATCCCTCCAGGATGTCACTGAGCTTTGGGTGCCCTTACTGTTTGGTTCAGGCATATAAACCAACTCCCTCTCCCAGCTAACTTAATATTCAAGTTCCTTCTTGTTTGCTCTGTGGGTTCTATACACTGATATGTGCTTTTCTATTTGACTATTTGTTCTTCCTTAGTACTATCTAGTCTGGTTTTCAACTGGATATTCCATTCACACTTGGATTTGCTTTTCAGCTCACTCTTCAGGTTTAGTAACCAGGTCTGTTACTGCTCTGTTTGGGGCTTGACCCATGTGTCCTGAGGACTCTGCTCCCTGGCTCAAAATAGACATTGCAAATATAGATAAACACAGCCTAAACCCGCCCCTATTCTAGATTCTTGCTCAGTTTAGTGAACAATCTGTCTGGCTTCTATCAGGGAACAGGTATGGACAATAAATTCATTTTGGACATTGAGTTTGAGATCCTTGTGAACAACCAGGTGGAGAGATACAGAAAGCAGCTGGAAAAAATGAGCTTGGGGCTCAAGAAAGAGACCCTAGGAGATACAGATTTATGATAATCAGCAAATAAATTGTAATCAAAGTCACACAAGTGAATGAGTTTTTCAAGGAGACTATAAAACAGAAGTTCTTACTCTGATGAGCTTTAGAGGCATCTATGAATCCATTAAAATTATAGAATAAAATTCTCTCTATATATATGTTGTCTTATTTCTCAGACAGGGACCCATAGTTTTATCAGATCTCAAAGGTCTATAAATCTAAAAAGATTAAAAACCCATGGGCAAGGAGATTGCTAGAACATAACATGGGGAGGGAGACTACTGGAAAGTAACCTAGAGGGCGCTATTTACTGAAATGTGCTACAATTTTGGGATTAGAGATCTCAGTGATGGGAAAGGACACGGAATATGTTAGCATTTCATTTCCAATTTACCATCTGAGTAAGAGCAGCCATGAAGCACATGATTTTCTATTCAAAATTGAGCAACATGTCTCCAAAATACACTGACTCAGACACCAATACTTCTAGACTATCCAAAGTTGTGTGAAAAACACAATTTTTAGGCCTAGAACTTTGGATTCTGTATTTCCAGTCAAAACGTGAATTTTTCCCTACTCCCATCCCATAAATAAAGGGCACAATCTCCCCAGCCATCTTCTTTCTCTGGAGTCAATCTCATGTCACAGCTGACAAGTGAAGATCAATTTTTAAGCATTATGTTATGAAACTTCATGATCATCAGTGCTGGATATATTAGCATCTGAGCTTTTACAGAAAAAAGCCTTGAAAATATATAGCTTTGAAAAACTCCACAAAACAAGGATGTCGGTTTGTATGCTTTATCACAAAAAGCTCAAAAATGCAACTATGGTTCACACTTTATCTTGTTTCTCCCAAAATTACTTGTTACTTTAGAGATAGACAGGGTTGGGGAGGGAGGTTTTTTCCAGTGTATACTTTGAAACTCTTCAAAAGCCACAAAAGTGTATGAAACAAACTGTCTAGTCACAAGGATTCAAACCACAGCATTCTTCCCTACTTAACCACTCAAGCAAGCCAAGAACAGTCTAACCAGCCAACTCACATGTAGGAAAACTATAATATCTACTGCTTGGGAAACCTCTAAATATCATTTATACATGTACCTTGGTTTATAAAAACCATTTTAGTATGTACAAAAGCAAAAGCTATGAATTACCAATTACCAAGAGATTAAAAAGGACTATGATAATGGATGCTGGACTGTGTGCTGTCTTTAGCAGAACATAATTAACAAAATTTTAACACACATAAAACTTTTTTTAAACTTAGGAAATAGTTTCATAAAAGAATATATGCATGTAGGTACTAACTGGGAATGTTCGATTATATTAATCAATGAAACCTATTAAAATTAGCAAAAATCTATAAAATAAAATCACCTATATTACCCTGGTAGTTCAAAAGATTTTTTAAAATTTATCAACATATATCATGCACCTTAAAATTTTAGATACTCTGACATAGTTTAATTCCACTCTCATTATTCTAACCTTTAAAAAAAGAACCCACTAAAATGCAGTATGCGCAAAGATGTTTATTGCAGCACTGTTTGCCAAAGAGAAAATTGTAAACAACAAAAGAAAAACAGTGAAATGAATTATATAACATAAACTATGGAAACCTCATTTATCCATTCACTTTTCATTCATTCATTCACTTACTACTTTGTTTCAAAAGGATTTAAAGTGGTTCATATAAAAAAAAATAAAGTGGTTCATATAATGATTTATTTATACAACCATGAAAAAGCATGTTAAAAAACATGTGCACAATGAGAAAATGCTCAATGAATACTTAGTGGAAAGGGTGGGATACAAGATTTTGTGTGTGCAAAAGTAAGATTAAAAGTTATGTAATCTTACCTTTGCTTAACATGTACAGAAGAAAGGGAACTTCATCAAAATACTAACAATGGCATTTGTCTGAGTGGTAACATTATATATGAATTTTTTCCTATCTTTTTAATTTTATAAGTTTTATAAACTGAGCTTATCATTTTATAATAATGCTTATATATGAAAAATATTAAAAGGATAAAGATAATTTTAAAACTAAAAATATCTGCCTCCTTATATGATGGTTTATAAGAAAACAGCTCTTTCCAAATAGCCACTAATGACTTGAAAAAAAGAAAACAAAAGTAATATCTAAGAGTAAAAAATCCACATGGAAATCAGCCTCATGAAATACAAGTTAGTCAACTAAAAGTATCAAAAGGAGGACAGAATAAAAAGATGATGTAAGACTGTGGGGAGCGGAGAACACTGCATAAAAAGAGAATACCAGAAAAAGGCAAGAAATTTTAATCTTGACAATCAAATAGCCTATCAGTGACTTACACTAACATGGTTGTCTTATTCAAACTGTAGTTTCAAAAAAGACCAAATCTAGAGATTGAAAGTAGAACTATGGTTGCCAGGGGCTGGAGAAAGGAGGAATGTGTAATAAGTATGTAGTTTCAAATTGGAAAGATGAAAAAAGTCTGAGATGGATGGTGGTGACAGCCATACAACAATGCAAATGTACTGAATTGTATAAATTGTTAAAATGGTAAATCTTGTTATTTGAATTTTACCATAATAAAAAAATACATTAAGATCTGATTTGAAGTAGATTATAGAGGTAAGGTATATATTATATATTCAGATTTTTTGAATTTTGAACTTTCCTCAAATAAGATTATAAAGATGTGAGCATAATTTTTTAAAAGATATAGTTGTAGTAACACTTTACTAGCAACTTTCTCTCAATCAGAGGGTAGTTTATTGTACCTATTTCTAATAATTCTTCTCATGTAGTCAATGCTCAGTTTTCAAATGCCAAGAAATCATGCCTCATCTAACCAAAGTAAAGCAGCCATTAGATTCAGAGTAAAAAGAAACTATAAGTGAGGTCACTAACAATCCTGGTGTTAAGGCCAGTTTATGATAATCAGCTAATAGAATAAATCTCTCCAACAGTAAGCACTATTCTTAGAAAATGGGAAAAAAGAGATTGAAGAGTTGTCCCCACAGTCCCTGGAAAGAGCCACAGTTATCCTTAAAATTCAGTGGAAGATTTCTGACGATGAAGCATTTTACAAAAAGGATTTTTCTAATTTAAAATAATTTTCTGGTCATAAAAAAAGCAAGAAATAAAACAAGAAAAAACTTTCCCGGATCCAAATTCCATACCCAGTTTTCTCAATTCACTTTCAAGTTCTCACTTACCCTTCTGGTGTTTTCAAGAATTTTGGGATCAGGTTTTCCATAGTTAGGTGGATTGGCATATGGGTCATATCCAAGTTTGGCAAGCATGGGTGCAATCACTGCCATGTCTTGTAAAACATCTGAAGGTATCTTCCCAACCCATTTTGATAGAGCTCCCATATTGACTGGCTTGATGACTTGGTCTGTAGATCTCTCCACTCTGAAAACAATATAATGAGAATAAATATGTATTTAGAGTATCAAAAACAGTATTGGAAATTATTTTTGATGACTTTAAAAATTACAAGTCTCTGGATTATAAAGCTATTGAAAAAGAGCACATTTTTCAGGCTTAACATTATTTACTAGACATTTTTTTTAATGTTCTCAATTTGACAGCAATTATTGGCAATCTCAGATTTCTAGAAATAGGAAAAAGGGTCAGCTGAAAACATCTGCACAAAATGTATTATTGACACTTTAATTACAACATTCAGAAAAAAATAACATAAGATGCTCAGAAAAACAGCTGATCACCTTACTTGAAATACATTTAAAAAACACAGGTAAATAAGATGGCTTGATTGAAAGATGACCAAAGGGACAGAAAGATGGACATATTATGTGAAAAAGTAAATACAGCAAAATGTTAATTGTAGCTAGTGGATATAATTCTTTCAGTTTTTTGTATGTTTGAAATTTTTCATAATAAAATATGAGGGGGAAAATAGTCAACCACTATCCACTAACAATGCAAAAGATTCCTATGTCTTATTTTTCTGTTGATTTTCTAAAGAACTCTATTTTATAAGGAAGAAAAGTGCTTTTATGACTTTTACTATTACGAAATAAATGCGTTCTAACTCTTGACCTAGAAATTTACTTTAAGTCTATAGTGATACTATGTTTGACCAAAAACTCATAATATTAGTGCAAAATATAATATATAAAGACATCTGTATTTAAATTGTATCTGAGCTAGGAGATTTTGGCCTAATGACTATCAAACAAAAGTGACAAAAAAAAAATGCCTAAAAGAGTTTTATATTAATATCATAATACATTAGAAGTCATTCAAACACAGTATTCTAATAAATGGTTAAAAAAAAATCTTTTCCTTTAAGTTTTCAATCTCTCACTGAAGATAAACATTATCTAATGAAGAATCCCTCAAAGGGGCTACACTCCTTCAAAAATACACAAGAGAAAATAAAATGATTCTTCCCTGGGATTCTGTGAGGCTACTTGATCCAGGTTTCCTCCCTGCCTTGATGGCCACCTTCTTTTTTCTCTCTCAAAAATTTCTCCAGGACTCCACTGCTCTCTTCACTCTATATATTTTCCCGGTATGGCTTCACCTCTATGATCTTTTCTTGATATTTTTTACCTGAGTGAAGAACATCCTAGTATGTCTAGGACAGGTCCAATTTATATCAATTGCCCCCAGCTTAATAATGAATAGCACATGACACTCACACCCATAAATATCCAAGTTTGTATGATATATTATACGGTCACCCTACCCATATACCCTGCACACACCCAAACACTAAGATGGTCCAAAACTGGACCCCTCATCTTCCGTTCAAAATCTACTCCTCTTCATGTACATCTTATCTTTTTTTTTTTTCCATTTATTTTTACCAGTTGGAGGCTAATTACTTTACAATATGGTAGTGGTTTTTGCCATACATTGACATGAATCAGCCATGGATTTACATGTGTTCCCCATCCCGATCCCCCCTCCCCCCTGCCTCTCCATCCCATCCCTCTGGGTCTTCCCAGTGCACAGCATTGAAACAAGTATACTATCAAGGGTGAAACAGATCACCAGCCCAGGTTGGATGCATGAGACATGTACATCTTATCTTGATAAATGGCACCACCACCTATCTACAAAGCAAACCCAGAGATCTCGGACGGGACAGGGAGAAAGCAAGATCACTCCCAAATTATTCAAGTGCTGGAGGCTCTATCTTTGAATAAGAAAATCTCTCCCACTAGTCTTACCGCCACTAACCTTAGTTCATGTCACCATCATTTCGCACCCAGATTGCTACAAAAGCCTCCTAATTTTCCTGCATTTAAGTAGCTGGCTTCCTTGTCCAGCTATCTTATCCTTCCACCAGACTATAATACAGGGCAAGGTTTTATTAAAAAGGGCTTCCCAGGTGGCTCAGTGGTAAAGAATCCGACTGCCAAAGAAGAGAAGCAGGAGACGTCGGTTGGATCCCTGGGTAGGGAAGGTCCCCTGGAGGAGGAATTAGCAACCCACTCCAACCCACTCTGGATAATCCCACGGACAGAGAAACCTGGTGGACTACAGTCCATTGGGTCACAGAGCTGGATACAACTGAGCGACAATGAACACATATGCACACAATGGTGTAAATACTCCCACTATGGCTAATTTGAAGCTACCAACATAATATCATCAACCACAGAGTTGAGAAGAGATGCACAAAAAAGGTTTCTCTATGCTGGGAAAGATTGAAGGTGGGAGGAGAAGGGGACAACAGAGGACGAGATGGTTGGATGGCATCACCGACTCAATGGACATGAGTTTGAACAAGCTCCAGGACAGAGAAGCCTGGCGTGCTGCAGCCCATGGGGTCGCAAAGAGGCAGACATGACTCAGCGACTGAACAACAAACAGCTGAGGCAATCCAAGCTCCAACAGACCACTGGGTATATAGGGCCACAGTCTCTTATCCAAAATTCTGAAATCCAAAAAGTTCCCCAAACTAAACATTTTCCTGTAACTCACATGGCAACAAAACATAACCTGAACTGGTAAGAATCTATTTATAGTACTTATTCTTCTTGGTGTAAACAATCAGTCTTTGATGCAGAAATATGTACTTGATTACAGAGTGCTGACCCAGAACGCACAGAGGATGTTATGTGTTATGTACATCATATGACTTTCTAGAGCCCAAAAACTTCTGAATTCTAAAACACATCTGTGTTAACCAATGAAGTCGTACATAGGGTCTTGTATGTCGTGACTGGGAAGTTGGCTTTATCTTGAAAATAATGGGGAATGATAGAAGGGTTTTTATTACCTAACTGACAAGATCAGATTTTATTACAGAACTGACAAGACCAGATCATCCTTATCTGCATTCAATATTGATAACCATGGGAAGAGTAGATTGAAGGAAGGGGTAACTGCAGTCAGAAAAACCAGTGAAGACATTCAACTATATATTGAAAGAACTGAGAAATGATTAAAGCTTCAACTACTGTAAATGACATAGAGATGGAAAGAAAAAAATCTGCACAGATTTTTTAAACTGATAAGACAGTGGCTAATTAGATATGGGGAGGAGAGAAAGGAGTCTAGATGAATTCATATTTGACTTGAAGGAATGAATGTACAACAGTATTATTCCTTACAACAGACAACATAGAGGAAAAGTTAGGTATTACTGCTTAGTTTCATTTCAGATGTAGGGAACAAAGGAGAAGAGATAAATTTTTTAGTAGTCAGGAAGTTTCCAAAAGTCTAAAGGAAACCTAGAGCTGACTCAGACTGAAATGTAGTATGCATTCAGTAAAAAACAGCTATTATTATTTTTGTATCCAGATTGTAGCACTGAATCAGAAGTAAAGTGAAAGTCATTATTTATTATGATTACATAAATGATTTACAGATAAAGTTCAACCATCTCGTGTCTGACAGAGAGAATTCTAAAATGAAAAGGCTTTTTGTTATGTAACCACTGAGTCACAAGCTCCATTAGTAATGAATGCAGTTGCTATAACTTCTTAAGGAGAAGAACTTGGGAAGTTGCATAGTGATCAGGTGTTTCTCTTTAAGGGAGCAGCCAGAAGAGATAAGAAAGCCTTCCTCAGTGATCAATGCAAAGAAATAGAGGAAAACAACAGAATGGGAAAGACTAGAGAGCTCTTCAACAAAATTCGAGATACCAAGGGAACATTTCACGCAAAGATGGGTTCGATAAAGGACAGAAATGGTATGGACCTAACAGAAGCAGAAGATATTAAGAAGAGGTGGCAAGAATACACAGAAGAACTGTACAAAAAAGATCTTCACGACCCAGATAATCACAACAGTGTTATCACTCACCTAGAGCCAGACATCCTGGAATGTGAAGTCAAGTGGGCCTTAGAAAGCATCACTACGAACAAAGCCACTGGATGTGATGGAATTTCAGTTTAGCTATTTCAAAACCTGAAACATGATGCTGTGAAAGTGCTGCACTCAATATGCCAGCAAACTTGGAAAACTCAGCAGTGGCCACAGGACTGGCAAAGGTCAGTTTTCATTCCAATCCCCAAGAAAGGCAATCCCAAAGAATGCTCAAACTACCGCACAATTGCATTCATCTCACATGCTAGTAAAGTAATGCTCAAAATTCTCCAAGCCAGGCTTCAACAATAACGTGAACCGAGAACTTCCAGATGTTCAAGCTGGTTTTAGAAAAGGCAGAGGAACCAGAGATCAAATTGCCAATATCCGCTGGATCATCGAAAAAGCAAGAGAGTTGCAGAAAAACATCTATTTCTGCTTTATTGACTACGCGAAAGCCTTCGACTGTGTGGATCACAATAAACTCTGGAAAATTCTTCAAGAGATGAGAATACCAGACCACCTCACCTGCCTCTTGAGAAACCTATATGCAGGTCAGGAAGCAACAGTTAGAACTGGACATGGAACAACAGACTGGTTCCAAATAGGAAAAGGAGTACATCAAGGCTGTATATTGTCACCCTGCTTATTTAACTTATATGCAGAGTACATCACGAGAAACGCTGGGCTGGAAGAAGCAGAAGCTGGAATCAAGATTGCTGGGAGAAATATCAGTAACCTCAGATATGCAGATGACACCACCCTTATGACAGAAAGTGAAGAGGAACTAAAAAGCCTCCTTATGAAAGTGAAAGAGGAGAGTGAAAAAGTTGGCTTAAAGCTCAACATTCAGAAAACTAAGATCATGGCATCTGGTCCCATCACCTCATGGGAAATAGATGGGGAGACAGTAGAAACAGTGTCAGACTTTATTTTTTGGGGCTCCAAAATCACTGCAGATGGTGATTGCAGCCATGAAATTAAAAGACGCTTACTCCTTGGAAGGAAAGTTATGACCAACCTGGATAGAATATTAAAAAGCAGAGACATTACTTTGCCAACAAAGGTCCGTCTGGCCAAGGCTATAGTTTTTCCAGTGGTCATGTATGGATGTGAGAGTTGGACTGTGAAGAAAGCTGAGCACTGAAGAATTGATGCTTTGAACTATGGTGTTGGAGAAGACTCTTGAGAGTCCCTTGGACTGCAAGGAGATCCAACCAGTCCACCCTAAAGGAGATCAGTCCTGGGTGTTCATTCGAAGGACTGATGCTGAAGCTGAAACTCCAGTACTCTGGCCACCTCATGTGAAGAGTTGATTCATTGGAAAAGACCCTGATGCTGGGAGGGCTTGAGGGCAGGAGGAGAAGGGGACGACAGAGGATGAGATGGCTGGATGGCATCACCGACTCGATGGGCATGAGTCTGAGTAAACTCTGGGAGTTGGTGATGGACAGGGAGGCCTGGCATGCTGCGATTCATGGGGTCACAAAGAGTCGTACACGACTGAGCGACTGAACTGAACTGAAAGGCATTTTACATTGATTGAGCATAAAATTCAAATTAAATATTTTTTGAGCCCACTATGTGTCAAGTGTTAGATATTAAGGATGCAAACATGACATGACTAGGTCATGGCCCTCTTCTCAAGAAGCTCAGAGTCTGTTAAGAGAGATAAACATATACATGGTTAATATGCAGCATGATAAATGTGATGTCAGAGGTTAGAAATCATATTATGGGAATGTACATAACAGAACTAGGCCATTCTTCTCCTGGAGTGGGACATGAGTCAGCGTAAATTACCAATAGCTAGGGCAAATGTTAGTAATCTATGGGTCATAGCCCAAATCCAGTCCTACTGCCTATTTTTATCTGTCCTTCAAGTTACGAAGGGCTTTATACTTTGAACGGTTTTTTAAAAAAATCACAAGTATATTTTATAACATGTGAAAATCATATGAAATTCAAATTTCTAAAGTTTTACCAAAACACAGCCACACTCATTCGTTTACATGCTGTCCACGGCTGCTTCCGTGCCACAACGGCAGAGCTGAGTAGCTGAGGTAAAGCCCTTGTGGTGGGCCTTCCCCGTGGTGTCCCCTGGTTAAGAATCCACCTGCCAACGCGGGGGACACGGGTTTGATCTCTGGTCCAAGCTGATTCTGAGGCCGCGAGACAACTACTGCTACCAACAGTCGTGCCATGCACCACAGCTGCTCAGTCAGCACTGCAGAGCCCGTGACTCACAGTCCCTCAGCCTGCGCTCGCAACAAGAGAAGCACTGCAAGGAAAAGCCCACACCCCGCAACTACAGAGTAGCCCCGGCTTGTCTCAACTCAACTAGAGAAAGCCTGTGCGTGGCAATGAGGACCCAGAGCAGCCAAACATTTAAAAAAAGAAAAAAAAAAAGACCATACAATTCCCCAGACTTAAAATATTTATTATCCAGCCCTTTGCAGAGAAAATTAATCAACCCCAATCTAAGACTGTATCTTAAGGGCACGGAGGGTCTGTGGCAGGTGGCGGTCTCAGGGAACAGTCTTCCTCGAGAAGGACCACATCAGCTTTCACACACGAGAGCCTAGTGCATTAGAGAGCGACACAGGAGAGCTAAGGATGTATTTGGAGCAGCTTTTGGGTGGGGAGGGAGAGAGGGCAGGAAAGAAACACACCGTTTACTCTCTACTTACCAGATTCAAGAAACACATTTGTTGTGTGATGAATAGGATAGGGTAAAATAAAATAGGAAACAAACTGAAAAACAAGAGAAAGTGTGATCCCAATCCTCCAGGTCACTGCCGGTTGGGGAGCCACACAAACTTCCCACTCTTAAACTCAGAGAATTGCTTTGTAGTTCCAAATCAAGCCTTTTGGCTCATTTTTTTCTTTCTTCCCATGGTTTCTAGGTATTTAGTCTGCCTTTTTTTCTAAGAGGCAGCAAGACGTAACGGGGAGAATGTGGACCTGGAACTCGGGCCTGTGTGCTCTAGCTTTGTGATCTATGAAACTCTGATCCTCAGAGATTGGAGATAATGACCACTAGTAGGTAGAGACACAGTTTGTAAAACACTGTTCAGAAGCACAGACTGGCAAACTATGACCCAAATCTGGCCTGCTTTTTGTTTTACAAATAAAAGTATTATTGGGACAAAGCCACATCCGCCCGCTTCTATACTATCTACGGCTGCTTTTGTGCTGACATCAACGCTGAACAGTCACGAGAGAAATCATATGGCCCAAAAAGGCAAAAACGTCTGGTCCTTTACAGAAGTTTGTCATTCTCTGTTCAACAGGATACAGTTAGGACTTCCTTGGTGGTCCAGTGATGAAGAATCTGCCTGCCAACGTCGGGGACGGGGGTTCAATCCCAGGTTTGGGAAGACTCCAACTAAGCCCGTGTGCTACCACTGCTGAAGCCCATTGTCTAGTCCCCGTGTTCTGTAACAAGAGAAGCCACGGCAAGGAGAAGCCCACACACCACAACTAGAGAGTAGCCCCTGCTTGTTGCAACTAGAGAAAGCCTGTGCACAGCAATGAGAGACCCAGAGCAGCCAAGCATAAATAAATAAAAACATAAATAAATATTTGTACAAAGAAAACAGTTATTTGAGAGCTATGAACTTCCTCCAGAGAATCGAATTTTCTTCTCCAGACAACAATCTGCAGGCTGGATGGAGTTCACCCAATCTCCTTTACTCCTTCAGTCCTTCCAGAAGTTAACACTTAGGCCTGAAGAATATCTGAGTATAAACTAGTTATCACTCCCATACCCTCTAGTCTCACAGGGACCATAAAACAGAGCCTGACAGATATATATTTCAACATCCACATCCCAGGCACAGCACTGCAAGGCAAGGCAAGATATCTGTGAATCTGCAGGCAAGGAGCTTGAAGCAGGAGTCTTAAGTGTCCAGGCTCCCCTACTGTGCAGCCTTCACAGTGGAAGGCACTCTTCCTTGGGGAATGGGGACAGTGCCAAAGTCTTGAATGACTGAGGTGAACATTATTCTCCAAGGCACTCATTTTAAAAGCATGGAGCTTCCACACATCTTAGTCAAACGCTACAGCTAGGCAGGCTGCCAAACCACAGGTCTGAATTACGATATGCAGCAACTACTACAGGAAACTAAATCCTCTGGACTAAAGCATCAGGGCTGGAATGGACATGCAAAACAGAATGGGTAAACATAATCCACACAGCTAGACTTATTAGAGTAAAAAGATGAAACACCATTAAAAGTCATGTTTTCAAAGTTCTATTTCACTCTTAGAAAGTGCTCAGGTTATGTCTTGTGAAAGTGGATTTTTAAATGTGTACACAACAGAAATTCAATTTTGTAAAAATGTGTTAAAATTAATATATGCGTGTTTTACATATATGCATAGAAGCACAGTAAAATGCTCCAAATGAGATATGATTAAGTGTGATTTTTATTAATACATTCTCATCTGACTTCTCAGCATCTTCCCCTTTTCTATGATAAACCATCTTTCTTTTTTAAGCCCATGTAATAGTGGGATGCGTAGGATCATGAAGATTCACTCCGAAGTCTAATTATTATCTCAAGTTCAACACAGTCCAAACTGAACTCCTACTCTTACCTCCCAAATCTACTATGCCCGCAGCCCTCCCCATCTCAGTTAAAAGCAGCTCTATTCTTCTGGCTGTGCAGGATAACACAAAGTAAAAGTGGAGTTGTCTTTTGACTACTCTCTTTCTCTCATACTCCACATCCACTTCATCAGAAAAGCTTGTCAACTATCCTTCAAAATGTATCCAAATATGATCATTTCTCATTAATGTCACTGCTACTCCCCTGATTCAAGCCAACACTGTCTCTTGCCTGGATTTCTACCATATTATTCTACTAGTCTCCCTGCTTCTTCCTTTATGTCTCTGTGGTCTATTTTCATCACACAAGCATACAGAGCCTTTAAAAATACAAGGCAGATCTTGTCACTCCTCTACTCAAAATCCTGCAAACTCCACCCGCCCCCACCCCACCAATGTCAAGTATTCCAAATCCACATCCTGAACATGAGAGGGAATCTGAGAAACCACAGAATATTGTTTCATCTTGCCAAATGTTCTCTAAAAACAAAGAAACCAGATAGCAAAATCAAAACCTCATAACCAACATTTAAAACAAAACTAGGTGACAAAGTAGCCCCACAAACCCCCAAATTCAAGTGTGGAAATGGCCAGCACAGCCACAGTACTGCATAGAAGGAATGTTTCTGTGGGAGGAAAGAGAGGGAAGCAACAAGGCATATGAGAGATAGCTGTACTCTGAAAACCAGAACAGACCAGTCTGAAAACACTAAAGCGGAAGGGGTTTCACCCAAACCAAAAGATGAGAGTAAGAGGCCCTCGTAAGTTGAGAAAGGGATCATTAGGCTGGGAAAAATGAACTCTTAAAACCAACCAGCCAAAGCTCCTATCCAAGATGGGGCACCACACTGAAGGGAAACTTCTGGAGAAGAATTAGAATAGGAACAGAGACAAAGGAGTGAGCAAGTTCAGATACCTTTGACAGAGGGGTACAGAGCCAGGAATCTCAGTAAAGCAAGTCATCATATTATTTAATACTTTACCAAAAAATGAGAAGAGGGTGATCTGTGCAATTGATAAAGATATCCTGAATGATTACTCCTTCTAAAAGTTTAAGAAAATTATTTTTATGTACAAATGAACAACAAGAAAATACAAGACCAAATCTCAAGGGTTTTTTTTATTATAAGGAAAAAAGGAAATAACATCCCTATGTATAAGGAAAAGCTGTCAAAAAGACATAGCCACAAAATATTAAAACTGTAACTTACTATTTTATTTTTTAAAAAAGATTTACTTGGTTGTGCCAGGTCTTAGATGCAGCATGTAGGATCTAGTTCCCTGACCAGGGAGTGAATCCTGGACGCCCCTGCAATAGGAGTGTGGCATCTTAGCCACTGGACTACCAGGGAAGTCTGTAACTTACTAAGTTCTTTCTTAGCATAAACACAAATTTTTTTGCATTTTTAAAAATTTTTTATTTTGTATTGGAGTATGGCTGATTAACAATGTTGTAACAGTTTCAGGTGGGCAGCAAAGGGACTCAGCCATTTATGTGTGTGTGCGTGTGTGTGTGTGTGTGTGTGTGTGTGTGTATACACCTCATAACTTACTATTTTTAAACAGCTAAAAGACATTAAGAAAATGATATAAAATAGGAAAGAACAACATAAATTGTAAGTATAAAAACTCAGAAATGAAATGACAGAACTTGGAAAAATCAGAAATGAAAAAAGATAATTTCATAAATGAAGACTAATCTTGAAAGAAAAATAAATATAATAGATACTCTTAAAAAATATTAAAAGTGAAATAGAATAATGTTTTCAAAAGACTTAAATGCTTTCCAATTTTAAATTAATTTAAAAAACAAAATAGAAGAAATACTAAAGAATAAAACATTAATGAAGAAATAAAATTCAAGACAAAGTGATCAAATTATGAAGGCCAAATAAAGAACAAAAGGGAACTCAGAAAATGAATAATAGGAAGTAGAAAATGAAAGTTAAGAAACACTAAAAATCAAAATTCAAAGAAAACACTCTTTAAAAAAAGTTTAACTACATGACTGACAATGTACATGGTCTATCTGAGAATATCTGCTTTTTAATGAGTATCAATACATGTTCCAGTAAAATTAAAGATACAAATAAAGACTCAAAATTAGATTATCAGACTTTCTGACATCAACACTTGTTACCAGAAGAAAATGGAGCAATCTATTTAACATTCACATAGAAGAAAATTGAGCCAAGAATTTTATATCCAGCAAAACTGACTTTCAGGTATAAAGGGCACAAAGAAGCTGTTATCAAAATTAAGGACTCAGGGAATGTTGTTTCCATGGACACCTTCTGAAGAATCTACTAGAACATAAGTTGGCAAACTAAACTTACTCTGTAAAAGACTAGACAGCAAATGTTTTAGGCTTTCAAGTCACCTTCTCTGTTGTACATTTTCCTTTTAAAAAAAATTTACAACCTTTTAAAACTTAGTAAATATCATTACTGGGGTTTCCCAAGTGGCACAGTAGTAAAGAATTCACCTGTCAGGTTTCAATCCCTGAGTCAGGAAGATCTCCCAGAGTAGGAAATGGCAATGGGTTTCAGTATTCTTGCCTGGAAAATTCCATGGACAGAAGGAGTTTGAGAGGCTATAGTTCATGGGGCCACAAAGAGTTACTGAACATAAACACAAAATACCATTATTAGCTCACAGGTCATTCAAAAACAGGTAGCAAGCCAGTTTGCCAATCTCTGTACTATAAAATCAGTTTCAGACTAAAATAACTATAGGTATGACAAAGGACTCAAATATCTTGACCAGGTAGAAGTCCTGAAACACCATTTTTTGCCAAAGGAAACTAGGACATATTGAAGAAATGATTCCAGATATGAGCTGAGCCTATAACATCTCATCATGCCAGAGAGCAAGGAAGTTATTAGACATTATTATGGTCATGGCAAAAGTACACAGACACCAATTTGAAGAAGTTTCTAGTGACCAGAGATGGGACAATTTGAACTTCAATAAAAATAACAATTGCAATAGACTGAAATCATTAAATTGGTCTTGAGAAGATACACCAAGGAACCAAACTCATTTCCTTAAAAACTAGCAAATAAAGAATAAGAATTAGGGACTTCCCGGTGGTCCAGTGTTTAAGACTCCATGCTCCAAGTGCAGGGGGCACTGGTTTGATACCTGATGGGGGAACTAAGATCCTGCATGTCACACAGTGTGGCCAAAACGATAAAAATAAAAAATAAGATGCTAAGAACGTACATTAAACAATCTGTTTTGGAAAAAAAAGAATAAGAATCAAGTATTTTACCATGCCTTTTTCCTATGTGAACCGTAACCCTGGAAAACCAAATAAAAGATACAAGAAGGTATCTTGTTATAAAATTTTTCCAATTAATAAACAGAAATCTGAATTGGAATACAAAAATTTTGTAAGATCCAAAAAATTGATGAATCCAGGCACTGAAGACCAATGGTTGCTAAAATTAGGAAAAGAAAACAACACATAATGATGGCCTTGCCAAATCAGATTTCTACAGATCTTGAGCCTTTGGATTCAGCTGCCAATTTGCACAAAGTACAGAATCAGAAGAATATGTTGGGGCTTTCGAGGAGCTCAGCACTAAAGAATCTGCCTGCCGATGCTGAAGACACAGATTCTATTCCTGACCCAGGAAGATCCCACATGCCGTGGAGCAACTCAGCCTGTGCACCACAACTATTGAGCCCTCGCATAGAGCCTGTGCTCTGCAACGAGAAGCCAGCACAGTGAGCAGCCCGTGCATTGCAATGAGAGAAAAGCCTGAGCATCAGCGAAGACCCAGCACAGCCAAAAATAAATAAATAAAATGATAAACCACAGTACCATAAAAAAAAAGAATATACTGAATAATCAGCAGTTTGACTGAAAAAATTTTGCAATCATCAAAATTCAGATTAGGAACTTTACAGGCTAAATGACTCAAACTCTTCAAAAAATAAAATGTATGGTAAAGAATGTTTTTGGCATGCCACACCATTTGCAGGTTCTTGGTTACCTGACCAGGGACTGAACCCGGGCCACTGCAGTGAAAGCACAGAGTCCTAACCACTGAACAACCAGAGAACTCCCTGGAAACCTTTAGATTAAAAGAAACTTAAAAGATACGTTAAATTATTTTTAATGAGTGAGGCTATAATATATAGCGATGCATATTTGGGTGATAAAACTATAAAGGAACAAAAGAAGGTGATTTCTATAGAAGTGCCAGAGTAGTGGATAGTCTGGTGGGGAAAGAGAAGATTTGAGTTAGGGTACATGGAAAGGCTTCTGGACTGACTAACATAGTCCAATTTCATGATATTGGTGATAGTTATAAGGGTGTCTGCCTTATTAAAATTATTAAACTAACTTTAAAGCATATTTATCATTTATTTGGCTGCATGAGGTCTTAGTTGTGGCATGTGGGAACTAGTTTCCTGACCAGTGATATAATCCCAGCTCCCTGCATTGGGAGCATGGAGTCCTAGCTACAGAACCACCAGGAAAGTCTCCCTTAAACTAACTTTTAAATAGTTCTTATGATGGTCTGCAAGGCCCTACATAAAATAGGGTAGCTGACTTTTACTCCCGTGTCTATCCTGTTTCAGCCCCACTGACCTTTTTGCGATTGCTTGCCTAGGCCAGACATCTCCTCACTGGCATCTTTACAGAGGCCGTTTCCTCTGCCTGGAACACTCCCCAGATATCCACTTAGCTAAGTCCCTCACCTTCTTCAAGACTTTCCTCAGATCTCACCTTCTCAATGAGGCATACCTATTTAACTCTATTTAACTATTTAACTACTAATACAACCTGCCCCTCAAAATCTCCTAGGTCATGGTCCCCTTCATTCTTCTGATCTTTCTTTTTTCCATGTTTATAACCTCCTAATATACTATCTTTTTTTAAATTTAGTATAGATTTGTTGGTGCCTCCTCTCATGAAGGCAGGAATTTTTGTGTTTCATTCACTTGCTCTTGCTTTCCCACAGGGCTCTGCTCAAATTGTCACCTTACTGATGAAGACTTACTTCTGTTCCTACACCCCAGGTCTTGGCAACTACCTATTTTCTGCTTTCTCTCTTTAGCATTTATTGCACTTTGTTTAGACGCTCAGTCGTGTTCCACTCTTTGTGACTCTGTGGACTGCAGCCTGCCAGGCTCCTCTGTGCATGGGGATTCTCCAGGCAAGAATACTGGAGTGGGATGCCATGCCCTTCTCCAGGGGATCTTCCCAACTCAGGGATCAAATCCAGGTTTCCTGCATGGCAGGCAGATTCTTTCCCGTCTGAGCCACCATGGAAGCCCTTAGCACTTATTACTACCTGACAAAAGAGACATTTAACTTGTCTATTTTTTTTATGGGTAACTCCCAAATGCTAATATAAGTTCCATGAAAAAAGGGTTTGTTATTTTGTTTTGTTAACTGCTATAACCCCAGCATGTAGAACTTTGGTAGCACTAGTGGTAAAGAACCCGACTGTCAACACAGGAGACGTAAGAGATGCGGGTTTGATCCCTGGCTTGGGAAGATCCTCTGGAGAAGGGATAGCAACCCACTCCAGTATTCTTGCCTGGAGAATCCCATGGACAGAGAAGCCTGGTGGGCTTCAGTCCATAAGGTAGCACAGAGTCAGACATGACTGAAACAACTTAGCATGCAAATATAATGCCAGAATGTAAAACATTACCTGGCACACGATAGGTGAAATTCAAGTAGATTTTTCTATTCTCTAAGTTTTTTTAATGAATGACAACTGAAGTTTGCCAAGAGCTTTTTCAGCATTGAATGATGTGATCATATGGTTTTCTCTTTATTGATGTAGTGATTTAATAGATTTTCTGATAGGAACCATTCTTTCATTTTTGAAATGAAAACTATTTGATGATAATTGCTTATCAGTCTTGATACACTGCTGAATTTTGTTTACTAATATTTATGATTTTGACATCAATGTGTGTAAGAAAATTGGTGTCAGGTTTCCTTCTCTGTAACTTCTTTTGGGTTCTGTCATTAAATCAAGGTTTCATAAAATGAACTGGGGAGTTTTGCAATTTTTTCTCTATAACCTCAATTAATTTAAACAGGCTTGGGTTCATCTGTTTTCTAAAAGTTAGAAATCAGTTCTTGATCATCCACAACTTTTTTAATGGTATCTCTTAGTCACATTTTCAATCTCTTTGAAGCTAATCAACCTATTTAAGTTCTCCATCTATCCTGAAATATCAGCTATTGTCTCTAGGCTTTCAATTTATTACAAAAGTCCTTCCATTCTCAGTCCTAAGCATTCTCACACAATTCTTTATTTCTTTTATATCTGTGATTATATCTCCTTTCTCATCATTTATGTGATATATATTTGCTCTCTTAGACCTTTATCAATACTGCAAAGGGTTTACCTTTTAATCGATCATCTCAAATACTGACTTTGGTTTTTATTTATTCTTTCTACTATTTTTCTCTCTTTTTAAATTTTTTTTTATTTTATTTTTCTCTCTTTTATTAATTTCAGCTCTTAGCTACATTGACTTTAGGATCCAATACCACTATTCCTTTATGAAAGATATGCCACTGTCGTAAGTTCCCATATGATTTGGGTCTATTTCTTATTTATCATTTATCAGGACAGATCAATCTTGATTCATACACAAGAATATTTTACTATTAAAGTACTGAGGAAAGTCTCATTAGAACGGGCAATGAGGCTTTGATAGTAGCATTAAACCAGAGGTCCCATAATGTATGTTTAGTTGAGGCTAAGCAAGAAACATAGGTATCTAATGTAAGCTCACTGCAATGTGATAATGTGTGTATGCATTCCTGGGCTATCCCCTACCCAGAGCATATATGTTCCATAAGGACAGGAATTTTTGTCTCTTTTGCTGCTATACATAAACTGCCTACAATAGTCCTAGGCACATAATAAGAGGGTGATAAGTATTTATTGAATAAATCCATTTCTGATTCTTCAGATAAAAGCAGCATTTTTAGGTTTAGATTAATAGCACAAGATCAAGAAATTTTAAAAAATCTCTCCCCTCCCCTGATTACCCTTCCTCTCCACTGTTGCTGGTCATATCTCAGGGCTCATTCTTCAGTTCCTTGACACTCTGGGATGAAAGCAGCTCTGTTGTGGTTTTTGTCTCTGGTTGTTTTCTCTGTGTAGCAACATCCTGATGTTTGGCCAGACTTGCATTCTTTGAAACAAACACATTTCATTTCTTTTTTATGATCCACAAGTAGTTGTAAAAACACTGGCACTTCATTTCTTGAAAGTTCCCTCACTTGTTCATTCTGGTTTGTTCCTCCAGCATGAAATAATAGACCCAAGTTGGTTAAAGGTTGCTAATAACTGCCCTTAGTCTATTCTGGACTTCAGGAATAAAATAGTTAATTATTGCATGCATGCATGCTCAGTTGCTAAGTTGTTGATGATTCTTTATGATCCTATGGACTGTAGCCTGCCAGGCTCCTCTGTCCAAGGGATTTCCCAGGCAAGATTATTGGAGTGGGTGGCCATTTCCTTCTCCAGGAGATATTCCTGAACCAGAGATAGAACCCGTGTCTTCTGCATTGGTAGGTAGATTCTTTACCACTGAGACACTTGGGAAGCCCCTATTTAATTATTATCTAAAAGCAAATAAGGTAATCAGCAGATTCATCATTAAAATTAGGTATATGTTTTTATCTCCTAAAGGTAAATTGTTTTAACATGTTATATTTTAATTTCAGGCTTTTAGCAGTGAGAAGAAAGGAAACTGTAGTTGGAATTTTCTTACACAGTGATTGAATTGTATAGTATTATTTATCCCTATTTAAATAACACTGAAGAGCAAGAAGGATATATATATTTCTTCAAGGTCTAAGGTCTTAAATTATCTTTCACAAGTACAAGCAGAACTTCAAGAACAGTAACTTTTATAAGGTGTTTAACTTAAATTTTTATGAGTATGCCTGCGTAACCACCATCCAGAACAAGATAAAGAACACTTCCAAACTCCAAACTGGCTTCTTTGTGTTACATCACAGTAGTAGCCCTATGATAACTATTGTTTTAACTACTACATAGATTGGTTTTATCTACTTTTGAACTTCATATAAATGGAAACACATTATAAATTCATTTGTGTCTGGATTTTTATGAAAAGCACAGTATTTGTGAGATTCAACCATGTTACATCAGCAATCTGTTCTTTGCTGAATAGTATCTTATCACATGAATATACCACATTATCTATTCCCCTGCTGATGGACATTTGGATTTATTTCCAACTTCGGGCTCTTTGTATAAACAGCGCTGCTATATATATTTTGTAAAGTCTTTTGGTGTGATTTTCTTAAGTGCATAACTTCTGTTGTATATGTATCCTGGAGAAATACGATGGGTCATAAGAGAGGCATATATTTTGCTAAACAGCTGTAACAAATAGTTTTCCCAAGTGACTTTACTATTTTACATTAACAATAAGAGTTCCAGTTGCTTCACATCCTTGCCAACACTGTATTGCCTACTCATTTAATATTACTACTCTGGTGGAAATGTAGGGGTATCTCACTATGGTTTTAATTTGTAACTCCTGTTGACTAATATTAGCCCTACTAACTCATTCACTTTATTTACTCAAGTAGATTTAGAACAGATCTCACCTCATTAATCTGTTCAGAAACTATGTACTGAATGAAAGAAGGGAGCGGTGCGGCTTTATCTTTGCCGTCTTGAAGTAAGTGATCTTCTGAAGACCTTTTTCTAGGGACCAGCTTGGTCAGTACTAAGTCAACCTGGGTAGTGACTTTACCCACGTTCTTTATTACTTTCTAAATACAGATTTGACTCTAGTGTCCTTCATTTCAGCCTGAAGGACTCCCACTAGCACTTGTTGTAGACAGTTCTACAGATGACAAATTCTATCACTTTTTGTTCTGGGGATCGTCTCATTTCTCCCTCATTTTTGAAGCATAGTTTTGACAGGCATATTGGGTTGGCCCAAAAGTTCAGTCAGGTTTTTCTGTAACATCAATTTTGGGTAAACCCAATGAAAGGTTTAATTGATTTTTTCCTTTCAGCACTGTGTATATGCCGTCCCACTGCCTTTCAGGAATCCATGATCTCTAATGAAAGTGCAGCTGTTCCTCTTACTGGGGATCTTTGCGTACCATGAGCCCTTTCCTCATGCTGCTTTAAAGAGTCTCTTTGTCTTTCAAAATTTGACTTTGATGTGTGTAGGTATGAATCTCTTTGGTTTTATCCTACTTAGAGTTCACTGAATTTCTTAGATGTTTAGATACATATGTTTCATGAAAATTGGGATTTTCATTCATTATTTCTTCAAATATTCTTTCTGACAAGGATAATAAATTCTACTACAAAAAAAGAGGCAGAACGGAAGAAAAAAGAGGAAGGAAGGAAAGAAAGGGGGTAAGAAGAAAAAAGAGAAAGAGGAAGAAAGGAAGGGAGAGACAGAGGAAGACAGACTATACTTGAGCAGAAACCCAAAGACAAGGGAAAACTCTTCAAAGAAGCCAGAGGATTAATTATCCTACCTAGAGAAGAGCAAAGATGAGAATCATATGTGACCTCTTTCAGAAATCAGGCAGGTAAGTAAAGAGTGGCATAAAACATTTTAAGTGCTGAGAGAAAAAAGTCACCGGCCTATAATTGTGTATCTTGTGAAATTATCCCTCAAAAGTGAAGAGGTAAAAGACTTTCACAAACAAATACTGAGGGAATTTGTTGCCAGTAGATCTGCCCTGCAAGAAATGTCAAAAGAAGTTCTTTAGAGAGAAAGGTATTGATATGGTTAGAAACCTGATCCATATAAAGGGAAGAGCATTACAGAGGTAAGAAAAGGTAAAGAAAATTCTTTATTTTTTCTTGTTCTTAACTGATCTACCAGATAAGAATTTGCTCAAAATAATAATAGCAACTATGTATTTGATTATATATGCTTATGTATTAGTTCCTGGAGAAGGAAATGGCAACCTGCTCCAGTCTTGCCTGGAGAATCCCTGGGACAGAGGAGCCTTGTGGGCTACAGTCCATGGGATCGCAAAGAGTCAGATATGACTTTGCCACTAAACAGCATGTATAAGTGATATTAATGACAGCAATTATACAAGGAACAGAGAGAGGAATCAGGAATACTTTGCTATTATAAGGTACCTGCACTACCCATGAAGTGGCATAGTGTTATCTGAAAATGGATTTGCATTAGTTGTAAATGTATATTGCAGACTCTAGGGCAACCACTTTAAAAAAAAAAGTATAATTGATATGCTAAGAAAGGAGACAAAATCAAATTATATAAAATGGTCAATTAAAACCACAAGTGGCAAAAAAAGAGTGGAAAACAAAAATAGGAATAATAAAGAACAAAGGAAGTAAATAGAAAACAGTATCACTATAGTAGACATTAATCCAACTATGATAAAAATCACTTTGACCATCAGTTGGTCTAAACTCACCAATTAAAAGAAAGTGACTGTGAGAGTAAACCAAACAACAAGCCCCAATTGTTTGTTGTCCACAAGAAACCCAATTTAAATACAAAGACACGTATAGATTAAAAATAAACAGAGAAAGATACATCATGTTAAACAATAATCAAAAGAAAGCTAGAGTAGCCATACTCATGACAGAAGGCTCAACTCTGTGAGATATAACAGTTCTTAATGTGTCGGTGCCTACAAAAAAAACATGAGGCAAGAAAGGATAAAAATGTAAGGATGAATTCACTATTATTGTTAGAGACTTTAATACGTCTCTATCTGAAATGGACAGACCCTATAGGAAGAAAATCAGCAAGGACAGAGTAGAGCAAAACATTTCAAGTGCTGAGAGAAAAAAAATCATCAATCAACTGGATATAATTGACATTTATAAAATACTTCACTCAATAACAGAATACACACACCTTAAGCACAAATGAAACACACAAGATCACATTTGGGCTATAAAAAATAAAGAGAAGTTATACAAGGTATTCTTACAGACTACAATGAACATAAATTAGAAATCAGTAATAAAAAGACAGCTGGAAAATCTCAAAATACTTGGGAGACTAAACCATACACTTCTCAATAATACATGGATCAAAAAAGAAATCTCAGGAAAAAATTTTTAATATTTTGAACTAAAGGAAAATGAAAATACAACTTATCAAAATATGCAGAACACAGTGAAAACAGTGCTTAGAAGGAAAATTTTACATCATGGAGAATATATATGGAAGAAAAGAAGCAGGAGTCCTCACACAGCCTGGTCGAGTGGACAGCCAGGACTCTAAGATGGCATCAATCATACTGCTGAAGGAGAAGAAGCTCCTGAAAGTCAAACTAGGGGAGCTGCCAAGCTGGATACTGATGTAGAATTTCACCTACAAAGGCACTGCTGGAGTGTTTCAAAGAGGCTATGTGCTTAGTTGGTCAGTCTTATCCAACTCTTTGTGACCCCATGGACTGTAGCCCACCAGGCTCCTCTGTCCATGGGGATTCTCCAGGCAAGAATACTAGAGTGGGTTGCCAGGCCCTCCTCCAGGGGATCTTCCCAACCCAGGGATCGAACTCAGGTCTTCTGCATTGCAGGCGGATTTTTTACCATCTGAGCCACCAGGGAAACTACCGGTATTAAAACAAGTACATCAGTGTGAATAAAGGGAGAATCGCTGAGCTTTCCATGGTGCTAGCTTTTCAACTAATGCAGTTCCTACAAGGAACTCAAACACGAGCAGCTATGCAACTACCACTGAAGAGGAACACTCTGCATTCCCGACCACAACCTTAGCCCAGCACCCTTTCATATAGTAATGGAGAACTAACACCCAATAAAAGGTGACTGGTTAGGGACTTCCCTGGCGGACCAGTGGTTAAGACTTCACCCTTGCACTGCAGGGAAGGCAGGTTCCATCCCTGGTTAGGAAATGAAGAGCCTGCATCCCAAGTGGTGCAGCCAAAACAAACAAAAAAAAATTTAATTATATATATATATATATATATATATATATAAACTGGTTAAAACATACGCAGCAGAGAAAACAAGATGGTGGAGGAGTAGGTGGGCATGGAATACATCTCTCTCCACCAATACATCAGGAATACACCTTCAGACACAGAAGTGCATGCAGAACACCAGCTGAGAGCAGACAGGAGTACCTGACCAATGGAAAATAATATATAGAACCATGAAAAACTCGGTAGGACAAAGGAACTAGGGGAAAAAACAGGAATGTTAGTAGGACTGGACCTGCCCGAGGCAGGTGGGGGAACTGAAGCAGGGGTCCAATCCCCACAGAGGTGCAATTGTCTGAGTCAGAGGAGAAACACATAAGGCTGAGAGTGAAACAGCTGATCTGTGGCAGCCTAAATGGAATGAGAATCAGACAGTCCTTGCTGCAGCCATATACACCCCAGGCAGAAACACTGATCTCCTGGAAGGGGCAGCAGCTGGGAGCTGGAGGTTAGGGTTTGTGGAACAATCCCAGGGTGAGGGCTGCTGTTGACTGCAGAGAGATGGACTGAGGGGATGTGAGGGAAGAGATCGTGGTGGGAGATTCTGGTGGAGGAAAGCCAGGCAGCTGTGGAAGCAAGGCAATACCGCTGAGTTGCAAAGGGGGTGGAGCCATCACCACAGCCTCTCTCCCCACACGCCAGCATCGGTAGCTGAACAATAGAGAGGCTGGCCCATCAAATGTCTGACACACTGAACTACAGAGTAGGACCCCAGTTGGAGGGGTCCCTCTACGTCCCTGATGCCCCGAACAACAAAGAAAGACCCCAGGCAAGGGAGCCCTCTAAGTGCCTGAACGCGCGGAACTACGGAGAAAGACTGGCCAAACAGGCCTTCTGATCGTCAGCTACATAGTGGCTCAAAACAAGACCCTGATACAGCCATAACTCCTGCAGCGGAGACAGTCCATGTCCCTGCACACTTGGCGCCACCAGGGTCCCCGCAAGCCAAACAGCTGCACCACCTTCACACTCAACTCTCACTGGGGCAGAGCTGCCACAGGCAAAAAAGTCTTGCATTTATGCGCGCAGGGTAGCTTCGGTCCTGTCCGACTCTTTGCGACCCTGTAGACTATGGCCTGCCAATTCTCTGTCAGAGAGGGGGTTCTCCAGGCAAGAATACTGGAGCGTATTGGCCAAGACTGGTTGCCATACCCTTCTAGAGCACTGTATTTCCTACCACCCTAGCTGCCAAACCTCGCTGAGTACCTGGTGTTGCCAGAAACCCTGTGACCCAAGCAACTGCACCACCTCCACACCCGGCCCCCAAAGGGGCAAACCCAAGCCCTCCAGGGCAGCCTCAGGAGCTAAACCCCAGTGGATGACCCAAATGAAGAAGTAGAAATAAAACCACAACTGAAACCCAGGGGCAGTGTGGCTAAGGAAGAAGACCTAAAATCTTCCCACCAGCTGTACAAGCTGCAGATTAAATCCACACCATCAACTAAGCAGACTCTGTGTCTATGGAATATATAAAAGGCCATTGAGAGTGCCCACGAAAGAAAACACACTAGCTCTGAGAGCTGTGGACACTGGAGACAAGAACACACAGGAGCAGGACCAGGTTAGAATCTAAGCTGCCCCCACAGCAGGTCCAGAGACCAACAGTATAGGAGGGCATCTTAGGGAGGTACGGTGGACGGTGATTCCCAGCTCGGGAAAGGACTCTAACAGCAGTGACTCAAGAAAAACATTTATTATTCTTATTTTTTGACTTGTTCTGTATATTCTTTTGGATTTTCCCCCCCCTCTGTTGTAGTTGTCGATTTTATTGGCACTAAGAAACCCTATTAAGCTTTTGAGCTTTTTTCCCCCCTCAGTCACATTTTTAATTGATGTCATAAACCTCTGCCTCTATGTTGGGCTTCTGCAGTTCTGTGGAGTTTTCCTTTTCTCAAGTTTTAATTTTTTTAATCTATTGTTATTTTTTTCTACATTTATTCCTTTGTTTGCTTTTCCTACTGTTCTTTTCCCCTTGCAGTTAATCTTTAATGTATATAAATCTTCTTTATCTACCTCTATTTAACTCTGCATATCTATTTTCTTTCTCTCCTTTCCTCTCAACATATTTGTTAGTTTTATTTTCATTGCTTTATTCCCCAACTGCCACCTTGCTTTAGTTTTGTTTTCCAGTTTGTGCTTTAATTAGTTTTGTTCTGGTATATATAATTTTTGGTTTCCTTTGTTCACTGGGTCACTCTATTGTACTTTATTTTTTGTTGGACTATTTTGATTGTGCCTATGGGTGTGTATGTATATGTGTACATTCACACACATTTTCTATTGTTGTTATAAACCTCTGCCTCTACATTGGGCTTTTGCAGTTCTGTGGAGTCTTCCCTTTTTTCCCCCCTTTTTGCTTTCTTCTTTCATTTTTTTCTTTTTTATAACTTTAATTTTTTTAAACCTATTATATTTTTTCAACATTTATTCCTTTCTTTGGCTTTCTTCTTTTTTTTCCTTCTGTTCTTTCCCCCTTGCAGTTAATCTTTAATGTATACAAATCTTCTTTATCTACATCTATGTAACTTTGTATATCTTTCTTTCCTTTCCTCTCAACATACTTGTTAGTTTTGTTTCCATTGCTTTATTCCCCACTTGGTACCTTGCTTTAGTTTTGTCTTCCAGTTTATGCCTAAGTCAGTTCTGTTCTTAACTGGTAAATATAAGTTTTTATTTCCTTTGTTCGCCAGATCAATCTACTGTATTTTTGTTGGACTGTTTTCATTTTGCTCATGGGTATATATGTATATGTGTATACACCATTACTTTAATTATTATTTGCCTGATTTTGTAACTGCCATTAGTTTGGGGTTCATCTTTGATTTCTCGTTTTTGGATATTTGTTTTAATCTCACTTAATGCCATAACAAACCACTTGTGGAGTCTTCATTCCTGACCAGAGATCAAGCCCTGAGCCTTTGGAGTGGGAGCACTGACTCCAAGACCCTAGACTACCAGAGAACTAACCCTAGGGAGGATCAACTAGTGAGAACACACACAAAGGAAACCACTTGAATGCAAGACCTGGTATCACCCAACCACCAGTAGTACCCTGTGCTGGATGCCTCATCTAAACAACAAACAAAACAAAAATACAAACCCAATCATCAGCATTCAGGATTACCACCTCACTCAGCCTTGCCCATCAGAGGAAAAACAAACAAACAAATAAAAACTCAGCACAAATCTCACCTATAGGAAGCTCACACAAACCACTGGACCAATCCTAGGAGGGCAGAAACTACAAGAAAGAATTCAAGGAAAGAATTCAACTTTCCATGAAGCCTGAGAAAAGGAGACCTCAAACACAATAACTTTAAAAAAAAATGAAAAGGCAGAGAAATACTGCACAAATGAAGGAACAAACTAGAAACACAGAAGTTCAAATAAATGAAGAGCAAACAGGAAAATTACCTGAAAAAGAATTCAGGATAGTAAAGATGATTAAAAACCTTGAAAACAAAATGGAGAAAATATAAGAATCAATTAACAAACACCTAGAAGAATTAAAGAATAAACACACAGAGACAAACAACACGATTACTGAAATTAAAAATACTCTATAAGGAATCAATAGCAGAATATGCAGAAGAACGAATCAGTGAGTTGGAAGATAAAACGGTGGAAATAACTTCTGAAGAGCAGAATAAAGTAAAAAGAATGAGAAGAGCTGAGGACAGTCTCAGAGACTTCGGGGACCAAATCAAACACACCAACATTTGAATTATAGGGGTCCCAAAAGAAGAAGAGAAAAAGAAAGGGTATTAGAAATTTTTTGAAGAGATTATAGTTGAAAATTTCCCCAACATGGAAAAGGAAATAGTCAATCAAGTCCAAGAGGCACAAAGAGTCCCATACAGGATAAACCCAAGGAGAGACACACCAAGACACATACTAACCAAACTAACAAAGACTAAACAAAAGAAAGAATATTAAAAGCAGCAAGGGAGAAGCAACAAGTAACATCCAAGGAAAACCCCATATGCTTAACAGTTGATCTTTTAGCAGAAACTCTGCAGGCCAGAAGGGAATGGCAGGATATATTTAAAGTACTAAAAGGGAAAAATCTACAATCAAGATTACTGTACCCAGCAAGGATCTCATTCAAAATAAAAATGGAGAAATAAAAAGTTTTTCAGACAAGCAAAAGTTAAGAGAATTCAGTACCATCAAACCAGTATACAAATGTTAAACAGACTTATATAGTCAAGAAATACAACAGAAGAAAAAAGATCTACAAAATCAACCCCAAACAATTAGAAAATGGAAACAGGAACATATATATCAATAATTACTTTAAATGTAAATAGATTAAATGCTCCAACAAAAAGACACAGACTGGCTGAATGGATACAAAAACAAGACCCATATATGCTGTTTACAAGAAACCCATTTCAGACCTCAAGACAAATATAGACTGAAGTGAGAGGATGGAAAAATATATTCCATGCAAATGGGAAGCAAAAGAAAGCTGGAGTAGCAATCCTCGTATCAGACAAAATAGACCTTAAAATAAAGAAGATTATAAGAGATAAGGAAGGACACTACATAATGATCAAGGGATCAATCCAATCCAAAAGGAAGACATAACAATTGTAAATATCTATGCACCCAACATAGGAGCACCTCAATACATAAGACAAAGACTAACAGACATAAAAGGAGAAACTGATAATAACACAAAAATAGTAGGAGGCTTTAACACCCCACTCATACCAATGGACAGATCATCAAAACAGAAAATTAATAAGGAAACACAAGTCTTAAATGATACATTAGATGAGATGGATCTCATTAATATCTTCAGGACATTCCATCCAAATGCAGAAGAATACACCTTCTCAAGTGCACATGGAACATTCTCCAGGATAGACCACACCATAGGTCACAAATCAAACCTCAGTAAATTTAAGAAAACTGAAATCATATCAAGCATCTTCTCTGACCACAATGCTATGAGACTAGATATCAATGACAAGGAAAAAACTGTATGAAACACAAACACATGGAGATTAAACAACACGTTTCTAAAACCAACAGGTTACTGAAGAAATAAAAAAATTTCTAGAAACAAATGACAATGAAAACATGACAATTCAAAACCTATGGGATGCAACAAAAGCCATCCTAAGAAGGAAGTTTATAGCAATGCAATCTTACCTCAAGAAACAAGAAAAACATAGACTAGACAGCTTAACATTACACCTAAAACAACTGGAAAAAGAAGAACAACAACAAAAAAATTGGTAGAAGGAAAGAAATCATAAAGATCCAAGCAGAAATAAGTGAAAAAGAAATGAAAGGAACAATGGTAAAGATTAATAAAACTAAAAGCTGGTTCTTTGAGAAGATAAACAAAATTGACAAACTCTTAGCCAGACTCATCAAGAAAAAAGAGAGAAGAATCAAATCAACAAAATTAGAAATGAAAAAGGAGAGGTTAAACAGACAATGAAGAAACACAAAGGATTATAAGAGACTATTATGAACAACCAGGAGACAGGAATCAAGACCATTTTCCCAAGAAAAGAAATGCAAAAAAGCAAAATGGCTGTCTGAGGAGGCCATACAAATAGCTGTGAAAAGAAGGGAAGCAAAAAGCAAAGGAGAAAAGGAAAGATATACCCATTTGAATGCAGAGTTCCAAAGAATAGCAAGGAGAGATAAGGAAGCCTTCCTCAGCGATCAATGCCAAGAAATAGAGGAAAACAATAGAATGGGAAAGACTAGAGATCTCTTCAAGAAAATTAGAGATACCAAGGGAACATTTCATGCAAAGATGGGCACAATAAAGGACAGAAATGGTATGGACCTAATAGAAGCAAAAGATATTAAGAAGAGGTGACAAGAATGCACAGTAGAACTGTACAAAAAAGATCTTCACAACCCAGATAATCACAATGGTGTGATCACTCACATTCACCTAGAGCCAGACATCCTGGAATGTGAAGTCAAGTGGGCCTTAGGGAAGCATCACTACCAATAAAGCTAATGGAGGTCATGGAATTCCAGTTGAGCTATTTCAAATCCTGAAAGATGATGCTGTGAAAGTGCTGCACTCAATATGTCAGCAAATTTGGAAAACTCAGCAGTGGCCATGGGACTGGAAAAGGTCAGTTTTCATTCCAATCCCAAAAAAAGGCAATGCCAAAGAATGCTCAAATTACTACAGAACTGCACTCATCTCACATGCTAGTAAAGTAATGCTCAAAATTCTCCAAGCCAGGCTTCAGCAATACATGAACTGTGAACTTCCAGATGTTCAAGCTGGATTTAGAAAAGGCAGAGGAACCAGAGATCAAATTGCCAACATCCTCTGGATCATCGAAAAAGCAAGAGAGTTCCAGAAAAACATCTACTTCTGCTTTATTGACTATGCCAAAGCCTTTGACTGTGTGGATCACAATAAACTGTGGAAAATTCTGAAAGAGATGGGAATACCAGACCACCTGACTTGCCTCTTGAGAAACCTGCATGCAGGTCAGGAAGCAACAGTTAGAAATGGACATGGAACAACAGACTGGTTCCAAACAGGAAAAGGAGTACGTCAAGGATGTATATTATCACCCTGCTTATTTAACTTATATGCAGAGAACATAATGAGAAACGCTGGGTTGGAGGAAGCAGAAGCTGGAATCAAGATTGCTGGGAGAAATATCAATAACCTCAGATATGTAGATGACGTCACCCTTATGGCAGAAAGTGAAGAAGAACTAAAGAGCCTGTTGATGAAAGTGAAAGAGGAGAGTGAAAAAGTTGGCTTAAAGCTTAACATTCAGAAAACTAAGATCATGGCATCCAGTCCCATCACTTCATGGGAAATAGATGGGGAAACAGTGGAAATGTGGCTCGCTTTATTTTTCTGGGCTCCAAAATCACTGCAGATGGTGATTTCAGCTATGAAATTTAAAAACACATGCTCCTTGGAAGGACTGTTATGACCAACCTAGACAGCCTATTAAAAAGCAGAGACATTACTTTGTCAACAAAGGTCCGTCTAGTCAAGGCTACGGTATGGCAGTGGTCATGTATGGATGTGAGAGTTGGACTATAAGGAAAGCTGAGTGACGAAAAATTGATGCTTTTGAACTGTGGTGTTGGAGAAGACTCTTGAGAGTCCCTTGGACTGCAAGTAGATCCAACCAGTCCATCCTAAAGGAGATCAGTCCTGGGTGTTCATTGGAAGGACTGATGTTGAAGCTGAAACTTCAATACTTTGGCCACCTGATGCGAAGAGCTGACTCGTTTGAAAAGACCCTGATGCTGGGAAAGATTGAAGGCAGGAGGGGAAGGGGATGACAGAGGATGAGATGGTTGGATGGCATCACCGACTCGATGGACATGGGTTTGGGTGGACTCCGGGAGTTGGTGATGGACAGGGACGCCTGGAGTGCTGCAGTTCATGGGATCACAAAGAGTTGGACATAACTGAGCAACTGAACTGAAGTGATATGTCAATAAAATGGATAACCTGGGAGAAATGGACAGATTCTTACAAAAGTTCAATTTTTCAAGACTGAACCAGGAAGAAATAGAAATTATGAACAACCCAATTAGAAGCACTGTAATTGAAGCTGTGATAAAAAAAAAAATCTCCCAAATAACAAAAGCCCAGGACCAGATGGCTTCACAGGAGAATTCTATCAAACATTTAGAGAAAAGCTAATGCCTAAGCTTCTAAAACTCTTTCAAAAATTGCAGAGGAAGGAACACTTCCAAACTCATTCTATGAGGCAACCATCACCCTGATATCAAAACCAGACAAAGACAACATAAAAAGAGAAAACTACAGGCCAATATCACTGATGAACATAGATGCAAATTTCCTCAAGAAAATTTTAGCAAACATAATTCAGCAACACATCAAAAAGCTCATACACCATGATCAAGTTGGGTTTATTCCAGGGATGCAAGGATTCTTCAATATACGGAAATCAGTCAATGTGATACACCACATTAACAAATTGAAAGATAAAATCATATAATCATCTCAATAGATGCAGAAAAAGCCTTTGACAAAATTCAGCACCCATTTATGATTAAAACTCTTCATAAAATGGGCACAGAAGGAACCTACCTCAACACAGTAAAGGCCATATATGATAACCCTACAACAAACACTATTCTCAACGGAAAAACTGAAAGCATTCCCCCTAAGATCAGAAAAAGAAATTAAGGAATCAATCCCATTCACCACTGCAAGAAAAAGAATTAAATATCTAAGAATAAACTTACCTAAGGAGACAAAAGAACTGTACACAGAAAATTATAAGACACTAATGAAAGAAATCAAAGACGACATAAATAGATAGAGAGATATTTCATATTCCTGGGTAAGAAGAATCAATATTGTGAAAATGACTATACTACCAAATGCAATCTACAGATTCAATTCGATCCCTATCAAATTACCAATGGCATTTTTCACAGAACAAAAAATTTCACAATTCATAAGGAAACACAAAAGACCCCAAATAGCCAAAGCAGTCTTGAGAAAGAAGAATGGAGCTGAAGGAATCAACCTTCCTGACTTCAGATTATACTACAAAGCTACAGTCATCAAGACAGTATGGCACTGACACAAAAACAGAAATACAGACCAATGGAACAAGATAGAAAGCCCGGAAATAAACCCATGCACCTATGGGTACCTTATTTTTGACAAAGGAGGCAAGAATATACAATGGGGCAAAGACATCCTCTTCCATAAATGGTGCTGGGAAAACTGGACATGTAAAAGAATGAAATTAGAACACTTCTTAACACCACATACAAAGATAAACTCAAAATGGATTAAAGACCTAAATGTAAGACCAGAAACTATAAAACTCTTAGAGGAAAACATAGGAAGAACACTTGATGACATAAGTCAAAGCAAGATCCTCTGCGAACCACCTACTAGAGGAACGGACATAAAAACAAAAGTAAACAAGTGGGACCTGATTAAACCTAAAAGCTTTTGCACATCAAAGGAAACTATAAGCAAGGTGAAAAGACAACCCTTAGAATGGGAGAAAATAATAGAAAATGAAACAACTGACAAAGGCTTAATTTCCAAAATACACAAGCAGCTCATACAACTCAGTATCAGAAAAACAAACAACCCAGTCAAAAAGTGGGAAAAAGACCTAAAGAGACATTTCTTCAAAGAAGACATACAGATGGATAACAAACACATGAAAAGATGCTCAACATCGCTCATTATTAGAGAAATGCAAATCAAAACTACAATGAGATATCACCTCATGCTGGTCAGGATAGCCATCATCAAAAAGTCTACAAACAATAAATGCTGGAGAGGGTGTGGAGAAAAGGGAACACTCTTGCACTATTTCTGGAAATGTAATTTCAGCCACTATGGAAGACGGTATGGAGATTCCTTACAAACAAGGAATAAAACCATCATATGACCCAGCAATCCCACTTCTAGGCATATACCCTGAGTAAACCAAAACTGAAAGAGACACATGTATGCCTCTGTTCATTGCAGCACTATTTACAATAGCTACAATATGGAAGCAACCTAGATGTCCATCGACAGATGAATGGATAAAGAAGTTGTACATATACACAATGGAATATTACTCAGCCATAAAAATGAATACATTTGAGTCAGTTCTAATGAGGTGGATGAACCTAGAACAGAGTGAAGTGACTAAAGAGAAAGATAAATACCATATTCTAATGCATATATACAGAATCTAGGAAAATGGTACTGAAGAATTCATTTACATGGCAACACTGGAGAAACAGACATAGAGAATAGATTTATGGACATGGGGAGAAGGTAGGAGAGGGTGAGACGTATGGAAAGAGTAACAAGGAAACTTACACTATGGTATGTAAAATAGATAGCCAATAGGAATTTGCTGTATGGTTCAGGAAACTGAAAACAGGGGCTCTGTGTCACCCTGGAGGGGTGGGATGGGGAGGGAGAAGGGAAGAAGGTTCAAAAGGGAGGGGATATATGTATACCTATGGTTGATTCATGTTGAGGTTTGACAGAAAACAGCAAAATTCTGTAAAGCAATTATCCTTCAATAAAAAATAAATAACTTTTTTTAAAAAAAATAGGCAGCAGAAGAAAATTAAAAAAAATAATAATTACAGCAGAATTCAACAAAGTTGAAAACAGAAAATCAGCAGGAAACAATCATCAAAATCAGAGGCTAGTTATCTGGAAAGAGCAATAAAATGTTCCACTCAGTACTAAAAAGAAATGAGCTATCAAACCATGAAAAGCACAGGGAATTTTTACGACAGTGAAACTACTCTGTATGATTCTGTAACAGTGGGTATGTGACAGTACACATTTGTCAAAACTTGTAAAATGAACAACATGTAAAATATGGACTCTGTATGATAATGTTGTATCAATGTTGGTTCATCAACTCTAACAAATGGATCAGTCTGGTTTGGGATTTGGATCCCAAAAGGCTGTGCCTGTGTTGGGGCTGAGAATACATAGGAAATCCTTGTATTTTGTGCTCAATTTTACTATGAACCTGAAATTGCTCTTTAAAAGAGTCTATTTTTTTAAAATTTTTAAAAAATCATCTTGAATTGGAAGAATTAATATTGTTAAAACGGCTATACTACCCAAAGCAATCTACAGGGTTAATGCAATCCCTATCAAATTACCGGTGACATTCTTCACAGAACTAGGACAAACAATCCTAAAATTTAAATGGAACCATAAAAGACCCATAAATGCCAAAGCAATCTGAGGAAAAAGGACAAAGCAGAAGACATAACCGTCCCAGACTTCAGACAATACTACAAAACTACAGTAATCAAAACAGCATGGTATTAACACAAAAACAGACATATGGATCAATGGAACAGACTAGATAGCCCAGAAATAAACCACACACCTATGGATAATTAATCTCTGACAAAGGAGGTAAGAATACACAATGGGAAAAAGTCTCTTCAGCAAGTAGTGTTAGGAAAGTTGGACAGCTGCATATAAACTGATGAAGTTGGAAAACACAAAACAAATTCAAAATGGCTTAAAGACTTAAATGTAAGGCAGGTCATCATAAAACTCCTAGAAGAGAACATAGGTAAAACAATCTCAGACATAAACATATCCATGTTTTTTTAAGTGAGTCTCCCAAGGTAACAGAAATAAAAAGAAAAATAAATGGGACCTAATCAAACTTACAAGCTTTTGCACAGCAAAGGAAGCCATAAACAAAATGAAAATACAACTTACAGAATGGAAGAAAATAATTGCAAATGATGCAACCAACAAGGGTTTACGTTTCCAAAATATACAAACAGCTCATACAACTCAACAACAACAACAACAAAAGAACAAATAACCCAATTGAAAAATAGAAGACCTAAATAGACAAGAAGACATACAGATGGCCAACAGGCACAGGAAAAGATGCTCAATATCACTAATTATTAGAGAAACGCAAATCAAAACTACAATGAGATAACACTTCATACTGGTCAGAATGGCCATCAATAAAGTTTACAAATAACAAATGCTAGACCACTGAAATGTTGTGAAGTAATTAGCCTTCAACTAAAAAAAAAAAAAAAAAAAATGCTAGAGAGGGTGTGCAGAAAAGGGAAACCTCCTACACTACTGGTGGGAATGTAAGCTGGTGCAGTCAGTATGGGAAACAGTTATAAAGGTTCCTCAACTAAAACCAGTTGCCCCATGATCCAGCAGTTCTACTCCTGGGGGGCTTCCCTGGTGGCTCAGCGGTAAAGAATCCACCTGCAAATATGTAAACACAAGTTCAATCCAGGAAGATCCCACATGCCATGGAGCACAACTATTGAGCCTGTGTTCTAGTGCCCAGGAGGTGCAATTGCTGAGCCCACATACCACAACTACTGAAGCCCACACACCCTAGAGCCTGTGGAATCTAAAATATGACACAAATGAACCTATATATGAAGAAGAAAGACAGAGAACAGACTTGCAGTTGCCAAGGGGGAGAGGAAGTGGGGGAAGGATGGAGTGGGAGTCTGAGGTTAGCAGATGCAAATTGCTGACTGGATAAATAACAAGGTCCTACTGATCCACTGATAAAAAATCCATCCACTAATGCAGAAGACACAGGTTTGATCCCTGGGTTGGGAAGATCCCCTGGAGGAGGAAATGGGAACCTATTCCAGTATTCTTGCCTGGGAAATCCCATGGACAGAGGACCCTGACAGTCCATGGGGTCAAGAAGAGTCAGATACAACTTAGCAACTGAGCACACATGCACACACTGGATAGCACCGGAAACTTTATTCAATACCTTCTGATAAACCATAACAGAAAAGAATATAAAAAAGGAAGTATATATGCATAATTGAATCACTTTGCTATACAGTAGAAATTAATACAACATTGTAAATCAACTATACTTCAATTAAAAATTTTTTTAATTTTTAAAAGGCATCAGTGAGCTCTGGCAGAGAAGGCAATGGCACCCCACTCCAGTACTCTTTTGCCGGGGAAATCGCATGGATGGAGGAGACTGGTAGGCTTCAGTCCACGGGGTTGCTAAGAGTCGGACACGACTGAGAGACTTCACTTTTACTTTTCACTTTCATGCACTGGAGAAGGCAATGGCAACCCACTCCAACGTTCTTGCCTGAAGAATCCCAGGGATGGGGGAGCCTGGTGGGCTACCGTCTATGGGGTCGCACAGAGTCGGACACAACTGAAGCGATTTAGCAGCAGCAGCAGCAGTGAGCTCTGGAACAATTTCAAACAATCTCACATATTTATAGTCGGGGCCGTCAAAAGAGAAGAGAAAAAATATATATCTGAAGAAATAATGTACAAGTTTTCCCACACTGTATAGAAACTAGAAAATCCAGATTCAAAAAGTTCAACAGACTCCAAGTAGAAATTACCAATTTCAGGAATAACAGTTTTCACAGATCATAACAGATTCAACAGATATAAAAAATGACAATTTAAAAAAAAATGACAATAAAGGAATGCTATAAAAAATTTATGCCTATAGATTCAAGAATTGATAAAAAATGGACAAACTCCTGAAAGACACAAAACATATTCAAGAAAAAATTATTTAAATAACATTTATCTTTTAAGGGCTTCCCTCATAGCTCAGTTGGTAAAGAATTCACCTGCAATGTGGGAGACTTGGGTTCGATCCCTGGGTTGGGAAGATCCCCTGGAGAAGAGAAAGGCTACCCACTCCAGTATTCTGGCCTAGAGAATTCCATGGTCGCACAGAGTCAGACATGACTGAGCAACTTTCACTTTCTATCTTTTAAAGAAATTGATGCCTACTCACAAAATATATTAGTAAAACCACAGAACACAAAGGAAGATGAGATCTTAAAATGGTCATGGAAATGTCATATAAAAAAAGAACTGGAAAAAAAAAACTGACCATTAGACTGACAGCAGATTTCTCAAGAGCAACAACTGCAACTAGTGGACAGTGGAATAATACCTTCAAAGTACTAAGAGAAAATTACTGCCAACCCAGACTGAATCGAACAAAAATAATCTTCCGAAAATTAAAGACTTTTTCAAATAAAACTTAGAAACATTAAAATCCTTAGAATAAGAGAAAAATCATTGGAACACCTGATGCACAAATATAAGCAGCAAAAACTGAACAAAACCCCATCTTTTAGGCAAAAAATAATGGGAAAAGGGAGCACTGGGGTCTGAAGAATACAGGAAACATCTGTATTATTCTTAAGTTTTCTCTCATCTCTTTCCCCTCATGGTGACACCCAACATGCAGAAACGCACAGCGATGGTGCAAGCAGCTAAAACTGAGAGAAAGTCATACTTCAGGCCAGAATAACAAGAAATGCAGCCCCTGGGAACCAGCTAGTATGTGTGTGGGGGTGGGGGTGGTAGGAAATCAAAGGAAAGAGAGAGCCAGGGAACGTGTCCCATAATTTTGCACATGAATTAGCACAACTTCCAACTCACACCTGGGAGAGACTGAAGGAAGCACAGCAAAGGCTTTGAGAATTAAACTATGAAATAAACTGCCACCGATGCTCCAAACTCACAAATGATTGATGCTAAGTCACTTTAGTCGTGTCCAACTCTGTGCAACCCCATAGACGACAGCCCACCAGGCTCCCCCGTCCCTAGGATTCTCCAGGCCAGAACACTGGAGTGGGTTGCCATTTCCTTCTCCAATGTATGAACGTGAAAAGTGAAAGTGAAGTTGCTCATTCGTGTCCAACTCTTAGCGACCGCATGGACTGCAGCCTACCAGGCTCCCCTGTCCACAGGATTTTCCAGGCAAGAGTACCGAAGTGGGTTGCCATTGCCTTCTCCTCAGAAATGATTGGTCAGTGACAAAACCCAAAGCAGTATAGCAAAGTCTGAAAAGTAATATGATACTGGAAACACTATTCATAGAAGGAGACACAAACTTGTGGTTTAGAAACTAACCAGATTGATTACTCAACAAAACAAAACAAATCTTCATTCACCAGAGGATTTTAGCAGGACTCAGAGGCTCAAAACCCAACTCCAAAAATTACTCAGATACACAGAACCAAGAAAATGTGATCCAATAATAACAGAAAAGACAATCAAAAGATGCAGAGAACAGGAGGGAACACTCTCTAAGTAATTTTTAAGGCTAGCAGTATGATATAAGGAAACTGAAACCTCAACCTCAGATTGAAACTTGAACCCACAGGCTGAGACTTGAACCCAGCCAAACCCCAGATTAGGGTTTTTTAACTAGACTCACTCACCTGGTGTCAGGCCTTACTGAGGTTCAAGTTCTATATGTCTCAGTGCAAAAGAAATTCAGTGAGAGGCAAAGTGATAGAGAAGGAGTAGATTTATTAATTAAGGATGCTTGTGAGGGATACAAGTGGGTAGACAAGGGGGCTCTGGCCTGAGAAATTAAGTGAGTTATATGTTCACAGTCAAAGAAAGTGGGGATGGGGAGAGGACTACCTTCTTCCTCATTCTATGAGTAGACATTAGGCTTATATCACTAGCTCCTCCTTCACATCAGGCAGGAGACTGACCCTATAAGGTCAAACCAGGACTGCCGTGGTGCTTATTCAAATCACCAGAAGGGTGGTAACATATACTAAAATACGTTAAATCATCTCAGGTTTCATTATAATGAGGGTCTTCTACTTTGGAATGTCATCTTTCCCTTATATTCCTGTCCTTGGTTCTAAGGATCATTATCTTGCTAGACTTGACTAGCAGGATGCAGGCCTCATTTTTTTAACTTAATGGTCTGAGGCATATCTCATGCTTTCATTGATAAAAGCTTTATAGTTAAACTGTTAGCTGCTCAGTCATGTCTGACTCTTTGCAACCCCATGGACTATAGCCCATCAGGCTCCTCTATCCATGGGATTCTCCAGGCAAGAATACTGGAGTGGGTAGCCATTCCCTTCTCCAGGGAATCTTCCCAACCCAGGGATCGAACCCTGGTCTCCTGCATTGCAGGCAGATTCTTTACTGTTGGAGCTACAGGAAAATCCCTTATTTTGGACAGGGATATCCCAAATTTCCCTAAAGTTCCCTCTCTATCTATAATCCCCTAGTGGGATTTCTAAAACTACCTGTGTACCTACTCTATCCCTATCAAAACCAGACAAAGAGCGTAAGAATAATAAAAACTATAGGTCAGTATCACTCATGAAATAGATGTAAGAATTCTAAACTAAAATTAGCATATCAAATCCAGCACTAATTAGATAATTAGTGTTCCTCTAAGTTGAAGCTTTACCAGAAATTCAAGGTTAAATCAACATTACAAAATGTATTAATGTAACTTACATAGTAGCTTCAAGAAGGGAAAAAAATCATATAACTACTTCAATCAAATAACCTCTATGGTAGGCTACTTCTAAATGGCTCCCAATTATTCACACAGAGTCATTTAAACAAATTAAAGGTGTGCGTCACAGGTCTTCTCAATTTAACAATAAGGCCCTCTAGGAAGCTTAAGCACATCATCCCTTAGGCATCTCAGCAGGAGTCCAAAGCAAAGAAGAATTTATCTCAGAGATTTGTGGGGAAAACTATTATCCAATGGAATGAACCCCAGTAAGATTTACAGAGGACTCACACAGTTTTTGAGAAGTTTATCAGCAGCAACATTGCCAACTTGGACTGAAAGACACAGAAGCAGTACAAAATGAAAACACACATTGGATTTCCAGAATTCTTCTGGCAGGAAGTAGTCTGATAAAACTACACAGCTACAAAATATGTGCTATCTTTCATGAAAAAGAAATGATCAGTCAAGAGCCCAAAGGGCAGAGCTGAGAGACCTGGAAAATAATTCCTAGAATTATTTATATTCGGAGACCTAATCAAAGAATGTCTAACATTTTCCCAGATGGATTTCAGAATTGATATGAACCAGTGATACCTTGGCAACCCACTCCAGTATTCTTGCCTGGAGAATCCCTGGACAGAGGAGCCTGGCAGGCCACAGTCCATGGGGTCGCAGAGTCAGACATGACTGAGCAACTAAACCACCACCAGCAGTGATACCTTACTCCAATACTTTGGCCACCTGATGCGAACAACAGACTCATCTGAAAAGACCCTGATGATGGGAAAGATTGAAGGCAGGAAGAGAAGTGGACGACAGAGGATGAGATGGCTGGATGGCATCACTGATTGAATGGACATGAGTTTGAGGAAACTCCAGGAGTTGGTGATGGACAGGGAGGCCTGGCGTACTGCAGTCCACGGGTTCACAAAGAGTCGGACACGACTGAGCGACTGAACAGTGATACCTTTTCCTCTTCCCCCATTTAGCTTCATTTTAAATAAGAAGGTCTACTATCTTATGCCTGTTCCACTATTTTATACTGGCATTGGGGGCGGGGTGGGGATATAACTTGTATCTTTAGACGTATCTTCAGATTGAAAGCTACTGTATTCAAGGATCTGTATTTAGTAAGGAACTACACCCAGAAGCCTCATCCAAAACTCGACCTGATTTAGATGGGAAGATGAAGGACTCTGAGTTTGTAACAGGATGAGAATTTTGAGACTTGGTGAGGGGGAAAGTATATTTTGCATATGAGTCATTGGCAACCAGAGGGCAAACTGGGTAACTTCTTCTAAAATGATTCCCAACTCCAGATATTCCTTTGTGTAATCCCCTCCTCTTGATTGTGGCTGGGCCTAGAGACTTGCTTCTAATGAATATGGCAAAGATGATAGGATGTTATTTGCAAGATTAGGTTAAGAAGATGTGAATTCTGTCTTGCTCACTCTCCTTGACTCTTTTCATTTGCTTGCTCTGATGAAGTCAGCTGCTGTGTTAGTAACCATAGAGAGAAAGCTTCATGGCAAGGAAGCGAGGTCCTCCATCCAACACCCATGAGGAACTGAATCCTGCCCAAAACCACATGAGCTTGGAATCCGTCCCTTACCAGTTAACCTTGACTGCAGCCTGTAAGAGATTCTGAGTATGAGACTCAGCTAAGACAAGCCCATATTATCAACCCACCAAAACTGTGACAAAATACACATTTGCTATTTTAAGCAAACACTAAAGTCGCTATATTTTTAGGAACTTCCAGGTTGGTGAATATATCCACATGCGGAGGGCAGAGTATCCTTATATCATGGGGCCAGAAGCTCCTGTTTTGGGACCCTTCCAGACCTCACCCTATGTACTTCTTCATCTGTATCCTTTCTAAGAATGGCTCTAGATTTTCCTTCTTAAAAGCAACCTTTTAAGTGGGAATAAAAGAGAACTACCAATAACCAATGAAAATATAAGGTGCTCAAATTCATTAACAGAGAATTACAAACTGAAATTTCAATGAAGTACCATTTACTTTACTCAATTAGAAAAATTAAAAAGGCAGGCTGTATTCTATAGTACATTAAATAAGAAGGTTTGATTTTTTTTTTTTTAAAGCCATGTTGATGAGGATATAGATTCCTGGGGATTTTTATATTGACAGTAGCAGTGTAAGCTACTGTGACCTCTTTGGGAAACAATTTGGCATTACCTAGTGAAGCTGAATACAAATATCCTCCATGGTCCAGCGATCCTATGCTTAGCTGTGCATTTTAGAGAAACTCTTGAAGAGGAAGAACCTTAAAAAAATGTACGTAGCTCTAAACCAAAACAACTCAAATGGTCATCAATAGTATAAATAATTGGATCTATTATTATTAATTGATTATATCAGAATAGTACTATGGCCATAAAAACAAATTAAAAATAGTTATATACCTCAGAAAGATAAATCTCAAGATAATGTTAAAAGAAAACAAAAATGGACAGAAGAAAACAGACTATGATCCCATTTATCTGAAGTTCACAAATAGGAAAACTAAACAAACAAAAGGGGAAAAACATGACAATAACAGATGATCACCATCAAGTAGTTTCAAATATTGCTACTGTAAAGCCAATCTGCCCTGTCAGTATCCCGCGAAGAGTTGTTCAATCAGGTGCCCATTTTGCTTCATTCATGAGTTAAGACTAACTCTACACTAAAAAACTTATAGAGAATGTGTGGTAACAAAAGCTTATGAAGCACTTGGTACTGGACTAGGTACCATGCTAGGTGTTTCACATGCATTTTTTTGTTTTTTTGACAGAGCATAAGCATTTAATAATAATTTTTAAATATATACTATAACATTTATGCCAGGGCCTGTACTAAAGGCTTTACAGTAATTTTAATTTAATCCTTACAACAGTTCTATGAAGTACATACTATAACCACCATCCACAATGGGTACGGTTATTATCATCTTGATTATAATAATAATAATAAAGATAACAGGTAACACTTTTTGCCACACTGTGCAGTTTGTGAGATCTTAGTGCCCTGACCAGGGATTGAACCCAAGCTCTTAGCAGTGAAAGTACAGAGTCCTAACCACTGGACCGCCAGGGAATTCCCAGTAGGTAACATTTTTGATCACCTACTAATGCCAGGCACTGGGCTAAGACTTTATAGTCACCTAATTTAGTCTTCAGGACAACCTTAATGGATATTGTTTCCATCTCCATTTCCAGGATAAGAAAACTAATGGGGAAGATGAGGTAACTAAGAATAAGCAAAATCAAGTAACTCACTCAAGGTCATACAACTAATAAAGGGTAGAGCTAGGATTTGGACCTTTGTCTGACTGTTTAGCCACTTTCACAGTCCTTATTTTATTTAATATTCATAAGCCCTGTAATGTAAATATAACACAGAGATTAAGAGCACAGTTTCTAAAGATGGAGAGACATGAATCCATATCCTCTTTCTACTATGTTTCAACTGCGGAACTAAGGACAAGCTCCTCAACCTCTCTGAGAGGAATAGGCCTTTCATCTATAAAATGGAGGTTTTTAAAGTATCCGCGGGTAATGGTAAAAGGGTAAATATGAAAACTGAGATAAAGCATATGTAAATAGTGTTGTATTTACATACTGAAATATCACATAGTAATGGAAAAAGAATGAACTATTGCTATGTAAAATAGTATAGGTGAATCCAAATATTACATGAAAAAATCCAGGAACAAGATAGTAAATAGACATGATAGCATTTATATCAAGCTCAAAAACAAGCAAGACTGTTTTTGAACTTCATATGCAACCTCATCACCTCTGGTGAAAGAGACTGAAACAGTGGTTACTTTGAGGTTGAGGAGGATATTGACTAGGAAGGAGCATACAGGAGTCTCCTAAATGCCAGTAATTTTTAAAATATCTTTATATGTATGGTGAGAACACAAGTGTATAGAGATGTAAGTATTCATCAAATTGAACACTGAATATTTGTAATTTACTATATATCTTAATTAAAAAAAAAACTCATAGTGGCAAGAATCTTGGAATAGGCATTGAAAGTTCTAGTTCAGCCATGTGTGATTCTTGACAAAGAAAAAAACTTCACAGGGTCTGCATTCCATATATTACAGCTAAATAAGGTCTCTTCCCCTTCTAAAATTCACTGACTCAAAATTCCTATGAATTTCCTTGGCCACACCATGAGGCATGCAAGATTTTAGTTCCCCAACGAGGGATCGAACTCGTGCGTCCCTATAGTAGAAAGTCAAAAGTCTTAACCACTGGACTGCCAGAGAAGTCCCTGCAAAATTATTTTCTCCTGAATTTCCACAGAAATTTAACTTCAGCCAATCTCTTTACTCCCTACTTGAAGAGATGGGGGGTGTTAAAAGGCTTATTTTATATTAATAGATGGAACAAACATCAGAATTTCTGGGCCAACATATAAGCATACAGAATAAAATGCTTACCTAGAAATACAGATGATTAGAAACAAGTTATGGTCTATTATATGGAAAGAACAATAAACTGTGATGACAGGAGCTAAAACTGTAATTTTTTTTATCAATGTTAATAACCTGGAGCCACTAGAGTGATGATACCTAATAATTTATAGTCAGTAACTGAAAGCTAGCTGCAGAAAAGTAGCTGTTCCTTTCAGATTATCCATATGAGGAAGCAATGTTTACTGTACAAGTTCTACACTTGAAAAAAATCAAGAAGACATTCCTTGAAGGGGCAAGTAGGACACAAGAGGGAAGTTCACTGCTTTTTCTTTATTTTACAGGGGATATATATTACTTTTATAAGTGGAAAGATAAAAAACAAGTGTTAAAGTCAACTTTTCTTCATGATGAGATGCTACCTGAATTTAACAGTACTTTTTATATCATTATGTCCCTATTTGATGTGTATGTCATCAAGTTAGGTTATCAGATCAAGTCAAGCCAATCTAGTCATCACTTTATGAGAAAAGAAGAAAAACGCAATGATTTTAGAAGTATTTTAATTCAAGGAACTTCTAGTATGGATTATGGATTAAACTTCTAAATTTCAGTGATTCTCTAACCTTTTGTAAAACTCAAGGGAAGATGTAGCCATCAGATGACAAAAGAAAACACTAGATGCAATAAAATGCCATGGACAAAAGTACCAGCTCATTTAGACCAAAGCACAGATTCCTATTCTGGCCCTGCCAGCTAAATTTGAGTAAATCATTTTGATCTTTCTGACTCAGACCTCTTCCCTATAAAATGAAGGGACTGAGTTAGATAATTTTAATCTTTATTTTTCCTCTCACTAAAATGCTCTATATAATTGGAATTTACTATCTATGGGCGTCTCTGGTGGCTCAGATGGTAAAGAATCTGCCTGCAATGCAGGAGACCCAGGTTCGATCCCGGGGTCAGGAAGATCCCCTGGAGAAGGAAATGGCAACGCACTCTAGTATTCTTGCCTAGAGAATTCCAGGGACAGAAGAGCCTCATGGACTACAGTCCATGGGGTCACAGAAAGTCAGACATGACTGAGCAACTAACACTTTCACTTTCAATATGGTAGATGCTTTTCTTCATATTGACCATACTCCACACAAAAGTCAACTATCCTTATTAACAAAAATATCTGAAAATTAAATATCAGAAACCATTACATTTGAATGATGGACTTGAAAGTCTGCCACACTTTTACTGCTATAAACTGGGTTTGCCTCCATTTTTGCCTCCATCAAGTACATAAAAAGGATAATTCATAAATTTAAAAATGAATTAAGTAAATGAAAATGTAATGAACCAGTTAGAGAATTTTTTAAGAACTCATTGATGAAGCTCTCTCTATTCCAGGAAAAAGGGCTATAGTTTACACACACACACCTTTATTAGCTGAATATAGGGTCAAATAAAAAACAAAAAATCTACTCACTTTGACAGAGATACTCCCCCAGCTTTTCCAATCATCTCTTCATGGTGTAATACTGAGTGGTTCCAAGGAATTTGGAGGAACTTTAAGACTGTTCTCATCCACCGTTCTGGATGTAAGACAAGTTGCTCATAGTGAACTAACATGCATTTTTTATAGCCAACCTCCATACACTGGTTATACATGGTCTCGATGGCACGATTCCACTTGGTCAAACAGTCCCTATAGCTGTTCAGGTCAAATCCAGCTATGGTCACTTTTCGAGAAATCATTGAATGCACTGATGCCCGGCCATCTCGGACCATCAAGAGAAATTTGGCATTGGGGAATAACCTAGCAAGGTAAGTTAAGGATTTCAGGGCAAAAGGATCTTTATTACATAAATAAGGGGCTGGCTCCCCATGCTTCACAATGATTTCTAGTAAGAAGGCCTGCATGGCAGAATCCAGCACTTCATCGGTGACACCAGCCTCATCCAAGCGTATTTTCTCCTTACTCGACCGTGACCATATCTGCTTCAGAGCCAGGATTCGAGGAATGACCCTGGTTTCCTCTCCACAGCGAATATCAGGGTGTGCATCTAGCATGGCCCTCATGAGCGTGGTTCCACTCCGTGGCACACCTCCAATAAATATTAAAGGCATATCTTTGTGATAGGCAAAGGTTTTATTGGCTTTGATGTCCAGGACAGTTCGCACAGTGGTCTTTATGTTCTCCAGTTTGAGGGGCTGGCTACGTTCTTCTATTCGGTGATGGCATTCCATGGCGTGTTGGCCCAAGTAAAATACAGTCACTGAACTAATCACCAGACATGCCAATAGTAAATTCTGCTTCAGTTTTCCAACCATCTTGATGTGATTATCTTGCTATTAAACAGATATTTTGCTCCAAATGATTTTCAGAAAACATTCAGGCCATGGACAGTCTACTTCAGAAAGATGACCAACATCTAATAGGAGAAGGAAAAAGTTATTTTACCATCACACTGAGATTGTTGACAAATTAATCATCAGTTATCACCATTACATTTGAGCTAGAAAGAAGCTGAAGCAGTCTTAAATACACTGATATTCTTAGAATACAAGCATATATAAATGAAAGCAAAAATAAATCAACATTTCTAATTAGAAATAGCTTTTCAAAAAAAAAAAAGAAATAGCTTTTCTTTATGTAACAATACTGAAGCTACAAACATTGCACAGAATGGAAAAATAAATAAAATTATTTCTAGTCAGTCAAGTAAATGTTCAATATTCCCAAGTATGTTTTGAGTCTAACCCAAGGTTCATCTCTGACAGTCAGAGCTGCTTCATCCCCAAGAATTCATTATCTCCACATTCTACTTTAAAGAGAAATTACAGAAGAAATATACAACTTCCAAATTTTCAACACAGATTCAGTTTATTCATTCTATAAAGTATTTATTTAGATAATAGTCCAGATACTTGGGTTTGGCTGAGGATAAACTTTGAAAAGGACAGCAGTGCAATGACCCCTGCTCTCAGGAAACATAGTCTCATGGGCAGACAGATATACAATGACAGTAAAATGTGATCAGTGCCTTAATAGAAATAAGCAAAGGAGACCATGGGAGTATAATGAAAAAGCACACAAAGCATGCCTCAGGAAGCTGCAAAAGCCTTATATAAAACAAAAGGAAACACTACACTAAGCAACAGAAATTTGTGTGCAAAAGCACAATGGCAAGACAGAACACAGCAATTAGGTGCCAAGAAGTCGTTCAGAAGAGCTAGTATAGGGTGCAAAGAAAACTGCGTGTGTCTGTGATCTAGCCTTCAGAAGAATAGATAAGATCTGGGCACAAAGAATATTCTAAACTGAAGATACACCATGACCAAAGAAACAGACACATAAAAGCAGAGACATACATGTTAGACACATAAACTATGCGCATGTAAATTTAACCTGAACTTCAGAGAGCAAGCGTGGTACTTAATTTTATCTGTCAACTTTGCTAGGCTATGGTGCCCAGTGTTTGGTCAAACACCAGTCTAATGTTTCTGTGAAGGTTTTTTTCTTTTTTTAAATTACTAATAAATCTAACAGATTGAACTGTGAGTAAAGTAGGTTATCCTACAAAACATAGGTGGGCCTCATCCAACAACTGAAGTCCTTAAGAGAAAAGACACATTTCCTGAAGAGAAGGGAGATTTTCCTCAAGACAACAACACAGAAACTCTGAGTTTCCAGCCTGCTGCCCTGAAGAATTTACACTCAAGGCTAACATCACCTCTTACCTGCCAGACTGCTGTATGGATTTTAGAAATGCCAGTGCCATAATCACATTCCTTAAAAACTCTTAGTTATACACATACACACACACACACACACACACACACACACACACCCCTAAAAGATGATGTTGTTAAGAGTGCAGCACTCAATATGCCAGCAAATTTGGAAAACTCAGCAGGGGCCACAAGACTGGAAAAGGTCAGTTTTCATTCCAATCCCAAAGAAAGGCAATGCCAAAGAAATGTTCAAATTATTGTACAACTGCACTCGTTTCACATGCTAGCAAAATTATACTCAAAATCCTTCAAGCTAGGATTCAGCAGTATGTGAATCAAGAACTTCCAGATGTACAAGCCGGATTTAGAAAAGGCAGAGGAACCAGAGATCAAATTGCCAACATCCACTGGATCATAGAAAAAGCAAGCAAATTCCAAAAATACATCTACTTCTGCTTCATTGACTACGCTAAAGCCGTTGACTGTGTGTATCACAACAAACTGTGGAAAATTCTTAAAGAGATGGGAATACCAGACCACCTTACCTGCCTCCTGAGAAACCCGTAAGCAGGACAAGAAACAACAGTTAGAACTCGACATGGAACAACGGACTGGTTTAAAATTGGGAAAGGAGTACATCAAGGCTGTGTATTGTCACCCTGCTTATTTAACTTATACGCAGAGCATATCATGAGAAACGCTGGGCTGGATGACTCACAAGCTGGAATCTGCCGAGAGAAATATCAACAGCCTCAGATATGCAGATGGTACCCCTTTACTGGCAGAAAGCGAAGAGGAATTAAAGAGCCTTTTGATGAAAGTGAAAGAGGAAAGTGAAAAAGCTAGCTTAAAACTCAACATTCAAAAACTGAAGATCATGGCACCCGGTCCTATCACTTCACAGCAAATAGATGGAGAAAAAGTGGAAACAGTGACAGATTTTATTTTCTTGGGCTCCAAAATCACTGTGGATGGTGACTACAGCCACAAAATTAAAAGACGCTTGCTCCTTGGAAGAAAAGCTATGACAAATCTAGATAGCATATTAAAAAGCAGAGACATCACTTTGCCAACAAAGATCCCTATAGTCAAAGTTATGGTTTTCCCAGTAGTCATGAACATATGTGAGAGTTGGACCATAAAGAAAGCTGAGCACCAAAGAATTGATGCCTTTGGACTGTGGTGTTGGAAAAGACTCTTGAGAGTCCCTTGGACTGCAAGGAGAGCAAACCAGTCAATCCTAAAGGAAATCAGTCCTGAATATTCACTGAAAGGACTGATGCTGAAGGTCCAACACTCCGGCCACCTGATGCAAAGAGCCGACTCATGGAAAAGACCCTGATGCTGGGAAAGATTGAGTGCAAGAGGAGAAGGGGGCGACAGAGGATGAGATAGTTGGATAGCATCACCAACTCAATGGACATGAGTTTGAGTAAACTCGGGGAGATAGAGAAGGACAGGGAAGTCTGGCTTGCTGCAGTTCAAGGGGCCGCAAAGAGTCGGACACAACTTGGCGAATGAACAACAACAACAATCCTGACTGGAGTACACCTGGGGAAATTACTAACTATACTGGAAAAAGAATACCTTCTGAGAAGCAGGACTTCTAGCTATGAACCAATGAGAAGGTAGGCCAATTCTTGCTCCTTGTTGCCCCCTCCCCCATCCCCGGGCCGCAAAAGCAAATTATAAAACAGGATGAAACTGACCAAAGAAATACAACAACCAAAGAAGCATTTATGTTTTAAAAACTGCTCAACACTGAGTAAGAACAGTGAGAACCTCTGGTACTTGTGCCCGACTACTCCCACCCCACATTCATCCACTCAGCAGGTGCAGAGGTTCGGCAGAGTAGGACAAGGCAAAACAAACTACAAGGCCGAGAGTCTTTGCTGCTGGAATCAATGGAGATCGCTCAGGCTGAATGGGAGTGTAATGCACATGCCCCACTGTGCTGCCAGTGTGACGCTTCCAGCCAGCAGGTGTGCAAGGAGGGAGAAAAGCTTGAGTAGGTTGAGGCTGTAGCTCATAAGCCTGTTTGCCACAACTACTGAGTCCACTCACTGCAGCCACTGAAGCTGGCTCACCTAAAGCCCATGCTCCACAACAAGAGAAGTCACCACAATAAGAAGCCCACACATCACAACAAAGAGTAACCCCTGCTTGCCACAACCCGAGAAAGCCCAAGCAGAGCAATGAAGATCCAGCACAGCCAAAAATAAATAAAAGTCTTTTTAAAATGAAAAGACTGCAAAGAAAAAATTAAGATAATTGGTAGCAATATAGCACTGAAATATCTATGCAGAAAACTGTATCCATAACTTAGAAGGCACACTTCAGATGTTACACCAGTATTTAACTTAAAAGGGAGTAAGTGGAAAGGAAAGCAAATAATGGAGAGAAAAGGTAGTAATATAAAGAATGGAAAATTAAGATTCAACCTGAGGAAAATAACATTTTGGCTGAAGAAACTAAAACTATATCACAAGCACAAAGGGGAAAAAACTCTTTCTGAAATAAAAAAAAAAAAAAGACATTAGTCTATACATGTGAGGACCTACCTTTCCAGAAAAACAAATGACAATAAACTCAATCTGGAAACATCCTGGCAATTTCAGATACAATGATTTTAAATTTCAAATACAGTTCAACTTCAAATGTGAATGAAACAGTTCTGCAGGCTTCCAAACAGAAAAAGAAAATAAAGCCAAAGGACCAAATAACAAGGTAGCATTAGATGTCTCTACAACATTAAATGTTTATTCTCTGGTTTTCTTGTAAGATACCTTTCCTTATTTTTCAATAAGTGAACATGTATTACCTAAGTGGGAAAAGAAAAATAAATATTTTAAAAATAATTGGAATAGCCTTCTTAAAAATTGATAGGTAAAAATCTGAAGAATGAGTAGGAATTAGGTCAAGAATGCTAACAAGAGCATTCTAAGCAAAAGTAAATGGATACACAGAAGTCCTGCAATGGAAAGGCATTTTTCAAGCTTTCAAGGAGCAGGCTAAGGCTTAAGCAAGACAGAAAATGAATAAGAAATGAAACTGGAAAGATGGGCACGGGTCAGATCTTATGAGTCAGGGACTTCCCTGGTGGTCCAGTGGTTAAGAATCCATCTTTCAATGCAGGAGACACAAGTTTGATCCCTAGTCAGGGAACTAAAATTCCACATGCCGTGGGGCAACTAAGCCCACGTGCTGCAGCTAGAGAGCCTACATACCACAACTAGAGAGTCCACCCACTCCTGAGTCTGTGTGCCACAATCAAAGATCCTGCATATCACAATTAAGACCTCAATAAATGGATAAATATTTTGAAAAATAAAAAAATCTTGTGGATCAGGTTAGGGATATAAAATTTTATCATAGATACCATCAGATATGACTCATATAAAGATTCTAAGCAGGGAGTTACTTAATTCTATTTAGGTTTATATGATCTCACTCTGGCCAAAACTATTTTAAAAAACAAAGTTGTAAGATTCACAATTCCAACTTCAAAACTTACTACAGGGACTTCCCTGGCAGTCCAGAGTTAAGACTGCTTCCACTGCAGAGGGTGCAGGTTCGACCTCTGGCCAGGGAAACTAGGAGCCCACATGCCGTGCAGTGCAGAGAAAAAATTAAAACCAAAACATAAAACTTACTACAAAATGACAGTAATGAAGTTAATGCAATACTGGCATTAAAAAACAGGCATACAAAACAAACAAACAAACAAACAAAAAACAGGCATACAGATGACTGGAAGTCCAGAAACAAACCACTAGATTCATGGTTGACTAACTTTTGACAAGGATGCCAAGATAACTAAGTGAGGAAAGAGTACTCTTCAACAACTGACACTGGGACAACTGGATATCCACATGTAAAGGAAGGAAGCTGAACACCTATTCACAAAAATTAACTCAAAATGAGCTAGAGATCTAAATGGAAGAGCCAAAACGATAAAATTCTTACACAAAAACAGAAGTGCAAATTTTTGTGACCTTTTGTTAGGCCATAGTTTCTTAGCTACAACACCAAAAGTACAAAAGAGACAAAGAAAGAATAGATAAACTAGACTTCATAAAAATTTGAAACATTTGTACTTCAAAGGACAATATCCTAAAAGTGAGAGACAAACCAAAAACTTGGAGAAGATATATGCAAATCACATCTCCAATAAGGGACTTGCATGCAGAAAATAAAAAGAGCTTACAATTCCTCAATAAGGACAAATAACCCAGTAAAAAATGGACAAAAACTCTAAACAGATGCTTCTCCAAAGAAGGTATACAAATAGTTAACTAGCACATGAAAAAATGTTCAACAATGTTAGTCTTAGGAAAATGCAAATCAATACCAAAATGGGATACCACTTTAAACCCACTAAAATGGAAACAATAAAAAAAAACACAGACAGTAACAAATGAAGATGTGGAGAAACTGAAACACTCATATAATGCCAGTGGGTGGGACTGTAAATTGGTGAGGGCATAGTCACTTTAGAAGACAGAAAGGCAGTTCCTCAGAAAATTAAACATAGAGTTACCATCAGTTCAGTTCAGTTCAGCCGCTCAGTCGTGTCTGACTCTTTGCAACCCCATGAATCGCAGCACGCCAGGCCTCCCTGTCCATCACCAACTCCCGGAGTTTACTCAAACTCATGTTCATCAAGTCGGTGATGCCATCCAGCCATCTCATCCTCTGTCGTCCCCTTCTCCTCCTGCCCCCAATCCCTCCCAGCATCAGGGTCTTTTCCAATGAGTCAACTTTTCGCATGAGGTGGCCAAAGTACTGGAGTTTCAGCTTCAGCATCAGTCCTTCCAATGAGCACCCAGGACTGATCTCCTTTAGGATGGACTGGTTGGATCTCCTTGCAGTCCAAGAGTTACCATACCATCCAGCAATTCCACCCAAGAGAACTGAATACATGTGTCCACAAAAAGAACTTGTACACAAATGTTCATGGCATCATTATTCATCACCAAAAAGTAGCAACAACCCAAATGTCCATCAGCTGATAAATGAGTAAATAATATATGGTACATCCATGCAATAGAGTATTATTCAGTCATAAAAAGGAGTACTGATACATGTTACAATTTGGATGAACCTTAAAAACATTATGCTAACCGACTAAAGAAGCTCATAAAAGATCACATATTATATGATCTCATTTATACAAAATATGCAGAAAAGGCAAACTCCTAGAGACAAAAATTAGCAGTTTCCTGGGGCTGAGGGGAAAAGGAAGATGGAAGTGACAAACATGTGGTTTCTTTTTGGGGTGATGAAAGTGTTCTAAACCCAGGTTGTGGGAAAATTTATGGTATGTAGATTACATCTCAATAATACTTCTTAGAAAAAAAAAAGACTACAACTTATTAGGATGGCTCAAATAGAAAATTCTGACAGACAACATCAAGTGCTACCAAAGATAAGGAACAACTCGTTCTCACACATTGCACAATGGTACGTCCAATATGAAAAAGAATCTGGTGGAGTCAAATGACGTATCTGGGGAAAGAATCTAAAAAAGAGTGGATATATGCATAACTGAGTCACTCTTCTGTACAGCAGAAACTAACACAACATTGTAGATCAACAATACTCCAATAAAAATTAAAGAAAAAAGAGTCTGGCAGAGTCTAGTAAATGTAAACATATACTTATCATACAACCTAACAAGTGCTCTCCTGAGTTCTATAGAAATGAAACCTACATTTCAGCTTGAGGCTCGAGAATGCTCAGTAGTTGTGGTGTCTGGGCTTAGTTGTTCCGTGGTATGTGAGATCTTCCTAGACCAGGGATCGAACCTGTCCCCTGCATTGGCAGGTGGATCCTTAACCACTGGACCACCAGGGAAGTCCTTCTACTCTGAATTTTTAAAAGAGGAATTGTTAGGTCAAAGGGTGTAAGATGTGCTTGATTTTAAAACTTTTAATACATATTTTATTTACCTCTTTCTCATTACCCTACATTCAAATCTGACAAAAATTGTGCCAGCTCTCCCTTCAAAATATAGTCAGAATCCCACCACTTAACACTTCAACTAGGACCATCCGGATTCTCTACTGGGATTTCTGAAAGCTGCCCTTATTTCTACTCCTGCCCCCCAAAGTCTGTTCTCAACTCAACAGCCAAAGAGATCTTTCCAAAACTTAAGTCATAACATGTCAAGCCTACACTCAACACCTGGTATTATTTTTCAAAATGGTCTTGAAAAGGTTTATTTGAAGACATCCAACACTAAATCTCATGTTAAATTCCTCTGTCTCGTTCTACTGATTCTGTCAATAGTCATCAAAAGCACCGATGGAAGTCAGGCTTACTAACACTATTCCAAAACAGTAGTTTGCTGTTCAAAGTGAAATAATAGAGGCTTCTTCACAATAGAGGCTTAATAAAAACTCAAATAAAGGCAACTTCCTCTTCACTAAGGGACACTTTGCGGTAAAGAAAACCCTGCCTTGTACCCCAGCATGTGTCCTCACAACTTGATGGTTGAGTCAATTAACATAATTTGAGGTGATTTTTTTTCAAGTCTTCATTTCTGTTGTATTTTAAATTGAACACTGTCTTCCCCAACACACCTAGGGGGAAAAAGTATGTTCTGTCTCCCCTTTCAAATGTTCAAAAGCAAGTAAGACAGTAGGCAAAGGCCTTGTTAAGAGACACGGAAAAGGAAAAGAAGAGGATTCTTGGCTTCCCCAGAAATATTCTCATTACTTCTCACTAAGTTTATGAAGCCTAAGTTCCTTTCTTTAGATGTTTCTTGACTTGAAGAATCATAGAGCATGAGTGCTAAAAGGGGCCTTTACATCATTTGGTCCAAGGCCCAAGTAGCACATTCTTCTCTCTACCTTTTTAAATCTTATGTGTTCTTCAAAGGTCATTCTTCATTTATTGGGTATATTTTACTTACTCTAAAAGATTTTATTTTATTTTATTTTATTTATTTATTTATTTATTTTTTTACTCCAAAAGATTTTAAAGTCCTGAAGCTCAGGAACCTTGACTAAGTCCCATCCCCTACCACAGCATGCTTCACAGAGCTTGAGGTCACAGTGTACACTGAGCCTTCAGAAAGCATCAATAAACTACTCAGACCAAGAAGAAAACATCTACAGAAAAGAGACTCTGCAGAGCTTGAGGCCTCTACTCATACCTCGATACTGATTCTTCTCAATCTCTGGAAAAAAGCAGCTCTATAATTTAAGAAGAAAGTACAGTACAAGCTTGTCTGATAATTACCATTACATATTTGATCACTGTCCACCTGCATATGCATACACATGCATGCATACACTGGCCTCTTTCCATTTCCTAAAGTCCACATCACTGTATTTTCAGACAAGGAGGCTCAACATTTTCTCAACTGGGACATTTACAAAGCTGAGGCTGAGCTAGAAGGAAACATGAGAAAGTTCAGTCTCATTTTTATCTCCAGGAGGAAGAAAAAGCACAGCAACAGACATATCTGAAAAATTACTATTAACAAGAATTCTCTTTCCCAGAAAGCCAAATGAAAGACTTCCAGAAATAAAGTTCTAGAGAAAAAGAAAAGGCTGACATTATACTTCCATACTTGGATCACTGTAAATTTTATAAAGATTTCTAAGCAAACAGTTTCAGTCAACAAACATAGGGATTTAAGAGACTGGTAGTCAGCAGACCATGCCCAACACTCGGTACATACACACAGGCCCAGGAACATGTACTCATGAGCACATTCTTTACACTCTGCCTTTAAAATCTGGAAAGTAGCCATGTGCTACATACAAAGATATGCTGGGTAGATTTTCCAGAAAAAGATAAATTATAGGAATGCAACAATCCCCTAAACACTTTCTTTCCTTTGTTAATCATTAGCTTCTTGCTTTCCATGCTCATTCATGCCAACCAATGTGGCAAACAGCAACAGCCAATGCTACCTTACCTTCTGTCCAAAGTCCAGTCCAGAGATGGTTTCTCTATTTGCTTCCAGCTTTTTAGCAAAAGGAAAAATTCATGTGTTTGAACTTGATGATTAGTAAGTATCCAGGGGTTAATTTGAATGAGTTTTGTCATTCAGCAGAAACTTCAAATAAGCCCACTGCTATAAAACCAATCTTTATGTCAGCTCATGATGAGAGTACCAATACAGGAACATCTTTTTCCAGCCACCCCCTGGGGACTGGCACGAAAACAAACAGTAAGAAGACTACAGTATACACAACTGATCATCTCTGGGAGTCTACTGGGACTTGGGAGTGTACTGGGATTTTGGTTTCAATAAACCCCATGGCCAGGAGGGAAAAAGCTGGACCTAATGCCTAGGACACAAATGGAGACAAGAGCACACGTTAAACTCAAGCATGGCATTTCTAAAGTTCAAATTCAATGAAATGATGTCTGGGAATTACTTCAAAAATATCTGAAGGCAGATGTGTGGGAAGGAGAGAAATTAGATGACTACAAATTAATCACTGTTGAAGCTGAGCGATGGGTACTTGAGGGCTCAACATAATGTATTTCTGCATATGTTTGAAAAATTTTATAATAGAAGAGTTAAATGAAATAAAACAAAATAAAAAGTTCAAGTAACCAAGTTCTAACTTTCTCAGACATATAAATCAGAGGGCCATGGCAGGCTAACCATTCCTATTCTAGATTCTTCACTTATGTTTACTGTCTTTTTAAGTCACCCATGAGAGAGAACACAAAGAAAAAACAAATCTGCTCAAACTACACACTCTCATTCAGTTATTCAATTGGGCAATCTTCCCACCAACCTCTCAAGCTTAGACTAGGAAACTATTCAAGTAACTACAATAGGAAAAATAGAAAAGAAGATGCCACTGAAATAATATAAAGGCAGCCTAGTATATTAGTCAGAAGACTTGGGCTCTAATCTGAAATTCATTTTATCTTAGCCATATGGAACTAGATAAATCATTGAGCATCAAGTTCCTCATTCATAAAACAGGGATAATGATAAACTCTTTTCCACATGTAAATAGAGTAGAAAGTATAAGAAGTAATACCAAAGAGAAAATGAAAAGATAAAGGAACATCCGCAAGTTCTCTTTTCTTTCCCAGTGCTGCTGTGACCATCAGGTGAACAACAGTGAAAGGACCTCTAAAAAACACAGGCCTGTGGCACTCTTCATACACTGGCTTCTGCTCATCCCCTAATTTCATGTCTTGGCACTCCCCCCACGAAGCCTGCCCCTTTCAGGACCACCCGCATCCACACCAGGCCCTCCACATACACCTGGCCTCTGCTCACGCTGCCGCCTCCTGCGTCAAGCCCTATTCTCTTTCGTACATGCCTCCTCAGTGCTCTTTACTCATCCCCCTTCCCCTCAAAGTCAATTCCTCCCTCTTCTGTAACCTCAAGCCTTGGTAAAAACACATTGGTTTGCACACTCATGCACTGTATTGTGGTCAGTTTCCCCCCACTAAACTATAAGCTCCTTTAGAGCACAAATTAAAACCCATTCATCGCTCATGCAGCAGGTGCATTATTATCAAATAAAATATAAAGGAATTTATAGATGAATAAGCACTAGTGAAATCTTCTTTCTTAAATCTCCTTAAAATGCCTACAGAGTCATCTGAAAGAAAGCAAATGTTCAACAAATAATGTCAAAAATGAAACCAGGAACTACAAATAAACAAAACCAAAGTAATCTGGAGGCCATGAAACAATTTTGCAATCCCAGTCATTATTCCAACTGAGTTTTTTCAGTTGAATCTACAAAATTCATAGCAGATGGGAAAAACAACTTTCCCAAGACTTTGGAAAGAAACATACAGCTATTAAGGTGATAGCAAAAATATTTTAACTGTTATGATACTAATATTAATCAATGGAACAAAATAGAAAGCCTCAAAAAACAGCCACAACTACGTACATAAGTTTTTAAACCAGTCACAAAACATTATTTAACTTATGGCATTGGTTTTTCTGGGGTTTCCCTTGTAGCTCAGTTGGTAAAGAATCTGCCTTCAATGAAGGAGACCCAGGTTTGATTCCTGGGTAGGGAAGATCCTCTGGAGAAGGAAATGGCAACCCACTCCAGTATTCCTGCCTGGAGAACCCAACGGACAGAGGAGCCTGGCAGGCTACAGTCCACGGGGTTGCAAGAGTTGGACACAACTTAGCAACTAAACCACCACCACCATTGGTTTTTCCAGTAGTCATATACAGATGTGAGAGCTGGACCACAAAGAAGGCCAAGCACCAAAGAGCTGATTCTTTCAAACTGGAAAAGTGCTAGAGAAGGCTCTTGAGAGTCTCTTTGACTGCAAGGAGAGCAAACCAGTCAATCCTAAAGGAAATCAACCCTGAATATTCACTAGAAGGACTACTGCTGAAGCTCCAATACTTTGGCCACCTGATGCGAAGAGCCAATTTGTTGGAAAAGACCGTGATGCTTGGAAAGATTGAAGGAGAAGCCAGCAGCAGAGGATGAGATGTATCACCAACTCAATGAACATGAATTTGAGCAAACTCCAGGAGACAGTGGAGGACAGAGGAGCCTGGCATGCTCCAGTCCATAGGGTCACAAAGAGTCAGAACACAACCTAGTGACCGAACAACAAAGAACAATTGGGTTCCCTCAACCACACTCCTACACTCACCCAGCTTCAACTATGGCCGCCCCCTATTTATTTTCTGATGCCTCACAAATCTATATGCAGCCAAAACTTCTATGCTAAATCCCAAGAACCGACCATTCAAAAACCAAGGGATAAACTCTATCTGGATATTCCACTGGGCCTGTCAAATTCAAAGAATACCAAATGGAACATATTTTCTCTGGTAAATCAATCCTCCTCTTCAGTTTTCTCTACTGGTAAATGAACCACTTCCTCCCAGATGCACAAGCTAAAAATCTGGGAGCCTTTTTGTAGCTTCTTCCTTAATCTCTTCATACACAGCAGGTAAAGTCCTGTCAATTCTTCCTCCTTTATAGCTCTTGAATCTTCTCTTCTCCCTTTCCTTCCCTTGCTGGTATGGCTTTAATTCTCACCCTCATCTTATTCTCAAAGATAACGCCACAGCCTACTGACTAGTACTCTATGACTTCCTTTAATCAGTTCATTCACCATCCTGTTTCAGGAGAGATCTCTCTAAAATGTAAATAAACTTATGACACTCCCCTGCTTAAAACTCTTCAATGGCTTTCTACTTCTTTCAGAAAAAAATCCTCACCATAACATAAGGCCCTTCATGATCTAGTCCTTACCTGCCCCTCAGCCTCTGCTTTTACTACTCCACATCATCAACACCCCTAACACACACACACATACTCTCTCTCTCACCCAATGCTGCCTTCATCTTGAAAAACCTGAAGCACCACTTAACGACTCCCACTCATCCTTCAATATTCAGTTTCAATACTATCTCTTCTAGGAAGCTTTCCTGACAGCTCTCTGCTTCATATGACACAGGTGTCCTTCCCAGTGTCCTTGTACTTAACCATATCTTATTTCTTCTTATGTAATTTGTCTTTTTTCAGTAGATTGTGAACTCCTTGAAAGTAGGGACTTTTGAATGAGTTAATGGATTCTTGATTGCCAATAAGTTAATATAACCAGATTCTATGAGTGTAATTAGTTGTAAAGATACAGACTACATCTTTATCCTACCTGCATATTGAGCATCAATAAATAAGTATTGCGTGAACCCACTAAACTCTTTTTCTCACTAAAATCCCAGACAGCTAACACTTCACTATAATTACACTATAATTAGAATATTGATCGGTCTTTCTTTCTGATTCCAGTGTGAAAATATGGTTTGACTATATTCAGAAAGACTAAAGTACAAAGTTCACTTCTTGTTTTTCCCCCTCTGGCCCTTGCTCTTCTAATCCACTTTCTTTATTGATCAGTCTACTTCATCTGCCTCTATCATTTCACACTCTCATTGATGAATAAATCAGAATCTTACTTTTTTTGGTACTCTCTCAGTCTCACTGCAACAAACCAGAAGATAAAGTAACACTTCTGTCCCAGAACCATTTTACATACAAGGAAACTGAAGCTCAGAAAGAATAAGGAACTCATTTAACATATCAATACCTGGCAAACCAAGCTGGAACCCAGGTCTGGCTCTAAAACTATGATGACAAACTCCATGGTGCTTCCTGAGGCTTAGCATGAACAAAAAGCAACACAGGCAACATGAATATGCAAATGAAGTGAACTTAAAACTCTGGCAGTGTTATAAGGCTTTCATTAGCCTATGGTTTAAAAAATGCACCTAGCTTTTGAATTATCCTATTTCAGTCATCTCAGATCTAATTAGAATGATAGAAGAAAACTAAATCCATATATGCGTTTTGCTTTATTTGCATAAATGAATACCATGCATTTTTGCACACTTTCTGCAAGTCCCTGATGACTTCATCAAGATGGGATCAAGAATGGAGAGCTAGATCTGGTCCTAAGAGATAATAGACATACATGAAAGGCAAAAACTAGCAGGTCAAGTAGCTCTACAATTCCTGTGTTTTTCTGCAGTTTAGTTTTGCTTCAGCACAATCACTGTCAAATGTAAATAAGTCCCCACTTCTGTCAAGAGAAATTATGTGTCTGACACAAAGTTACTCAGAGCTGGAATTCTGTGACCTTCTTCATAAAAATTTGGGTATCAAATCTTTGATTAGAAATCACTATTAAAATAATTTATATAAAAAAAACAACAAAAATAAAACAAAATAATTTATATGAGAAAAACTGAATTTTGCCTTTATACTCTTACATTCCTGTACCCTACTAAAGATTATATAGTATAGTGTGTGGTTGGTATATTTTTCCAGAGTAGACCTCTTCCTTCAGTTCAATAATAAATGAATAAAATGCAATTCCCAGCAACAATACCCAAAACGTGAAGCACTCTTGCTATAAAACCTTACTCTTACACTTCAATTAAACAAATATTTACTGAGCATATAAATGAGTATGATTCATCATTTGCCTTAAAAGAACTAGCATTTAGCAGGGGGTGGAAAAAACAAGAAACTAGGATGCATTCTCTCTCTCTCTCTCTCTCTGTATATATATTATATGATGGAATTATAAGATCATACAAAAGATGTGAGAAAACACAAGTTTTCCAAGAAAGGATCACATCCATGGGCTCATAAATGAATCTTAGATGATAAACAGAACTCCTACTGTAGGAGTGATGGAAGAGTGTTTTGAGCAGAGAAAATAAGATAATAAGAAGCCTCAGACTAGAAAAGGATAGCATATATTCAGAAAATAATAAGTAGTCAGCTTAACCAGAGTGCAGGAAAATAAAAGCAAACAAGAAAAACAAAAATGTATTGCCTCAAAGTTATCAGTAACCTAAAAAATGTGCTAAAACTAATGTATGAAACACTTCTATGACATAAATGTAAGAAAAGGCTAAAGGTAACACATTCAACATGGCAGAGGAAGGACCTCTAAAAGCGTGACCTTTGATGAAATTGAAAAGAATGCTGGCACAAATGGTCAAAACCAACTTTTTCAGAGATCTGAAAACTAACCAAAAGCTTGAAACAATTTAAGAAACATTTATTCATGAAAAGCAGCTGACTTTCAGTAAGCAGAGCAAGCTTTACGGCATTTCAATTTGCCCTGTTTCCCTCTTCCCAGCTCCATGGAAGCCTGGGAAACCAACAACCAGTAAACATGGTAGCTGTGAGTAACAGCAGCCCAGAAGCCACGTAAGGAGCAGAACAGGTCAGCAGCTCCCTTCAAAACCACATCTCTAAAGGACTGCACTACTTAGGGCCTCCCTGGTGCCTCAGTGGTGAAGAAGCCGCCTGCCAATGCAGGAGACACAGGTTCGATCTCTGGTCTAGGAAGATCCCATGTGCTGTGGAGCAGCTAAGCCCGTGCGCCACAACAGCTGAACCTGCCCTCTAGAGGCTGGGCCGCAACTACTGAAGCCCAGGTGCTCTAAAGCCTGTTGTCTTGCCCCAAGAGAAACCACTGCATTGAGACGCCAGAGCACCACAACTAGAGAGTGGCGCCCATTTGCCACAGCTGAAAAGCCTGCACAGCAACGAAGATCCAGGACAGCCAAAAATAAATAAATAAAATTATTTAAAAGAAGAATTGTACTACTTAACCTGTCCAGCAGCTCACTGGAAAAACTCCATTCTCGGGGCTTATCCTTATTGGACCTGAATCAGAGCACCGTCAATGTGAACAATCCTATCCCAGGGCATTTGTTAAAATAAACACAGACAATTTTTTAATGCCACAGCTGTCTGCAGTGGCAACAACAACTGGGGCAAATACACTGATTCAAAAACTTAAAAGGAAAAACTGAGGAAACAGATGTACATAGAAGGTTCAGAAAAGCTTCAACATATTTTTAGGAATCTGGAAGGCATGTACATACCCAGGAAAGGCCTAGAAGGCCCTATTCTCTCACCTCTGTCTGGTCTTGATGTTCTACACAAGCAGAAAGAAAAGGTTAAGGCACAGTGTAAACTGCTGGTGCATGAAGGCAGCCATACACACAGACACACACACACACACACACACAGACACACACACACACAGAGACCCTCCACAAGGCTGGGGGACTTAGGGGCTGAACACATTTAAGGAAATCTGCCCAACCATTTGCTAACCACTAAGAAAACCAACCAGAGACTTCAGGGGTTACACAGGACAAAGAGTACAGAGTTAACAGAATTAGTCCAAAAAAGTAACAAAGCAAACAGCAAAAACAACAAACCCCTGGGAGACAGGGTGATTTCCAGAGTAGCTGCATTACAATATTTGAAATGTCCATTTTTCAGCAAAAACCATGAAGGACACACCAAAACAAGAGGTATGACCCAAACACAGGGGGAAAATGGCAGTCAACAAAAACCATCCCCGAGGAAGCCCAGATATTAGACTTAGTAGATAAGTTTAAATCAGCTATTGTAAATACATTCAAAGAACTAAAGGAGAGCATGTCAAAAGAATTAAAAGAAATTATGAAAATGATTTCTCACCAAATAGTATCAATAGAGATAAAAATTATTCTTTTAAAAAAAAGAAGCAAGTAGAAGTTCTGGAGCTGAAAAGTACAATGATTAAAATGAAAAATTCACTAGAGGGGCTCCACAGTAGATTTAAGCTACCTGAAGAATCTGCAAACTTAAAGAGAGATCAATTTTCCAATCTGAATAACAGAAAGAAGAATGAACAAAAATGAATTCAGCCTCAGATCTGTGGGATACCATCAAGCATACCAAAATATGCCAAAGGCTCAGAAGAGACAAAAAGAAAAAAAACTCAGACTTATAGAAATAGCTGAAAACACCCCAAATTCAGTCAAAAATATTAATCTTTAAACATCAAGTAGGATAAATTGAAAAGATGTATAGCTAAACACATTATAATCAAACTGTCAGAAGCCAAAAACAGGATATTGAAGATACCAAGAAAAAAGTGACTCACTGCATTCAAAATCCTCAGTAAGATAATGAACTGACCTCTCAGTCAAAACCACAGAGGCCAGAGACAGTGGAATGACATATTCACAGTGCTAGAAAACAAACAATATCAATCAAAAATTCTATATCCAGTAAAACTACCCTTCAAAAATGAAAGAGAAACTAAGACATTCCCAGAAAACAACACTGAAAGAATTCAACGCTAGAAGGGCTGCTTCCTTTCCTTAAAAATATGTTTTTAAGGAAAAAAAAAAATTTCTTCCTATACAAGAAATAAAGGGAGTCCTTAATGCTGAAATGAAAAGACACTAGACAGTAACCCAAATCCACATGAAGAAATAAGCACTAATAAAGGTTAACTACACAGATAAATACAAAAGACAGTAAACATATTTTTGCTTACAACTTATTTTTTATATGAAAGAAGACAACTGCATAAAGCAATAACTATAAAACTGTTGACAGGATTGTAATACAAAGTATGCAGCTTGACAATAAGAATACAAAGAAAGAGGAAATGAGCAGAACTCTATTAAAACAAAAGTTTTTATGTACTATTGAAATTAAATTTATATTAATCCAAAGTAGATTGCTCTAAGATATTAACTGTAATCTCCAGAAAAATAAAGACTATTATAATGAAAGAAATAAGCTAATGAAAACATATACTGGAAAATATTTAATACAAAAAAATTTAATCCTGTCAACAGTTTTATAGTTATTGCTTCATGCAGCTGTCTTCTTTCATATAGAAAATAAGTAAAAAAAAAAAAAGAAAGAAAATAAGTTACAAGCAAAAATATGCTCACTTTCTTTTGTATTTATCTGTGTAGTTACCTTTATTAGTGCTTATTTCTTCATGTGGATTTGGGTTACTGTCTAGTGTCTTTTCATTTCAGCATTAAGGACTCCCTTTATTTCTTGTATAGGAATAGGAGGAATAGAGAAACTAAAAAGATGTTAAGACATATAGAAAACAAATAGCAAAATGGAAGACATATTCTATTGGTCAGGGCTTCCCTGGTGGCTCAGACAGTAAAGAATCTGCCTGCAATGCAGGTGACCTGGGTTCAATTCCTAGGTTGGGAAGATCCCCTGGAAGAGGGCATGGCAACACACTCCAGCATCCTTGACTGGAGAATCCCCATGGACAGAGAAGACTGGCAGGTTATCGTCCATGGGGTCACAGAGAGTCGGACATGACTCGGCAACCAAGTACAGCACATTCAGTTGGCCAAAAAGTCCATTGGATTTTTCCATAAGATGTTACCAGGAAACCTGAATGAACTTTCTGGTCAACCCAAAAAATCCTAATATACCAGTAATCACATTAAATGTAAATGAATTAAACACTCAAGAGGTGAGGATTGGCAGAATGGATCAAAACAAAAATAAAAAACAATTTTAAAAAATCCAAATATATGCTTTCTACAAGAAATACTTGTACATATCAGGTACCTATATAAACACATATGCACCTAACAACAGAAACCCCAAATATAAGAAGCAACAACTACAAACTGACAGAATTAAAAGGAGAAATAGACAACTCAATAATAATAGTTAGACACTTCAATACTCTACTTTCAACATGGATAACATAACCAGACAAAGGATTCGCAAGGAACCAGAAGACTTGAACAACACTCAAGTCAACTAGATATAGCAAAAATCTATAAAACAGTCCAAACAACAATGGCAGAATATATTTTGTTTTCAAGTGCACATGTAACATTCTCTAAAACAGGCCATAAAAGAAGTCTTGGTAAATTTAAAGGATTGGAATCATACAAAGTATATTCTCCAAAGATAATGGAATGAAACTGGAAAACAACAGCAGGAAAAAACCTTAGGAAATTCACACAAAGATGTGAAAATAAACACTACTCCCCTAAATAACCAATGAGCCAAAGAAGAAATCGTAAGGGAAGTTAGAAAATACTTTGAGATAAAAACACAAAATGTATGGTATGTAACAAAAGCAGCAAGAGCCACTGCTATGAGAAAATTTATAGCTGTAAACACTTGTAGTTAAAAAAAAAACTCAACTCAGGGGAACAAGGTCGTGAGGAAAGGAGCGCATGGTATGCAGCTGCCATTTCTTGCGCCTTCAATCTCCGCGCCTTTTGCACTATGTTGGGACAGCGTCCAGAGGTTCACAATCTTTGTGGTCTGTAGGAGCCACTAAGAGCAAAGTCCAGGGAAGAATATACCATTTTCACTGGAAAACAAGTGGAAGTTACTAGCATGACTTTGTGCTCTGGGTCTGGATTTGCTGCACTTTTCTTTATAGTAAGACATTAACTGCTTAAAAAATTATCCATGAGATGGATATGAAGAGGATCATTTTAAGAGCTGCAATCTCTGAAAAAAGGATCAAACACCTGAACTCAGCAGCCTCATTATGTTTGTAAATAAACTTATGGCATAAAAAAAGCTCTCAAGTTAGCATGTTATACATCTTAAACTTATACAATGTTACGTAAATTATATCTCAATTTTTAACTTTTAAATTTTAAAAATTAAAAGATTTCAAATCAAGAACCTAACTGTTCACTTCAAGAAATTAGTAAAAGAAGAACAAACTAAACCCAAAGCCAGAAGGAAATAATTAGTGAAATAAATACAGTAGAGAATAAAAGAATAGAGAAAATCAACAAAATAAAAGGTTGATTCTTTGAAAAGATCAGAAGAATTGACAATCACTTAGCTAGACTGAACAAGAACAAAAGAGAGAAGAACCAAAACTAAAATCAGTAAATTACTACCAACCTTACATAAATGATTATAAAGGGCTACAGGGAATACTATAAAAAACTATAATCTAACAAATTACAAAACCTACATGTAATGGACAAATTCCTAGAAAACACAGACTACTAAAATCAACTCATAAAGAAGTAATCTGAATAAAGCTATAGCAAGTAAAGAAATTTAATTAGCAAACAAAACTTCCCACAAAGAAAAGTCCAGGACCAGATGGCTTCACTGGTGAATGCTATGAAACATTAAGAATGAACACCAACCCATAAATTCTTCCAAAATACAGAAAAGATGGGAACACTTTCCAACTCATTCTGTGAAGCCAGTTTTCCCTGATTCCAAAACCAGATGAAGACAATACAAGAAAACTATAAACAAATATTTACTATATAAATGCAAAAATCTTCAACAAAATAGCAGCAAACCAATCTAGCAACACATATAAAGGATCACACACCATGACCAAGTGTGGTATATCCCATGCGTATAAAGCTGACTCAACATATGAAAATCGATTAATGTCACACACCATTATTAATAGAATAAAAGACCAAAAACCACCTGATAAATCTCAATAGGCGCTGAAGAAGCATTTGACAAAATCCAACAGTTTCAGGTTTCCCTCATAGCTCAGTTGGTAAAGAATCTGCCTGCAGTGCAGGAGACCTGGGTTCAATTCCTGGGTGGGGAAGAGCCCCTGGAAAAGGAAATGGCAACCCACTCCAGCATCCTTGCCTGAAGAATCCCATGGACAGAGGAGCCTGGCAGGGAGTCGGACACGACTTGGTGACTACACCACCACCACAACACTCTTTCACAATAAACACAATGAATAAGCTAGAAATAGAAGAGGACATCATCAACTTGAAAAATGACAACTAAGAAAACCCACAGATAACTTCACATTTAACAACTCCCACTAAGATCAGGACCAAGACAAGATGTACACTCTCACCATTTCTAATAGTATATTATACAGGAAATTTTAGACAATTAGGCAATTAGGCAAGAAAAAGAAAGCAATCCAGATTGAAAGGAAGAAGTAAGACTACCTCTCTTCAGAGAGTATATATCATATATATAAAATTCTAATAAAACAGTAAAAAACTATTAGAACTGTTACATGAGTTCGGTATGATTTTAAGATACTTAACTAATATAAAGAATTCAATTATATTTCTATATATTATCATTGACAATCCAAAAACAAAATTAACAAAAGAATTCCACTCACAATAGCACCAAAAGAATGAAACATTAAGAAATACACACAGGGAACTCTGCTCAGTGTTATGTGGCATCCTGGATGGGATGGGGTTTGGGGGAGAATGGATACATGTACATGAATGGTTGAGTCCCTTTGTTGTCCACCTGAAACTATAACAACACTGTTAACTGACTATACTCCAATACAAAACAAAAATTAAAAAAAAAGAAAACCTAGAAAGTGGATAAAAATACATGTATCTAATGACTAATCTAAGATGCTCCTTAGTTTATTTTTTTTCAAATCAAGAGTTTTTATTGTCTCTTTAAAATATCACAACTGAGTCCATAGAACCATCTGCTATCTTGTTTCTGCAGCAGGATCACTGAGATCTTATTCATCAGCCTGCTGAACTGTTCCTTTTTCAGAAACACAGATATCATCCAAAAATTTTCTGATATCTTTTTTTTTTTTTTCCACCCTGCCCCACCCTAATATCCTTGTTTTTAACTGTGGTGGCTTGCTGAATCAAAGCAGCTGAATTTGACACAAGTTCAATGTCATTTCCTTCAAGAATCAACTCATCTTTCTGGGCTTGAGATACTGAACAGGCAACCCCTGGCCTCATTCAAACCCTGCATATGTATTTTTCACCCAAAAAATTTTCCGATTTCCACAAGAGAACCATTCTCCTGAATAACAACATTGATGGGGAAGTGGGCATACACCGACCTCATCTTGTAATGGAAGCCCAGTGTAACACCCTTGATCATGTCCTGTACGTGACTACAGTGGCCAGTTCCTTTCTGTTTCCCCACCATTTGTCAACACGGAGCCTCTTCTTTTTCTTCCAAGGAGACGGAGTTCTACATTGATGTGATTGAAGTCCCTCCGCAGGGTGCCTCTGGGGCCCTTCACAATAACTGTCCGTCCCTTCAAGGTAATGTCGACATTTTCTGGGATGTTGACAGTCTGATTGCTGAGAATGGTCTTCATTCTCGCAGTAGATGCAGCGAAGAGCTAAGATGCTCCTTAGTTTAAAATAAATGAAACTAACAACAAAAAAAATACATTTAACCAAAAAAATGCAAAATTTGTACACTGAAAAATAGAAAATGCTTTCAAAGTAAATTAAAGATGATCTAAATGAGTGAAAAGTCATTACACACTCATGAGTTAGAAGACTAGTAAGAATTAAGATGCCAATATTCCCCAAACTGTTCAATGCAATCTCTATCAAAATTCCAATCAGACAATGGTGCCAAGACAAATCAAAGAGTAAAAGAGTATTTTTACAACATATGGTGCTAAGACAACTGAATATCAATAAGCAAAAAATAAGGTTGGACCCCGATATTATACCTTATACAAAATTCACAAAGATGGATTAAAGATCTAAATAAAAGAGCTGAAACTATCAAACTCCTGGAAGAAAACATAGAAGATTTTCATGACTTTGAACAGGCACTGGTTTCTTAAATATGAAACACAAAACACAGGCAACAAAAGAAAAAAATAGACAAATTGGACTTAATCAAAATTTAAAATCTTTATGCCATCAAGAAAGTGAAGACACCTACAGAATGGGAGATTTATATCTGTTAATCATATCTGTAAGGGTCTAGTATCCAGAATATATAGAGAAACCTTACAACTCAGAAACAGAAAGACAAAATTGAGTTATTTACTCAATCTGAAAATGGACAAAGAACAGATTTCTCCAAAGATATACAAATAGCTAAAAAGCACATGAAAAGTTGCTCAACATCTTTAACCATGAGGGAAATGCAATCAAAACCACAATAAGATATTACTTCACATGTATTAGGATAACTAGAATATGAAGGTCAGATAATAACAAGTTTTGGCAAGGAGGTAGAAAAATTAGAACCGGCATACATTGCTAACAGAAATGTAAACCAGAGTAGCCATTTTGGAAAACAGTCTAGCAGTTGCTCAAGATATTAGACCTACAGTTCTAGAGTTATATGACCCAGCAATTCCACCCGCAGGTGTATATCCAAGAGAAATGAAACATGCACACCCAAAAATTTGTACAAAGATGTTCACAGCAGCATTAGTCATAACAGTCAAAATGTACAAATACCCAAACACCCATCAACTGTTTAATATATAAATGTGGTCTACACATAAAACAATATTATTCAGCAAGAAAAAGAAATAAAATACTGATACATTCTACAACGTGGAAAAACCATGAAAACATGCAAAGTGAAAGAAACCAATAACAAAGGACTACATGTCGTATGATTACATTCATATGAAATGTCCAGGACAAGCAAATCTGTAGAGAGAAAACACATTAGCAGTTGCCAAGGGACAGGGATTAGATTTGATAGACAGAGTCCCTGAAGAACTATGGATGGAAGTTTGTGACACTGTACAACAGGAGGTGATCAAGACCATCCCCAAGAAAAAAAAAAAATGCAAAAAGGCAAAACAGTTGTCTGAGGAGGCCTTACAAATAGCTGAGAAAAGAAGAGAAGCTAAAGGCAAAGGAGAAAGAAAGATATACCCATCTGAATGCAGAGTTCCACAGAATAGCAAGGAGAGATAAGAAAGCCTTCCTCAGTGATCAATGCAAAGAAAGAGAGGAAAATACAGTGGAAAAGACTAGAGATCTCTTCAAGAAAATTAGAGATGCCAAGGGAACATTTCATGCAAAGATGGGCACAATAAACACAGAAACAGTATGGACCTAACAGAAGCAGAAGATATTAAGAGGAGGTGGCAAGAATACACAGAACAATTATACAGAAAAGATCTTGACCCAGATAATCATAATGGTGTGATCACTCACCTAGAGCCAGACATCCTGGAATGTGAAGTCAAGTGGGTCATAGGGAGCATCACTACCAATGAAGCTAACGGAAGGATGGAATTCCAGTTGAGCTATTTCAGATCCTAAAAGATGATGCTGTGAAAGTGCTGCACTCAATATGCCAGCAAATTTGGAAAACTCAGCAGTGCCACAGGACTGGAAAAGTTCAGTTTTCATTCCAATCCCCAAGAAAGGCAATGCCAAACAATGTTCAAACTACTGCACAATTGCACTCATCTCACACGCTAGCAAAGTAATGCTCAAAATTCTCCAAGCGAGGCTTCAACAGTATGTGAACTGAGAACTTTCAGATGTTCAAGCTGGTTTTAGAAAAGGCAGAGGAACCAGATATCAAATTGCCAACATCTGTTGGATCACAAAAAAAGCAAGAGAGTTCCAGAAAAACATCTACTTCTGCTTTATTGACTATGCCAAAGCCTTTGACTGTGTGAATCACAACAAATTGTGGAAAATTCTGAAAGAGATGGGAATACCAGACTACCTGACCTGCCTCCTGAGAAATCTGTATGCAGGTCAAGTAGCAACAGCTAGAACCAGACATGGAACAACAGACTGGTTCCAAATTGGGGAAGGAGTACGTCAAGGTTGTATATTGTCACCCTGCTTATTAAATCATGTGAAATGCCCATCCAGATGAAGCACAAGCTGGAATTAAGATAGCCAGGAGAAATATCAATAACCTCAGATATGCAGATGACACCATCCTTATGGCAGAAAGCAAAGAAGAACTAAAGAGCCTCTTGATGAAAGTGAAAGAGGAGAGTGAAAAAGCTGGCTTAAAATTCAACATTCAAAAAACTAAGATCATGGCATCCGGTCCTATCACTTCATGAGAAATAGATGGGGAAACAATGGAAACAGTGACAGACTTCATTTTCTTGGGCTTGAAAACCACTGCAGATGGCCACTGCAGCCATGAAATTAAAACACGCTTGCTCCTTAGAAGAAAAGCTATGACCAATCTAGACAGCATATTAAAAAGCAGAGACATTACTTTGCTGACTAAGGTCCATCTAGTCAAAGCTATGGTTTCTCCAGTAGTCACATATGGATGTGAGAGTTGGACCATAAAGAAATCTGAGCCCCAAAGAATTGATGGTTTGAACTGTGGTGTTGGAGAAGACTCTTGAATGTCCCTTGGACTGCAAGGAGATCCAACCAGTTCATCGTAAAGGAGATCAGTCCTGAATATTCATTGGAAGGACTGATGCTGAAACTCCAATACTTTGGCCACCTGATATGAAGAACCGACTCATTGGAAAAGACCCTGATGCTGAGAAAGATTGAAAGCAAGAGGAGAAGGGAACAACAGAAGATGAGATGGTTGGATGGCATCACCGACTTGATGGACATGAGTTTGAGCAAGTTCCAGGCGTTGGTGATAGACAGGGAAACCTAGAGTGCTGCAGTCCATTGGGGTCGCAAAGAGTCAGACACAACTGAGCAACTGAACTAAACTGAGAGGATGACAAGTGGGAGTTGGAAGTGACAGGTAAGGAGTGCACAGTTTCCTGAAAATGTTCTAAAATTGACTGTAATAAGGGTTGCATAGGACTTCGCTGGTGCCTCAGTGCTAAAGAATCTGCCTGCCAATGCAGGAGATGCAGGTTTGATCCCTGGGTCAAGAAGATCCCCGGGTCAAGAAGATCCCCTGGAGAAGGAAACAGCAACCCACTCCGGTATTCTTGCCTGGGAAATCCCATGGACAGAAGAACCTGGCGGGCTATAGTCCATGGGACTGCAAAAGAATCTTGCACAACTATAGCAACTAAACAATAACTAAAATATACTGAACATACTAAAAAAAACTGTACCTTAAATGGGCAAATGTATGAAATGTGAATGATAGCTCAATAAAGCTGCTACCAAAAATAAAAGAAAGTAGGCTGGGCCCTATGTGTGAAACTTTTTAGGGCAAATGCTACTAAAACAAAAGACTTTTCTTTTTATTGAAGGGTAACTGACTTACATTACTATATTAATTTTAGGTGTACAACATAGTGATTTAGTATTTGTAAACATTACAAAATGGTCACTACCATTAGTTACCACCTGTCACCATACAAAGTTATTACAATATTTAACTATATTCCCTATGCTGTACGGAGAAGGCAATGGCAAACCCACTCCAGTGTTCTTGCCTGGAAAATCCCACAGACAGAGAAGCCTGGTAGGCTGCCGTCTATGTGGTCGCACAGAGTCGGACACGACTGATGCAACTTGGCAGCAGCAGCAGCCTGTGCCGTATATTACATCCCCAAGTAACTCTTAATCTCCCTCACCTATAAAAGATTTAAATAGGATCCAGAGTCTCCTAACAAAATACAACAAAGGTCCAGGATACAATCAAAAGTCACTTATCAAAAGTCAGTATAAAAGTGTGTTGTTAAATTTAACCCAGGAAACAACCGAGTCTCAGTTTCCCTGGAACCTCTTAATAGCATATAGAATGGCTCTCAGAATTTTGTTGTTCAGTCGCCCAGCCATGTCCAACTCTTTGTGACCCCATGGACTGCAGCATGCCAGGTTTCCCTGTCCTTCACTATCTCCCGGAGCTTGCTCAAAGTCATGTCCATCAAGTCGGTGATGCCATCCAACCATCTCATCCTCTGTCATCCCCTTCTCCTCCTGCCTTCTATCTTTCCCAGCATCAGGGTCTTTTCCAATGAGTCGGTTCTTCGTCTCAGGTGACCAAAGTATTGGAGCTTCAGCATCAGTTCTTCCAATGAATATTTACAGTTAATTTCCTTTAGGATAGACTGGTTGGATCTCTTTGCAGTCCAAGGGACTCTCAAGAGTCTTCTCCAACACCACAGTTCAAAAGCATCAATTCTTCAGCACTCAGCCTTCTTTATGGTCCAACTCTCACATCTGTCCTGACTACTGGGAAAACCACAGCTTTGACTAGATAAACCTTTGTTGGCAAAGTCATGTCTCTGCTTTTTAATACGCTGACTAGATTTGTCATAGCTTTTCTTCCAAGGAGCAAGAATCTTTTAAGTTCATGGTTGCAGTCCACAGTGACTTTGGAGCCAAAGAAAATAAAATCTGTCACTGTTTTTATTGTTTAGTCAACAGGTAAAGGTAAGTAATGAGCTTTCCTGAATTCTGTGAGCCTTTACAGCAAATTACACACCTGAGGAAGGAGTTGTGTGAAGCCTCAACTTATAGCCAATTGGTTTCAAGTACAGGTCACAACCTAGGACTTGGGATTTGTCTGAAGTTCAGAGGTGTCTTGTGGGACTGAGTCCTTAATCTATGGGGTCTGCACTAAATCCAGGTATTAATAGTAATAATTAAGTTAAAGTGTATGATACTCAGTTGCTGTCTGGAGAATTGGAGAACTATTTAATGTGAGGGAAAAACCTACATATTTGGTATCAGAAGGACCGTGAATAGTGTAAGAAACAATAATTTACCTTTGGGCATAATCACAGACCTCAAGGAAATCCTAGTTATGAGAAAAATGGGCCCATGAGAAATGATTTAAATAAAATCTGGGGGCTAGGATGAGAGGTGGGAGGAAGGCTCAAGAGGAAAGGGATCTATACATACATATATATACACACAAATATAAAATTATGCCTGACTCGAATTGTTGTATGGCAGAAACTCAACATTGTAAAGAACTTATCCTCCAATTTAAAAAAATATTTTAATGTGATAAGTACTTTAACAGGTAAATGTACAAAGTCAGGAAAGTAACCATGCCAACAAAAGTGACATTTATGTTGATTTTTAAAGGATGAGTTAAATGCTATATACAGCTCCTCACCATTCTCAGTCCCTCTTAGAGCTCTCAAGCCAGTTCTCAGCCTTTGATGCCTATTACTGCTGAATGAGAAAGATTTTTTTAAATGAAAAGGTCTGGCCCCACAGCAGACCAAAACTCAGAATCTCTATGGAGGCCTTGATCCCCTCATCCTCAACCTTTAAAAGCTCCCAGGTGGTTTTAAAGTAGAGCCTGGGTTGAAATCTGTTCAGGAAAAAAATAACCCAGGCCACAAGCAATCTTCCGGCAATGAGGAGAGAAAAGAAAAGGACGTCAGGTAGCAACAATAGGATCTATGGCAGACATAATGATAGGAGAGAAGAAGAGGATTCTAAGGTTTCTAGGGTACAGAACTTAAAATAGGAGGTTTGTGGATGTCCTTGAAGCAGCTATGAGTAAGAAGAGAAAGGAAAAAATACCCAAGTTTGAAGTACAAGTATAGTTATCCGACAGACAAACATATGAAATACCTGAAGTTCAAGAAAAATGAGAACTGAATACATATGGTTGTACACCAAAAATATACAGGTGCTACTTGAAGCCAGGAACAGAAGTGTAATAACAAACTAGAGGACAGGGAAAAGAACAGAAAACAAAGTCCTAAGGAATACCACATTAATCTGAGGGAAAGCACATCAAGGCAATGCTTCATTTTGGTTTGTTTTGGATGGTGAAAACCTGAGCATGTGTGCAAGCTGAGAAAAAAAGAAAATATAGAATATGAAAGATGTTAGCCTCAGAAAGTAATACCTTCTTCCTCTGATAAAAGAAAAGGTAATCAGAAATCAGATAGGTACAAGCACACAGAAAAATGACAGACCCTTAAGGGTTCAGGGCTAATGCCCACCAATTCTGTGAAGTAGGAGGCAAAATAAGCAATGTAAAGAAGTCAAGAGTAAGATAAGTCAAGAAGAGGAGAATGATAAAGATCTAGAAGTAGCAATGAGGTCTAGGTACATAAGAGGTACATAGGGAGTGAATCAAAGGATCTCCAGGCAGTGCAAGCAAACTTGGAATATAAAGTTTAGAACAGCACCAGCAGCTCAGTCACAGGCTTTCCTCAAGCCTCCAGGAGCAGAAAAAGCCAACTGTTGGATTCATCCAGGCTTGGAAACCATCAGAGCAAATGAGCAAGAATGACTTGAGGCCAGTAACATGGCTTTTATAATTTTCAAAAGTTAAACTTATTTTATTCTTATTAAAAATCGACTCAAGTTATTTCCTCTGATAGCCAGAAAGGGGGGCGGGGATGGCTAATTCCTCTTTCACTCTGAGAGAACTTGTCAGAACTTCTAAACCTAAGCATTTCTGATCCCTTCCACGGTTGATTCAAAGAAATCTAAACCTGATTCCTCTAGGCTCTTAAAGGATGAAAATTCACTGCAGGACTGGACTATCCAGCTGGGAGACAAACACTCGAAACCCTTCTTAGACACAATACAATTTCAACTAGGAGGTGGGGGCTCTTCCTTTCCTAAAAATAAAAGTTCAGCAAACACTGGAAATGGGGTGGTGGGACTAAGTTGCAAACCTTATTAAGAACTCTTTACAAAGCCAATTATTATAAAACAATACATGACACAAAGATAGCAAAATTCAATTCTTCGAAATGACTGCTGTAAGTAAATAACTGACAATGCAATCTCTTCATCACACTTGGAGGTGCCTAATTCATCCTGCCACCTCCCATACTACTGTTGAGGTACTGGATACTGGACGTCTTGCTACCACTATCTGGAGGGCACAAAGGCCTCAAAGAAGGAAGAGGGTAACAAGCGTGAGCACCTACCACGTACCAGACCTACTGTGTGCCAAACTCAGGCAACACACTTTATATATTATGGATGTAGCTCTTTTAAAGACGACTTACGCTAAAACTATAGACCGGGCACTCAGAAGAGGAGCAGGGTCTGAGGTTTAAGCGTAGAGGAAAAGACGTGTTAGCGACGGTGGGTGATGAAAATGGAGAGAGAAGGGGCGAGTTGGGAAAGGAAAGCATCTGGGGGCAAAAGGGCAAAACCCAGGGACACATGGCGTGGCGTGGGGTGGGGGGCGGGAGGGCGCGAGTGAAACGCCTAGAGGACCCGGTATAGGGGGCAAGGACGGGGTGAGCCTGGGGAAGGGAAGTCCGGGTAGAGGTGAAGGCAAAAGTCCGATCCGGGGGGGCCCTGGCGTCTTATCCCCGGAAGGCGCCCCGAAGGACTGCGGAGGCTGGGAAAACAGTACCGGCCCTGCCAGAGGGACAGGAAGGCGGGGAGGGGGCGGGAGAGAGCGGGAGGCCGACCACGGCGGGGGCGAGTCGGGCCACGGGGAAGCCCGAGACCGGGAAACGCGGGCGCTGGGGCCAGGGGTGCGGGCTCCGGAGCCGGGCCCGGCCGGGCAGGGACATGGGGCTCCGCGCTGAAGGGGCGGGGCTGGACTGGCGCCGGGGGAGATACGCGGGCCGGCGGCGACTGGGGCCGAGGGATGCCAGGGCAGACGCGGCCAGGACTCGGAGCCAGGTGAGCGGCGGCAGGGAGACAGCGGGGCCGGGGCGGCGCGCCGCAACGAGCGCGGCGTCCCCCTTACCTGGAACGAGTGAGGAGCCGCCGCGCCGCCTCCTCAGCATCCTGGGCTCAGCCGCCACTCCCACGGCCCTAGGTGGGGGCCATCCCGCCCACCCCGGGAGCCCGCCCTCACCGCCAGGCGCTAGCTGCTGCCAGCCCGGCCCGGCCCCGAGGAGCTGCGCTGACACGACCCGCGCCCGCGGCCGCCTCAGCAGCGACTCCCGCCGTCGCCGCCTCAGCGCCCGCAGCCGGCCTCCCGGGCGGGCGCGGGATCACACGCGTACGGCGATTGGTTGCCCGGCGCCCGGCCGGGCGATGTGTCGGTCTCTCTGATTCGTGGGTTCCGCAGGCTGCCCTCCGAGGGGGGCGGGGCTCGGCCTCCCGCCGGGCCCGGCAGGCACTGAGGAGAGGGGTGGGTCTGACGTCGGGGTCGCGCGAGCGGCCCTGCGTCCCGCGTGTGCGCGCGCTCCCCGCAGGGTTCTGGTGCCTCCACCAGCGTGAGCGAGTGGTTGCCGAGCAACGGTGCGCGCGACCTAGCTGGGGGTAGGGGGGAGCCGCGGGCAGGTGGCGGTCCATGCAGCCCCAACCCCAGGGTGGGTGGCCTTCATCCTGGAAACCTGGGACCCGACAAGAGAAGGAGCTTTTCCAAGAAATCCTCCCTCTGCCTGTCCCTGCTTCAAATAGCACCTCAGTGCTTGCTACTAGCAGAGGAGATTTCACCTCATCGGGGTGACTCGAACATGCAAATATCACATTCGCACAAAATTATATTCCACACCGAAGTGTAAATGAGTGAGAGTGGATTCTGTACCCACCAGAGAGGCAGAAACCCCGATACTTGAAAGAAAGTGAAAACTAGGAGAGGAGAATAAGGCAAAGAGAAGGGGGACATTGGGGAGAGGGCTGAAATTTCACAACTGAAAAATAACCGTTCCTGTTCACAGGTCCTTCCTGCGGACATATCCACACCACGTCCTGTCGCAGTTATTTCAACTCTGTGAACACAGACTGGAAAAAGCATGGGCTCAGAAATCTAACAGCTGCATTAAAAATTCCTGTCTACAATCTTGGAATGAGTTTTGTTGTCTATAGAACGAGGTCTGTAAACCTCATGAGAGTTGCTGTCAAGATCAAGTATACTTATATGCTCAGTTATGTCTAACTGTGACCCGCATGGATTGTAGCTCACTAGGCTCCTCCGTCCATAGGATTTCCCAGGCAAAAATATTGGAGTGGGTTGCCATTTTCGCCTCCAGGGGACCTTCCCAACCCAGGGATAGAACCGCATCTCTTCCATTGCAGGCAGATTCTTTACGGCTGAGCCACTGGGGAAGCCCAAGTTCAAGTGAGGTCCACACAAAAATGTCTACAGGAATGTTCATAGTACCGTTACTCATTATTGCCAATAAAGTGGAAAAAAACCCAGATGCCCATCAGCTAATTAATGAATAAGTAAAATATGACATAACCACACAATGGAATATTACTTGACCATAAACAGGAGTGAAGTACTGATAAATGCTACAACAGGGCTGAATCTTGAAAATGTCCTGCTAAATGAAAGAAGCCAGTCTTGAAAGACTACTTATTATATGAGCCCCTTTGTATGAAATGTCCAGAACAGGCAAATCCATAGAAAAAACAAGTATATTAGTGGATACCTTGGACTGAGGGGGAAGTGATTGCTAATGGCTATGGGGCTTTTTGATGGGAGGGAGTGATTGATGAAAATGTTCTAAAATTGTGGTGACAGTTGTGCAATTCTGTGAATATAAAAAAAAAACCACTGACTTGTTTACTTGAAGTAGGTGAGTTGTATGGTATGTGGATTATATCTGAATAAAGCTGTTATTTTTTTAAAAGAGCAAATAAGGTAATAAACTTCCAAGAGCCCCAGGCTGTGGTAACCACTCTAAGAACAAGGGATCAGTATATCTGGTTGTTTTCCCTTTATTTGATGGCCAAAATCTTGTAAGCAATTCAATCTGATGAAATTTAAAGAAATACCCACCATGATATTTTTTCTTTGGAACATTTAAATCAAATTAAGAAGCTGATCTGATCTGACCCAAGCTGCTTTGGGACAGCAGAAATGGACCACTAGGATTAGAAAGCTCATCAAAAGAAAAGGAGCATGACTTCCCTGGTGGTCCAATGGCTAAGACTCTTTGTTCCCTATGCAGGGGACCCAGGATTGATCCCTGGTCAGGGAACTAGATCCCACATGCCACAACTAAAGACCCCACATGCTGCAACAAAGATCAAAGATCCCTTGTGCCATGCAACTAAGACCTGATACAGCCGAATAAATGAATAAAATAAATATTAAAAAGAAATGAAAATGAGCAACGTTGGCAGGCAGAGAGCAAAAGGAAAGGGAAAAGACACAGCATTCTACAAGGTGATTCAGATACACCTGCACCCAAAGTGGTTTGATTAACCAGTCCTTTAACATTAAGAGCTGTGTCTTATTCCACTTCCTGCATTCCAGACCACTTCAGGGAAACAGCTCACCCTGACCTGAGTAATCTTGAAGCCACAGACAGCACCATGGGGCATTAATCCCTTAAACACAGCCCCTGCCAGCCTCTCTCCATAAGCCAGAAATGCAGCTCTCTGAAATGACCTCCACAACACCCAGAAAACACTTCACCCACCTACAAGACTTGGGTGGGGGGGGGAATCGAGTAGCCAGGTAGGGGCTTGGTGCTGGCATCTCTCATATAAACTCTAAGAACAAATTCCAGATGTAGGGAATTCCATAAGACTAGGGGACATGAATCCCAGTGAAATCTGGCAGGGATGTTAGCTCTTTGCCTGTTCCATGCCAGGATGTTTCCCTGAGCAAGACAGCTTCAGGTCGCCCAGGGACCACACTGTCTGTAAAAAAAAAAAAAAAAAAAAGCTGCAAATAAGGAGCTGCTTGATCTGAAGTAAAGCTCCAGGGTTGTATGGGAACAAGGTTTTTCTGCTTTTCAAAGCTATCCCAACCCATACAGTATATGTTAAGAAAAAAGACTCCAAAATGTACTCTTAAAAGAGCACAGTTAAAAACAGTATATGTAATATGCCCATTTGTATTGTTTCAAGTACACACAGAAATACAAACACATGTACACTTGTGATTTTCAGAGTTCAAATCAGTCAATCCTGACTGAAATCAACCCTGAACCTTCATTGGAAGGACTGATACTGAAGCTGAAGCTCCAAAACTTTGTTTGGCCACCTGATGTAAAGAACCAACTCATTGGAAAGGACCCTGATGCTGGGAAAGATTGAGGGGGTGACAGAGGATGAGCTGGATAGCATCACCAACTCAATGGATATGAATTTGAGCAAACTCTGGGAGACAGTGAAGGGGAGCCTGGCATGCTGCAATCCATGCCAGGATTGCAAAGAATCAGACACAACTTAGCGACCAAACGACAATAACAAAAACTGACAACAGTAGTTGTTTCTGCGAAGGAAACTGAAGAACTTGGGCACAGGAGAGGGAAAGACATTTATTTTTCACCACACATACCTTTCGGCACTTTTTGAAATGTTGTGTCCTGTGCTTGGATTACCTATTTGAAATGAATAAATATGTAATTTTTTTAAAGAACTCTTTTCTGGAAAGCTCACTGATCAAGCCTTTATGAACATCCAGTTCACATGGCATTTGCATTGCTCTCTGTTATTTAGTGACTCTCAGGTTCAGCACATACACTCTGAATGCCCTGGATCTATTTTCCCTCCCCAGCTATATACCTCTTCCAGGTGATCAGCTCAGATTCAGAGACCTTACCTGAGAGCCTAGACAGCTTCTCCCTCTGACCAACAGGCAGTTCAAAGGACTCAGAGACTGCTTCTTCCAAACAGTCTGGCAGGTCCAAGAAAAGAGAGGAAGCGGATGAGTGTTCACTGACACCCCAGTGAGCACGCGGAAGCCACTGCCATCCTCTAGGTCAACCTTTACCCTGCTTCTGCCTCAGAGAGTCATCTCCCAGCAAGCAGTCCAGCCCTCCAGAGCTTTTATTTTCTTCCCCACTTTCCCTTTCTGAGACTCTCTCCATCCCTTCCTCTCATCCCTGCCACCACTCTTTGGTTTTGCTTTGGTGTCTTTTATTTTGACTGAGCCGTGCACCTTATGGGATCTTAGTTCCCCAACTAGGGATCAAACCTGGGGCCTGAGCAGTAAGAGCTCTGAGTCCTAACCATTGGGCCACCGGGGAGCTCCCTGCTTTGGTTTCTGGAAGGACGAAAGTACAGCAGCTCCCCGCAAATGGCACTTCCATTCCAGTATCTGGCATGGAGACAGGATGGGGGATGGAGAGGGTCTCAGAAAGGGAAAGTTGGGGAAGAAACTCATGCCAAAAGTATTACTTTTTATTCTCTGTCTCAGACCAAGGGAGCTAGAAATGAGGGTCAGCAGCAAGGGGTTTAGAGAAGGCATCTGGATTTAGAAAAGGCAGAGGAAGCAGAAATCAAATTGCCAACATCCATTAGATCATCAAAAAAGCAAGAGAGTTCCAGAAAAACATCTACTTCTGCATTATTGACTATGCCAAAGACTTTGACTGGGTAGATCACAACAAACTGTGGAAAATTCTTAAAGAGTTGGGAATACCAGACCACCTGACCTGCCTCTTGAGAAACCTATATGCAGGTCAGGAAGCAACAGTTAGAACTGGACATGGAACAACAGACTGGTTCCAAATAGGAAAAGGAGTACGTCAAGGCTATATATTGTCACCCTGCTTATTTGCTTATATGCCGAGTACATCATGAGAAACGCTGGGCTGGATGAAGCACAAGCTGGAATCAAGATTGCTGAGAGAAATATCAATAACTTCAGATATGCAGATGACACCACCCTTATGGCAGAAAGTGAGGAAGAACTAGAAAGCCTCTTGATGAAAGTGAAAGAGAAGAGTGAAAAAGTTGGCTTAAAGCTCAACATTCAGAAAACTAAGATCAGGGCATCTGGTCCCATCACTTCATGGTAAATAAATGGAGAAACACTGGAAACAGTAACAGACTTTATTTTTGAGGGCTCCAAAATCACTGCAGATGGTGACTGCAGCCGTGAAATTAAAAGACACATGCTCCTTGGAAGAAAAGTTATGACCAACCTAGACAGCATATTAAAAAGCAGAGACATCACTTTGCCAACAAAGGTTCATCTAGTCAAGGCTATGGTTTTTCCAGTAGTCATGTATGGATGTGAGAGTTGGACTATAAGGAAAGTTGAGAGCCTAATATTTGATGCTTTTGAACTGTGGGGTTGTAGAAGACTCTTGAGGGTCCCTTGGACTGCAAGGAGAACCAACCAGTCCATCCTAAAGGAATATTAATTGGAAGGACTGATGCTGAAGCCAAAGCTCCAATACTTTGGCCACTTAATTCGAAGAACTGACTCCTTGGAAAAGACCCTGATGCTGGGAAAGATTGAAGGCAAGAGGAGAAGGGGATGACAGAGGATGAGATGGTTGGATGGCATCACCAACTCGATGGCCATGAGTTTGAGTAAGCCCCAGGAGTTGTTGATGGACAGGGAGGCCTGGTGTGCTGCAGTTCATGAGGTCGCAAAGAGTCAGACATGACTGAGCGACTGAACTGAACTGAGCAAGGGGTTTGGACACAGAAAATGGGGAGGACAGGCTACCTTTGCTACGCAAGTGAAGGAGCAGAGGCTCTTCAGAGAGCACGGACATGGCCTTGGGAGGAAGTGGAGAAGTGAGGGCAAAGAGTTCTCAAGGGTAAAGGCAAAAATGGTGATGATACAAAGTCATTTGTTTGCCTGATCCTCCATCCTATTTCCAGGACAGGGCTTGGCACTGGTCAAATGAATGGATGAGTGAGTGAATGGATAGATGATTAGCAAAAACTGCAGCTGGGGCTTCCTAGGTGGCTCAGTGGTAAAGAATCTGCCTGCCAATGCAGGAGACATGGGTTTGATCCCTGATCCGGGAAGATCCCACATAAGCAGAAGAAGTAAGTCCGTGTGCCACCAACTATTGAGCCTGTGCTCTAGAGCTCAGGAACTGCAACTACTGAAGCCCACATGCCCTGGAGCCTATGCTCTGCAACAAGGGAAGCCACTGCAATGAGCATCCCGCCCACCACAACTGGAGAGTAGCCCCTGCTCACAGCAACTAGAGAAAAAGCCTGAGCAGCAACAAGACCCAGCACAGCCAATAAATAAATAAATAAAATTATTAAAAAAAAAAACAAAACACACCTGCAGCTGCTAAATTTCTCTAAATGGCATATGAAAGTGAAAGTGAAAGTCACTCAGTCGTATTCGACTCTTTGTGACCCCATGGACTATATAGTCCATGGAATTCTCCAGGCCAGAATACTGGAGTGGGTAGCCTATCCCTTCTCCAAGGGATCTTCCTGACCCAGGAATCGAACCAGGGTCTCCTGCATTGCAGGCAGATTCTTTACCAACTGAGCTATGAGGGTATCCCAAAAGATGGCATATGGATGGCCAATAAGCACATTAAAGATGCTCAACATTGCTAATTATTAGAGAAATGCAAATCAAAACTACAGTAAGGTACCACCTCATACTGGTCAAATGGAGAACTTGTGATACAGTACAGAGAACTCAACTTGTTGCTCTTTGATGACCTAGATGGGTGGGATGGGGGGTTGGGGAGGGAAGTCCAAAAGGGAGGATTATGTGTATACATATAGCTGATTCACTTCATTGTACAAATGAAACTAACACAACATTATAAAATAATTATGCTCCAATTAAAAAAAGAGTCTACAAATAAATGATGGAGAGGGTGTACAGAAAAGGGAACCCTCCCACCCTGTTGGTAGGAAGGTAAGTTGGTACAACCAGTATGTAAAACAGTATGGATGATCCTCAGAAAACTAAAACTAGAGTTGCCATATGGTCCAGTAATCCCACTCCTGGGCATATATCCAGGCAAAACTACAGTTCAAAAAGATACATGCACCTCTATAATAGTGCTCATAGCAGCACTATTCACAATAGCCAAGACAAAAAACCAACTTAAATGTCCATCGACAGATGAAAGGATAAAGAAGATGTAGTATATATTTAGAATGGAATACTATACAACCATAAAAAAGAATGACATAATGCCTTTTCCACAACCTGGATGGACCTGGAGATGATCTAGGTCAGTCAGAAAGAGAAAGACAAATATAATATGGTATCACTTATGATATCGTATCACAGAAACAGACTCACAGACATAGAGAGCAGACTGGTGGAGTGGGAGGTTGGGGTTAGCAGATGTAAGCTATTATATACACATTGGGTAAACAACAAGGTCCTACTGTATAGTACAGGGAACTATATTCAATATCCTGTGATAAACCATAATAGAAAAAATATGAAAAAGATGTGCATACATATATATAACTGAATCACTTTGCTATACAGTAGAAATTAGCTCAACACTGTAAATCAATTACAATTTTTTTTAAAAAAAGCTGCAGCTCTCAGTGAGGATGAAGGCAGCAGGGCAAAGCAGAGAGAGACCCAGGAGAGAGAGTAGGAGGGCACTCAGGGTCCTGCCTGGAAGGGCAGGGGGACGCCAGGTGAGGGCTCCAGAGCCAGAGATCCCTGGTGGAGAACTGAGGTTTAAACTCTCACTCGACTTAAAGTGACCCCAGAGCCCTGGCTGATTTGAGACAAGATGAAACACTTACCTGCAAACAGCATCAAAGAGCCAATGAACTGCAGGAGACACCGCACAATTCTCTTGAAGCTTGTCGGTTAGAGGGATTCGAGACAAAAAGAAAATGGTGACACAATTTAAAGAAAAAGGGGGAAAAAATGAGCATGTCTCTTCGCTTTCCCCACCCGTAGATCCAGGAAAACTGGCCAGGTCAGGCCCTTCAGCCACATCATCATTTTAAAATGAGAATCCAGCCCAGCCTATGAGCAGGCATTTTCCAAATGGCTACAGAACTCCTGCACCTTCCAAAAATACCTCTTCACGCACCTCCTGCCAGGGAAGGAGGGCCACATGCCCAGGCTGGAACTAACCCACCGGCCTTCGTGAGCCCAGGAGTTGCCCCTCCCGTGTTCTGCAGGCCCCAGATACAGGAAATGCCCACTGCTTCGCGGGGAAACCTAGCCAGACAGCTACTGGTGCTGAGCCCAAGACTGGGAGTAGAGCAGCTTCTGGTTCCACTTGCAACAGAGATTATGTGACTTCCAGGAGGAGTTGCCAAACCTCGCTATGCACGTAAACCACCTGTGCAGCTTTGACACCGGGCCTCTGGTCACTTTCATAAAGCAGAGGCTCTGGGGGAAGGATCCCCCCAACTCCCAAGGGAGAGAGGCGGGGGTAGTGACAGGGAGGTGGCACTTGGGGAACATCAGAAAGGCTGGTGGATGATATTCTGTTTCCTGACTTGATGACTATCTGGCTTGTTCACTTTGTGAAAATTCATCAAACTATACACACATGTGCACTTCTCTGTACATTTACTACACTTCATTTTAAAAGGAAAAAAAAAAAAAAAGCTCCCAGGTCAATCCTGCTCCCCTACCAGGTTTCAGAACTGAGCTGGAGGTTCAGGATGAAGGGTTTAGGTTACACAAAAGAGAGAAGCTGGGGGCAGGGTGTGGGGGGGACTTCCTTTGTGGTCCAATGGTTAAGAAGCCACCTTCCAATGCAGGGGATGCGGGTTCGATCCCTGGTTGGGGAACTAAGATCCCTCATGCCTCAGGATAACTAGAGAGAAATTAACACACTGCAACTACTAAGCCCTTGCATTCTAGAGCCCATGCTCTGCCACAAGAGAAAAAAAAAAAGAATGAGAGAGAGGCTGGATGCTTTTGAGTATTGGCTAGAGTAGGTACAGGATCTGCCTCCCTTCTTAAGCAAGTCTCTGACCCTCAGCAGAGAAAACTACAGAGAGGGGAGTTAGGAGGGGCTTTCCAGGTGGTACTAGTGGTGAACAACCCGCCTGCCAATGCAGGAGACATAAGAGAGGCGGGTTCGATCCCTAGGTCGGGAAGATACCCTGGAAGAGGAAATGGCAACCCGCTCCTGTATTCTAGCCTGGAGAATTCCGTGGACAGAGAAGCCTGGTGGGCTACAGTCCATAGAATCACAAAGAGCTGGACACGACTGAGGCGACTTACCACACAGCACATTCTTCCCTGTGACTTTGGTTTTCCCTCCCTCGTTAAAGAGGCTGCGGAGGGTACCGGTTTCTTGCCGCCCTCCCAGGTCTCTTGCCTGCCACTCCTGCAGGATCTGGGGGACTCCAGCACATGCAATTAACAACATCCAGCACCAGTCACTGTTCTAAGCGCTGAGCACATAGCAGTGAACAAGTCAATCTCCAATGCCCTTTGGATTACATTTGTTAACAATAAAACAGCCAAGTTATTTTTACCAGCAAAATGGATTAATCCAGGAGCAGCAAAAATCTCACTTTGGGATGTGCAACTGTTGCAGGAGAACGGGAGACAGAGAATGGTCACATTCCAGGTCTCAGGCAAGTTCCTGGGACCAGCCTCACGTGAGGGTCTTTGACTTTGCATAGGAGAGAATTCAAGAGTTAGCCATAGTAAAATGAGAGCAGGTTTATTTAGAGAGATATACATTCCATAGACAGAAGGTGAAGTGTCTCAAAATGCACCGTTTTTTTAAGAATAAGACAATGATGAAGTCTGCTGGCTCTTCCTTTCATGAACGATTTCTCTGTAGCATGCAATCCTGTTTGATAGCACCCTTCCCACAGTGGAACTTCTTTCAGAACTGGAGTCAATTCTCTCAAACTCTTCCACTGCTTTCTCAACTAAATTTATGTAACATCCTAAATCATTTATTGTCAGGTCAGCAATCTTCACAGCACCTTCATCAAGAGCAGGTTCCCATCTCAAGAAACCACGTTTTTGCCTCATTCAGAAAAAGCACCTCCTCGTGCATTAAAGTTTTATATTGAGGTTGCAGCAATTCAGTCACATCTTCAGGCTCCACTTCTAATTCTAGTTCTCTTGCTCTTTCCACCACATCTGCAGCTACTTCCTCCACTGAAGTCTTGAACCCTTCAAACTTATCCATGAGGGTTGGAATCAATTTCCTCTAAATTGTTAATGTTGATATTTTAACCTCTTCCCACCAACCACAAATATTCTTAATGGCTCTAGAATGTGAATTCTTTCCAGAGGTTTTCAATTTCCCTTGTTCAGATCCATCAGAGGAATCACTATCTATGGCTGTTACAGCTATATTTCTTAAATCATAAGACTTGAAAGTCGAAATTATTCCTTGGCATGAAAACAATACACCAGTCTCATTGTCCATTCTCCATCAGCACTCTTGGGTGACCAGGTGCAGTGTCAATAAGCAGTAATATTTAGAAGTGAATCCTTTTTTTCCAAGCAGTAGGTCTCAACAGTGGGCTTAAGATATTCAATATTTGTAAACAAATGTGCTGTTATTCCAGGTTTTATGGTTCCATTTACAGAGCATAGGCAGAATAGATTTAGCATAATTCTCAAGGGCCCTAAGATTTTCAGAATGGTAAATGAACATTGGCTTCAACTTCAAGTCACCAGCTGTGTTAACTCCTTACAAGAGAATCTTTGAAGCCAGGCATTGACTTCTCCTCTCTAGTTATGAAAGTCTCACATAGCATCTTCTTCCCTGAGAAGGCTGTTTTGTCTACATTGAAAAATCTGTTGTTCAGTGTACCAGCTTCATCAATTATCTCTGGTAGATCTTCTGGATAACTTGCTGCTGCTTCTATAACAGCACTTACTCTTTACCTTGCACTTTTATGTTATGGAGCTGGCTTGCTTTTTAAGACTGCCTGAGCCAACCTCATCAAAAGAGTCTCTTGATGAAAGTGAAAGAGGAGAGTGAAAAAGTTGGCTTAAAGCTCAACATTCAGAAAACTAAGATCATGGCATCTGGTCCCATCACTTCATGGCAAATAGATGGGGAAACAATGGAAACAGTGACAGACTTTATCTTTTTGGACTCCAAAATCATGGCAGATGGTGACTACAGCCATGAAATTAAAAGACGCTTGCTCCTTGGAAGAAAAGTTATGACCAACCTAGACAGCATATTAAAAAGCAAAGACATTACTTTGCCAACAAAGGTCCAGGAAGTCAAAAGCTATGGTTTTTCCAGTAGTCACGTATGGATGTGAGAGTTGGACTATAAAGAAAGCTGAGCGCCGAAGAATTGATGCTTTTGAACTGTGGTGTTGGAGAAGACTCTTGAGAGTCCCTTGAGCTGCAAGGAGATCCAACCAGTCCATCCTAAAGGATATCAGTCCTGAATATTCACTGGAAGGACTGATGTTGAAGCTGAAATGCCAATACTTTCGCCACCTGATGAGAAGAACTGACTCATTGGAAAAGACCCTAATGCTGGGAAAGATTGAAGATGGGAGAAGGGGAAGACAGAGGATGAGATGGTTGGATGGCATCACTGACTTGATGGACATGAGTTTGAGTAAACTCCAGGAGTTGGTGATGGACAGGGAAGCCTGGCGTGCTGCAGTCCACGGGGTCACAAAGAGTTGGATACCACTGAGCAACTGATCTGAACTGAGCTGATCCAACCTCTGCTAGCTTCAAATTTTTCTTCTGCAGCTTCCTCACCTCTCAGCCTTGACAGAACTGAAGAGAGTTAAGGTCTTGCTCTGTGTTAGACTTTTAAGGGAATGTTGTGGTTGATTTGATTTTCTAACCAGACTAGTGAAACTTCTTCCATATCAGCAATAAAGATGTTTTGCTCTCTCATCATTTATGTATTCACTGGAGTAGCAATTTTTTCTTAATTTATTTAATTGAAGGATAACTACAATGTTGTGTTGGTTTCTGCCATACATCGACATGAATCAGCCATAGGTATATACATGTCCCCTCCCTCCCAACTCCTACCTCATCCCACCACCCTAGGTTATCATAGAGCATCGGATTTGAGCTCCATGCATCATACAACAAATTCCCACTGGCTATCTGTTTTACATACGGTAATGTATATGTTTCAATGCTTGGAGAAGCAATTTTTTAAAATACTAATTTATTTGGCTGTGCCGAATCTTAGTTGTGACATGCAAGACCTTTTAGTTGCGGGATATGAACGCTCAGTCACAGCAAGTGGCATCTAGTTCCCTGAACAGGAATCGAGTCTGGGCCCCCCTGTCTTGGGAGTGCGACATCTTAGCCACTAGACCACCAGGAAAGTCCCTGGAATAGCCATTCTAATTTACTTCTAGAACTTTCCCTTTACATTAACAACTTGGCTAACTGTTTGGCTCAGGAGGCTTAGCCTGTAGCCTATCTTGGCTTTCAAAATGACTTCCTCACTAAGTTTAATCATTTCTAGCTTTTGTTTTCATTTCTAGCTTTTGATGTAAAGTGAGAGACATGCCCATCTTCCTTTCACTTGAACACTAAGAGACCATGGCAGCGTTATCAGTCGGTCTAATTTCAATATTGCTGTGTCTCAGGGAGTAGGGAGTCCTGAGCAGAGGGAGAGAGGTGGGGGAATGGCTGGTTGGTGTAGTAGTCAGAACACACACATTTATTAAGTACACCATCATACATGGGTGTGGTTTCTGGCACCCAAAACGATTACAATAGTCATAGCAAAGATATCAAAGATATCACAGATCACCATAAAAAACACAATAATGAAACTGTTTGAAATATTTTAAAAATGAGCAAAACATGGCACAGAGACACAGAGTTAGCAAAGGCCACTGAGAAAGTGGCACCAGTAGGCTCGCTCCTTGCAGGGTGGCCATGCCGTGCTGTCTAAGTCGCTGCAGTCACGTCCAGCTGTTTGTGATCCTATGGGTTGTAGCCCACCAGGCTTCTCTGTCCATGGGATTCTCCAAGCAAGAATACTGGAGTGGGTTGCTGTGGCCACCAGCCTTCAATTTATAAAAAAAAAAAAAAAGCACAGTATCTGTGAAGCACAATAAAGCAAAGCGCAAAAAACAGGGTATGCCTGTAATCTGTTTTCAGTTTAATTCTCAGGCTGCAGCCGCTGAACCTAAGAGGAGCAGAAGACAAGCATTGTCTTGCCTACCCGGACTTCACAAAGGCACTCAAGGCAAAGAAGGCTTGCTCGTGGGACTTCCCTGATGGTCTAGTGGATAAGAATTCACCTTCCAAAGCATGGGGCAGGGGTTCACACCCTGGTAGGGGAACTAAGATCCTCCATGTGGAGGGGCAACAAAGCCCACACCACAAAACTACTGAGCCCACGAACCTCAATTAGAAGCCCTCATGTCACAACTAAACACCAGCGTAGCCAAAAATTAATTAATTAATTAAAAAAAAAAAAGACTTGCCCATCACTCAATGTGCCCTTGTCTCCACTTGGACACTGTGTTCATGCATAGCCTTCTACATGTGTGGTACTCCTCCACCCAGCCACTGAAAAGTCAGTGCAGCTCTGCCAGGGCCAATCCAGCCCCTCACATTACACTGAAACGTTAGCTCCACTCGGAAGGGTCTCACCTGTGTGGCTCTTGTGACCTCTGCCCCACTTTACACCTTTCTTAAGGCCCTTCTCCTGTTCCACTTCATATTCTTGTTCTTTATATATTTGTCCGGTTCTCCCCTATCAGTCCCATCAGAAAGGAAGCTGCTGAGCTGGCAGATGAATTTTTCCCTGAAACACCCAACACTGTTTCTGGGCCCTTAAGAGGCCCTAGAATGTTTGTTGGGATGGATTAAATTGAATGATGGGACGTTATCTCCCTGAAGAATAAACAGTTCACTTTGTTCTACATCTCTGTGATTCACAGACAAAAAATTTTTTTCTCTTTTTTAATTGGAAGATAATTGCTTTACAATGTTATGGTCTCCGCTGTACATCAACGCGAATCAGTAATAATTATATATATTCCCCTCCCTGAAATTCTTTAAACTAGAAAAAATTTGGTGAGAATAGTACAATCAACTTCAGTGTATATATCCTTACCAAGTGTCTGTTGAGTCATCATTTTGCTAACATATGTTACATTTGCTTTACTATATCTCTCTCTAGCTAGCTAACTATAATTATCACTATTTTTAGTTATTGAACCATTTGAGAATAAATTAGACATTGTGTCTTGCATCCCTTTACCCCTAAATACTTCATTGGTACCACCTAAAAACAAGAACATTCTCTTATACAATGATCCGATGAAAGAAATTCAACACTGATAGGATACTATTATCTCCATGGTCAGTCGCTTCAGTCACGTCCGACTCTTTGCATCTCCATGGACTGTAGCCCGCCAGGCTCCTCCATCCATGGGATTCTCCAGGCAAGAACACTGGGGTGGGTTGCCATTTCCTACTCTATAATTATCTCCATGTACAGTATCTATTCAAATTTCCCCAGTTGTCCCAATTATGATCTTTAAGCTATTTTTTTTTCATTCTCATTGTCTGTTGAACAAAAAATGTATAACCTAAAAGTTGAGAATTATGTTTTATTCCAAGGACTTTCTGAACACTCAAGCCCAGGAGGCGGCCTCTCAGAGAGCTCCGAGGGACTGCTCTGAAGAGGGAAGAGCCAGGTTATATAGGAGTTTAGCAACAAAAACCAGGTAGTAATCAAAAGATTACTGTTAGCAGACCCCCTCTTGGTCTTGCCAGCAGCCCCCATGCAGTGCACTTAATAAATCTCACTTTCTAACTTTAAAAAAAAAAAAAAGATGACTGTTAATTAAAGAAAATCAGACATCTCAGTTAATCTAGTACTTGTGTATATATGGGAAGATGCAAGAGTCTGGGCTCATTGAAAACATCCTTTATCTGCACCTTAGCTGTTGAGGGCCAATATCCAGTTCTTTCCCATCCTGGATTCCCTCAGGGCTCACCCCCGGGGATAGCTGTAACATGAAGGTTGCAGCCTCCTTTGTTACTGATATGGCAGGTGATGTTTTCCATTCACATCATCTATGCATTGCATTTAGTTATTGTATCATTTAGTCTCATAATGTTGAACAGTTTCTCTCTCTTGCATTCTTGAGCCATGATAGTTATTTGTAAAATAGCCTTCGACTTGACTTTGTCTGCTGTCCCAGGTTATGCCTTTGGGGGACAGGAAGGCTCTGGGAATGAGGTTGTGCCTTTCTCAGAACATGGCAGCAGGAACCCACATGAGGTCAATCTGTCCCATTGTCAGTCACGTTAATTTTTTTGTGGGAGGCTGCAAGGCTTGCCTGTGCCCCGTGGGTCCATGCTCAGTCATGTTCAACTCTTTGCAACTGCAGGGACTGCAGACTCATCTGTCCATGGGATTTTCCAGGCAAGAATACCGGAGTGGGTTGCCATTTCCTCTAGGGGATCTTCGCAGCTCAGGGATTGAACCCACGTCTCCTGAATCTCCTGCACTGGCAGACGGATTCTCTACCCCTGCGCCGCCTGGGAAGCCCAGCTGCAAGGCATGTGGTCTCTTAATTCCCCAACCAGAGATCGAACATGGGCCCTCAGCAGTAGAAGTGCAAAGTCTTAACCACTGGTCCGCCAGGGAAGTCTGGGTCAGGTTAATTTTGATGATCTGGTTAAGGTGGTAACCGCCAGGTTTCTCCATGGAGCAGTTGCAGTTTTTTCCTTTTGTGCTTATAAGCAATCTGTGGAGATGACTTCGTATTTTAGAGACTGTGGAAATACTCTGTTCCCAATCTGATGATGATTCCTGCCTGATGAGCCTGCCAGTCATTCAAGGAAAGTGGAGCTGGCCGGCAGCCTGGAGCTGGGGCTCTGGAGATCACAGAGCCAGGATGCGCAGAGAGAGAAACACCGCAGGGACAAAGAACTGTGCGGAGAGCAGGGCAGGCAGTCTGAGGGCTATGCCGGGAGCAGCTGCAGCTCACTGCGGTGTAGGTGGCGGGCACACCACACCAGGCACCTCAGGGCAGCCCCGAGGGTACAGGCCCTTCACAGGAATCAGGACTGGGAGAGGGACCAGTTTGCTGGAAGCAGGAAGACCATGCTATTGTCCTTATTCCCCGGTGGCCCCTGGTGCTCAGTGCAGGAAATGCCTCAGAGGCATTAGTTCCAGAATATCTCCAGGGGCTCCCAGTGAAGGTGAAGCGATCCAGACCTCTGGGCCGGGCCTGGCCCTTGCAGCCAGGCTCCGCCACAGCCCACCCCCGCCCCTGCCTGTTTGCTCCACTCCTGACAAATATTTGCTCTGCTGCGGAACACAACCCCGGGCTGGCAGTCACGGCGGCATGTAGGCAGTGCATGCCCACCGGACACACACAGCCCCGGACCAAGTGGCCACGACTTGTGTGCTGGACAGTTCCCTTCCTGTGGCTGCTATAACCAATGGCCACGAGTGGGGTGGTTTGACACAACAGGGATTTATTCTCTTCCGGTTCCAGAGGTCAGAAGTCTGAAATAGAGGGGTCGGCAGGGCCGGGCTCTTCCTGCAGATGGTAGGGGAGAATCTCTCATCTCCTCTTCCAGCTTCTGGTGGCGGCTGGCAGGCCTTGGCTTCCTGGCTGTATCCTCCAGTTTCTGCCACTGCGGTCACTCTGTCTCCTCTTCCTCTCTCTTCTAAGGAAACTTTTTCTTGGGTTTTGGGCAGGATCCTGGGGACCCCCAGATAATCCAGGATGATCTCCTAGTGAGACCCTTATTTACATCTGCAAAGATCCTTTTTCCACACAAGCTCACACTCACGGTTCTGGGAGTTAGTGCATATCTTTGGGGGGCCACCAGTCACCTCGCTATGAAAGGAATTCATGTCTGCTCTTCCACTCTGCACAAATATTAGTTTTCCATATGTTTCTCCAACAAATTCTGTACTTTGTTGATGGTCAGGCGTCATTAAAGTAGTCCCCGATGGCTGTTTCGGGCCTACCCAAATACTTCTGTCCTCCCCCTGCCACCCCCATACACACACACACACACACAATAACATTGAAGAAGGAAACAGACAGAACAGGCTCCATCTCGAAAGCAGGACTCCATCTTGGGCCGGACTGTGGACTTTGAGCTCTGTGCCCAATATCTATGGAAACGACATACCAACTGGAAAACCAGGCCCCTGGATGGAAGAGCCCCAAGGACTCATATCTAGACTCTCTGCTGCCTAAAAGAATACCCTAATTATCAGTGTAACCGAATAGAATCATACATTCTATTAAGCTTATTGGGGTATGACCACAGGCCTATTGATAATTGTCCACTGTTAACTACCTAGGCTTAAGGCATATGAATCACGGGTTAACTTTGATTGTATCTTTCTTTTCGTTTGTTCAGACTAGTTCCAGGGAATTTGGGGAGGTGGGTTTGGGCATGTACACTTAGGGTATATAAGTTTTTCAGAAAAACTGGACGGGGTCCTTGGCTAAGAGAGGAGACTCTGCCTTGGGCCCGCCGGCATAATAAACTGCACTCCACTATCTGCACTGTCCCTCTGAGTGAGTTTGTTTCCCAGAACGCGTGGCTACAACAACATATCTGCGCACAGGTGGTTACACACTGTCCCCAGGTCCTTGTGTAGGAATGTGCGTGTGTGCTGTCCTTCACTTGACACGCATTTGTGCTGGGCCCTGGAAGGCCCTGGGAACACCGCAGGGAACGAGGCAGCAAGCCCACGCCTTGTTTACATTCTGCTGAAATATTTACACGCATACACGATGATGTATGTAGACGCAGAGCCCACAAGGCTTTTCCATGCCCGGGGCTCCCAGAAGGACGAAAGTCAGCAATTCCAGGCCACAGGCAGCAAGGGGATGTGAAGGCCTTTAATGCAAATAAACCAAGTCACCAGGAAGGTCATTTTTAAAACAAAATCGTTGATTAAGTGAAACACTTGTGGGCAAGGGTAAACTCCCCATTTCTGAAAGCTCAAAGCACTGTTATGGAGGCGCTTGGAGTTCTGGGGTGACAGACGGAAGAGCCTGAGCAGAGGGACCAGCTGGGCCTGGAACAGCCTTCCAGCCGGCACATGCTGGATTTGAGGTCAGCCCCAAGGACAAGGCGTGCTGGGCCACCTGGAGGGGAGAGAGCGTGACCACAAGAGACACAGCCGGGGCTCAGCCGTCAGCGACGATCTGCAGGGTAAGGTGAGACTAATGACTATCTCCCGGCATTATCCACCCAAACCAGCACGCACGCTAGTGCAGTGGATGTGTGATGTGGTCTACAGACTCCCAAGTTCCCTTTCCAGTGGGACTCCAGTTAGGGTGTGCTACCAGCGAGACTCTCTCATGAGTCAGAGGACAGAAGGAAGATAGGAGCTACTGTGTAGCTCACACACAGTTCTTACCTGTAATTCACTCAATTCTCTTTTCCCCTGGATCTTCCTTCCTGAGTGCCTGTGCATGAGCTTGTGCCTGTGGGGCTCTAGCTTGCTTGTGACCTTCCCTTCTTTTACTGAGTGAAAACTGCGGGTGGTATTCTGCCGGTTTTTCTTTATTTCTGACATTTTTTAGAAGTCACATCTTCAGTGAATAAGAAGAGGGTCATTTCATACCCCAGAGCTTCCAGAACTGGCTGATATCTTGACTCTTCTTGGCCCTTTATATTTTCATATAAATTTAGAATTAGCTTGTCAAGCTCTATTTAAAAAAACATGTTGAGAGACAGACTCACAGACACAGAAAACAAACTATAGGGTTTGTTGCCAAAGGGGAAGTGGAGAGGGAGACGGGTAAATTCGGACTTTGGGATTAACAGATACATACTATTATAAATAAAATAGATAACCAACGAGGACCTATTGTATAGCACAGGGAGCTATATTCAATATCTTATAATAACCTATTTTGGAAAAGAATTGGAAAGATATATATATGGGCTTCCCAGGTGACGCTAGTGGTAAAGAACCTGCCCTGCCAATACAGGAGACTTAAGAGATGCTAGTATGATCCCTAAGTCAGGAAGATCCTCCGGAGGAGGGCATGGAAACCCACTCCAGTATTCCTGCCTGGAGAATCCCCATGGACAGAGGAGCCTGGCAGGCTACAGTCCACAGGGTCGCAAGAATCAGACATGACTGAGCGACTATGTGCATGCGTACACACACATACAAACACACGTGTATAACTGAATCACTTTGCTATATACCTGAAACCAACACAACATTGTAAATCAAATACACTTCAATAAAAAGTTGTTTGTTTTGGGGAAAAAGAGAAATAAAAAAACAGAAGAATATAATCATTAAAAATTATAAATAACCTTTACAAAATAAATAAAAATCAAAATATAAAAACAAAACAAATACAAAAAAAAAATTGAGATTTTGATAAGGATGTATATAACCTAGAAATCAATCTGGGGAGACTAAATCCATGAGTTCTCCAATCCATGAACATGCTGTATTTCTCCAGACTCATAGGTAGATTTAATGAAAACAAGAGAACACATCAAAATGGTGGGATAGTTGGCTCAGTGGATACCCCATGGGAACGAGTGGCTGGCGCTACCTGCTCTTGCTTCCTGCTTCCAGGCTGCCAGGTTTTCATGTGACCTTGTCCTCTGCCAACAGCTAACTGACTCAGGGGAGGGGAAGGTACCTGCCCCAAGCTGATGCAATGAGTGCTTTCTCCTATAATTTTTGGACCAGAGACTGAAAGAGAGTTGAAACAGACTCTTTTTGGTGTCTGAGGCTGTGAAAATATAAAACTTAGGTGCTGTCTACAATCATGTTTCAGATCACGTGAACTGGAGGATTACAGGCAGCTGCATTGCTGAGAAAAAAAGAGTGACACTCAGAGGGGTACACAGACAAGACAGAGAGGCTGGTAGTGTTTGAATCTGTGGTTGCACAGAGTTTCTGAGTGCCAGCTGCATCCTTGCTCCTGGGTTCCAATAGACCCATGTTCCAAGATAGCCATTGATTCCAAGGGTCCATTGTTCCTTAAAATAAATCCATCTTCAGGCTTAAGCTATTTTGAGTTTCTACTGCCCACAACCAAGGTACCTACCTACTGCAGTTGAGTAGACTGAAAATGGGTGATTTCAGGTAAGCAAGCCTCAGCACCTGGACTTAACAGGCTCACAGTTTGGACTGCATTCCGGTGCCCCTTTCGAGCACTCTTTATTCCCTTCTTCTGCAAGAATGTTGCTGCCTCTCGGGATAATTAATCAGAGATGAACGCTCTCCTCCTCTTTTTTATGCAGGATTTATCTATTCTAAATACTTGTCTTATTTTTATATATTGATGCCAAACTTTGGTTAGAATTTAATTACCATGTTTGTTCACTAAGATCACCTGGATGATCACTCTTGGGCTGTTATAGGCCTGACTGGCAAGTGTTGCATAGGTCAAGATGTCAAGAGGAGCCCCCTCAAATAAGATGCAAGCACCAGATGGAACTTCAAAAGAAATACTAAATATCTTAGAAATACTGAATACCACTTCTGCCTTTCTTGGTAAAGACCCTATTCACTACAAGGCAGGGGTTGTATAACTGTGCTGCAGGGAAAAAGTATGTCATATATATATATATATATATATATATATATATATATATATATATAGACAGTCCACAATTTTGCTAATTTCAAGTCTTAGTCTACACTTTCGTACGTTTCATACACTATATTCTGACAGTCTGAATGCAACTTTCAAAGACTGAATTTGCATTGTATCTCTCAGCTGACTCTGGATGATTTCAGGCTAATTCCTGGGGTTGTTATATAGCTGCCAAGAGTTCCATTTCAGCATCACCAGTTGTCTTCAGTCTTAGAATAGCAACTGATGTCATTATTTAAATATTTAATTGAATAGAAAATACAATACAAATGACATTGTCGATCAGTGATAAGAAACAAAGATCTCATGAACCTGAGTTGAGACAAAAGTGGGGATGATTAGCTAAGCTAAAATTTGTGACTCTAGCTTCGAGTCAGGTGTTTATCACACTGAAACTAGATAATTGCATGTTTATTTGTGAAGGAAAATAACTAACTTTTGTAGGATGATAAAAGACCCAGTTGACTAGGAAAAAATGTATTCTTTTGGACAGGGCCTGAAGTATTGTATGATCCACTTCTATGGCTCTGAGAAGCATAACAGAGATAGTTAAGGGACTTCCCTGGTGGTCCAGTGGTTAAGACTCTGTGTTTCCAATGCAGGCGGCACAGGTTCAATTCCTGGTGGGGAACTAGGATCCTATATGCTGTGCAACATGGCAAAAAAAATTCAAAAAATAAAATGAGCCTAAAAAAAAAATATATATATATAGTCAAGTTTTCTTATGTTCTAAAAGGCAGCGTATTCTTGGCCTTTTCTATGTAACTTTGACAGCTCCAAGAAGGTTCTGGCCACCACACTTTCAGTTCAGTTCAGTCGCTCAGTCGTGTCCGACTCTTTGCGACCCCATGAATCGCAGCATGCCAGGCCTCCCTGTCCGTCACCAACTCCCATAGTTTACTCAAACTCATGTCCATCGAGTTGGTGATGCCATCCAACAATCTCATCCTCTGTCGTCCTCTTCTCCTCCTGTCCCCAATCCTCCCAGCATCAGGGTCTTTTCCAATGAGTCAACTCTTCGCATGAGGTGGCCAGAGTATTGGAGTTTCAGCTTCAGCATCAGTCCTTCCAGCCAACACCCAGGATTGATCTCCTTAAGGATGGACTGGTTGGATCTCTTTGCAGTTCAAGGGACTCTCAAGAGTCTTCTCCAACACCACAGTTCAAAAGCATCAATTTTTTGGTGCTCAGCTTTCTTCACAGTCCAACTCTCACATCCATACATGACTACTGGAAAAACCATAGCCTTGACTATACTTTAACAGGTTTTTAAAAAATGTATCATGTTCCAAACTTTCTAAATCAAGGTTATATTACGTTTGCTAAAAACAAGATAAGACAACAGGTCCAAAATGGAGTCACTTAGGCTAAGCCCCATGTCACCTAATTGATACTTAATTCTAGTTTTGGCCTGTCCTGGAAATGGAGTCTTAAATCAGTCAACGAGGAATTACCTGGTCAGCAGTAGTGAGGACTCTTACTCTCCCCTAAAGAAAGGTGACCTTGTCACAACCAATCCACTCTTTGCTAGTTTAACTTCCTTATCCTGTTCCTTCTGCCAGGAAGTCTTCTATTTTGTACAGCTCCTGGGAGCTCCTTTCTGTCTACCAGGTGGGATGCTGCCTGATTCATGAATCATTAAATAAAGCCAATAAGATCTTTAACCTTTCCTCAGTTGAATTTTTTTTACCACTCTGTAATATAAAAATCTCTACAACTATTGATCTATATCTAGATGATGATAAGAGATATATAGATAGACAGGTGATAGATAGGGAGATATTCAATCAGTTAATCTTAAAGTAAATCAACCCTGAATATTCATTGGAAGGACTGAAGCTACAATACCTTGGCCTCCTGATGCTAAGAGCTGACTCATTGGAAAAGACCCTGATGCTGGGAAAGATTGAAGGCCAAAGGAGAAGGGGGCAGCAGAGGATGAGATGATTAGATACCATCACCGGCTCAATGGACATGAATTTGAGCAACTCTGCAAGATAGTGAAGAACAAGGGAGCTTAGAGTGCTGCAGTCCATGGTGTTGCAAAGAATTGGACACAACTTAATGACCAAACAACACGAAGGGAGATATTCTCTGAGACTAATTGAACCCTTTAGTCAATGATGTCTCGGTCTGATTCTCTAGGAGAAAAAGGATCCGGGACTGAAGACGGGGACTCTAGACTTTCTGAACCGATGAGTTAAAATAGCTTAGGAATGTGCTGTCTGTTGGGAAATAGCCACACAAAGACACATTTTACTCATTAATGCTGATGCAGGCCAGATTGCTTTCCAAGAAAGCCTGCCCTGTCACTTTTTCCAGCCATTCTTGTCTGAGGACACAGAAGAAATTGAGAAAGGCTGGGTATTCTTGGAAGGAACCCTATGCCTGAGTTTGGTGGCCAGAGTTTCTGCAGGGGTGTGTGCAATGCAGGGTGTGATGAAAGAAGGAGCAGCTCCCTGGGTCCTCTGGGCAGGAGAAGGGGATTCGGCAACTGGCCACTTCCAGAGACTACACTCCCCAGGTTTGGAGGCCTGAGAAGAATCCACTCCAGAATCCTAGCATGATCCTATTTCCCCTCTGCTTCTGAAACGTGGCCAGGGCTCACTTGACAGCCAACTATTCTATCTCAAGAGACTTTTTTTGGCCATGCCGCACGGCCAATAGGATCTTAGTTCCTGGACCAGGGATCAAACCCACACCCCTGCACTGGAAGCACAAGTCTTAACCATTGGACCACTGAGGAAGTCCCTATCTCAAAAGATTCTGCAACCTGAATAACTGATTTGGAAGGAAGAACTCAGTATCCAGTAAAGGTAGCCCAGGGGATCTTAACTGACAGCACATCACCTGGAGAGGTGTTTCAAAATTCATAGACCCTGGATGGCCGATCTGAACCCACAGAATCAGAAAATCTGGGGCTTGGGCCCATGCAGTTTGAGAAAGGTTGTGGAGATTCTACCACAAGCCACAAGTGAAGGACTAATGCAAGAGAATATGGTGCCAGTAAGGCCAGGCCATGGCCTTGGTACCTTTGTCTTTTTCAGGACTTCCCTGGTGGTCCAGTAGTTAAGACTCCATGCTTCCACTGCAGGGGTATGGGTTCGATCCCTCGTGGGGGAAGAAAGATCCCACATAATGCAGTGTACTAAACCGGGCTTCTCATTTGAATGAGCACACAAATCACACATCTTGTTCAAGTGTAGAGTGTGATTCAGCATGTCTAGGGTGGAATCTGGTAATTTATATTTCTAGCAAGTTCTCAGATGATGCTTATGCTAATGGTCCATGGTCTACACTTTGAGTAGCAAAGGGAGGGGTCAGTGGTTCTTAACCTGGAGCAATTTTGCCATCAACACCCTCAGGGGACATGTGGCAGTGAGAAATGTCTGGAGATGTTTTGGCTTGCCAACTGGGGAGGGGGAGGGTGTTAACCAGCAAGCTGGTGCCAAAGATGCTGCTAAACATCATACAGAGGACAGGACAGAACTCACAGTGAAGAATTATCCACCAAAGTGTGATTCTGAGGTTGAAAAACCCTGGATTAGACCAAATGCAGAATTTATCAGGTCTCTGAAAAATAATCAGTCTTAACTCCGTGCCCCATCAAAGGTACAAAAAGGTTGGCAATTGGATTTAAGGAGGAAATTTTTTAGAGAGAATTTTCTAGGAGAGGTGTGTTTGCTCCACACCCAGTGACTGAGAAAAAGGATGCCTCAGATAACTCATTCAAAGTACCCAAAGCTTCAAAGAAGGGACTTTGCACAGCCAATAAATCTGAAATCTACACACAGCAGAAATGTTCAAGTAAGAACTTTCCCACTTCCGTTTTCTCTCTTCCCAGTTTTGGGAAGCACTCAGAAGTTAGCTACTTGGAACTATTTCCCCATTTCGGGCTTCCCACCTGGGTTTTTGATGGACATTTGGGTTGTTTCCACCTTTTGGCTCTTGTGAGTAGTGCTGCTGTGACCATTTGTGTGCAAGTTTTTGTGTAAACATATGTTTTCATTTCTCTTGGGGACAAACCTGGGAGTGGAACTGCTGGGTCATATGGTGACTCAATGTTTAGTCATGTCAGGACCTGCCAGGCTGTTTTTGCTGTGGCTGCACCATTTCACACCGTCACCCACACCCTGAGGTTCCCACTTTCTCCACATCCTCAACACTCATGGATATGAAGTGGCATCTCACTATGCTTTCGATTTGCAAATCTTTGATGGCTAGTGATGGTGAATATCTTTTCATGTGCCCTTTGACCATTTGTATTTCTTCCTTGGAGATGCCTGTTCAGATCCTTTGTCTACTTTCTAACTGGATCGTTTGTTTGTATTAGGATTCCATGGCAAGAGTTCTTCACGTGTTCTGCAGATAAGTCACTTATCAGACATAAGATTTGCAAATATTTCCTTCCATTCTGTGAGTTAGCTTTTCACTTTCTTGAGAGGGAGCAAAGACAGCCCATAAAGGAATCTTAGATTTGGCAAAAAAAAAAAAAAAAAAAATACCCAGGCTTTAGTATCCCTGTCATACATGGTCATGGTCTGGGGCTGCCCAGTCAGAACTGGTCCCATTGTGAAGGCTGAGGTAAATCATGAGATGCAAAAAGCTGAAGGCTGCCAGCTACCCGTACTCCTGGCAGCTAAAAGACACATTTCTTTTTTTTTATATTTATTTGACTGCCCCAGTTCTTAGATACGTCACGCAGGATCTTCGATTTCTGTTGCAACATGTGGGATCCTTAGTTGTGGCACGTGGGTGGGATATAATTCCCTGGTCAGGGATCGAACCGGGGCCCCCTGCATTGGAAGCACATCTTAGCCACTGGACCACCAGGGAAGTCTCAAAGGGCATGTTCTTTCTTGAGGGAGATCCACCTGTCACATCGTGGCTCTGTGTATTTTATTTCCGAAAGGATAATCCCACAAAATATATTTCCTTTCTTTTTTCTTTTTTTCAGAAGCAAGATGAGGAGAGGCAGTGTTTCATCTTCAGCCTGGGTCCTGTGAGCTAAGGGTGTCTGGAATGTCCCCTGGTGGTGGTTCCAGGATGAAACAACACACCCAAGAGAGTAGCTTCGAGTGGAGGCCAGATGGGAAACAGACCTGGAGTCCCAAACATACTAAAGGCTTTTAAGCACAGGTGCCTCAGAGCAGAACGTTTAAGAAAACTGCAGGCCTGGACTGTGGGTGAAGACAGAAGAGGACAGAACCAATCCCCACATAAACAAGACACTGTTTCCTGCTTTCTTTCCCACTGCTTCTTCTAGTATCTTCTTATCCCATTGTTTCCAAACTTCGTATGTGCATGCTAAGTCACTTCAGTTATGTCCAACTCTTTGTGACCCCATGGACTGTAGTCCGCCAGGCTCCTCTGTCCATGGGATTCTCCAGGCAAGAATACTGGAATGGGTTGCCACACCCTTTTCCAGGGGATCTTCCTGACCCAGGGATCGAACCCATGTCTCTTATGTCTCCTGCGGGTTGACAGGTGGGCTCTTTACCACTAGCGCTACCTGGGAAGCCTGCCCAGCTCCATATCAACACACTATTCTGTAAATTCATGGTGGACGCTGGGATCCCCCAAAGGAAATGAAGATCCCCTTTCAGGAACGAAGCACATGTGACCTCAGAGTGACCCTCACAGATAAGCCTCAGCCACAGTCAAGTAGAGCCTCACTGACGAGAGCCACCTCACCCAAGGTCACATCCTCACATCAGGCAGCCCACGTCTAAGGACTGATCGACATAGGAGTATAAAGGTCAAGCCCTCTCACTCCCCCTCCCACTTCAAACCAGCTCTGAAGGTTGGTCCCGGCTTCAGCCAGAGGCAGCTCAAGGCTTCCACGGAAATATCAGGAGATCCTGCTATCCTTTGTCTCACTCCATCCTGCTCCACATCAAAGGACTCTCCCATCAGCATAGTTCTCCAGTCTCAGAACTGGGATTGGAATAGTCCATCCAAAGCTCTGGGTGAAGCCAAAACTGCAACACAGAAGCTTAGAGCAGAAGTCAGTTCAAGGGGATGCCAAACACAAGAACTGCCCTGGATGCTGCTTGTGGAGCTCTGCAGATCCAAGAGCCCAGGATGGGGTGAGGAGGAAGACAGAGAGATGCCACTCAGAGTGTATTGCACTGCTCAGATTGCTCTTCTGGAAAATTTAGCCCCAAGAAACCCACCAGCTTTCCAGCTGTAAATCAATTTCAGTTATTCCTTCTTTCCCTGCCTCAATTTCTCTCCCCTCCTCTCTCTCTTTCTCTCTTCTTCCCTCCCTCCCTTCTCACCTTTCTTAGCTTTCTTCCTGTTCTTCTAACTTATTTCTTTCCAATGATTAAAAAAGAAAACCTACTTATTATAAGCATTTTAGAATACAAAGTATTAATATGGAAAGAAAACTATCACTCAGAGATAATCACTAGTAACAATCTTTAAAAAATTTTTTTTTCACATGGACCTTTTTTAAAACTTTTATTGAAAAAAAAAAAAAAAAACACCTTTATTGAATTTGTCACAATGTTGCTTCTGTTCTATGATTCGGTTTTTTGGCCTGGAGGCATATGGGATCTTAGCTTCCCCACCAGGGATTGAACCTGTATCCCCTGCATTGGAAGACAAAGCCTTAACCACTAGGCTGTCGGGGAATTCCCATCACTAGTGACATTCTGATAGTTCCTTTTGGCCTTACTCCTGTACAATTTTTAAAAATCATAGATGAGAACATACTTAAGGTAGACTCTTGCAGCAAAGACCTTCCATTGGTGCATGATTCCTTCTATCCAAGCCCTTGAGCTTGGTCATCCTGACTACTTTGGCTAACATTGATGTAAAGGCCTGGATCTAAGTCCTTTCCCCCAGTACACATATACATATATATATATGTAAATATGACAAGTATACCTCAAATATTTATCTATTTTCATTCTGGTATCACACATTATTACAGTTTGATGATGCATTTTCTACATCAGAGAGAATGTCTCTAGTATTACTCTTATTTTTTTGTAGATTTCTCAGCATTTAACGATGTTGATTCTTTCAAGTAACCGTGTGTTGGACACTTGCCATGTTTAGGAGCTGCTTCTTTAGAGCATCTTTGCTTTATGAACTCTGCCTTTTCCCCATCTCCCAAGAGAGAAGCCAGGAAATGTGATTTCCCTGCCTCCCTTGCAGCTAAGGAATGGACATGTGACCAAGGCTCCAGCAATCCCACCCATTCGAATGAAACTTTAGAAATAAACAACATGAGAGAGTGTGCTCTGTGTGGAATCTGTTTGTTTGCGAGGGTGACAACTGACATCTAGCTTTGACAGCCAATAATAGCTGTGAGGTTGGGTTTCAGGCATCAGTGTGGCATTGGTGCTGGTGGCAGTACTGGTTACAGTTGGCATGCGTGCCTGGCATCAGTGCTGATGGGTTCAGTGCCCAGCAGTGGGAAGGCTGGTTCTCTCACGAGATCAGTTCTGAAACATGTCTGGGCACTGTTCCTGGGAGCTCAGTGCCAAGGGGTTCTGAGAGCTCCCCAATGCTGATTCACAAATACCTTTTCTGTGCAGACAAGCTAGAGGGTGTTTTGATATTTGTAACTGAGAATCTTGACTGACACGCTGGGCAGAACTAAATTAGGGGGAGAGGGCACTGTCTCCAGAATGAATTGCAGGTGTTTTCTGAAGTCTAGATTAACCCTTGACATTTAACATGTGACCTGTGTGGACTAGCAGCATCCGGAAATTTGTTGGAAATGCTAACTCTTACCTCTACTTCAGTTTAACTGAATCCAAACTTGCTTTATAACAAGATCTCCAGGGAAACTGTAAACACAGAATGAGAAGCACTGGTCTAGCAATTCCCAACACTGGCTACACTTTAATAAAATCACTTATTTTTTATATAAGGAGGAGGGCTTCCATGGTGGTTCAGTCATAAAGAATACCCTGCCAGTGCAGGAGACATGAGTTCAATCCCTGATCCAAGAGGAGCCCACATACCTCAGGGCAACTAAGCCCATGCACCACGCCTATTGAGCCTGTGCTCTAGAGCCCAGGAGCTGCAACTATTGAAGCCCGTATTCACAAAAGCCTGTGCTCTGCAACAAGAGAAGCCACCACAATGAGAAGCCCACATATCTCAGCTAGAGAGTAACCCCTGCTCGCTGCAATTAGAGAAAAGCCCACCTAGCAACAAAGACCCAGTACAGCCAAAAATAAGTAAATAAGTAAAATTATAAAATTGCTCAGGGGCTGTTTTAAACACTGATGTCCAATTACATCCTACATGATAACAATTGATTCAGGAAAGAATCATCAATGGAGCCAAAACCACAGGGCAAAAGCTTGTTGGTTTTTCTGCACAGCTCAAAGAATTTCTCCACAGATGACTTATTAATTATAAAGTGGGGGAAATGACCTTTACAGCAGAGAAACCTGGCAGACACTATGTAAACAAGTGATAAAACATCACAAATAATTAGTCAAAATGACGGCATGAGCCTCCTAATAAGAACATGACATCACCTATGCACAATTCATGCCAAAAATGACTAACCTGAATCCCATACTGCAGTTGCAAACCCCAGACAAATCCAAATGGACAATCTGCAGAACATCTGTCCAGACTCTTCAAAAAAAGCTTCATGAGAGTCTAAAAAAACTGGGAGTGAAAGAAAAGTGAAAGTGATGTTGCTCAGTCATGTCCGACTCTTTGCGACCCCATGCACTGTAGCCTACCAGGCTCCTCTGTCCATGGGATTTTCCAGGCAAGAGTACTGGAGTGGGGTGCCGTTGCCTTCTCCAGGGGCTCTTCCTGATCCAGGGATTGAACCCAGGTCTTCCACCTTACAGGCAGATGCTTTACCGTCTGAGCCACCAAGGAAATTACAAAAAAAAAAAAAAGACTGGGAACTATTCTAAATTGAAGGCAACTGAAGAGAGATAAGTAAATGCACTGTATAATCTTTAATTACAAACTGAATTGGGGGGGGGGGGAAGGCTAAGAAGATCATTATCAGGACAATTTTGGGGAAATGTGGATGTTAGTCAGTAGAATTAGATCAGTGTTAAATACTCTAGGTGTGATCATTATAATGTGGTTTGTGAAATTAATTCTTAAAAACTCAGTTCCCCAGAACCACTACATTTCACTACCCATCACCTCTTTCAAGGAGGGTCAAGAGCAACATGCCAGAGCCACACCCAGGAAGTCACTATGTGTAGTTCCAGCTCACAGCTTTACTGGCTGAGCTCAAGGCAGATTTTAAGGCTCAGACCACAAACTGGCTGCCTGTGAGCCAAACGTAGCCTGAGGATTCATTTGTTTGGCTTGTGTGGCATAATTAAGTTCTGAATTAGGTACTAATGTCTTAAAAGAAGAGATTTCACATAAAAACATGTATGTCTGACTTAAAACAACCTCGCCTATCTGGCTGGGGGGGTCTCCTACTGACCATCTTTTGATTTTTTTTTAATTTTTTTACCATCTTTTTAAAAAATGGTGTATCTCAAAACCTTTATTGAGGTATGGTATACATACCCAGGTGGTGCTAGTGGTAAAGAACCCATCTGCCAATGCAGGAGACATAAGATCCCTGGGTGGGGAAGATCCCCTGGAGGAGGGCACAGCAACCCACTTCAGTATTCTTGCCTGGAGAACCCCAAGAACAGAGGAGCCTGGCAGGCTATAGTTCACAGGGTCACAAAGAGTCGGACACAGCTGAAGCGACTTAGCACATACATACCATAAACTGCATATATTTTAAGTGTATATAGTTCAGTGTGACTTGACGAATATATGCTTAGTCGTTCAGTTGTGTCCGACTCATATGACAAATGTATATACCTGTAGAACTTCCACTGCCATGAAGATAGAGAACATTCCTATCATTCCCAAAACTTCCTTGTGCCCCCCTCCCACTACTGGCCCAGGGAACCACTGATCCACTCTCTCAGTATAGTTTTGCCTTTTCCAGAATGTTATATGAATAGAATCACAAAATATGTACACTTCTGTGCTTAGCTTCTGCTCAACATGTTTTTATCCATAATGTTTTGTGTACTGGTAGTCTGTTCATTTTATGGCTGTACAAAATTTCATTGTATAGACATACTACAATTTGTTTATCCAAATTCCTGTTGATAGACTTGGCTTATTTTTATTTTTGTCTATTTATGACTAAATCTGTTATGAATTTATAATAAAGCCTCTTTATTAAAAACAACAAACTTTGCTAAACTGGAATTGGGACAGGCCTGTAGGAGGAGCCCTCATGACCATGATGCATCATCACTTACACCAAACAGGAAGAGACCTCACCTACATCTCTGACAGGAAGGTGCCTCTACATTACGATCCATCAAGAGGAAGAAAACATCTTTCCACTCCATGATGGCCCAGCTAATCAGACTGTAGAAGACCAACCAATAAGAAGCCACCATACTTTGGATTCCCAGCTTCTTCCAATGGACTCTTATCACAGCCCCTCTCAACTCCCTCCTTTTCCCCATAAAAGCAAGTTCCTTTTCCTTGGGCTCTGCATTTGCCTATGGTGTGCTGTCATTCACTTATACCAAATTGGAATTCCTCTGCCATCAGTAAATAAACTCACTTTGGCTGCTAAAATAGCTGGCTACTGTATTACTAAAGTTGACATACTTGGTGTCAGAAGTGGGATCCAAAGGAGGTGGACATGAGAGATGATGGCTCCCAGAACTAAATGAGGTTCCTGTAAAGTCCTTTATGCTCATTGGTTCTGTGGTCAGCACCTGCTTTCAGTCTGGAGTCTCATTTTGGGTTCCAAGCTCCACTCTTTTTGCACTTGAAGCTCCTGGACTTCATCTGGAATCTGGAAAGGTTTTGTTCTTTCTGGATCAAGGCTTCTTCATTAGTGAGTATTAAGTTGTTTTCTGGAGCATGGTAGTGAGGTTCTCTTTTGAGGACCAAGCTAAGTGGGATCTAAGAGTTTGTTTTATTCCTTTTGGAATCTAGGCCAGGACTGCAGCAACTTTCTTAGAATTCTAGGCGAACTTAAGAAAATAAGACCCTGGCCATCTAAATGCCCTGAGGGCAGCCCTCCTTTGGGGATTCCAGTTGATTTCATGTTAAAAACTACAGGCTCCCCACATGTGCATTTTTTAACAAAGTAGGCTGAAAAACCTAAAGGTTACTCAGAATTACCATGGCCATTATGAGGAATTTCCAATCTCCCTAAATTCATTCTTAAGATCACATTGGAGGATTGTGATTTTAAAATTAAAACAAACGGCATATTTATTTTTGTTAGTACTGATAAGCTTTCAAATACAATCAATACTCTAAAATTGGTTCTTGGCAAGGTACTCTTTCTAAATTGGCAGACACAACCAAAAAACTAGATAAAAAAAAAGAACAAAATGACTTCCGAAACCTCCTACTTCTTAGGTTCCCCGCCCTCTGGGTTCTTTGTCTTAGGGCCCTCTTGTGTATCTTCCTTGGCTCTTCTGTCTCAGGACTCCACCTTGTACTCTGGCCCCACCCCCGATGCCATCTTCCCTCTCTCCTCTGTGAAAACCAGCCCCTTTAAAACTGAACTATCATCTGAGGATCCAAACGTTAAACCCCTAGTTACTGTTTCTAAGTTAACTGGAGCAAATACACAACAAGAAGGAAAGATTTAAATAGCAGTTGCCTTAGATTTTTGGTATTTCTGTCTGTTGAAGGGTTTTGGGAATTCATCCATCCTGTTCAAAAGGGGGAATCTTTGTTTTAAAAAAGTTCACCTTAAGGAGCACTCCTAAAAGAGAGAAGTCTAAATCCTTAGGGAGCCAATGTAATGCATTCTTTGATTGGTTTGCAGAAGCTTCTAAAAGGCAAACTGACTTCATAAAGAGCTCTAAAAGCATCCTTACAGTATGCCAGAAACACAATTTGGATCTAACTATTCTTTTGAGTTTGATCTGAGACACGGCTGAAATTTAAAACAAACCTAGAAGGTCCCTGTTTCCGTCTGTCTGTGTTTTCATGTCTGTGTGTGTGTATATACATGTGTTACAGATGTGCTTTTTTTCATTTCCTACCTGCTGGTGGTATTGCTAAAATTGATTTGCAGAAGAGCTCTATTTAATTGGCTTAAAAACAAGCAAGCAATGGGACTTCCCTGGTGGTCAATGGTTAAGACTTCAAGCTTTCACTGCGAGGGGTTGGGGTGGGGGGATGGGAGTTGATCCCTGGTCTGGGAACTGAGATCTCACATGTCACAAATCACAGGCAACCAAACCAAACCAAACCAAAAACAGCCCAAAGCATTTATACCAGTTGAAATGTAACAGAGACTGGATCCAGAGCTTTTCAGGTTTACATGATCTGAGATTAATTCTGGTGTATTAAAGCTAGTTTGGAGTTTTTAAGTAAAACAAGCATGTCTTTAGAGCTATCAACACTGAAAATAATGCAGGCATACAACTTTTATTCTCCTTGAGTTTACTGGTCAGGTAAGTTCATGTTATCTTTGTTACAAAATTTGTTGGCAAGAAAAGTAACTTGGTATGATAAAAATTTTTGTGAGTGATCGTAAACTGGATGTGAATGAGATAGAGGTTAATAGGCAATGCTTTTAGGTAGCTTCCTCAAATCTTTTGGGGGAATGTTCTTATGTACTTTTTTTCCTACTTTTTTTTTTGTTTGTTTTCAATACCTATGAGAAAATAGAGAAGAATTTTTAGCAATGATTTTCAAACTACAACTCGTAAATCAGTGAATCATGAGATTAATTGAATGGAGGCACAATCTGCTATCTGTTTAAAAGGAACAGACTAGAAAATAATGAGACAATATTGCACATAATAAAAATTGCATCATAAAACTTTTTTTCAGTTACATATATATGTCCATATGCTGTTATAAATTGTAGCTTTCGCTGTTTTAGTGGAAAAAAAAAAAAATTTAAGCTTTGACCCAGAGGACAGGATAGACTGAGGGACTGACAGCTCCCCATTCCCATTTGGACTCAAGAATGCTGACACCAAGGATGAAGGGAAACTTGTTATACTGGGTTGGTCAAAAAGTTCCTTTGATTTTTAAATAAAAATAAGACACATTTTTCACTTTCACCAAGAACTTTATTGAATAACATATTCACTGTTTTGTTCCATAACCTGCTGCCATTTATCAGGCAACTTCATAATTCCACCTTTCCCACACTTTTTATCTTTTTGAGCAAAGAACTGTTACAGGTGCCTTTTACTATAGGGCACTGAAATTTTTTTGCCATTAAGATAATTTTGAAAAGACCAAAATAAATGGAAATCCAAAGGTGCAATGTCTGGTGAACACTGCAGATGAATCAGAACTTCCTAGCCAAGCTGACCAGTTTTTTTTGCCTGGTCATCAAAGAAATACGGAGTTTTACATTACCTTGATGGAAGATTGTGGGCTTTCTGTTGACTAATTTTGGACACTTTTTGTTGATTCCTGCTTTCAGTGGGTCTAACCAGGAGCAGTACTTGGTGGAAATAATTGTTTGGTTTTACAGAAGGAGCTCATAACAGAGGACTCCTTTCCAATCCCACCATCTTCCAACATCACTTCACCGGCCTCTGGTGAGGTTGGTGGTGGTTCATTTTGCTTGCCCACGATCTCTTCTGTTTCACGTTATTGTACGGTGTCTACTTTTCATTCAGAGCTTCCCTGGTGGCTTAGAGGGTAGAGCGTCCACCTGCAATGCGGGAGACCCAGGTTCAATCCCTGAGTCGGGAAGGTCCCCTGGAGAAGGAAATGGCAACCCACTCCAGTACTCTTGGCTGGAAAATCCCATGGACGGAGGAGCCCATGGGGTCGCAAACAGTCGGACACGACTGAGCGACTTCACTTCTACTTTTCATTGTCCATCATAATTTATTTTAAAAATAGGAAGTTTTTGTTATGTTTCAGTAGAATCGCATGTGGAAATATGGTCAAGGTTTTTTTCACTTCACTTATGTAGAACCCAAATTTATCAAAGCAATTAACACAAACAAGCGGGTTAAAGTGATTTTCAATGCTTGATTTGAATATTTTGAGCATGTCAGCTATCTCTCAAGTGGTATAATGCTGACTGTTCTATTAATGTCTTGACTTGATCAGTATCACCTTCAACTGCTCTACCCAACTGGGGAGCATCACCCAGTGAGATCTCCAGCCTGAAACTTCACAAACCACTTTTGACATGTTTGATCACTCACACCACCTTCTCCATATACTGCACAAATCTTTTTTTGTGTTTCAGCTGTGTTTTTCCCTCTCTTGAAATAATAAAGCACAATATGCTGAAAATCTTGCCTTTTTCTTCCACCTTCAATATTAAAACAGCTATACAAAAATTTACTAATTTTGATAAATTTTTAATGCACACAAGTATGACAGGTGTAATAATATAACCTAACAAAACTGTTTCAAATGAAGTTAAAGACAACTGTTACTAGAACCGTCATACAGAAAAAAAAAATCAAAGGAACCTTTTGGCCAACTCACAGAATCTGATCATCAAAGCATGACAAGCATGACTGAATGGTGGACTGTCCCATCCTCTTTCCTGTGCCCCATCTTCCATCTAGGCTGCAGAGACAAGATATCCTAAAAACTCCATTTCCCTGACCCCACTGCAGCGGAGTGCCAGATGGGAGTCAGCGTTCACTCATCAGGTGTTATGGTAGATTCAAGATTGCTTGCATCCCTAACCCTAACTCTACTCCTCCCACTGAGAAAGTGAAAGTCACTTATTCGTGTCCGACTCTTTGCAACCCCATGGATTATACACTCCATGGAATTCTCCAGACCAGAATACTGGAGTGGGTAGCCTTTCCCTTCTCCAGGGGATCTTCCTAACCCAGGGATGGAACCCAGGTCTCCCTCATTGCAGGCAGATTCTTCACCAGCTGAGCTATCAGGGAAGACTCCCACTGAGGGGTGGAATCTAATTCCTCTTCCCTGGAATCTGATCTGGCCTTGGATATTTGTTCAGCCACAAGAATGCAGCAGCAATGACCTTCTCAAACTCTGAGTGTAGTTCATAAGAGGCCTTGCAGCTTCCATCTAGGCCACCCTCGTGGAATGCTTGTTCTAGGGCATTTGCTATGTGAGAAATCTGACTGCCCTGGGACAGCCATGCTGTCTGCAACCCAAACATTCTGAAGACCCTGGAGGATGAGAAGTATGTGGAAGTGCTCATTACAGGCATGAAGAAGCTGTCCTGGAAAGAAATCTTTCAGCTGTAGCTGCTTCCAGCGCAGATCAGAACCACCCAACCAAACCCTCTCCTGACTCACAAAATTATGATCAAAATAAAACGGCTATTTACGCCACCAAGTTTTGAGGTACTTTGTTACATAACAATACATTAACAGAAAAGATTTTTCTTCTCAAAACTTGTGTTTGAAATTGTGTTAAACAGAGAGACAGTGGCATACTTTGCTCTTAGGGTGTCTTGAAGTAGATCTCTGATAAACAGGGTACTTTATTTCAGGCCTCCACCCTCACAGGTGTCAGAGTAGGGCAAGTTCTAGGATGGGACACATGAATCAAGAGCCATCACACTGAGAGGATCCAAAGGCTAACACTTAGGACCACAGGAGAGCCAGGAAGAGCTTGGGTACAAGGTCAGAAATGAAGCAAGACAGACAAACTCAGACAGCTAACATTTGCTGGACACTGACCATGTCAGGAATATATTATAGCCCCCCCACTACTATCCCAGGTTACTCTGATTACTCACATTTCATAAATGAAGAAATCAAGGCACAAGGAAGTTAAGTACTTTCACAAAGTCCTACAACAGGTAAATGGCAGAGCCTGGATTCATCTGGCCCAAAGCTGGTACTCCTGCTAGCCACTCACCAGTATGGCTCCCAAGAGCCAGGGCCAGGTCACTCAAAGGAGGGCAAAAACCAGTTCTTGAAGTTCTTGAAGAATGCAGTTTTCATCCGAGAGAGGGTTGGCAATCCTCCAGACGAGGAGCTAGGCGAGGTGACCCCAGCTGACAGGACAAAGGGTGAATCCCCGGTGATGGAGGTGAGTATGGGCCTTTTGGAGACGCCCAGTTGCAGCTGGAGAGGTGAGTGTCCATCGTGAAGCCTGAGCCGGTAGGGCACCCGGGACTGAGGCACACACCTGCCTCATGCATCCCCACGATCATCCACCAGGCTTAGGCCGCTATCAGCCCTGGACAGTCAGCCTCCCACAGTGGAGAGCTGCAGACACAGGTTCAGCACCTCCTCCACCAACCTCATGTGATCCTAACCCAGTAGAGCTTGTTCGTGGCTCCATTTCTGACCGAAAACCCTCCTGTGGCCTCGCCCGCTTCTGGTGACTTCTCCCTCCTCCCGGCACTCAAACCATGGCTTCCCTCCAGGTTTTCTGGCTAAGCATGCCGTGCCCTGGCCCTGACTCCATGGTCTTCCTATGATTCAGGGCTCTGGCTTCCTGCCCAGGACCCCACCCTCCCTATGTTCTGCTCCTCCCAGCTAAGGCCCAGAAGAGAAAAGAATGGGAATGTTTACCTCAGAACTGCTAGCTTACGAAGACCCTGCACCCTTACCACTGAACCAACAACTTGGGCCTTCTGGTTCTGTGAACCCAGCTACTGACCCAACCACACCTGCAGAACACTGTGGATACACAGTGACCCATGAAGCTGCAAGCAGGGGATCAGCCTGAGTAGCTGGTACTCCATCAGGGAATTGGCTCCTCACTGCAGAACACACCCAGCAGGTCACAGCCCACAGCCCTGAAGTCTGCCTGTCCTACCCCATCTCGAGGTTGCGGGTGTTCAAGCAAACAGGCTTGCTCAGAAACAGGCTTGCTCAGCAGATCTGATGCCTAGAGTCCCAAGTCTTTAGCTAACACTTGCTTCCCAAGCTCCAGCACATGAGCTTTAGTTCAGTCCAGAGTCTACGCCCATTTCTACTTACTAGGAGCCCTTCCAGCGTTGTTTGACCTCTTTAGCTTCAGTCCCCTCATCTGTGACATAGGGAATAACGCATGGTAAACACCTAGGGCAGTATCAGGAACACAGCTGATGAACAAAAACAGGAGCCATTGATTCAAGAAAGAATCATCAACAGATTGCTTAAGTTAATGAGTGAAAGTTTGATGAAGAACAAGATAGCTATATAATCTTAAAGATGTTGTTTCGTCAACTAAACCATGTCTAAATCTTTTACGACCCTGTGGACTGTAGCCCACCAGGCTCCTCTGTCCATGGAATTCTCCAGGCAAGAATACTGGAGTGGGTTGCCATTTCCTTCTCCAGGGGATCTTTCTGATTCAGGGATCAAACTCACATCTCCTGCATTGGCAGACAGATTCTTTACCACTGAGCCACTTAAGCCCAACTTTAAAGTATCTCTACACAAATTACTTATTAAAGGGAAAATAATCAAGAGAGCAAAAAAACCCACAAATGAGAGTAAATATTCGCAAAGCGTACATATGACAAGAAGTTAATATTCAGAATAAAGAACTATATTTCTACAACTCAACAACAACAAATGCAATTCAAAGGACTCAAATAGACATATCTCCAAAGAAGAAATACAAGTGTTCAATAAGTCCATGAGAAGATATTCAACATCACTAATCACTGGGGAAATGCAAATCAAAACTATAATGAGATACCACTTAAAACCCATTAGGGGAGCTATCGTTAAAACAAAAGCAAAACAGAAAACTACGTATGTTGGCCAAGGATGTGGAGAAACTGGAATCCAACTGCATAGCTGGTGGGAATATAAAATGGTGCTGCCACTGTGGAAAGACGGAAAAGTCACTGTGACAGTTCTTCATAAAGTTAAAAATTGAACTGCCATATAAATCCAGCAAATCTACTCCTACATTTATACCCAAAAGAATTGAAAGCAGAGATTCAGATACTTGTACACCAATGTTCAGAGGCAGAAACAACTGAAGTGTCCATCACTAAATAAAATGGATCAACAAAATATGATATACATACAATGGAATCTTATTACCTGCTACAACATGGATGTAGTAAACACTATGCTTGGTGGAATAAGGCAGACACTGAAAGACAAATATTTTATGATTCCACTTGCACTAAGTACTCAGAATAGGCAATTTCATAGAGACAGAAAGTAGAATAGAGGTCACCAAGGGCTGCAGAAAGAGGGGTCGTGGGGTGTATTGAGGTAATAAAAAATGTTCTCAAACTAAACGGTGGTGATGGCTGCACAACTGAATATACTGGGTTGTTAAATTTAAAATAATAAACTTTATATGTATATTTTACCATCATTTTTTAAACATAAAGGGTGCTCAGGTCTGAAGCAGTATGAAGTCCCTTTGAACTCTCTAAACTGACTGGTGAGGGCTTGCTTGACAGTGCCCCACACTGAGAAGACACATGTGGGATAGAGTTAAAATTGAGCAGAAGAGGAACAACAGACAAAGAAAGAGAGGTCTAAATCAGGGTCTTAAAGGGCTCGGCAGTAACATTTGGGGCTTGTAGGCTATGGAGTCCACGGTGCAACTTCTCAATTTTGCAGGTTTGGCCTGAGAATACCCATAAACATACATAGATGAACAAGCAGGGCTGTGTTCTAATCAAACCTTGTTTATGAAAACAGGAGGCTTCTGCCAATCCTTGGTCTACATAAAAGTGCAGGAGGGGAAGAGGGTTGGCAAGGCATCATGTTTTTGAATATTATATGAACACAACAAAGAGGGAGGCCTGTGAGGTTAGGGAAACCATCCTGAACCACACAACTCCTTCTAAAAGTTCCAGGAAACTAATTTCATATAAAAATAAACAGCAGAAAATTACTAAGGTCAAATCTCATTCAAAGTTATTATTTAAAAAAAAAGAAAAAAAAGAGAAGTATAACATTTCTGTAAGATGAGACCACACCAGAAATATATGCATATAAAATAGCTCTAATTACAATCAACTATTTTAAAACCAGTGCTCGCTTCGGCAGCACATAAAGTATTTTAAAACCAGCTAAACATTAATAAGAAAATGATACATGACATGAAAGAACCACGGTAAATGAAATTAGAAAAACTCATAAGAGTTATACTTTACTCAAAGAAACACTTAGAAGTAAAAGGGGGAAAGATTAAGACTAAATTAGAAGAAACACAAGATCAAATAAATGCAATTTTAAAATGCCTTTAGCAAAACAGGAGGAAAATTTTTAAAGAAATCACAGAAGAGAGTAAAATGACTTGAATGAAAATGACAATATGGCAGATTAGCAAAGCAGAATTGATACAGAATATAGAAGCTTCTGAAGCAGAGAACTGAAGCAAGTGAACAAAATACAAAAAATTAAGAAAATATATATTAAAAAATCAAGGTATACATATCCTGGTATAAAATCAAGAAAATCTGTAAAAACTTCCAGGAATGTTCTCAAATTGAGGAAAAAATAACTAAAACTATATATACACCATGTATCCATGTATCTGAGAATACTTAAACAACCAATACCAAGACACATTCTAGTAAATTTACCAGACTTTCAGGAGAGAAAAAATCCTTTATGCATCTAGGGGGGTGGAAAAAGAGGCAAGTGGCTTATATGAGAAACAAAAGGAGGATATTGTCAGGCTTTTTAACACCAATGCTTGATGCCAGAAGAAAATAATAGAGTAATTGAGTATCTTAAATCCAAGGGAAATAAAATGTGACTCAAAAGACTTTGTATCCAACAAAACTGACGTTCATATATAAAAAGCACATGCTATTATCAACATGCAAGAGCTCAGGGAGGGCCTTCTGGAAAATGGCAGATATGAGCCCAAATCTTGAGTTAGAATCTGGGTACTGGAAGAAGGGGTACAGTATAAGCAGATGGCATAATATAAACAAAAGCATAGAGATGGGGAAACAAAGAATATTTTCAAGGATTGTTCTCTCTTTCACTAACTTACTCATCCTTCAAGTCTAAACATTACTTTCTCAGAGAACCTTTCCTGACCCTACCCGACTAGGTCAGGTTCTCTGTAACATGCTCTCTTAGCTCATTCTTGTTTCTAATTTGAACCACTGTTATAACAAAATAATGAATTGTGAAACTGGTCATTTACCATCTCCTCCCTTAGAACATAAAGCTTTCTGAAGGCAGGGACTCAGGATGACAGAGTCACATCATAACCCCACTGCCCAGCCCAAAGCCTTGCATCACAGTCACTCAATGTGCTGAGTTAATGAATGGGTGGATCCACTTAGCTGGAACAGAGGGTTGTACACGAGACTACAAAAATTGGAAGTTTTACTGGGAACCAAATTGTGAATGACCTAGAAAGCTAGGGTTAAACACTTGGATTTTTCTTCTTCTTGCTTTTTAAATTTAAAAACAGTGACGATTTAGCAAAGGATATACTGGGGGATTAATTCTCTCATCCCTCACTAGGGTAGAAGCCTTGATAGCTGGTGTGCTCACACAGTGACTGACTGGGAGAACAACACCCATGATTTTATAAACAAGCCCTGAATAAATGGCAAGTTCTCTGAGGTGGGAGTGGGTACCATTTAAGCAAAAAGAGGCAAAGCAATTATTGGGTTGGCCAAAAAGTTTGTTCCATAATGTCTTATGGAAAAACCTGAATGAACTTTTTGGCCAAGTCAATATTTGGCTAAACCTCTAAAAGTGAGTCAGCTTCATCTTTCAAGAGCTCAGTAGTACTTTCTTAAAAGATCAACTTCCCTCAGTGCTGTGTCTCCCAGAGTGACTACACTGGGTGTCAGTCTCTACGTCTGGGGACATAATTTAATTATGGACTATACCTTTAATAACTTTCAGAGGCCAAGGACAACAGGCAAATAAGCACAATTTTTTTTTTCTTTTTAAAGAATAAAACAGCCACCCAATCAAAAACTGAAGCTGTACGGAAGGATATAAAGTGAAAAGCAAGTCGCACAGACTCTCAGCTCTCCTTCCCAGATGATCCTGGTTAAGTTCCTTGTGTAAATTTTTATTTCTAAAATGTGGATTATTAATGCAACAGGAGTACTACACAGTCCATATTTCTTATGAAGGTTCAATCTTCTAGATCCTGTTTGACTTAATCAGAGGCAAAATTCAGGTCCCAAATAAAGAAACTGAAAATTTTACTGAAATTCAACACAAAATTTAGATCTAAATAGATTCAACTTAAGGAAAAAAACCAAACTTAAAAAGTATATATTAGTTTTTAGGTCAGATTTCATTTTATCTCTTACTACCCATGGTAAAATAAACTCTTCTTAGATTTTTTAAAATAGTGTAAGTTGGTAGTCACCTGGAAACCATTTACTAATTAATTAAACCCTAAATCCATGAAGAAAAAGTACCAAATGCACTCAAGGTCAAAATGAAACAAGGACATAAACACCTGTATGCCTTGACAAAACAACAGCTCCTGGTAAAATTCCTGATACTCAAGAAAGATTTAGAAATAAATGTCCTGTTAATTTCAATGTTGCCTGTAAGTAGATCTCAACTGATCCTTAGATGATAAGGTTAAGGTAAACATAACTGCCTACTGTGGGGGCTGAAATAACCTGGGAATTGTAAGAGGTGGGAAGTAATCCAATTAACAGAAGCACTGAAAATATGTGATCTTACAACAAAATGAGTACGAATTTGAAAAATGTCTAAGGGCATTTTCTTCTCCAAATAGAGAGCAGAGTGAATATGGGGAATTAATTTTTAACAAAACTCCTAGGATCTAAGGCAACCATATGTCTGGGGCTACTAAACTCTCCAAAGCTTGAATATTAACAAATTCCTTGCATGGTAATTATTCTAATATTTTAAATTAAAAAACTAACACAACAGTCAACAAATTCAAATTCTTATTAATCAGCCTCTAGTTCTTCATACTCCAGCCACAAAAAGAGCTACGAAATTGTGCCCTCTTTATTTAGGGTTTCTTTTTTTTGGGGGGTGGGTGCCACAGCTTGCAGCACATGGGATCTTAGTCCTTACTATAGATGAAACCCACACCCCCTGCAATGAAAGCACTGAATCTTAACCCCTGGACCGCCAGAGAACTGCCCTTTTTAAAAGATGCAAACCATTTGCCCCCCCCTGTGCAAATGAAGCTTACCTGGTTGCAACAGGCTGCACCTGTCACAAGGCAGAAAACTGAAGGTGTTCAGAAAGGCAGGTGACACGGCCATTCAGTCTGCCGCTGCTGCTAAGGTGTTTCAGTCGTGTCCGACTCTGTGCGACCCCACAGACAGCAGCCCACCAGGCTCCTCTGTCCCTGGGATTCTCCAGGCAAGAATACTGGAGTGCCTCTTTCCAACTGCAGGGAGCTAGTGTCCTAACATTGAAGACTAACTAGTGAAACCACTAAACAAAGCCCATGCCAGTAGAGGAGAGGGGCCTTTAGACCTGATGAAGAGTTGTCCAGGCCGTTCTTTTATTTAGTTATTTTTAAAATATTTATTTGGACACGGGATCTTTGATCTTCACTGTAGCATACAGGAATCTTTTTTTTTTTTTTCCTGAGTTGCAGCATGTGGGATTTAGTTCCCTGACCAGGGATGGAACCTGGGTCCCATACATTGGGAGTGTGGAATCTTAAGCCACTGGACCACCAAGTTCCTAGGCCAGTCTTTTCCTATGTCTATTGTTATTAAGGAAAAGATTCCTCTAAGGTGAGCCAAGCTCAGTGGCTCATTATAACTCAGAGCAACTATTTGCTGCTTCAAGAGTTGTCAGCCATGTAACAGGATTGTCCTAAGTCAGCTCTCATTCCAGCAGTGCTCTGCATCCCTGCTTGGGAAGCTCTGAGGGAAGCAGATGAAATTAATTAGGATACAGCCCATTAAAGCCAAGGCAAGTATTTTACCAGCTGTGTACAGAGACCTTCCCACAACCATGGCAAAGGCCACAGAAGAAATATTTTTACCACTGAGAGTTCCACAGTCCTTGTCCTTTTTGACTCACTCCTCCTCTCTTTAGCTCTCTGCCCTGACCATCTCAGCCAGTCCACCATGTTTGTTCTCCCAGAGGCACAAGGATTTCTTTTAAGATTATTTTTGTGGTTTACCCAACTAACCGGGAAATGAGGCCTGTTGGGACAGAAGGTAAAATCAAATAAACAATCCTCTGAATGTCTGGGAAACGGCTGCTGGACCTTCAACTTCAGGAGACACTCGGGCCAGCTGTGCTCTTCTACGCGGGGTCCTCCTCATCCATCGCCACATCGTCGCTGGTATTCTGCTGCTGCTCGGCCTCTGGCCCCGCGGGGAGGATGCTTGTGACGGTGTGGAGCAGAGCTTCGATCTGCTCCTCTGTCAGCCGTTCCTCACTCTCCTCCACCATCTGCAGAAGGAAAGAAAACCCTCCAGGACTTACAAAGAGCCTCACAGACTGGGCCCACCCTCCCCTCCCCATGTTGTTCCTGGTCTCGGCCCAGCCCCTCAGCACAGTGCTCAGGGGCTGGCTCCTGAGCCGCTCTGGGTCTCCAGGCCCTTTCCGCCTTAACTCCCCAGGAGGGAGAAGCCTGCTCAAATGCCAGGGAAAGCCAATGTGGCTGCTCCACACGAGTCAGTGAAAAAAGCAAGTTGCAGGTTAGCATCTTTTCTTTAAGAAAAAGCAAACCCTAACAGTTCTCTACCCATCCACATACACACAAAATATGCTACATATACAAAGATAACTCACCTGAGTAAAATGGCATTTTATATACACTTTGGGGTATCACAACCAGCACATCTGTTAACTTATGTACTGTATCAGCAGCTCAGTCGATGGCTGCCCACTATGTGCCAAATGGTTTATTTACTTTTTCTAATCCTTACTACTATCCCCACTGACAACAGCTCCTGGGCCTGGCACTGTGTCTTGCACTTCACACCCATTTTCTCTTTTAAACCTCATGACAAGCTCAGCAAAGGGCAGATCTAGAATCCCAAGCCAGACCTGTCCATCTCTGACTCCTACAATCTAACACGTACCCTGGGCCATGGTCATCTCCTGGGGATGCAGAACAGGAGCCTGAGGAGTGACGACTGGGAAACAATCTCTCACTGCCCCATCAAAGATCCACTTATAGCCCAGTTTCTGACACAGTCCTGGACATCCGAATGCACAGATGAGATCTGCACTTTCAAGCCTAACTCTAATCCTCCATGTTAATAAACACAAACACAATGTCATCAACTATCTCGTAAAAGCATCATGCAAGCAGTCCAGTTACTTAACCATGCTCACTTGCAGGCATTAGCCATCTGTCAAAACAGCTTTCTCAACTAAAGGTGTCCAGGGTCCTGTCCTATGGCATTTCCCAGTAACAGTCTCTGAAATCTGGCAACTAAGACCAAAAGGAGTTCCAGAAAGAAATCCTGGCAGATTTAAGTACAGCATGATGACAAGCTAGGCTTACAATCCTCAAAAGGACTTCAGTCTGACTGCCTAGCCACACAAACAACAGTGCAGAAGCTAAAGAAGCCAGGTGACATGCCCAAGATCAAAGTTCTGGCAAACCACTACCCTCTTCATTCACCTCAGTCCAAAAATGTTTCCACAACTAGAGAGTAACACTGGGTGTTCTAGAATAAAGATTCAGAGTGAGGGAAAAAAAAAAAAAAAGATCCAGAGTGAACCAATGGAGCTACTTATCATTACGCTGTGAAGTAAAACAACTACACTTTATAAAGATTCAAAGGCTCCATGTAACTTTTCTACTGAAAAAGAAAAAACCCTCAAAAGCCCACTTTTAAAATCAGCCATGTAAAATTACAGTCTGTAAAAGGCAATATTCTAACATGCACTGCCTCCAAAGAATGAAGGGGGAAGAAGGAGACATATACCTGATTTGATAATTTAATCTTGAGGGAAAAATGATCTCCATTCGGGAGAACAATGTCTCCCAGCTCATGAATAACTGGCACACACAGTTGCTGATGAACTGTTTCCTGCCTCAGGTGAAGAATGTGAAAGAGACTGTTGCGAGACCAGTGACAACCTCCCATCATTATCAGCGTTCCTTCTCACAATCACTGCATCAGAGCTTCTCAAGGCCACTGAACGTAAAGCAAGGACAATCAACAGACGAGTACAAGGAGGCTCAGCACCACAAGGAAACGGATCTGATCTCACAGCAAGCCGGGCAAAGTCTCTTGAGGCTTCGAATCCCAGCTCCTTCTAGAACTCCATGGCCTCCAGTAGGACGTTTCAATCAACTCCTCTCTTGGAGACACTGGATGGCACACCAGAGTCCACTGGTTTGGAAGGTCTGGTTATATGAGTTCTGAGGGGTCTTTTTAGAAAACGAAACAGGGAGGATTTTCACAGGCCACCTTCCTGCATCCAGTCTCTGGGTCTGACAGATCTGGTTTCAGCTAGGTGTGCTCTTGGCAATAGGGCTGACAAGCTTTACTAACTTTTGGCCAAATTTGCCAAGAGCAAATGCTTTTATTAGCAAACAACTCTCAGGAACAATTATAGTCAGGAAATTTTCTTTCCCAGTCACAGAAGAAAATATGAGCTGTATTAAGCAAAATGAAATATAGACAAAAAAGAAACTTGCAAGAACGAAAAACTTACTAACCCCCCTTGGATCGCTAGAGTAAAAAATAATAACACTACTCTTCAAATTTTCTCTCTAACACAGAAGTAACAGAGTTCAAATAAAGAAATGCAAAGTGGTGTCTACATTCCAAAATATCAAAGGGTTCAAGTTGTTCAGAACATAAGGGCAAATGAAACGTAAAAAAAGTATCTGAGGGGAGTCAACATAAACGATAAATTTTTATCATACGTGAAGATTATATTAGTTACCAAGGGCTGTCAGACTGGGCTGCTGTACTCCAAAAATGTCTCTCACTCTAAGTTGCCAAGATTAACCTCCTACTCTGCTCAAAACAACTAAAAACCTAGTAACAACAGGCACTTCTAGCTATTTGACCCAGAACAGTTCACTTTACCTCTATAAATTTCAATTTTCTCTAAAGTAAAATTAAAGTAATGCCTATGATAAGGACCAAAAAAGGACATACATTTCAGTGTTTCATAAAGCAGAAAACTATATGATTCAAGCCTTTTTTTTTTTCCAAGCCTTTTCATAATCACTAAACTACAACAGGCACTGATGGTAGCGCTGATTAGGACCGTGGTCGGTGAGGTCCGGGAGTTCACAGTTCTGTAACTGTGAGGCCAGTGTAACTGTGAGGCCTGACTCTGTCAGGCCAGAGGTCACAAACGGTCCCAAATGAAGACACAAAAGGGCATGGCAGAAGTCTCGGAGCTGGTGGCCTCCCATTTCCTCACACACAGCAGGCAGGCAGCTGTGGATCTGAGGATCACAACAAACCATGGCTGAAGGATTAACCAGGATAATCGAAAAAGAGAAGCTTTTCGGCCTCCAACACCGAATCCTGACAGATGCTGGATGTTGGGATTACTTCTGGACCTAGGGAGAACACACGGCTGTAAAGCTAACATGGGGAAATTCTCAAGTTCTCTGCACCTTCCCATCTAGGGAAAACCTCATTTCTTATCCCTTTCTGGTGAGAAGAGACATTGCTACACACCTTGGTAAATGATTTACTACCCTTTATGGCCAGATCCCTGGCTAGGAAAAATCTGGCCAAAAAATGCTGGGAAACAACATAGACAGCTTTTAACAAGGTCTATGTACCTGTGGAAAGGAGAAGAGGATGAACATAATCTGAAGAGATGTCAGAAACCTTTTTCCTCACCATGCAGCAGCACAGGGCTTAGAGGAAGGATAGGGCTTCTGAATCAGACAGACCACTGGGGCACTCACTAGCCGAGACTACGGTGAGGGCATTAAAGGTGATACACACAAAGTTTCTGGCACTGAGTCTGGCATAGAGCAGGCCAACTTAATAGCAGCTAATCCTACCAAGTACTAAGAGCCTTCTGCAGGCTCCAGGATGAGGTCACGCTAATCCTCCTCATCTCTTCTCTCCATCTGTCATTAAGCCATGAATAACATATGTTGCTGATTAAAGTTGGAGGAGACATGACATGTGATCTTTAACCCAGAGGGATGGGGATTATTTTCTCGCTGTTTTGTTTTTTTCTCTTTTCTAAGCTGAATTTCCAATATAGTCAAAAGCATCAGAATTGAGGGTATTAAAAAAAAAAAGTATCTCTATTTAGCCTGAAGACCAGTTCCCCCTAAAAGGCACCCTTTATGGAAGGAATTCTTCTAATTTAATTTTGGGTGCATTTTAAAGGGTAGAAACAAAATGTTGAGAGTAAATATCCCAGGACTCTCTTAAAAAGGCTTTGGTTTTGTTCTTTTTAAGTGACTCTTAAATATCAGAGGTATTTTCTGCCATTTTCTTCCACATTTTTCTAAAGGAAATTTGACAAAGAGCTAAATACTTCTAAAAGTGACTTTGAAAACTGCTTTATTTTCATTTTATTAATTCTCCAGCCAAAGTTTTTCACTCGCAATTGAAGGGCCTGCCTAATATTTAAGAGCTTAACAGTGGCCTCCGCCCGGGACACGGAAGGAAAGTGCACCACATGGCAGGACGGCAACCGCTCAGCCTGCAGCCCTGGGCCTCCGCCTCTCATCCTCCTTCCATCACCTCTGCCGTCTGCCCTGGCCTGTGTGTGCGCGTGCTCACTCACTCAGTGGGGTCTGATTCTTTGCGACCCCATGGACTGTAGCCTGCCAGGCTCCTCTTTCCATGGGATTTTTTAGGCAAGAGTACTGGAGTGGTTGCCATTTCCTCCTTCACGGTATCCTCCCGACTCAGGGATCAAACCCACATCTCCTGTGTCTCCTGCACTGGCAGGCGGCTTCTTTACCACTGAGCCACCTGGGAAGCCCTACTGTGGCTTCCCCAATCCTAAAACTTAATGCTGTGCTTGTGGTTTAGACTCTCTAAAGTATTGAACGGTTACATGCAAAGGGAAACTAGATGATCACATGTGTGGTTTTAGAAAGCAAACTATGATTGTGGTATGGAAGATGGGCGGGCAGGGGCTGGACTGGAGGGAGGAAAACAGTGAGAAGACGACTGTAAGAGCTGAGCAGAGAAATAACGACAGGAATTACTGCAGTGCAGCATGAGGAGAAGAAAAAGCAAGAGGCGGGAGAAGGAAGAGAAGCCGGGACTGACCGACTAGGAGCTAAAGGGAAACAAATGACTTCCAGGCGTCTAGCTTGGGACACTGGGCCAGGAGGGTGAGAGCATGAGCCTGCGGAAAGTGCACACATGCTCCATTAATCGAGAGAAGAAATACAGGAAGAGGAGGTCAAAAGTGTGTGTGGGGCAGGGGCGGCGAAGGGGGAGGATAAACTCCACCAGAGCCATGCTGAATCTAACCCTACAGAGAAGCAATGGCCAGAACGGTGTAGGACATGGGGGAGACAAAGAGCTGCCAAGTCAGATCCCCAAATCCTACAGAAGGATGACATTTCTCCAATCCTTCCTTTTCCCTAAGTCCATAGTAACTAGGATCAAACTGTTGAGGTTTCTTTTCACTTATAATATGGATGGTCTAGCAGTCTTTTTAAGTAATGACAGTTTCTGGCTTGTCTGAGGTCAGCCTTTAGAACCCATTTTACATCTCAAACCCAGAAACTAACCCATCCAAGTTCAACCCTCCTTCACTCACCAGCTGGATCTCAACAGCAGTCACAGGCCTGTGATTCAGCAGCTGAAGCTTTTCAGCTCTGTCAAAAGAAAAGTACAGAGCCTTCAAAACTCTTATACTCCTAAGGATTTTGAATCTTCACCAAGCAGTTTAGAGAACACTTTGTCAGATAACACATGGAAGAACAACTTGGAACATGGCCCCCAGTTTCTTCAACTGTGAAATGAAAGAATGAGAATAGGAGAGTCCTGGATCAGTGACTCTAACTCAAGAGCACAAACATGGATTAGAATCCTAAAGGGTCCGGAGGCTTGGGTTATAAGAAATGTAACAGACAGTACCGCTGCAGTTTTAATAAATTGTATTTGGGAAATCAAGTTAATTCAAATTATAGTAAAGATCGACAAAATCATCTTGGTTGTTTCATCACTTACAAATGGTTGAAAATTCCTTTTTGAGGTTAAGACTAAATGTTACTCAGACTTGACCAGTTATCTTAGTAAACAAAACCAAAGACTCTAAGGAGGCAGGAGGTAATACACGGTAGTATAAGACAAAGTTTTCTGCCCTCAAAGAGCTTATAATCCAGTTGGGAAAAGAAGACAAATAAAAGCAAATTTTAACAAAAGATTCACAATGAAGACACCAGTTATCTGCCACAAGACAAAATATAGCTCATTGCTGCAGGGGTGATTGAAATGCATGTACTCTCAAAGATGACAGAATTTGTGAGAAGTATGCTCAAGAGGGAGGGGACATATGTATACCTATGGCTGGTCCACGCTGATGTACTGCAGAAACCAACACAACATTGCAATTATCTGTTAACTAAAAGTAAATAATGTTTTTTTTTTAAAAGCTAGGACTTGGAAAAAAGTGGCTTCAATGATTGCCACCCCCGTGCAGGTGACAATTTCTGCATTTCTCTCTCTGACCCTGGAGCTCTACAGCTTCCTCTTTTGAATTCAATTCAATAAACATATTCTGGAATAAAGTGATGAATAAGCCACAATTTCCAGAGTCAGGTGTCTGGGGAAGCAGTAGTTACCCAGTTCTCCCTAAGCCTTGGTTTCATCACCTGTCAAACAGTAATGACTACAATACTTACCTGTCTCATGAGGAGGTTACAAGGGACAAAAATTTTACCATTTAGAGTGAGAGTGGCAACCACTTATTGCTTACTTTCCATATGGCAAGCACATTTAACCCTCAGACTTGACGCTGAGACGGTAAAGAAATAATTTGTCCATGGCTACCCAGCTAGTAAATGGCAGAGCTGAGACTGCTATCCTAGCTTATGTCCTGAACCATCTGCTTCCAAAAGTATTCAGTGTTCATAAAGACGACTCACACAGTCATTTCCCCATAAACAGAAGCAGGATTAAGGCAATGCTGTCAAGTTCTACCCCTCACAAGCCCCCAGACATGCACTCTAGCCTTGAAGGAGGGCATGGCAGCCCACTCCAGTATTCTTGTCCAAAGAATCCCATGGACAGAGGATCCTGGTGGGCTATAGTCCCTAGGATCACAAGAGCTGGACATGACAATGCTTTCTTTCTTTTTCAGAGAGAAGTCTAGGGCTCTTAAGGATTTTCTAGGCAAAAAGGATGAGAGGAATGGGCAGTCAGGGCAGGAACAGCACATGCAAGCATCCAGAAGAACAAACACTCATGGAGTTTTAGGAAATGGCTGCAAGAGAGGCTGTGGGACTCAGGTTGAAAGAGTCAACTGGGACAAGACCACAAAGGGCCTGCACTACCAAGATGCTACTCTAGAGACACTGGAGAGCAACCAAGAAAAGGAGGGGACTTGCTGGGTCTGGAAAGCCTGGGAAAATAGAGGCAGAGACACTGTATAAAACTCCCGGATGAGAGAAAACAGAGCTGAGTACTTAGGTGGTGGCGGCGGCAACAGCAGGGATGGCAATGAGAGTCTTGAGCTGCTCCTGGTCACCCTCAGGCACAGTCAACAGGCCCTGACGACCGCCTGGGCTGGGGGTGTGGGGGGTGAAAGGAAGGGGAGAGCTAAGGTTTCCTGTCAGGTGTTTAGCCTGTCTGGAAATACTGTATTAACTGAAATCTGAATTTGAGTTTGTGGTACTTTGGGAGCCACAATGAAGAACTCACCCAACACTTTCTCTAGTCTTAGTTCTAGTTTGGTCTAGAACTGGAGAAAAAGATCAGAGCCAGCTTTATTATGAAGGAGTTATGTAAAACCAGGAGAGTGGATATCACAGTCCAGAGGCCAGCTGCAGAGGAAGTGAAGCCCCACGGCAGACACTGTAAGGCACCTCTACTCCCGGGACTGGGAGAGAAGGCCGCACAGGAGAAAGGAAAAGTTCAGGACAGAGGCTACCATCAACAGTGTCAAATGAGGAAGAGAAGAAAGTAGAGTGATGGTAGAGAAGTCACTGGATTTGCCAAAAAGGAGGGCACTGGTGGCCTGGTCAGGTAGCTCAGTGGAACGATAGTTATGGTGACAACTGTACTGTGAGGACTGGGGAGTAACTGTGGAGGAAACTCCTTTTTCTTTGTAAAGCAATTCCATCACTTTATTCAAATCTTCCAAATAGTCTTTGGTCTACACTTTTAGTATAAAAACCCCACAAGATAGATGCACCACAGTACAGCTACAGACATACAACACAAGTTCCACAACAGTCAAATATAACATGTAGAGAGCACACACTCTAGGTGAACTGAAATTATAAGATAAAGCAAAATCCAATTTTGGAAAACAAAAATTAAAAGATTAAGGATCCCAAAATATTCTTAGCCCTAATGAGCTTTCACTGGACTCAAGTCATTTTGGAGGGAGGCGTTCACAATATGACCCCATTAACCCAGCTTAGGAATTCTTGGGAGCCATGAGTGGCCACACCAGGCACTCTGACAATAAATGGTAACCAGTTTCTGATTTGAAAACTCTAAAAATTTGGCTCTAAATTAATTTTGCTCTAAAGTCACCAGGCTTTTGAAAGGCATCCTCCTTGCTGTCCTCATATTTCAAACTGTTTTCAGTATGGTTTATGTTGATATGCTTTGATACCAGACAAAGCTCAGTTTTTCTGGCACCAAAGCAAATCTGGGTTTGGTTCATGGATATGGAGACGGTCTCTGAAGAGGGTCCAAAGGCACTCTCCACTTCTGTCTAAGGAGATCCAAAATAGAAGTAGTGGAGCTGGTGCTCAGGGCACAGAGCGGGTCTCGGAGGACCCTTGTGAAAGACTAGGTAAAATATGACAAAGGAGCTTCCCTGGCACTCCAGTGGTTAAAAATCTGGCCAGTCAATGAGGGGTACACAGGTTCGAGCCCCGGTCTAGAAAGATTCCACACGACGCAGGGCAACTAAGCCCGTGCTCTGCGAAACGAGAAGCCCAAGCACCTAGAGAGGAGCCCCCACTCAACACAACTAGAGACAGCTCTAGTGTGCAGCAACGAAGACCCAGTGCAGCCAGAAATAAATAAATTTTAAGAAAGACAAGCAGGAGAAGTGCAAGCAGAGAAGGAAATGGGTCTGACTGCTTTCTGTCCTGCACCACAGAGTCAATGGAGACCGCTGGAAGGGAACACTAGACTAGGGTTAAGAGTGGGATTAGGGCAAAGGGTGGAAAGGAAAGGGCAGACAACCCATGTGTTTCATTCGTAACAAGCAATATAAATAAATATAAATCAAAGACTTAGAGGAGATTAAAGATTAACCAGAATAATCTGGCAACTTTAATTAGAAGATCGAAGTCCTCTGCAAACCTAATGTCATGTGTTATTACTAAAAGCAAAGACCAGTATGGTACAGTATTACTCCACAGGAACTAAAGGAAGATCCCGAGGGCTGCATCAGCCACACTCACTTTATTAACAGGTACCTCCTTCACGTCAGCCTTCAGGGAGGTACTGCCACCACAACATACACGCCCCCTTATTAAGTTTGAAAAGTGACTTAATGTTCGGGCACCAGAAAGATACCCCAACAACATGTGTCTAAACCGCAAATGCAGGTTAACGTGACTAAAGAAGTTATATTATAAGAAGCTATGTGATGTCTTTTGCTGGCACAGAGGTGGCCTTGGTTCCTCACCAGATGGTGGAACCACCCTCTGAGCAACCCATGGAGAAACTTCCTGTCTGCTGAATTACAAGGACCCAGGCTCCCTTCAGGACTGCAAGCTGAGCAGCACGGGGCGGACTCTCTGGCAGTGGAGGAGGAACGCTGCCAGCAGTAGCCTCGGTATCGAATCTGGCACCTGAATGATACCCTCCTCTCACTGGCACAAAGCCATGGGGACTGTGGAGCCTAAAGGGCCAACAGTCACAGACTAGGCCACAGGAAGATACCACGAGGTGCCAGGAAAAGCAGCGGGCACAGCGGGGGCTGGGGCAGCCCCTGGTGCATAAAGGTCAGACGACAGACCTCGCAGCAGGCAGGTCAGGCAATCAGACCAACCAAGCAGGTTCTCTGCTCTGCACCCCAGGAGCTGAGCCCAGCTGAAGTCAAGTCACAGGACCATATGAACTGCAGGCACCATTTTCGGGGATGGGGGTTCCAAACATTCCCCAGACTTCAGAGGCTCATTTTTATCATCTCTACTTTCTCTCCTTCATTGAATTCACTGCACTTCAGCCCCTGCCCCAAATGATCACCAAAACTGTTCTCATTTGAGGGCCCAGAGAGCGCCACACCGATCACTCTAGAGGGCTTCTCTGCCCTACCCTGCCCTGTCTCTGTGGCAGCCAGCACTGCTGGTCACTCCCTCCTTAAAACTACCCGCCCTTACAGCTTCCACACACCATTCTTCCCTGATTCACCTATCTTTCTATTCCCTCATCTCTGTCCAGGTTTCCTCTTCCGGTTGCCTCTGTGGCATTCCCGTGGTACCATCTTTCATCCTTACTGAGTTCTTTATCCAAACCTCACAATCTCATCTGCTGTTACAGGTTAAAACCAAGAAATTCATGTCTTAATGCAGTGAGAGCTGATCTCCAGACCTTTGTAACCAACTGCCACCTAAACACCCCAGACATACCTCAAACTCAACCTATCCCAAAGCAATCTGACTACCTTTCCCAACAAACCAGTTCTCTCTCCATACCTCTCATCTTGGCGAAGAGCCAAATACACAGGCCAGAATCATCCTTGACTCCTCCCTCTCACCCACGGCCCATATTAAGACACCAAGAATTACTGATTCTGTTCCTTTCAAGGTGTCTGTCCCCAGCCCCACCCTCACCATTTCTACAAGCCACTTCAATTCTTCTTGGCTAAAGGGCAAAGGCCTCTGTCCTCAAGCATCTGCCACTTTCAGTCTACCTTCATTCTTACAAACAAAGTAGATTTTAAAAGATAAAAATCTGGTCATCTCATCATCCTGCTTCTAATCTTCCCACTGTCCGCACAGTTTTTAAACTTTTTTAGTTCAACCTTCAGAACCCACTGAAATCTGGTGCTTGTCAGTCTCTCTAGGTTCAGATGCCTTCATGTCCCCTATGCATTCATATTCCAATTAAATGAAACTGCAAATATTACATAGGAACTACTTCCTGATTCCAGGCCCTAGCATATCTTGTTCCCTCTGCTCAGAAAGCATGTGCTCACTTATACCTAGCTGACTATTACCTTAAATGAAAACCCAGTGTCACCTCCCACAGGCAAAATGATACACTCAAATTCTGACACTTCAGTGTCTCTCTGCTGTGTCCCAACTGCCACAGCACTTACATTGTAGCTATTCATCTTTGAATAGCTAACGAATAAGACAAACCTGGCATGAAATAAATATGAGTTGAAAAACAAAGAGCTGGAGTAGCACTGACTTGCAGGAGATGTTCCAGAGAGGAACTGTTGGGACAGTAGGGAGACAAGGGGAGAGATTCCAGGCTCTCTAAGCAGATCGAGTAACCACATTCCAGATGTTCGTGAAACCTGCACCCATCTATCTACTTTGAGCTTTGCTGCCTCCAGATTACTCTTGGACTTTGACACCCAGAGTCAAATAAAACATGGTTTCTATCAAACCCTCAAGAACTTTAGCAGTGGAGGTTTTTAAGCAAATTAATGGAGCTCCAGTTTGTATTACTAGAACAGGGTCACTGAGGGGCTATTATCTTGAATCTCCTCTTCCTGAGAAAAGGATAAGAGAAATACTCTAGCAGAGGATATTCAGAAAAAAGAATTAAAGAGTATTTCAGCAGTTTCTGTTACACACGTGATTCCTGTCTTAAAATGCACTGGCTAGCACAAGTGATCCAGGTCTTGATAGTACGTGGCAAGCAGCCCCCTGAGTCATAAGGCACTGAGGCCAAATGAATTCCAATGAGCTGCAGTTTGCCTGCTTCCAGAGGAGCCAGACCCAGCTACAGTGAAAGGAGCCTGCAGCCCCCTCTACTGGTTGTTTTCAGAACACTGCCTGGAGCTTTTGCAAGGGTATATCTGTTAGAACCCAGGCATGTTCACGAGTCTCAGGAAACAACCTTAAATGAAAAGCAGGCACTAAAGGGTCAAGAAGGAGTTTACAAATCCGGTGTTCATTCCCCCCTCCACCTTTTTTCTTTTCTTTTCCCCTAAAGCTCATATGTAGGGAAAATCAGAGAGAGGCTGTGCATGCCTAGGGAAAGAGGCACACTCAGAAAAGACCTGAGAAGACCTTGAGTTTATACCTCAAGCTGATTCTCAGCACAGAAACAGCCCACTACAATACAAAAACAGTAAACACTAAACAAAACTCAGAAAGCCTAGGGAAAGGAAGAAAATCTGACTTTGAGCTACGATTTTATTAGATCATATTTGTTTTCAACAAAGAACTCACAAGGTAAACAAAGAAACAGCTAAGTACAGCCCATGCAAATACATAAACAAATTAACAGAAAATGTCTGCGAAAAAAACCTGAAAGTCTACTAGACAAAGGCTTTAAAACAACCTTCTCAAAAATAAATAAAACATTAAAGATGCTCCAAGAATTAAAAGATGTGGAGAAAGTCAAGAAAACAATGCATGAACAAAATGGAAATATAAATAAAGAGAAAGAAACAAAAAGAAATTCTGGAGCTGCAAAGCACAATGACTAACATGAAAATGACTAGAGGGATTCAAACACAGATCTGAACAGGCCAAACAAAAAATCAGTAAACTTGAACAGAATAAAGGATTAAAGAGAAGTGAATAAAGCCTAAGGGGTTGGTGGAACACCATGAAATGAACCAACATACACATTTTGGAAGTCCCAAAAGGGACTACGTGACCATCAAGAGACGAATGGTTAACGAAGATATGGTGTGTACACACACACACAGACACACACACACACTATGGAATATTACTCAGCCATAAAAAGAATGAAATAATACCATTTGCAACAACATGGATGGACCTAGAGATTATCACACTAAGTGAAGTAAGTCAAACATATTATATCACATGTTATATCACACATTATATCACATGTGGAATCTTAAAACAAAAAAAAAGGCCCCAAATAAACTTATTCACAAAACAGAAAAAGACTCACAGACACAGAAGACAAACTTATGATCACCAAAGGAAGGGAGGGGTAAATTAGGAATTTGGGGTTAAGAGATACACATTCACTATATACAAAACAAATAAACAACAAGGACCTCTTATACAGCACAGGGATCTATATTCAATATATTGCAATAACCTATAATGAAAAAGAATCTAAAAAGAACATTTATATAGATAGATAGATAGATAGATGGATAACTGAATCAATATGCTGTACATCTGAAAGTAACACAACACTGTACATCAACCACACCTCAGTTTAAAACTTATGTTGTCTTTAAAAAACAACAATAAAAACAAAGCCTTAGGAATATGCAGAAAAATTATCAGAGTTCTAATAGCTGCGTCTTTGGAGTTCTGGAATGGAAGGAGGAAGAGACTGGGGCAGAAAAAAAACGTTTAAAGAAATAATGGCCCAAAACTTCACAAACTGGGGTAGGAAATAAAAATTTACATAACCAAGAAGTTCAGCAAAGATAAACTTGAAAAAAAAAAATCATAATCAAATCATTCAAAGACCAAATATAAAGAAAAGGATTGAAAGCAGTCACAGGACTTCTTTTTTAAACTAACATCTTTCAAGAGCTGAAAGAAAAGATCATTCAACCCCATGAAACTATCCTTCCAAAATGAAATAATATATATAACATTCCCATTTGAAACAAAACTAAGAAAACTGTAGCCAGCAGGCCTGTTCTAAGAGAAGTGAGAGGAGAAGCTCTTTAGGCTGAAGTAAATGCTAAAAAGTAAACATGAACAGGAATGAATGATGAGCAAAAGAAATAGTAAAATTCTGGGTAAACATAAAAGGCTATTTTTATCCTCTTAATGTTCTTTAAAATATATATTGGGTTGGCCAAAAAGTTTGCTCTGGGTCTCCCATAACATCTTACAAAAAACTGGAACTAACTTTTTGGCCTACCCAATAGTGTTGGTGAGGATGTGAAGAAATAAGAACCCTGTGCATTGCTGGTGGGAATGTAAAATGGAGCAGCCACTATGGAAAACAGTATGGTAGTTTCTCAAAAAATGAAAAATAGAATTAACCTAAGATCTAGCAATTTGGCTTCTGGGTATATACTCCAAAGGGCTGAATGCTGAATCTCCAAGAGGTATTTGTACACTTGTGTTCAACAACAGTACCATTATGCCTAACAGCCAAAAGGCAGACACCACCCAAATATATACACTAATGGATAAATGAATAAACAAAATGTCATATATACATAACATGGAAAAGTATGCAGCCTTCAAAAGGAAGGAAAACCTGACACACACTACAACATTAATGAACCCTGAAGACGTTATAAATGAAATCAGCCAGTCACAAAAGAACAAATACTGTATAATTATCCTATGAAGTACTTAAAGTAACCAGAGATACAAAGCAGACTGGTGGTTACCAGAGGGAGAAGGGAGGATGGGGAGTCACTGTTTAATGGGTATACAGTTTTAGTTCTGCATGATGAAAAACCATCCTTTGAATGGATGGCAGAGATGGTTGTACAACTGATTCTATCTAATGCCACTAAACTGCACACTTATAAATGGTTAAAAATAGGGCTTCCCTGGTGGTCCAGTGGTTAAGAATCCACCTGCCAATGCAGAGGACATGGGTTTGATCCATGAAGCAGAAAGATCCCACATGTCTCAGGGCAACTAAGCACATGTACCACAATTACTGAGCCCACGCACCTAGAGCAACAAGAGAAGCCACCGCGGTGAGAAGCCCACACACAACCAGAAAGCAGGCCCTGCGCAGAGCAACTCGGAAAACGCCTGTGCACAGCCACAGAGACCCAGCACAGCCAAAAACAAACAAACATGTTTTTTTAAAAATGATTAAAATAAAAATACCACAATATTAAAAAATATTCAGATTTTGTGAAAAGACATATACTGTATGATTCTATTTATATGAGGTATTAAGAGTAGTCAAATTCATACAAACAGAACGGCGGTGTCAGAGGCTAGGTTAAGTAGGAAACGGGGAGTTGTTTAATTGGTATAGTTTGTTTTACAAGATTAAAAAGTTCTGGATGTTGACTGCACAACAGTGAATACTATACTTAATATAAATGAATTTTAGACTTAAAAGTGGTTGAAATGGTACATTTTATGCTATGTTTATCACAAAAGTAAAACTATAAATAAACATACATAAACACATACAGGCACACATTTGAAAAACATTTGTTTTCAAGGGAAAGAAGCAAGGGAGAAGGGCACTCGTTTACTGACAATGCATCAGCTGTGTGCCTGAAACAATACCAAATGTTTCCTCCAAAAGAAAATTTCTGATTATTCTGAATGAATGACAAATGCCTTTTTTGGATTTATCAGCTGTGTTATTAATTCTAAAAGACTAGGGCTAGTTTTTTCTCATGGAGACTCTTGCTCTAATTCTTAATGATGCTTTTAATTTCTACAAACTTAACTTATTCAGGAAAGTCATCAAGAAAGTAACTGGACACAAGAAGGGCAGACAGAATATTATCAAGCCATTTTTGCCCCACAAACACAAATGTCCAATGACTTAATTCACCAACTTGATCAAAACCTCGTAATTTGTAAATCCCATTTTTCAACCAATTTAGTCTGAATGTTGAGAAGAGGTTAAGAGACAGATTTGGAGGAGATTTTTTGAGATTAAAAAGCCCACTGTGTTCTATTTCTGGCTCTAGAAGGATCCCAGGGTAAGTCTCAGTTGTCTTATATACAATCCTAGGATCCTACTATAAAAGTGCACTGTGTATTGATTATAATTCAAAACCCAACTAAATATAAATACACAGTTGCAAAGGATGACTTTTGCAAGCTATCATTTTCATTATATGTCAGTCTTTTCCCACTTAAGATTATTTTTACTTACTTGGTCAACTTGTGGCTTTTCATTGCTGTCAGAAATTCTCTCACAATCTCAGGACTCTGGTGCCTACATGGTGTTTTTGATATGTATTTTAATGTCTATGGAAAAAAAGGAAAAAGCAAGCATAAGACAAATAGCTCTGAATGAACCATAGATGAACTAAATAAAGTAAAAGAACATGATTGATAAATGAACTGTAGGATTCTAAACACATAATTAAATGAACAAAATCAGATGGGAAGGAATGGTGACAAAAGTGTTAAATCCCTTATTTTCCTTAAAAGAGATTACGATGACTTAAGGCAAGTTTTTTAATGTCTTTGAAAAGATAAATTAAAAGATAGTTAAATCCAAACCTTTATAAAACAAAATGAAAACTGAAAGCAAATAAATAACAAGAAAAAAATATATTAAAATGACAGATACAAAATCAAACATATAACAGCTTAAATGCTCTTTTTTAAGAACAAAGCATAAGAATGGGAGAGGATGCAACAAACTATCAATTGGATATTAAGATTATAAATTACTTTTGATATTTTCTTTATACATTTTGGTACTTTCTAAGTTTTCTACCATAAAAAAGTATCACTTCCGCTGTAATAAAGAATTTGTCTCTGCCAAAACAGATGATCTGGACTTTGCCCTCTGCTTCCAGGAAGTAGTCTTCATACGCCTGGAACATTACACCTAATAGGAGTATCTTTGTCTGGGAGCCTGACGTCCTACTGCATAGTCTTAATAATAAGACTGAGAGAAAAAAAAAAAAAGACTGAGAGTAGGGGCTTTGGGTCATGCAGTATCAGCCGACCTGGAGGCTGACATGAACTACGCAAGCAATCAATCATTCAATCATGCCTAGGTAATGGAGTCCCAATAAAAACTGGACACCAAAACTTGGTGGCGCTTCCTTGGTTGAAAATGTTCTGAGTGTATTAACACACACCGACTTCAAGAGAGGCATGTTCTAACTCCACATTAGAGAACAATGAAAGCTCTGCCTATGATATTTCCCCTGGCACCTGCCCCAACTGCTTTGTCCCTAGGCCAATTTTAATCTGTATCTTTTCCTTGTGATAACCTATAACTGTGAATATAATAGCTTTTAGCAAGTTTTATGAGTACTTTCAGTGAATTATTGAACCTGAGGGTTCTCTTGGGGCGCTCTGACTTGCAACTGGTATTAGAAGTGAGGGTAGGTTTTTGATTATTCCCTCCTCTAAACTTTGCAGTTGGCCAACATTTGCCCAACAACTTGGCCAAAAATTGCCCAAACTCTTTCCACTTCTATAAACAGAATAAAAACTGAGTTACAGTAAAACTACTCAAATCAGATAATGGATAGTCATGATTCGGTGGCCAGTCAGCAGCAAGATAAACCAACCCCCTTCAATAGTAGTTTGGACAGACCCTCTGGAAACGTAGACTTACTTCATATGTGATAGTATTCAAGTTCTGTTGCCCAGAACTGTGTTTATTCTTTCCACTTTCCTTACGCTGCTCTTTCAAATCAGTTAGTAACTGGAACACCTAGGAAGAGAAATACAAAAAATTTTCATAAATAAATTTGAGAAATGTATCTATTCCAAGGTCAATGATCTTGAAGGATAAATAGAACATCTCTTTCTTCTCATAAACCCTCCCCCAAACTCTTGCATTAGAGCAAATGAATCCGAAAAGCATTTGACTTTTTAAAGATGTTCTTTCATCTAAGTCAAACAGTACAAATTCATTTGTTTACATAAACTATTTCAAGTGTTTCCTATCAATATAAACCATAAAACTCTAAACAAGGCAGGCAGAGTGAGAACATACCTTAACACAGTAAAGGCTGTACATGACAAGCCCAGAGCTAACACTGTACACAACAGTGCAAAGCTAAAAGCTTCTCCTCTAAGATCAGGAATAAGACAAGGATGCCCACTCTTGCCCCTTTTATTCAACTTAGTACTGGAAGACCTAGACAGGGCAATCAGTCAAGATAAGAAATAAAAGGCATCCAAAGGGATGTAAAGAGGAAATAAAGCTGTCATTATTTGTACATTACATGGTATTATTTATAGAAACTCCTAAAGACTCCACCAAAAAACTGTTAGAACTAAGAAGTGAATTCAGTAAAGTTGCAAGATAGAAGGCCAACATACAGAAATCTGCTGTGTTTCTATACACTAATATTAAAAAAAAAAAAACAATTCTAATCATTATAATTGCAACAAAAAAGACAAAACACCTTGGAAAAAATTTAACCAATGAGGCAAAAGACCTGTTCAGTGGAAACTATAAGACACTGATGAAAGAAAAAGTCAACACACAAATAAATGCTCGTGGATTAGAAGAATATTGTTAAAGTGTTTGTACTAACCAAAGCAAACCAGATTCAGTGTCAGTTCAGTTCAGTTCAGTTCAGTCACTCAGTCGTATCCGACTCTGTGACCCCATGAATCGCAGCACGCCAGGCCTCCCTGTCCATCACCAACTCCCGGGGTTTACTCAAACACATGTCCATCAAGTCGGTGATGCCATCCAACAATCTCATCCTCTGTCATCCCCTTCTTCTCTTGCCCCCAATCCCTCCCAGCATCAGGGTCCTTTCCAATGAGTCAACTCTTCGCATGAGGGGGCCAAAGTACTGGAGTTTCAGCTTCAGCAGATTCAGTGTAATTCCTATCAAAATTCCAATTGCACATTTCACAGAAATAGAACCACCCTAAAATTTGTATGGACCACAAAAGACCCAGAATAGTCAAAGCTATCTTGAAAAAGAACAACAACACTAGAGGCATCACACTCCCCGATTTCAAACTATATTACATAGCTATAGTAATAAAATCAGTACAGTACTGGCCTAAAAGAGATACAGAGATCAATGGAACAGAATAGAGTCCAGATATAAATCCACACATTTACAGCTAACTAATTTATGAAAAAAGAGCCAAGAATATACAATGGGGAAAGGATAGCCTCAGTAAATGGTGTTGGGAAAACTGGACAGCCATACAGAAAAGAATGGAACTAGATCACTACATATACCATGCACAAAAATTAACTCAAAATGGATTAAAGACTTGATGGAAGATCTGAAACCACAAACTCCCAGAAGAAAACACAGGCAGCACGTGCCTTGACACTGGTCTTGGCAATGAATCTTGGGATTCAACACCAAAAGCTAAGTCAACAAAGGCAACAATAAACAAGTGGGACTACATCAAATCAAAAAGCTGCTGTGCAGCAAAGGAAATCATCAGCAAAATGCAGGCCACTGAACGGGAGAAAATTTCTGCAAGTTATGTAGTTGATAAGAGGTTAACATTCAAAATATGTAAATTCATACAACTCAAGAGCAAAAAAATAAATAATCCAATTTAAAAATGGGAATTTTCCCAAAGAATATATACAGATGGCCAACAGGTACACAAAAAGATGTTCAACATCACTAATCATCAGGGAAATGCAAACCAAAACCACAATGAGATTACCACCTCACACCTGTTACGACGGCTATTATAAAAAAGTCAAGAAATAAGTATTGGTGAGGATATGAAGAAAAGGAAGCCATTGCATATGATGGCTGGGAATGTTAATTGGTGCAGACACTACAGAAAACAGTGAAGGACTATCAAAAAATTAAAAACACAACTACCGTGTGATTCAGCAATTCTACTTCTGGATAACTATCCAAAGAAAACAAAAATACTAATTTGAAAGGATATATGAAGCATTATTTATAAAATCCAAGGTAAGGAAATAACCTAAAGTGCCCGTTTACAGATGAGTGGATAAGGAAATGGAAAATGTGGCATATATGTGTGTGTGTCGGTGTATATATATATAGATATATGCACACATACATACCAACAGAGGAATATTATTCAGTCATAAAAATTGGAATCTTGCCAACTGCAACATGAATGGCATTTGAGGGCATTATGCTAAGTGAAATAAAGCAGAGAAAGATAAATACTCTATGATCTCACTTACATGTAGAATCTTAAAAACAACAACACAAAACCAAAAATCAAGCTCAAAAACACAAAGAACAGATGGATGCCAGAGACGGCAGGGAGGGGGACAAAATAGATGAAAGTGGTCAGAAGTTACAAACTTTCAATTATAAAATAAACAAACCATGGGGATATAATGTACAGCATGGCAACTCTAGTTACTACTCTTGCATATTTGAAAGTTGCTAAGAGAGTAAATCTTAAAAAGTTCTCATCACAAGAAAAATGAATTATATAACTATGGTGTTAATTAATTACTTATTGTGAAAATCATTTTGCAACATACACAAATATCAAATCATTATGTCGTATGCCTGAAACTAATATATTTGACTGCAGCTGAATTAAAAAATTTTTCCTAAAACTTTTTTTTTTTTTTTAAAGGATCTTGCTTCTTCTCCAGCATGAAAATCTATTTTACTTCTGGAAAAGAAAAATTATGAGGCAAGTGATAAAAGTGGTTTACCAAAAGAAAAAAAAGGGGGGGGGGTGGGTAGAAATGCTATAGAACTTTAAAAGTAAACTTTTCCCACAAGGAAGAAACACATGTGTATTAGTGCTAAGAAGGGTCAGGAGAGGAAATCTCTCTATTTTGGAGATTATACCAGAAAATTGTGAGAAGCACAGTATCACAGACATAGTAATGACTAGATACAATGCAACCTGTCCCCTGCCTGTCGGTCCTTTCAGAAATAGTGGCTTGAGACCCCATTAATGCAATGTTCCCAAATGGATAAAACACTAAACACCTTGTCCAGAGATCTAACTGGACAAGGAGATTTCTAAAAGCCAATGGCTTGACCATTTTCTTCCTGTTATGAGTAGAACCCATTTAAGACGAACCTTTAGGAAGGAAAGAATATGGCCCACTGTGTTAATTCTACTACCGTCTACATATATCACACAATGAAGACTTAAATCTCCTCTAAGTCTTCCTGAGTTTAGACCCTGACATAAAAAAAACTGACGAATATATGAATTGTTCTTTCTGTACCCAGAGTTAACCTATCAGATGGTTTTGCTATTACCCAGGTATAATAGAAAGTAGGCAGAAAGAATGTTCTCTCTCCTCTGACCAACCTTTTTCCTTCCTTCCTTTCTTTCCCCAGCAACCCAACCCTCAAGCCCCCAAATTCCAAATCTGTTAGTTCCTACTGATTACTCATAATGGTGAGTCAACTAAACTCTCACTTCCAAAATGAAAGGTGTTAATACATACCTATGAGACCATTATGAGGATCAAATAACTTACAAAAGCATTTTACAGCTAAAGAGTGTTAATTTGGAAAAGGCATACATTTTTTAATGGAAAATTTTTACAAACAGACACAGTTCCAAAATAGATGTTTCCATCCTATGAAGGCATCCCAAATGAAGATCTAAAATCTCTGGCATTTGGAGATGGTTGCCTACATGAACTTAAAGCCTTCTCAGCTTTCCTGAATTACTGTGTGTGATTTACCAAGCTAAGAGTATTCCAAAGTCCACTAGATGGTGCCACCTCTCTTATTTTAAATGGCAAATCCAAATGAATTCAGTCATTTCTAACCAAAACTAATTGAACAGCCTTCAGAAGCTGAGGGCAAACAATTAGAGAGGAAAACACAACAGTCTAAAGCAATTTACCTCATAGTTACTGAGCAGCGCAGCATTGGCATCCTTCCTGCAAAACAAAGTAAACTGTCATCAGTCAGGGTTCATGTCCCTTTGTGGGAATTTTTTTTTTCCTTTTTTTGTGGGAATTAAATATATAAAATAATCCCTCTGTTAAGATTCAGTAGTCCAGTTCAGAAACCTGGGGACTACAACCCCAAATTGAGAAATGTCCGAAATCTCACTGGTTTAGCTGGCGATGCACAAATTCAGAGCAAATTCTCCTCTTTAAAATTGAGGTATATCACAAATCCATCATCAGGTAGGTTACTAAAATATTCTGCTTATCCATGGTCCAAGTAGGCAGAAGTTAAGAGAAGCCAGACATCTAGAGGAAGTTAGTAGTAGGAAGAAACCGTGGGCCAGACCATAGGAGTAGGGGGATGGCAATAAACAGAGGGTGCTAGAATTCGCTGGGGAAACAGAGGGCCTCCTCATCCCACAGCCCTGTCCTCTCTCCAGCACCATCTGCCTTCCACCAGCTATCAACATTTTGGGCAGCCAAGTTTTCCTGCTGGATCACCAGAAATGAGACCCTTAACAGTAACATCACTCCTGGAAATCCCAGCAGCGTCAGGAATCCTGCCAGATAGGCACAAAACTCCCAAAGTGTTTATCTTCACTGTCGACTCAACAGGCAGAGTTCACGTGTAGGACAGTGGTCAAAACCCTGACCCCTGTGCAACTGTGAATCAAGGCAAAATGTCACTTTCACGTATGAATGAGCACAGCAGTGTGACTCGATTAAATGACCACTGATCCATTCTACAGTATCACATCAAAAAGCACATACTGTTCTTAACAGTATGCACTGTTAAGAATGCAGTTTTTTTTTTAATTTAAAATAAAGCTTACTTTATTAAACAGTTGGCAAAAACCTTCCCTAGTGTTTATTTCTTTTTTTAAAAAAAAAAAGAATGCAGTTTTATTAGTAACAATTAAGAATTCAGTTTTGACCTACTATATAGCACAGGGAACTATATTCAATATCTTGTAATAATCTATAATGGAAAAGAATCTGAAAAAGAATATATATGTATGTATAGCTGAATCACTTTGCTGTATACCGGAAACACTCTAAATCAACTCTACTTCAATTTTCAAAAACCACAGTTTTGAAATCAGACACATCTGGGTTCATATTCCAGCCCTGCCACTTACATGAGTTTTAATGAGTTAATTACCACCCCCCTAAGCATCCCCATACAAAACAAAAAGTGAGGATAAACTAGTACCCAGAAGTATGGCCTAGATTCTAAATCCAGCTCCATTGTCCATTAGATATATGAATCTGGGCAAGTTATTTAATCTTTCTATGCTTACATTTCCTCATCTATAAAACGGCAATTATAGTGCCAACCCCGTAAGATTGTTATAGGATTGAGCTGAAACATAAAGTACCTGAACACAGTAAGTGCTCAACAAATACTATCTATTACCACTTCTACCTGTGCTACCACCACCACCTCTTCCTACTTCAAAAAGCTGTTCTAAGGATCAAAGTGAAGTCGCTCAATTGTGTCCGATTCTTTGCGACCCCATGGACTGTAGCCCACCAGGCTCCTTGGTCCATGGGATTTTCCAAGCATGAATACTGGAGTGGGTTGCCATTTCCTTCAGAAAACAACAAATTTTAAAAGTGTAACAGTTTGTGGTTTACTAGGATCACCCTAAAGGAAAGCTGTAAGACATCATTTCACTTTAATTCTCATTAAAAAGCCTGTGATGTAGGAGCTATTATGATTTCTTCCTTATGGATGATGAAACAGGTACAAAGATTAAAAACCATGCTCAAGGGCACACAGTTAAAAAAAAAAAAACTAACTGAAGTGGACAATAACTATGGGATCGTAAAAAATAAAACTGGATGGAAATCAGTAATACAGAATCAATTCACCAAGGAGTTTGTATTTGACATAATGCACAACAAAATATTACTGTCTGTTCTTAAACTAGGAGATGGGCTGTAAGGTGAAAACAAGGACACAAAATTTCAAAAACATGGGCCAAATAGATGGGTGGTTTCCCCAGTCAACAAATAAAGCAAAACAAGCAAGAGGTTGACACAGCATTCAGCCAAGACCTCAGGTCATCACACAGTGCTGTCAGCACGGTAATCAAATCAGCACAAGGCTTACCAAAGGTTACCAGTCATTCAGCGGAGCCAGGACTTCATCAAGCACGGCTTTGCGCAAATGACCACAATGGCATTCATGTCACAAAGAATGTATTTAAAAGGAACCTGACACAGGAAGGATAGTGCATAATTAGGGGCCATGACATGGTTTATTTAAAACTGGAAATGACAAATCAAGCCACCTGTCATCCTTGACTACTTAATCAGGAAGTCAGCCCAAGAGCCTTCCTATGATCTTTGCTGGAAATTGAATTACAACTCCCTATGTGCCATTCTGGGGTACCAAAACACCCTTCCTGGAACAGGGTGGAGAAGAATTACAAATGCTATTCTTCCTCAAGACCAGTGGACCCATCCCAGATAGCACCGTGACAAGTTCATGTCCAAGCCCCGGCCCCTCCTCGGTCACGCAGACTATTTCAGGCCCTGGGAAATCTGTCCTGGCTCTTCAGGTACTGCCCTACTGCCCAAGTCCCTGCTGTTAACTGAGAGAATCCCGAGAACATCTCCTGTCTTCTCTAGAGTCAACATACAAAGGACAGGTGCTCCCTTCCAAGTGTATTGTCATGAACCTGTTTTGGGGCCAGGAGAACAATGGATCTTTAAACAAATACTGCATCTTGCACTCTGGTGGGCACAGCTGATTCATCCACTGATATTTTATTAGGAAGACAGCAATAATTTTTTTTTACCCAGCTAAATACTAATGGAGTAAATGCAAAAAACTTCATTCCTTTAGTCAATAAAATATCGGGCTTCCCTGGTGGTCCATGGTTAACTCTGCAATTCCACTGTAGGAGGCACAAGTTTGATCCCTGCTCAGGGAAGTTTCACATGCCAATCGGTGTGAAAAAACAAAAAAACCCAATGAATATAGTGTCTGTTTTTAATTAAGTCCTAAATGAATTGTGTGTATTGGGGAACTTTTTTTTAAATGCAGTTTTTATCCTGAAGAAGTTACTGTAACCACCACTAACTGGCAGGCTGCTGAGAACAGGATATGGTGAGATTTGAGAGACATCTTAACCAAGTTATCTAATTTAACAGCACCAATGATGAAGAGGTGATGCACTGAGAAGGAAACAGGCCTCAGAGCAATCCAGTCAAAAAGTGGTTAATTTAAACCTAGTTAAGAGGATATAATCAGACAAATGCAACCTGAGGAACCTTCTTCAAATCCACTGGCCCAGATTCTTCAAATCTCACTATCATTTGTCCTGATACCAATGTCACAAAAAGAGGCTAGGAAACTGTCTTAGAGTGAAAGAGGTTAAAGAACCCTGGCAACAAAGGCAATGTGTGATTCTTGACTGGATCCTAATCGATGTTTTCCTAAATCTAGCTAAAACATTATCAAGACAACTGGTGAAATTTTAATATAGATTGCATTTTAATAACAGTGGTTATATCAGCACTGAATTCCCCAGGTGTGACGATGGTGTTGCAGATACGTAGGAAAATGCCTTTTAAGACTGATAACATGACACAGCTATAATTCTGAAATATTCAGTAGAGAGTGAGAGTGAGTGTGTGTGTGTGTGTGTGGAGAGAAAATGCATGCATACGTGGTGACTCTAGGTAAAGGACATACAGGTACTTGTAATGCTCTTTTTTGCTACTGCTACATGGGTTTAAAATTTCATGAGGTAAAAAGTTGATAAAAATGGAGATGTAAAACTAAAACACTCCAGAAGGTTTTTTTAAAAAAGACATCAGTATAAATTGTAATTAAGGACCCTCTCTTCCAATTTTTTTTCCCTTCATACTCTACTGTAGGACTTAGAATAGCACTGATATTACTTATATTTAAAGCAAATATTCCAAGTGAATTTTAAAGACTGTGTGAATCTAGACTTACAGGACGGCAGTCACTTAAGCTCCTTAATGAATTAGCTGACTTGCTATTTGAAATTTAACCTGTAAAATCTGCTTAACTTGCTGAGTCAATTTAATGGACACAAACAACTACCCTGGAAAACCAAATACTGAATAAACAGAACAAAATGATCTATTGACAGATGTTCCTTAGAAGCACACACGCACAAAGAAATCCAAGCAAACAGTGCCCAGTAACTGTCACACACGCTCTTACAGACACAATGACGAACGGAATTGCTCAAATTCTCCTATGTTTAACCTATGTTACTGATTCAAATCCTGTTCTGAAAAACTAAACTCTGCTCCAAGAAAACTAAGCCACCTTCAAAGTCAATGAACAAGTTAAAGCGTAGCATTCACTTGGGAGCTAGCAAACAAATTATCCTCTTTCCAGCCCTGTTAATGGAAAGGACCTCTTAGCTAATGTCTTTAAACATCAGTATTTCCAGTTGAAAGATGAAAGAAATTCTGATACTCTTTCAAAAAGATGATACAAAAGAAAGTCCATTTTCCCTAACTCTGTATCTTAACTTCAAGAATACAAGGATGAATACAAAGTTTTCCAGGCATATAAATAACCCAGAGGCATTAGACAAAGTCAGTCAAACAACAAATACCTATGTATACAAATACTTAATCTTGCTATGAATATTTGGTATCCTTTTATCTGATGTGATGGTGAAAAAGTTTTCATTTTTAAACTCTACCTTTCAACCAAATAAAGCATAAATATTCCTTAACCTTAAAAAACTTCTAGTGTATATTAGACGTATCATTCACATACACTAGGTAGTTAGGGAAAAAAAGTAAAAACTCACGGGAGTCTTCCATCCATGCGTCCTCACTGCAGGTCCTAGGACTGCCTGGTAGAGGTACAATACATTTGCCCTCTCAGAAACTCAGGGGTCTCCTGAAGATCCTGAGGACCACACTGTCAGAGATCACACCTCATACCGGAGACCAGGCAAGATCTGAAGTTAGGCTTCCAGACCATCCCATTCCAGGGGCCCTGCCACCCCCAAACCACATGCCTACCTCAGAAAACCACATTTTCCCAAAACTGCTAGCCACAAAATTCTTGATTGATCAATGACTTCTTAGAAGTTGTGGGCAGGTTACTAGAGGAGAAAAAATTCTTGACTGAAATCATTTCACTTAGGAAAATCAGAAAATCGATATGCTAAGCAATCAAGAAACTAGCTAATTAATTTATATTAATTTAACTTCTTAAACTAATGAAGTGCTATTAATTACTTCACTCAACAAGTACAGTTAGCCCTCTGTATCTGTGGATGTGAAACCCACAGACACAAAACTAGTAAATACAGAAGGCCGACTATATTTACTAAAGGCCTACTGTGTGCCAGGTGCAGTGCTAAGTGCTAGGTGAACACACACTGGTCCCTGCCTTCATGGTGCCTACACTCTCACGAGGAAGACAAAACACTAGACAAGTAAACATACATCTATTATTGTAACTTGTAATTATTTAAGGGGAAAATAAACCAAGGTTCTATGAGAGACAAAAAGCAGGACTTATTTCAGAATTACCAAAGAGGAAAAACACTGAAAAAGGATACTCAACCTGAGATGTCAAAGAGGTAAGAAAAGGGCAGAACAGGAGGAAAAGTATACCAGGAAGAAGGAACAGCAAAGCAAAGGCCCGGAGGCAGTAACGGGCTTGGAGGGTTACCCGTTACTTGCCTACCAGTGCAAAGTGTGTGTGTTCAGGGGAGGGTATGTGACAAGAGACCACGCTGGTGAGTGCGTGAGGTTAAACAGGGTCTTGTGGTCCTAGTAAGAAATGCAGATATCCTGTAAGCACAACAGAAAAGCAATGAAGGATTTTTACACAGAGAGTGATTTGATCTAATATTTTAATTCACTTTGGCTGCTGTGTGGAAAGGGAATGGAGGGGACAGGGCAAGGGTGAAAACCAAAGGCTATTGTCTAATCCAAACCAGAGAAGACTGACAACAAAATTAGCAGTGGGGACAGTGAAAAGTTATTGCATTCAAAATTCATTCTGACGTTGGAGAGGACAGGAGTGGCCAATGGGCTGGGTTTAGCGGTGAGGAAACGGCTCGATTTCCGGTCAAGGCAAGTGTATGGCTAAGAGAGAAGGGCTGGAAATACATTCTAGGGAATTATTTTCATACAGATGGGTAAAATGACCAGGGGAAAAAGTATGGGGAGAAACGGTCCCAGGACTGAGCCCTAAAATGCTTCAACATTTAGAAGCCAAGCAAGGAAGGGGGTTCCAGGAAAGAAGACGGAGAAGTAGTCCTGGAGGCAGGAGGAAATCCAGGAGAGCATGTCACAAAGCCAAGAGTTTCTGTATCAATTACTGCTAAGGGATGGAGAGAAAGCTGAGGCCAGAAAATCAACTTCTGGGTTTGACAAGATAGGTAAATCTACGTAAGACCCATTTCTGTAGAGCAGTGAGGATGGAAACTCAAAGAATGATGGAAAGAAATAAAGAGTAAACGATACTTCTAAGAAGCTTTCTGGTGACAGGAAACAGAAAAGGAGCCATAGGCAGACAAGATGTGGGGACGGACAAGAGATTTTTTTCTACTCAGCAACTTTTACCTTTATTCATACGCATACCAAATATTAATTTGGAAAACTCAGCAGTAGCCACAGAACTGGAAAAGGTCAGTTTTCATTCCAATCCCAAAGAAGGGCAATGCCAAAGAATGTTCAAACTACTGCACAATTACACTCCTTTTACATGCTAGCAAAGTAATGCTCAAAATTCTCCAAGCTAGGCTTCAACAGTACATGAACCCAGAACTCCCAGATGTTCAAGCTGGATTTAGAAAAGGCAGAAGGACCAGAGATCAAATTGCCAACATCCACTGGATCACAGAAAAGGTAAGAGAATTCAAAAAAACCATCTACTTCTCCTTCAGTGACTATGCTAAAGCCTTTGTGTGGATCATAACAAACTGTGGAAAATTCTTAAAGAGATGGGAATACCAGACCACCTGACCTGCCTCCTGAGAAACCTGTATGAAGGTCAAGAAGCAACAGTTAGAACTGAACATGGAACAACAGACTGGTTCAAAATTGGGAAAGGAGTACGTCAAGGTTGTATATTGTCACCCTGCTTATTTAACTTATATGCAGAGTACATCCTGTGAAATGCCAGGCTGGATGAAGCACAAGCTGGAATCAAGATTGCTGGGAGAAATATCAATAAACTCAGATATGCAGACACCACCCTTATGGCAGAAAGCAAAGAAGAACTGAAGAGTCTCTTGATGAAGCTGAAAGAGGAGAGTGAAAAAGCTGACTTAAAACTCAACATTCTAAAAACTAAGATCATGGCATCTGGTCCCACCACTCCACAGCCATTTTTATGGCTCTTGATACAGGTGAGTCTTCAAAAGAACTGAATCAAGTTATATTATCATCAATAGTGTATGAGAATGACTGCCCCTGCCCCCTGGTCTGGCCATACTTTTAGCATTTTTAAAAATGTGTATGTGTGAAATGAAGTCTCAGTGTCACTCACTCATAAATTACTCCAGGTCACCATCCAGCCCTTTTCACCTGTCCATGCCTGCCTTGGCTTCCCAAGTGAGTCACAGCGAGAGGACCAGGACTGCCCTCCATCCATGGGCAGAGTTTGGTAAGACAAGGGATCTTTTTTAAGACAGATAAATTAAAACAGGTTTGTATGCTGACAGGAAACGCTTAATGAAAAGGGAAAAACTGATAATGGGTTGGACTAGAGTAATATACTTGCATGTTTTTTCAAGTTTCATACTAAACCCCATTAGTGGACTGCAAAATCAATTTAGTGGGTTAAGATTCTATTTTAACAAAAGAGAAGACAGTATCAGAGTGTATGGTATTGTTTTAGGAAGTTTTCATTTATATAGACCTACTGTGCTTTTTTTTAAAGCCTGAAAAACACTAGTGCATGTAGACATTAAACATGAGGCACAAAAACAAAAAGGAAAATACAAGTATTAATCAGTGCCAAAGAACACACAATATGGGGATGACTATAAGCTAACATAAAGGAAATCGACCCTGACTATTCACTGGAAGGACTGATGCTGAAGCTGACGCTACAATACTTCGGCCACCTGATGTGAAGAGCCGACTCCTTCGAAAAGATCTTGATATTGAAAAAGACTGAAGGCAGAGGAGGAAGTCGTAGGATAGCATCACCGAGTCAATGGACATGAGTTTGAGCAAACGCCGGGAGATGGTGAAGGGCAGGGAAACCCGGCGTGCTGCAGTCCATGGCGTTGCAAAGAGTCGGATACGACCGAACGTCTAAACAACAAAATAAATTAATATCAACCATGGAAAAATTCATTACACAATAGGCGTAAAAACTACCATTTGCACGCGGAACAATGAGCAGACACGGAAAAGGCTATGCGGAGTTAAAATTGTTAGAACGGCTTTTACCCTCGAGACACACACACACACAGGGCTAAACACACAAACTTCCCATCAAACTCGGAGAGCACTTCTTCTGACTAAGGCTTCCCCAGGAGCCCACGGCCCCTAAACAAAGCTCCCCCCCAGGATTTACCCATCTTTCCTCCTGGTACCTCCAGGCCGGACCCGGGGCTTTATACCTCAGTCTCGGTTCCGACACTGATCCTGGCTCCCCACGGTGACCCTTGCAACAAGAGTGAGTGGATGAGGGAGGGAATAGGCATTTAAAGGCAGCTGAGCCAACTGGCTCGCGGCCCCGCGACCTGGGCACGCGGTGGGAGTGGGCGCGAAGATCAGCGAGCCAGAGCGAGAGCCCCTTCCTCACGGCGCGCCGCGACGAGAGGTCGCCCCAGGCCCACGTCTCCCGGCTCCCAGGACCGAGACGTCCCGAGCTGTGAGCGTCGGTCCAGAGCCGGCTACGCGCCCGCGAACCACTTACACTTCCATATCGCCTCCGCCTCTCCTCCTCGGGTCACCAGCACACGCCAAGCTCCCGGCCGCCTCGCCGCGGCTCCCGGCTCCACGCCGAACGCCCTGGAGCCGACGCCGAACGCCCTGGAGCCGGCTCCGCGCGCCGCGATGCACGCCGGGATCGCCGCGATGCACGCCGGGAGCCTGGAGGACCCCCGCGGGGCCGCGAGCTGGGCGGGCCCCTCTTAGCCGTTTGAATCCCTACGCCCTTCGCGTTGCTCGGAATCAGAATGTTAAGCGTTTGCGAGAACATTAAGCTCACGTTTTCGTTGTCTAGGTTGTATAGAAGTAGTATTAACTTACTTTAGTAAGTTACCAAAGACATAATCGGATTAGCAGGTCTTTCCGGCGTTAAAGACTCCTCGGATGGTAGCGATGGCGAGGGGCGAGGCGGTCCGGGGCTACTGGAAACGCACTATTTCAGGACCTGGGTGCTGGGTACGCGGTGTGTTCCGAACGAACCGTTTATGAAAATCCAGTGAGCTGCATGCATAGGTGCACTTTTCTGTATGTGTGTTATGCTTGAATAAAACATTCTGAAAGGTGGGGGGAGGGGGGGAACAAACCTCAGCCTCCTTCCATTTCCCATTCATCGGAATTACTTAGCAGGGAAGTGTAAAGAACCTTAATGAGAAGCACAGTCTCCGACCTTTCGGCCTTTCTAGGCATTTGCTGAAAGGGAATTATCCGATACTTGAAGAAGGATCAATGTGTAACGATAATGTTCCTGAGATAGAGCGTAAATACTCAGCAATGAGGAATTGATCAATCTTGTTTCACGCATACAGTATAATATATGTAACATGAGAAATCATGTAGCATAATTTATATGCTGGGGAAATGCTCAAGATAGGATTTTTAAAAGATGGAAAATGATGTGGTATGACTAGTAACTTAAGGAAAAATAAGCATGGGGAAAAATATCTAAGAGTATTGGCGCTAGAACCACCTAATCTACTAAGTTTTGTGCTCTTAAAAAAAGACATCAACAGAACCATCAGTGTCTATTATCTTCTGGATTTTTGCTATGTTTGAAATATTCCTTTAAGACTGGAAGGAAATATGCCAAAAATGAGAATGACAGGTGTCTTTTGTTTTTTTAAGATGCTATCTTTTTAAATTTTATTCATTCATTCATTCGGCTTCTCTGGGTGTTTGTTGCGACATGCCGGATCTAGTTTCCAAACTAGGGATGAAACAAGAGCCCTCTGCACCGGGAACATGGAGTTTTAGCCACTGGACTACCAGGGAAGTGGGCGGTTGGTGTCTTTAGACAATGAGTCAATTGCTAATCTTTTCCCACTTTTTTATAGTTATAGCAATTACCATTTACTAAACATTCTCTTTGCAAGGTTCTTGGTAAGTGCTTTGCTATTCCATGATTTTAACAGTTAACAGTGCAGGCTTTCCAAGCAGCCTGTGATTCTATTTACCTCCATCACTTAGGGGTAACCTTGGGAGTAACCTTGGTAGTTTATGTAACTTCTTCTAACCTTAATTCCCTAGTGTATAAGTCATGGATCTGTTAGATATCTAAAGTGCCTAGCACATACTGAGTGCTCAACAAATAATAATTACTGTGACAGTACAGTCATGACACTCTATTATGTAGTTTCCTTTGTTATCCAAATTTTACTGCTGAGGAAACTGAACCAAGCTTGGAGAGATTATAATTTACCCAGAGTCACTCGTCTAGGCCTGTAGGGACTTAAACCCAGGCAAATCTGAACAAATACATGAAGGGTATTAAATTGCTAATAGTGATTAATGACTGGATAAATGCAACACACAGTATTAATACAATGGAATACTATTTAACAATAAAAAGGAATGGAGTACTTATACATGCTACAACATGGATGACCCTCAAATACATGCTAAGTGAAAGAAGCCAGACACAAAAGACAACATATTATATGATTCCATTTATATGATATGTCCAAGAAAAGGCAAAAAAAAAACCTTTAGAGAGGAAGTGGATTGGTAATTGCTGCTTAGGGTTGGGAGAGGGTAGAGGCGGTGATGGGAAGCTGATGAGTACTGAGTTTCTTTGGAGAGATACAAAAATGTCCTAAAACTAGATTGTGGTAATGGTTGCACATCCCTGTGAATTTACTAAAAAAAAGTTTTTTAAATAGGTGAATTGTAAGATATTTGGATTATATATCAATAAAGTTGTTAAAATGGTTTTTACTGGTATTTGCCTGTGACACCTGCATTGGAAGGGAAGTGAGGGGAATTTTTAACACTTAACTTTACATATTTGCAATTTTTAAAATGTCTTTCAATATACATGTTATTTTATTTTACTTTTTTACATGTTATTATAAAAACTACAAAATAAAAAAAAAATTTTTTTTGGCCAAGTCACATGGCTTGCGGAATCTTAGTTCCCTGACTGAAGATTGAACCCAGGGCCACAGCAATGAAAGCACTGAGTCCTAACCACCGGACCACCAGGGAACTCCCTACGAAAGTATTTTTAAAACAATTAATTTACTTTAAAAATCAACAAGTAAATAAAATGTCAACCCAAACCCAGATAGCCTAATTCATATGGAGAGTCCCCGTTGTGTTATTCACTCAACAAACATGTACTGATGGCCCACTGGGTAGTGATTATACAAATATGAATGATACACACCTCCTGCCCTGGCTGGCTGCCAGCCTAGTTGGGAACGAGCTCTGGACATCAATAACTACAATACCCTGTGTTTAGACGCTATGGAACAGAGGAGGGGATGACTAATGAGTTGGAGAGGCGTCCCAAAGCCAGGGGTGTTTGAACTGGGAGCTGGGAAGAACACACAAGTCCAAGGCTTCAAGGATGGGCTTCCACAGAAGAGGCCTCTGAGGGCCCCATGATAAGATGGCTAAACTTGTTTCTCCAACAGATGCTCCTCTAAGACTTTGGGGGCCATATGCAGCCACCCAATCTATCCATGGGGACAGCCAAGTAGTCAGGAGAGAGGCCCAGTCCCAAGGGAAGGCTGCCCAGAAGGAGACTGCATGAAAAGGTAACCCAGGCAACATAGCTGAAATTCCTGCCTGGCCTGTCCCCACTCAGAGCCTCCCTGCAACATTCCTAACTTGAGGCTGCCTATGTTCTCTCCCCCCGCCGCCAAAGCACGTTACCCTAGAAAATAGTTTTTGTTTTATTTTCTTAAGAACTCACTTTTTAGGCAGAGGTATTAAGTACTGGATATACAAAGGGCCAGAACATGAGCTAAGCTTCATGTATGTCCTCCAAGGAGAAATATCCTGTTGAATATTAAAGCATTCAGGTTTAGAGCTCAGAAGAAAATCAGAGATAGAGTTATTGAAGGTTTGAGTAGAAATTGAAGCCTTTAAAGTGAAGTCACCCAGGGAGAGTCTAGAATACTAAGATTTGCTAGCTGCCAGATTTACAAGCTGCCAGAGAGCTGATCTGAGCCTTTCACAACTGTACATTCATCAAATCCTCACTAAATCTCCTTCAGGATATGTACCAGGTGTTAGGTACATATCATTAGATACCTATCATTAGGTATATATGTAGGTGTTACCATACCAGGTATGGTGTTAGCATGCTCTTGTTAGGTAGTTAGAATAGGGAAAAGGAGTCCAAAATGGCGGTGGCTAAAAGACCTGGAAGGGAAAGCCCGCGAAAATAGAACAAAGGAACGTCCGAGGACTTGAGTGAGAACCTCAGGTAAAACAAACAACGCTCCTGCCTAAGCCCAATTTGCATAGGACAGACCCAGGGGGAACAAAAAAAAAACATATAAAAAGAAGAGCCAAAGCCCTCTTCTCTCTCTCTCTCTCCCACACGATGGGGCTCTCTTCTCTTCCCGTCTTTGAATTGACGTGCCCTCATTCCTCGAAGATGGATTTTCCTGCTATCATCTAAATAAATAGAGCTGTAACACTGATTTATTTAAGAGCTATAACACAGTCTGTCCTCCGAGAGCTGTGACCCTCCAAGGGGCTTTAATGTCCGTCACTCCAAATCTTTGTTGTGACGAGACAAAGAACCGAGGAGCATACACTCGCCTGACAGTCTCATTCACTTCTCTCAGGAATTTCTGAGAATTAAGCACTATGATCGGCCCGACTCACAGAGAGGACAGTGAAGCTCACAGAGTGGTCAGGAAGTGTCCGAGCCAGGATTCTCACTCTTCTCTGGTCAACTCCAACCCCGCCTGTCTCCTGCCAACATTAGGGATTTCTCCCTGTTCTACACTAAATTCTTCCAGACCCTTTTGCTGTACCAATGTGGACATTTCAGGGGAGAGAGATCAGACAAAGTTTTCACTCTCCCAAGGACGGTAAATTCCATATAGCACTCAGCTCTCAGCTGAAAATAGGTATGATTCATTGTCTGAACAGTCCTGGACCACCCAGCTGGCAAAAAAAAATGAACACAGATTTGCTTGGGGTCAAGGCTCCCCAGATGGATGCTGCCTGCACAGAACACAGGCTTTGTGGTCATACTCCTGAAGGTCATTCTCAGCTCTGCTACTTCCTAGCTGAGTGTTTTGTGACTCCCAGTCTCAGTATTCTCATCAGCAGAATGGGAATAATTATAGCATTGACCATAGAGGGTGGTTGTGAGGATCTAAGTACATAATCACTATAAAATATGTTCAGCATAGATAGAGCCTGGGACACAATTAGAAGTCAAGAAGTATTAGACAATTAGAAGTCAAGAAGTATTAGCTATCATTGTCATTTTGTTTGTTGTTCTATTTATATACTGGCAATGCTTCCAGCTATCTCCAAATTTCTTCCTTAACCTTTTCTTCCCTCAGGCGGGAGCCAGAGCTTTGGATTTCTGCAGATGCTCCAGAGATGTCATGATCTAAGAATGTGTCCTTTCCCTCCCAGTCTCCCTCTTTTCCTGGGAGCATACAGGAGCCCAGAGCTAGGCATCTAGATCAGTGGGGAGTCTTTCCAACACTGGCTGCAATATTGATGGATGAGAGTAGCAAGACAGGGAGGGAAGGGTTTTCCAGGCATAGGGAAGAGCATTTAGGAAACCTTGCAACAGCTTTATGCATTCTAGGAACTCCAAGTAATCCCACACTTTAGTGAGGGCTAAAAATCTTCAACCCACGAGGTATTCCAGCTATTGGTCCAAACCTTCTCAGTTGACTTTCAAGGCCGTTTACAAACTTGCCCCAACCTACTTCCCACTTCTCCTCCCCACCCCCATCCTCAAGCCCCAACCCTTTGTTATAGCCACTCTAATGGTTTCCTGTTCTCCAAGCAGATCTTTTACTTTCTGGCCTCTGGCCTCCAGAACTTTGCCCAGGCTGCCCATCCCCTAAAGGGAATGTTCTAACCCCTCCCCTTTTCGCTGAGCTAACGACTCTATGAACAGGAATTTGAGCAAACTCCGGGAGATAGTGGAGGCAGAGGAGTGCTGCAGTCCGGAGTGTTGCAGTCCACGGGGTCCCAAAGAGTCAGATTTCGCGACTGAACAACTAACTCTCATCTTCCAAGACCCAACTCAGAGGACATCTCCTCCAGAATGTAGAACTTCCAGAGCAGAAGTTCGAGGCCCCCTAATCCCTAGAACCCAGGCTATCATTTCTGTTGAATAATTAATGTCAAGGAAATCTTTCCTGAATACTCCAAGATAAACGCCCCACTGCGCTGCCCCGCTGCACAGCTTGTCCATGCTTTGTTATGAACTTCTTGAGGCAAGCATCATTTCTTATGCTCATTTCTTTTTCTTCAGTGTCTAATAAACAGTACCTACCACATAGGAGGTGCTGAGTACGAGTTTGTTGAATGAATGAAGAATTGGGCGTGGCTTTTCACCTTCCAAGTCCAGTGAGCCCGCCAGGCGCGGCCCAGAGTCTTTACCTCTACCCCTATCCGGGATCTCCCTCCAGGGCCCGGAACAGTCTGCAGCCTAGAGCACCATCGCCCAGGCCCGACCCTCCCAGTCCCTTACGCTCTCACTGGGGCCGCTCAGCCCAAATCCGCTCCGGAGACGGTTCCGCCCACAACCAGGATTGGAGGGAGGAGGCAACGCCCACCTGGCGGGACAGCCTGGGATTGGTGAGCCCGCCGATGGGGGCGGGGACAGCGCCGGGCCGCTGTTGACGATTTCCCAGCCAGAAAAGCCCAGCCCAGTGGCTGGGCAAGAGACTCGCGGCGCGCCTGGGCGGCGTAAGTGTGCGGCGGCCGGACTGGCCGGACGGGCGGGAGCGGAGGACGCAGACGACCCGGGAGAGCGCGCTGTGCGCTGCCCACGTCCGCCTCCTCCACCGACTGCCCTCCGCAGGCGCGGTGCCCCAACCCGGTGCCGGACCTGCCCGGGGGACCCCGCCCGGTGGCCTAGGAGGTCGTCAGTCCCGCCTTGTTTTTTAGACCCGGAGGACCTAGGCTCCCGGAGGACAAGGAACCGCCCAACATGGCATCGGAGGTGAGAGGGCCCTCGGGGGCGCCCGTCCTCCAAGCCTCCAAATGGGGACGAGGGGCGCCCTGGGAGCCAGCCGGGGCGTGACCTGCGCCTGCCGCCTTGGGGTACTGTCCTCTTTGGCTCCAGGCAGTGGGTACTCCCTGGCGCACCTGCCAGAGCCCGGAAGAGAATTTTGTCCCTTCTTCTCGGTGTCCCCACCGCCATCTGCTCTCCCCCGTCCCTCACCCCTCCCCAGCCTGTGTGGCAAACCCATCAAGCGCACTCCTGCGGAAAGCGGCTCTGACCTCACCTGACCTGACAGCGCTCTGGGCCTGGCGGGGAAAGGTGCCTCCCACTCACTCAGCCTCCCCACGTCTTCACTGCTTTCTTCCCTCCCACTCACCCCTCCCCCCGCCCACCCCTCCCGTCCTGCGCCCCTCCCCGGCCTTAGCAGCTGTCCCCGCGCAGCCGAGGCCACCGCACTCTTGTGTTTGTTAAGAGCCAGGAGGCAGGGAATCGTGTGCCCTGTGGCTCCGGTGCCACTGGCCTCTCCCCCTCAGAGCCAGAGGACTCCTGGGTTCTCTCCCTGACCGAGTGGCAGGAGTCTGGGGCACAGATCCCTTTCCTTGGGCCTCGATTTACCTGGCTGATGGGGAGAATATTAGCTGTCTGCTTCCTCTGTGAGGTACCAGATGGTGAGGTCATTGCTTTGAAACTTTCTGGTAAAAGGGGCTGTTTGCTTGATGCCGAGAAGGGAACCCTGGGCCTGGGAAGCGCAAGGTGTGGGTTCCAGACCCCCCTGGCACCCATTAACTGGCAAGTCACTTCCTCTGTGGGCCGGTTTGTTTACTGAATAAATGGGTTAAGACTGTCTGCCCTGCTAGCTTCTGGGTCATGGCAGCCAAACAGACTTGGTTTCTGAAGCAGTCACTCAACCGCCCTGAGCATATTTCCTTATTTGTAAAATAGGGATAACTTCATAGAGGGTATAACGGCATCTGGAAATGCTTAGCACAGGGCCAAGCAATTGTAGGTGTTAATAAACTGTGGCTAATGACATTAAGAGGGATAACACTGGTATTTCCTTTGTGTTCTAAATTGACTATTGCTGGGAATTCCCTGGCAGTCCAGTGGTTAGGACTCCCAGCTTTCACTGCTGAGGGCTAGGGTTCAATCCCTGGTTGAGGGAACTAAGATCCCACTAGCTGCATGCATGGCAAAATTAAAAATAATAACAATAGCTGTTGCTCTTTCATCTCAGCCAACCAACGTCCCTGCCCCCTCACCCCTCACATCCTTCTGGCCCAACTGTGCCCTGGTTCACAGGAGTGCCCTCTCCTGTCACCTCACCCCTCCCTCGGTGTACAGGTGGTGGCATCTCTCTCTGACATCCCCCTGGAGTCCTTTTACGCCTGCCAGCAGGGTAGGAGCTTGGACCCAAGCTCCACTGCAGAATGGGCTGCCTTCAGGAGACCAGGGCGCTGGGTGACCTCTGCTTGCCCCAGGCTGTCCTGTGGGTTGGCACTAATTGGTTTGGCTGCAGCCCCAGTTGTTAAATAGCTGTTATTACTAACAACCCATGAAGGGAGTCCAGGGGCCTGCTGGGGAGGGGATGCCAGGTGACGCCTAGCTGAAGGGCAGCCTGGCTCTGCATCCTGAATGGCTGGGCGAGGCCCTCAGGCCCCAGTGGTGAGGACTGGGGCCCCACGTGGTGCTTTGCTGGAAATCTGGGCTTGGCTGGGCAGCATAAGGGCGAGGGGCGGGTCCAGCTCACAGGGAGGGCAGAGACTGCATCTGCAGGGCAGAGTCCTCTGGCAGCTGATGTTGCTGGGCACTGAAGCATCAGCTCCCAGCCTGGGGTGGTCGTGGAGGGTCCAGGGGGACATGCAGAGAACAGGAGTGGAGCTAAGGCACACCCTAACCCCTGGTAGTCCTCGGCCCCTCCCTCAGTAATATCTAGAATTTACTGAGTACCAGGCACTGTGCTGTGTATGCAATTAGCTTAATCTAATTGAAAACTCACAACAACCCCACCAGATAAATACTATTATTATTCCTATTGTGTAGAGGGGCAACACTGACATTAGAGAGGTTACATAAAGGCCTCTGGTTAGGTGGCTAACAGAAGTCTGGGACATTGCAGGGGGACAGAGGAGAACATATGTCCTCAGTGGCCACTGTAAACCACCCCCGCAACAGAAAAGATGCCAGTGAAGTAACATGCCCCCTTCCACCCCGGACCACTCTGCTCCCATCCTTGGCAAACTGGGGTGTGCCCCTCAGGGGTTCTGCACCCTCTCCCCAATCTGTCCCATGTCCTGGCCTACGCTTTCTGCCCCATCCCTCTACCCTTGACTCCTGGGACTCAGGTCAGCTATAAGGCCAGTGATAATGGGTGTATTGGGGGGTGCCATCCAGAGGTAAGGTGGGGTTGGGACCTTAGGTCCCTCCCCAGGCGTGGGAGGGAGATACAGCTCACTGGAGACTGATGGAGCCCCTTGGGTGCCTCCTTACCTGTCCCTGCAGCGAATGTTCAGAACAGCAGAGCCAGCCGAGAGGCACAGGTGGAGTGAGTGTGGGGTTTAGAGCAGGGCTCTGACTTCCGGTTGCAGGGCTGCAGTCCTGGCTCTGCCATGCTCAGCAAGGACAAATTACAGAGCTTCTCTGGGCCTCAGTTTTCCCTCTCTGTAGGAGGACAGGATGGGTACCCACTTCGCACAGTTGTGGTTGGTGTGTGCCAAGCAACGAGAACGGTGCCTGGTACACAGTGAGAATGTGATGTATGTTACCCGGTATAACTGTCACTGTCCCTGATACATCAGAGCTGGATTCTAGAGTGACTTCTCACTTTGGTCACTGGCAGTCAGGGTCCCAGAAGTTTGGCTGTGGTCTCAGGGTGCCTGCCACCATCTCCCCAGAGCAGTGCGCCATGATGGGAAAGAACCCTAACTTCAGTGTCCAGTCATGTTCCCACATTCACCCCCTGAGTGACTCTGGGCAAGTTCCTGACCCTCTCTGAGCCTCAGTTTCCTTATCTGTCCAGTGAGAATAACCCTGCCCACTAGCTCCCACTGCCATCAGACTGGGTAACTCTCCTGAGGGCTCTTTGTGGGAGGCATTGTTCTCAAGGCGGGAGAAGATTAATCGCTTCTGCCCTTCTGGCCAGAGCGGGAAGCTATGGGGTGGCCGGTTTGTCGGCTCAGTGGACCCCATCATGGAGAAGTTCAACTCATCCATCACGTACGACCGGCACCTCTGGGAGGTGGACGTGCAAGGCAGCAAAGCCTACAGCCGGGGCCTGGAGAAGGCGGGGCTCCTCACCAAAGCCGAGATGGACCAGATACTCCATGGCCTGGACAAGGTACTCTCCACACCCCCAGGCCCACCCCAGAGCATGCCCCTCACCCCTTGCCATGGACCCAGGCTTTCACCAAATCCCTGAGTACAGGCTGCAGTAACATCCTGAGATGACAGGCTAGGGATCTCTGCTGGTAGTGATCAGGTGCCTAGAGAGGTGCCCTTCAACCACGTGCAGCACTGACCGTCTCTCTTCATCCCTCAATGCCCCTGTGCTCCTGTGGCTCCTGAGAAAGGTGTTCTGGACCTGAGATGCTCCCAAGGGAGGAGTGCTGCCAGGACTCAGCTGCCGATGCCCACCCTCCTGACCCACTGTGTTGCTTCCATCTCTGCAGGTAGCTGAGGAGTGGGCTCAGGGCACCTTCAAACTAAACCCCAATGATGAGGACATCCATACGGCCAATGAGCGACGTCTGAAGGTGCGACACCCACTGTCTCATCCCCTACCCCTCCCCTCTCTGCCTTGCCTGGGGCCACTTGGAGCATAAACACCACCATTCTGTTCGCTTCATCACTGGGACCTCAGAGCAGGAGGCATCAGCAGACATGGCAGAGACTGGGCAGATCTGGGGGACCCCAGGCCAGGGAGGGAGGGTCACAGGCCAGGGAGGAAGTGCAGCTGCCTGGGCTAACCCCACTGGGCTGTCAGCAGGCAGACCCCAACTGCATGCCTTCCTCCACCCCCAGGAGCTCATTGGTGAAACCGCGGGGAAGCTGCACACGGGACGAAGTCGGAATGACCAGGTGCCGCCACCTCCCTGACCCCCCACCCGGGGCCTTCCCAACCTTGGGGTTCCAGGGAGCAGAATTAGGGCCGAGTCCCTGAGTGCCAGCTCCTCCTCCCCACAGGTGGTCACTGACCTCAGGCTGTGGATGCGGCAGAATTGCTCCACGCTCTCAGCCCTCCTCTGCGAACTCATCAGAACCATGGTGGATCGGGCAGAGGCGTGAGTCCCGGGGTCACCAGGTGGCAGAGAGGGCCAGGAGGGCAGCCAAGGTCTCTGCTCCCCCAAGATGGGCAGCCCGAATGCCAGACCTAAGTGGTGGGGGTGAAGAGGGCAGGGGGGCCAGGCTCTGGGTTACTGGGAGCCCCAGAACTCCTGGGCCAAGTGAGGCAGAGCAGCCAGCAGAGGGCCATTTCTTTCAGCATCGCCTACCCCGAGCTGGCCCAGCTCGATAGGCAGGAGAGCTCACCCTTTGTGGATTCACAGGCTGGAGGCTAAGGCACCAGGCAGGTGCCCTGAAGCCTGAGGAAGGGACTGGCTTGCTGGGGCGCCAGAGTCCCTTCTCAGCTGCCTGCACCTCAGGTCCCCTGTCTCTGCCCAGCAAAGCAGGCAAAGGACAGAGCTGAGGGCTGCCTCCCACTGACCTCATCCCAAAGCTGACATGACTGCTGAGAAGAGTCTACTTGTGTCAGAGACGGGGTTGAGCCTTCCTTGTCCCAACTCCCGGTGACCCTGGTTTCACTGACTTCACAACTAGGGGAAAACAGGGACCCAAAAATGTCATCCTGTGGGAGACAGGTGTCGGGAGAACAGGGAGTGACTGCTGATGAGTGAGGGTTTCTTTCTTGGGGTGATTGGTATATTAACTATATCTCAATAAAGTCGTTAGTTTTAACAAACCAGAACCATCACCCGCAGCACCTCTGCTACTGTGCAGCCGATGATAAAGTGCTCCCAGCTTTTCTGGGCTCCTCCAGGGCTCCTCTCATGCTCACAGACTCAGCCTCTCACTGCCAGTGGTGCCGACCGTGCACCTTCCTCCCTGCCCTGGCCCCTGCCCAGATCTACTGCCAAGGTGCAGAGGCGGGAGCTGAAGGTGTGATCTACATCTGGTCCTACACTCACCCCCTGGAGGCCCCATAGCCACGACCCAGCACACTGCCTGCTTCCCAACCTTCGCTGACACCATGTTTGTCTTCGGGAGGTCACCCGGTCCCTCGAACAGGCAGATCCTTGGCGAGCCTGCCCTGCTGTTCCCGAGAGGGGCCCAGGCCTGCAGGGTCCCAAGTGTGACAGGCAGGCCTCATCTGAATCTTGAGAGCCCCTCAGACACCCTGTCCTTGCTTTTCCCTGCAGGGAACGTGATGTCCTCTTCCCAGGGTACACACACCTGCAAAGGGCTCAGCCCATCCGCTGGAGCCACTGGATCCTGAGGTCAGAGGGGTCATGATGGAGATGCATGATGGAGGATGTGATGAGGGGGTGTGGCAGAGGGGAGGGGCCAGGCCAGGCTACCCTGACCCTCTGGCCTCCTGGCCTTCCACAGCCATGCCGTGGCTCTGACCAGAGACTCTGAAAGGCTGCTGGAGGTGCGGAAGCGGATCAATGTCCTGCCCCTGGGGAGGTGAGCAGGGTCCAGTGCTCTGAGAGTGGGGTGGGGTTCCTGCCACCTAGTTAGCATAGTCCTAGGGGTTCAGCAGAAGAGGAGGAGCCAGGAAGGACAGAGGCAGACAGGAAGCCAGGCGATCAGCCTCCCTGTCCAGGGTGGGAAGGGGACCTCAGCTCTAAGATGAGGACAACAAGTGTGTCAGAGAAAAGCCAGGGCTCTCTGGAGAGCCAGCCAACTTTGTTTCCCCACCTGAGGGGACAGGTGTCTGGCTCCCAAGCTGACCAGGCTCTGGCCCTGGCAGCCAGCACTCAGCATGCATGTGTGTGTGTGTACGGCCAGGGCCCGCCTGCGGGAGCGCTGGTCACTCAGTACCCTACCCCACTCTGCAGCGGGGCGATTGCAGGCAACCCCCTGGGTGTGGACCGGGAGCTGCTCCGAGCAGGTGAGGCACCCTGCCCCTCCTTTCCTGGGAGACAACCCTCAGCACCTGCCAGGTCACACAGACACACACCTAGAGAGGGCAGGGGTCTGGGTGAGGCTCTGGTCTGTTTCTGTGGACATGAGGCTAGAGAGGCCTGGGGAGGCCATGCTAGGGGCGCGTGGTGCCGGGGAGACTCAGGACTCCTGCCTCCCTCCTGGAGCCTGTACAAGAGACCTCCCCAACTCCTGCCCCTCCCTACTCTGCCTCCCTGGGAAGGTGTCCAGGGGGAGGTGGCTGGGCAACCTGGTTCAGGGAAGGGAGAAGTCCCCTCCCAGGCCTCCAGCCCAGCCCTATTGCCTTCCCTTTCCCATCTTGCTCAGAACTGGACTTTGAGGCCATAACTCTCAACAGCATGGATGCCACCAGTGAGCGAGACTTTGTGGGTGAGTCCTGGAAGCCAAGCAGGAGATTCGGGTTCGATCCCTAGGTCGGGAAGACTCCCTGGAGGAGGAAATGGCAATCCACTCCAGTATTCTTACCTGGGAAATCCTATGGACAGAGGAGCCTTCTGGGCTGCAGTCCATGCTTCCTGCCACCCCCGTATGGCCCACCTGGAGCCTCTCCAGGCTGGGTGAGCAGCAAGACAGGCCTGGTGAGCAGACAGCTTGCTCTCGCTTTTCTCTCACAAGCCGAGTTCCTGTTCTGGGCTTCACTGTGCATGACCCACCTCAGCAGGATGGCTGAGGATCTCATCCTCTATGGCACCAAGGAATTCAACTTCGTGCAGCTCTCAGATGCCTACAGGTGAGGCTGTGCCCGCCCTCACCCAGCTCTGCACCCCCTGCAGGGCTGGCTTCCTCCCTACCCCCGCCCCAGGCAGAGCTGCCAAGCAGACCAGCCAAGTGGCGTGGGAGCCCCTTCAGCCCCAACATCTCTGTCTCCAGCACCGGAAGCAGCCTGATGCCCCAGAAGAAAAACCCAGATAGCCTGGAGCTGATCCGGAGCAAGGCGGGGCGAGTGTTTGGGCGGGTGAGCCAGGCAGGGAAGGGGGCATGGCCTCAGCACTGACCCGAGGGTCCAGAGGGAACTTCCCAGACAGGCTCCGAAGTCCTCCCTCTCCCCACAGTGTGCTGGGCTCCTGATGACACTTAAGGGACTTCCGAGCACCTACAACAAGGACTTACAGGTTTGGGACCCACCTGTTCTACCTCACACACCAGTTCTCGGGGTCCTGGCTCATCCGGGCAGGGGCACCACAGAATTGCCACCTCTCCTTGGGTACACCCAGCCCTTGACCACCCTGAGAGCTCTCTCTCCCTCAGTGCGGGGTTATGAGGTGCTGTGTGTTCCTAGTGGGAGGCAGTGGGGTGCCTCCATGGGGACCTAGCTCCTGGGCCCTTACTTCCTGCCACGTGTCTCCCAGGAGGACAAGGAAGCCGTGTTTGAAGTGTCCGACACTATGAGTGCCGTCCTCCAAGTGGCCACTGGCGTCATCTCTACCTTGCAGGCAAGACACACCTCTTCTCCCCGAGGCTCTTAAACTTGGGGGTGGTGTGCCAGGAGGGTGATCTTGAGAGAAGGCAGGGGTGGGTGGGTCCGGAAGACATGGGGCAGAGGGAGGGGGTATGTGCTTGGTCCTACCCTGGGAACAGTGAAGAGACACACTTAAGCTGCTGCAGGAGAATGGAAGTGGGTTAGATCCAAGAAGCCCCCTCAACTGACCTGACCAGATTTCTTTTTTAACCACTTACTATGGGAGAATTCAACCTACAACAGTGGAGAGGATGTATGATGACCCTTGGGCTTCCCCAATGGCACAGCGGTAAAAGAATCCGCCTGCTAATGCAGGAGACCTGGCTTGGATCCCTGGGTTGGGAAGATCACCTGGAGGAGGAAACGGCAACCCGCCCCAGTGTTCTTGCCTGGGAAATCCCATGGACAGAGGAGCCTGGCAGGCTACAGTCCAAAGGGTCACAAAGAGTTGGACACAACTGAGCATGCACACATGCACACACCCCTACATAGTAACAGCATTCCACTTAAACAACAGTCAGCTCATGGCCATTCTCGACTCAACTATCTTTACCCACTACCTCGTCCACCATTATTTTTAAGCAAATCCCCCTCATATGATTTCATTTCTAAATATAGTTCAGGGTATGTCTCTAAAGTAGTGGTTCTCAAAGTGTGGTCCCAGAACCAGCAGTATCAGCATCACCTGAGAGCTTGACAGACCTGCAATCCGAGGCCCCCCTGCACAGCCGCTGAATCACAGGCTCTGGGATAGGCCACACAATCTATAGTCTAATCAATCCTCCAGGTGATTCTGATGCATTCTAAAGATCAGCTAACACTTATCAATAGTTAGGAAATGGTGGCTCAAGCAGAGAGCAGGACAGGGTGGGTGAGAGGGGGTCTGCCCAAGGCAGGGGACATCCTGACTGAGCAGGATGGGCCTGGAGCGGGCAGTTCTAGAACCCAGGGCCCCCAGCTTCACTGCTGGCTTGGCCTGCTGTCCCCAGATTCACCGTGATAACATGGGACGGGCTCTGAGTCCTGACATGCTGGCCACTGACCTCGCCTACTACCTGGTCCGCAAAGGGGTGAGTGTGGAGGGGCCAGGGGACAGGGATGTTTCCCAGGCCGGGGTTGGGGGGGCCATGGGGGCACCAGCACCCCAACAGAACAAGGGGTGGAGAAAGTTGCGTCAGCACCGCCCTCCTACCTGGTTCTCCCAGATGCCATTCCGCCAGGCCCACGAGGCCTCCGGGAAAGCCGTGTTCATGGCCGAGACCAAGGGGGTCGCCCTCAATCAGCTGTCACTGCAGGAGCTGCAGACCATCAGGTGCGCCCCCCTTCCTGTCTTTCCCCCCATCTGCTGGGAGGCAAGCCCAGGCCCCCTGAGACTGGGTTGGCCGAGAGGTCCTGGCCCACCTCCTCCTTCCCCCTCAGCCCCCTGTTCTCGGGAGACGTGAACCACGTGTGGGACTACGGACACAGCGTGGAGCAGTACGAGGCCCTGGGGGGCACCGCGCGCTCCAGTGTCGACTGGCAGATCGGCCAGCTGCGAGCTCTCCTCCGGGCACAACAGGCCTAAAGCCCTCCCCACGCCTCTCCCAAATAAAGTGGGTCCTAGAGGAGGCTGTGTGTGTTTCCGGCCCAGCCTGTCTGTCTTAGTGGTGAGCTCTGGCGGGTGGGGGTCTGTTGAGAGCACAGTAGAGGCCATCAGGGAGGTAGAAGAACCGGGTGACATAGATTGAGTCACGCATGCGGAAGGCCCAACGGGGTCTCACCGGCGCCTCCTCCGCCCTGCGCAGTCCCCGCCCTCACCATCCCTGCGAAGGCCCCGCCCCCTCACCATCCCTGCGAAGGCCCCGCCTCTGTCACCGCCCCTGCACAGGCCCCGCCCCCGTCACCGCAGGGCCTCACAGTGATTTCCAGCCTTGGGTGTCTAGGCAGCACAGGCCTCCTTGGATCCGTGGGGGGACCTGATGGGCTTGGCTCACCCAGTCAGCCCCTGTCCATCCCCCTTCCTTCTGGGGCCCTCCCTAGGCTCCCCTGCTCCCATTCTCCTCTGGGTTAACGCAGCCCTTCCCTGGGCCATCAGGCAGCACTGCAGGGTGCCCTGTAACCTTCTTAAAGGGAATGCGCTGTCTGGTAGCAAAGTTGGTCATCCGGATAGTGAGTGATGCCTGGCACTAGGTGAGCCCCATGCATGGGTGAAGACGACGCTTTCTCCACCCTGGAGAGTAATGTACAAATTCACAAGCACTGACCTTGAGGTGAGGCCCACAGACAGGTGGTGCCCGAGGGGTCTGCCCATGCTATGGTCAAGGGAAAGGATGGTCACGTTGAGGCTGCAAAGAGCCTGAGATGAGGTCTGGCACATGGTCAGTGTTCGATAACAGCGGTCCCCAGAGCCAGCAGAGATGCAGAGACCTCTTCTATTAATACACAAATCTCACCAAAATCCTGATAATAAAACATAAATTTCAGACATTTCTTAACAACAAAGATAAGCTAAACACAAAGTATGAATAAGTCCTCCAAGTGAGTCTGGGAGCAACAAAAGGATTTTGTAAATTAAAGAACAAAAACCCTGGCACTGGGGAACACTACACCAAATTCCCAAAAGGGTCAAAGCTATGGGTCACAGCATCTTCTAGAGCAGTGTTTCTCAAAGCTGGGGTTCCTGACTATTATCATCATCATCTTCAAACTTGTTAAAAATCAAATTTTCAGTCCCCACCAAGACCTGTTGTTCTTCAGTCGCTAAATTGTGTCTCTTTTGTGACCCCATGAACTGTAGCCTGCCAGGCTCTTCTGTCCATGAGATTTCCCAGGCAAGAATACTGGAGTGGGTTGCCATTTCCTTCTGCAGAGGATCTTCCTGACCCAGGGATTGAACTCACGTCTCCTGCTTGGCAGGAAAGTCTTTACCACTGAGTCACCTGAGAAATCCCCAGCAAGACCTACTGAATCATTCCGGGTGGGGTCCAGCAATCTGTTTTAACAAGTGCTTCAGGTAATCCTGATGTGTGCTCAGGTTTGAGAGGCACTGATCAGAGGATGAGATGGCTGGATGGCGTCACCGACTTGATGGACATGAGTTTGAGTAAACTCCAAGAGTTGGTGATGGAGAGGGAGGCCTGGCGTGCTGTGATTCATGGGGTCGCAAAGAGTCGGACAGACTGAGTGACTGAACTGACTGACTGACTGACTGATCTTAATCTTGTTACACAAAGCTGCAGCAGACCATCAACATCCTCACCCGGGCCTGCCCTGATCTGCTGACTCAGAATCTGCAGTTTAACAAACTACCCAGGTGACTCCTGTGCACACTTAAGAGTCAGAAATGCTGATCTGTGGATAAACAAGAAGGATTTGTTTTATAGTACAGGAAACTATATATTTGGTAACTTGTCATATCCTATAATGGGCTTCCCAGGTGGCTCAGTGGTAAAGAATCCACCTGCCAGTGTAGGAGATGTGGGTTTGATCCCTGGGTTGAGAAAATACTCTGGAAGAGGACATGGCAACTCACTCTTGCCTGGAGAATCCCATGGATAGAGGAGCCTGGTGGGCTACAGTCCACTGGGTCACAAAGAGTCGGACACAACTGAGCGACTGCTTCCACTGTCATATTGTTATTTATTAATTTTTATTGACATATGGCACAGTGGTAAAGAATCCCTGCCAATGCAGGAGATGCCAATTTGATCCCAAGGAGGGGAAGATCCCCTGGAGGAAGAAATGTCAACCCACTCCAGTATTCTTGCCTGGGAAATCCCACGGACAGAGGAGCCTGGAAGGCAACAGTCCATGGGGTCGCAAAGAGTCAGACATGACTTAGCAACTAAACAAAGATAGTTGAATTACAGTGTTGTGTTAATTTTGTGTTAATAGTTGTGTATACTTTGTGTACAGCAAAGTGACTGTATATCTATATATACAACATATATATACATTCCTTTTCATATTATTTTCCATTATGATTTATCACTGGATATTGAATATAGTTCCCCATACTATACAGTAGGACTTTATTGCTTTATTGATTCGACATATACCAGTTTGCATCTGCTAATCCCAAATTCTCAACCCAAACCTCTCCTTTCCCCTTGGCAGCCACCAGTCTATTCTCTATGTTCCTGATTCTATTTTTGTTTCATAGACAGATTCATTTGCATTGTCATATCTTTTGACTGACCTTTCTGCTTTTTTATAAGGACCCTTGTGATTACATTAGAACCACCTGAATAAACCAAGATAATCTTGTCTCAATATCCTTAACTTAATCACATCTTCACTTTTTATCATGTTAAGTACCAGGGATTATTAAGTACCAGTTGCAAGTTCCAGGGATTATTAATCAGCTTACTACATTCTGTCTGGCTCTCAAAGATTTATGTCTGTCCCACATGCAATGTGCATTCCCTCCATCCCAAGATCCCCCAAAGTCTCAACTCATTACAGCATCAGCTCAAGTTCAAAATTTCATCTAAATCTCGTCAGTTCAGAAGTCCCAAATCTCATCATTTAAAATGGGTCTGAATGAGATTTTGAGTATGACCCATCCTGGGGCAAAACTCCTCCCTATCCATGAACCTGTGATTGTGGTAAGGATTAAATGAGTTCATACATAAAAATTAAAAAAATAAGAGGACTTCTGTGGTGGTTCAGTGGTTAAGAATCTGCCTTCCATTGAAGGGGATGTGGCTTTGATCTTTAGCCAGGGAAGTAAGATCCCACATGCCTCAGGGCAAATACTGAGCCACAACTACTGAGCCCACCTGCTGCAACAAAAGATCCCCACGTGCCTCAGTGAAGATCACACATGCCACGATTAAGACCCAAAGCGATCAAATATATATTGAAAAAAATAGCCTTTTAAAAAATTCTAGAAATAAATTATCTGCTACTAAAATATGCTGTTTCCCAAAACAGGAACAGGATAATGGTTACAGACATTTCATTTAAAAAAGACAAAAGGGAATTCCCTGGTGCTCCAGTGGCTAGGACTCTGCGCTCCCAATGCAGGGGACCCAGGCTCAATCCCTGTTCAGGGAACTAGGTCCTAAATGCTTCTACTAAAAGACCTGCATGCTTCAATAAGATCTAAGATTCTGCATGTTGCAACTAAGACTTGGCACAGCCAAATAAGTAAATAAATATATGTTTTTTAAAAGTCTCTGGGCTTTTCTTCAGGAAGGGAGGACAAAATAAACTTATGGGTTTGCCAATCTAATGTTCTACTAATCTTGAAAAATACTGATTCTGATGAATTTTGGTATGAAGCAGAATTATAGTTAAACATATTTAACTTAAAAACATTGAGAGGCAAAATATCATATATTACATATTTTATATAAAACATCCAGATTAGCTAAATCTGGAGAAAAAAAATAAATTAGTGGTGGCTTAGGGCCAACTGGGAGGGGCAGAAGGATAGATAACTAAAAGGCACACAGGGTTTCTTTTTGAGGTGATGAAAATATTCTGAAATTGGTCATAATGATGGTTGAACATATACATGAATATACTAAAGTCCATTCAATTATATACTTTAAATGAAGGAATTATATATGTGAATTATATCTCAATAAAATCATTTAAAGACATTATAAATCAACTATACCACAATACAAAATTTTAACAAACTGTTTAAAAAATAAACCTTATGATGCTCTTTGCTGAATCTACCATGAGAAGACTATTTTCAGCAACTGAACTGTCGACATTCCAGAAAACATCGACATCACTCTGGAGGGACACACTGTCTTTGTGAAGGGCCCCAGAGAGATCCTGCAGACTGACAACAGCAGGATAGAACCCAGCCTCCTGGGAAGGAATAGGAAGGGACTCGGGTTAACAGTGGAAAAGAGAGGAACCGGTTCCAGTTCACACAGTCTCTAGCCCAACACAGCATGTGATCAAGGGTGTTCCACTGGGCTTCCATCACAAGACAATGTCTGTGTATGCTCACTTCCCCATTCAAGCCCTTATTCTGGAGAGCAGGTCTTGTTGAAATCTGAAATTTCTTAGATGAAAAATCTGCAGGGCTCATATGAGGCCAGGGATTGCTTATTGGGTATCTCATGCCCTGAAAGTGATTTGCATTGACCTTAAATCAGATTCATCTGCTTTGATCCAACAAGCCACACAGTTAAAAAATCAGGATATCAGGGACTTTCCTGGTGGTCCAGGCTAAGACTCCATGCTCCCAGTGCAGGGGGCCCAGGTTCTATCCCTGGTCAGGGAACTAGATCCCACATGCCACAGCAAAGTTGAAAGATCCCATGTAGAATACTGACCTAAGACCCGGCACAGATGAATAAATGAAAATAAATATTTAAAAAAATAATAAAAATAAGAACATCAGAAAAATCTGGATGTTATCTATGAAAAATAAACCAGTCTTCAGGCTGTCAGTAAGATCTAAGACTACTAAAAGATTCACCTGAGCACTTTGTTGCTGGGATGGACAAATATTTTTCCACCAGTTTCTAGTGGTCCCAGACTGTCCTCCTCCTTTATTGGGAAGAAATTTCTCTCTGCCTTCAAAATCTTGCAGCTACTGCCGTCCTGATAGAAGATGCTTTAAAACTCTCTTCTGGGGGCAAACTAACTATTTTTGCCAGCCACCAAGTGAAACGACTCCTAAATGGGAGAGGCCACTTATGGATGTCTGATCAAAGAATCCTCACATATAAAATAGTGCTGATGGAAAATCCAGGCCTCACTATATCCCCTTGTGAGGTTCTTAACCCAGCCACCCTCCTGCCTACCCCCGAGGGCTCTCTCCCCGTTGACTCTTGCCTAGAAACCTTGGCCCACAGGACAAAACCCCGAGAGGGATTGTCGGAAGACCCTCTGACCAATCCTGAGGAAATCTGGTACACTGATGGAAGCAGCTTTGTCTTGGATGGAAAAAGAAGAGCCGGGTATGCAGTAGTCTCCAATTTTGAAACCACAGAGGTTAAACCTTTGCCACCAGGTACTTCAGCCCAATTAGCTGAGCTCATAGCCCTGACTCAAGCTTTAGAGCTGGGAAAAGGAAAAAGAGTAGCCATTTACACTGACTCCAAGTATGCCTTTCTGGTGCTACATGTGCAAGCTGCTATTTGGAAAGAAAGAGGCCACTTGACCATCCGAGGGTCCCCAATCAAATATGGTGATCAAATCCTTAGATTCTTGGAGGCAGTCCATCTGCCCGCTGAGGTTTCAGTCTCCCACTGTAAAGGACACCAAGAAGGGAGCATGGAAGTGGCACAAGGGAACCAAGCAGCTGATCAGGCAGCTAAGACAGCAGCACTACAGAACCATGACCTATTAGGGCTGGCCACCTTAGTTCCACAGACTAATTTGCCAGAAACTCCTTCATATACTGAAGGTGACACTCTTAAAGCTAAGAGTGAGGACTTTCAAGAAGATCATATGGGGTGGTTCCAAAAGGAGGGACTCCTTTTTCTGCCTGGGAACTTCCAGTGGAAGTTGATTAACTCCTTACATGCCACCACTCATTTAGGGGAAAAGGCCCTCCAAAGATTACTAGAAAGGTTCTTCAGAGGAACAGGCCTCCAAACGACTATAAGGCAAGTGGTCTCCTCTTGTCCCACTTGCCAATTAAACAACCCCCAAGGAGCTCAAAGACCCCAACTGGCCCAGCCCGTCCAATGACGTGGGACCTATCCAGGAGAGGACTGGAAGATGGACTTCACCCAGATGCCAGTTTCTCAAGGGTATAAATACCTATTAGTCATGATAGATACATTCACAGGATGGATTGAAGGGCTTCCCACCTGGACTGAGAGGACTGAGGAGGTGGTAAAAAAAACTGCTCCATGAAACCATTCTGAGATTTGGTCTGCCCAGGTCATTACAAAGTGACAATGGGACATCATTTACTTCTAAGGTCACCCAAGGGGCTCTAAAGCATTGGGCATTACTTATTATCTCCATTGTGCCTGGAGGCCTCAGTCTTCAGGAAAAATAGAAAGGGCCAACCAATTCTTAAAATCAGTGATAAAAAAGATAACCCAGGAGACCTCTCTGGGATGGAAGGAGATTTTCCCAATAGCTCTCCTCCACACCCATATTGTCCCTAAGGAACAGATTGGTCTTAGTCCTTCTGAGATGCTATACGGGGGACCTTTTCTTTAGGTCAATGTCCTCTTCCTAGATCCAGAGTCTCAGACCCTCCAGTCTTATATCATGGTCATTGGTCAATTCCAAAAGGATATACGCTTGTGGGGGGTCAACTAGGACCCAAAAGATTCTAAGGAGTCACTGCTATATGCCCTAGGGACTCAAGTCCTAATTAAAGTCTGGAAAGATGGGTCCCCAAAGGTTCAACTCCAGGCCACATGGAAGGGCCCCTTCCCTGTAATACTTTCTACCCCCACAGCAGTCAAGGTACCAGGACATGACTCCTGGATTCACTACTCACGAGTCAAGCAGTGGAAGAAAACAGAAGAGGACACTCAATACACCTGTGAGCCCCTGGGAGATCTCAGATACATATTCAGAACTACAAATGAGTGCCATTCTAATGAACACCCCCAAAATCTAGTTTCTGGGGATAAGATTTCTCAGGACAGCTCTAAAGAACCAACACAACTTGGCCGGGGTTGTACTCCAAAACAGACAGGAGATAGATCTTCTGATCCCTGAACAAGGAGGGACTTGAGCCATCCTAGCGATGGGAATCTGGAGTTGGCTAATGCCCCTACTAGCCCTTGTTATGCCATATTGCTGCTGCTTATGATTGCTCCATGTATTATCAATTATCTAACCCATTTTGTCTCTGCCCAGGTCAACAAGATACAACATTCAATGCCAGTTCAACAAGGATATAGGAAATTACAGCGGACCATGGAAAATATTGTCCTTAGATGGACACCGCTATAAGGACTCTGAGGCTTGAGACTAGCAAGAGGGGGAGGCCCAATACCCCTCGCCGTTCCAGTTCAGCAGGAAGTAGCCAGAAAGACCTTGATGCCCCTATTCCCAAAGAATTGGGCCTCCCATCTCTTGAGGGGGGAACGTTAGGTAGTTAGAATAGGAAAAAGGAGTCCAGAAGGGTGGTGGCTAAAAGACAAGGAAGGGAAAAGCCCATGAAAATAGAACAAAAGAAGGTCCGAGGACTGGAGTGACGACCTCAGGTAGAAAAACAGCACTCCTGGCTGGCCCAATTTACACAGGGCAGGCCCAGGGGGAGGAAAAAAACATATAAAAAGAGGAGCCAAAGGGCCGGGGGTCTCTCTCACCCGCTCGTGTGTGCTCTCTCGTGCTCTCTCTCTCTCTCTCCTCTTCACGTCTTTTGGGTCGGCATGCCCTCACGCCGCGAGGATGTATTTTCCTTTTATTTTCTAAATAAAACGGAGCTGTAACACTGATCTGTCCAAGAGCTGAGACACGTTCTGTCCAAGGGATTCAACATCCGTCGCTTCAAATTTTTGTTGTGACAAGACAGAACCGAGGAAATTACACACTGCCCTGACATTTCATAAGTAGTCTCAATTCTACATTTTATTCCGATAAGAGCCTTTAAATCTATTTTATATGACCTGGAGTGGTGTCTATCCTCTGTTGCTATAGAAAGAGGAAATTCCTGAAATTTTTTTTCTCTTGCAATATTCTCAAGACTCAATACCTGCTTCCCATTAGCACCTACAGAAAAGGAAGACCTGGGGACCTCAAAACCTGGCCTACAGAAAGGAAAAAGGCAGATGCTAGTTCTAAACCAGAGGAGTAAGGGACATGTAACTTCTTTGAGGCACCGGATAGAAGTTAGCACCCTTGGTACTTTCCTGATGATCCAGTGGCCAATGGATCCCATGGTCCCAATGCCAGGGGCCGCGGCGGGGGCATTTGATCTCTGGTCAGGGAACTAGATCCTGAATGCTGAAACTAAGACTCAGTGCAGTAAATAAATAAAAAGAAACATTTAATTAATTTTTTTTAAAAGTTAGCACCTTCAGGTCACCTTCTCACCTCTCCCTGATCTACCCCTGACAGTTCTCACAATCTGGAACAACCCTGTCTATTTCCTCCCAGGAATGCCTGGGGTAGACTGAATAACAAAGCACTGCCATCGGCATCCCCAGGAGAGGCATCCCCCACTCCCAGTCCTAGCAAGCCAGGCACAGCTGGGCACGAGCTTTGGCCAGATCCAGCCATGCTGACATGTATAGCTCTGCTCTGTCCATTTCAATGACTGGAGAGTAACCCATTGTGTGAATTACACCACACAAAGGTGTTGATTTCACCCTTTCCTTTGAGCATTTAGGTGGTTTCCCGTTTTCACTTTACCATCAGCACATTCCTCACATGCCTCCTGACCTTTGGCTCACACATGATACTTCCCCCAGGTGTTTCCTCAAGATGGAGCTGCTGGGACTTCCCCGTTTCGAGTTTCCTGTCCCTTTCCCTGTTCATCTTCCCCAGGCACTCTCCATGAGGCTGTGCACACTGGTATTTTTAGTCCCAGCTACTCCACATGAACTGACTTATTTGAAAAGACCCTGATACCGGGAAGATTGAAGGCAGGAGGAAAAGGGGACGACAGAGGATGAGATGGTTGGATGGCATCACCGACTCAATGGACATGAGTTTGTGTACACTCCGGAAGTTGGTGATGGACAGGGAGGCCTGGCGCGCTGCAGTCCATGGAGTCGCAAAGAGTCTGACACGACTGAGCAACTGAACTAAACTGACTCTACATGAAAGCTAAAGAAAATCGCCCAGCCACCAGTCCCTTCCTGGACTCAGCCCTGGCCCACGCCTCTCCCCTTTGACCACCTCTGCTTGTGTCTGCTTCACAAAGAGGTATTGCTAATTTTCATCTTGACTAGCTCTTTCTGAATCCTTTCTCCTTATGTGGACAGGGTCCTGAATAAAGGTGTTTTGGTTTAACATTCTGGCAGAGGGGCTGGGTTCCCTGAGGCAGGCTATTATGTATGGACAGTATCCTTTTACTGAACCGAAGCAATGAGAAGCAAAGGTTAAAGTAAAAGAAATGGATCTAACATGGAGTCAGTTCTTCCCTGTAACTTTAATACTGGTATTCTTGCTCCTGGGCCCCAGAAATACCTTCCCAGGCTTGTCTTGGAGGCTGCATAGTTCTTTCTCCTGTTCTCTGGGTCATGTTTCTAAGCTTGGCTCAGATGCCAACACTTTTGTTTCCTGATGGGACAAGACATCCTCCTGGGATAGCAGCTGTCGACCCCATTTGCAGTCAAGGACCTGACCTGGAGGCCTGGCTGCCTGGCATGAGCCAAACTGTGAGTCTGGCAGCCAATCCTCCTTTCATAACCACAGTGACATGGACCTCGCCTCATAAGTGAGAGCATACAGTGTATCACTTGGGTAAAGGTGATCTGGGACCTTTCGAGTGCTCCCTGGATTCCTACTGCTGGATGGCATTAGTAACAGCACACTCTCCCCCTCCCCCCGCTCCCAGCAGAATTTCTGCTAAGAGATTCTTACAGGCTCTGGAAGAAAGTAAAGTGGACTTATTTGTTCTCTGCTACAGATGAGGAAACTGAAGCTGAATTGAGAGTCAAGGTGAAATGACTTGCTCAAGGAAACATACCCAAAGCTACATTGTCCTTTTTTTCTTTTTTTGGCACAGCTTGCAGGATCCTGTGGGCTTCCCAGGTGCCTCTTAGGGGTAAAGAACCCGCGTTGCCAATGCAGGAGACATAAGACATGGGTTTGATCCCTGGGTCAGGAAGATTCCCCTGGAGTAGAGCATGGAAATCCACTCTAGTAATCCTGCCTGAAGAATCCATGGACAGAAGAGCCTGGTGGGCCACAGTCCCTAGGGTTGCAGAGTTGACATGACTGAAACAACTTAGCATGTATACATGCACACAGGATCTTAGTTCCTTGACCAGGGATTGAAGCAGGGACCTGGCAGTGAAAGTGCTAAGTCCTAATAACTGGACCACTAGGGAGTTCCCTACATTTACCATTGTTGACGGCACATCATCCAGAAGACTTTTTAACGTTTAGAACAGAAAATAATAGAACAAGCTCCGCTTACTGGTGAGGTGTGTTACCACCAACTTCCATTCAGTTCAGTTCAGTTCAGTCACTCAGTCGTTTCTGACTCTTTGCGACCCCACGGACAGCACTCCAGGCCTCCCTGTCCATCACCAAATCCTGGAGCTTACCCAAACTCATGGCCACTGAGTCGGTGATGTCATCCACCATCTCATTCTCTGTCATCCCCTTCTCCTCCTGCCTTCAGTCTTTCCCAGCATCAGGGTCTTTTCAAATAAGTCGGCTCTTCCCATCAGGTGGCCAAAGTATTGGAGTTTCAGCTTCAACATCAGTCCTTCCAATGAACACTCAGGACTGATTTCCTTTAGGATGGACTGGCTGGATCTCCTTGCAGTTCCAGGGACTCTCAAGAGTCTTCTCCAACATCACGGTTCAAAAGCATCAATTCTTCAATGCTCAGCTTTCTTTATAGTCCAACTCTCAAATCCATACATGACTACTGGAAAAACTAGACAGACCTTTGTTGGCAAAGTAATGTCCCTGCTTTTTCATATGTTGTCTAGGTTGGTCATAACTTTCCTTCCAAGGAGTCTTCTAATCTCATTCCTGCAGTTACCATCTGCAGTGATTTTGGAGCCCCCCAAAATAAAGGCTGCCACTGTTTCCACTCTTTCCCCGTCTACTTGCCATGACGTGATGGGACCGGATGCCATGATCTTAGTTTTCTGAATGTTGAGCTTTAAGCCAACTTTTTCACTCTCCTCTTTCACTTTCATCAAGAGGCTCTTTAGTTCTTCTTCACTTTCTGCCATAAGGGTGGTGTCATCTGCATATCTGAAGTTATTGATATTTCTCCCAGCAATCTTGATTCCAGCTTGTGCTTCATCCAGCCCAGCATTTCTCAGGATGTACTCTGCATATAAGTTAAATAAGCAGAGTGACAATATACAGCCTTGATGTACTCCTTTTCCTATTTGGAACCAGTCTGTTGTCCCATGTCCAGTTCTAACTGTTGCTTCCTGACCTGCATACAGGTTTCTCAACAGACAGGTCAGGTGGTCTGGTATTCCCATCTGTTTCAGAATTTTCCACAGTTTGTTGTGATCCACACAGTCAAAGGCTTTGGCATAGTCAATAAAGCAGAAATAGATGTTTTTATGGAACTCTCTTGCTTTTTTGATGATCCAGCAGATGTTGGCAATTTGATCTCTGGTTCCTCTGCCTTTTCTAAATCCAGCTTGAACATCTGGAAGTTCATGGTTCACGTATTGTTGAAGCCTGGCTTGGTGAATTTTATGCATTACTTTACTAGCATGTGAGATGAGTCCATTTGTGCAGTAGTTTCAGCATGCTTTGGCATTGCTTTTCTTTGGGATTGGAATGAAAACTGAACTTTTCCAGTCCTGTGGCCACTGCTGAATTTTCCAAATTTGCTGGCATATTGACTACAGCACTTTCACAGCATCATCTTTTAGGCTCTGAAATAGCTCAACTGGAATTCCATCACCTCTACTAGCTTTGTTCACAGTGATGCTTTCTAAGGCCGACCTGACTTCACATTCCAGGATGTCTGGCTCTAGGTGAGTGATAACACCATCATGATTATCTGGGTCATGAAGATCTTTTTTGTACAGTTCTTCTGTGTATTCTTGACACTTTAATATCTTCCGCTTCTGTTATGTCCATACCATTTCTGTCCTTTATTGAGCCCATCTTTGCATGAAATGTTCCCTTGGTATCTCTCATTTTCTTGAAGAGATCTCTAGTCTTTCCCATTCTATTGTTTTTCCCTATTTCTTTGCACTGATCACCGAGGAAGGCTTTCTTATCTCTCCTTGCTATTCTTTAGAACTCTGCATTCAAATGGGTATATCTTTGCTTTTCTCCTTTGCTTTTCACTTCTCTTCTTTACAGAGCTATTTGCAAGGCCTCTTCAGGCGTCCATTTTGCTTTTTTGCATTTCTTTTTCTTGGGGATGGTCTTGATCCCTGTGTCCTGTCCAATGTCACAAACCTCCGTCCATAGTTCATCAGGCTCTCTGTCTTATCAGATCTAGTCCCTTAAATCTATTTCTCACGTGCACTGTATAATCGTAAGGGATTTGATTCAGGTCATACCTGAATGGTCTAGTGGTTTTCCCTACTTTCTTCAATTGAAGTCTGATTTTGGCCATAAAGAGTTCATGATCTGAGCCACAGTCAGCTCCCAGTCTTGTTTTTGCTGACGGTATAGAGCTTCTCCATCTTTGGCTGCAAAGAATATAATCAATCTGACTTCAGTGTTGGCCATCTGGAGATGTCCATGTGTAGACTCTTCTCTTGTGTTGTTGAAAGAGGGTATTCGCTATGACCAGTGCGTTCTCTTGGCAAAATACTATTAGCCTTTGCCCTGCTTCATTCTGTATTCCAAAGCCAAATTTGCCTGTTACTCCAGGTGTTTCTTGACTTCCTACTTTTGCATTCCAGTCCCCTATAATGAAAAGGACATCTTTTTTGGGTGTTAGTTCTAAAAGGTCTTGTAGGTCTTCATAGAACTGTTCAACTTCAGCTTCTTCAGTGTTACTGGTCAGGGCATAGACTTGGATTACCGTGATACTGAATGGTTTGCCTTGGAAACGAATGGAGAGCATTCTGTCATTTTTGAGATTGCATCCAAGTACTGCATTTCAGACTCTTTTGTTGACTATGATGGCTACTCCATTTCTTCTAAGGGATTCCTGCCCACAGTAGTAGATATAATGGTCATCTGTTAAATTCACCCATTCCAGTCCATTTTAGTTCCCCGATTCCTAAAATGTCAACATTCACCCTTGCCATCTCTTGTTTGACCACTTCCACTCTGCCTTGATTCATGGACCTAACATTCCAGGTTCCTATGAAATATTGCTCTTTACAGCATCAGACCTTGCTTCTATCACCAGTCACATCCACAACTGGGTGTTGTTTTTGCTTTGGCTCAGTCTCTTCATTCTTTCTGGAGTTATTTCTCCACTGATCTCCAGTATATATTTGGCACCTACTGACCTGGGAAGTTCATCTTTCAGCGTCCTATTTTTTTTTTTTTTTCCTTTTCATACTATCCATGGGGTTCCCAAGGCAAGAATGCTGAAGTAGCTTGCCATTCCCTTCTCCAGTGGACCACGTTTTGTCAGAACTCTTCACCATGACCCATCCGTCTTGGGTGGCCCTACACAGCATGGCTTAGTTTCATTGAGTTAGACAAGGCTTTGGTCCCTGTGATTAGATTGGTTAGTTTTCTGTGATTGTGGTTTCTATCTGTCCACCCTCTGATGCCCTCTCTCAGTGCCTACCATCTTACTGTGGTTTCTCTTACCTTTGACGTATCCCCTTCATAGCCTGTCAGAAAATCTGCTAAATACCTGACCTGTGCTCACAGTTTTCATTGGCTTGATCCTTGGCACAAATAAGATTAAGGACAGAAGAATCCCCACTGGCTTGGGTAACAGCTACTGGGGCTCTGCAAATAGTGTCTTTCAGACATACTGAGTAGCAGCCTCCCTAGAGTCCCTCAATTGTGCCTACTGCCACTCGCCTGTTCATGGGGGGTTTGAGGAAACAAAAAACGAGAGATTGTAAAGGAATTCAGATTTTGTTAGGCATATGTCCTTCCAGTCATAGGAGCAAGGACCTCCTACCTTAACTGGAGGTCTTCTGGAATCTGAGACTGAGCTATATGAGCTTTCTGCTGAGTTTGTTATTAGCTGTCCCAGTTTCCAGCACACTGGGCTTGTCACTTCCCCTGCACTGGGTTTTCTTTGCATTCAGCTACCACCGTAGGAGCTTTCGCTGAGTTGGGCTCCTGCTGTGTTTGGCCTCCTCCTTGGGGGGGCCACGCCAAGGTTGTTTCAGCCAGGTTAAATCCGAGCCACGGCACCAAAGATGTCAAGGGAGTGTGTGATTTCCTCAGTTCTGTCTCGTCACAACAAAAATTTGAAGCAACAGATGTTAAAGCCCTCGCACAGAAAGTGTCTCAGTTCTCAGACAGACCACGTTACAGCTCTCAGCTCTCAGACAGATCAGTGTTACAGCTCCATTTTACACCTCAGTTTTATTTAGAAAATGAAAAGAAAATACATCCTCGAGGCATGAGGGCATGCCCACACAAAAGACATGAAGAGGGGACAGAGAGAGAGAGAGAGAGAGAGAGAGAGAGAGAGAGAGAGAGAGAGAGAGAGAGAGAGAGAGAGGGAGAGGGAGAGAGAGAGAGAGAGAGGGAGAGTGTGGGTGAGCATGGGAGAGAGATAGACCCCCGGCCCTTTGGCTCCTCTTTTTATATTTTTTTTTCCTCCCCTTGGGCCTGGCCTATGTAAACCGGGCCAGCCTGGAGTTTTGTTTGTTCTACCTGAGGTCCTCACTCTGGTCCTCAGACCTTTCTGTGCCCAATTTTTGCTGGCTTTTCCCTTCCTTGTCTTTTAGCCACTGCCCTTCTGGACTTCTTTTTCCTATTCTAACTACCTAACATGAAAGCTCTGCCCAGAGTTGAAACTTATTCTATCTCCTGTTACTAAAAACTGTTCTTGTGGATGAGATACTGACACATGCAATAACATGGAGTATCTCAAAAACATGGTACTGAACAAAAGAAACAAGACACAAAAGGCACAGTGTATCATTCTATTTATGTGGAATTCTAGAAAAGCCAGATCTACTCTGTGGTGACACTGCTGATCAATGGTTGCCTGAGGCCAGGGGTGGAGGCAAGATAGACTGGGCAGAGTGGTGGAAAAGTTCTTTTTCCTTTGGTTGCACCACATGGCTTGCTGGATCGTAGTTTCCAGAACAGGGATCAAAACTGTGCCCCCTGCAGTGGAAAAGCCAGGGATGTCCAAAAGTTCTGTATTTTGATGGTGCTGGCAGGTAGTCAGGTATACACGTTTGTCAAGCCTTATCAAACTGTACACTTAGAATAAGTGTGTATGTCATCATTTGTAAACTACACCTCAAGAGAATTTGTTTTAAACAATTGGGGAAAAAAGTCCTTGCAATTATTTCTACAAGGTGAGGAAGGGTCTTTTCAGACACTCAGACTTGTCTTTAGATCTTGCAAAAATAATCTTTAACTTCTAAAATATTTGTTATTTTAATTGGTTGTTATACTTGATCATTGTGGTCCTGGTACTGACACTAAAATAGTAACTGATATTTCTAGTGACATCCCTGTATTCCTAAAATACACACACACTCTAAGGATGAAAGCTGGCAGTTCCCTATTCTCTATATATGTATGAATGTGTAATGAAACCCATGACTGTGCAATTCCTTGTTTGAACATGAGTCTGAATGTCTTTGAGAGGTAGTAGAGCAGAGTGACTAACAGCATAAACCTCTTACCAGATTCAGATTCTACCTCTGTTCCTTACTTAACTTTTCTGTGCCTCAGTCACTCTAATTCTAACATAAGAATAATTACAGTTGTTGGAGAAGTGAATGAGTTAATTCATATAAAACACCCAGGTAAGTACCTGGCATGATAGTCAGGCTAGTTATGCTGGAATAACTAACAACAATCTCAGCTGTTTGAAATAGTAATAAGTGTGTATTTTTTTTTTTTTTGCCATTTTATATATTTATTCAATTAGAAATTACCAGGTTTATGGTGCACATTTCTCAAATAAAATTAGATTATAATCATTAGCATGATTTTAAATATGCTAATTTATAGGTAAAGTAATGCCAAAGTTAAATTTGAGACATATCATTGAGAAGAACTGGAAAAAAATTTTGAATTTATAAAAATGCAAGTTCTACTCCTTAATTTTGCTACAGGTTTTTCTCTGATCTTGGTAAGTCACTACTTCCATTTGTCTTTGTGTTCCCATCTGTAAAACTGTGGTCATTATACTTGACACTGCCTTTTTTTTTTTTTAATTTAATTTAATTTTTTTTTCCATTTATTTTTATTAGTTGGAGGCTAATTACTTTACAATATTGTAGTGGGTTTTGCCATACATTGACATGAATCGGCCATGGATTTACATGTATTCCCCAACCTGATCCCCCCTCCCACCTCCCTCTCCACCTGATCCCTCTGGGTCTTCCCAGTGCACCAGCCCCGAGCACTTGTCTCATGCATCCAACCTGGGCTGGTGATCTGTTGACACTGCCTTTCTTAAGAGGGTGTTATGAGGATGAATAAGGTAATGCATTGTGGTAGAAACAATAAAGGTTTATATCTCACTCATGCCACACATCCATCAGAGGTTGGAAGAGAGGCATTTATCACCCTAAGTCACTCAGGAATTTAGGCCAATGGAAGTTCCATTTGGACACATGCTTCTAAGATCACAAGGCAGGAATAAGGGATGTGGCAGGTTAGGCACTGGCTCTTAAATTTTCTGTTATCTAAATCTCCTCAGCGGGAATTCCCTGGCAGCCTAGTGGTTCAGACTCCATGCTTCCACTGCAGGGAGCACAGGTTTGCTTCTTAGTTTGGAAACTAAGATCCTACATGCCACAGCAAAAAAAAAAAAAAAAAGAATCAATCAAGCAATCAATAAAGCTCATTTGGCAAAAACAGTCATATGGTCACACCCAACTTCCAAGGGGCATGGACCAAGTGTTTAGAAAAGGGCAACACCAGAAAAACACTTGGTGAAAAACACTAAAGATTACCATGGTTAACTATTATAATTCAAGTTTAAAGTAAGTATAGGAGAACTCAATGAGGAGGTAACATTTAAGCCAAGACCTGGATCACAGAGAAGAAGAAACCATGAGAACATTGCATGCAAAGTCCACAAAGCAGGAACGGGCTTGAAGCACGTGAGGAACAGGAAAATGACTCATATGTTTGGAAAATGGTGAATAAGAGTGAGAGGTGGCAGGGCTGGGACACACAGGTTCTTGAGGGCCATGGTAAGAAGTCTGAATTTTACTCTAAGATGTACTGGGAAGTCACTGGAGGATTTTAACCAGATAACAAGGTGTAATTTTTATAAAGACCCTTCATTCTGCTTGCTCTGAGGGATGGGCAAGCATGGAGGAAGGGAAATCAGTTAAGAAGCAACACTCCAAGTGAGAGATGCCTGTGGTCTGGACAAGCAGAGCAGCAACAGAGGTGGAAAGGAGCAAACATAGTCAGGATCAGTTTTGGAAGTAGACCTGATGGTTGGCTTGCAGAGGGTGAGGGGAGGGAAGGAATCAAGAATGACTCCTAGGATTCTGGCCCAAGAAGCTGAGTGGCTCTTGAGGCGTAGATTTCTTCTGGAGTAGAAGCTGGTGGTAGTAAAGTTTTCTGAATCAAGAGTTTTAATTTGTCCATATTAATAATGAGGTGCTTTTGATATTTCAGGGTTGATACCAGGTAGTCATTGTTGTTGTTCGGTCGCCAAGTCATGTCTCATTGTTTTGAGATCCCATGAACTACAGCCCGCCAGGCTTCTGTCCATGGGATTTGCCAGGCAAGAACACCGGAGGGAGTTGTCATTCCCTTCTTCAGGGGATCTTTGTGACCCAGGGATTGAACCCGAGTCTCCTGCATTGGCAGGTGGGTTCTTTACCACTGAACCACCAGGGAAACTCATCATGGAGGTAGTACTTCAGTACATGAATTTGGAGATCTGTGGAGTGGAAAACGCTGGAGACATGAACTTGGGGATTGTATAAGTGTTCTACTGCTGCTAACAAGAAACCCACAAATCTAGCAGCCTACAACAACAAACATTTATTATCTCATGGTTTCTGTTGGTCAGGAAATTGGGAGTGGCTTAGCTGGGTAATGTGGTTTGGGGTCTCATAAAGTTGTGGTCAAGATGTCAGCTGGAATGGAAGTCAACTGAAAGCTTAATAAGGGCTGGAGAATGGTTCACCCACACAGCTGTTGGCAGGACGCTTCCATTTCTCACCCTGTGCCACTTCTCTAGGCTGCTTGAGAACATGGTAGCTAGCTTCCCCTGAAGCATGCGATCCAAGAAACAGCAATAGACAGAAATTATACAATGACCTTGTCTTGGAAGCAACATACCATCAATTCTGCCATTGTTCATCTCACATAGACCAACCCTCATATGATATGAGAAGAGATTATAAAAAGATACAAGTTTCAAAAGATTCTCTTGGCATATAGTGTACTAAGTCATGGAAATGGATGAGTTAATATGGTGGGGTGACGACATAGAACAGAGAACCCTGAGACACTCCCAACATCTGAAGATGGGACAAAAGAGAGGGAGCCAGAAGAGGAGGCAGAGAAATGGCCAGTGAGGTTGGAGGAAAAAGAAGAGGATGTAGCTTCATGGAAGCGAAGGCGCTTTTCCTTGAACAACCAAGCCAAAGGTTACCCAGAGTAAGATTGCAAGGGAATTTGGATCTAAGAACACATGATCATGCCAAGTACTGGGTTGGCCAAAAGCTTCATTCAAGCTTTTTGGAAAGATGTTAAAGAAACTTTTTGGCCAACCTAAATAGTTTCCATGGAGTGTTAATCCTGTTTGGAGTAGGTTAAGAGTAAAGAGGATGGAAGAATCTGGTGATCCAGAACATAGAAAATTCTGATAAACTGTGCTGTGAAAGGGAACTTGGGATGAGAGACTATGCTCCATGATGGATGATTCTGGGATGTGTTGGAATACTTGACAATACTGATTTAATGGGATTCCCTGGCTGTTAGACAGTAAAGAGTCCAACTGCAGTGAAGATTCCCTGGAGAAGGAAATGGCAACCCACTCCAGTATTCTTGCCTGGGAAATCCCATGGACAGAGGAACCTTGCGGGCTACAGTCCATGGGGTCACAAGAGTTGGACACGACTAAGTGACAAACATTGGACATCACATTTAGTGATTCAATAGCAGGGCAAATAGTGTCCACGCCAGAGGAGGGCTCACTGTCAGAACAAGTCCTTGCCCGGGGGAGTTTTGTCACTGTTTCTTCAGGCCATTCCACTCTATTGACAGCAATTTAACACACTATTTTGTTTGGAAGTATCAGACTTTCCAAAACAAGATGCATCAGCAATGCTAAGATGTGAGCTGATATACTGGGCTGTGAGTTCACAAAATAGATACAACCTCTGTTTAAGGTACTGGCACAGGTTTGTACCCTACAGACACAGGCATTGGAATAAATTCTATTACATGTATCTTCCGGAAAAGAAAACAGGGAGTGTATATACATATGTATGTATAAAGTGAAGTGAATGTCACTCAGTTGTGTTCAACTCTTTGTGACCCAATGAATGCTGCAGTCCATGGAATTCTCCAGCCAGAATACTGGAGTGGGTAGCCTTTCCCTTCGTCAGGGTATCTTCCCAACCCAGGGTTTGAACCCAGGTCTCCTGCATTGCAGGCAGAATCTTTACCAGCTGAGCCACAAGGGAAGCCCATGTATAATGATGATAGCGTATTAATTACTGAAGTTATTCTGTGTAAGGAATGATCCTGCATTATCACCAGGTATTAACAAGCATGAATTATCTGCTTGCAAGTGTACTTATCTGTAACTTCTAGCCTTGTTTCTCCTCCACAACCCATATACATCCAGTGACAGTGTAGCAAGCGGTCATCTCTGGCCCTGCACCTGGACATCAGGATAGCGGGTAAGCAGGCTGGCACAGTGAGTAGCAGGCACACCCCTGGAAGGCTTGTGACATTGGCCGACTAGTGACAACTTTGCAGGGGCCATGGAGGTGCACTGGAGGGGGATACAGTGGTGAACAGTGTCCTGCACACCCTGTCTTGGAAGGTGGCTGCACTCCACAGTTAAAGGGGGCAGCGGATGAAGTGCTGCTTCTGGTTACTATCTAGGAGGGTGGGATGGGGGGCGGATTGTGGTGCTGCCAGGGCTTCCACTTGACCTTCGTTAATACTCCAAGGCAGTTCCAACATCCCCCCTCGTTTAGTTCACCGTCACTGTGATGAAGATTGGAGGAACCTTCCCAGGAGTGCCACAGGATTGAGTCCGCATCTCCTTTCCAGAACACTACGTCCTTAGTCCCAGACCAGTAGGCTCACCCATTCTCAATAAACCCTCCTTATCTAGCTTTACCTCTACACTTTGGTCTCACAGACGGAGCTCTGCTCTTTCACACACTTGCCCTTGCTATCAGGACATGTGCGACGGCTCCTGCAATGCTCCACGGTTGAGCTCTTTGCTCACAGTGGTACCTCCCTGCTCATCCTGTGCTGAGACCTGACCCAGTTATTGGCCTGGGGCCAGAGGGGAGGAGGGTTGCGATCTAGAGGAGGACGTCCTGTGAGGCAGCCTCCTCAGGTGAGATCCTTTTTCTTAAACCAAGTTGTTTATGTATTTGTCTGCTCTGGGTCTTAGTTGTAGCATGTGGGATCTAGTTCCCTGACCAGGGATTGAACTCAGTTCTCCCACATTGGGAGAGTGGAGTCTTGGCCACTGGACCAGCAGGGAAGTCCCCTCAGGTGGGATCTTCATTTGTGATTTCTGTCAAAAGGAGGCCACTCTCAAGGCAGGTAGGGCTTCTTTAACTGGTTAGAGGATTCAGGTAAAGCTGGGGTTCAAGAGGTTCAGGTTCAACCACCCCAAAGTCCACATCAGTTCTGCTTCTCAGTCCTTCCCTATGAGCCTCACAAGACTCATGTCATAAGCTCTGGCATCTTATGGTTACATACCGGGCCCAGTTTTCAGTAGTTTTCCTACAACTGCAGGAGATAAAGGTCTCTGTAAACAGCGCCATGTAGGCCTTCTGGCTCACTGGGCCCTGGATTACTAGTTGGCTGGAGATAGCCTGTCATTCTTTTTCTTGAAGTGTCTCTGGGAATTTAGCAAACCCAGCCAGCTTAAAATTACAGTCCTTAAAATTAACCTTACATTTCATTCCAGTTCTATTGCCTGGCCTATTATTTCCCCTTCCACCTGTACCTTATCTCAATTCATAACAGGTAATCTTAGTGATTCCAGTGTTAGGGCACCTCAGGAGCTACGCCCTCCACTCACTGGACTGACAGTAGGGCCCTTGTTGTTGAATGACTGGAAAGGTTGACTAGTTCCAGAATCCTGTTCTAAGGGTTAACTTCCCAGAGCCACTTCCAGTTGGGTTTTCTTGAAAGCAGAGCTGACGACAGAGGCCTATAATTACTATTATTATTTTGGCCACCCTGTGAAGCATGTAGAAATTTAGTTCTTCAACCAGGGATGGAACCTGCACACTGGAAGGGCTGAGTCTTCCCCACTGGACCAACAAAGAAGCCCCAGGACAAACGTCTATTCCATGGAGGCACTGATGTGGCAAATGTGCTCTGAAGTATGGTAGCAGGAAGAGGAAGATAGAGAAGAATGAAAAGCTTATATCAAAGTGCATAATCAAGGTCACATTTTGATAGTACATAATATCTGCCAGATTTCCATTCTATTGCAGGAAAGGCTGAAACACTTATGCAATGGTTCCTATCTCTCTTTGAATGATGATGTCTCTAGACTATTAATACTCATTTCACCTCCACTTCTCAGCTCTATTAAAGAGGCAGAATTGAGCCATTCAGAGCCAGCAGGCGGTGAGCCTCTGTTTTCAGGGGTTCAACTCAGTTCAGTCGCTCAGTTGTGTCCGACTCTTCGTGACCCCATGGACCACAGCTTCCAGGCCTCCCTGTCCATCACCAACTCCTGGAGTTTACCCAAACTCATGTCCATTGAGTTAGTCCCAGACCAGTAGGCTCACCCATTCTCAATAAACCCTCCTTATCTAGCTTTACCTCTACACTTTGGTCTCAGCCATCTCATCCTCTGTCGTCCCCTTCTCCTCCTGCCTTCAATCTTTCCCAGCATCAGGGTCTTTTCAAATGAGTCAGCTCTTCCCATCAGGTGGTCAAAGTATTGGAGTTTCAGCTTCAACATCAGTTCTTCCAATGAACACTCAGGACTGATTTCCTTTAGGATGGACTGGTTAGATCTCTTTGCAATCCAAGGGACTCTCAAGAGTCTTCTCCAACACCACAGTTCAAAAGCATCAATTCTTTGCCGCTCAGCTTTCTTTATAGTCCAACTCTCACATCCATACATGATTACTGGAAAAACCATAGCCTTGACCAGACAGATTTTTGTTGGCAAAGTAATGTCTCTGCTTGTTAATATGCTGTCTAGGTTCATCAAAACATTCCTTCCAAGGAGTAAGCGTCATTTAATTTTCATTGCTGCAGTCACCATCTGCATCTCCAAATCAACTGTGATTTGGAGCCCAGAAAAATAAAGTCAGCCACTCTTTAGGTTGTTTCCCCATCTGTTTGCCATGAAGTGATGAGACCAGCTGCCATGATCTTAGTTTTCTGAATGTTGAGCTTTAACCCAACTTTTTCACTCTCCTCTTTCACTTTCATCAAGAGGCTGTTTAGTTCTTCTTCACTTTCTGCTATAAAGGTGCTGTCATCTGCATATCTGAGGTTATTGATATTTTTCCTGTCAGTTTTGATTCCAGTTTGTGCTTCATCCAGCCCAGCATTTCTCATGATGTACTCTGCATGTAAGTTAAATAAGCAGGGTGACAATATACTGCCTTGACGTACTCCTTTTCCTATTTGGAACCAGTCTGTTGTTCCAAGTCCAGTTCTAACTGTTGCTTCCTGACCTGCATACAGATTTCTCAAGAGGCAGGTCAGGTGGTCTGACATTCCCATCTCTTTCCGAGTTTTCCAGTTTGTTGTGATCCACACAAAGGCTTTGGCATAGTCAATAAAGCAGAAATAAGATGTTTTTCTGGAACTCTTTTGCTTTTTTGATGATCCAGCAGATGTTGGCAATTTGTCCTCTGGTTGCTCTTTGCCTTTTCTAAAACCTGCTTGAACATCTGAAGTTCACGATTCATGTATTGCTGAAGCCTGGCTTGGTGAATTTTGAGCATTATTTTACTGGTGTGTGAGATGAGTGCAATTGTGCAGTAGTTTGAGCATTCTTTTGGAGAAGGCAATGGCACCCCACTCCAGTACTCTTGCCTAGAAAATCCCACGGACGGAGGAGCCTGGTAGGCTGTAGTCCATGGGATCGCTAAGAGTCGGACATGACTGAGGGACTTCACTTTCACTTTTCACTTTTATGCACTGGAGAAGGAAATGGCAACCCACTCCAGTGTTCTTGCCTGGAGAATCCCAGGGATGGGGTCACACAGAGTCGGACCCGACTGAAGTGACTTAGCAGTAGCAGTTGAGCATTCTTTGGAATTGCCTTTCTTTGGGATTAGAATGAAAACTGATCTTTTCCAGTCCTGTGGCCACTGATGAGTTTCCAAAATTTGCTGGCATATCGAGTACAGCATTTTCACAGCATCATCTTTTAGGATGTGAAATAGCTCAACTGGAATTTCATCACCACCACTAGCTTTGTTCGAAGTGATGCTTCCTAAGATCCACTTGACTTCACATTCCAGGATGTCTGGTTCTAGGTGAGTGATCAGACAGATTGGTCACTGGTAATTGCATTTTCAGGGAACTCAGCTTGTACTGAAATCAGAGGCTGCCAAAGGGGATAGGACACAGAGCACCAGAGGCATCTGCTATATACCATGTGGTCAAATGCTCCCATTCCCCTGAGGACTTCAGAAGGGGCTCTAGATAGTGAGGAGCCCAAAAGCTTAAGCTTTTAGTTTCAGGCTTTAATCTGCCTTTGGAGGAACTCAACGTTTGTCCTGAGGACAGGATAAACTCAGGGAACTCACGTTCCCCTGAGGGGAACGACTGAGGCAGTCAGCCCTCCACACAAGGGTGTATCCTCCTTCCCTGGTCCCCCACTACTTGGAGTTCCAGTGTCTCTCAGGCACATCCTACCTGCTCCTCTGGCTCTCCAGTATTCCATGCGTGAAAGGAAAGGCAAGCACGAGCCTTGCTGTGGGCTTTACTGGGATCTTGCTGAGTTTGAAGGTGGTTTACATGTCAGTTGTCTCTTAGATAAACTAGAGTGGGGGAAAAGCCTGGAGTTAGCAATTTGTAGACAGGAAGTAAAGCCCTGGGTGGGGAGGGGTGGCTTTAGTTACCTGTCAAGGAAGAATCCCTTCCTCAAGACCATTTCAGATTTTTTAATAGTTCACCAGAGAGTAGATGACTTAGCAATCTGCTGGCTAATGCAGGCAAGTCCTCTGACAGATCTTTAAAGGAAACGTCTGGGGACTTCCCTGGTGGTCTGGTGGCTAAGACTTCATGCTCTCAGTGCAGGGGGTGGGGGTTTGATCCCCAGTAAACGATGAAGATCCCACATGCCACAACTAAGGCCTGGCACAAATAAACAAAAAATAAACATTAAAAAATAAGTAAGTAGAGGAAAGTCTCAAAAGAAAAGCAGCAACTACAGACCTGAGCCCATGAGAGATGGAACTCAGTAACTTCCCTGCATTGTTAGCGTGGTCTCCCCTTTCTGAGTGTGCAGACGCGTCCTTAGGATAGAAAGAGTCCATGTGTGCCCACCTTCACGAGCAGCAGAGAGGAAGTTGGTTTCATCCCCATCAGGGTTGGTGGCTAGGGAGGAGAAGATTCTCCCAAGGGTGAAGTGGGTGGTGGCAGCAACTGAAGAGAAAAGGAGAGACAGGAGTGGAGAGGTTCCAGAAGAAAAGCTATAGAATGGTGGGTGACCCCTGTGAGAGTCAGGGTGTGGTTTTAGAATGGCTTTGATGCTGAAAAACTGGGGGAGGAGAACTCAATTCAGAAAAATTGGGAGGACGGGGATTTCCCTGGCAGTTCTGTGGTTAAGACTCTGCCTTCCAATGCAGGCGGCACAGGTTCAATCCCAGGTTGGGGAACTAAGATACCACATGCCACCAGGTGCGACCAAACATTAAAAAAAAAAAAAAAAAAAGAAGGGTGGGGAGGATAGAGAAAAACAGAGCTTGGATCTGGTAAAAGAGCAAATTTAGAATAAATGGGGATGATGAAAATTAGAGGAGATGGTAGGCTGGGAGGAATCTCAGAAGTCTTGGGTAACAGAAAATGAAAAGAACCCAGAACATGATCCAGTAAATGAGTCACCACAGGTAATGGAAAGGTAGATAAAGTCAAGGTGGTCACAGAACAAAGGCCCAGGATGGGAAGGCCACTGACAGGGACAGGAGGTAGGATGGAGAGGGGACCTGAGCCAAGGACCAAATTGCTCAGTGAATCTGAGGCCTGTGCACATGCGGAGGGAATGAACCGGAGGCCACGGGATGTGAACATAAAGGTATCTGGAAAAACAGAGAATTCCTTCATGATTTCATGGTTGAGACTCTGCCCTTTCATTGTTGAGGGCCTCCGTTCCATCCCTGGTTCGGGTTCTAAGATTCCAAAAGCCACATGGTGCGGCTAAAATTCAATCAAACAAAACTCTGAATTGATCCCTGAAGAATGACAGTGATGGGGAAGAGGGAAGAGTTCACTAGTCAGGGCAGAAGGGCTTCCAGACAGAGGGAAGGTCCTAAGCCAGGGCCCAGAAGCCAGCAGGAGCATGGTGCGTTCTGGAACTCAGAGCCAGGGATCAGGGGAACCAGTCAGACCACAATAAACTATACTAAGGGGTCTGCATTTATCCTCAAGGAGATGGTGACCTGCTCTTTCCTCCTCTTTGTCCCCTCTACTCATAACATAGCGTGTCTTAGGGCGACTCTTGGGATCTGTTATCCACCTGCCCTCCTTTCTTTGGTGACCTCATCCATTCTCACTGCTGGCAACTCCCAACATTTCATCTCCAGATTCAGTTTATGCATGGCTGCAAAATAAAGGGGTAAGGAAACTGGCAAATGGACTTCACCTTTCAGGGTCTGGATGTCAGGGTCATGCATTCAGAAACCAACTTTTCTCTGATCTCTGTCAAACAGTAGAAAATCAACTTTCAACTAAGTATACAGGTTGACTCTCAAATGGAAAATCAGTTTGTTAATTTATAGAAGCAGATCAACCTTTACTTATTTGTGCCCATTTGTGAGCTTTAAAACGGTTATTGTTTTCCTTCTTGGTGGTGCTAATGGGAAAGAATCTGCCTGCCGAAGCAGGAGACACAGGAGACGAGGGTTTGATCCCTGGGTCAGGAAGATGTGCTTGCATTAATATGGCAACCCACTCCAGTATTCTTGCCTGGGGAATCCCATGGAAAGAGGAGCCTGGCGGGCTACAGTCCATGGGGTCACAAGAGTCGGACATGGCTGTGTGACAAACATTGGACATTGCATTTAGAGATTCAAATAGCAGAGCAAATAGTGCCCATGCCAGAGGAGGGCTCACTGTGAGAACAAATCCTTGCCTGATGAGGAGTTTTGTCAGTGTTTCTTCAGGGCATTCTGCTTTATTGACAGCAATTTAGTACACTACTTTGTTTGGAAGCACCAGACCTTCCAGAACAAGAAGCACCAGCAATGCTAAGGCAGAGCTGATACACTGGGATGTGAGTTCACAGAATGACACAACCTCTGTTTAAGGTACTGGCACAGGTTTGTACCCTACAGACACAGGCATTGGAATAAATTCTATTACATATACCTTCCGGAAATGAAAACAGGGTGTGTGTGTATATACACATGCATGTATAATGACAAAGTGAAGTGAAAGTCGCTCAGTCGTGTCCGACTCTTTACGACCCCATGGACTCTACAGTCCATGGAATTCTCCAGCCAGAATACTGGAGTGGGTAGCCTTTCCCTTCGCCAGGGGATCTTCCCAACCCAAGGATTGAGCCCAGGTCTCCTGCATTGCAGGCGGATTCCTTACCAGCTGAGCCACAAGGGAAGCCCATGTATAATGATGAGACCTTATTCTCAATTACTGAGGCTAATTCTGTGTAAGGAATGATCCTGCATTATGACTACAGATCAACAAGCATGAATTATCAGCTTGCAATTGTACTTATCTGTAACTTCTGGCCACGTTTCTCCTCCACAACCCATATACACCCATTGACAGTGTAGCCAGCGGTCATCTCTGGCCCTGCACCTGGGCCTCATGGTAGTGGGTGAGCAGGCTGGCACAGTGAGTAGCAGGCACACCCCTGGAAGGCTCCTGACATTGGCCCGACTATCAACAACTTTCCAGGGGCCATGGAGGTGCACTGGAGGGGGATTACAGTGGTGACCAGCGCCCTGCACACCCTGTCTTGGAAGGTGGCTGCACTCCGCAATTACAGCGGTGGGGGGATGAAGTGCTGCTTCTGGTTTACTATCTAGGAGGGTGGGATAGGGGGCGGATTGGGGTGCTGCCAGGGCTTCCACTTGACCTTCGTTAATACTCCAAGGCAGTTCCAACATCCCCCCTCATTTAGTTCACCGTCACTGTGATGAAGATTGGAGGAACCTTCCCAGGAATGTCACAGGATTGAGTCCAGGTATTTCCAGAACGTTATGTCCTAGTCCCAAACCTGTAGCCCCACCCTCTCAGTAAACCCTCCCTATCTAGCTTTACCTCCACCTTGGTCTCACAGACTGACCTCTGCTCTCACAGGCTCACCCTTTCTGTCAGGACACGTGTGGCAGCTCCCGCAATGCTCCACGGTTGAGCTCTTTGCTCAGAGCAGTGCGTGTACCTCCCTGCTCATCCTGTGCTGAGACCTGACCCAGTTAATGGTCTGGGGTCAGGTGGGGGGAGGGTTGTGATCTAGAGGAGGACGTCCTGTGAGGCAGCCTCCTCAGGTGAGATCCTTTTTCTTAAACCCAGTTGTTGATGTATTTGTCTGCTCTGGGTCTCAGGTGCAGCATGCGGGATCTAGTTCCCGACCAGGGATCGGACCTGGTTCTCCCACATTGGGAGCGTGGAGTCTTGGCTACTGGACTAGCAGGGAAGTCCCTCATGTGAGATCTTCATTTGTGGTTTCCGTCATGAGGAAGCCACTCTCAAGGCAGGTAGGGCTTCAGCTGTGGTTCAAGAGGTTCAGGTTCAACCACCCCAAAGTCCACATCAGTCCTGCTCTCAGTCCTTCCCTATGAGCCTCATAGGACTCACGTCATAAGCTCTGGCATCTTATGGTTACATACCGGGCCTAGTTTTAGAAGTTTTCCTACAACTGCAGGAGATGAAGTTCTCTGTAAACAGTGCCAAGTAGGCCTTCTGGGTTCACTGAGCCCTGGATTGCTAGTTGGCTGGAGACAGCCTGTCATTCCTTTCCCTAAAGTCTCTGGGAACTTAGCAAACCCAGCCAGCTTAAAATTAGAGTCCTTAAAGTTAACCTTACTCACATTTCATTCCAGTTCTATTGCCTGGCCTATTATTTCCTCCTCCACCTGTACCTTATCTCAATTCATAACAGGTAATCTTAGTGATTCCAGTGTTAGGGCACCTCAGTAGCTACTGCCCTCCACTCACTGGAGTGACAGTAGGACCCTTGTTGCTGAATGACTGCAAAGGTTGTCTTGTTCCAGAATCCAGTTCTAAGGGCTGAGTTCCCAGAGCCACTTCCCAAGAGGAAAAGTTAAAATTTTACAAAACCTCCTTCTCCTCCTGCCTCTATAACTCAGCTTTCCCCTTGCAAAGTCTAGGTCACATAGGTCACGTAGTCTCAGAAAATCGGGACTTGCAATACTAGGAACTGGAGCTTATCTCACTTACCCTTGTCCTGCTGTTTGTAATCGCCCAGCCCCTGCAAACCTGCTTAATCAAGCCTGTCCAGGTCAGGCATCCCCCTTCCCATCTTGACCACTGTTCTTGCACACATGAAACCCCTCAGTTTAAACCAGCCTATTAACGGCTAGTGTTGCCCACTATAGTCTGTCTATAAAGACTCTGTAATCCCTTTGTGTAGGGCTCAGAGCTTGGCGTGTTAACTCCTCTGGGCCCGCTGGTGTAATAAACCTGAGTTCTCCAACTCTCCGAGCGTGGTGCTTGGTTTCTCAAGTACTGGTTTCTGCAACATTTCTGGAGGCCCCAGCGAGATTCCAACCACGCCGGCCCCTTAAGCTACCAGACTGGTGGTTGGGCCACGCTGAAGCGAAGGAACCCTGAGACGAAGGAGGAGGCCCGCCACCTGATGGTATTCTGGGTTCTCTTTTAGACCGGTGTTCCGATTCTTCATTGGGCAAGCACCAACTGGACTCATTGGAGGGACGGACCAACTCGCCAGGAAGGGCCACAGGATAAGGTAAGGCTCCGGGGCCAGTCCCCAGGCAGGAACCTACCCCAACGGGTAGAAGAGGAGACTGATCACCTCCTTGGGTTCCCAGGAAGGGAGCATCAGAAAAGGAGACCTGGGGACTTGGGAGGAAGGGAGGCATCTGAATGATAACCTCATTGGGGCTCCCAGGAAGGGAGCAACAGTTAAGGAAACCTGGGGACTCAGGAGAAGGAAGGCATTGTGATAGCCTCTGAATGATTGTTGAGTTGTGTGCTGATTGAATGGAGAGAAATTTTTTGGAAACTACAAAGCTAATTCTTTTGGCATATACAATAAAAACAACTAACTTGTTAAAAGGCCTGCCCAGGGAAAAGCTTGAAGTTAACCCTTCCTGTGTCCTTGAAATACACAGCCAGCTTTGCCTGAGACCTTAGCCTTGGGAAAATTAGAACTTCAAGCGAAGAAAAAAAAGGGGGGGTCAAAGAGATATTTTAAATCTCAAACAGAAAACTATAAGATCTCTGTCAGTCTGTCTGTCTGGATTTATGCATGTCTCAGTTTATGTCTTTTTTCTGATAATATTGTTGAAGTGAAGTTGTAAATGAGTTCTAATTTAATTGACCTAAAGAAAAGTGAGTGCTTATGAATCAAACAATACAATACAAACAATACAAGAAAAATTAACTAAATAAATTTCAGATTCATATGAACTGGAAAATATTCAATATTAAATACCTAGTATTAATGTTTGTTTGCTTATCTAATAAGAAAGTAGGATGTATGTTTTTAATAAAGAAGATATAAAAAATAAAATTGCATCTTATAAAGGGAAAAGAAAGTAGGTGACTTACAGGTGGCTGTTATAGAGAGTGATTATAAAGTTTCTGGAAGCTGGAGTCTGAAAAAAAAGTTTTGTGCATGGTTAGGACTAAGTTTAAAATAAATTTAATTACGTTTACCTAAATGAGTTTAAAGTAAGCTGGTGCAAAAATTTAAATTTGGCCTTTCTCTCTATTAAGAGGACATACTTTCTTCAGATGTTGAACTGCTTTTAATAATAGATTTTTTTTTTTAACCCCTCAATTGATCTGTTCTATATTTACCTTTAAAATCTTTTGTTAACTATGGCTACAGTGTTAATGCCCTCACAATGAGTTCTCCAAAAAAGAAAAAATTACTTTGGTAAACTAAATAAACATTATTTAAGATTATGGTACATGTAGACAAAGCTCATTCTGCTTCTACAAAAAATAATCCCTCATAGTTAGACTTTTGCTATCTTGATGTCCTTAAAACATGGTGATAGTCTGCTCTTAAATCAGGAAATTAAAAATAAACAATAGCTAAAAATTAAACAGCCAGGGCTATGGGAAATCCAAGAGGGCTGCTTGGCTTTTCCCAGCTCCCTGCCGGACCTCATTTTTATTTGATGGGTTAAAGCCTTACCTGGCTACAGTGTTAATGCCTTCAGAATGAGTTCTCTAAACAAGAAAACATATTTCACTAAATGTTTTGTTAATTAAGGTCTGTGGTTACTAAGATTCTGAGATAGTTCCTTGTTATGTTATATTGCTAAAAGGTTTAATTAAGTTATTAAAAAGGACACTCTTAAGATGGTTTCTAAAGCTTGTCTCAGTAACCAATCTTTGGATAAAGCTCAGATGCTCCATGAGGTACAACCAGCAGATTAACACCTGGCTACAATTATTTAACTGAGACAGATGACCTGGGGTATACCAGGCTATATGCAATGAAAGTTGACTTAAATTCTTGCTTGTGACCTTACTAATAACTGCTAGCTATATTATTTTCTATGTAGCTTGTTTCAGAAGATTATTTCTTATGTTACCAAAGGTGTGGCTGAGCCTGTGATAAAATGCTGATATGCAGCTCCATATGAGATCAATAACTGTAATAATGTAACTCTAGATGTGGGAAGAAGCAACAAGAGGTAATATTTTCCTGGACCAGGAGGTTAGTAAGACAGGTATGGTCCAGAGACTTGCTACTTACAAGGCCTGGTCTAGTGACAACACATTGAGTGGCCTGTCAATGGAATCTCTGTAGACCTGGGAATGAGCCTTCCCAGCACCATGGGACACAATGACCTTGAAATGCCCCAAAATGTGGTCAAATATGGCTATGAAGGGGCCCTGCTGACTGGAAGCTGGCCCTTGCCAGCTGCCTCTACAAAGATTAAATCATGACTACTATAAGATGTTGACCTTCAACACCCCCTTGAAAGGACTTCAGGGTGGAGACAAAAAATAAGGCACTCTGCTCTGGGAAAACCCAGAAAAACAGGCCTTCAGATAGTCAGATGTTTCCAGATAAAAATTTTTATGAGTCCAAATTCTTGCATCTTCTCATGCCGAGAGAAACACTAATGTCGTGAACCAATGTCTGGACCTGGTTCTCCTAGCTAGCGCCTCGGCAGCACTCCTACTTCTACTCATCTTTGGGCGCATATCTCTAACTTTCTTGTTAAGTTTGTTTCTCCGAGCAGTAGTAGCACGACAAGCATATCCCCCGGCCAATGCCCAGACAAAGCTAGAACAAGCCGCCTTTTTCTGTGGACTCTCACTGGCCTCCGTAAATGCACCCCAAGGTCCTCAGGCTGCTACTCTCCCTTTGAGATCTCATACGGGAGACCACCCCCAGTGATAAAAAAAGCTCAAGGGAGATCACCAACAACTAGGTGACCTGGAGATGTCCCAACACCTCCAGGTCCTGGGAAAGTCTTCTGCCATACTGGCCGAGAAACCTGAGAAAGGACACCCATTCCACTGGGCAACTGGGTTCATCCCTATCAGCCAGGAGATGAGTTATAGGTGTCATCCCTTGGATCCACCACACCAGAGTCAAGAAGGCAGCAGCTTCCTATAATGGGGACACCTGGAAAGCAGTTCAGGATCCCAAAAACCCCCTCAAGGTCTGGTTCCAAAAACAACGACCCTGACCCTCAAAGGACTCTAAGCCCTGCTCTAGTCACTCCGCGAGCTGACTAGTCGATGCATGGCAGAAGCTTGAGGATTCTTCAGCTTTGCTCCAGCCACACTCCGGCAGCTGGCTGGGTGGTTAATGCACGGCTGAAGCATGAGGATCCAGCTATCAAAACATCAATGGATTTTCATTGTCAACCCTGGACTCTATCCCTGATTGCTATTATTTCTGTGCTCTTCGCTACAGGACTAGCTTTAGTTGCCCCCCAGGACTGGGATTTCGGTCAGAAGCTACAGTTAGCTGTCTGTTATCTCACTGTAGTGGGAAGCCTCATTCTTATTAAGTGTCTCTTATGATCTATTCTCCCTACTAACTAAACTGCCCCACAGTATAGCTGACCCCCCTTCACAATAGGCTCAGCTGCTACGGCCGTGACAACCCAGAGATGGGGAGAAAACCTTTTGCTGGTGTTCAGTTATCTGTTAGGTTCAGGCTGCTTGGCAGCCTTTCGGTGTCCCTTGCTGTAACAGACGGTACCGCCCCATCAAGGCCTTTTGTTTGTGGGACAGATGCTTACTTATGTCTACCTGTCAGTTAGATGGGTATCTGCATCTTAGCTTTCCTCACTCCCCAGATGAACACTGTCCCTAACAACCAGACTCTCATCATACCTCTGGCAGCACATACGTGGTCAAAAAGAGCCATCCAGTTTATACCCCTACTAGTTGGTCTGGGACTCACGGCTGGGCTAGGTATGGAAATAGGAGGAATTGCTTCATCAACCACCTTTTACCATACGCTATCCAAAGACTTCACAGACGACACTGAGAGAGTGGCCACATCTTTAGTGGCCTTACAGGAGCAATTAGACTCCCTGGCTGAAGTGGTTTTACAAAACAGGAGAGGGCTAGACCTACTGACAGCAGAAAAGGGAAGACTCTGCCTCTTCTTGAATGAAGAATGCTGCTTTTATATAAACCAATCAGAAATACTCAGGGACAGGGCCCAACAGCTAAGGGAACAAATCATAAAAAGGAGAGAAAAACTAGCTAACTCTGGGGGTAATCAGAGCAGTATCTGGAGCGGGGCGCCGCGACCTCTCCCTTTGAGGGTCCTCTCTTCACGCCCTTGGCGGCGCGCTTGTTTGGCCCTTGTATTCTCAATGCATTACCCGGATCATAGCCTCTCGGACTGAATCCGTAAAGTTACAAACGGTGATAGTTCAATACAGCCCCCGAAATGACGCGCAGCTCTGAGTGTCCTACCAAAAGCATGAGAGTACGCTTTCTACAACGAGTGATGGAAAGAAGCACCAAGAGGGGAGAATGAAAGGGAAAAGTTAAAATTTTACATAACCTCCTTCTCCTTCTGCCTCTGTAACTCAGCTTACCCCTTGCAAAGTCTAGATCATGTAGGTCACATAGTCTCAGAAAGTGCGGATTTGTAATACTAGGAACTGGAGTTTATCTCACTCAATCTCGTCTTGATCTTTGCATTTGCCCAGGGTCTACAAACCTGTTTAATCATGCCTGTCCAGGTCAGGCATCCCCCTTCCCATCTAGACCAGTGTTCCTGCGCATGTGAACCCTTTAGTTTTAACCAGCCTATTAAGCGTTAGTGTTGCCCACTACAGTCTGTCTAAAAAACCCTGTAACTTCTTTCTTCAGGGCTCAGAGCTTGGAGTGTTAACCCCTCTGGGCCCGATGGCGTAATAAACCGAGTTCTCCAACTCTCCGAGTGTGGTGCTTGGTTTCTCGAGTACTGGTTTCTGCAACACTTCCAGCTGGTTTTTTGAAAGCAGAGCCGAAGACAAAGGCCTATTATTATTTTGGCCACCCAGTGCAGCATGTAGAATCTTACTTCTTCAACCAGGGATGGAACCCATACCCTGTGTAGTACAAGGGCTGAGTCTTCCCCACTGGACCAGCAGAGAAGCCCCAAGACAAAGGTCTATTCCACGCAGGCACTGATTTGGAAAATGTTCCCAGAAATACGGTAGCAGGAAAAGAAGACAGAAAAGAATGAAAAGCTAATATCAACGTGCATAATCAAGGGCACACCTTGATCATACATAATGTCCCTATTGCAGGAAAGGCTGAAACACTTATGCAATGGTTCCTTTCTCTCTTTGAATGATGATGTCTCCAGATTATTAATACCCATTTCACCTCCACTTCTCAGATTTATTGAAGAAGCAGAATTGAGCCATTCAGAGCCTGCAGACGGAGAGTCTGTTTTCAGGGGATTGCTCATTGGTAATTGCGTTTTCAGGGAACTCAGCTTGGACAGAAATTAGAGGCTGCCAAAGGGGATGGGACACAGAGCACCAGAGGCATCTGTTGTACCATGTGATCAACCATTCCCATGCCCCTGAGGACTTTAGAAGGGGCTTTAGCTAGTGAGGTGCCCAACGGCTTAAGCTTTTAGCTTCAGGCTTCAATCTGCCTTTGTGGAGGAACTCACGTGTGTCCTGGAGGGAACGGCTGAGGAAGCCAGCCCTCCACACAAGGGTGTATCCTCCTTCCCTGGTCCCCCGCTACTTGGAGTTCCAACGTCTCTCTCCGGCACATCCTGCCTGCTCCTCTGGCTCTCCAGTATTCCATGCGTGACGTGAGAGGCAACTGAGGAGCACCAGTCTTGCTGTGGGCTTTACTGGGATCTTGCTGAGTTTGAAGGCTGGTTCACACATCAGTTGTCTTGTTAAATAAACTAGAGTTGGGAGAAAAGCTTGGAGTTAGCAATTTGTAGACAGAAGCAATGCCCTGGGTGAGGGGGGTGGAGGGAAGGGGCCTTAATTAGCTATCAAGGAAGAATCCCTCCCTCCCTCAAGACCATTTCAGATTTTTCAACAGTTCACCGGAGAGCAGATGAATTAGCCATCTGCTGGCCAATGCAGGCAAGTCCTCTGACAGATCTTGAAAGAAAAGGTTTGGGGACTTCCCTGGTGGTCTGGTGGCTAAGACTTCATGCTCCCATTGCAAGGGGTGTGGGTTTGATCCCCAGTAAACGATGAAGATTCCACATGCCACAACTAAGGCCTGGCACAAATAAACAAAAAATAAACATTAAAAAATAAGTAAGTAGAGGAAAGTCTCAAAAGAAAAGCAGCAACTACAGACCTGAGCCCATGAGAGATGGAACTCAGTAACTTCCCTGCATTGTTAGCATGGTCTCCCCTTTCTGAGTGTGCAGATGCGTCCTTAGGATAGAAAGAGTCCATGTCTGCCCACCTTCACGAGCAGCAGAGAGGAAGTTGGTTTCATTCCCAACAGGGTTGGTGGCTGCGGAGGAGATGATTCTCCCAAGGGTGAAGTGGGTGGTGGCAGCAACTGAGGAAGACAAAAGGGGACATAGGAGTGGAGAGGTTCCAGAAGAAAAGCTATAGAATGGTGGGCGACCCCTGCAAGAGTCAGGGTGTGGTTTCACAATAGCTTTCATGCTGAAAAACTGGGGGAGGAGAGCTCAATTCAGAAAAATTGGGAGGACAGGGATTTCCCTGGCAGTTCTGTGGTTAAGACTCTGCCTTCCAATGCAGGGGGCACAGGTTCAATCCCAGGTTGGGGAACTAAGATACCACATACCACCAGGTGTGACCAAACATTAAAAAAAAATAAAAAAGAAGGGTGGGGAGGATAGAGAAAAACAGAGCGTGGATCTGGTAAAAGAGCAAATTTAGAGTAAATGGGGACGATGAGAATTAGAGGAGATAGTAGGCTGGGAGGAATCTCAGAAGTCTTGGGTAACAGAAAATGAAAAGAACCCAGAACATGATCCAGTAAATGAGTCACCACAGGTAATGGAGAGGTAGATAAAGTCAAGGTGGTCACAGAACAAAGGCCCAGGATGGGAAGGCCACTGATAGGGACAGGAGGTAGGATGGAGAGGGGACCTGAGCCAAGGACCAAATTGCTCAGTGAATCTGAGGCCTGTGCACATGCGGAGGGAATGAACTGGAGGCCACGGGATGTGAAGATAAAAGTATTTGGAAAAACAGAATTCCTTTGTGATCTCATGGTTGAGACTCTGCCCTTTCACTGTTGAGGGCCTCCGTTCCACCCTTGGTTGAAGAACTAAGATTTCAAAAGCCACATGGTGTGGCTAAAAAACAAAGAAAAATCTCTGAAATGATCCCTGAAGAATGAGAGTGATGGGGAAGAGGGAAGAGTTCACTAGTCAGGGTGGAAGGGCTTCCAGACAGAGGGAAGGTCCTAAGCCAGGGCCCAGAAGCCAGCAGGAGCATGGTGTGTTCTGGAACTCAGAGCCAGGGATCAGGGGAACCAGTCAGACCACAACAGACTATACTAAGGGGTCTGCATTTATCCACAAGGAGATGGTGACCTGCTCTTTCCTCCTCTTTGTCCCTTCTACTCATAACATAGGGTGCCTTAGGGCGACTCTTGGGATCTGTTTTCCACCTGCCCTCTGTTCTTTGGTGACCTCATCCATTCTCACTGCTGGAAACTCCCAACATTTCATCTCCAGATTCAGTTTATGCACGGCTGCAAAATAAAGCGGTAAGGAAACTGGCAAATGGACTTCACCTTTCAGGGTCTGGATGTCAGGGTCATGGGTTCAGAAACCAAGTTTTCTGTGTTCTCTTATCAAACAGTAGAAAACCAACTTTCAACTAATTATATACAGGTTGACTCTCACATGGAAAATCAATTTATTAATTTATAGAAGCAGATCAACCTTTACTTATTTGTCCCCATTTGCAAGCTTCAAACGGTTATTGGTTTCTTTCTTGGTGGTGCTAATGGGAAAGAATCTGCCTGCAAAAGCAGGAGACGCAAGAGAGTACAGTAGATCCCTGAGTCAGGAAGAAGTTCTTGGATGAAAATAGCAACCCACTCCAGTATTCTTGCCTGGGAAATCCCATGGAAAGAGGAGCCTTGCCGGCTACAGTCCATGGGGTCACAAGAGTCGGACAAGGCTGCGTGACAAATATTGGACATTGCATTTAGAGATTCAATAGCAGGGCAAATAGTGTCCATGCCAGAGGAGTGCTCACTGTGAGAACAAGTCCTTGCCTGAGAGAGTGTTGTCACTGTTTCTTCAGGCCATTCCGCTCTATTGAGAGCAATTTAGCACAAGTTATTTTGTTCAGAAGTACAAGACCTTCCAGAACAAGAAGCACCAGCAATGCTAAGGCAGAGCTGATACACTGGGATGTGAGTTCACAGAATGATACAACCTCTGTTTAAGGTACTGGCACAGGTTTGTACCCTACAGACACAGGCATTGGAATAAATTCTATTACATATACCTTCCGGAAAGGAAAACAGGGTGAGCGTGTATATACACATGTATGTATAATGATAAAGTGAAGTGAAAGTCGCTCAGTCGTGTCCGACTCTTTACGACCCCATGGACTCTACAGTCCATGGAATTCTCCAGGGCAGAATACTAGAGTGGGTAGCCTTTCCCTTCGCCAGGGGATCTTCCCAACCCAGGGATTGAGCCCAGGTCTCCTGCATTGCAGGTGGATTCCTTACCAGCTGAGCCACAAGGGAAGCCCATGTATAATGATGAGACCTTATTCTCAATTACTGAGGCTAATTCTGTGTAAGGAATGATCCTGCATTATGACTACAGATCAACAAGCATGAATTATCAGCTTGCAATTGTACTTATCTGTAACTTCTGGCCGCGTTTCTCCTCCACAACCCATATACACCCATTGACAATGTAGCCAGCGGTCATCTCTGGTCCCACACCTGGGCTTTAGGGTAGGGGGTAGGCAGGGTGGCACAGTGAGTAGCAGGCACACCCCTGGAAGGCTCCTGACACTGAACCCACTAGCGACACCTTTGCAGGGGCCATGGAGGTGCACTGGAGGGGGATACATGGTGACCAGCGCCCTGCACACCCTGTCTTGGAAGGTGGCTGCACTCCGCAATTACAGCGGTGGGGGGATGAAGTGCTGCTTCTGGTTTACTATCTAGGAAGGTGGGATGGGGGGCGGATTGGGGTGCTGCCAGGGCTTCCACTTGACCTTCGTTAATACTCCAAGGCAGTTCCAACATCCCCCCTCATTTAGTTCATCGGCATTGTGATGAAGATTGGAGGAACCTTCCCAGGAGTGTCACAGGATTGAGTCCAGGTATTTGCAGAACGTTATGTCCTAGTCCCAAACCTGTAGCCCCACCCTCTCAGTAAACCCTCCCTATCTAGCTTTACCTCCACCTTGGTCTCACAGACTGACCTCTGCTCTCACAGGCTCACCCTTTCTGTCAGGACACGTGTGGCAGCTCCCGCAATGCTCCACGGTTGAGCTCTTTGCTCAGAGCAGTGCGTGTACCTCCCTGCTCATCCTGTGCTGAGACCTGACCCAGTTAATGGTCTGGGGTCAGGTGGGGGGAGGGTTGTGATCTAGAGGAGGACGTCCTGTGAGGCAGCCTCCTCAGGTGAGATCCTTTTTCTTAAACCCAGTTGTTGATGTATTTGTCTGCTCTGGGTCTCAGTTGCAGCATGCGGGATCTAGTTCCCGACCAGGGATCGGACCTGGTTCTCCCACATTGGGAGCGTGGAGTCTTGGCCACTGGACCAGCAGGGAAGTCCCTGATGTGAGATCTTCATTTGTGGTTTCCGTCATGAGGAAGCCACTCTCAAGGCAGGTAGGGCTTCAGCTGGGGTTCAAGAGGTTCAGGTTCAACCACCCCAAAGTCCACATCAGTTCTGCTTCTCAGTCCTTCCCTATGAGCCTCATAGGACTCATGTCATAAGCTCTGGCGTCTTATGGTTAAATGCCGGGCCCAGTTTTCAGTAGTTTTCCTACAACTGCAGGAGATGAAGGTCTCTGTAAAGAGCGCCAAGCAGGCCTTCTGGGTTCACTGGGATTGCTAGTTGGCTGAAGATAGCCTGTCATTCTTTTTCTTGAAGTATCTCTGGGAACTTAGCAAACCCAGCCAGCTTAAAATTACAGTCCTTAAAATTAACCTTACTCACATTTCATTCCAGTTCTATTGCCTGGCCTATTATTTCCCCTTCCACCTGTACCTTATCTCAATTCACAACAGGTAATATTAGTGATTCCAGTGTTAGGGCACCTCAGGAGCTACCGCCCTCCACTAACCAGAGTGACAAGTAGGGTACTTGTTGCTGAATGACTGGAAAGGTTGTCTAGTTCCAGAATCCTGTTTTAAGGGTTGACTTTCCAGAGCCACTTCCAGTTGGGTCTACTTGAAAGCACAGCTGAAGACAAAGGCCTATTATTATTTTGGCCACCCAGTGCAGCATGTAGAATCTTACTTCTTCAACCAGGGATGGAACCCATACCCTGTGTAGTACAAGGGCTGAGTCTTCCCCACTGGACCAGCAGAGAAGCCCCAAGACAAAGGTCTATTCCACGCAGGCACTGATTTGGAAAATGTTCCCAGAAATACGGTAGCAGGAAAAGAAGACAGAAAAGAATGAAAAGCTAATATCAACGTGCATAATCAAGGGCACACCTTGATCATACATAATGTCCCTATTGCAGGAAAGGCTGAAACACTTATGCAATGGTTCCTTTCTCTCTTTGAATGATGATGTCTCCAGATTATTAATACCCATTTCACCTCCACTTCTCAGATTTATTGAAGAAGCAGAATTGAGCCATTCAGAGCCTGCAGACGGAGAGTCTGTTTTCAGGGGATTGCTCATTGGTAATTGCGTTTTCAGGGAACTCAGCTTGGACAGAAATTAGAGGCTGCCAAAGGGGATGGGACACAGAGCACCAGAGGCATCTGTTGTACCATGTGATCAACCATTCCCATGCCCCTGAGGACTTTAGAAGGGGCTTTAGCTAGTGAGGTGCCCAACGGCTTAAGCTTTTAGCTTCAGGCTTCAATCTGCCTTTGTGGAGGAACTCACGTGTGTCCTGGAGGGAACGGCTGAGGAAGCCAGCCCTCCACACAAGGGTGTATCCTCCTTCCCTGGTCCCCCGCTACTTGGAGTTCCAACGTCTCTCTCCGGCACATCCTGCCTGCTCCTCTGGCTCTCCAGTATTCCATGCGTGACGTGAGAGGCAACTGAGGAGCACCAGTCTTGCTGTGGGCTTTACTGGGATCTTGCTGAGTTTGAAGGCTGGTTCACACATCAGTTGTCTTGTTAAATAAACTAGAGTTGGGAGAAAAGCTTGGAGTTAGCAATTTGTAGACAGAAGCAATGCCCTGGGTGAGGGGGGTGGAGGGAAGGGGCCTTAATTAGCTATCAAGGAAGAATCCCTCCCTCCCTCAAGACCATTTCAGATTTTTCAACAGTTCACCGGAGAGCAGATGAATTAGCCATCTGCTGGCCAATGCAGGCAAGTCCTCTGACAGATCTTGAAAGAAAAGGTTTGGGGACTTCCCTGGTGGTCTGGTGGCTAAGACTTCATGCTCCCATTGCAAGGGGTGTGGGTTTGATCCCCAGTAAACGATGAAGATTCCACATGCCACAACTAAGGCCTGGCACAAATAAACAAAAAATAAACATTAAAAAATAAGTAAGTAGAGGAAAGTCTCAAAAGAAAAGCAGCAACTACAGACCTGAGCCCATGAGAGATGGAACTCAGTAACTTCCCTGCATTGTTAGCATGGTCTCCCCTTTCTGAGTGTGCAGATGCGTCCTTAGGATAGAAAGAGTCCATGTCTGCCCACCTTCACGAGCAGCAGAGAGGAAGTTGGTTTCATTCCCAACAGGGTTGGTGGCTGCGGAGGAGATGATTCTCCCAAGGGTGAAGTGGGTGGTGGCAGCAACTGAGGAAGACAAAAGGGGACATAGGAGTGGAGAGGTTCCAGAAGAAAAGCTATAGAATGGTGGGCGACCCCTGCAAGAGTCAGGGTGTGGTTTCACAATAGCTTTCATGCTGTAAAACTGGGGGAGGAGAGCTCAATTCAGAAAAATTGGGAGGACAGGGATTTCCCTGGCAGTTCTGTGGTTAAGACTCTGCCTTCCAATGCAGGGGGCACAGGTTCAATCCCAGGTTGGGGAACTAAGATACCACATACCACCAGGTGTGACCAAACATTAAAAAAAAAAAAAAAGAAGGGTGGGGAGGATAGAGAAAAACAGAGCTTGGATCTGGTAAAAGAGCAAATTTAGAGTAAATGGGGATGATGAGAATTAGAGGAGATAGTAGGCTGGGAGGAATCTCAGAAGTCTTGGGTAACAGAAAATGAAAAGAACCCAGAACATAATCCAGTAAATGAGTCACCACAGGTAATGGAGAGGTAGATAAAGTCAAGGTGGTCACAGAACAAAGGCCCAGGATGGGAAGGCCACTGATAGGGACAGGAGGTAGGATGGAGAGGGGACCTGAGCCAAGGACCAAATTGCTCAGTGAATCTGAGGCCTGTGTATATGCAGAGGGAATGAACTGGAGGCCACGGGATGTGAACATAAAGGTATCTGGAAAAACAGAGAATTCCTTTGTGATCTCATGGTTGAGACTCTGCCCTTTCATTGTTGAGGGCCTCCGTTCCATCCTTGGTTGAAGAACTAAGATTCCAAAAGCCACATGGTGTGGCTAAAAAACAAACAAAGAAAAATCTCTGAAATGATCCCTGAAGAATGAGAGTGATGGGGAAGAGGGAAGAGTTCACTAGTCTGGGGTGGAAGGGCTTCCAGACAGAGGGAAGGTCCTAAGCCAGGGCCCAGAAGCCAGCAGGAGCATGGTGTGTTCTGGAACTCAGAGCCAGGGATCAGGGGAACCAGTCAGACCACAACAGACTATACTAAGGGGTCTGCATTTATCCACAAGGAGATGGTGACCTGCTCACTTCTCCTCTTTGCCCCCTCTACTCATAACATAGGGTGCCTTAGGGCGACTCTTGGGATCTGTTTTCCACCTGCCCTCTGTTCTTTGGTGACCTCATCCATTCTCACTGCTGGAAACTCCCAGAACTTCATCTCCAGATTCCGTTTAATGCACAGGTGCAAAATGAAGGGGCAAGGAAACTGGCCAATGGATTTCACCCTTCAGGGTCTGGTTGTTAGGGTCATGGGTTCGGAAAATAGGTTTTCTGTGTCCTCTTATCAAACAGTAGAAAATCAATTTTCATTTAATTATATACAGGTTGACTCTCACATGGAAAATCAATTTATTATAGAAGCAGATCAACCTTTACTTATTTGTGCCCATTTGCGAGCTTCAAATGGTTATTGGTTTCCTTCTTTGTGGTGCTAATAGGAAAGAATCTGCCTGCCAAAGCAGGAGACACAAGAGACAACAGGTTGATCCCTAAGTCAGGAAGATGTCCGTGGATGAAAATGGCAACCCACTGCAGTATTCTTGCCTGGCAAGTCCCATGGAGATAGGAACCTGGCGGGCTATAGCCGGTGGGGTTGGAAAGAGGGGGACACGACTGAGCAACCGAGCGCGTGTCACACACACATACAGAAGCAAATCAACTTTACTTATTGGTGCCCAGGTGCTAGTTTTAAGAAGATCATTAGTTTCTTTCTTTTTTTTTTTTAACATGGACTATTTTTTTTTTTTTTTTTAATTTTGAAGGTTTTATTGAATTTGTTACATTATTGCTTCTGTTTTATGTTTTGGTTTTTGGCCTACAGGCAGGCGGGATACTAGCTCCCTGACCAGGGATCAAACCCACACCCCCTGCATTGGAAGGGAAGTCTTAACCACTGGACCTTCAGGAAAGTTCCCACTGTTTTCATTCTGATTATAAAATTAATGCATGTTCATGATAGAAATTTTCAAAAACTCAGAACATATGAAGAAGAAAATGGAAATCACCTGTAACACTGATAATAACAGTTCACATCTATCTACAGCTGTGTGGATTTAATTTTAGCACTACTAGGATCACACAGTATAAACTTTTGCATCTTACTTTTTCTTCTTTTTATATTGTAAGCATTTGGGGAAAAAAAATCTTTAGGCCTTGCCAATTCTTGCAATTTATTTATTTGTACTGTCCCGGGATCTACTTTGTTTACAGTGTCAAGGTCTAAGCCAGAAGGTTGCTTTGGTGAACTGAAATCAGAGCAAAAATTAATAATTTAAAAAATCAAGTAACTGTAGGAACAAATGCACCCAGGCCAGGATCCTGGTACCACAGACTCCATCTCCTTGTATCTTTATGTGTAAGTCCGCAATGCCAAGGAGCGCAGGGACCCTGGGTAGGGGTTCGGGGACCAGGGGACTGCTGGTGGAGGCCCAGGGTCAAGGCTAAGAGCCGGGTGATCACGCCTGCGGGCCGAGGGGCACTAGGCATACAGGCTTCGCCTGAGCTTACCGGTGTCCCGCAGGCATAAGCGAGTGGGGGTGTCCCCAGCCGGTCTTCTTGAAGAATCGGTGTGTGTTGGGCGGAACCCGGCAGTCTCTCAGGTCCGGCTCTGGCTCGCGAGCCTGGACGAGCGGCCTTGGGCGCGAGCAGCTGGGGACGCCAGGGTGGAGGAGGGCGGCGACCCGGCGGGTGCGGAAGCCTGCGACCTACGACCTCCGCTCTTCCGGGTCCGGGCTGGCGCTCCGGCTCCCCGCGGGCCCTCCGCCGCCGCCGCCCTCGGGAAGGAAGGAGGGCCGGTCGCGACCTGAGGGGCGCGGGCCTCACAGGGAGGGGGTGCCCCGACTGGCCAAGATGGCGCGGGGGCGGGGCACGTGACTCTAGGCCCCGCCCCGGCTCCGTTATCAGCGCGCGGCCGGGGACGCCCCGCAGCTGCTGCTCCCGGCCGCACTGCAACCATGCTCCGGGGACCGGCGGGCGTCTGGGCCGTGCTCGGCCCTCTGCTCTGGGGCTGCGGGCTGGCGCTGCTGCAGGGCGGGATGCTCTATCCCCGGGAGAGCCGGTCGCGGGAGCGCAAGGAACTGGACGGCCTCTGGAGCTTCCGCGCCGACTTCTCCGACAACCGGCGCCAGGGCTTCGAGCAGCAGTGGTACCGGGCGCCGCTGCGGGAGGTGCGCGCTCTGGGGACGGGACCTGGGCCGGGGCCGGGGAGCTCCTGGAAGCCCGGTGTGGGGGGCGCGGGGAGCCTTCCCTTGGGCCCTTGGAACTGATGGACGGCCCTGAGGGGCCGTGGGGTCGACCCACCCGGAGAATGACCTGCAGGAGGAAATGGGCGGGCCGGACTTCGGTAGGGGAGGCGGAGCCGGAGCGGTGTCCCTGCCGCGAGCTAGGGCCGGTGGCCGCCCCGTGGCTGGAGGGGAGTCTTTGGACATTTTGGGGCCGCACCTTTGTCCTGGCAGGAAGGACTCTGGGTTCCAAGCTTTAGGTAGAGAACGGGGCTTGGCGTCCAGCCGAGCACCCCTTTCTAGGTCTCCCCTTTTGCTTTGGGTCGGGTGGGCTGAGAACTGGGGCGGGGATCGGCCGTGAGCATCCAACGGTCACCTCCCTTACATCCTCTTTTTTCAGTCTTTGCCGCTCAGCCCTCATCAGAGGAGGAAAGGGGTGGGGGAGCCGGGCACGTGCCCCACTCACAGTTTCCTTCCAGAGCGGCCCCTGCTTCCCGGCCAGCCTTCCTTCCTGTGGCAGTCAGTTGATCATCTTCCTCTTAGTCAGGGTCTGATTTCTGGATATCCTTCTTGCCCCAGGCTGGCTGTGGCCCTGGGCACACCCCTTTCCATGAAAACGCGGGTGCCCGCTGCCCTAAGAACTTCTGCTCCCAGCAGACCTCGGACACAAAGCATCCTAGCTGTTGGTGTCATCAGAAGGTTATCCATTCATTCAGTCAGTATTTACTGGGTCCTCATTGTGTGGCAGGGCTTGGGCCAGCCGCTGGGCATACAGCTGTGAGGGGCAGGGAATCCCGCTTCCTCCGAGTTCCTGTGTCTCATCTGTGTCTTCAGGAAGCTTTTCCTCAATCTGCTTCCAGACTCACTGAGCTATGTCTGCTACTGCCTTGCCTTCTTCCTGAGGTGTTCAAGTTCAAAGGGTTCCCTATGGGGCTCAGGTTCTGCCAGGATGTCCAGAGGTTGTATCTCATGGGCCTTGGCCCCCAAAGGCCTTCCCTGACCCCAAGATAGCTCCCTGCCCCTCTGCACCCTCTCTACATAGAGCTGCTCACTGACAGCAGAGATGTTGTCCAGTGTTCTATTCCCAGCACCTAGAACACCATGTAGGTGTTCCCGGTGCACCCTTGACTGAGTGAGTGACTGACTGACTGGGTCTGCTTCATGGAGTTGTAAAAATTAAATGAGTCCATAAAAGACATTGGTGAGTTGCTGGTAGGGTGGTCTGGAATCTGGGAGGGTCTGGGAGAAGTCTTTTTTCTTTTTTAATATTTTAACATGCAGCCAAATATAAAATAAATATTTGGCTGCATCCAGCCTTAGTTGTGGTCCTTGGGCTTAATTGCCCTGCAGCATGTAGAATCTTCCCAGACCAGGGATCAAACCTGTGTCCCCTACATTGCAAAGCAGATTCCTTATTGCTGGGCCACCAGGAAAGAACCTGGGGAGAAGTCATTTTGTCCAGCTTTGTCCTGCAGGCAGAACTGCTGGGGGACCTGGCCCCTTAGTTTCCCGGGTGGTCCAGACCTGATTCCCGCCCTGGTCTCCTCAGTCAGGCCCTACTCTGGACATGCCGGTGCCTTCAAGTTTCAACGATGTGGGCCAGGACGGGCAGCTGCGGAGTTTTGTCGGCTGGGTGTGGTATGAACGGGAGATCACCCTGCCCCAGCGGTGGACCGAGGACCTGGGCATGAGAGTGGTGCTGAGGATTGGCAGCGCCCACTACTATGCCATCGTGGTCAGTGCAGCGGGCAGTAGGCAGGGCGGGTGGCCGGGCGTGGGGCGGGGCAGGGGGCAGGCTGTCCTGGGGTGCCTGCCTCTGGGGTTGCAGGGTGGGGGGCGGGGGCACATTTAAGGCCCCACACTGGAGTTTGTGCCCTGGGTGGAGGAGGGTGGTCTTGTCTATTCCCCTGGAGCCCCATTCTTCCACTCCCGAGGTCAGTGGCAGCTGGCAGAACCCTCAGCCCACCCGCTCCGCCTGCTTCCCCATCCTGCACTTGTGTGTGAGGGCATGCCGGAAACGGCCGGGCCCCCCCGCCCTGTCTCCTTGTATCTGCAGTGGGTGAATGGGGTCCATGTGGCAGAGCACGAGGGGGGCCATCTCCCCTTCGAGGCTGACATCAGCAAGCTGGTCCAGAGCGGGCCCCTGTCCTCCTGCCGCATCACCATCGCCATCAACAACACGCTGTCCCCCCACACCCTGCCGCCGGGGACCATCCTCTACAAGACGGACCCCTCCATGTGAGCAGCACCTTGCCCACCCCCCACCCCCGCCCCCACTCCCCACCCTGCCCAGACGTCTGCCCACCAGGGGACAGGGCGGCTTCAGCAGAGGTGAGGCCCTGGCTCTGGGAGGCCAGGGAGACATGTGAGTTGAGATCGAAGGATTTGGGACAAGGCCACTATCCCCTTGCTCCGTCCTAGGTACCCCAAGGGTTACTTTGTCCAGAACATAAAGTTTGACTTCTTCAACTACGCGGGACTGCATCGGACTGTGCTCCTCTACACCACGCCTACCACCTACATCGATGACATTACCGTCACCACCGACATGGACCAAGACATTGGTGAGGCTCCTGCCAGGATCTGCCCTCAGCCGGGCCCAGAGTGGCTTGGTGTTCCCTGTTTGGAAAGATCCCCTTGGAGACAGGCTCTCCCACCCACCTCCTCAGGGTGCTCTCACCTGTAGGACCCCAGGTCACATGCCCCCCTCTTCTCTCTCATCTAATCTCCTGTCTCCTGTAGGGCTGGTGAATTACCAGATCATCGTCCAGGGCAGTGACCACTTCCAACTGGACGTGGGTCTTCTGGATGAGGAAGGCAAAGTTGTGGCCAAGGGGACAGGGGCCCAGGGCCAGCTGCAGGTGCCCAGTGCCCACCTCTGGTGGCCGTACCTGATGCATGAGCACCCTGCCTACCTGTACTCATTGGAGGTAATGGTGGTGAGGATTGGGCTGGGGGAGGCTGTTTGCCCCCATCCAGCAGCCCTAGCTTCAGCAGGCCTGGTCCCCTCAGCTTCCTGGGCTGTTGGATTGAAGAGTCCCCAGCCTGATTTTTTCAGCCCTTGGTGGGAAGGCTGAGTTGGAAGAGGAGGCCCTGGGGCAGTGTGGGCAAAAGTTTCTTCTTGCTTACGGCAGATGTAATTTCTGCCTCTCTCCACCTGCAGCCCCAGAGGTGGGCCGCCGTGGTTTGCCAGGGCTGTCCTGCGAAGCTCAGGCTGCGTGGGGCTCAGGCCAGTCAGGCTGCCTCATGTCCAGTGCTCGGCTTTCGCAGGTGAAGTTGACGGCGCAGACGGCTGTGGGGCCCGTGTCTGACTTCTACACCCTCCCCGTGGGGATCCGCACCGTGGCCATCACCGAGAGACAGTTCCTCATCAATGGGAAGCCGTTCTATTTCCAAGGGGTCAACAAGCATGAGGATGCAGACGTGAGTAGGGGCTCCTGGGTCCCTGTTGCTCACCCCTTCCCCGCAGCCCCTGGAGTGGCTGAGGGCAGCTCAGAGCAAACCGCTCCAAACCACTGCCTGTGCTTGGCCTGGAGAGCGGGCTGATGGGGTAACTCTGGGGGGCCCAGCTCTCGGAGGAAATGTGTCTGGGATGGGGTCGAGGGCAGGAGCTCACCCATCTCTGCTGTCCCCCAGATCCGAGGGAAGGGCTTTGACTGGCCACTGCTGGTGAAGGACTTCAACCTGCTTCGCTGGCTGGGCGCCAACGCCTTCCGCACCAGCCACTACCCCTACGCGGAGGAGGTGCTGCAACTCTGTGACCGCTACGGGATCGTGGTCATCGACGAGAGCCCCGGTGTGGGCATCGTGTCGGCGTGAGTGCCTGCTGCCTGCACTGCCCAGCCTTCCCAGCTCAGCAGCCTGTGTGTGCATGCTGTCGCTCAGCTCTCTGTGACTCTGAGACCCCATGGACTGTAGCCCACCAGGCTCCTCTGTCTGTTGGATTCTTCAGGCCAGAATACTTGAGTGGATTGCCATTTCCTTCTCCAGGGGATCTTCCCGACCCAGGGATCGAACTTGCCTTTCCTACGTTGGGAGGCGGGTTCTTTACCACTGAGTCATCAAGGAAGCCCAGAGTTTCTACTAGAAGGAAAGAAAATCAGACTGACCTGCTCCCTTTCCTCCCTCGGCCCACAGTGAGAGCTTCAGCAACGTGTCTCTGCAGCACCACCTGGAGGTGATGGAGGAAATGATCCGCAGGGACAAGAATCACCCGGCCGTTGTAATGTGGTCCCTGGCCAATGAGCCCGCTTCCTTCCTGAAACCGGCTGGTTACTACTTCAAGTGAGTGCTCCTGCCTTGCCTGGGCCGGGTCCTAGGTGAGACCGCAGCCTGCTGGCCCAGCTCAACCTTGCCTGGCAGCCACGGGAGAGTGGCGGTGGGCCCTGGGGTGGGTGTGGGCTGCTCCCAGCCCAGGTGCATCCATCTCTAGTCAATTCAGGGGACAAGGTACCCACCCACCCAGATTATGATTTCAGCCAAGTGTCTCCTTGACACACCTGCGATGAAATCCAGATATAACATAACCTACTTATACATAAAACTTCAAATTAAAGAAAAAAGGTAATGACGTGGCCTGACTGACATAAGGAAGAGACATTTGTCAAAGAATACATAAATGTGTGAGCCTGACACTCCAGAAGGGCCAGTGAAGGAGTCAGGCGCTTGCGCCTTCCGGGAAACTCCCTGAAAACACAGCTGCAGAAGCTGATAACAGGGCTGGGAAGCATAGCCGGCGACTCTGGTGCTGCGAGCAGCATTTCCTTCCGTTATGCTCTTTTCTAAGGGACTGAGCCATGGCCGATAGAGTTCCAGTCAAAACCAAGCTCTGCTGTTATTTAGTCGCTAAGTCGTGTCTGACTCTTTGCGACCTCATGGACTGTAGCCCACCAGGCTCCTCTGTCCATGGGATTTCCCAGGCAAGAATACTGGAGTAGGTTGCCATTTCCTTCCCCAGGGGATCTTCCTGACCCAGGAATCAAGCCCACGTCTTCCGCCTGGCAGGCGGGTTCTTTACCACCTGGGTCTTCCCTTGATTTTTATGGTGTCTCCATTCCTGGGAAATTTAGTACATGTTACAACTGCACAAAACCACTTTGTAATGCTTTTGAGTTCACCTGTAAAGGGAATTTAAGCTTTATAAAGCTGACTGACCTAGGCATATAATTATAAACAGATTTTCAATGACGTCCATATTCCAACTATCCTAAAGTTACGTTGTTGGACGGGACCAGGTCACCTGAAGTTCATTGTCCGTTCACTGCATACCAATAACTTCCCCCATCCCCCAGGCATTGCTGTGGGCAGAAACCTCACATAGGGGCCATCTCCCCACTGTTGGCCAGCCTCCTGGCGTGTTCCTCGATTCCTTCTCTTTCTTACCATCCTGCAGTTGTGGCGTAGCCTGGAGTGGGGAATTATTTCACATACTGCGGAGACAGCAGAGGCCATGGAAATACTCCCTAGGAGACACTGCCTGCCTCCCCCTATTCAGGGTGGAGGGTTTGGGTAGTGGACCTTCCTAGGCAAAGACGAGCTCTGGACACACAGCTGGAGGTCGGGTTGAGCAAAAAGTTCGTTTGGGTTTTATCATAACATTGTTCAAAAACTCGAATGAACTTTTGGCCAAGCCAATGCATGCCTATTTAAGTCTCTACTGAGTGCCCAGTTCATAGCTTGCCTCCCAGGACATGCTCCCTAGTGATGTGTTAAATTAATACTCATCCTAACCTGCACCACATCCTAGTTTTGTCAGAGATGCGGAAACTTGCTTTTCGCAGCACCCAGCTCAAAGATCTCAGCTGTGCCTCTCATCTCTTGAGGATGGCCCCCTTTGTGGGAGAGGTGGGGGGGCTAAGATCTGGGGAGAGAGGAAGAGAGAATGATGTCAGGGAACATGATGTCTTGAGGAACACGTTTGCTTACCTGAAATACCCTAGAAGGCAGGGAGGAGAGCGTGTCTTGGGGGTTTTTTGTCTGGGAAGATGGGAAGGAGAGGACTCAGGAGGGGTACCTGAGAGCCCTCCGCAGACTGACAGCACCGTGTCTTCTGCCCTCCGTGGACAGGACGCTGATTGCCCACACTAAAGCCTTGGACCCCTCCCGGCCCGTGACCTTTGTGACCAGCACCAGCTATGAAGCAGACTTGGGGGTGAGCCTGGGGGTCTCCGCACGTCTTCCCTCTGCCTGTGCTCTTGTCCTGCCCTGATGCTTGCTGGCATGAGCTGCTGGGAGGGACCACGAGCAGCCAGTCTGACCATTTCCACAGATGGTCTTTGGGTTAAAGAGAACTGCCAGGCAGTCCTTTGCCAGGCAGTGTAGCTTGTTGAAGCTAAGGAGGTCAGGCGTAGGGAGGTCAAATTCCTTCTCAGTTCGTTCTCAGTTCATCGGTTTCTCCGGACCTTGATTTAATTTTATGCCCCCAGTTTAATATGCTCAGAAAAGGGGGGGAGCCTAAAGTCATCATTGACTTGTGTTTCTCCAACTTGCCTGATCATTGGAGCCACAAAGGGAAGCTTTTTGAAAGTACAGAGCTCTGGATTTTGTGATTCTGATTTGTAAAGTCCAGGGTAGGAATCTGAGTTTTTTAAAAACTCCTCAGTGATTCCAGGCATCAGTCAGCTTTGGGAACCACTGCTGAGATCCAGCACTGAAGGGACTGAAAATTGAAGGGAGAGGCTCACCCAGCCGGTTGGACCCCATGGCTCCTTTCATGGTCCCTGGGTACAGCAGCTCGTCAGAAACTGTGTTGAGTTGTTGCACAAAAGCTGTAAAACATGGGAGCAAGAAGATGCTTCACTAGGGAACTGAGGCCAGTACTAAAAAGTGCTCCAGAAAGAGAAATCCTCTCAAGAAAAAGAGGATAAGAAAGCACTGTGTACAAGTGTAAGTTGTGAGCACTGTCATTTCCACATGGACCGGATGGTTTGCAGCCCTAGAGCTCCGGTGCTGTCCCTTCAAAGGAACACGAGTGTGGTGGAACACCAGTGGGGCACAGGCAGACCTGGGCTTCTCAGTCTCAGTGGCATCCCTTCCTGCTCTAGTGGGCAAGGGAGCCTGTACTGGTCACCCCAGAAGGTTGCCAGGCTCACCCGCTGGGATGTGTGAGCTGTGGTCACGTGCCCACCCAGAGGTACCGCTTCCCACCTGCATCTTTCCGCCCCAAGTTCAGAAGGGTGCTGCAGTCCCTTGGGAAAGAGGGCCCACATGGGTCCCACTGCAGACTCTGCAGGCGAGCGTGGGATCAGGTGAGCTTTGCGGTCCACCGAGCACCACATTGCTCAGATTCGTGGCAGTGCTGCCCCCCAAGCTGGGCTGCCCTCCTAGGAGGGAACTGTCCAGTCTCTTCAGGGCCCATGACAGTAGCTCAGAAAGGGGACTCGGGAGGCTCTGTGAGGAGAAAAACTGCCTTCGACCCTCAAGGGTCCAAGGGGATGACTAGTGACAGGAGCACAACCTAGAGATGAATGAAGTCCGGTCTGGATGGGCTCCCCTGGGGCCGGCGTGCCTGGCGCCAGCTCTGCCTCTCATCGCCCTCCCCGGAGCCCGGCTGCAGCCAGGTCGGGGTGCCGGCCCAGAACGAGAGACCTGCTCTGTTCACTCGCTCCATTCAGGTCCCTTCTGACTGTTATCTCCTACACGTGCGCATCTAGCGCACTTGGCGCACTCTCTTCTTACCTCCTCTGCCAGAGGCAGCCCCGAGTGTGAGTCCTCCCCTCTGCTGGTTGGCGGACTCGCTCCCATGCTCTTGTAGGCGCCGTACGTGGACGTCATCTGTGTGAACAGCTACTACTCCTGGTACCACGACTATGGGCACATGGAGGTGATTCAGCTGCAGCTGGCAACCCAGTTCGAGAACTGGCATAAGGCCTACCAGAAGCCAATGATTCAGAGCGAGTACGGAGCAGATACCATTGCAGGGTTTCACGAGGTAAGTTGCATCGAAGATGGGGGTTATTTTTTTCCCTCTCTCAGACAGTGATGTCAGTCATCACTGCCCAGGCTAGAGATCTGCCTCCTTCCCCGTCCCTCCCTTGTCCTGGCCACCTCCCACCTTACCAGGCTTGCCCGAAGCTGCCCCTCCACACAGCGGTCCTGGACTCAGCCTCTGATCCGTGTGCATGGTCCTCAGGTAGCCTCCCACAGGCTGCCCAGGTGGTCCGTGGGACAAATCCAAGCCTTGTCCTGTCCCTGGCTACCCCTGACGAAGCCCTAATCTGTGGTCAGGGCTGTGCATGCCCTCTGCCCTCTCCCAGGGGATCCTGGTCTATTCTGTTTGGTGGCTCCTGTGCTGGCCTGGCCTCTTCCTTCTGCCCAGGAAGCCCTTCTTAGCTCCATAATCGCCAGCTAATGGAACTTGACTCAGCGTTCCTGCTTCAGCTCAGGTGTCCACTCTTGGGTGAGGAGGACCCCACCTACCTGGGCAGAGGAACACCGTGAGCGGTCATGCTCTCTTTGTTCTCTCCTTGACCAGACTGGGGGCTCCAGGAGGGAGATTCAATTGTGTTTCCGTTGGCTTCGTAAGCACGCCGCAGTTGCATCTGCACTGCATCCTGTGTAACAGCATTTTAATCCTTCTTGTCGGGAAGGAGGACCCAAGCCCACAGGGGTTGGTTCCCTTGGAAGATGACTGCGGTGCTGCACCCTTGAGCGTCAAAGACTCGGCACCCGCCACAAATTCCCAGGAGATGAAAACTCAGACCTTATGCTCTAAGAACATCTCAAAGATTGTCATATCTTAGCACATGACAGACGTGAGCTCTTCACTGGAGACCGAGTCCACAGATGTGGCCTCTGCTTTTCTCCCTCCTCACCTGGCAGGTCTCAGCTTCAATGAAGCTTTCTGTGCCTCCTGCTAACCTCCTCCTACCCAGCCCCTCACACACACTACACGCTCCCAATTCACCCTTGTTACACTTAGAACTGTGTCTTGCCAGACTGTAAAGCCCATGAGGGCAGGGACCCTATCTTTCTAGTTTGTAACTTTGTCCCTAATGCCTGGCATATAAGCAGATGCTAAATAATGATTTGTTGAATGTCAATGGGCTAAACAGCAGCTCCTTACCTAGATGAGATACACGGGAATTGGAGGCAAGTTAAATCTGAGTCACACTAGTGCTCAAATTATGCATTGGCAGCTACTTCAGCCTTGGGTTTTAAATTTATTATCCAGAGACATACTTTTATTCGTAGTATAGTTCAGTTGTAAGACTGCAGTGGGGAATAGAGGTGGGAAAAATTAAAGCAATTATTAAACTCTGTTTAATGGGAATTCCCTGGTGGTCCAGTGGTTAGGACTTGTGCTTTCACTGCCGAAGGTCCAGGTTCAATTCCTGGTTGGGGAACTGAGATTCCACCAGCCGCTTGGTGCAGCCAAAAAAAAAAAAATTCTGCTTATAAACAAAGCAGTTACTAATTAAGGTTGTTGTTGTTGTTGTTTTAAGCTTCTGTCTTTTTTTTTTTTTTTTTAAACCCTGGGCTGCATCACGCACTGGCTTGTCCCTACACCAGTATCAGCAAGTCCTGTAGGCACCGAAGCCCACCACAAGGACAGATAATTTGGTCATCACCACATGGATCTTTATTTTTATCTAATGTTTACAGTTTTGCTGGTTCTGACTCCTAACTTCTCTCTTTGCCATGAATTCCAGGATCCACCACTGATGTTCAGTGAAGAGTACCAGAAAGGCCTGCTTGAGCAGTATCATGCGGTTCTGGACCAAAAACGCAAAGAGTATGTGGTTGGCGAGCTCATCTGGAATTTTGCTGATTTCATGACTAATCAGTGTAAGTGGCATGTGGGTGCACGGGATGTACCCCTTCTCATTGTTTCTGGTGGGCGTGTTAGTTCAGGACATTTGGTTCTAAGAACCCTGGAAATAAGCAGGGGAAGGCTGATGTCATCAAAGCAGGCTACACAGAGGATTTCCTAGGAAAAAGTCAGTTGTGTTGAGCAAGCAGCTGATTACTTGCATGCTGCAAGTAATAGAGATCATTTTCTGAACTAAATGGGAGAGGCGACTGTCTCAAGGCAGAGGTGGCCAGCTTTCCTCTGTGTTTCACAATAGTATGAGGAAAAAGTGGATCTTGCACTGGATTTACTGGGATACACTTGTGATTCTAGGATAAGGTACAAAGCCTGAGAAACCTAAGACATTTCAGTTTGTTTTATATGATTTGCTTATGAAAGGCAGGTTCACCAAATACAGATAAGTATCAAAGGGTTTTGAATGTAGGAGTATGTTTAAAAGCCTTCAGAGTGAACATGATCTGTACTTTCTCAAGTGAGGACGATGACAACTTCCAAATGAATGTTTCCTGTATCTTTTTACCCCTCTAGGTTACTAGCTTCTTGATATATTGTAAATTGAAGAGAGCAAGCTGGGGGAGGTAGGGAAGAACTGATAATAGTGGGAATTACCTTTTACTACTTCTGGGGAAAGACAGGTTTTTGAAAGGTTAAAGTTCAATTAAAAATCAGAATTTGGGCGGCAGCGGGAAGGCGGGGTGCTTCCTGGTGGCCCAGTGGTTAAGACTGCACTCCCAATGCAGGGTGCATGGGTTTGAAGCCTAGTCAGAGAACTAAGATTCTTCATGCCACACAGCATGGCCAAAAAAACCAAAATAAGAAAAAAAAAAGAAAATCAGAATGGCAAGAGTGAAAGAGAAAAAAGAAAGAGAACATGAGCCTCCACTGTCCTTGGCAAATGAGATTAATGGCTCCTGGAAATAAACTTGGATAGGAGCCTAGTTTTGTGAGTAGGGGCACTGGCTTTGTGTACTAAGGAATTAGCTGTGTGACCTTGGACAAGGTACCTACCTTTTCACAAGCCTGTGAAGTGGGGATAACGCCCACCACCTCGCAGGCTGACATAGGGATTCCACCTGAAGTGCTTGGCACGGTGCCTGGTATTTGCTTTTCACGGAAGAAATGATTGTTGTCTGGATCTTTTCAGTGGGAGAGGACTTTCCATTTCACGGAAGGGGTGGTTTCTCTTGGGGGTGGAGAGATTTGCTGGGAGCATAGCTGCTCTTTCCACCTCCCTCTCTGGCGGACCTGCCTCCAGGGGTGGGGACCCAGGTGGCGGTTTGCCTGGGAGGACCTTAACGTCTACTAGTAGATCCTACTTGGGCGCCCGTGAGTGGTCAAGACTCTGGCTTCTACTGGGAGAGCAGTCCTTTCAGAGAGGGCTCCAGCCTTTCCAAGGGTAACTTTGTCTCAGCCCCGCTCCAGTTATCAGGCAGCTGGGCACCCTAAATGTCTTAAACATTACCTTGCAAGGAAAAGATAAACAGTTTTAGATTCTTCCCCCAATGGATGAAAGCTGAAGTGTTTCAGGGAGCACTGGTATTTAAGTCTTTAACCCATTAAGCGGCCACTTCTGAGTCCACAGCAGGCCGAGCAGCTCTAAAGCATGAAGACATTGCTGAGGTCCCAGCGTGGCTCCAGGATGGTTCTGATTTTCCCCATCAGGAGTCATCTGAAACACCTTTTGCCTTGTTTTTAGCACCATTTCGGATGATAGGGAACAGAAAAGGGATCTTCACTCGGCAGAGACAACCAAAGAGTGCAGCATTCCTGTTGCGAGAGAGATACTGGAGACTTGCCAATGAAACCCGGTACCACCGGTCAGCTGTGAAGTCACAGTGTGTGGGAAACAGCCTGTTTACTGTTTAAAGTGAGAACTACCTCTCTGCAGACACTGGCTCGGTCAGCTCCTCCTTCCCAGGGAGGGGGTGCTACTTCCATCGCACACCGAGCAAGTGTTTCCTGCGCTGTGCATAGCAGACCTGGAAGCTTCTCACCTGGATTTTGTGGTTATTTGCTAGAAGGGAACATTAGAGGTGAAAATAAAGACTTGTAGGGCCTTCCCTGGCAGTCCAGTGGTTAAGACTCAGGACTTCCATTGCAGGGGGCCTGAGTTTGATCCCTGGTTGAGAAACTAAGATCCCACATGTTGCACAGCATGGCCAATAATAATAGTAATAAAGAAAATAAAGGCTTTTGTCATATCAGAATAAAGAGTTAGCTTAAAACTGACCATCCGTAAACTGAATGATCTGTACTGCTGAAAAGCATCTGCATTTGTTTTTGGTGTCTCAGGCTGTTTTTGTAGCCTTCAGTTTAGTTCAGTCATTCAGTCGTGTCCAACTCTTTGTGACTCCATGGACCACAGCATGCCAGGCCTCCCTGTCCATTACCAACTCCCGGAGTTTACGAAAACTCATGTCCATTGAGTCAGTGATGCCATCCAACCATCTCATCCTCTGTCATCCCCTTCGCCTCCTGTCTTCAAACTTTCCCAGCATCAGGGTCTTTTCAAATGAGCCAGTTCTTTGCATCAGGTAGCCAAAGTATTGGAGTTTCAGCTTCAACATCAGTCCTTCCAATGAACACTCAGGACTCATCTCCTTTAGGATGGACTGGTTGGATCTCCTTGCAGTCCAAGGGACTCTCCAGAGTCTTCTCCAACACCACAGTTCAAAAGCATCAATTCTTCAGTGCTCAGCTTTCTTTATAGTCCAACTCTCACATCCATACATAGCCTTGACTAGACGGACCTTTGTTGACAAAGTAATGTCTCTGCTTTTTAATATGCTGTCGAGGTTGGTCATAACACTCCTTCCAGGGAGTAAGTGTCTTTTAATTTCATGGCCGCAGTGATTTTGGAGCCCCCCAAAATAAAGTCAGCCACTGTTGCCCCATCTATTTGCCATGAAGTGATGGGACTGGATGCCATGATCTTAGTTTTTTGAATGTTGAGCTTTAAGCCAACTTTTTCACTCTCCTCTTTCACTTTCATCAAGAGGCTCTTTAGTTCTTCGCATTCTGCTATAAGGATGGTGTCATCTGTATATGAGGTTATTAATATTTCTCCCAGCAATCTTGATTCCAGCTTGTGCTTCATCCAGCCCAGTGTTTCTCATGATGTATTCTGCATGTAAGTTAAATAAGCAGGGTGACAATATACAGCCTTGACATATTCTTTTCCCGATTTGGAACCAGTCTGTTGTTCCATGTCCAGTTCTAACTGTTGCTTCCTGACCTGCATACAGATTTCTCAACAGACAGGTCAGGTGGTCTGATATTCCCATCTCTTTCAGAATTTTCCACAGTTTATTGTGATCCACACAGTCACAGGCTTGGTATAGTCAATAAAGCAGAAATAGATGTTTTTATGGAATTTTCTTGCTTTTTCAATGATCCAGAAGATGTTGGCAATTTGATCTCTGGTTCCTCTGCCTTTTCTAAAACCAGCTTGAACATCTGGAAGTTCACTGTTCACATATTGCTGAAGCCTGACTTGGAGAAATTTGAGCATTACCTTACTAGCATGTGAGATGAGTGCAATTGTGCGGTAGTTTGAGCATTCTTTGGCATTGCCTTTCTTTGGGATTGGAATGAAAACTGACATTTTCCAGTCCCATGGCCACTGCTGAGTTTTCCAAATTTGCTGACATACTGAGCGCAGCACTTTCACAGCATCATCTTTTAGGATTTGAAATAGGTCAACTGGAATTCCATCACCTCCACTAGATTTGTTCATAGTGATGCTTCCTAAGGCCCACTTGACTTTATATTCCAGGATGTCTGGCTCTAGGTGAGTGATCACATATTGTGATTATCTGGGTAATGAAGATGTTTTTTGTACAGTTCTGTGTATTTTTGCTGCCTCTTCTTAATATTTTCTGCTTCTGTTAGGTTTATACCATTTCTGTCCTTTATTGAGCCCATCTTTGCATGAAATGTTCCCTTGGTATATCTGATTTTTTTGAAGAGATCTCTAGTCTTTCGCATTCTATCATTTTCCTCTATTTCTTTGCAGTGATCACTGAAGAAGGCTTTCTTGTCTCTCTTTGCTATTCTTCAGAACTCTGCATTCAAATGGGTATATCTCTGCTTTTTGCTTCTCTTCTTTTCACAGCTATTTATAAGGCCTCCTCAGCCAGCCATTTTGCTTTTTTGCATTTCTTTATCTTGGGGATGGTCTTGATCCCTGTCTCCTGTACAGTGTCATGAACCTCTGTCCATAGTTCATCAGGCACTCTATCAGATCTAGTCCCTTAAATCTATTTGTCACTTCCACTGTATAATCATAAGGGATTTGATTTAGGTCACACCTGAATGGTCTAGTGGTTTTCCCCACTTTTTTCAGTTTAAGTCTGAAGTGAGCAATAAGGAGTTCCTGATCTGAGCCACAGTCAGCTCCCGGTGTTGTTTTTGCTGACTGTATAGTGCTTCTCCATCTTTGTAGCCTTAACAGAGTCTTGGGAAACCTCTGCTTCAGCACTCACGCCCCATTCAGAGTCGCGGCTTACAAACTGTGTTGCTACCAAACCAGCCCTGCCGCCTGCACTTGTGGGCAGCCTTGACTTGAGTGGGTGACAGTAGAAAACAGCTGCTAGGAACTCCCCAGAAGGGCTGAAGTTTCAGCAAATTCACAGAAAGTAGCATCATGCTGGAAGAAGGCGGCACAGGGTCTGTGAACCGGAGCTAAGCTGACGGAGATGCAGAAGGGAGGTAAGAATGGAGCTGTGTCGGAACTGGAAGGGAGCTCAGAGGTTACCAGTGCTTCTGGGACGTTCTTCCAACCGCAGCCATCATTCTGTCTGGACTGAAAGGGACAGACGGGTGTAGAAGCCCACTGGACCATCACAGCCGACTCCAGTGAAGGTAGAGATGTGGCCTCTGAATGCACGGGCTGCAGACAGGCAGACTTCCGTACCTGGTGCCGCCCCCTGCTCTGACCCCTAGGACGGTCTTTCCTTAGGAATCTGTCCTCCTGCCCCTCTTCCGCAGGCTCCATTAAGTAAGGTACGTTATTTGTAAAATGTCAGTGTTCATCAACCCTGATTTAAAGCTGAAAGCTTTGGAAAAATACTGTCCAATCAAATTGAAGACCATAAATCAATGTAGTTCTTAATACAGAGTTTGATCCACTTGTAGGGGATTTCATGTCTCAACACATGCCCTTTTTTAACCTTCCTTTCCAAGCTTCAAGAAGAAATGAGAGTGTCGTCCACCCAAATAATAAGTTAGGAGTTTTAGGGGCTGTATATTTATTTTGTTACCACTAAAACCTCTAAGTTCCTTGAAGTAATCAAGTTTTATGTTCCAGTTTAATGTCAAGGAATAATATATAAAATTCTTTACCTGACAAACATTAAAAAAAAAAGAAAAATGACACACTTAAATGTTTTACAAATTAGGGGTAAGATTCTTTTCTCAAGTCCTAAGGTCCTAACAAAGGACACATTTGTTCTATTCAGTAAAATATGGCTAACTGCATTTCCAATGAAATTATCTTTCTCGCAGATATTAACTTTTTAGGAGATTGTAAGAGGGGAGTATTCAAGGTGAGCTATAGTAAAGCAGTGAAAAAACATCTGATTAATACAGTCTATGTGCTCACAGAACTGTAAGCAGTAACATCTTCATTAATTCTTGACAACCACATAAATCATAAACCCACAGGAATTCCAAGAACTAGAATCTCTAAGAATTCTGCTTCTGTCTTCTATAAGTTACATATAATTTAAAAGAAAAAGAGTCAACTCTATACCTGTAGAAATGAGGCTGTGGTATTAATTGTAAGGATCAGTTATAGGGACTTCTGATGGTCCAGTGGTTAAGACTCTGTCTTCCAGTGCAAGGGGCATGGGTTCGATCCCTGGTTGGGGAACTAAGGTCCTGACCTCAGGGTGTGACCAAAACTTAAAATCATTTCTAAGACTGAATTCATTTCTGCTGCTTTTTTGAAATGTAACACTGCAGTATAAGAATGAGGGCAGCACAACTTCCACAGGTAACTTCTACATTTATTTTATACCAAAAAAGTTATGTGCAACAAATAAACATTCTTACATATTTACATTTGTTTTTACCAGTTAGCAAAACTGTGTCCTAAATCTCTGATAAAGAATATATCTATCTATATTAAAGGGGAAATCTGCCCAGTGAACTCCATTTAAAATGAATGTTTACTCTGGAGCTTAAAGCACTAGTAATAAATATTTTTTGATGGAACATACTATACAGATCATACACCTAATACTTAGGCCATGCTTAATACAGTTTTATAACAAAACATTTTACCTTTTCTGGGCTAATATGTAAAAAAAAAAGTTTAACCAAGTCACCTGGACTCCCACCCCCATACCTTTGATTTATTGAAGGGTAGTTCTCACAAATTAGGACTCATAAGTGCTGCCTAAAATATATAAATAGCAGTGTTTCACCAGTACTTGCCCACTGGGGAAAAAATACACAAAAATACACGAGGACAAAGACTGAATATTAGGTATTCTTTCCCAAATAGGTTACCAAAAATGAGAGTGGGTTTCTTGTTGGCAGTTGTCCAGTACTGATGTTCAGGGTAAGATCTGTCAGCAGTTATTGGTGTCAAGCTTTGCTGAAGACAACTTTGTACTTCTGCTGATAGTCTTAAATGAAGTCTAAGAAAACTAAAGCCAACTCAGTTTTAATTTCATTGTAGTCTTGGTCCTGTATTCTACGTAGGAGGTCCAAATATCTCTTGTATCAAATGAGAGATCTTTGTCTCTTTGAATGAACATAGTCAATGCTATCAACATCTTTAAAAGTCATGGATTTAAGGAGGGGCTACATACACCCAGGGCACACAGCTAGTTAAACCTGACACTTCACCAGAAGTTGGCCCTCAACTGATAGCAACTAGCTGCAATGAAAAAAAAAAAAAAATCAAATGAAACCCTTCAAACCACCGAGCTTTCCTAAAATTTATCCTGTAACCATGACTTCTCTTATTTCTTCAAATGATAGGACTGTCAAATAAATAAGAGGCTTCATCTGTTACAAATCATTTTGAAAACTGAGAAGTAGAAATTCACATTTTCCCCAACCTGTTCTTCAACACTGGTAGCTAATAAAGTTGCAGTGTTTAAATATTCAGTCTGAAATAATCTTAATAACCCTCAGACTTTTATAACAGGGGGTTTTCCCCTTCTTCTAGGGTAGAATTGAGGATGTAGAGGGAAGCCTAAATTCTTCCCAGGGAAAAATACCAAATCACACATACCAGGGTGGGGGTCCTTTGCTTAGAGAGAGATGGGCATCACCACGTGGTATTTTAGGCAGCACATGTTCATCACTCAGTGAGAAGGACATGAATTCTGGGGTCGTAGGAATGTGGCAACAATTTTTCTACAACTGAAACAGTGGTGTCCCCAGGGCTTAGAAAAGCAAAGGAAAAACTTGAAGGGTCTGATTGAACACTCTGATGTTTTCTCACGAAAGAATTGCAGGCATTCGCAAGAACGCAACATCAAGACAAGCTTTAACTCTACTCCGCTGACCGATACAGAGGAGGGCAAAGAACAATTTTAAATGGGGACACAAGGAATTTGTTTAGCACGACCAGAGTTTATATATATATATACCACGATGTCATCACGGTGAAGCCGTCTCCAGACTAGTGGAGAAAAGAGAAGCAGTGAACTGCTGATCTGCTGGGTAGAGGGGAAGCTCTGCTGCCAGACGAGCTCATTGTGCAGTTCTCCAGAGAACTCATTTCTCCATAAATACCAGACATCTAATCAACACTTTCTAGAGTTCTTTAGAGAAACAAGAACAATACATACATAATAAAACATTGAAATATTCACATTCATGGGAAAAAACATAAGCCTGGATGAAATCAGAACTAAGCTATCTTTTACAAAACTTTTAAACTGGTTAAAAGTACATTACAATGCAATTTGATACCTGCCTTGGGCTAGAAAAATACACTGCATCAATTATGACAGTTGGTTGGAAACTGCTGGACAGTTGATGACTCTACATGTTACGGTTTACAGAGCAGAGCCTGTCCCCTCCTTACAAAAGGCAGAACACTCAATAGTTACCGGTTTCTTCTTAACATAATCATGAACAGAATTGGAAGCAAAAACATGGCTACTCCTTCTCAACCTAAGAAATGAAAAGATCACACAGAACCTTTCTATAGATTGCAAGTTTCCTACTTCATGCTGAGAAAGGAAGGAAGGACACTTCTGCCCAAGTTCAACACACAAAATATTTGGTTTGAGATTTAAGACAGAAGGCACTTTGAACATTCTGATAGAAGATGTTAACCAGAGAAATGTACTGTCACTGTTTCATTTGGGTTTATTCAAATCGCTTTCAAAGACTCTGCATTGTGGTAGTTATTAGAAAGAGTACTATGTTCCACCTTGAGATACTTCTCCCTTTAGTACTACTCCCAGTTAAGCCAGTTGAGCAGCATGTCAGCCCTAAAGTTTACAAATGTAATATCTGACCCTAAAACAATTAAACTAGATGTCCGGTTAGTGAAGAAAGAAACAGGAGAAACACTATGGAGCTACCCAAGAGTAATCCTACTCTGGAGTGACTGGGGCTTATACTGATGGTTTTCCAAGCCAATACTGTTTGGTTGACTGGCACTAATGTGAAGGAAAATTACCTGCATGAAAATTCACCTGTTGTAAGAGACTATGAAATGCCATAGTACTATTTCCAGCTTTTTGCCAGAGAAATCTACCCATTTTCCCACCTTTAGTGTCCTGAAGGCCTTGAAAGTCTGGTCACATGACTCACGCTGTAAGTTTCTAATTGATCCAGTTTTATGACTAGGTACAAGCTTGACTTGAATGTCCAAATTTAGTTTCTTCCTTTCAAAGGAAGGAGATGAAAGGGAACCAGTCACCCTATTATTTTTGCTGTCAGTGCTGGACCCACAGTTGCCAGTCCTTTCTACAAGATGCTCTGTGTGGACTCAGTATTTTCAGTATGTCTTCAGTCAGCACTGAGCTGACTATTCCTCATCACTACACTCCAACTAAGCTGAACAGCAAGTTTCTGCAGGGCTGGATCCAATATCTCTACCTTTATTTACAAATATCACATAAATGGATTCTAGTTGAACCTACATGTTTAAATCCATTGGCTAAAAAACATATTACATATTGTAAACATGGCAATATTGAATACAGTATCTATTCTAAAATATTTTCATGTCATGATCACATTTGTTATACCTGAAATTGAATTTATACACATTAGAGAATTACTAGCAATGGTTGCTGACTTTACAACTGAGGGGAAGGGGCTCGGGCCACATTTTACCATTTCAGAAACATCTCCAAAGTAAAGTTAAAGCTTGTCTTTGATTGGCTCGGTGTATCCTTTTTTTGTATCCATATTTAAAATGAAGATTGACACAGAAAATAGCTAGAGCCCCTTCTAATTTACAGGATTTTTAAAAATCAGTTTAAGATTCTTAGGGAAAGTGTCTGTTGTGAAGAAGAATAATAATAATAATTAAAAAAAAAAAAACCAAACTGCTGCAAAATAAACTTAATGGAAAAAGGGACTTCAGACTGTCAGTTAAAGAGTTCGTCAGGCAGTCAGTCCTGCTTGGGCTGCAGTTGCCGTTTCCAGGCTTCGTTCAAGTAAACTAGTCGTTTGTAGTTGATGATAAGAAGAATGAAGTTCAGCACATATGTGATGACGCAGATGATGCAAAATTCCTTCAGCACAAAGTACAGGATGTAGGCCAGGTACAAAGACCCCACTACGGACATGATGGAGGATGTCATGAGGATTAAAGCTGCAACTGCACTTGCTGTCAGACCTGCAAGAGGAAGGAACACTTGGCTCAGTCAGACCTTGACACTGGAGAACAAGTTTCCGAGTTCAAAGGTAACATTTTGTGATTTGCTGCAGGGTTGGAACACTCATCTTAAGACAAAACACTCTGAAATTTGAGGACAAGACCTACAGGTCTATTTTCTTAAGTTTGATAGCTGCAGTGTTATTGTTTTAACAATAGCCGATTAACAATGTTGTGATGTTGTGACAGTTTCAGGTGAATAGTGAAGGAACACAGCCATACATATACATGTATCCATTCTCTCCCAAGGGCTTCCCTGGTGGCTCAGTGGTAAAGAATCCACCTGCCAATGCAGGAGACCCGGGTTTGATCCCTGGATTAGGAAGATCCCCTGGAGCGGAAATGGCAACCTACTCCAGTATTCTTGCTTAGGAAATCCTGCAGACAGAGGAGCCTGGTGGGCTACAGTCCAGGGGTTGCAAAAGAGTCAGACATGACTTAGTCACAACAACAACATTCTTCCCCAAACTCCCATCCCGCCCAGGCTGCCGCATAGCACTGAGCAGAGTTCCCCGTGCTCTACAGTAGGCCTTTGTTGGTCATCCACTTAAAATAAAGCAGTGTGTACATGTCCATCCCGTAGCTGCACTATTTTTGACTGGTAAATATTCTGGATGAAATATTAAGTATTTCATAAACTAGCCTTAGTTAAGGCATGTAAAGAAAATATGCACTTTTGCAATCATATTATGCAATGAAGCAGATTTGTAAAACTGACACCCCTACCTCCTGTAATGAATAAAGTAATGAGAGGAGAAAAAAAAAGTAATGTGAGGACCACAACCTTCTCTTCCAAGCAGGACACATTTGGTGAGACCATCCCAGACCCTTTTCACTATAGATGGGCTCCCCACCTGTGGAAAGTAAAATTTGCTTTCCTGTGTTTAGATCAAATTTATCAAAAATCCCATAATGGGAGATGATTACATCAACATGCTGTTGAAGGGGAAAAAAAAAAATCATGATAAACATTTCAGAAAGGGCTCACCCTGGGGCATAAGGAAAACCACATTTGGCCAGTTGGCCACATGTGGGTCAAACCAGATGGAGAAAAAAGGCAGTTATATGTGCTAACCTGAGTTCTCAAGACAAACACTTGCCTGAACTCTTGATGCTATCATCTGACATCTTCACGTTTGGTTTTGTAATTTCCTGTAGCCAACAGTATTGAGAACATGTGCATTTATTTTCAAGGACAAGAGGAGACAGCAGAGCATATTAAACCACCTAGCCTCCTACCCAACAACTAATGGATAAGGATCACAGAAACAGGATAAAAATAAATAAGTGGTAGTGGTTTGAAGAGGTTAATTACGGAGCTGAGATCACACTACCAGTACCGTGAGAAGTTGCCTAGCCATGGGGACCGACTTGCCTAGAGACCACTTAATATATGTGTTTTTTAAAGAATTTTTTTTTTAAAGCAGAGGAGTATTTATTAATTTATTTATTTGACCCCACTGCGGCATGTGGGATCTTAATTCCCTGACCAGGAACTGAACCTGTGTCCCCTGCATTGGGAGTACAGAGTCTTAACTACTGGACCACCAGCGACATCCATGATGCTTTAACAAGGCTCTTTCCAGACTAAGATACCGTTGGATTACTTATGTCACCTGCTTTTGTAAATAAAGATTTATCGTAATCCAGCCACACTCATTCATGTATGTAATGACCATGACTGCTTTCACACTACAGTGGCAGAATTGAGTAGCTGTGACAGTCAGCAAAGCCTAAATGATTTCCTATCTGGCCCTTTACTAACAAACAAAGTTGGCTGACCTCATTGATGCTAATATCTCAAACTTCAGAAATGAATGCTGGCACCTTAATTTTTGTCTAAGATAGTTAATTTCAAAATGATATAGGCAAGTTATTTACTCTCTCTGTGCAACTCTTTTCCTTAACTGTAAAAGTGGAATAATAATCATGACTGCCTCTTAAGACTGTTGTGCAGATTTAAAGAGCTAATAGGATGGGACTTCCCTGGTGGTCCGGTGGTTAGGACTCAGGACTTTCACTGTGGTGGCCTGGGTTCAATTCCTGGTCGGGGAACTAAGATCCCACAAAGCTGCACAGTGCCGCCAAAAACAAAAAGGCTCTATCTTGAACAATTAAGAAGGGAGTGAACCTGATGTGCTCTGGAAAACCAAGTTTGGGGAGTTCAAATGTGCCTCCAGTGGTGAAGACACAAACACTAAAAATGCATGTGAATGTCTAAAATGTGACTACAAAAAATACATACAATACACATGATTTTAAATGTGTATATAATGAAATTAACAAATACTACAAAACAATAATTTGTTCAACCCCATCTCCCAAAATTAACAGAGTCAGAAGCTTTTCTTAGGTTATTTTATTGTGAACTTACACTTTATATTCTTTAGAAATTCAAACAGAACAATTAAATGGAATAAAAGGTGAAAGTCTCAACCCCGCACATATATAAACATATACCTATCCTCTATTATACCACAACTTGCTTTTTTTTTTTAATTGCTAAACTAGGTTTTGATCTTCTAGGGTTTGTAGACCTACTTTTCCCTTTAATGGCTACATAGTATTTTCTAGCATGCTTGTAACCTAATTTATTTAATCCTTACAAGCTACTTCTAATTTTTTGCTATTTTAAACTGTACTGCTATGAATATCCTTGTGTGTGTTTTTTTATTTCTGCAGGATATACAGATAACGGAAGGGAGCGAATTTGATAGGGCTATTGAGAAAAATTTAGGTGCACAGTTTGCCTTACAATAAATCTATTGGTGCTAGAAAGAAGACCTGCCAGATAACAGGATAAAATATTAACAATTGAAATGCAAGGACAAAGATGGATGGATTTAACTCTGAAAGTATAAAACCTTCTGTATAATCAAAATTCACAAAATCAGTATTTCTAAAACAAGAATAAAGAATGAGTAAAATGTTTGTAACAAAAATGAAATGTACTGTAATCAGGATCCCAATAACTAAAGTGGCAATAAAAGGAAATTAAAATACTATAAAATTAAAAATAAAATTAATATGGCTATTAATATGTAACTGCTGAATTAGAAATTTTATAGGAAAAAAAAATGAGGATGGTTGAAGCTTTGGGAAAACCTGACAAGTGAGGGAAAATCAGTTTGTTTCTACCTGTTAAAATCCATACCCCCCAAAAATCTATGTTTGTTGACTCATTCATCCTACATTTAGATACTTGTTTTGCAGAAATAATTCAAAGAGGAAAGGGAGTATGAGAAGAGGACTTTAAACAAAGTTAATCACTGTAGTATTATTTAGAACATTAAAAAATCTGAAGCCTTGATATCCACAACAGCAAGGCACTTAAGAGGATAGACAGTATAAGAGAGTTCACATAAATTTAAGTTAAAAAAGTAAGGAATAATGGCAATAGTGGCAATAAAGGTGATGGAATTATGAATGAATATAATTTACTATTAATGTTTTCTCAGTGCATAATATTTTAAAATAGCTACAGAGTATACAAAATAACAAGGAAACAAGGTTTCCCAGGCAAACTGTATGGAGTAATAATTTCCCTGAATGGGACTTGTTTTTCTGAGCATCCTGGGATGCTCCTATCCCTGAGTAAATACCAACAGATACCAAGTTCAGGCTGAGTGTCATCAAAATCTTAGTGAACAACTTTTCACAACACAAAAATGTGTTACAAACTAGTGGTTCTACCATCAACATCTGCTTTTTATTTACTATAAAGACACATCAGGGCAGAGACAAAGTGAAATATAACAAACTTATTTATGTATTGCCGTATAAATACTTACCAAGTAATAACTGTAGTATATAAAATATAAGTCCAAAGATACTGTTTGGCTGGTTTAATACACCATCCTTTCCAAAAATGGAACCCAAAAGACCAAATCCTCGACCCCATCTGTAAAATAAAGAAAACCAGTAACCCTATTTTTGAGTTTTCTTCTTTTTAAAAAAGGAGAACTATCTGAGCATTTCCTGCCCACATACCCATCTGAATCTCTAAATTGCCAGTTTCTATATAGTCTCTTTTCCAAAAGGTTGAACAAAGTGTTGTTCTTCTGATAGCATTAATATTTGCTGAGGAAGGGCTCTTTCAATTTAAGCCAGGGTCTCTTTGAAGCAGCACGACTGACATTCTGGGCTAAATAATTCTTTGTGGTGGAGAGGTGTTCAGTGGGGGGCATTACAGGGTATTTAGAGGTCACTGGCCTCTATACCCCCCTCTCCACCAGCTGCACCTACCAAAAATGTCTTCAGCCATTGCCAAATGTCTCCTGGGGGCAAAATCACCCCTAGTTGAAAGTCACTGATGTAAGCTGTCCTATTTCTTCACTCAAAGTACATAGAATGAAACTTTTCCTGACCCAGGACATGCATGAGGAGACATATCCTTGGAACATTATCTTTAAATGTAGACTATCCAAAACTAAAGTTTTTCCTAGAATCTTACCTCACAAGGAAAAAGTTGATGCCTTATTTGCCCCATCAGTTTTTATTTTAGTTTAACTGAAAATTTTGCATTTGACTTTCCATTTTCAGAATCTTATTTTCTTATTAAAAAATTATTAAATTCTGACTTAATAAAATTTGATACAAATAGTAAACTGACATTTACTTTGGATAAAAACCGTTAACGATAACTTTAACTCTTGTCAACTCCAAATGGGCACCTGCCCTCTACCTCTACAAGGGTTAAATCATGTGCTGCTGCAGCTGTTGGTTTTCAGGACCCCACAGGACAGGTTTTCAGATAGTCAGATGTGTTCAGGAGCTGACTTCATGAGCCCAATTCTTGTATCTCCTCATATCTAGAAAAACACTAAAATCCTTCGTAGTGACAACTGCTGCTCCCAACTAGAAGAAACCTGCAAGAAAATACGTGCTTGACTGCATGACTGCCCCCCCACCAAGGTCATGTATATTTCCCCTGCTGATCTGAAATGCTGTCTGCAGGGCTACAGTCCTCACTTTGCCCCAAGTAAAACTTAACTTGCAATTCTCACATTGTGCATTTTTTAAAGTCAGCACTCTAAATGGAAGTGCTTTACAAAATACCAAAAAGAAAGTGTTTTCAGTCTGTAGCAAAGTGCTCAATAAAACCTAAACTTCAGTTCTGAAGACAAACTACCTGAAGATAAGGATAAATGAATGATTCTTCATTAGTTGCATGACTTCAGTAGTCCAAGAAATAGTGAATCTTTTCATAATGATGAGGGTGGGAGATAGTATGACCCCAATTATACAAATTAGTGAACACCATGAAGATTCTTGTACAGTTATTTCATTTAGGGAGAAGTAATGGACAGGTAAATGACCAGGTTATCTTCAGAAATGAGCTATTAACAGGAAAATTGAGAAGAGGGGTTATTCTAGATCAGAACTTTTGAAAAATTTACATTGCATACCAGAGGGATTTTGTTAAAATGCAGATTTTATTTCAGCAGGTCTGTAATGCATTTCCAAACAAAACAAAATGTTCCCACATGATGCTCATGCCTCTGGTCTGAGGACCACTCTCAGCGCCACTGCTTTACATGGAGAAGGGGTGGAAGGAGCTACTATAGCTAGATGGTCAGGGGAGGCCTTTTTCAGGAATTAATTCCTGAATGAGGAGAAGCAGCCAGTCTCAGGAGCAATGGCAAGTATGAAGGCCTGGAGGCAGGCAAGAGCTCGGATCCAGCTGACTCTGAGGAGGGAGAGTGACAGGAAGATAAGGCACTGTCCCATCACTTATGTAACTTACAGCCTTGTCTGTGGGCCATGATGAAGAGTTTGAATTGTATTCTAACTGCCATGGGAAGCCACTCAGTGGCTTTTGAACAGGAGAGTAATAGAAGCTTTATAATGATCACTCTTGACTATGGTGTCAAGAACAAACTGCAGGAGGGCAGGGACAAACTATGCAATCAAACTCTGGAGCCCTCTGCATCTGAAGTAGGAATTCAAATGTAAATCACCAACTTTGGCAATGGAAATAACTGGGCATACTGCTGAAATTATAAGTAAACAGAATTTTTATTCTAAGCGTTGGTCTGTGCTTAGAATTAATACTAACTATCCACATATGATCTTGTGGATATGTTCCTCGAAAACAATGCAGTAATCCACAGAATGAATATACCATTTTATCCAAGGAATATATGCATAAGGTTTAAAATCAAATAACACTGAAAGCCTTAAAAAACACAATCGAGATATTTCCTACTCCAGCCCTCTCTTCACTCAGTTCTGATCCCCATAGGCAACCACTTTGATGCCTTTTAATTATTTTCCCCTTTTATTTATTTCCACATTTCTAAAGAATATCTTTACATTGCTTTCTTGATTTATCAATTCTAAATGCTATCTTTTGACATTCTAATACGGTAGAGCAGAAAGCTGCTTAAACAAAAACATTTTAACATGGAAAGCTTCAAATGGACAAAGCTTCAAATGGACAAAGTGAACAGAGCTGGGTAGTAACCTCATGTCCCTATCACGCAGCTTTGAAAATTGTGCCTTTCTTGTTTCACTGCCACCTTTACCCACTAACCACTTGATTATTTTTAATTTTTTTAGGTAAAATGTATATAAATGCACAAATCTTAACTGTATAATTCTGACCAATACAAATACCTGAGTAACCCTGGTAAACAAATTGTAATCATGGCATAGCAATTCTGGAGTGTGAAGTAATCCTACTAGTGTGAAGTGAGAGTGTAAGTACCTTTCATTAAAAAAAAAAACAAAAACCACCTCAACACTCTATAGAGTGCTTCCATCTCCCAAATTAAATTTGTTAGTCCCTTTCCAGCAACCTGTTCTCCTCTCTTCCCACAAGCAAGAAGTAGGTGACTGTGACTGCCGAGGCTTATAGGAATCCAGCCTCGGAACCGAAGTTAAATCTCTGGTCTCCTGGATGGCAATGCTCTGCTCTTTGCTTTATCCTGCATTACATTATAAAATGCAATTACCGGGACTTCCCGGTGGTTCAGTGACTGAGTCTCCATCCTCCCAATGCAGGGGGCCCAGGTTCCATCCCTGATCAGGGAACGAGATCTCACACACTGTAACTAAAGATCCCCTGGAGAAAGAAATGACAACCCACTCCAGTATTCTTTCCTGGAGAATCCCACGGGCAGAGGAGCCTGGTGGGCTACAGTCCATGAGGTTGCAAAGAGCTGGACATGACTGAGCACACACACAAATACAATTAATAATACTGAATATACCTGAATACATTTTGGTAAAGCTGATGTAATAGCTGTTAGCAAGTCAACTAGCAAAGTAGACTGGCAATATGTAAGATTATTTCCGTGGAAAGGTAAGAACAGATTTTCATTAAAGACACTATGCTGCACAATTGCAAAGGATGGTATGAGTCATTAAAAACCCTTAGTGAATCTTTTTCTCAAGTTGGAACATTTGAAAATACTATAGTTTTCTCCCAATTCTAAAAGTTATACAAAAGTGTATGTGCTAACTTTATACTTGGCTTTGTCTTAGTTTCTAACCATTTTCTCCTTGTCCCATCTATATTCAAAATTCTATTATACCACTTATCCGCAGAGTTGCCCCAAGTACCTTATAGAACAAGATGGGATATTAACCGATTAAGCAAAAAGAACTGTTTTCTGAAAGTACTACTTAAACAGCTGTTCATTTTGCTTCAGTATGATAACACAAAAAAAGAGATTATGCAATTGATAACTTGTCTTTAATCTTTGACTCTTAAAAAAAGGTTCCTCTTTGATCCAAATATAAGTTCCTTGAATATTTTGTATTTGGGTTCAAAACAACCAATACCATTCCCTAAGCTATGATAAGAAATTGCTGAAAGGTTTTTAAATACTCCTAGTTTTGCCAGAAACAACAAATCTTAAAACCAACTGCTCTCCAACCTGGGTATCCTCAGTCACCTCAGTCAGATTTATCCTCAGATAAATCTAAGACATTATTTGCCTCCTTCATTATCATTCTCTCACAAGTGTATAGGGGAGTTTTCCAAAGGCTACCTGCAGATCTCAGGACCTTATGTGAGAATCAACAGTCTTACCTTACAGCAGACATTAAAGAGATTTGCAATAAGAGAAACTATGCAAGTCTTTCCACTATCGTGTGTGTCCGTGGTGTGTATGTGGGGGAGGGAGTATTATTCATAATATTTTGTTAACATATAATGGGTTTATTGTGTTTCAATGAATGAATGCATATTTAAATAATTTCTCAGTTTGTAACTTCTAATACAGTAAATACCAAAATACCAAATATAGATATTACCCACATAAACAAGGCCTTTTAGGGGTGAGCTGGGTTTGATCCCTGGGTTGGGAAGATCCCCTGGAGAAGGAAATAGCAACCCACTCCAGCATCCTTGCCTGGAAAATCTCATGGACAGAGGAGCCTGATGGGCTGCAGTCCATGGGGTCACAGAGTCAGGCACGACTGAGCAACTAACACAACAACACAACAACAATAATTATTAAAAGTACAAAGGGGTTCTCCTATCAAAAAGTTTGAAAATCACTGCTTTTGACCAGTCCCCCCCCTCCCCCTGGCAAAAAACCCAAATCACAAATCAGACAAAACTTTATAAACTGGGGTGAGATAAAGTAGAAATAGAACAAACAATCCTAAAGTCTTCGTGGAATCACAAAAGACCCTGAATAGCCAAAGCAACCTTGAGAAAGAACAACAAAGCTGGAGGCGTCAGAGTCTTTGATTTTAAACTATATAAAAAGCAACAGCAATCAAACCAGTATGGCCGTTGCATAAAAAGAGACACACGGATCAATGGAACAGAACAGAGGGCCCAGAAATAAACCCACACATGTATGGCCAATTAATTTATGATAAAAGAGCCAAGAATATACAATGGGGAAAGAGTCTCTTCAGTAAATGATGTTGGGAAAACTGGACAACTGCATCAAAAGAATGAAACTAGACCACTATATACACCACACGTAAAAATGAACTCAAAATGGATTAAAGACTTGAATGTAAGAACTGAAGCCATAAAACTCTAGAAGAAAACATATGCAGTAAGTTCCTTGACATTAGTCCTGGCATTGATTTTTTTGGATTTAACACCAAAAGCAAAGGCAATGAAAGCAAAAATAAACAAATGGGACTACATCAAACTAAGCAGCTGCTACAGGGCAAAAAAAAATTTTTTTTTTAAATGAAAAGGCAACCTACTGAGTGGGAGAAAATATTTCCAAATCATATATCTGATGAGGAGTTAATACCCAAAATACATAAAGAACTCATACAATGCAACAGCAAAAAATCAAACAATCTGATTTTTTAAATGGGCAGAGGAACTAAATAGACATTTTTCCAAAGAAGACACAGTTGGCCAACAGGTATTTGAAGGTGTTCAACATCACTAGTCATCAAGGAAATGCAAATCAAAACCAGTGAGATATCACCTCACACCTGTTAGAATGGCTACTATCAAAAAGACAAGAAATGAGTATTGGTAAAGATGTGGAGAAAAGAGAGCCCTTGTATATTGCTGGTGGGAATGCTTTTTGGTGGAGCCACTATGGAAAACAGTATGGAGCTTTCTTAAGCAACTAAAAATAGACCAATCACATGATCCGGCAGTTCTACTACTGCGTATTTATCTAAAGAAAACAAAAACACTAACTGAAAAAGAAAGTACCCTTTTCTTCACATAACAGCATTATTTACAATAGCCAAGACATGGAAACAAACTAAAATGTCCATCAGTGGGTGAATAAGTAAAGAAAACGTGGCATATAATAGGTTATTCAACCATAAAAAAGAATGGAAGTTTGCTATGTGTAACAACATGGATAGAACTTAAGGGCATTATGCTAATGAAATAAGTCAGACAGAAAAAGATAGAAAATGTATGATCTCACTTATATGTGAGATCTAAAACAACAACAAATAACAAATGAACAAAAAAACTGAGTTCATGGATATAGAGAATAGATTGGTGGTTGCCTCAGGGAGGGAGTAAACAAAATTGGTGAAGGGAGTCAAAAGACACAAATTTCCAGTTATAAATAAACCCTGAGGGTGTAAGGTACAGTACGATGGCTATAGTTAAGAATACTGTATTGTATATTTGAAAGTAGCTAGGTAAGTGGCTCTTCAAAGTTCTCATCACAAGAAGAAAAATGTCATATACTTGTGTATGGTGATGGTTGTTAACTGGACTTATTATGGTGATCATTTTGCAATACATGCAAATATCAAGTCAATGCATTGTACACCTAAAATTATATGTCAATTATACCTCAATAAATATTATACCTTTCAGTAAATTATATTTTCAATTCATTTTAAAATAAATTATATTTTTAAAAGATTCCATGGCTGTAACTTTTTTTTAAAAGAAGAAACTAACACATGTTGGTGAGGATGTGGAGATTTGGGAACCCTTGTATACAGCTGGTGGATAAAAAGGTGCAGCCACTGAGAAAAACAATTTGTTGGTTCCTCAAAAAGTGAAACATAGAATTACTGTATGATTCAGCAATTCCACTCCTAGGTATATATCCCAAATATTTGAAAACAGGTATTCAAGCAAGTACAAGTACTTGTTTACAACAGCACTATTCACAATAGCCAAAAGGTAAAAACAACTCAATACATAAAACATGGTATATCCATACAAAGGAATGAAGTGCTGATACATGCTACAACACGGATGAACCTTGAATAATTATGCTAAGTGAAAAATGCCAGACACAAAAGATCACATCTGTATGAGAGTTTCAGGACAGACAGTTCCATAGAGACAGAAAGTAGGCTAGTGGTTGCCAGAGGCTAGGGGAGGGGGGCAGTGAGGAGTGACTGCTTAATGAGTACAATATCTCCTTTGTGGGTAATCAAAATGTTCTGTCACTAGATGAGGTGATGGATGCGCAACACTGCAAGTGTACTAAATGTCACTGAGTGTACTCTTTAAAATGGTTACCTTTGCATCAATCTTCCCCGAGGTCTTCCAAAATATGTGACGAGGCCAGACTCATGAGGCCAGCACTACCCTGATACCAAAGCAAAAAGAAAGACACTACCAGAAAACTACAGGTCAATACTCTGATGAATATCGATGCAAAAACTGTCAATAAAATACTAGCAAGCCAGGACTTCCCTGGTGGTCCAGTGGGTAAGAAGGCTCTGAGCTCCTAATGCAGAGGGCATGGGTTTGATCCCTGGTCAGGGAACTAGATCCCACATGCTGCAACTAAAAAGATCTTGCATGCTGCAACTAAGACCCAGTGAAACCAAAAAAAAAAAAAAAAAAAACTACTAGCAAACCAAAGTCACCAGCATATTAAAAGGACCATTCACCATGAATCAAGTGGGATTTATGTTCAGGATGCAGGGATGATTCAATTTATGCAAATAAGTCAATGTGATACATCACATTAATAGCATGAAAAAAAATCATATACTCTCAATACATAAAAAGCTTATGATAAATTTTATTGCAAACAATCTCTTTCATCATGGAAAATCTACCAAAGCTCTAAGATCATGACTAAAACATTCAGGAATACAAAATTAGTAAAGAGAGGAAATGACTGAATATAAGAATATAAGAGCTCCCCTAGTATTTTCCTCACTCTGAGGAAGACTTTACTGAGATGCTTACTTACATACCTTACTTAAAAATATTCTTTTCGCTTATAAATATACCCAAGACAACTGGACTCTTGCTTTTTTTCCCTCCTAAATTCCAGCTTGGTTAATGAAGTATATTTTGCCTACAATTTTCTAATTTTAGATCTTATGAGCATGATGTAAGCCTATTGGTATTAGTCTATTTTAGCATTTTAAACTGTATTTTTTGATGTTATACAACTCTGGGAAGTATACTTTACTGAAAAAAGCAACCAACCAACCAATCTACGTAAGCTGCAATCCACAGAAAAATGCAAGCGACTTCCAAATTTGGCTGGGGGCATTATGACGTCATGAAGGGATATGGCAAAAAGTTGGGCATCTTCAAGAAAAATAAGATTGTCTTACAGCAGCTTTATAATAATCCTACAAATGTAATTTACACAAAGGAAAAGTCTACCCACTGCAGACCTGCTTCCTGACAGGCATCCAGAGACAGCAGTGCCAAGAGCGAGAGTTTCAGAGTCAGACAAACTTGGTTTTACTGTCAACAGGTTTGATGACTTTTGGTGAGTCACTTAACCTTGAACTCTGAATTCCCTCATTTATAAAATGGATATGATTATGGGAGCCAATTCATAGGACTGTTGTGAGAAATAACTGTGTTGAGAATAATTATGTAGTGGTTTACCATTGAAAACAAAATTTATTGAAGCATGGTTGATTTACAATGTTGTATTTAATTTCTGCTTACAGCAGTGTGACTGAGTTATACATAAGACATTCTGCTACCTGGCATTCTCTCTTCAAGGCAGTTGTTTTGAAATAGAATTTATATAAAGCTTTTTTCCATCCATAAATATATGCTTACTTTATTGAAATTTTTAAATTTTGATCCTAAATATTGTAAAATATTCTATATTTTATAGGTATATTTGTATTATAATTAACTGAACATATCCTTTTCTGGTAAAAGTTGGTGGGTTGTTTCTACCTCTCATAAAGACCATTAAATGAACATATTGTGCAAAATGTCTATCTGCATATTGCATTATTTCTATAAGATAAACTACAAAGAAAGAAATGACTTGATCTGGTGGCAGAAGCATCCTAAAAAGTATTGTATTATTGAGCAAAAAGTTGTGCATAAAAGTTACACCAATTTATACCTCAGTCCCTGAAATTTATACATCAGTCCCTGAAATATCTTCTCTGAAACAACTAGAATTGAATTAAGGATATACCTGCCTTTACATTTAAACAGGAAAATATACTCCCAAGTTTAAACTTCTGATTACTTTTACTTGCTTTACTGATATTTTGGAAAGTATCTGCTTTTTTCTTAGGTATTTAAATTTCTGTTACCAATAAATGTGTGATCATCTTGCTTTTTAACAATATCAATATTCTTTAAAAACAATTTTAAAATTCTCTCTCTACACAAACACATACAGATATTTTAATTATTCCCTGTTCTTCAAATTTCCACATGGAGATGCCTCCATTTGGGTAACATTCCTGCCTTTTGTCCCAGTCCTACTCTCCTGTTTCCTGAGTTCTTCGGTGGATGTCTATGTGTGTCTGTCTCCCATACTGAAGACTTTTCTCAAATGTCTGAGGACCCTTTAGCTCACTTGTAGACAGGCATTAAAAATCTGAATGCCAATTTCAGTGCTGGGCAAAAGAGATTAAGCCCACCACAACCTGTCTCCTTCACTGATTACAACTGAAAATTGGAAAGAATACAAAAACCAACTACCTGAGGACTCTAAAGAGTAAAAACCAGCAAGGGGACAGGTGAGAGACGTTGAAACTTGAAAAATCAGTACAGTGGAGTTTTCTGGGGTTTTTCTTCTCTTCTGCCATCTGCCTTTGAACCAAGAGTAGCTCAAGTTGCAAAACTGACCAGGGGTGGTAGACCGTCCCAGAGCCTTTCTTTCTGGCTAGAAGATGAATAAAAAGGACCCATGTGAGCTGAATAGTGTGGGGGCAACTACAGTTTGCTTCCATATTTATTTTTTTTCTCTCCTGGCCTTGCTTAAAAGTGAGCAAGAGTTCTGAAACTGAATCTCAGGGATGACAGTCCACACACCTCAAATTGACAGAAAACCTGTCTCTGCTTGGAAGAAATGAGAAAAGGGGCCCCCGTGAGCAGGGAAAGGCAATCCCTGTCATTTTTTTCCTCTTTGTTCTCATTACTTCACCCCGAGGGTGAAATCTGCCACATGGAACTCTAAGACAGCGAGCTAGCTAAAATGCTCTGTGAGAAACCTGTCTTTCTAGCCAGAGGAACTAGACACGGAGTGGGGAGCCAGGCGGGGGGTGGGGGGTGGGGTGGCTGGAACCAGAGGTTGGGAAGAATATCCCAGCAAGGGGCGAGTCAGAGAAAGGAGCTCCTGATGCTGTGTAACAACTACAAAAGTACCGGCCTCACCCTTGAGTTGCACATGCGTGGAACAGAATCAGAGAAGCCCAGCCAAGTCTTTGAAACCAAAACTGCCTAAACCACCACTCAAGTGGCAGACTGACTACTGGGTGGGGCGTGTGAGGGCAAAGGTTTTAAAAATGGAAGTGAGACTGAAACCATCACCCACAGAGGAGACAAAACTTGTAGGTTTAATCTGCAACTTGATTATCTGTTTAAACAAAACAAAAGTCAGCATCCTCAGAAGATCTGAACAGAATCCAGAGTCTAAAAGCAAAATGTTCAAAATACAATGAGCTAAAGATACCTTTCAAAATCACGTGACATACAACGAACAAAAAAATCCAAAAACAAAACAAAACCCCCCAAACTGATCAATTCTCAAGGGAATAAAAAGTCAATCCTAAAACGGCTCAGATTCTGGAGTTACCAGAACAAAAGATTTGGAACAGCTGTATCTGTGTTCCCCAGGTGAAGGTAATGAGAAATGGCTGGAAAGATGGAAGTTCTCAGAAGAGAAAGAATAACTATGAAACAGAAGCTAAACCGAAATTATGTAACTAAACAATGCACTATCTTAAATGAAAAATCTACTAGAGGAGGTCAAAAGCAGAATGAAGATGACAAAGGGGAAGATTCAGTGAGCTAAAAGATTAATAGAAATTATCCAATATTGGGGGTCTTCCCTCCTGATACAGTGGATGGGAATCCACCTGCCAAAGCAGCAGACACGGGTTCAATCCCTGGTCCAGGAAGATTCCACATGCCAAGGAGCAAGTTAGCCTGTGTGCACAACTACTGAGCCCGCGCTCTAGAGCCCTCGAGCTACAACTACTGAGCCTACGTGCTGCAGGCCCTGTGCCTAGACCCTGTGCTCCACAACAAGAGAGGCCAGGCGATGAGGAGCCCGTGGGCTGCAACAGAGTAGCCCCTGCTGGCTGTAACTCAAGGAAGCCTATGTGCAGCAATGGAGACCCAGCAAAACCAAAACAAAATTTTAATTTAAAAAAATGGTAAAGGGGATTTCCCGGGTGGTCCAGTGGTTAAGAATCCACCTTCCAATGCTGTGGACTCGGATTTGATCGCTGGTTAGGGAACTAAGATCCCACATGCTGTGGGGCAACTAAACATGCCTGCTGCAACTACAGAGTATGTGTGCTCTAGAGACTGAGCGTTGCGATTAGAGAGAAGCCCATGGTCCACAACAAATAGCCTGGGCACCACAATGAAAGATCATGCGTGCCACAATGAAGATTCCAGGTGTTGTAACTTAAGACCCAACACGGCCATAAATAAATAACTAAAAAAATAAAAATTAAAAAAGGAAGGGGAAAATGAGATTAGATCAGAAATCAATGAAATTGATACAGAAAAACAATAAATGGAATAAAAAGCTGGAAGCTCAGTTGGTAAAGAATCCACCTAAAATGCAAGAGACCCTGGTTTGATTCCTGGGTCAGGAAGATCCACTGGAGAAGGGATAGGCTACCCACTCCAGTATTCTTGGGCTTCCCTTGTGGCTCAGCTGGTTCTTTGAAATGATCAATAAAATTGATAAATCTCTAGCTACACCTGACGAAGAGAAAAAGAAAGAGAGAGAAGATTAAAAATATCAATATCAAGGAATTCTCTGGCAGGTCAGTAGTTAGGACTCTGTGCTTTCACTGCCAACGGCCTGGGTTTGATCCCTTGCTGGGGAATTAAGATCCCACAATTTGTGTGCTGTGGCCACACACACACATTACAGCATCAAAATCAGAAATGAAAGAGGGTAAATATCATTATTGGGGCTTCCTAGATGGCTCAGTGGTAAAGAATCTGCCTGCCAATTCAGGAGATTCAAGAGATGCAGGTTGGATCCCTGCATTGGGAAGATCCCCTGGAGGAGGAAATGGCAACCCACTTCAGTATTCTTGCCTAGAAAATTCCACGGACAGAGGCCTGGCAGGCTATAGTCCAGGGTGTTGCAAGAGCTGGACACAACTGTGCGACTGAGCACACACTCATGTATCTCCACAGACAGGTAAGACATTAAAAGGATGCTACCAACAACTCTATGCCTATAAATTTGACAACTTAACTCTCCACATCTAGATGGCTGTACTATATATATATGGAAATTCTATCATATATAATACCAACTTATATCAACACCAATTCTATACACTCTCTTCCAGAAAACAGTAGAGGATGCAACATTTCTCAACTCAATCATTTTATGAGACTAGAATTACCATGATATCAAAGTCAGACAATAACATCACAACAAACAGACCAAAAAACCACTACACTCCTGAAAACAGACTCAGAGATCCTCAACAAAACACTGTAAATTCAATCCAGCAAAATACATGAAGGATAACACATCATGTCCAAGGGGGATGAACTGTGAGAATGGAAAGCTAGTTCAACATTCAAAAATCTATCAGTGTGATTCATCATATTAACAGACTAAAGGGAAAAACCACATGATGATCTCGGTAGATGCAGATAATGCGCTTGACAAAACAACATCCATTCATGATTTTTTAAACAATTATTTTATTATTCTTATTTTACTTATTTTTTGGCCATGCCGTGTGACATGAGGGGTCTTAGTTCCCCGACCAGGGATGGAACCCTTGTGCCCTGCGTTGGAAGTGTGGAGTCTTGAACACTGGACCACCAGGAAGTCCCCCATTCATGATTTTTAAAGTGCCTAACAAAGTAGGAAGAGAAGGGATTTTCTTTTATCTAATAAAAGTCACCTACATAAAACCTACAGCTAACATCACATTCAATAAGGAAAGACTAAATTTTTTTCTCTAAGACTAGGAACAAAATAAAAGACATCTGCTCTCAAAGGGGGGAAAAAAAAAAGATGTCTGCTCTCACCACTCCTATTCAACATTGTACTGGAAGTCCTAGCTGGTACAATTAGGGAAGAAAATAAAGGCATGCCAATTAGAAAGGAAGAAATAAAACTCTATTTGCAAGACCATGTGATTGTCTACATAGAAAGTCCCAAGTGAGAGTCTGAATATACAAAAGGACAACAGCAAGATCACATCTAAAAACAACCTTGACCCACACCCTCTGCAACAACCAGTCCAGGAAGGCAAACCATAGTTTCTGTAGCAACTATTTCCAAACAACCAGGCCTTGATCAATAACTGCCAGCTTCCCTAACTTTTGCCCCCACTTCCAATTTAGGACCAACCAAAGTCAAATAAGCTCCCCCAACCAACCACACAGGATGCCCTACTTCTAGTTAGGCCCTCTTCCAGCTTCCCCATGCCAACAACTTCCAATTAAGGCAACCTGAAGCTTTCCCTTCAGGTTCATTATAAAAGTTTTCATACTCTCCTTGTAGATTTCCTTCTGATTCTGTGCCAAATGTGAGAAACGGTGGCTGATGCCCTACTTTTTCTTTTGGGTGGTCTTCATTTATTTCCATATCAGGAGTCTACTAAAGGAAATTCCTAGAATTAACAGGTGAGTAAGTTTATGAGGTTATACAACACAAGATCAAAATTAAAAAAATCAACTATTTCTATACACTGTGCGGTGCTGTGCTCAGTCACTTCAGTCATGTCCCACTTTACGACCTATGGACTGTAGCCCGCCAGGTTCCTCTGTCCATGGGGATTCTGTAATATCAAAGCCAGACAATAACATCAAAACAAACAAACCAAAAAACCACTACACTCCTGAAAACAGACTCAAAGATCCTCAACAAAACACTGTAAATTCTATCCAGCAAAATACATGAAGGATCACACATCATGACCCGTCGGGCTCCTCTGTCCATGGGGATTCTCTAGGTAAGAATAGTGGAGTGAACTGCTGTGCCCTCCTCCGGGGGATCTTCCCGACCCAGGACTTGAACTCTTATCTCCAGCATCTCTTGCACTGCAGGCAGGCTCTTTACTCACTGAGAAGAAGCCCATATTGCTATATACTAGAAATTAATTATTGGAAATAAAACATTTAAAATGATCATTTACAATAGTACATACACAAAAATAAAGTACATAGGTACAAATCTAACAACATATGTGTATTAATAGTACCTGTATGCTGAAAATTATGATAAAATAAAGAAGACCTTCCCTTGTGGCTCATCTGATAAAGAATCCACCTGCAATGCAGGAGACCTGGGTTGGATCCCTGGGTTGGGAAGATCCCCTGGAGAAGGGAAAGGCTACCCACTCCAGTATTCTGGCCTGGAGAATTCCATGGACTATATAGTCCATGGGGTCACAAAGAGTCAGACATGACTGAGCGACTTTCACATGCTGAAAGTTATGATATAAAGTAGACCTACATAGATGGAGAAAGACTGGAAGACTCAAAACGGTTAGGATACTAATTCTGCTCAGACATTAATGCAGATTCAACTCAATTCTAATAAAAATAATAATAACAGATTTTTTTTATAGATAGTGACAAAAATTTATATAGAAAGGTAGAGGAACTAGAAAAAGCCAAAATATTTTTTAAAAATAATGCAACCAGAGAACACACACTAATTTCAAGATTGTTATAGTTTAGTTGCTCAGTCATGTCTGACTCTTTGTGAGCCCCATGGACTGTAGCCCACCAGGCTCCTCTGGCCATAGGAATTCTCCAGGTAAGAATACTGGAGTGGGTTGCCATTTCCTACTCCAGGGGGATCTTGACTCAGGGATCGAACCCAGGTCTCCTGACTTGCAGGTGGATTCTTTATCGTCTGAGCCACGATGGAAGCTCAAGAATACTGGAGTGGGTAGTCATTCCCTTCTCCAGGGGATCTTCCCTATCCAGGGATATAACCAGTGTCTCCTGTAAAAAGGGAAATTCTTTACCATCTGAGCCATCAGGGAAGCATGGAATTTCTATTATTGGGTATGGTTTTGTCAACATGAGATGTTACTATAGATGGGCTATAAAACAGAGTTAATCATATCATTGTTGTTCAGTCACAAAGTCGTGTCTGGCTCTTTGCAACCTCATGGACTGCTGCAACCCAGGCAGCCAGGCAGTCAGGCATCTTCACCATATCCTTACTAGCAATAGGAGACTGGAGGAATTTTTTTTTTCTAAAGAAACATTTTTTTCCTAATATGTTTAGGAAACATTGAAAAAAAAAATTCCCCCAGTCTCCTATTGCTAGTAAGGATATGGTGAAGATGCCTGGCTGCTAGTGTTCTTAGAGCTGTGTCTACTTCCCCATTCTTTCTGTCCTTGTGGTTTTATATTTCTTTTATTCCTTTACTTTCCTTTTCTTGGAATTCTCTGAGGGTATAGAGATAAACACATGTGTAAAATACATCATGTTTATCTGGAAATCTATTCACTTACTCAAATTTTATCAAATACATATATGCCAAGCAGCAGGTGTTTGAAGCAGCAGGGGGTGTGAAGTTAGACATATAAATGCATGAAGCACAGTCCGTACCCTCAAGAAGCTTTGTCTTAAAGAACAGAGAGCCAGACTTTCCTGGTGGTCCAGTGGCTAAGACTCCACGTTCCCAGTGCACGAGGCCTGGGTTTGATCCTTGGTCAGGGAACTAGACCCCACGTGCAACAAGTGGGCGTTCACATTCTGCAACTAAGACCTGGCACATAAATAAATACTCAAGAACAGAGAGAAAAATGACATCCAGAAACATAATGCATAGTAATAAACACTGTAAAGTAACTATGTAGCTAGATGAAGAGGGTTTAATTCTGTCTGGGAGGGTTAACAAGGGAGAATGGCATTGGTATACAGCACCAATCAAAGATCAAAGGGGTCAGAATTGAAAAGAGTAAGGCCAACTGGCAAACCACTATAATAATTTAGGGGAAATATGGTGTGAACTAGGACTCAGAGCACTGAAGATGGATCCAAAAGATAGTTAAGAAGTACAATTGAAAGGATTTGATAATGTACTAAGTTATGGAGGAAGGATGACTGACTCCCAAGTTGCCAGGATGACTGGATATATGGTGAGGCTGTTTATGAGACAAGCACAGGAGTAAGAACAATGGAGGACTGAGTTTAGTTTTGACATTCTGAGTTTTCACATATCTCGGAGTCACAGAAATAATTATGCTTAATAAGCAGCCAAAAGTAAAAATCTGAAGGTTTATAAACTGGTCTAAAATGTGGGTTTAGAAATGTGGTTCTAAAACCCACTGCCACAAGTAAGAAAGCTGAGGGAAAGCAGTCAGAAAAAGAGCACAGAGAAGAAATCCATGAGGGGGACTGGAAATGGGCCAGAGTGGTAGGAGAACCAGGTGAGTGCAGTAACAGGGAGACAGAATTGAAGGAAAATTCAGTATCAAATCGTGAGGAAAAGATTAGCAAAATACAGAGTAAAAAATACTTCCTAGAGTTGGCAATTAAGCAATGAGTAACAATGACTGAAAAATAATGGGTAGGTTCACCTGTCAATCACCACCCAGCAATTTCATATAAATAAAACCAAGCAGTTGAATATTTGTCTGTTACCACATTTGCAAAAATTACTAGATAGATTTTCACAATATTTGAAGACCACATGGCACAAAAAATTTACTAAAGTGTACTGTCAAAGTGACAGTGGTTTCAATGCAAAATATCCTTAGAGGTTACATTTGACCAAATGCTGGAAGACTACAACCCAAGGGCCAAATTCAGTCCCATTACCTGTTTTTGTAAATAAAATTTAATTAGAACATGACCACTCTCATCTGTACTATTTCTTGCTACAGAGATATGTGGCCCATAAAATCTAAAATAATTGCTATCTGGCCTTTAAAGAAAAAGTCAGCCACAGGAAAAGACAAATACTGTAATCTAAATATACATATATGTACACATATACTGTTTACTAAATATATGTATATATATATACACATATACTATATATGTGTGTATATATATACATATATATGTGTGTATATATATACATATACATATATATGTGTGTATATATATACATATACTATATATGTGTGTATATATATACATATACTATATATAGTATATGTATACATATACTGTATACTAAATACTGTAATCTAAATATACATACATATATAATATATGAACTTATTATATAATATAAATGAACTTATTTACAAGATAGGAACACACACACAGACTTAGAGAAGGAAATTATGGTTACCAGGAGGAAGGAGAGTGTGGGATAAATTGTTTGGGATTGACGCATTCACACTGCTATATTTAAAACAGATAACCAACAAGGGCCTACTGTAAAAGGAAGAAAAAGCCAATCTTTGTCACTTTAACCAGAATAATGTCACTACTGATAAAGATCATACAGTTATACAATGTAAAGACCAACTGTCCAGATTAACAAAGGGTAAAGACTAACCAAAAAAAGAAAAATGCCAATCATGAGGCTGCCAGACATCTCACAAACTGGTATTTAGCTCGGTGTATTGGTCATAGCCAAGGGTCTGGCTTTCACTAGTCATAGTCAAGGGCCTGGCTTTGGATTTCAAAATCTCAAAGCCTTGAGAAGCTACTATTTCCAACCTCAGTGAGCCACATATGAACATATTAGCACACTGAGTCTCTACTGGGTAGCCTGCCCTGGCTAAGTCACCCTATCCAAAAAGCTCAGAAGAACTGATATATTAAGAACCATCTCACTTCTCCATACCTGAAGGGGAAGCCTTCATTAACAGGAGAAAAAACATGATAGCCCATCTTTATCTCAGAAACTCTCAGGACCCTTCTCACTATGCCTCTTGTACCTGTCAACCCTTGTACCTGTCAGTGGCAGAAGGTCAAACTTCCTAAATCATCACATGAATCTCACACTGCTCTGTACTTCCCATTAAAATCTAATTTCTCATTCTTCTCCCCTACCTCCCAAACCTCTCAAATTATGTCTTCTGAAATTCTGTTCATTGACTTTTAGAAGACCCTCTTCTGCCTTCTTTAGCTCTTCTCTGACAACACAAATTCCTTTACAGCCCATTCAAGTGTTGACATCGTTTAGTCTCATATTCATTTGTTAGAGCCAGGAAGGAAAATATGCTCCTTTCTTCTAATTTTTGCCTTCAGGGCTTTGCTTCTCTTTCCCTCTTCCAAAACTCCCTGCTCCTTGCAGTTGCATTTCAATGCACAAGCCCAGCCATTTCCACCCACCAACGTTATAATCACACGGATGGTTGTACTCTCACACCCTTATAATCAAGGGAGGCTTTGGCTCCCGGTTCATAGTCTTTCTCTCCTCCCCAGCTCCTATCATCTTTTTAAGAGACTTGGACACCACATAGGTGAATCATCCCACCACATCAACTACCCACTCAGCAACCCCAAGTCAGTTGTCCATCCCCATGATCAAACCTTCCACTTTGCTGTTACCAGAGACAGAGGAGAAAGTGGAACAGAAACAATATTTGAAGAATAGATAATTGTTAAGAATCTTCCAAAACTGAAGATGGATACCAAGCCAGATTCAAGAGGTGCTGAATTCCAAGCAGGACATTTAAAGAAAAACACATGCAGGAATATTATAGTAAAACTCCAGGAATGAAAGAAGCAGCCACAGAAGCGAGGGAAACAGACACATTACTCTTAAATCAGCAACAATAAGACTGACCGCTAACACCAACAGAATGGGAAGCTAAAAGACAATGAACTGCCAACTTACAATTCTATATCTAGTCTAAATATTATTTGAAAATGAAGGGAAAATACTTTCTGAGATGAATAAAACCTAAACATGTTCACTAGAAGACCTACACTAAATTGAGTTCTTCAGGGAATTCCCTGGTGGTCCAGTGGTTAGGACTCCATATTGTCACTGCCGAGGGTCCAGGTTCCAGCCCTGGTTGGGGAACTAAGATCCCACAAGCCACGTGGCATGACCTAAATGAATAAATAAAGAGTTGGTTGGATGTGCAGTGTGTGATAAAAATGGCCTAAGGTGATACCAAGGTTTTGACTTGAGCTGCTAGAAAGCCCAAGGCTATTAGGAAAAATAGCTTAGGCTATTTTCTGAGATGTGAAAGAGAAGGCTTTAGGGAAATAATCAGAGAGAGACTTCAGCTCTGGAAACATCAAGTTTGAATTGCCTTTTATATATCCAAGTGGAGACATCAGGTAGGCAATTGGATTTATGAGTTTATCGTTTAAGGAATTTGGGAGATGTCAGCACATACGTGGCATTCAAATTCATGAGACAATGATATCACCAAGTGACTTCTGACATAAATGAATCAATTCATCAATCAGTGACTAACAAACATGACTGTTAGTCATCAGAGCCGCCAAGGATCAAAGTGGTAGCTAACTTGGAGACCTGAGCTTCTGTTAGAGTGGAACAACTATGTTGTTTGGGTTTTTAAACCTTCTTTCTTTGCCTTCAGATATTCTCAAATACTACCTTCAAGGAAAATAATGTATAGGTAAGATGGACAGGCAGGCCTGGCGTGCTGCGATTCATGGGGTCGCAATGAGTCGGACACAATTGAGCAACTGAACTGAACTGAACATTCAATGTGAGGCAAGTTTCTTATTTGTCCTCCAAAGCTGGTAGATGTCCCTTTAACTGGCATCATGTTATCTGCACTGTGTATATATCTTGAAATGGATGCTGTACATGTCTTGTCAAATCCTGCCTGAACAAAGTACCCTTCATGGGGAGTATCTGAAGATGATCCCAAACACTCATCTAAGGGTTTTAATTTGAAATCAAACTATTAGAAATCTATGTCTTTGGACAATATTGTCTCTATGTAAAGCTGCTGGCACTGAGTTTCATGTTGGCATTACTTCTGAAGGGAACAGTCATGTGAACTCCTTTACAATCGACCCTTGAACAACATAGGTTTAAACTATGCAGGTTTATATGCAGACATTTTTTCAATAAATACATAGAGTACCATATGATCTGAGATTGGTTGAGTCTGAGGATGTGGAGCATGACTGCAAAGGGCTGACAGAGGGACTTGAGCATCTGTGGGTTTTACAGTCTATGGTAAGTCCTGGAGCCAATCCCCTGTGTATAATGAGGGAACACCTGTAATTTGTTTCTTATAGGCATGTTGCTGAGAATATTGTCTATATATCTCTGTATCCTTTGTGTAAAATCCCACAAAAGATTTCTTTTATAGTTAATGGGGGAAAAATTGCCTCCCTTGGTGAGTTATAGGCAATGTTTTGTGTTATTTTTTTAAGGCAAGACTGCCATGAAGTATATAATGTTTGGTCCCATTTATATTGATATTCTAGAACAAGTAAAACTATAGTAAGAAAAAAAAACACCCACGCCAATGGTTATTACTGGAATGTTGGGGGTGAGGGAAGGGGTTGACTGGCCAGAGACATGATGAAACTTTCCAGGGTTGGGGTAATGCTCTACATGATTCCTCAAATGGGACACTGCTGACAAAGAATCGTGACTGGACTCTACCCACAGATGTCAGCACTACGCAGCCCAGCCTGGACAACCAAAAATAACTCCAGAAACCGTCAAATCTCCCCTTGGAGGCAAAACTGCCACTAAATGAACACAACTGCCCTATATCTTGACAGATTTGACTTACATAGATATATACATTTGTCAAAATTCAGAGACTATCCATTTGAAATCAGTGTATTTCACTGTATGTGTATTTTAGCTCAAAAGAAAACAGACTGTAAACAATGAATTTCAGTTAATGATGTGTGTGAGGAAGTTTTTAGGAGAAAAGTTTTAGTGAGGGTTGGATAGAAGTGTAGACATTTGTACAGGCATGTAATAAATACAAGTATAGTAAAATGTTAATGGAAGAATCTAAGTGGTGGGTATACAGGCACTCTAAGATTCTTTAACATTTTGTGAATGCTTGAAAATTCTTGTAATAAAATGGTGGGTTATTCTCACCCATTTCTTCACACATTCTTATCGATTACATAAATCAGAACACACCCAGTGGGGCCGGCTCAGAAACATGGGGGTTAAGTATGCACTAAAAAGGGTCAGCTGTAAGCACTGTGATCTTGGCAAGAGCCACAGCTTACACCACACAGTGGTTCTTGATGGCTTCTTGGGGAAGAAACAGTACCCGGCAGCTCCACCAACATTAAGAAGTTACATCTGCAAATTCATGCCTTATAAACAGCTCACAGGACTTCCCTGGTGGTCCAGTGGTTAAGAATCTGCCTGCTAATGAAGGGGACTTGGGTTTGATTCCTGGTCCGGGAAGATCCCACATGCCACGGGGCAACTAAGCCCATGAGCCACAACTACTGAGCCCGTGTTCCACATCGAGAGAAGCCACCACGAGAGGCCTGCACACCGCAGTTACAGAAAGCCCATGGGCGGCAAAGACGACCCAGCACAGCCAAAAGAGAACAGCTCATATCTACTTTCAAGTGTTCTGAAATTCCAGTTAAAACAACAGATGCCTGCACATTTTTTCATGAAAGCACTGCAAATTTTGAAAATTAAAATATAATAATCACTAAATATAAAGTACAGTGTTTCTTGCCTTAATATTACATTATGGAATTATATACCTCAACAGTGTGTGACAGGGCTTCCCTGGTGGCTCAGCTGGTAAAGAATCTGCCTGCAATGCAGATGACTCAGGCTCGATCCCTCGGTGGGGAAAATCCCCTGAAGAAGGGTATGGCTACCTGTTCCAGTGTTCTTGTCTGGAGAATCCCATGGACAGAGGAGCCTGGCAGGCTACAGTCCATACAGTCACAAAGAGTCAAGACACAGCCGAGCAACTAAGCACGTACAGTGCATAATATGCTCTGTTGTGCCATGTAACGGGTATAAATCTTTAAAAAGATGCAATGAAGCTGGTTATTTCCTACAGATTTAAGTATCGTGCACATAAAGCCTACAACTCTACTAGAGGTCCACTGCTACTGAAAGCATGGATCACACATCAGTGATGGTCTATGAACTGTCTGCTATGGATCTGTGATGAGATCAGTTTAGAAACTGAAAGTAAGCACTTAGAAATTTTTATAGACATTTGACATTGCCATGACATCAGAGTACATGATTAGCGGATTTGTCTTGATGAAGAAAATACACACAGCTCCAAGTGTTGTCAGACTTACGTGATGAATTGCATCTGGCATGACATGCACTAGTGAAGCACAGTATAACAAAGTTTCATGTGACATTTTAAGGTTACTTTGTCAACTATCTAAAAGGTTTATAAAAACCCGAGAAAATACACAGCTTTACTCATTTTTATAACTAGTTAATTTTATAAAAGTTTATTCTTAATCATGCTTTTTAAATTATAATATCATTAGCTAAATGAGAGAAGTGAAATTTATATGGTTTTTGACCAAATTTACACATGGACAAACAAGCTTCAGTAGATTTTTCAGCAACATTTTAGTGGAAAAGACATCTCTTTTCTGAATGTGTTCGTATCTGCAAAGCAAATGAGGGTAAAGGAGTGATTCCAAACAGATGTAGATCAAAAGAGGCCTTCTTTCACTCAGGAGTATGATCCCTTATATACTGAGTTCAGTTCTGTAGTCTTTTTTTAAGTCACTGAGTTGTGTTCGACTCTTAGCGACCCCATGGACTGTAGCCTGCCAGGCTCCTCTGTCCATGGAATTCTCCAGGCCAGAATACTGGGAGTGGGTAGCCATTCCCTTCTTCAGGGGATATTCCCAACCCAGGGATTGAATCTAGGTCTTCTGCATTGTAGATGGATTCTTTACCATCTGAGCCACTGGGGAAGCCCCATATCATCAATTTGTAGCCATAACTGATGGTAAAGTGTTATCATCATGTGTGTTAACTGCAGAGATATACTAGTTAACGGAGCAACAAAAATATCAAAATTTAAGGAGCACTCACAAAGTCGGCAAAGAGCCAACTCATTGGAAAAGACCGTGATGCTGGGAAAAGACTGAAGGCAAAAGAAGAGGGCAGCAGAGGATGAGTTGGTTGGATAGCATCACCGACTCAATGGATGTGAACTTGAGCAAACTCTGGGAGATAGTGGAATGTCAACAGGGAAGCCTGGCTTGCTGCAGCCCATGACTCTCAAAGAGTCAGACATGAATTAGTGACTGAACAACACTTACAAAAATACACAAAAATAAGCTCAGAGCCAAAAGAATTTTCTGAAAGAAAGAGCACTGAATTAGGCTAACAAAAGCACATATTCAACATTCTCTCAATAAATGTTGGTTTTAGAGGCATCCTATTCTTGCACTTTGGACTGCAAGGCTAAAATGCTAAATACAATTGTTAAAAGACAAATGAACAATTATATCAAAGATATTTGCTTGGAAATGTTGCCTCAATCCACATTTTCCAATGAAATTTTGAAATTTAACTTTCCAACCCAATAGCATCCATAGACAGTAAGTGTAATAGAACTAAATTAAATTTCTTTCATTTAAATACAATTTAACTGTTCACCACATAAACTACTGGAATTGGCTCCTCTCGAATGGTAAGGGATACATTTGAGACTACAGCACTTGTTTTGGGATGAAATTCTAAATGAATATCCTGAGCTTGATGACATTGCCTTCAGTATCTCTTCTTCCAGTCCCATCAACATGACTCAGTAAAGATGGTTTCCCTACTGGAGTATTGTTAAATCAAAGCACAACAGATTAGCTATATGTTATTACCTGAAAATAGTGCTGTCTTCAACCTAGATAAGTTAACAAGCAAGAAGTGAGCTTATCACATTAAAACTTTAAACACTGGACTTCTCTGGTGGTCCAGTGGTTAAGAATCCACCTGCCAATGTAAGGACATGGGTTCAGCCCCTGGTCCAGGAAGGGGTGATCCCACATGCCATGGGGCAACTAAGCCCATGTGCCCCAACCACTGAGCCCGTTCACCCTTGAGTCTGTGCTCTGCAACAAGAGAAGCCACTGCAACGAGAAGCCTACGTACCGCAACTAGAGAGTAGCCCCTGCTGGCCACAGCTAGAGAAAGCCCACGGGCAGCAACGAAGACTCAGCTCAGCCAAAATCAATAAATAAAATTTTTTTAAAAACTTTTAAAATATTGATAAAACAGTGTTTGTTCAAGGTGTATGTTAGGTATTTAGAATACCTCATAGCTATTGCATAACTTTTTTTAGTTACAACCACAAAATTACATTAAGAACATAACAGAGAAATTCACCACACTGACTACACAGGTAGTTTTGTTTTTTTTTTTTTTTTACAATTTTTGTAACTCTCTGTATTCTGTTGTTTACTGCTTATATTAATCATTAAAATGTAATTTTGTAAGATGACTAAACTACATGAGCTTGTATTTAGCATGTCTGTTGTTTTGTTGCTTTCACCTACTTTTTAACAATTCACTTTGCACAAATATTGGCCCGTAATTGACTGGAAATCTCACTCTTCCTTCACCACAGTTCACAAAACATTGGGCTAACTTCAAATAGATACTTGTGTCCTGAGTCTGTGTCAACAGAGTAAATTCACGTAAATTCTGAACATATGTTTATTGAGATTTTGTGAACACCTAAAGTAAACCTTAATTTTTAAATATCTTGAAATCTGATGGGTAGAGGAAAATATGTTATCCAGCCGTGGGTATTTATGTGCAAAGTACTCATGGACCCCAGGTAGCAGAGGAGTTACTAGGCCTGACATATTGCTTGCTTGTTTTCACAATAAATAATGAAAACATGGACTAGAGCACATTTTCATATTTAATCCAAAATCCACTGAAACTGATGTCTCTGATGGCGGGGTGGGGGTGGAGGGGAACAAGGAAGATTCTCTATAGAACAAAACCTATCCAGTTTAGTGTAACAAGCTGAACAAAATTGTCTTTGGAAATATCAAAGTGTTCTGATTTTAATCTCAGACTCCCTGAAGTTTAAGTGAATTTGAACTTGAAAACTAATTAAACACCTGGTTCAGAGATTGGTACACCATTAGCCTAGCTAATATTGATGAAAATATTAGACCTTTCCACCACGATTAAAATACAAAACAAAACCAAAACCTGTAGTGTTCACAGTGGCGGATGTTGCCAGTCATCAAAACTGAACACCAGGGTGTGTTCATTCTGTAACGAACTGTGGGTCATTCTGTGATGTGAAAGCAAAGCCAGACAGTAATCAGGATTGGGAAGGAGGATGCCTGAGATCATTAGAAATACTGCTACCAGAAATAGTTTTCAGGTATGAGGAAAAACATTTTAAACTTCCATTCTAACTTGAGGCTTTAGCAATTAATTTCACATTAAATATGCAAAGTAACAAGGATTCAAGTGTATACAAAACTGAGTTTGTCAAGCACTTGTTGCTCAGTCCCATTCCCTTCAAATTACCTTTAGTCAATTTTACTGTCGTTTCTACCCTTATGTGAGGACTCATACTAAGAAAAAAATTTTTTAATCTTAATTTGTAATTTTTTCACTCATCCCAGGTTCAAGTCTATTACTCCAAAATGCAATCTCACTCTGCATGTCTCCTGGCTTCTCTCAGAAGAAAACAGAGACCAGGAACTGTGGAGCTCCTACACCATCCGGTACATCACCACCACCACCACCCCCACAATTCTGTCTAATGTAAGACACAGGTGAGGGGCTCCTGGAGGACAGAAACTCTTATTCATTTCTGAGTTCCCAAGGTCAAATTCCAAAGTGTATGTAATTAAGGAAAGGAATAATTCCCACTCTTTGAGTTCTGAATTTGTGGTCTTCTCAAGAATAGGTAGTTTGTATTCAAACTTTCTTTGATTATCTGTTTCTTTGATTCAGCTCTCTACCTTCGGAGGTCTCAAAAAATAGCTCAAGAAGTAGGTGTTTTCTAGAATAGACCCACATAGCACTATTTGCTAATAACCCTTGAGTCTAAATTTCTACTACTAAATATCTTGTGATACCACATTTAAATTGTGTGTTGAGGTGGTTGAGATAAAGAAACAAATGACAAAACTAATCAACAAATGGATACTCCATTTTCTTTTATTTCCTACTGGTTTAAATTCCCTAGAGGTAATAAAAAAGATATAAAAACCTAAGAGTCTAAAAAAGCTGGTATAAATTGAGGTGAAAATTTAATGTTTTAAAAGAATTTGAGACAATTCTGCATATGTAAATAATCACAAAGTGAGAATAATCTAAGATGAGGAACGATTTCACAGAGATAAAAAAATTTTCTGAGATGAAAAACATGATTTGCCAAATTTGAAATAGCAATAGAAGCAGTGAACAGCAGATGAAGTATTACCAAATGAAAATTAATGACATGATAACACAAATGGACAAATGATCCCACAACTCTAATCAAAAGGACAAAACAGATCAATGAAATTTAAAAGTTAGAAATATTATACAGATCAACTTTTACCAATAAGAGCTGTAGAAAGGAAAAGAGTTCATTATTCTACAAGTTTATTGAGCATATAGTATAATATAGTCAGGCAGTGAGGAAACAATAGTGAACAAGATAGACATGGAAAAGTTCATCTTCTAGAACAAATGAGGCTGAAGCAATAACCAAAGAAATTAAAACAATATACTGCTGAAGAATGGAGAAAGGAAGAAAAGAAGGAAAAAGAGGAAGAAGGAGAAGGAAAAACAAATGTACAATTTTGTCTTCTGGCCAAATTTAATACAAAGACATTCTGGTAGAATTTTCGAACTTCAGAGAAACAGTATCCTTATAAGCCTTCAGAGTGGAAGTCAAGTTACCTACAATTAAAACAACTGTTTTAATGCTTCATGTTAAACATTTAGGCAATGTTTAACTACTATTACAGGTGGACAAGGATGATGTTAATTCGGCATTCCTATATGCTATAGAGGGAACATAAATTGCTATAATTGTCTAGAATTAAATTTCACAATTCTACCTCCAGGAATATAGCCTGAAAATGGTTGGTTATAGAAAAATAACCAATGAGGTAAAGGTTTACATAAAAGTGTACAAGGATGCTCATCACAACATTTAAAACAGCAAATTGAAAAAACCTACAGGGGAAACAATCTAGGACGAAACAAATTACATTTTGGCCATTTAGTGGAATTCTACTCACACATCAAAAGCTGCTTTCAAATACTTTATTACAAGTCAAAATGCTTACAATTCAAACTAACTGAAAACAAAGAGCACAGTCTCAATTTTGTTCTAAAAAAAAAAAAAAACCACAGGGACTTCCCTGATGGTGCAGGGGATGTGGATGGATCCCTGGTTGGGGAACCAAGACCCCACATGTCATGGGACAATTAAACCCGTGCATCGCAACTAGAGAAGCCCCCAGTTTCTGGTTCTTTGCTTGTCTGGTAACTTTTGATTCGATTGTGAATTTTATGCTTTGGGTGCTGGATTTTGCTATACTCCTTTAAATAGTGCTTGACTTCATGCTGGTGTGCAGTTAAGTTTCTTGAAATCAGTTGGATCCTCCAAGGCTTGTTTTTGTGCTCTGCTGGAGTGGGTCCAGAGCAGCCTCAATTTAAGGCTAATTGAGCCCTATTACCAAGGCAGTACCTTTTTAATGCCCGTACATACTCTGGCAAGTGAGGACACAGACATTCCCAACCTGGCTGAGTTCCGGCTCACCATTTTTCCAGCACGGTTCTTTCTCTGGCCTCAGACGATCTCCTCTCATGCACGTGCAGATCAGTACTCAGCCAGACTCAAGGGGATACCTCTGCATATCTCTGGCGTTTTCTGTGCCACTTCCTCTTCTTGTCTGCCCCACAAATTATAGCTGCCTTGGCCCCTTCAAACTTCTCTGTCTTCTCAACTCAGTGAGATCACCGGGCTCTATTTGGGTTCCCCACTCCTGCTCTGCAGCCCAAAAACTACCTCCAGATAATAAAGTGGGGCAACCACAGAGGCTCCTTAGATTTGTTTCCCTTCCTTCAGTGATCACATTCCTGTGTTTGTCTGTTACTTCATATATTGCCTAGTTTTCTAATTGCTTAAGGTAGCAAGGTAAATTCAGTCCCTGTTATTCCATACAATGCTGGACAGAATAAATATGGTAAAAATATGGTATATCAACTATCGATTTTACAATTTCCTAAAGCCTTTGTCTTAGTCTTCATCCAGCACTCCCTCTTTAAAAAAAAAAAAATCTATTTTTTCCTGGAATTTGCTCCACTCTCAATCTGACACTACACTCTCTTAATTCTGCTTCTCTGATTATGATTTATTCTTGAATCCTCAAATACAGGCAAGTTTCCAAAGTCCTGTGCTTGCCACATTTCCTTCTCCATCTGTGCAGGATAGTACCATGTGTAATTTCAACAAGCCTCACAGTTTCATTCGTGACCTCTTCTGCTGCTGACTCTTAACACAAAAGAAGCACCATATGTAACTGGCCTTGGACTTCTTCATTCATGAATAGAACACACACACAAGAAAGCAGAATACAAAATGCAAAATCTCAACTACATCTTGAAATTTGAGTTTATATATGTACATTTATATGTACGTAACCACATACACAAAAAAAACAGAAGTTAATTCAATGTTAATAACTTTATGAATACTTTTTATTCTATATATTTTCTGTATTTTCATTATACATATACATACACAAACACTAAATTTACAATGAGAAGTTTATTTTCTAAATCCCCATTTCTATGTCAGCTCCTGCTGTTTCATAGGCCAGCATCTCAAGTCAATATTTCCCCAAATCATATATCTTCCACCTAGGACCTGCCTGTCCCCCTCTGTTCTATTTAACGGGACAAGGTCCTCCCATAAACTTCAAAGTCATTTCAACTTGTTCTTCTATCTCCACATCAATTCCCCCAGTCAAAGGTTCCAATGAAACATTACTACAGAAGGCTCCAGACTAATGATCTCAAGCAGTACTGAATACCTAGCAGAATGAAAACCCCCTTTAAAATAGGTCAAAAATAGTGGAGAAAGCTGCCAAGAGAAAGCAATTCCCTTGGCACAGAACCAAACTGTGCCTGGGGTGAAGAGGTAGATTTTGAGAAGACCAAAGTTGGACAGTAAGGCCAGGGGAAAAACTACTGAGCAGGCTGATGGTCAAGAGACAGAACTTCATGAGCCTGTAGTTTGGTTGGCACCTACAGATGAAAACAGGAGAAACATGAGGTGAGATAAAGCTTCAAATAGCACTTTGGCATAAAGTGCTTTTGCTGCCAAAACTGGTGTTAAATGTTGGTTAGGTGAGTAATACACAGGATCAACTTTTTACTGTCTGATTAGCCATCTCTGAACAATACAGTTGTAACTTTTTACTTTAATGATCTCTTAAAACTAAGTAATAAATGAACAAGGTACAGAACACAAAGGTCACAAAATAGTTTAAATGCACTTTGAGGATGTTATGCTAAGTGAAATAAGCCAATTGCAGAAAGACAAATACTTTATGACTCTACTTTTATGAGGCATCCAGAGTAGTCAAAGTCATAGAAAAAACAAAAGTAGAATGGTAACAGCTAGGGATCAAGGTGAAGAGGAAATGGGTAGGAAATTTTAGAGTCACTTAATGGGTACGAAAGGCTCTGGAGGTTGGGTGCACAACAATGTATATAAACTTAACAGTAAATACTGAACTGCACACTTAAAATGGTTAAGATAGTAAAATTTACACTTTGTGAATTTTGCGACAATTTAAATTTTTTTTAATTTAAAAGTCACAAAATAATAATAGGAGGGTGTTTCCCATTATGTCCCCCACTCACCCACTTCTCAAAGAGTAAAAAAAAAAAAGTATACACACACACATATTTTTCTGTCCATATACATATATATGCATATTTTCTATCCTAGAGATATTCTATATAAGTCTGTATGTACGTGCCTTAAAAAATACACACATGGAAATGACAGCAAACTACATATACTGTTCATGCACCTTGGTCTCTTCATTTAATGTACCTTAGAGACATTTCTAAAGGAGTGCATATAGAACTTTTGAGAGCTACTACTAATTCATTGTATGACTATAACCATTACTTATTCTACCAGCTCCCAACTGATGGGTAAATAGGTTTTGTCCAAAATTTTGCTGTTATAAACACAGCAGTGATTATGTTCATACTGTTTCATCCCCATAAATACAAATGTGTATGTTTATGTATGTGTGTATTTACAAGCATAGAAGGGATTGCTAAAACAAAGGCATGTGCTTTATGACTATGTATATACACTTTTTTAAAATTATTATTAAAGTATAGCATACATTCAGAAAAATATACAAATCCTAGATTTATGGCTTGATGAATTTTCCAAATGTAAACACAACTGTGTAACCAGCACCCACATCAAGATATAGGACATTACAAGCCCTCACACCCTTCTTGTGTTCCCTTTCAGTGAGCTCCATCAAGGGTAACACTATCCTGATTTATAACACCATAGATTAATTGTGTCTGGTTTTGAACTTTTGTGTCTAGCTCTTCCACTCAATCGGAGAAGGCAATGGCACCCCACTCCAACACTCTTGCCTGGAAAATCCCATGGACGGAGGAGCCTGGTAGGCTGCAGTCCATGGGGTTGCTAAAAGTCGGACACGACTGAGAGACTTCACTTTCACTTTTCACTTTCATGCACTGGAGAAGGAAATGGCAACCCACTCCAGTGTTCTTGCCTGGAGAATCCCAGGGATGGGGGAGCCTAGTGGGCTGCCATCTATGGGGTCGCACAGAGTTGGACATCACTGAAGCGACTTAGCAGCAGCAGCTTCCATTCAATAATATGTTTGTGAGAATCATTTATATGATGTGTGAATCATCATTCATTCATTCCTTTTTTTTCTTTCTGCTAGGCCACATGGCATGTGGGATCTTAATTCCAAGACCAGGGATTGAACCCATGCCACCCGCATTGGAAGCATGGAATCTTAACCACTGAACTGCCAGGGAAGTCCTATAAATCATTCATTCTTGCTCTCTGCAATATTTCATTGTTTAATACCTCACAACTTATCCATACTACTCTTGAGATATGTGCATTCTTAATTTTAATGGATACCATCTTCTCTCCATAGTTTAGAATCCTACAGTTACTATATGGAAGTAGCTATTCCCCTACATGTTAGCCAAATTAAACTTTTTTCTCTTTGCCAATCATATTTATTAAAAATACTTTCAATATACTTTCAGTTTGCTTTTCTCTTATTATCTCTGAAACTGAGAATTATTTCCTGTTTAAAAATTGTTTTTACTTTCAACCGTCTTTGAACTGTGCATGCACGCTCAGTTGCTAAGTGGTGTCTGACTCTGTGACTCCATGGACTATATGGTCTGCCAGGCCCCTCTGTCCATGGGATTTTCCAGGCAAGAATATTGAAGTGGGTTGCCATTTGCTTCTCCAGGGGACCCTCTTGATCCAGGGATAGAACCCACATCTCCTGCATCTTCTACATTGGCAGGCAGATACTTTACCACCTGGGAAGCCCCTGAATGTCCTGTGTCTACTTGTCTACTGAGTTGTTGGCCTTTTCTATATTGATTTAAATGGATTCCCGGTTTTTTTTTTTAAAGAAAATTAGCTTCTTAAATCTCAGCATCCAAAAAACTAAGACTATGGCATCTGGTTCTGTTACTTCATGGCAAATAGATGGGGAAACAATGGAAACAGTGACAGATGTTATATTCTTGGGCTCCAAAATCACTGCAGACGGTGACTGCAGCCATGAAATTAAAGGACGCTTGCTCCTTGGAAGAAAAGCTATGACCAACCTAGACAGCGTATTAAAAAGCAGAGACATTACATGGCCAACAAAGGTCCATATAGTCAAAGTTACGGTTTTTTCCAGTAGTCATGAATAGATGTGAGAATTGGACAATAAAGAAGGCTGAACACAAAAGAAATGATGCTTTTGAACTGTGGTGTTGGAGAAGACTCTTGAGAGTCCCTTGAACTGCAAGGAGATCAAACCAGTCAATTCTAAAGGAAATCAGTCCTGAATATTCATTGGAAGGACTGCTGCTGAAGCTGAGGCTCTGATACTTTGGCCACCTGATGCAAAGAGCCGACTCACTGGAAAAAACCATGACGCTGGGAAAGACGGAAGGCAGGAAGAGGAGGGGACAGCAGAGGATAAGATGGTTGGATGGCATCATCAACTCAAAGGACATAAGTCTGAGCAAACTCCAGGAGATGGTGAAGGACAGGGAAGCCTGGCGTGCTGCAGTCCATGGGATCACCAAGAGTCAGCACAACTGAGTGACTGAACAACAACAAGCTCCTTAAATATGATGCATGGCAAGTTTTTATCCCAGTATGTCTTTGGAGTTCTAATTTTATGTTAGTTATTGCCATGCATAGGTTTTATTTATCTTTATGCAAACTTATCAACTTTTTTTCTTTGTAGTTTCTGGTGTTTCACAACACTTGGGGCAAATGGAACTCTCATACTTTGCTGGTGGGTATAAGCTGGTAGAATCACTCTGGAAAACTGTTTGGCAACATATACTAAAATTAAACATACACATATCCTATGACACAGCATTTCCTGTCAATTCCAACAGAAAATGAACACTTGTGCTCTCCCCACAAACATGCATAAGAATGTTCTCAGCAGTTTTACCCCCCAAAATATAAACAACCAAAATTTCTATCAACAGTAGAATAAAGTGTGACATATTAACACAATATAATTCGACACAACACTAACAAAGAACTATTACTAAAATGGAAGTAGCTATTCCCCTACATGTTAGCTAAATCAAACTCTTTTCACCAATCATACATATTAAAAATGCTTTCATTATGTTGCTATGTGCAACATAAATAAATCTCATACATAATGTTAAGCAAAAGAAACTAGACCCAAAAGACTTACCATATGATTCAATTTATGTGGAGACCAAAACCAGGCAAAACTAATCTATGGGCAAAGGTCAGAATAGTGGTTATCACTAGGGGAGGTCATACTGACTGGGAAGAACACAAGAAAGAATTTCTAAGTGTTGGAGATAGTCTACATCTTGATCAAGGCAGTGAGTACTTTGTGTATACATACATAAAAATTTGTTGAGTTGATTCCTTAAATATGTGTACTTTCCTGTGAATTGCATTTCAATAAAAGTTTTTCTCTTTCATTTAAAAAAATGTTTATTTTCTGAGAGGCAGAAAGACCAAGTTGTCTGTGGTTTTGTTGTTGTAGTTTAGTTGCTAAGTCATGTCTGACTCTTTTGCGATCCCATGAACAGCAGCCCACCAGGCTCTTCTGTCCATGGGATTTCCCAGGCAAGAAACCGGAGTGGGTTGCCATTTCCTTCTCCATGGTGGGTTGCCATTTTCTTCTCCAAGGTCTTTCTCTTTTAAAGTGAGATCACAAGCTAGCTTTTTTTTTTTCCAAATGGCTACTGAGTTTACCCAATACTATTTATTGAAAATTTGTTTTCATCTTTATCACATTTGACATTTCTATAAATGAGGCCACTTCAGTCCTCTCAACTCTATCCAGTGTAACTTGTCCACTCTGGTGCTCTTAATTACTTCAGCTGTAACACAGACTCTAATAGCATTAATCCCTTCTTCATGAACACTGGCTTTTCCATGATTTTTATGAAAAATTCCACTTTTGTCCTTTCATATGAACTTTAGAATCAAGTTTTGAAAATTTTGTTTGAGATATTATTATTATTACACTGGGTTTACAGATTATATTTCATGAACTTCAAGATACCTTCAATATGAAACTAAGACAACACTATAAATCAAGTATACTCCAACAAAAATTTTTCTAAAAAGATACAATTATTTTATATAGCACTAAAAAAAAACATTGCCCAGCTATGGCATAATGTTGATGATTTTTATTTTATGCCTATTGTTAAATTACTTTTTTCTATTCAAAAATTCCATTAATAAGATATGCAATACCTCTAGAAGTCTATAAAACATTATTGAGAAAAAAACAAAAGAAGATCAAAACACAAGGAGAGATAATATTCATGAACTAGAAGACTCATTGCTATAAAGATTTCAATTGCACCTAAACTTATCATTGCAGAATCTTACAAGCTGATTTTAAAAGGTATATGCAAATGCAAGGAGCCCAAAATAACCAAGAATTATCTATTGCATATCAAGGTTTATCAAACTAGAGTAGTAATTCTCAAACTTTTCAGTCTTATACTCTTAAAAGTTATTGAAACTCTAAAGAGCTTTAGTTTATCGGAGTTTATTTTTTACCTTTGAAACTAAACAGAAAATTCATTTTAAAATAACAAGAAACTTATCACATGCTAACAGAAATAAATTTATGAAAAACAACTGTTTTCCAAAACAAAACATTTAGTGAGAAGAGTGGCACGGTTTTACATTTTTATAAATCTCTTTAACATCTAGCTTAATAGGAGATGGCTGGATTCTCAAATCTGCTCCTTTATTCAATCAACTTCAATATCACATGTCACACATTCTCTGGAAAACCTACTGTATACTCATGAGACAGTGAGTGAATAAAGCAAATAACATCTTATTATTACTATGAAAACAGTTTTGACCTCAGAGACCCCTTAAAGGGTCTCAGGGACTCTACATGGTCCCAGGAGAACTACTGAAATAGACTACTAATGCAATGGCATTTTGGCATAAGGACAGACAAAATAGAGAAATGGAATAGGAGGGCCCAGACAAATCCTTGTCTATACAACCAGCTGACTCACGACCAAAGTGACTCTACAGAGCAGGGGAGAGCAGACATTTTAAAAAGCAGTGCCGCAATAATACTGGGTTGGCCAAAAAGCTTGTTTGGGTTTTTCTGTAAAAGTAATGGGAAAAGCCCAAACACTTTGGTCAACCCAATAGTAATTGGATATTCATATAAGAAAAGAACTAAATTGATCCCTATCTTACACCATTAAAAAAATCCCACATAGACTATTGATCTGTGAATAGCAAAACCTAACAGAAAATAATAGCAAATATATCTTTATCACCTGGATAAAAAAGTTCTAATTATAAAGGAAAAGACTAATGTACTTAACTATATTAAAATTGAGAATCTGTGGGCTTCCCTTGTGGCTCAGCTGGTAAAGAATCCGCCTGCAATGCAGGAGACCTGGGTTCGATCCCTGGGTTGGGAAGATCCAAATGTTAAAAATAAAAACTAAAATTGAGAATTTGTTAATCCAAAAATACCTTTAAGAAAACGAAAAGGTAAGGCAAGCCATAAGTGGAAGATGAAATCTGCAATATAGGTATCCGAAAATACACACACACACACACACACACACACACACAATAAGAAAAAGACAGAACAGCAGATAGGAAATTGGGCAAATGATTTTAACGAGTCCTTCTAAAAGATGATGGTCAATAAATAAACGAAAGGCTGCTCAATCACAGTAGTAATCAAGGGAGTGCAAATTAAAACCAACGAGGAGTGTTAAATAGTACAACCACTTTGGGAAACTATTCTGTAGTTTCTAATAAAATTAAATGCCTGCCTGATGACCCAAAATCCACTCCTCAATACATACTCAAGAGAAATGAGTATGTATATATAGAAAGATGTGCACGAGAATATTCATAGCAGCGTAATTCAAAATAGCCAAACTTAGAAACAACAATCAATAAAAAAAAAATGATAATCATAAAATGGGACTAAGCAATGAAAAAAGAATAACTGATAAAACCAACAAATTGGATAAATTGCAAAAAACATTATTATGATGGGCAAAAGAAGTCTGACACAAAAGAGTGCATACTGTTATGAGCCCATTGACATGAAGTTCAAGAACAGGCAAAACAAATTTATACCAGTAGAAGTCAAAGCAGTTTTATCAGAATACAGATTCTGTAAGCAAAGGAGTATGAGAGAACTTTCTCGAGTGATGGAAATGCTCTACATTTTCATGTGAATATGGTACATGCATATGCAAAATATTCTTCAAGGTGTACATTTAAAATTTTTGCAACTTACTGGATATGACATATACCTCAGAGTACACACAAAAATCCATCATATATAAACCAGAATGGTTAACTGAACAGATTGACAATTCCAAGGCTTGGCAAAGAGGTAGAATAATAGGAATTCTCATACATTGCTGATAGAACTCTAAACTGGTGCAACTCATTGAAAAAAAGAGCAAAATAATCAATTGTGATATATTTGCATAACAGAACATCCCACAATGACGAACCAACTACAGCTCCATCACACACAGATGAATCTCACAAAATAATGTTGAGTGAAAAGAGCCAGAGTGAAGTATACAAAATAAACGGTTCCATTTGTATAAGGCTGAAAAAGCAGGCAAAACTAAACCACCAAATTTGGGTGCAACCTTAGGTAGAAAAGTAAGAAAGTGATTATGATATCGTAAGAGTCAGGGCAGAGGGCTTCCCTGATGGCTCAGTGCTAAAGAACCCGCCTACCAATGCAGGAGACATGGGTCCAATCCCTGGTCTAGGAAGAGCCCACATGCCTTAGAGCAACTAAGCCCGTGCCCCACAACTACTGAGCCTGCACTCTAGAGCCCATGAGCTGCAACTACTGAAGCCCACGCACCCCAGAGCCAATGCTCTGCAACAAGAAAAGCCACCACAATGAGAAGCCCACGTACCACAGTGAAGAGTAACCCTGCTCACTGCAACTAGAGAAAAGCCCGTACAGCAGTGAAGAGACAGCACAGCTAAAAACAAATAAATAAAATGAGATCTCTGTCCTGACTTGTATATATATATGTGTATGTTACACATATATATATGTGTATGTAACATACATATGTTACATACACATATATATATACAAGTCAGGACAGAGATCACTCTAATGAAGGAGCAGAAGTATAGTTCATAAGGAGGAATTTTAGGGAGGGCTTTCTGCGATGCTGACAAATACTTAGTGACCTGAATGTTGGTTACAAGGCTTATGCTTTTTAATCACTACATCAAAGAAAGATGCACAGACCAATGATTTTTCTGTATGTATCAGAACAAAAGTGAAAAGGTTACAAATCAGGAAAAAAAAAAAAAGATGTAAAAAAGTCAGCTGGACTTGATGGGGTTTGCTGGGGGAAGAGAGAAATAAAGAGACAGCCAAGGGAAACTGCCGGATTTCTGACTTGCACACCAGTTTGGGTGGGCATGCCTTTCACTGCGATAAGGAAACAGCATTTTCAGGGGAAAGATATGAAATAAAGTACCTTTGAGACATCCAGGCAGAGATGTCCAGTGGGCAATTAGATATGTTGATCTCGAGCTCAAAGGAGAGGTCCAGAGGAGAGAAATTTTGGATTCACCTGTCAGGGAAATCATGGACAGGGAGATGACTGTTGAGGGAAATAAGACTGACAAGAAGGTATGGGGCTGATCCCGGGTATGCCAACATTTAACAGGCAGGTACAGAAGAAGAAGCCAGTAAAAAAAACCAGAACACTGGGAAGGAACCAAGTGGTGGGAGGACTATCAAGAGTGTGTGGTGAACCATTAAGCAAAGGAAGAGAACGTCTCCTGAGTAATCAGTCACTCACTGCAGGCTGGTGCATAGTTTAGAAAGCATACGCGTTATGCACAATACTCAGCGAGCCACTTTTTACTCCACCTCTCTCTGGCTGATTTGGGAAAAGCAACAACCAAGAGAAAGCCAATGCTTCTGAAAACGGTTGTAAGTTTTCATGTTGTCTTTGGAAGTGAGAAACGAAGGCCCCTCTCACTCTTCTCCCTGATTCTCAGGACGGAAGAAGATAGAATGGAGAGAACTGTTAGGTCTGCACCACTGGGCAGAATCGCCATGAAAAGGTCAGCACACAGGTGCAGGCTCACTTTTACGTGTCTTCCATGTGACTGAAGTGGCATGAGACGCCTTCAAGAGAGGACTTCTGCTACTCCAAGGGAGAGCCAGAGCTAAACCTACTACTTGGGCAGAAAAGGCCAGAGGCAGGAGGCCAAGGCCAGATCAGCAGTCAGCCGGGGCAAATGGGCTCTCTCTGGTTACAAGGCCCTGAGCACTGATACGAATGGGTCAGACCAGCTTTGCCCACATCACAAGGGAAAGATCTAGCTGTGCTCAAAAACTGGGGAGATGGAGGGCATCCATCTCATAGCCTGGGTCAGTTTCAAGCAAATGAAGCTAAACTAAATTGAGAAAAACATCAACTCCACATAAAGCAGTGGGGTTCATTCGAGTCTTCTGTCTTGGGGTTTGGTGCTCAAGTCCTAGTCAAGAATAAGAGGCAAAGTTTGGGGGGTTTTATTGCCAGTACAAATACTTAATATAAATCTCTCCCTTAGGAACCCCAAAGACTTGAAAACGGTGGCTATGGACTGGAGAGAATTCTAACATTCCTGGATCACACCAGAACACCATCATAAAATTTCTCAATTTCTAGTACCACATCAAATCACATACAAAACAAAACACAATGGACATCTAGGTTAAATCTGCATGAGATTTAGCAACTCCAGAAGAAGCAGAAAGTCAAAATGTTTGTTTGTTCCTTGATAAAAAGATTTTAGTGAAGGCTGTCTCCTTCCCAAATTCACCTATAAAGTCAGTACATCTCTAATAAAAATTTCAATGGGATTTTTTTTTTAGAGCTTATCAAAATAAATTATAAAATTCACCTGAAACAATAAATGCATGATAATAGCCCAGAAAAAAATGAAAATGAGCATATTTGCTCTAGCTGGTATCAAACTGTAGTAAATAAAGCTGCAGGGGAAAGGGGCACTGTGTAATAGAATTCTGCAGAAACATACACAAACACACCAGGGGAAATGAACAGAGCGTCCAGAGGCCCTACGTATATAAGGAGATTCTTGCAGCACTTCAAACATGGACAAGTCAATAAGTGAAATCAGGAAAAGCTTGTCAGCTGAGAAAAAAGATCTCTACCCCTACATCAGACAAAACAGTAAATTCCACACAAAATGAACAAGTTAAATATGATATGAAAAAACAAATTTCAAACACATGAGAATTAAAAAAAAAAAAATCTTGGGATGGTAGAGATTTTGTTAAACAAGATTAAAGGAAAAAAAAAAAACTCAAAAAAACTCAAACAAAGAAGTCAAAGATGGGACCACATAAAAAGTTTAAACTTCTATATGAATAAAAACACCATAAGTGAAATTAAAAGACAAGTGAGAAGAAATTAGGTGAAAAATATGTGTAATGCATATAACAAAGGATTAACTACTGTAAACTACTGTATATCTGAAGAATTCCTGCTAACCAATAAGAAAAAAAAAAAAAAAAAGACAACCCTGAAGGGAAAAAAATGGTCAAAGACATGAACAGGCAACATCCAGAAGGAATATGAATGCCCACTAACCATATGTCTGCACAAAAGTTAGGTTACAGACTCATCTAAAGCCTGATAAGCTATATTTTAGATGATTAAGAAATTAATTTTTTCAAAACCAAAAGAAATTATAAATATACATTCATCTGATGTCAGAATGAGAAAAGCCCTTCTAAATTTAAAACCTAACAAAAACAAAGAAAAATAAATTTTATATACTTTAAAAAACCCCTAGTACTGCAAAAATTAATGAAGTAGAAAATGGCAAAAATATTAACAAAATATAATAACTTATTTATGTACTTTAAATATAGAAAGCATTATCTAAATCAATATAGAAATTCTTAGATCTATACAAGCAAGACTGGAGAAAAAAATGCAAACAGTTAAAACAAGGTGAAAACCATGAAACCTTGCTTATACTTGGGTGGGGGGAAGGAAGTCAAAACAACGAGATGACATTTTTCACACATGAAATTGATAAAGGTATAAAAAAATGAGAATGCCCAATACTGTCAGAGGCACAGGGCACCTGATGTTCTCCTATTTACCTTACAGGTGGAATTTTTAATGACATGAGAAGAGTTGTGACTTGTTAAATGAGGAAAAAAGATATAAAATATACACAGTATGATCTCAACCATATTTTAAAATAATAGCTAAGTTTTATGGACACTTTCTTCTCTGCCAGACACTGAGCTAAGACTGTCTACAGGTTATTGGTGCATTGGTGCACTTCATATTTACAATAACCCTGAGTTAGACACTTTATTATCCTTATTTTATGGAGAAACTGCGACTTCAACCCAGATACATCTGCTCTAGTCTGTGATTGTAACTACTAGTACAATGGACAGGAGGAAATAAATCAAACTCCTAAGAGTTGAATATACTCCTTTTACTTCCTATTTTGTCATGGATATTCCATTCCATTATTTTACTTCTAAATACAGTGCTGCTTTCAAAAGGTCAATAATCACACAACAGTGACAACAGCATCCTTGAAATGCTGACAATTTCAGGTGCTAATGACAAAAGAAACTTTATAGATCATAATCCAGGGGATTTAAAAAAATTTTTTAAGCAAAGGAATGCTTTTCTAAGTGAAATTTTATATGGACCTACAATATGAGAATCAAATTAAAGCAGCATTTTATTCTGTTAGTGTATTTGAAAAGCTCAAATTTATAATATTTACAGTGAAACTCTTCTGATGAACACAAACTCTAAATTCTGGAAGACTGGGAAAAATCTGTTTTGTTTATTGCCCAGTATAAAAAAAAAAAAAAACCTGATTCACAGAGATTAGCAGTTACAAATAAGTCTTTGTCATTCTTTTAAAAATAGCACATTATTGCTATCTAAGGATTTATTACACCTGTCCAGAAGTCCAAGTAGAAAAATTCTAAGTTAAATCTCTAATAATATCAATGAGAATATGTGGTAACCACAAATATTTTGGTAAAACAAACATGAAACTTAAAATATATACTAATCTGACATTAAGACATTATATACACAAAACAGTCACATTTACTGCACAATGCAATGAAAGGTGTTTATAGGAGTAAATTTGCTCCTATAATCTTACATGAACAAATAAGCAGTGGTCTGAATTTTTAAAAGAACAATATAAAGCTACAATTTTTCCAATCAACAGAATTTTTAGAAATTCAAGTACATGCACAAAGAAAGCAAGAAATGTCATTATAAGAATTGTTACCTGGCTGTTGGCATTATGGATAATTTTAGTTTTTTTTTCATTTTGTTTATTTTTCCTCAAATATCTTAAATACATTGCCTTTTCTTTTTTTTTTTTTTAATGTTTCATTTAAAAATAGTCATAAATCACAGGAATTTGCAAAAAACTATACAGGAAGGACCCAAGGGCCCTTCACCTAACTTCCTTCAATGGTAATATCTTACATACTTCTATGCAAGATCACAACCAGGAGACAGACCGTGGTACAATCCACAGTTTATTAATATCTTCAGCACTTTTACATTCATGCGTGTGTTCTATGCAATTTTATCACATTTGACACTTGTAGCTTTGAGTAACAACAGCTGAGATACAGAACAGTTCCCTCCCCACAAAGCTCCCTCATGCTGCCTCCTTAACCACACCTTCCCCTATTCCTAACTCCTGGCAACAACTAATCTATTCTTCATCTCTATCATTTTGTTATCTCAATAATGTGATATAAACGCAACTGTATAGAATGTAACCTTTAACGACTGACTTATTTTTTTAACCTAGATAACCTGGCAGTACAAATCAGCAGTCTCATTTGTTAAAATTTAGCATGATTTGAATGTGTATCAGTGTTTGAAGTGAAGTGGAAATCGCTCAGTTGTGCCCAACTCTTTGCAACCCCATGGACTGCAGTCTGCCAGACTCTGTCCATGGAATTCTCCAGGCCTTAATACTGGAGTGGGAAACCGTTCCCTTTCTCCAGGGGATTTTCCTAAAATAGGGATCAAACCCAGGTCTCCCGCGCTGCAGGTGGAAATAGGTGGATTCTTTACTGTCTGAGCCACCAGAGAAATCCAAGAATACTGGAGTGGGTAGCCTATCCCTTCTCCAGCAGATGTCTCCAACCCAGACATCAAACCGGAGTCCTGCAGTGCAGGTGGATTCTTTTCCAGCTGAGCTACGAGGGAAGCCCTGGTTTACAACGTTTACAGTGTTTTAAAGTTTACAATGGTAAAAATGTGACTCAAATGCTTATGAAATCCTTGTTGTACTACCATAAAACTAGGATTCTGGGGAATGAATTCTTTAAATTAATAATCTGGTACAAATCTAGTGCAATCTAGTACAAACACAGTACAGAAGAGAAACCCACGGCACAGTGCTTCTAAGTCTTATCTATGTTTACAAGAACACGTGGCTTACAAGAATGCCTGGCTGTGCATTTTTCTGGCCAGCCTCTAGATTCCAGTCCTTTCCTGACCCAGGTAAGTTTCTGTTACGTGACAATATGACTGTTTGCTTCCCCCCACAGAACGGTCACCATTTTTGCCTTTCCACATATTTAGAATTCTTTCAAATCAGCCAGGAAATGAATCCCTCCCTCTCAAATTCTTGGTTCTGGAGATTTACCTACACCACACCCCAGGCCCAACTCACAAGTCTCTAAGTCCTTATGAATCAACGCCTCTCTCTGAAAGGAATACCCCACCCTAGTACAAATTCAAACTAACTCTTTTCCCCTCCCCTCTATACCTCCAGGTACCTAGATCCACCTTATGTTTCTTCTCTCAGCTATTCTGTTAGGTCTTCCTGATCCTCACCCCACTAGGAATCTGTTCACTAACTAGGTGTGACAAAAGCCGTTATCTCTACAAGTTTAGGCTTAGAAAGCAAACACTCCAAGGACTGACTTCTTGAACATCATGCCTTCATAGTAATGTTCTTGCTTTTCCAAAAAGATCACTCTCAATAAGTAAAAGCTAAAACACTAAACTAGGCATTTTTGACACACAGATGAAAAAAAAAAAAAAAGGCATAGATGTGTGTATATTTTTTAAAATTTGGCTCATATTGGTATCACTGTATCACTATCAGATCAAATGGAATTTAAAGTAGAGGTAAAGAGGGACTTCCCTGACAGTCCAGTTAAGACTGAGCTCCCACTGCAGGGAGCACCAGTTTGATTCCTGGCTGGGAAACTAAGATCCCACAAGCTGCAGAGCAAAAAATTTAAAAATAAAGTAGTGGTAAAGAGCCAGATTGCCTGGGTAAAAATGTGATCTCTGCCACTGTATTTTTAAATCAAGTTTCATTTACCTTCTGCATACTTCAATCTTCTCATCTGTAAAATGGTGAAAAAAGTGCCTCACAAGACAGTTTTAAGAATTAAATAACATATGTAAAGCATTCAGAACACTGCCTAGCACACGGTAGACATTATCCAAGTATTAACAATTATCTCTAACACATGGCAATCCAGGTTCACCTCTTTTGTGATATCTATTCCACTTACACTCTGATGTTCATACTGCTTCTGAAATTTCCATCCCAAGAAACAATGGTCACATAAGAATCTGTGTTTTATTTATTAAATTCATCTTGATCAAAACTAACTAGCAGAACAAATTTTCTCTTACACAGAAGCAGTTACTATTAACATTCCACCAAACATGAATGTAAGCACTTAAAAGTATAGTGGTGATGGAAAGAATGCTAGCAAAGAGTAAAGTACAGTACAGAACACGGCAGCTTTATGTTTAAAAAACTGGGAGACTAATATGTCATATTTATGCTTGTATACTCATAAGAAGGCTCTATAAAGTTTAATGTCTGATTAAGGAAAGGAAGAAGTACAAGCCTGGGAGAAGGATTATGAAAGGGGTGATTCATTGTATATACTTTAGTGTCTTTCAAATTTAAAGCAGTGAATATATTATTTATGTGTGTGTTAGTTGCTCTGTCATGTCTGACTCTTTGCAACCCCACTGACTGTAGCCTGCCAGGCTCCTCTGTCCATGAAATTCTCCAGGCAAGAATACTGGAGTGGGTAGCCATTCCCTTCTCCAGAGGATCTTCCCAACCCAGAGATCAAACCTGGGTCTCCTGCACTGCAGGCAGATTCTTGACCATCTGCGCCACCAGGGAAGCCCATATTATCTATATAAGAACCTAATTTTAAACATGGAGGTGGCGGGTGGTGGTCCGTCTAAACAAGTACTCTGAAAGCTAGTCTTCTAGTCCCAAGTTGCCACTAACTCTGTTACCCTGGGCAAGTCATTTACCTGTGAGTATAGCTGGACCAAGCCAGGGACAGCAAAGATTTCTAGGTTCTAAACTAATTTCAAAAATGTATCTCAAAGAGGAGGGTAGTAAATAGATGGTACTATCTTTAAGATATGAGGGGGTCCTAGTTCAACATTTTGCAAAGTAAGGCAACGTTTTGAGAACATGAACTGTCAAGCTTATTAATCTTTCAAGATTATTTCTGTCTCACATAAAAGTTCTTCTTAGAAGAAGGGGTCTAATGCAACTTACAGGAAACACCTTTAAAGAATATTCTGCACGTTATTTTGTGTCTCTTGCCATACCTTTGGAGTTGTTTAAATGGATTTTATTAAGTTTTGTGTGTTTTTTTTAACATGGACCATTTTTAAAAATCTTAATTGAATTTGTTACAATACTGCTTCTGTTTTATGCTTTGTTTTTTCGACCCCAAGGCATGTGGGACTTTGCTCCCTGATCAAGGGATTGAACCCATGCCCCCTGCACTGGAAGGCGAAGTCTTAACCACTAGACTACCAGGGAAATCTCTGGACTTAAGTTTTCATACTAAAGTCTTTATACTATGCCATGGAGTGAGCAATAAAGTGCATGTGTGCATGCTCAGTTACTAAGTTGTATCTAACTCTTCATGACCTCATGGACTGCAGTCTAACAGGCTCCTCTGTCCATTAGATTTTCTAGGCAATAATACTGGGTTGCTATTTTCTTCTCCAAGGGATCTTCCCAACCCAGGGATCAAACCAGCATCTCCTGTCTCCTGCACTGGCAGGATTCTTTACCACTGAACCACCTGGGAAGCCCCAGCAATAAAATACACTAGAACAATTTACATCTAAAATATAACAAGAAACTTATATCATAAAGGCATTTATGATGAGACACTGCAAAAAAATAATCATTCCACCTCCAGTCAATAACAGCTGTAACTGAGTGCATACTTTATTCCAAGTATCATCCATTTATTCATTCCGTGTATCCTTTTTAATCCTACCATTCATATGGCAATGTAGGTTTTAATATCCCCATTTAACAGGAGAAGCGACTATGGCTCCATGAAGATGACAACTAGCCTGAGGTCACAGTCTAACAAGTGAAGAGCTAGGAGTCCACCAAAAATCTTTGGATATGAGCTCAGTGCACTCTAGACAGGGATTAGCTGGCAGGCTGGTGCAGACTTGCAATAATGTTTTTTAGTAATTTAAATATAAATGAGGAAAAATAAAAAGAAAGTAAACTTTTCAACAAAGCTAACTGATTCAATTTAAAGGTCTTTCACGCTGAGTTCTAATTATTTGAGCTAAAATATCTTTACTTAAAATGACAGTGACAGTAGACAGTGCATCTCTTTTGCCTCCTGCATTAGTAGGCGGGTTCTTTACCACTAGGAAGAAGCCTGGCACGTCTCTTGCAGCCTCCCAATTTGGGGGGGAATACTTCTGAAATCCAAAAAATTGGGGAACTACTTCCTTAGATAATGATGCCTCCCAAAATAACAGAGGACTTCAGTCACTCACACACACACACACACACACACCTCAAGACTCTCTCATTAATCTCTATTTTACTTGGATTGGGACACTGAAGGATTGAGAAATGGGAGTAAAGTGAGTTTCAGCAATCCAAAATTACATGAGTTAATGTAGGGTTTGGGCAGAGAACTTTCCTCAGGATTTGTTTCACTGGTTGATTTTTCTCATTCTTCATCTTCAATTCTACTCACTCAAACCTGGGCTCAAAGTTTCTGTTCCTAAAATAGTCACATTCTTTACTACTACTGCTAACTGGCAATCAATACTTAAGTCAAATAATAAGAGCTACTACTTGAGGTCTCCAATAATTTGCTTTTATTTAAAGCCTTTTTCACTCTGACAAAATAAAAACTTTTAATTAGGTCTAGTCTACTACTTCCAAAAGAAAATTGGTCTATAAATCAGACTCAAGCAAATTTCCAAATTTATCTATCTCCATGTATATGGATAGATATAGTGTGTGTGTGTGTGTATATATATATATATATATACACACATATGGCTTTGCAGGTAGTTTACAAACAAGTTGGTCAAACTAGATAAATTTCTTGAATTTTACTGTATACATGGCAAATAAGCTACTTATTTCTCTTATTAGCATGTCTTATTTCTTACCTTCTTTGGTGAGCAAATTTAAAATAGTCTATGTACACAGCAACACAAATATTAGTTTCAGTCACAACATATTAAATTCACATTTAAAATCATAAAGAGATCCAGATTTTTCAGTCTTACACATAAACTTTTAATCTCACTTGATGCTATTTATATTATTTTATGGTGCCTTATTAAAATGAAATCAGAGCACAAAAACCTGTATCTCACAGGACACATAACTGAAAATATTTAAAATCTGTACTTACTACATGACTCAAACCACTCTTCTTAAAAGGAGAGTCAATTTTAAGAACTTAAACATGCAGTCTGGATAACATAAATCACTCTTTCCATGCCCAAAACTTAAAAGATCTAGTAAAATTTATTATACACTATAATGTATCCAAAAGCTAAAACTGGTAATAATTCTGCTTAAATTCCACGTTAATCTAATATCAAAACTTATTTTATTCTCTTTTCAAACACCTGATATATACTGCTGCACAGTCTTTTCATTATATACTTATTCAGCTAACTTTGGGTGCAAGGTACTCTAAGTATAAAAGTCCTTTCCAATGGATAGTGAAAATAATATACAAATGTTTACATAAAATACACTCAGTGGTCCTCAAAAGGGTATCTGAGAGTCTGTTAGTTCTATTAACTTGGTTCAAAATACCCAACAACAAATGTAAACTTTTTGTCACTTTGTTGTATTTTAACTGTTAACTGGTATCTACATTTTAAACACATTGTATCTAATGTGGCAATAATAACTATTTTCCCACTAAAAAGTTACAGATGAGAAAGAGTACCTGGCTCACTAAGAACATTAAGTGGAAAAGATCCTCAGCCTGGAGCTTGTAAATAGTAACAAGACAAACTCCAAAGCTAGGTTGTTCATATAATCACCAATATGTAGGTCAAAATAACTAGTGAGCTATATACATTACTGTCTGCCTAGTAAGTTACAGATCAACAGGAGAGGAAGAAACTGCTCAAACGTGACTACCGCTAACAAACTGAAAATATTAGGCATAGTATGTCTCTATTAACAGTGCAACCTGTATAACCTTTTACTTTTGCTACTTTTTAAAAAGGAACCCTCCTCAAAAAAAGAAAAAAAAGAGCCGCCCCTTTAAAGATGTAAATTCCTCTTTTTTTTCAAAGTAATTTGCCTAGGAAATCTAACGTATAAAATAAACTGTAACAACTACAACATGCTTAAAAACCTAAGATTATCAGTAAAACAAACCAATCCCTCCAGTTTAGCAATCTATTTATTTTTAATCTTCGGTGGGTATTCCACTATAATAACCGTCAACGTTTAAAAGTCACCCTTATTCCCCAAACATCGTCATCACACAAGACATATTTTACTGAAATTAAGCTGAAACTAGACCCAAACTCAGGCCACCAGGCACCCTGAAATATACGAGGGGGAATCCAAGAAATCAGATATGTTGAGTGCCGGTATCTTCTTCCAGAGTAGGGTCAAATTCGTGTTTGCCTGCAAATGTCACTGTCTCAAGAAGTCTGCAAAATTCCCATCAGCGCTCCAGAGTACAAAGAGGCCTGACCACGGAAACACCTGTCCTAGCACCGGGAAGACATTGGGAAATGCAACCTCCGAGCCCACGCCGGCCGCACAGCCTAGGGCAGCAGCGGCGACCCCGGACGAGGGGTGGACACTGACCTCACGGCTCCTTCGGGCAGGGTCCCGCACCCCCGACCCGCCTCCCGGGGCGAGAACCAGGAAATCTGTCATGCCGGCCGGAACCCACCCTCCGTGAACCCCACTCGCCCCTTCCCAGCCTCCCCAACTGCTCCCGGTCCGCTCCGGCCTCCCCGGCTGCACTCTGCCACCTCATCCCTCCCTCCTCGTCCGTCTCGCGGCACCGCCACCTCAGCCCCGGCGGCCTGCACTCCGGCCGCCCCCCACCCCGGGCCGCCGCTCCCCCCCGGCCCCGGCCGCGGCCCCCTGCCCGGCTCGCGGCGCCGTCGGTCCCTCCGCGGCCCGGTCCCCGCCGCCCCCCCAGGCCCGAGCTCCCGCCGCGCGCTCCCCACCCCCAGCCTCCGCCCTCGCCCCGCTCGGCCGCTCCCGGCCCGCTCCCCCCAGCCGGGCTACCTGGAGGCAAGGGCGGCGGAGCACTTCACCCAGGGCCCCAGGTCGCAGAGGGCCCGGTGCTCGGGGTCCCGCTCCTTCTCTCGCTCCACGTGGTAGGCGTAGATGGAGAGCAGGATCCCGGCGGCGCACACTGCATACCGGGCCACCCGCTCCCAACGCGGCACCGACACTCTCAGCAGGACGGGCGCCGCCATCTTCCCCCCTCCGCCGCCGCCGCCGCCGCCGCCGCCGCCGCCTTCACCGCCGCCGCCGCCGCCGCCTCCCTCCGCCTCCACCTCAGCCGCCGCCGCCCGTCGGGGCCCGACCCAGCCGCTGCCGCTACCGCCACCGCCTCCGCCGCCGCCGCCACCGCCGCCGCCGCCGCCTCGCCCCATTGGCTCGACCGCCTCCTCCGGGCCCCGCCCCCACAGGCGCGCGGCCCAACCGCCCCGAAAGGAGAGAGCCCGACCGGGCAGGGAAGGCGCGCGCGGGCGCGGAGGGAGGGGGCGGAGCGCGCAACCGCCCGAGAGGCCGGCCGGCGGGCGGAGCCAGAGGCGGTGCGGCGCGCGCAGCGGGCGGGGCCGAAGAAGGGGCGGGGCCATGAGGTGGGGGCGGGGCTTTCGGGCGGGAGGGGCGGGGCGAGCTGGGGTGGGGCGGGGCGAGCAGGGGTCGGGTGGGGCGAGCTGGGGCGGGGCGAGCAGGGGTTGGGTGGCGCGGGCGGGTCGTATAGGGCTGGGTGCGAGGAATAAATTTCAAAGATATCAACGTGTGTGACTGGATAAGCCCTTGGCCTCACCTCCTGGGGGTCTAATCAATGGCCATACTTTCCGCCTTTTTTTGTCCATCACTTGATATTTTCTCACCCAATCCAAATTAACCTTGGCCATTGGCCAGAACTCCAGAGCCAAGCTCTATAGCCACGCTTACATTCCCTAATGTTCTCCATCACCACCTCCACGCACTTCGTATTCAACAAGTGCAAACTGAACTATTTTTTAAAATTATTTCTGAATGCCTTGCTTCCCTGTGAGCTGAATTTGAGATGGCTTAACTAAAGAAGTCTGAGAGCCGAAGAATTGATGCTTTTGAACTGTGGTGCTGGAGAAGACTTTTGAGAGTCCCTTGAACTGCAAAGAGATCAAACCAGTGAATCCTAAGGAAAATCAACCTTGAATATTCATTGGAAGGACTGATGTTGAAGCTGAAGCTCCAATACTTTGGCCTCCTGATGCGAAGAACCGACTCATTGGAAAAGACCCTGATGCTGGGAAAGATTAAAGGCAGGAAAAGAAGGGGATGACAGAGGATGAGATGGTTGGATTGTGTCACTGACTCGATGGACATGATTTTGAGCAAGCTCTGGGAGTTTCTGATGGAAAGGGAAGCCTGTGTGCTGCAGTCCATGGGGTCCCAAAGAGTCAGACAGGACTGAGTAACTGAACTGAACTGAAAACATAGAAAACAATAGTTCCTACATCAAATGTTGTTGTCAGAATTACATACAGGTTAGGAACTTGAGAACAAGATGGCAGGGGTGGGGAAAGTCGCCAGCATTCATGAGCTACTGAACAACAACATACTTCATATAATACAGTAAAATATAAAAATGAACTAAAAAATTAGGATGAAGAAAAAGCCTAGTCAAAATATAAGGAAAGACCAGGAGTGAGAACATAGGCAAGCAGGCCATAGAGTATCATATAATAATTTAAAACTGAGCCACAAATCTGGCTCTGAGCTTCCTGGTGGCCAAAACTAAAAGAAAAACACATGTATGTTATTCTCACTGTCTCTGAGAAACATATTGTTCTGCTAGCTTTTTCCTAGTTGTAACTGCAAGGAGATCCAACCAGTTCATCCTAAAGGAAATCAGTCCTGAATATTCATTGGAAGGACTGATGTTGAAGGTGAAGCTCCAATACTTTGGCCACCTGATGCAAAGAGCTGACTCATTTGAAAAGACCCTGATGCTGGGAGAGATTGAAGGTGGAAATAGAAGGGGATGACAGAGGACGAGATGGTTGGATGGCATCACCAACTCAATGGACATGAGTTTGAGTAAACTCCGGGAGTTGGTGATGAACAGGGAGGCCTGGCATGCTGCAGTCCATGGGGTCGCAAAGAGTTGGACACAACTGAGTGACTGAACTGAACTGTCCAAGAGATTTGTTTTATATAGGGATTTTGACTAACTGATGTCCTTGTATTATGTATTAATCAGTAACAAACTTCCCCAAACTTAGTAACTTAAAGAAAGTGAAGTGAAATTCACTCAGTCATGTCCTACTCTTTGCAACCCCATGGACTGTAGCCTGCCAGACTCCTCTGTCCATGAAATTCTCCAGGCAAGAATCCTGGAGTGGGTAGCCATTCCCTTCTCCAAGGGATCTTCCTGACCCAGGAATCGAACTCAAGATCTCCTGCATCGCAGGCAGATTCTTTACCAGCTGAGCTAACAGGGAAGCTCAAAATAAAGGAAAATACCTCTTATTTCCTCATAGTTCCTGTGGGTCAGGAATTGTTTAGCTGGATTCCCTGGCTTAGGGGCTCTCACAAGGATGCCATCAGGATGTTCGCTGGGACTGCAGGCATCTCAAGGCAAGAGAATTCTATTTCAAGCTCACTCACATGGCTGTTGACTGGATTCATGAGTTTCTGGCCACTTGCATTTCTCCATAAGAAGCTGCTAACTTCCCTTAGAGCAAGGGATAAGAGAGAGAGAGAGAAATGGAAGTCACAGTCTTTTTTGTAACCTACTCTCAGAAGAGACAGCCCACCACTTTTACATATTCTATTACTTATATAACCAAAGTGTCCTTGGATGAATGAATGGATAAAGGAGATGTGGTAAGTATCTACTATGGAATATTATTCAGCCACAAAAAAGAAGGAAATCCTCCCATTTGAGACAACATGGGCAAACCTTGAGGGCATTATGCTAAGTGAAATAAATCAGAGAAAGTCAACTACAGTTGACCCTTGAATAAGGCAGGGTTTAGGGGCACTGACCCCACCACAAAGTCAAAAATCCACACATAACTTTACAGTTAGCCTTCTATATCTGAGGTTTCACCGCCACAGATTCAACCAACTGAGGATTGTGTAGAACTGTATATGTATGTATTGAAAAAAATCCAAGTACAAATGGACCTGTGTAGTTCAAACCTGTATTGTTCAAGGGTCAACTGTACTATATAATCTCACACATGGAAAATAAAAAAGCTGAAATCATAGAAACATTTATTGATGGTTGGCAGGGGCTGGCAGGTAGAGAAAATGGGCAGATGCTGGTCAAAGGGCATAAACTTCCAATTATGAGATGAATTAGTTCTGGAGCTCTAATGTACAGAATGGAATCTGTAGTTAATAATATGTATTGTATATGTGAAAATTGCTTAGAGAGTTGCTAAATCTTAAATGCTGTCATTTCCTCCCTCCACGCAAAGGTAATTAGATACGGTGGTGGATGCATTAACTAATCTTACTGTGGTAATCATTTCACAATATATACATGTATCAAATCATGTTGTTTATCCTAAATTTAGCACAATGTTACATGTCAATTATATCTCAATAAAACTGGGGTGGGGGGGAAGCCCCTAGGTCCAGTCTACACTGAATGGAAGGGCATTACACAAAGGCATGAATACGGGGAGACAGATCACTGGAATCATCTTAAAGGCTGCCTGCCACAGTCCTCAAAAAGATCACCACTCTAACTCTCTGGTGGTTTTCATATAACTGAATGCACTCATTCTCCTGGTAGCCCCTCTCCTTCAGGATTCCTCTACTCAATGAGATCTATTGACTATCTGGCTTCTTTGATTCATCATTATGTCTGAGAGTTTTATCCATGTTATTGTACACAGCTGAATAATAGTCTATTATACGACTAACCACAATTGATGGACATTTGGCCAGTTTTTAGCTATAATGAGTAAAGCTGCTACAAACATTTTGTAAATGTCTTTTGGTGGCTATATGCTCTCTTGTCTATTGAGAATACATCCAGGCGTGGAATTAGAGTCAGACAGTGTTAGTAAATATTGTGTAGGTTAATTCATGTCCTCTGAAGAGGTGATGCCAAGGTGGAATCAGATGTGTAAGAGATATTTACAGAAGGCGATGTCTCTGAAGGATAAAAGGGACAGGGAAGAAGAGCAGGCATGGAGAGCCTGCAGATCACAGGGCAGGTCTGTCCACTGTGAAAGTTCTGCAGTCTTAGCCAGGCTAACAGGAAGCAAGGCCGGAGTGACCCAGATCTAGTGATCCTGCCAGGCACAGTCATTGGCTGGGAGCAGCCTAGGGAGAGCACGGGCTCGGCATGAATGCTGTGATGGACCCAAAGGTGTGGAGCAAGGGAACCTGTTGCTTGTTCTTGCTCCCCACTGCTGTAGCAAGGGCCCCAGTAAAGCATTGCTTGAGAATTTCCCTGATGGTACAGTGGTAAGAATCTGCCTGCCAATGAGGGGACACAGGTTTTATCCCTAGTCAGGGAAGATTCCACAGACCACAGAGCAACTAAGCCTCATGTGCTACAACTACTGAGCCTGTGCTCTAGAACCTGAAAGCCGAAAATACTGAGCCCATGGGCTGAAACTACTGAAGCCCATGCTCCACAACAAACTAAGCCACTGCAGTGAGAAACACGTGCTCAAAAGCAAAGAATAGCCCTCATTCTCCACAACTAGGGAAAGCCCGTGTGCAGCAACAAAGACACAGCGCAACCAAAGTAATAATAATAAATTTGTTTTAAAGACTTACTTTAAAAAAAAAGCAAAACAAAAACCAAAGGGGTGTCAGCTGGAGGCTACTGGCCATCTAGCCTCTTTGCAGCAGATTCTCTTGAAGGGAGACTGACTGAATTGACCTAGGCAGTATTTACTAATACTGTATGACTCTAATTCCATTCCTGGATATATTCTCAATAGACATGAGTGCATACAGCCACCCAAAGACATTTACAGAATGTTCTTGGCAGCTTTACCAGGGCCACCATACTGTTAAAAAGTTTTCTAAAGTGGTTGTACCAATTTAAACTATTAGCAAAGAATGAGAGTTCTGGGTACTCCACATCCTCACCAACCCTCAGCAAGTTCAGTGCCTTAAGTTTTAGAAAATGTGGTTCTCTAGAGGGATCGTGGTGGTTTTTAAATTGCCTGTCCCTGAAGACCAATGAATCTGAGCACCTTTCACATGCTTATTGATTACCTAGATTTTTCTCTTTTTCGAAGTGCCTATTTAAGCCTTGTTCGCTCTTTAAAAAATGGGTTTTCTTTTTCTTATTGGTTTATACAAGGTCTTTATACTTTCTGGATACAAATCTTTGTCAATATGTGTATTGGAGATATTGTTTCCAATACTTTGGCTTGCCCTTTTCCCCTGTTAATGGTGTTTTTTGCCAAATAATCAAAGAGACTTCTTTTAATTCCTCATACACATTCTACTATCTTCACCTTGGAGCTTTCATACTCTTAACTGACGCACTACTTAGATATTTTTTTTTTCTCTTGGAAGACTTTCCCATTTCTATTGTCATAATTGGGACTCTGGTGACACAAACCCAGCTCATCAGGCTGGGGATTCAAACCCCATCAAGACTCTCTCTGTCCACTTTCAGCTCTATGTGTCAATTTTGTGCTCTCAGGCCAGTTTTCTGCCTATAGAAGAAAAAATGGTCCCATTGTTTCTCCATTTGCACCTTTTGTTCCCCCCTCTACCAGGAAAGGACTGCCTTTCCTCCTTTAAATTCAACTTTGAAAATTCTGATGAGGGACTTCTCTGGTTCAGAATTCATCTTCCAATGCAGGGGACACAGGTTCGAGCCCTGGTCAAGGAACTAAAATATCCCACATGTGGTAGGGCAACTAAGCCTGCTCGGTACAACTGGAGAAGCCCACACACCGCAACGAAGACTCAGCCCTGGCTAAATAAATACATAAAGTAAGATAAAATCCTGATGAAGAATTTAGACAGCTCAACCAGACTCGGATCACTCATGAGCCCTGTGGCTAGAAAGAAAGAGTGCTGGAGACCTTAGCCCCCAACAGCCCTAGAAGAGAATCTATGAAAACCTGTTCTCCCAAAAACACAAGAAAGTGCTGTTCCCAGAAGCAGGAAAGGGTGGCTGGGCAGACCCAGCACGAGGAAGCTACTGTGGGAAGTTGGGTGAGGCTGTCATTGTTGGAGGCTCACCAGGAAGAGCCCTTGTCTCTGTACAGAAGAAGCTCCTCTGTCTCGTAAGTGGTTCATCAACCTTTCTATAGTGCCGAGTGGTAACTGACCTACTATGCTTGATGGGCACAACTCTGGGAGATCACTTTGTGCCAGTCCAAACATGTAAGCTTCAAAACTTGTATATAGGGAATTCCATGATGGTCCAGTGGTTAGGACACTGTGCTTCCACTGCCAGGGCCCAGGTTCCATTCTTGGTTGAGGAACTAAGATCCTGCAAGCCACATGATGCAGCCAAAAAAAAAAAAACCACCACACTGTACACAGATGGAAACCATATCAATACATTGCTGGGTGTAGCCTTTCAGAAAACAGTTTGGCAATTTCTCAAAATGTTAAACATAGTTACTAGATACTATGTGACCCCGGATCTCCACTCCTGGATATATTCCCAAGAGAACTGAAAACATAAGTCCACACAAAAGCTTGTCCATGAGTGTTCATAGCAGCATTATTCATAATAGCCAAAAATGCCCATCAACTGATAAATGAATAAACAAAATGTCTCATACAATGGAGTATTGGTATTCAATCATAAAAAGGAATGAAATACTGACATATGCTACAATATGGATGAACTTTGAAAACATTATGCAAAGTGAAAGACCCAGATATAAAAGCCTAGTATTGTATCACTCCTTTTATTTATTTTAAATTATAGTTGCTAATGGGCTCCCCAGGTGGCACAGTGGTTAAGAACCTGCCTACAATGCAGGAGACACAGGAGATGCAGATTCGATCTCTGGGTCAGGAAGATCCCCTGGAGGAGGAAATGGCAACCACTCCAGGATTCTTGCCTGGAAAATCCCATGGACAGAGGAGCCTGGAAGGCTACAGTCTCTGGGGTCACAAAGAGTCAGACACGACTTAGCGATTGAGCACGAACGTACACATAGTTGCTAATACAGTATTATATGTTACAGGTGTGCAATATAGTGATTGACAATTTATAAAGGTCATACTCCACTTTAAATTATTATTAAATATTGCCTATAGTCCCTGTGTTATGCAATATATTCTTCAAGCTCATTTTTGTATCATTCCTTTTATGTATTTTTAACATTTTAATTATGCATTTATTCATTGGGTTCACTGGGTCTTTATTATGGCACACAAGCTTAGTTGCCCTGTGGCATGTGGAATCTTCCTGGGCCAGGGACTGAAACTATGTCCCTTGCATTGGCAGGCAGATTTTTAACCACTGGACCACTAGGAAAGTCCTATATCATTCCTTTCAAATGAAATGTCTAGAACAAGCAAACCCCTAGAGAGAGAAAATAGATTACTTGTAGCCAAGAGCTGGGGTGATGGAAAATGTGAGTGATTGCTAATGGGTACAAGGTTTCTTTTTGGGGTAATCTAACATTCTGGAACTAGAATGGTGGAAGCACAGCTCTATGAATAAAACCATTCTAAAAGGGTAAACTTTATGGTATGTAAATTATATCTCAGTAAAACTTGTTTTTAAAAGATGTACACAGAGCTCCTGTGTTATAATTGCTGACTTAATGTCTGCCTCTACCAACTGCAAATTCTGTGGGGAAGGTGCCTGGATCTTCTGTATTCCCAGCAGTAGGAGGTAGTACCTAGAACAACAATGGGCTTCCCAGGTATCACCAGTGGTAAAGAACCCACATGCCTAGGAGACTTGAGTTCGATCCCGGGGTCAGAAAGATCCCCTGGAGAAGGAAATGGCAACCCACTCCAGTATTCTTGCCTGGAAAGTCCCATGGACAAGAAGATCCTGGCAGGCTACAATCCATGGCGTCGCAAAGAGTCGGACACAACTGACCACTCACGTATTGTGTTGTGTTCTGGCACAATAACATGTGCTTAAGAATTATTTGGTTAATGGGTTACTGAATGAATGGGACCAGCTTAAATACCACCTCATTCTGGAAACTTCTCCCCCTCTGTGCTCCCAAAGAGCCACCCACAATTCTCTTTCATGAAAAGACAGACTCAGGTTGGAAGGAGTCTCTAGTTTATCATTACAATTTCTGGAGCCAGCATCCCATGCCATATGCCCTTCAGACACTACAGTTACAGCACTTCATTTTTAGGGCTGGTTTTAAGGTCTCTTTCATCCACACCTGGAAATCTGTCTTCCTACTGAGTTCGGCTATGTATTTAAGCTTTCTTTCTTTCTTTCCTTTTTTTTCCTCCTAAGCTCTCCTATTTATTTTTTGGTTTTGTTTTTGGCTTATGAGATTTTAGCTCCCCAACCAGGGATCAAACCCAGGCCCTGGACAGAGTCCTAACCATTGGACCATCAGGGGATGCCCTCAGCTTTTTTCCTTAGAAGGTTTTATCTTGTATTTCTGTATTTTCTATGTTGGCTCAATCCATCATACCAGAACCAGAAATCCCAAAAGATTTCTACAAGCTTGTTCATGACTCCAAACTTGCTCTGCTGGGTTACAAAACTGTATATTTTCTGTCCAAGTTTTGAGAAAGGTCACAGCAAGGATACCTGTCCAAGTTTTTTTTAAATTATTTTTATTTTTAAAACAATTTTATTTATTTTTGGCCGCACTGGATCTTCATTTCTACACACGGGCTTTCTCTTAGTCGCAGCGAGTGGGGACCACTTTCTAGTTGCCGTGCATGGGCTTCTAATTGCAGTGGCCTCTCCCACTGCAGAGTATGGGCTCCAGGACACACAGGCTTCAGCAGCGGTGGCAGATGGGCTCAGTAGCTGTGGTTCCTGGGCTCTAGAGAACAGGTTCAACAGTTGTGGTGCCCAGGCTTAGCTGCTCCGGGGCATGTGGGATCATCCTGGATCAGGGGTCAAACCTGTCTCCTGCATTGGCAGGTGGGTCTTTCACCACTGAGGCACCAGAGAAGCCCTGGGACAGTTTTGAACAGAAGACTCTCTCAGGAGGCAGGATCATCTCACGGGGTCCTGGCACTGTGCTGAGACCCTTGTTAGGTCAGGTCAGCCTGTCCAAGTTTTGAGAAAGGTCACAGCAAGGATACCAAGGGACCCTTTAGGTGTGGCAGTAGCTGACTAGAAATATTTTTTTTTTGGTTGTGCCCCACAGCTTTTGGGTCTTAGCTCCCCGACCAAAGATCCAGCCTGTGCCTTCATCAGTGAAAGCACAGAGGCCTAGCCACTGGATCACCAGGGGATTCCCTAAGAATCTTTTTATAGCAGAGTCTGTGAAATCCCAGGCCTCTCAGTGTCCTTCGGAAAAATCCCACTCACAGTGAATATCCTATTGAGATCAGATGGATGTGCCATTTTTCTTTCAAGGGATAATGGATTCTGATATCATTTCATTATTGCTGGTACAGAGGAAATGCTCTTTCTTAAACACTGGGTGAAGGACTTCCCTGGTGGTCCAGTGGTTAAGACTTCATCTTCCAACATAGGGGTAGGGGTTCAAACCCTGGCTGGGGAGCTAAAATACCACATGCCTCATGGCCGAAAAATCAGAACACAAGCAACAGAAACTATATTGTAACAAATTCAATAGAGACCTTAAAAATCATTCACATAAAAAAAATATTAAATACTGGATGAGGAGTGGACGAGGAAACATGCTATGTGCACAGATGAGCTGCCGACCCACCAAAGATGCTGTCCTCTAAGCACACATCTACATGCCCAGCACTGTGCTGGCTTCTTGATATATTATATATTTTCATAAGCTCTATGCAAGGTCGGTATCATTATCCGCAGTTTCCATGAGAAAGAAGTAAGTCTCAGAGGGCTAAGTTCCGGGCCCAATTACTGTTAAGAGGTAAACCTTCAATTAGTACCTATGCCCATCTGGTTTACGTGTTCCCACCTTTCTACCAGGCGATGTGGCTTCCTTCTGAGAAAGCGTCTCTCAATTTGACATGGAAGCTCTTTTTTTCCCCCCAGAATGGATGGATTATTCACCAACCCTCCTCTTCCATCTACTCTCTGCATGTAACCAAGTTTCAAGGTCTTTTCCTGCTCCTGCTTCACTGTAAGAAACAATATAGCCCTGTGATATGAGGTAGGCTGGAGTGCTGGGTAAGTTGCCTCAGTCGTGTCCTACTCTTGGCGACACTATGGACTGTAGCCCACCAGACTCCTCTGTCCGTGGGATTCTCCAGGCAAGAATACTGCAGTGGGTTGCCATGCTCTCCTCTAGGGGTTCTTCCAAGAACACATGTCTCCCGTGTCTCCTACACTGCAAGCTAATTCTTTACCACTGGGCCACAGGGGTACCGCTGAGCTACTGGGGAAGCCCCATGGTAGGCAGGACCCAGGATTAAATGCTGAACTCTGCTGAAATTCCGTCTGCTCATTGCTATCCCAGACACCGCCCTGGGGCACCCTGAGGCCCCCGTGATGAGATCCTTTCTTCCAAGATCCATGAACCCCGGGATGGCCACCCTGACCACCCAGTCTAAGCATGGTCCCAGAGCTCCAGTAGGAACCCTGATGTTGGTGACTTGCCCCTCCCCCGCCATCTTCTTCTCAAGTCCTTAACCTGTATGTAATTCTGACGGCCACATTTGATGTAGGAACTGTTGTTATCTATGTTTTACAGATAAGGAAACTGAGGCTCAGAGAAGCTAAATAAACTGCCAAAAATCACATAGCTAATAAGTTGCTGAACTGGGATTCAAGCTCCAGCAGGCTGGCTCCCTGATCCATGCTCTTAGCTCCTGTGCTATGAGCTAATACACATACAGAGAATTAAGGCTTCTTTTTCCTTAGCATTTACCACTATAAGACATAATATGTGGGCTTCCCAGGTGGTGCTAGTGGTAAAGAACCCACCTGCCAGTGCAGGAGACCTAAGAGACGTGTTCGATCCCTGGGTCGGGAAGATCCCTTGGAGGAGGGCATGGCAACTCACTCCAATATTCTCACTTGGAGGATTCTCCATGGACAGAGAAGCATGGCAGGTTATAGCCCATAGGTTCGCACAGAGTTGGACACGACTGAAGAGACTTACCATGCACACAACACATGACATAATGTGTATTATTTTTAAAAAATCTTTTTTATGTCAGTCTCTCCCACTAGAATATAAGGTCCCCAAAGGCAGACATCTTCTGCTGTGTCAACTACTGCATCAGCATCTCAGACAGGACCTGACCACAGAGGAGGTATGCAGTAAGTATACATTTGGAATGAACAAATGAATGTACGAGCATGAAAAAATGTTAGCTATATTTGCACAAGCTACCAGCCTACAGCAAATATCTTTTTCCAAATAAAAAAGAACTTCTCCCCACCAGAGATTACTTTTTTTTCACCACCTGGGAACAAAAGGCAAAAACTCAAGAAAGCCTTTACCATAGCATCTGACCTTTCTGCCTTTGGCATATCTCTCTCAAGTCCTCTGTTTTCCCAAGGATGTCAGTGTCCTTGTAGATGGCCACGCAACTCCCCTGACTAGTTGTCCCATATCTTCCTCAACTGTGATGACCTTTGCTGCCATTCCACCTCAACTGCCCACAGGAGTGGTCCTTGTTGTCCTTTAGAATGGCCAGGTTTCTGACATCTTAAACACCTATATTCTGCCCTTTGTTCTTCCCTGTTATGGCAGATTGCATTTTCCAAGATGGCGGCAAAAAAAAATCTCCCACCTGACAAGCTCTTCTGCAACGTGATATTGGACCTGCTCCCATCCAGAGTTTGGGGTGATGTTCCTTCCTCTTAAATCGGAGAGAGTCTAACTGGCAAAAATGATGCTCTGTATCTTTTGAAACCAGATCATGAACCCACTTCTCCATGGTCTTCTTGAGGTGCTTGCTGGTTGAAGCCAGTCACCATGCTGTGAGGAAGCCCAGGCCACACGGAGAGGCCAACAGCCTCAGGTCTCAACTGACCGCCAACATCAGTCACCAGACCTGGGACTGAAGAAGCCTTTCTGATAACTCCAGCCCCAGCCATAGCAACAGCATCAGAGACCCACTTGCGAACCACCTAACTGAATCCAGTCGTAAAAAAAAAAAAAAATAAGAGATTATTGTGTTAAGCCTCTAAAGTTTTCAAGTGATATATTATGAAGTAAGAATAATTGAAACACTCTTCTCTCCTTCTAGCTCTTCGATTCTTTCACTCACCAAACCTAGTCTCTCCGTAGAGACCTGCTGTGTCTTAATCAATGTTTTCCGCATAGTCCCAGCACGAGACAGGTTGGGACATCTCCTTGATCTTCATGCCAATTTCAAGACCAGTTTTTCATCCTGCTGGGTTAACCTGTATATCTGTGTATTCTTCTACATTCTATCACCTTGAATACTCAATCTATGTGACTGTAGAAAGCCCTGGCTTTACAGGATCCTTCTCTAAGAATTTCTGAGATTCTTCAAGGGGGATCATGTGCCACCCATAAAGAGATGAGTTCATTTCTCATAAGCCACACTGCAGTCAGCAGTGAAGCCAAATACAAGTTGCACCTGACCCTTCTTACACACTACACCACACTTTCTCTTCTTCTTCTTCTTTTGGCTGCATCACGCCTCTTGTGGGATCTTAGTTCCTTGACCAGGGTTGGAAGCCTCGCCCCCTGCAGTGGAAGCACGGAGTCTTAACCTCCAGACCACCAACAGGTTTCCACACACTTCTCTTCTTGCATGTTTTCTACACTCTATGAGGATGAGAACACGTTTGAGCTAATCAACGTGCATGCTTTGGGTTTAAAGGAAAACATAATAAATAAACTCATGCCAATTTGCCAAATTCCTAGTGGGACTGAAATCCAGCCCCTCTAAAAGTGAGTTCCCTTACCGAGTCTGTGACTAACCTCTCTCCAAAACTTTATCCCCTTTCTTGTCCCCTCTGACCTCAATTCTCTGCTAACTGAACACTCATCAGAGTCAGATGATAAGAATGAAAGTGTTAGTCACTCAGTCATGTCTGACTCTTGGTGACCCCATGGACTTTAGTCTGCCAAGCTCCTCTGTCCATGGAATTCTCCAGACAAGAATATTGGAGTGGGTGGCCATCTCCTTCTTCAGGGGGTCTTCCTGACCTAGGGATTGAACTCAGGTCTCCCACACTGAAGGCAGATTTCTTACCTTCTGAGCGAGCCACCAGGGAAACCCGATGACAAGAATGGCAATTGTCAATAACATCGTTAATGTGCTAAAATTGCTCTTATAGATATCATCTTAATGTACAAACTAGGGTTGGTTCTCCAGAACAAGATAACCTAATGGGCCCCAAGACACAGGCCACTTGGCCAGAGATATCCTGACTTCCAAAGATACTATCAAGAAATGTCACAGAAAGCAACCAACTGAGCCAGCTTTATTTGTGAAACAAGGAAATAAAGGCTTACTTGTCTTAAAAAAGGAAAGACAGAAAGAAAGAAATCTTGCAGAAGATTGGTGTAGCCACTAAGGAAAGCAGTATGGAGGGTTCCTTAAAAAACTAAATATAGAGTTACCATATGATCCAGCAATCCCACTCCTGGGCATATTTCCAGAAATGATGAAAACTTTAATTCAAAAAGATACATGCACACCAATGTTCATCACAGCACTGTTTGCAAAAGCCAAGACAAACAACCAAAGTGCCCATCAATAGATGATTAATTTTAAAAAAAATAGATGATTGGTTTAAGAAGATGTCACACACACACACACACACACACATGCGCGCACAGGAATATTACTCAGCCATAAAAATGAATGAAAGACTGCCATGTGCAGCATGTGGATGGATATAGAGAATATACTAACTGAAGTAAGTCAAACAGAGATGCATATTATATGATATTACTTATATGTAGAATATAAAAAACAATACAAATACAAATAGAAGCAGACTCAGACATGGAAAACAAACATATGGTTGGTTACCAAAGCGGGGAAGATGGGGGAGGGATAAATTAGGAGAATGAGACTAAGAAATATAAACTATTATAAATGAAGTAGATAAGTAACAAGCATTTACTGTGTAGCAGTGGGATCTGTATTCAGTATCTCATAATAACCTATAGTGGAAAATAGCCTGATATATATATATATATGTATTATATATATATGTATTTTATATATATATAAAATAACCTGATATATATATAAATATAACTCAGTCATTTTGCTATATACCTGAAACTAACACAATACTGTAGATCAACTATACATCAGTTTTTATAATGTCACAGAAACGTCACAAGATGATGATTAATTCCAGCCTCTTTGTTTTTCCCCTTTAAAAAATCCCCAGTCTCAAAGCCCAGGATGGAGTGGATCTGAGGCTTGTCTCCCATGTCCTTGCTTGTGGCCCTGTAACTGCAGTCATTCCTTACTTTACTGCAAACTTCCATGGGCAGTTTGGCTTTTTGCATAAGCCCTTTGCTCGGTTTCAGGATTAGGTGTTAAAAAACAGTTGCCTTCAACGATAACTCTATAAGTGTTCATCGTTTTGTATATTTTAAAACTTCCTAATTAGAGGTTGTCCAAGATACTCTGTGACACTCAACAATTCAGAAGAATCTCAAGAATAAATCGTTCAAAAATAATTAACTAAAAGTGTGAATGTGTTAGTTGCTCAGTCATGTCCAACTCTTTGTGACCCCATGGACTGTAGTCCACCAGGCTCCTCTGTTCACAGGGATTCTCCAGACAAGAATACTGGAGTGGATTGCCATTCTCTTCTCCAAGGAGTCTTCCCAACCCAGGGATCGAGCCTGGGTCTCCTGCATTGCAGGCAGATTCCTTACCATCTGAGCCACCAGGGAAGTCCTACAAAAGGCTTTACCCTCTCATAATTTAAATTGACAAGCTTTTCTTGCTGGTATAGAAAATATTTTTTTTAAAGAGGCCTCTATGTGTTAGGAACAAGGTTTCTAGCAATCTTTTAGCTGTGAGTCACACACAGTACAAGGTAAACCTTCTGTTTTATATAAGAAATACATTTCACAAAAGCATATTGAACAAAGACATTTTAAAATTTTTTATTTATTTAGTTAGTTTTGGCTTAGTTGCTCTGTGGCATGTAAGATCTTAGTTCCCTGACCAGGGACTGAACCCATGTTCCCTGCATTGGTAGGCAGATTCTCAACCCCTGGATGACCAGGAAAGCCCCTAAGGCACATTATGAACATCAGGTGAATTGGTCTGGGATAAGGGGAGAAAGGCAATATTGCATGGGTCAAACACATGGATTGGAATCATAGCTCTAACTTCTCAAGCTGGGTGTACCTGAAAAGGTACATAACCTCCCTCTGCCTCAGAATCTCCATCTATAAAACAGGGATAGTGGGACTTCTCTGGTGGTCCAGTGGTTAAGACACCATACACCCACTCCCTGGTGGGGGGACTAGGATCCCACAAGCTGTGTGGCTCAGCCTAAAAAAAAATAAAATGGAAATATGGATAGCAATACTACCTGCCTAAAAAGGTTTGGGGAGGATCAAATGTGTGGTGCCCGGCACATAGTAAGTGCCCAACAAATATTAACCAGGTGTGTATGTGCTAGGTTGCTTCAGTTGTATCCAACTCTGTGGGCCCTATGAACTGCAGCCTGCCAGGCTCCTCTGTCCTTGGGATTCTCCAGGCAAGAAAAATGGAGTGGGTTGCCTGTGCCCTCCTCCAGGGGATCTTCCCGACCCAGGGATCGAACCCACATCTCTTACATCTACCTGCATTGGAAGGTGGGTTTTTTTTTGACACTGGCACCACCTGGGAAGTCCAGGTGCTACCTATTGTCATCTTAATCCTCATGTCTATGGATAAAAGAAAAATAAAGCATTCGGTGAAATTTAATTCTTCCAATGATGGCTTAAAATACACTGCTATTTGAAAACTAAAATTATCATTTTGGGTAAATGCTATCCAAAATCTAGCTGATTTATATTTCAATAACTCTATGGAACACATAAATTTGTGCAGTTACTTAGAAGAACATTGAACGACTTTTTTTTTGATCACACCGAAGTTCTCGTGAAATCTTAGCTCCCTGACCAGGGATTGAACACGTGCCCATGGCAGTGAAAGCTAACCACTGGACCACCAGGGAATCCCCTTAACAACTAATATAAATTTCAGATTCCTAGGCTTTGCTTCTCAGTTTCCCAGCAGAGACCTAGGAATGTATATCTTTGTCAAATCCCCTAGGTGATCCTCACAATCAGGCAAATTCAGGGAGTTATATTGATTGAAGGGTTAGTGATTGCATGATTTTCCTGGAAAGGCTAATTAGGAAGGCCTACCTTGAATATTCTCCAAGTTAAATGATGTTGGCCACAGAGCAGCTGCTTTCAAATTCTAATATGCTTAAGAAGCACCTAGAGAGGGATTTCCCTGGTGGTCCAGTGGCTAAGACTCTTTGCTCCCAATGCAAGGGGCCCAGGATCCATCCTTGGTCAGGGAACTAGATCTCATGGGCTGCAACCAGAAGGTTCTATGTGTTGCCACTAAAGATCCTGTGTGCTGCAACTAAGACCTGGCACAGCCAAATTAATAAAAAAAATTTTTTTAAGAGAAAATAAAAACAGAACCACCTGGAGAGTTGTTTAAAATTCAGATTCCTGATCCTACCACCAAGAGAATCAGATTCAGAGATCTGGGTGGCACACAGGAATCTACTTTTTTTTCAACCAGCCCTTCCCTTCCAGGGCTAGTCTTTGAGAAGAACTCTGGTCATTCACATGCTAGAGAGAAGTCAGACATATTTTAAAAGAAAAAGTATGACTTTGCTGTGTAATTTGAATCTCTCAGACCTCATCAACGTGTGCAAAGTTATGCTAAATTATAACTTAGCCTTGTGGATTGTGAATACCAGATGAGTGTGCAATAACCAGTTCTCCTCCTAGCTATACCTGAAGATTAAAAAACGTGTCTTTATGTATGCATGTGTTGTCTTTTTATTCACGGCACTGACAGCTCAGATCTCAGCTCTATGACTTAATAAGGCAGCGGGTGGGGGGGGGGGCAAGTTACTGTTACTTATCTATCGCTACATCACAAATTATCCCAAAACAGTGGCTTAAAACAGCAATAATCATTTTGTTATATTTCACAGTTTTTATGGGTTGGGAGTTTGAGAAGGGCTTGGTTGGCTTAGCGTCTCCCCAAGTGGTTGAAATCAGAAAATGTTTAAAAGAGGAGCAGCAGGGGGAAGAAGCAGCAGGAGCTGGCTGGTACCTCTCACTCTCCCTCTTCATGTCGTTTCATGAACTCTCTCTGAGGTCACTCCATGTGGGTTAGTCTGAGCTTCCCCACAACATGGTGGCCTCAAACCACTCCTTCTATGGCAGCTCAGGGCTCCAGGATAAGTGTTCCAGTAAACAAGTTGAAAAGCACACCGCCTTTTGTGATCTAGCCTTAGAAGTCATGCTACCTCATTTTGACTGCATTCTGAAATTCATTGTTTATTTCCATTTTATATCTATATATGGAGAATCCCCATGGACAGAGGAGCCTTCCATGGGGTCGCAAATAGTTGGACACCACTGAGTGACTAAGCACAGTATATACTATATATATATTGTTTCAGGTATATATATATGTATATATTTGATGTATACATATATCAAATAGATATATTTATCTACTTGTTTTTTAAAAGAACAAACTTTTTCATGTCTTTACTTAACAGCAAATGATACAAGAAGATGACATAAAGAGAGGGAGAAAGGAGCAGAAAATAGGGGAATTAGAAAGAGGGGGAAAGAGGAGCAGGATGAATTGGGAGATTGGGATTGACACTTATACAGTATTGATGCTATGTATAAAATAATAAAACTGAGGACCTACTGGACAGCACAGGGAACTCTACTCCATGCTCTGTGGTGACCTAAACGGGAAGGAAATCCAAAAAGAGGGGACATGTGTATACGTATAACTGGGTACGGTAGAACCCAGTTGTAAAGCAGTTATGTTGTTGTTCAGTTTCCCAGTCGTGTCCGACTCTTTGCGAGCCCAGGGACTGCAGGCCTTGCTATGAAAGTGAAAGTGAAGTTGCTCTGTCGTGTCCGACTCTTTGCGACCCCATGGCTACCTACCAGGCTCCACCGTCCATGGGATTTTCCAGGCAAGAATACTGGAGTGGGTTGCCATTTCCTTCTTCAGGGGATCTTCCCAACCCAGGGATCGAACCTGGGTCTCCTGCATTGCCGACAGACACTTTACCGTCTGAGCCACCAGTATAGGCCTTGCTATACTCCAGTATAAATTAATTTAGAAGAGAGAAAAGGAAGAAGAGAAAATAGTTTAAAGCTGACAATATCACTTTCATAGAACTCTAGAGAATTTATGGAGCAGCATGAAATATTCAAGTCAGAGGATTCAGGGTGTGCTGGTAGCAACATCAGCATTCTAAAGAGGCTTAGAGTTCCTTTTTCAGTGAAGGTAGGGGTGCACTGCTATATGGAGGGAGATGTCAGAATCTGAGCCGCTTAACCTGTCTTTGCCTCCATGTCCTCAAAGAAGGGAAGGGAGGACTCAGGCATTCATTCTCAGAAAAAGAAAGAAGAAAGGCATTTTAGAGGTATCTCGAACAATGCTGGGACTTCCCTGGTGGTCCCATGGCTAAGACTCTGAGTTTCCAATGCAAGAGACTGGGTTTGATCCCTAGTCAGGGAACCAGATCCCACATGGAGCAACTAAGACCAGGCACAGCCAAATAAGTAAATAAAAACGTAATTTAAAAAATGCTATGGGTCTTCCCTCGTGGCTCAGTTGGTAAAGATTCCGCCTGCAATGCAGGAGGCCCAGGTTTGATCCCTGGGTGGGGAAGATCATGAACAAGGACATGTAACCCATTCCAGTATTCTTGCCTGGGAAATCCCATGAACCCCAGGAGCCTGGCAGGCTACAGTCCATGGGGTCACAAAGAGTTGGCCATGACTTAGCGACTAAACCAACCATGGGACAGGAACCCACAATACGACCAAACTGTCAAGTGAGTCAGAGTCCACGCAGAGTGGGAGAGGGGTGGCTGACCCTGAGAACCCTGAGTTTCTCCAGAGGGTGAAAGTTCAAAAGAGCTTGTGTCACAGCTGCACACCCTGCCCCTGAATCCGCTCACACCAGCAGCTGTCTGCACAGCCAGCCAGTTAATCTTGTACCAGCAAGATTGTGGCCACTTAAGACTTCTTATTTCCTAAGGATGAAAAAAAAGAATGTTTTGTTCTTTGGAACAAAGAATTTGTTGTTGAAATTTGCAGCTGAGGGGCACTTTCTAGATGACTGATTCCAACCCCTTTGATAATAAATTTCAGTCAAATGAAATCTAAAAGCAAAACACTTGCTACACTAAAAGGAGTTCTCGTCAATAAAACGTTAAGAGAGTGAGGGTTTTTTGACAATACTGAATGATGTATTGGTTATTTGCTGTGCATCACAAATTAGCCCCCAAACCTTAAAACTTTAGTGACTTAAAACAGCAATAGTGGGATTTCTCTGGTGATCCAGTGGTTGAGACTCTGTGCTGCCAATGCAGAGGCGTGGGTTTGATCTTTGGTCAGGGAACTAAGATTCTGCAAGCCGCAGGTGTGACCAAAAACAAAACAGCAACAAAACAACAACAAAAACCAATAGTTATTGTTTCCTACGGTTTCTCTCAGTCAGGAACCTGGATTTCCAGGAATCCACAGCCCAGCTGGGTCCTCTGTCTTTGAGTTTCTCGAAAGGCTGTGCCAAGGTTTCAGCCAAGGCTGCAGTCTAATCTGAAGCTTGAATTGGAGACGGGGCTGATTCAAAGCTCCATCACACGGTTTTGGCAAGATTCACCTCCTCACTCGTGGTTGCACTGGGAGCCTTAGTTCCTTGATGACTGCTACCCAGAGGTCAACCTCAGCTCTGGACTATCTGAGTCTTTCCAGGTGGCAGCTTGCTTCATCTGGGTAAGAAAGCAGAGACAGGAAGAGAGAGTACCAGCAAAGGAAAGTGGTAGTGAGATGGAAGTCCCAGTGTTATAAGTAACCTAATCATGGAAGTGACATCTCTGTGCATTCTGTTTCTTAGAAACCAGTCATCAGAGGACTTCCCTGGTGGTCCAGCGGCTGGGACTACATATTCCCAATTCAGGGGGCTAGGTTCAATTCCTGGTCAGGGAACTATATCCCACATGCCCCAACTAAGACCTGAGACAATCAAATAAATAAATACATATTTAAAAAATTCCAGGTTTCTCTGGTGGTTCAGTGGTAAAGAATCCACCTGCCAATGCAAAAGATAAGGGTTCAATCCCTGGTCTGGGAGGATCCCACATGCCAAGGAGCAACTAAGGCTGTGTGCCACAACTTCTGAGCCTGTGCTCTAGAGCCCAGGAGCTGCAATGAGAAAAGTCACCACAGCAAGAAGCCCTCGCACTGCCACTAGAGAGTAGCCCATGCAGCAGCAAAGACTCAATGCAGCCAAAAATAATAAATAAATAATCTTTTTTTTAAGTCATATGGTTCAACCCACACATCAGAGGAAGATATTACCCAAGGGAGTGAATACCAAGAGGCACGGTTATGGAAAGCCATGTCAGAAGCTGCCCACTGATGGTGTGTGGAAGGTAGGGAAGGAGTTAGCATCACAGAAATGTAGAATTTTCTGGTTGAAAGGAAAAGGCCCTGTAAATCCCGCCACCCACATGATGCCTGAATTCCCAATATAGCTCGCTGCCAAGTGGCTTTTCGTTCTACATCTGCACAGTGACACGGTTAGAAATGGTATCCTAGCCATTCTGGGCAAGAAGCTGTCTGCCAGTAATGTACACCCTTGCCCATGCAGGCAACCCATAACCTGTGAAAACGGGGGAAAGGTCAGAAAATACTGTTTTCTTCAAATGATGGCTAACCACTTTCATGAAAGCTGAAAAGTAAATGGTAAATAAAGCTTTGGTCTAATTTTTAAAGTAACCTGGAATATGTAGCATGTTTCTGCAATTATTAGTCCATATATTTTTTGACATATAAAACAGCAAAGATTTCTCTCAGGAGCTGGACCAATCAGGGAGTTTTAAAGGAAACAGCAGTGGGAGTGCCTAGTACAACCAAATCAGACATCAAAATCTGCAGTTAAAAATTCCAGAACTGAGAAAAGAAATGGATCCAGAGGAAGCCCCAGTGCTTCACTCCTTTGACAGGAAGGATATTTTTCATGTGCGATTCTGAAGTTGGCAAGAAGTCTGAACTGTGGCCCAGTGACTCGCAGACAGCATTTCAGAATTTGCAGCATGCTCCCTGGGAAACTGTCACAGCCAAAGTTATGGCACCATGTTTGACCCTCCTTTATCCACAAGACCTGACTCAAATGGCTGTTTATAACTGGTAACTCTAGTCTCAAAAGACATATGATTGAAGAAGGTAATTAAGGCTATAAAAAAGCAAGGAAGCCACAAAGGAAGGAAGGAAAAGAGGAAGAAGGGGAATAAGATCTCTTTTTGCAAGTACTTCCTCCTTATTGGGGGTGATTACAAAGTTATAGGGGCTTCCCAGGTGATGCAGCGGTAAAGAATCCACCTGCCAATGCAGGAGACCCAAGAGACATGTGTTCAACCCCTGGGTCAGGAAGACCCCCCTGGAGTAGAAAATGGCAGCCCACTCCAGCATTCTTACCTGGAAAATCTCATGGACAGAGGAGCCTGGTGGGCTATAGTCCATGGGGTCACAAAGTCAGATAAGACTGAGTGACTAAGCATACAGACACACACACGTACAAGGTTATAGGAATACATTAAGGCCTACCTTAAGGATCACAGCACTGTTTTGAGTGTTTGCTTACTAGAAAACCAATCTCGCTAATTATCTCATAGAATGGCCAAGATGGAAAGGATCTTGGAGAATTCCCTGGCGGTCCAGCAGTTAGGACATCACATTGTCACTGACAAGGGCCCTGTTTAATCCCTGTTTGGGGAATTAAGATCCCACGTGGAAAGAAAGAAAAGGATCTCGGGGAACTTGTGGTCTTATCCCTAATTTCAAAGATGAGGAAATCAAGTTCAAAACAGCCTAATTAGTTCACCAAGCGGACAGAAGAGAGGAGGGCTTAGGTCAGCCGTTCCATAAGGGTCACCTACGGGAGACTGTCTCCTCCCAAAGGGTCTCTGCGTCTGGCACTCCCTCCAGCAAGCAGGGTTTCTCAACTTCCTGCTTATGCAAACCCTTGAGCAGTGCCAGCTCCTCAACCAGGTGACGCTCCACTCTGCTTGCTGTCGAGGGCAAAGGCTGTGATGGTTCGGCCCACTCCCAACTCCCTCCTGAGGCCAGAAAACACCTTTGCTGTTCCCAGTTGGGTGAATAGAGACCAGGCTCCTCGAGGAGGGGCGGAAGCGGACAGGCCAGCCTCAGGGACTGTGAGGCCCTGTCTTGGTCCCTCTGAGGGCTGGAGTGGGCAGCGGGGACCAGGGCATCCAGAATGACTGCCCAACACCACAACCCGCAGGTCCCTGGGGGCCTGACCCAGGAGGCAGCTGCCAGTCCTGACTGAGTGTTCGGGGAGGCTGGCTGTGCCAAGTGGGGGCCTCCACGGCGCCCCCCAACTCCAGGGTGAGGCCAAGGTCAGCCTCAGCCCCACACAGCGTTGGCACATGGGACAGGAGTGGAAGAGGACAATGTCTGTCCAGATCTGTCCCGGGGTCGGTGGGGACAGCTGTGGGCCAGGAAGAGACCTCAGGGAGAGGCCAAAGCAAGAGCGGGCAAGGCTCCGGTCAGCCGCCTCCCTGGTGCAGGGCCTGAGCTCCTCCTGCTCGCTCTATGCGCGGAGCGGGATTCCTCTCACGGGAGGGATCCCATGCCTACCCCTCTTCTCCTGCAGGGGCTTCTGTCACCTTGTGTCAACCTGGATTTTTCTCAAAAAAAAAAAAAGGAGGGGGCAAAGGTTACTTTCTTCTTGAAGTAAAAGAGAATATTCAAATGCTACTAATCTGGGGGGACTTCCCTGCTGTTCCAGTGATTAATACTCTGAGCTTCTACTTCTGGGGGTATGGGTTCAATCCCTGGTCAGGGAACTAAGATCTCTCATGCCATGTGGTATGCCAAAAATAAATAAATACCACTATATATCTATATCTATATATTTTAAATTTGACTGCACCAGGTCTTAGCTGCAGCATGTGGGATCTAGTTAGTTCCCTGCCAGGAACTGAACCCAGGTCCCCTGCATGGGGAGAGCAGAGTCTTAGCCACTGGACCATGAGAGAATTCCCAGTACCACTATTCAAAAATTTATTTATTTATTTATTTAATTTATTTATCTTTGGCCATGTTGGGTCTTCACTTCCCTTTCTCTAGTTTCAGCAAGCCGGGGCTGCTCTTTGTTGTGGTGCACAGGCTTCTCATTGCAGTGGCTTCTCTTGTTGCAGAGCACAGGCTCTAAGGCAGGCGGGCTTAAGTAGTTGCAGCTTGTGGGCTCTAGGGCACAGGCTCAATAGCTGAGGCACAGCACCTTAGTCACCCAGAGGCATGTGGGATCTTCCCAGCCCAGGGATTGAACCTGTGCCCTTGCATTGCAAGATGGATTCTTAACCAGTAAGCCACCAGTGTTAGTTGCTCAGTTGTGTTCAATTCTGTGCAACCCCAGGGACTGTAGCCTGCCAGGGTCCTCTGTCCATGGGATTCTCCAGGCAAGAATACTGGAGTGGGTTGCCATTCCCTTCTCCAGGGGATCTCCCCAACCCAGGGATCGAACTCCGGTCTCCCACACTGTGGGCAGATTCTTTACCGTCTGAGCCACCAGAGAAGTCCATAAATACCATTATTTAAACAAACAAACAAATGCTACAAATCTGTGGAAGAATTCACTGGCCACAGGCAGGGAAAAGATGACAAAGATCTTCAACGTTAATGCTGCTTGAAGGTTGAAATAATTTGTCTGCTTCTCTATACATTTTCTCTCAGCTCAAATGAAACCTAACTTTTAGTTCTAGATGCAAAATTAAAAAAACAAAAACAAAAGCACTGAAATACAAGACAACACGTTGAAAAGACCAAAGAGTCAAAGGAAGCCAATTGTGTCCAGAGGGGGTTAGTGAAATCTGGGGCTAGAGATCAGGAAAGGAGAAAGTGGAGGGTGAAGAGGAAGGCATTTCAAGAGATGAACAGATTATTTTTTTTTTTATCAGAAATAATGTTTATTGGACTCTTCTCCATTAAAATATTGCCCATGGAAATAAGATTCTTCCCTACAGTTCCCAGAATACTAAAAAAGTGGGAAGAGAAGGATGGGAAAGGAAGTTAGAAAAAGAAGGAGGGCTTGAGGGAGAACCAGGGAAATCCTCCAGAAAGTTAGGGGCAGGTGCAAGCCCTTGCTTTACTGCTCTCCCCTCCAAGCCTTTTTTGTTTTTCCCTAATTTGGCTGCACTGAGTCTTGGTTGCAGCAAGCAGTTTCTTTAGTTGCAGTGTATGGGATCTAGTTTCCTGACCAGGGATGGAACCTGTCCCCCTCCCTCACCCTGCACTGGGAGCTCAGAGTCTTAGTCACTGGACCACCAAGAAAGTCCCCTCTCCTCCACTTCTATATTAGCACCAGAAGGGATTCCAAGGCTCATTTTGGCTTATCTCTCATATCCCTCAATCCATGCTTGTTCCTCAAGTATTTAGCTAGGGAGGAAAGCTATGAGCTAGTACAATCTGCTCCCTCACCACCTCTGGAATTTTCCCCTTGGAAATAGGACACAATAAAGTCAGACAATGAAAGCATTCACTCCAGGGCAACCCGGGATGCCTTTGTTCTGGTGAACCAGAATGAAGCTTAACCAGAATCAAGTATGTCAGGGAGCAACTTAAAGTGGAAATGGAAAATTATTTTCCACTTGGAGACAGAATAAAACACATTAGCAAGAGCTTTGGGGTCTAAGAACATCCAATGAGTTACAAAGAATCATTTTCATTCTGTCCAATGAGATTGAGGTAAGTCAGTAACAATTAAAGTTTAAGAAAAATGCCAACATGTTTCCTTTTCTTTAAAGTTATATTCTCCCTACCCACTTTATTGAGGTATGATTGACATATAGACAGTTGTATATATTTAACACATACAACTCAATGTGTTTTGGGGTAAAACTGTGTCCTCTTTTGGATCATATTGTACTTAGGGTGTTTAATCATTTAGACACACAGAAACGATATCTGAATCATTTAAAAGGCAATGCAAGATAACACTAGAAAGTGTCTAAATGTAGCCATTTGGTAAAGAGTTCCATCTCTGATTAAAAGACAGAGCTTAGGGGATTTCTCTGGTGGTCCAGTGGTTAAGATTCTGCACCGCCAGTGCTAGTGGTGCAGGTTTGACCCCTGGTCAGGGAACTATGATTCGGCATGCCACAACTAAAATATCCCGCATTGTGCAACTAAGACCCAGCAGAGCCAAATAAATTAATATTTCTTAAAATATAACTTGAGAATTTTTTAAATAAATAAAACAGTCCCCCTATAATAGTCACACTCTAGCCCCGTGCCCTGATTCATTTCTCTTCATAGATGTATCACATCCTAATGTTATATCTTTAATACTAATGGTTTGTTTACCTCCTCCTTCTGAGAGAAGGAATCTTGTGCTTAATGAATGAATGAGTGAATAAAAAAAGTGATGACAGCAAAAAAACAGATTATTCTCTTTTAATTAGTCCAGACTCAATACTAGGAAATGCCATGAGAGGGAACATTTCAACACTTTGCTTGGATTTCCACATAAAGGAAGTAAGCCACAAAGTCTCCCTCCCTTCATATTCATTCTAAAGATGAATACCTTTATTGCATGCCTGCTATGTGTCAATTACTCTACTAGGTTCTGAGAATGAACAAGATGAGACCCCTGCCATGTGTCGCTTATGTTCTAATGGCGGGGGGGGGTGGGGGAGGGAGAAGACACAATTTTTTAAAATAAACAAATAATAAGCCAATTTTTGAGTGTGGCATCTGCTGAGGAAACTAAGCAAGGTGCTGTGACCAAAAGGAGGATGGGTGAGAGAGGTGATGCTTGAACTGAGGTCCGGAAGATGAGAAAGATCCAGCCGTGGCGTGAGGTATGAGAAGTCTATTTCATGCAGAGAAGAGCATGTGCAAAGGTCTTGAGGAGAGAACGCACTTGGTGTTTACAGGGCTGGAGCACAATGAATAAGAGGGAAGAGAGATGGCAAGGCAGGGCCAGATCATGCTAGGATTTGGTTTTGATTTTACATTAAACTCAATTCTAGGAAATTCCCTGGTGGTCCATTGGTTAGGACTCTGGGTTTTCACTGTTGAGGACATGGGTTCAATCCCTGGTCAGGGTACTAAGATCCTGCAAGCCATGCAGTGAGGCAAAAAAAAAAAAAAGTAAACTCAATTCTAAAAGAGTGAATGCTGTCAAGTGGGAAAGTCACACAATATCATTTATATTTGAAAGTCACTCAGTGCATCAGTTATCTATTGCTGTGTAACAAACCATCCCAAGTTTAGTGATGTAAGATAATAACAACACACACTATCATTCTCACCATTCTGGGAGTTGACTACACTCAGCCATGTGGTTCTCGATCAAGCTCTCTTTTGTGGTTGTCTTTTTTTTTAATTGGAGTATAGTTGCTTTACAGTGTTGTATTCGTTTCTGCTGTACTGTGGTTGCCTTTAAACAATGGCTGGGCTGGCGTGATCTCAGTGTCCCTTGCTCAGAGATCTATTAGTTGCGACCTCCCCTGTCGCTGTCCAGTGCAACACCTACACGTAACCTCTCCACGTGGCCTGGACTCACTTAAGGGATGGAGAATGGGTCCCAAGAGCAACCACCCCAGGAGAGAGAGGCAGGTGGACACCTTATCATACTTTTATGACCTGGCCTGGGAAGGCATAGGTATTCGGTTTTCTATTCTTAGAAGCAGGTAACTAAGTCCATATTCAAGCAAAGGGGAACTGGATTCCACCTCTTGATGAAAGATGCATCAAAGAATTTGCAGACAGGTTTTAAACAACCACATCCTCGTTCCTAAGTGAAGAACAAATCCCTGAGAGGGCAATGGTGGAAGAGAGGCCAGATAGGAGTCAGTGGAGTACCCAGACAAGAGGCAAAAATGGGGTGGAGATGAAATAGGTGCAGAACTCTGGGGAACACTGAGGAGGTAGATATAAGAGGATTTGGTCGTGGACTGGTTGCCGGCCATGAGGAGAAGGATATCTATTAAGCCTTCGACTTGAGCAGTGGGGTGAATATTGGTGCCATTTACTCTAACAGAGATAACTGAGGGAGGAAAACTGGGAGGTGGGAGATAAAAACTAACAGATTCGTATAAGACATTTGGATTCTGAGATGCATATTAGATGTGAAGATGTCAAGGAATCAGTTGAAGTCTAATCTGAGTTCAACAGATAGGTGTGGGGACTTTCCTGGTGGTCCAGTGGTGAAGAACCCTCCTGCCAATGCAGGGGACATGGGTTCGATCCCTGGTCTGAAAAGTAATATCCCACATACCACAGGGCAATGAAGTCCATACACCACAACTACTGAAGCCCAGGCCCCCTAGAGCCCACGCTCTGCAATGAGAGAAGCCATCGCAATGAGAAGCCTGCGCACTGCCACTAGAGAGTAGCCTTCACTTGAAACAACTAGAGAAACCTGGCAGGCAGCAACAAAGATCCAGTGTCCTGTATCAAAGGCCCAGCACTGCCAAAAATAAAGTAATTGATTAATTTAAAAAATTCACTCGAAGAAATAGGCGTGGACTAAATGGGTAAGTTTGCCAGTCATTAGCATCTACATGGCATTCGATCATAAGACAGAAGAGATCCTCTAGTCAGAGGATGTAGGCAAAGAAGGGAGAAGGACCAGTCCTAGAGGTGCTAAACATTTAGAAACCTGTATGAAAGAAAATGCATCCCACACTTAGAAGAAAATGCCCCTACAAGTGCTTTATAGATGAATCATGAAATAAGAGCACAAGCTCAAGAAAATGACACCCAGAATGAGATGGAAAAGGAAATTACAGAACTAAAGAAGTGAAGAGAAGACCAAAACACCACCATGAACATCTAATCAATTAGACATGAGGAAGAGAACCAGCATGATCAAAAATCAGAATTGTTAACAGAGGAAATGCTTGAGACAATCATAGTGAATGCAGAGAAGAAAAGAAACAGGTGAAAGCACCTGGGGGAAAATTCATAATTGTGGAAGTTAGAAAGAGACAATCCAACACTTGGTTGTAAAGGATGACTCAGAGGCAGAGAATCTAAAAAAAAATCAGACAGGAGAAGTATGCAGAGATACAGAAGGAGGTAATCAGCGGTCAAAGGGCACACCAAATACCTCGAAAAATTAATAGAGTGACTGGCCTAGAGCCAATCCTGGCTAAGCTATTAAACTTCAAGGCAAGTGAAAGCATTCTACAGGCCTTCAGGCAGGAAAGTGTAATCTACATATGAGAAGAAACTTTATCTAGCCTCAGAACTTTTCATAGCTTCCACCAGTTCAAAGGAAGGGTCCAAGACGGGAAAAAATGAGTCAAGACTATTCAGTCTTGACTATTCTCTGATGGCCCAGTGGTTAAGAATCCCCCTGCCAATGCAGGGGACATGGGTTTGATCCCTGGTGCAAGAAGCTCCCACATGACATGGAGCAATTAAGCCCGGGAACCACAGCTACTAAGCCTGTGCTCTACAAGAAAGGCCACTGCAGTGAGAAGCCTGCCCACTGCAGCTAGAGAACAGTCCCCGCTCACCACAACTAGAGAAAACCCTCACACAGCAATGAAAACCCAGCATGGCCAAAAGTAATTAATTTTAAAAAGGAAAAAAAGAATATTCTGACAGAGAATAGACTTTTGGACGCAGTGGGGGAGCTAGGGTGGGAAGAAGAGGGTGGGATGAATTGAGAGAGTAATATTGATATAAATGGACTTCCCAGGTGGCGCAGTGGTAAAAAAAAAAAAAAAAAATTCACCTGCCAATGCTGGTGATATCAGAGACATGGATTTCATCCCTGGGTCAGGAAGATCCTCTAGAGTAGGAAAGGGCAACCCACTCCAGTATTCTTTTTTTTTTTTCCATTTATTTTTATTAGTTGGAGGCTAATTACTTCACAACATTGCAGTGGTTTTTGTCATACATTGACATGAATCAGCCATGGAGTTACATGTATTCCCCATCCCGATCCCCCCTCTCACCTCCCTCTCCACCCGATTCCTCTGGGTCTTCCCAGTGCACCAGGCCTGAGCACTTGTCTCATGCATCCCACCTGGGCTGGTGATCTGTTTCACTATAGATAATATACAGTATTCTTGCCTGGGAAATCCCGTGGACAGAGGAGCCTGGGCAGGCTGCAGTTCACGGGGTCGAAAAGAGTCAGACATGACTGAGCACAACACAGCAGCAGCATTGACATATACACGATGCCACGAGAAAAAGACAGCGATCGGGAAGCTGCTGTAGGTCACAGTGAGCTCAGCTCAGGGCTCTCTGATGACCTAGATGGGTGGGATCGGGGGAGCTGGGAGAGAGGCTCAAGAGGGAGGGGATACATGAATATGTACAGCTGATTCACATTGTACAGCAGAAACTAGCAGAACATTGTAAAGCAATTATACTCCTATTACATTTTTTTTTAAATTTTTTTAATTGAAATAAAGAATATTCCTTCCAGGGGGAAAATATTGGATCTGTGAAAATATCTGCTGTTCTCCATCACTGGCATGCTCATTCAGCTATTTTTATCTTTATATTCTAGTAAGTTATTTCACTCTCACCGTTTAACAAAAAAAAAAAAAAAAAAGAGCAACATAAAAATCCTTGCATACCTTGTTTAATTGGAGAATTTAAACTTTTTCATTTATCATTGTAAAACCAAGGAATTTTGTAACATTTTTGTATGAAGCTATTACATGTAGGGCAATCTGCCTTTGTTGTTATTTAGTTGCTAAGTCATGTCAGATTCTTTGGGACCCCATGGACTGTAGCCCGCCCAGGCTCCTTTGTCCATGGACTTTCCCAGGCAAAAATACTAGAGTAGGTTGCCATTTCCTTCTCCAGCGGATCTTCCTGATCCAGGGGTTGAATCCTGTCTTTAAGTAGGGATAAATCACTCTCATAGAAATGAATCTGAAACAATTTTCCCTTCAAGTCAAGCATTTTGTTGTTTAAATAAACTTCTTGTTTAAAAAAAAAAGAACAATATTCCATCCAAAAGGATGTGATCCCAAGTATAAAAGCATTAAGCAGAAACTCTCAAACATGCACCAATTCAGGAAACAGATATGAGCTAAATGGAAACTGTAATTTAAAAAGAATTACTGTATTTTGTAATTATCTTTTATTCATAAGCTTAATGAATCTCAAAGAAACAAATATCATTAGTACATAAGCATTTACCTGAAGTTCAGGAAATCTTTTCATCTTACTTTAGCTCCTGTTACAGTAAGCAAAATTAAAGTTCACATTTTCATTGAAACCAAGATACAAATATGTAAAGCTATTTTTTAATAATTTTATTTATTTGTATTCATTTATTTCTGGCTGTGCTTGGTCTTTGTCACTGTGCGGGCTGCTCTCTAGTTGTGGTACTTCTCTTACTTCAGAGTAAGACAGTAACTACTTCGGGCTTCTCTTACTGCCGAGCACAGACTCTGGGTGCGAGGTCTTCAGGAGTTGTGGCACATGATCTCAGGAGTTGCGATCCCCAGGCTCTAGTGCACAGACTCAATGGTTGTAACGCACAGGCTTAGCTGTTCCTCGGCATGTGGGATCCTCCTGGATCAGGAATCTAACTCACGCCTTCTGCATTGGCAGGCGGATTCTTTATCACAGCCACCAGAGAAGCCCCTGTAAAGTTATTTTTAATCCACTTACTCATCCAACTACCTATTAAACTACCTATTCGCACAGAAAGAGGTATGAAATGATTATAATCTAGTGTTAAAAATAGTTATTTCTTGGTGGTAGGAAATTGCATGATTTGTTACTTTCTTCTTTGTGCTTTTGTATTTGTTTTGAATTTTTTTTTTTTTTTTGATGTTCCACAAGGCTTGCAGAATCTTGCAGACCAAGGATTGAACCCAGGCCCTCAGCAGTGAAAACGTGGAGTCCTAATCACTGGACTTCTGGGGAATTCCCTATGACTTAAATTTTATATAATCACAAATTATTTTTTCAAGAACAATAGTCATTCTAAAAAAAATTTAAGTTAAGTAGTCATTAAGAATGAACTACAGGAAATATTTATTCAGCCCTTATTATGTACTAAGTACTTTGCTCATATTGGCTCATCTAATCCACATATAACTGATCAAGGGATGAATTATCATCTTAATTTTTCAAAAGAGGAAACTGAGGCTTACAGGTATTTGTTAATTTTTTAGAGTCACATACTAGGAAGGGCAGCGTCCGAACTTTGCCTCAATGTCAAAGTCAATGTCCCTTCTAGCAGCCTGCCTCCCCCTGGTTTTATCAAGTTTAACCCCTACCCCCACTGAGTGTTCACACACACACATTTCTGCAATAGTCCACCTGCCCGAGCCAGGAACTTGTTATGACAAGCCAAATGCAACACCCATTTCCTGACCAAGGCTGTTATCCAATATCTCTATGATTTGGGAAATAGCTGGTGATCTCACCCTGACAAGGGTCATATATACGTCTTAACAGAAGTTGTCATCACAGCTCTATGTGAAAGTATGATGTTCAGATATAGCCAGCCCTTTGAGATGCTTTGCTGGAAATGGTTGAAGTACAAAGTACTATTGACTCGTGGTCACTTATGTCCACTTTCATTAATAATGATACTTTGTACTTCTTCAGTGTTTGCCATAAGAGTGGTTTCAAAACCCTGAGGAAGCTTATCATTTCTGGGTACTTCAAATATCTTTCTTAATGACTGATGAAAAACAAGTGGCAATATGGGAATTCCCTGGCGATCCAGTGGTTAGGACTCTGTGCTTCCACTGCCAGCGCTCAAATCCTGGTTGGGGAGCTAAGATCTCACATGCTGCGAGGGGCAGCCAAAACAAAGCAAAAACAAACAAACCAAAAGCAAGTGGCAATAAACGTGTCCCCCACGTTTCCCAAGTCTGGCTAACACTAGCCTAGAGATGAAAAACGAGGCCACCACCAGAGTCATAAGAGAATGTCATTGGTTCTGGTCCTACCCCACCTTCTCTCTGGGAACTCCATCGCATAAAAGCCTGAGTTGCCCAGGGTGTGTGTTGCATGTGTTCTTGGCTACCCCGTTTGGACCCTCCTCTGAGGCGGCATGCTCATGACCATGTCTCCCAGCATCATGAGGGCCCAGAGTAGCAATGACTGCCAGGGCCAAGGCCCCCTTGAGGTTCCATTGCTTCCACAAGGACCCGTATGCAAAGCAGACCCTATTTCCTCATGTCCCTCTACAATCTTGTTTCCACAAGACAGTAGGAGTGGTGTGTGTGAAACATGAATCAGACCAGACAATTCTCTGGCTCCAAACTCTACAATGGAGTCCCACCACATACCAGGGCCTGAGAGACACAGCAGGGTCTGGCCCCATCTGCCTCTCTAACATCCCCTCTATCTGGGCTGTGGGCTGGAGGATGATGAAACAGCCTGAAAAGCAACACTGAGCCCCTATTCCCATGACCCTGGCCCATTACTCTTGTCGAGTGTGCCTTGGTGCTCTTTCTTCCTGATGACTCCCCTGTAAACAGATCCCAACAGCCCCACCCCAATCCCTGGGTGTGCCAACGGGTAGGTACTGGGGGTCTCCAGTGCAGTATTCTCATCATTTTCAACACCCCCACTAAAGTCACACCAAAAAATGTCCCTACAAGCGGGTTCCTGGCAGTCCAGTGGGTAGGACTTGGCCTGTCCACTGCTACTGGCCCGGGTTCAATCCCTGGTTGGGCAACTAAGATCCTGCAAGCCGTGCCATGCAGTTAAAAAAAAATTCAATACCATCAGTTAAAAAGCAAAAAGAGTGTGTTTGATAGTGAGACAAGTCAGGGAGCTGCAGCACCCTCCAAACCCAACTATCCCAAACCCAATTTCTGCCCCTGCATTTTCTGAGGTGGAGATTCTGCAGCTGCCACTAAAGAGAACACTACAGTAAAGATATGGGAAAAAAGGACTACGGGATCTCAGACAGAAATCTCCAAAGTCAACTGGGAAAGTAAGAGAAGGTGGCACAGGTGAGAGGTCGCTTTTAAGTCAAGTTCTAATGTCAAGTAAAAGACATCATGGGGCTTCCCTCGTGGCTCAGTGGTAAAGAATCCACCTGCCATTGAAAGAGACAAGGGTCCAATCCCTGGGTTGGGAAGTTCCCATGTGCTGTGGGACAGGAAAGCCCATGCCCACATGCCACAATTACTGACGCTTTCCTGCCCAAGAACCCATGCTCCGGAACAAGAGAAACCACCACAGTGAGAAGCGCATGCACTGCAACTAGAGAGAGCTCCCACTCACGGAAACTGGAGAAGGTCCAAGTTCAGCGATGAAGACCCAGCACAGCCAGAGATAAATAAATCAAATGAATCTAAAACAAAGCAAAACAAAAAAGACATCATGAAGGCTTGGTATGCCAAGCTAAGCAGTTCATTTGTCCAATGAATAAGTGGTATTCAAAGTGGGCAAATCCTCCCCAGGAGATTCCAAAAATAACTATTGAGATATGGAAAGAAAATACCAGAACTTCTATTTATTTTTACCTTGCACATTTTCATTTCTTTCTTTATATATTTTATCACATTTATAATTTATTACCCACTAGAATGTATTTAAAAATTTTTTATGAAATATAGTTGATTTACAGTGTCTCAGGTGTAGAGCAAAGTGATTCAGTTTTTTATATATATATATATATATATATATATATATATGTATGTATGTATTCTTTTCGAGATTCCTTTCCATTATAGGTTATTACAAGATATTGGATACAGGTTCCAGTAGGTCCTTATTGCTTATCTATTTCATACCTGATAGTGTGTATCTACTAATCCCAAATTCCCAATTTATCCCTCCCCCCTCCATATTCATAATTTTAAGTAAAGCAGAATATGTATGTAACTGAAGGTACATAGACTGTGGTTGAATGCTCAAAAACGTGTCACTGATGTGTTGTAGAAACAAAGTTGGAGACTACTGTTAGAAACAATGGGAACCCATTTGAAGAATTTAAGCTGGGGAATGACAGGATCACTTTACTTTAGCAAAAATCACTCTGCCTGAAGTGTGGAGAGTGAGTTAACAGAGGTGAAAATAGAGGCAGAGGCTATAGGCTAGGAGTTATTCGAACCCTCCAAGCAAGGCTTGAACGGAAGCAGTGGGAGTGGGCATGGAGAAGAGAGTGAGGGAGGGGAGTAGGGGGAATGAGACATATCCCGCAGACTGAATCCACTTGACCTGGTGATCAGTATGGGGGAAAGTGGCAGAACAGAAGATTCAGATGACTCTCGGGTTTCTAGCCTCCATCAGTGAGTGGAACGAGCATCCAGGATAAAGAAATTACCCATAAAGCAAGAGCTAGGTACTGGAGAAGCGACTAAGATCACCAGAGTGCCAACAGGAGCACATCAGAAGCAGTAAGGAAAACCTCCTCCTGAAATGTCTCCGCAGTACCTCTGCTGGTAGAGCCGGACATCTTACTAGGTGACACAGAAAACATATTTAAAGGACCCATCTTGGGACTTCCTTGGTGGTCCAGTGGTTAAGACCCTGCACTTCCACTGCAGGGAGTTCAGGTACCATCCCTGACCTGAGAACTTAGATCCCATTTGCCATGTGTTGTTGTTGTTCAGATGCCAAATCGTGTCTGACTCTTCATGACCCCATGGACTACAGCATTTCAGGCTTCCCTGTCCTTCACCATCTCCTGGAGTTTGCCCAAGTTCATGACCATTGAATTGGTAATGTCATCCAACCATCTCATCCTCTGTCGCCCTCTTCTCCAATCCACATGTCATGTGACCCAGCCAGAAAAAAAGATCCATCTTTACTTCTGCAGAGCAAACAATGAAGAATGGATCTGGATCTGAGAAGCAATAAATTAGTAACGATAATCCACCCCTTTGACTTTTCAGCTTCTAGGAGAAATTGTCACTTTTATCTGGATCCAAACATATGTTCCCATTCCAGGTTTTGGAACCTCAGTTTTTAGCAATTCATACTCTAACTTTCATGTGAGAAACTTGGTGAGACTTTGAACTCAACTCTACTATAAGCAACCTGGATATGTAAATAATTTAATTTTGCGCTTGATTTTCAACACTATCAGTCCTATGAACACAAGACAGAAGAGATTCTTTCAGGGCTATCATGGAAATCTCAGATTCTTAAACCATGACTTAAGCTGAGAGTTAAAGAGCTTGTGGTTTTTCTACCTGTAAGTGCTCAAGTGCACACTCAAGAATCCATCTCACGGCAGTCTTCAAAGTCATCATTAGTGTCGTAACTGTCAAGTGCAGCAGCTGCTCTGCCTCCAAGGCCATGTACTTCAGTTGGCATTTCACCACAATAAGCAACAAATAGCTTGATTAATTGTGATGTCACTTGATGTGACAAATTATCAGCATCCCATTTTCCATTGACAAGGTGTTCAGTGCTACACTCAAAGCCATGACCGAACCTGTCCCCAAATCCCATCTTTGTGGGTCTATTTCCTGGTACCACTCTTGGTACCAATCCTGTATCTGCCAGGGTCCAATCAAGAGACATGGACCACACAGAAATTCAATAAAGAATTATTCTAACAGAGGACCTGAGTAACCAAGGACTAGTTAGTAAGAAGAGAACTCTAAAGAATATAAGAATAGCAGATGTAAGGAGTAGCTATTTTCCCCCAAATTGAGATAGAGTGTCCAAGGTAGGGCTCCCCTTCCTTCAGGGCTGAGATGCAGACCACCTTGGGTGGAAGGCAGAGTTGTGGTGCTAGAGAAGACTCTTGAGAGTCCCTTGGACTGCAAGGAGATCAAACCAGACAATCCTCAAGGAAATCAACTCCAAATATTCATTGGAAGGACTGATGCTGAAGCTGAAGCTCCAATTCTTTGGCCACCTGATGCGAAGAGCCAACTCACTGGAAAAGACCCTGATGCTGGGAAAGACTGAGGACAGGAGGAGAAGGGGGCAACAGAGGATGAGATGGTTGGACGGCATCACCGACTCGATGGACATGAGTTTGGGCAGACTCCAGGAGATAGTGGAAGACAGAGAAGCCTGGCGTGCTGCAGTCCATGGAGTCACAAAGAGTTGGACATGACTGCGTGACTGGACAACAAGAGTCACAGTGGAGATTGCTAGAAATCCACACCCTGGAACTTGCTGGAAATTTCTTCAGGGTTCTAGAATAAGCTGTTAATGAAGAGATGTCTCGCAGGAGGCTCTCCGTTATAAAATCACCTAAGTGGTGTGCTGCAACAAGCTGCTGGAGCTGCTAACCACTATCCATTGCAGATGTCTGAATGGTACCCCTTCTTCCTGCAATGTCTCTCCAGCGCCCTCTACTGATAATATTTAATATTGCATCAGCTGGAAAGGAAACAAAGGACCCATCTCCATCTTTGCAAAGCAGACCATGAAGGGTGGGATGTGGACCTGAGTAACTGGTACACAATACATCATTTCCATCTGCCAAGTAAAGAAGGGATGGAGGAAGAAAGGGAGGGTGAGGGAAGGAAAGGAAAGCTGGCCCTTTCAGGTTTGCAGAGCCAGTCTGAGAAGGACATGACAAAGACCACATTAGCCACTGTAACTTCATGACTACCACCCTCCACTGGACCCTCGATGCTTCCAAGTTGTTTGCATGTTTGCCAACTTTATAGCCCTCATGTTTTCCAGATGCTTCTCTGTGCTCATCTGTCCCTTACTTGCAGTCAATGACCCCTTTCTCTGTTTCACAGAAACCTGGAAAGCATCAGACAGAAACTCTTAACTTTTTGCCTCTAAATCTACACACCATCCTGTATTCTGCCTTTCCTCCTTCCCTCATATTATAAAGAAAGTGCTATTCCCCCATCTCAGGGAATTTCCTCTCTGCCGTCTCTGAACCCTCACATCAATTTCCTTCCCACTTTCCTGTATCTTTAACCTGTCCCTGTTTTTTTTTTGTTGTTGTTCCTTCTCATTAGCATTTCAACTACTCATGATTCAGGAATTCCCTGGCAGTCCAGTGGTTAGGACTCTATGCTTTCACTGCTGAGTGTTCAATCCCTGGTCAGGGAACTAAGATTATGCAAGCCCACTTGGCAAAAAAAAAAAAAAGTATGAAAGAAAATGGATTTTTTCCTAGAAATTCCAGAGAAGAAAGCTGCCCTACCAACACCTTGTTTTTCACCCAGTCAGACCCATTTTGGACTGCTGCCCTCCAGAATTGTAACAGTAAATCTGTGTTGCTTTACACTATCAATAGGAAACTAATACAGTTACTCATTCATTCAAGGAATATGTATTGAATTTCTGCTCCTTGTCAGGTGCTGTTTAGACACTGAGAATACAGCAATGAACAAAGGCTCACACCCTACTGATGGACAGAGCTCATCAAACTGAATGAAGAAAGGATTGGGCAGGTTCTACCAGATAACAGAGGATTATATTCTTAAGCAGAACAGAAGAGTACCAATTTCCTTTCTTTAGACTAGAAGCAAAAAAGTTAACTGCTGCCATTCCCATTTTATGAAATAGAATGCAAGGGCAACCACGAGGGCTGAGGTGGGAACTGGAGAGTTATTCCTCAGCTAGGAGTTGTTCAGTTGTGATGATGGAAAACTCAATTTATCAAAAGATGAACCGGCCTAGTAACCAAGAAGCAAGGACTGCCCTGTGATTCAAAGTGCCCTTTCTCTCCATCTCTCCACTCTGCCTCCCACAGTGATGGCTTCATTCATCCTTAGGACCCTCACAGTGAGGGTCCCCCATCCCCACCTACACACAGTCAGTCAGCCTCCTCAGCTGCAGCGGCTGAACCTCATATAAGCTGTCAAGGGAAAGATAGTCCAGTCCAGGAGCCAAGCTTTCTCACTGGACCACACTGGTCTCATGTTCATCCTTGAACCAATCATTGCGGCCAAAAGGATAAGACAAGCCAATTGGGAAATGCCACTGCAGGGGAATGGAGGCCTTTTTGAGACAGGTCATGAGAGTAACAGGAGCGCTGGCTGAGCAGGGACCTAGGGGAGGTTCAGGCCAAGGAAGTACAGAGGATAGAGGGCTGGCTGATGCTTTCCTCTGTGGTTTTCTCACCTGAGAAGGGTGTGTGGGTGATCTAATCCAGGGCTGGGCATCTCCAGAGCAGGGGGGCCTCAGGAATACCAAGAAGAGGAAGAGTGGTGGCTCATGAGACCAGGAGGGTCTTGACTAATGGGTCAGGCCAAGGCATTGAAGGTGTCAAGGAGGTTGAAGGGTAGGTGGGATTAAGGAGTCAGAGAGGAAGACGGACCTAGAAAATAAGATTCACATTGCAGTTCAAGGCTGGGGTGGAGGAGCAGTCCTACTCAGAGGTGTGACTCAGGGTGTGGTTATGGAAACCAGTTGCTCAAAAAAGTAATGAGGAAAAAGATCATAATGGTCATCATGACGTAAAGAGTACTACTAGGAGTTATTTATTTGTTTATGCCCAATCAGAAAGGACTTAGGAGGACTTCCTTGATGGTTCAGTGGCTAAGCATCCATGCTCCCAATCCAGGGGGCCTGGGTTCAATCCCTGGTCAGGGAACTAGAATCCCACATGCCACAGAATCCCACATGCCACAGCTAATATGCGGTGTGGCCATATAAATAAATACACAATTTTTTTTTTTTAAAGAAAGGATTTAGGGTGGCTTCCAGAGATACACACAATATGTCAAGAAGAAAAAAAAAATTTAAGAAAGAAAAAAATGGAAATTAAAAAACAAAACATATCAAGACACAACCGTCTAAGGTTGGGTGAGATGATGATAAAAGGAGAAAATCAGAGTGGGCAAGTAAAAAGGAGAACAGGAGTGAAGTTAATACACAAAATCCATCCCACCCATTCCTGCACACTCCACAGTGATGACTGTAGGCTTTCCATTAGTTGTAGAGAAGAAACGAGCAAAATAAGCAGTTCCCTGAGTGTCCTAAGGACTAAAAAAAAAAAAAAAAGATACTAAAGCAGAAAGCAATAAAAAATATAATCAGCAGTGGTACTGACTTCAGATAAAGGTTTGTGAGTAGGTCCTAGAGGAGAAAGTCCTCAGGACATCACAGGGGCTTGTGAGTCTGACAGGCCTCACTTCATCACATCCTGGTTCTAGCACTGTAGGTGCTCAGTTATCCCGTCAGTTAAGTGTAGCAATTCTCATCTTCCTTGGGCTGTTGTGAGGGTAAAACGAGGGCATGTGTATGTATGTGTTGAATGTGATCAACTCCCGGTAGCTATTGTACCCCCAAATCAATTCTCAGGTCTGCATCTTAAAGCCAGGTGCTTAAAAAGGACATTTACACTGCTTCCTACTGTACTTTTGGGGACTTCTCTGGTGGTCCAGTGGTTAAGAATCCACCTTGCGATGCAGAGGACATCTTTGATCCTTGGTGGGGGAACTAAGATCTCACGTGCTGCAGAGCAACTAAGCCTGCAGGCTGCAAGTACTGAGCCCATGCACTCCAGGTCTCGTGTGCCACAGCTAGAGGACCTGGGCACTGCAAAGAAAGATCCCTCATGCTGCAACTAAGATGTGATGCAGCTAAATAAATATTTTTAAAAAGAAAAAACAGCAGTCTCAGTTCATTTTGGGCTTTGGGAAAAAAAAAAAATCAGTCTGCCTACCCAGACAGACTTCGCTGGACCAGAGCTGCTCCTGGAGGTGGGTCTGTAACACTGGATGGTGGGTCCTCTCCCATCCATCTGAGTCTTCCCCAATTGTGGGTCTTTCGTATAGGATGGTGAATAATGGACCCAATCAATACCCAAAGGAAGGCTGATGACGGAAAGCAGAGAGAGAGAGAGAGAGAGAGAGAGACGCCAAGAACAACAGAGTAGCTAGCTGGAGACTAGAATTCCTTACAAGAAGTCTCGAAGTCTTCAAGCTCTTCCTTGCAGCCTGAAAGGGCCACATAGAGCCTGTGCCTCAGAGGGAGGGCATGGCTGTCCCCCTCCACCGCGTCCTGCTCTGTGTGGGGGAGAGGTGCAAGGCCATATCAGGAGCCAGGCTTTGTGTAGACAACTGTGCGCCCACTGCAAAGAAGATGTTATTCATCCCATTTCACAGATGAGGACACTCGGGATCAGAAACAGTAAACAATAGTGGCAGAATCCAGATTTATTCAGTTAAAACCTTGAGTTGTATGTACAGTATTTGCCTTTATATCCTTCTCCTCTACCACACTGTGAATTAATTGAGGTCAAGCCCAGTCCTATTATAACTGTATGTTTATAGCTCCTGGCACAAAGCCTAGCACATGGTAGACGTCCACAAAAGGCTGAATTAATTAGTCAATGAATTATCAACCATATATCAGTGAATTTTACAATTATATAATACATATAATATACAACATGTAATAAAGTTGAGGAATTATAATAATCATATATCCCAAACAGATACAATATTACATAATCACACCAAACATACAAAGTCAGATGACCCTTAGGAATCCTGACCCCAACCTCCCTGAAGCTTCTAAAGAATACTAGGATCCCATGAAGCATATCTAGAGACTCTCCTTGCAAGAAAATGCATTACCAAGAACGTCAGTCCCTTGTGTTGGGACTTTCAATATCATTTCAGGGCAATGCATGCCTAAACAATTCAGGTCATGGAATGGTTAAGCAGAATTTTTGTTTTACCTAGAATTATCCCTTTCTTCCCCACACACTATGGATGCATATGATTAGAGTCTTTAGGGATTGTCCCCAGTGAGAAGCAGGACTTTTTTGAATCCCAAGAATCAAAGGGTTTCATGGCCACTGGATGTGCTGTGTTCTGTGTCTTGCTGGTAACCTATGAGCCAGCTGCTCCCTGGGGCTGGCTTCATGCTCCTCCGTATCAGAGCTGATGGGCTCTCTTCACCATGGCCAAGCATTCCCAGCATGAACTGGTCTACATATTACAAACCATTAATGCTGTATTTCAAACTAAGTGCTTGTTTCTCTGAAGGCCCAGTAAGCACATTTATGGGCTTCCCAGATGGTGCAGTGGTAAAGAAACTGCCTGCCAATGCAGACGACACAAGAGACATGGGTTCAATCCCTAGGTTGGGAAGGTCCCCTGGAGAAGGAAACGGCAACCCTCTCCAGTATTCTTGCCAGGAAAACTCCATGGACAGAGGAGTGTGGTGGGCCACAGTCCATGGGGTCACAAAGAACTAGACATGACTGGACATGCAAGCACGTGTGTAATTGTCTTGTTTTTGCAAATTCTCAAGAAGCCAAGAACATAAAACCGTGTTTTATTTTGTTTTCCTTTGTTACCAGATACTCTTAAAAATAAACATTGAGGGAATCCACTGCTGGTCTAGTGTCTAGGACTCTGCTTTCACTGTGAAGAATGTGGATTTGACCCTGGTTGGGGAACTAAGGTCCTGCAAACCATGCACACTGCCAAATTTTTTTAAATTTTTAATAAAAAATAAATGGATACTTCTGCACTAGTGAATTACATTATGGTTTATTAGAAAATATTATCCCATAATAATTTTATTTGGTCCTTGAAACAACTTGCAAAGTATGATTATCCCTGTTTTACAGGTGCGAAGTCAGAGGTTCAAAGAGGTTTTGTAATTTGCCCAAGGTCACACAGCTAATAAATGGCAAAGCCAGGACTAAAATCCAGGTCACTGGATACCATTCTCTCTCTACTGGAAAGAACTTTAGTGACACTTAACTCTAAGCCCAAATGAGAAACTGTAGCTCAACGAGGCCAAGTGACCTTCCCCAGGACACTGTCTGGCAGGCTTATTTATGGCAAAGAACAAGCTTTCAGTCTACATTCTTCACAATTTACCTTAAGAGTCTGCCATATTCAAAATCACTCATATACCAAGAGGGATAGAAAGGACTTAAATTAGTAATCATTTAGTGATTAGGTTGAATAACCAGAGAGACATTGGTCATATTCTATTATCAGAAACCTCCAACAGACTCTCCAAATAGTTCAGTTCTACTTAAATATTGTACTAACCAATACTTTGGGCTTCCCTGGTGGCTCAGTGGTAAAATAACATGCCTGCCAAGCAGGAGACGCAGGTTCGATCGGTGGGTTGAGAAGATTCCCTGGAGGAGGAAATGGCAACTCACTTCAGTATTCTTACCTGGGAAATCCTATGGACAGAGGAGTCTGGCAAGCTACAGTTCATGGGGTCCCAAAGATTCGGACACAACTTAGCAACTTAACTAGAACAACAACAGGCAGTGCTTTAAAAATGTGGGGACTTCCCTGGTGGTCCAATGGTTGAGAATCTACCTCCCAATGTAGGGGACACAGGTTTGATCTCTGGTCCGGGTAGATTCCATGTGCTGCAGGGCAACCAAGCCCATGCACCACAGATCCTGACGTCCACATACCCTAGAGCCTGAGCTCCCCGATAAGAGAAGCCACCACAATGAGAAGCCCCAGGCATCGCAACTAGAGAAAGACCTCGCACAGCAACAAAGACCCAGAGCAGTCAAAGATAAATAAATAAATAATTTTAAAAAGTGAACTAGGACTTCCCTGGCGGTCTACTGGTACAGGCCGCACATGCCGCACTGTGCAGACAAAAATAGGAAAAAAAAAAAAAAGTAGGCTGAAATCATCTTTGGACAGTACTATGATATTCTGATGGTCAAGTAGTGTATATTTTTCTGGATTTTGGACAGTGAAATTTATACTCTAGGGATTGTGTGACCGCTATGCCTGCTGCCACAGTAGATATGATCCATGAGAGTAAAATCTAAGGACGTTCAGAAAAGGAGAGACCTAAGTAAACTTCTCTGATAGAAGTACAATGAAAAAAAATAAAGGAAATACAGTGAGTATAATTCTGATGAATGCTACGGAAATTCAAGAAACACTACCTTTCTCCATTCATTTTAAATGGCAGCTACCACTTAAAGAGCACCCACTTTGTGCCTGTCACTGACCTACGCACGTAATGTTTTTTTTGATGTTCTTTTTAAAAACAATTGTTTTTTATTTCTGGCTGTGCTGGATCTTAGCTGCAGTGCAAGGGCTTCTCATTACAGTGGTTTCTCGCTACAAAGCATGGTAGAGCCCAGGCTAGAGCTGGGCTCAGTAGTTGTGGCATATGGGCTTAGTTGCTTTGTGGCACATGGGATCTTCCCGGGCCAGGGAGTGAAACTGCGTCCCCTGCATTGGCAGGCGGATTCTTATCCATTGTACCACCAGGGAAGTCCCAACCTATGCACTTTAAATGTATCAGATAAACCCTATTTGCCCCATGTCGCACCCTCTCTCACATGATAGAGCAATTTAGGATGATCTGGTGGGGATTTGGGCCGAGTGTTACCATGCTCTGTGCTCAGCTTCCACCACACGCACTCCCACTGCCAGCTCCGGTGGGGGCTAGACTTTCTCAGGAGCCATGAGGCAGTAAAACACGGGTCCCAGACCCTCACTGAATCCAACCCCAGAGGCCATCTCCAATAATCTAGCTCTGTTTTCCCAGGTTCACTTCCTCCAACCTCAGTACAGCATTGATGAAGTGATCTGTACTCCCCCAAACAAAAGCCTTACAGTCCAGTGGTTAAGACTCCAAGTTTCCAATGCAGGGGGTGCGGGTTCAACCCCTGGTTGGGGAACTAAGGTCCCACGTGTTGTACAGCAAAGCAAAAAAAGATTGGAAAAAAAAAAAAAAAAAAACCTTATGGGTGGGAGAGGAGCAGGGTTCCCTCCACTTAGGATTGTCCAATTGAGAAAATACAGATACAAGATGCTAAAAAATAAAAAAAAAAGCCTTACAGGTGAGAGGGGAACAGGGTGCTCAGCTAAATTTGTGTGTCAGATAAACAAGAAATAATTTCAGGGGCAGAAGGGGGATATACTTATACTAAAAAAACCATTGGTCATTTATGTGAAATATAAATTTAACTGAGGATTCTGTATTTTACCTGGCAGCCCTATTTGCACTCCACCTTTTCCCAGCTTCACAACATAAAAGCCAGCAGGAACCCTCTTAGGATGGGGAGACCCATACACAGAACACAGAGGCTTCTTGGATGGGGAAGCAAAGAGTATAAAAATATCTCACCTTCGTTTGAATCTTCTCTGCAGGGAGACTGAAGCACAAATGAACAGCCACCTCAGTGATGACTCTGCCACTGAAGCAAGGTGATAGCTCACGGTAAGATTTTTAGAATACTGTCTCTGTGACAAGGCAAATTTGTTATCCTAACCTAGGTATTCACAGGTCTAGTCCTGAGACCTTCCCAAATCCCCAACTACTACTTTAATGTAAAGTGCTGCTGAAAATTTTAAATTACCCTTCAGACTCTTAATGATTCCCATACATACATGATTTGAAATAGCCTTCAAATGAAATAGCCTTCTGGTTAAAAACAATTAGATGCCTCAGCTTTTCCTTAACTTCAGTCACCAGATTTAGCACTGACTTTCATTTCAGACCTTTTGCATTAAGAAATATGTTTTATCACTTCACACACACTAGGATTATAGAATAAGCAAGATAGATAATATTAATAACAAATGTCCTCCAAGTAAAACAAATAATAAAATTTTAAAAAATAACAGATGTTGGTGAGGATGTAGAGGAAGTGGAACCCTTGAACATTGCTAGCAGAGATGTAAAATGGTGCAGTCACTTTGGAAAACAATATGGCAGTTTTTCCAAAGGTTAAATGTATAGTTACCATATGATGCAACAGTTCCACTGCTAGGTGTATACCCAAAAACAATGAAAACATATGTCCACACAAAAACTCATACATTAATGTTCATAGCAGCATTTTTCATAATAGACAAAAGGTGTAAATAAACCGAATGTCCCTCAACTGATGAATAAACAAACTGTTATAGCAATCCAATGAGATATTTTTCAGCCATAAAAGGAATAAAATACTGATACTTGCTACAACATGGAAGAACACTGAAAACATTATGCTAAGCCAATTACAAATGACCACGTATTTCACAGTTTATTTGAAATGTCCAGATTAGGCAAATTTATTTACAGACAAAAAGTAAGTTTGTGGTTGCCTAACACAGAGGAATGGGGGAAATAGGAGGCAATGGCTAAGGGGTGTGAGCTTCTTTATTTTCTTCTACTTTTAAGTCACTCAATTATATCCTCTTTGTGACCACATGGAATAGTCCATGGAATTTTCCAGGCAAGAATACTGGAGTGGGTAGTCTTTCCCTTCTCCAGGGGATCTGATCTTCCCAACCCAGGGATCAAACCCAGGTCTCCTGCATTGCAGGCGGATTCTTTACCAGCTAAGCCAACCTGGAAGCCCAAGAATACTGGAGTGGGTAGCCTATCCTTTCTCCAGTGGATCCTCCCAACCCAGGAATCAAACCAGGGTCTCCTGCATGCAGGCAGATTCTTTACCAGCTGAGCTACCAGGGAAGTCCCAGCTTCTTTATAGGGCAATGAAAAGGTCATAAAATTGATTGTGGTAATGGATGCACAACTCAATATTCTAAAAACCACCGAACTGTACACTTTAAATAAGTGAATTGGATGGTGTATGAATTACAACTCAACAAAGCTGCTATTAAAAAAGCAAAGCAAGGGAGGTCCCTGGTGGTCCATTGGCTAAGACTCCACACTCCCAATGCTGGAGGCCTGGGTTCTGTTCCTGGTTGAGAAACTAGATCCCACATGCAGCAACCAAGGATTTGCATGCCACAACTAAAGATCCCACATGTTGCAACGAAGATCTAAGATCCCATGTGCCATAACTAAGATCCAGTGCAACCAAATAAATAAATATTAAAAAAAAAAAAAAAAAAAGGCAAAGCAAGTTCTTATCACTTCATGAGAGTGACCAAGAGGAGTACAGAAGAACAAAAGAGCACTGAGACGTGATTTTGGGGGGTACTGGTTGGGTTCAATCATGAGCTAAGTGGCTTTTGAAACTTGTAACAACTCTGGAGGGGAGTCATGCAGATACAATCTAAAATCCATTTCAAATGACAGTAATCTAATTTATGTGCCCTCTAATAAAAAAAAAAAGTCAAAGGGCCTAAATAGCAAGTGGTCTGAATGACAGCAGCTATTTATTAAAGATTATTTTTTAAAACAGCATGTTCTTTAAAATAACACCCATGGAAGTTCCATGCTAAAGAAGCTCTAATTCACATTTGCTCAAGCATTGATTTGATGTAGTCAATATGACTCCAATCTTGAATAAAGATGTGCAAATAACATACTTTTTATTTCCTCATTTATCAAAATGGATTATGGGAAAAATTAATGAGGGAACCAATAAGATGTTACAAGCTGTTCAGAGGATTCTCAAGACTGCATGTATACAAGACTATCAAGAATGATAAAGATGTGAAATCTAAAATATTGATACACATGGGACTTCACTGGTGGTTGGTGATTAAGAATCTGCCTTGGGCTTCCCTAGTGGCTCAGACTGTAAAGAATCTGCCTGAAGTGCAAGAGACCTGGATTCAATCCTGGGGTTGTGAAGATCCCCTGGAGAAGGGAATGGCAACCCACTCAGTATTCTTGCCTGGGGAATTCCATGGACAGAGGAGCCTGGTGGGCTATAGTCCACGGGGTGGCAAAGAGTCAGACATGACCGAGTGCCTAACACTTTCACACTTTTGCAAATTCAGGGGATGTGGGTTCCATCCCTGGTCAGGGAACTAAGATCCCACATGGAGCAGCTACTGAGACCTCAGGCCACAACCAGAGAGTCTGCACCCCGCAATGAAAGATACTGCATTATTCGAGGAAGATCTCGCATGCCACAACTAAGACCCAATGACGTCAAATAAATAAAATGATCATAGATGTGTTAGAACACCAAATAAGGGCAATTTAAAAAATTTTCTTGTGTTTTCCAAACTCTTGATGTCATATACTGTCATATACATCTATAATTTTAAAATAAATTTTAAAAATATTTTAGCCCATTATTCACCTAGCTTCCAGCCCAAATTTAGAAAGTCACATATATCTCCCCAAATTAATATAATAAAAATAAGAGAACTATATTTTTAAAAAGTTCAGAACCTACTAAAGAGACATTTAAAGCTTTAGTGAGTTTATCACCTGCTCAACTGAAGAATAAAATTTCTTCCTGAGAATCACTCCAGTAAATATTAACACAATGAAAGCTACTTATGAAAAAAATGTAGCCTTAGCCTAAGAGATTTTTTGAAATTGTAATGGAACCTTGAGAAACACCTGAATCCAAATAAGGTGACTAGAAACAAGTTGCATGTGTAGATGAAAAAAGTTATAACTGAATTAACTTCCTGAAAATTGGACAAAGACTAGAATGGCAGAAATGTGTGCGTTGGTTAGTGATTCAGACTCGAGCAATGCACTTACATCTTGTAAAGGAAAAATTATGAGCCTCATATGTTAAGGGGCTTCCCTGGCATTCCCATGGTTAAGACTCCTCACTTCCAATGCAGTGGACCTGGGTTTCACCCCTGGTCAGGAAACTAAGATCCCACATGTCACATGGGTCAGCCAAAAAAAAAAAAAAGTTGACTTATATTATTTTTATTATGATGTTACTTGAACACATAAAAACCAAAAAGTAGATATAAATGTCTTATTCTAAAAAAATAAAATAATTAAACGACTTGATGTTATAGCTCCTTCTACAAGGATAAAGGGCTTCCCTGATGGCTCAGTAGTAAAGAATCCTCCTGCCAAGCAGAAGACTTGGGTTTGATCCGTGGGTCGGGAAGATCCACTGGAGAAAGAAATGGCAACTCACTCCAATATTCCTGCCTGGGAAATCCCATCGATGAGGAGTCTGGCAGGCTACAGTCCATGGGGTCACAAAGAGTTGGACATGACTTAGCGACTAAAACCACCACAGAAACCACAAGGATAAAACCAAAGCAAGTCTGAAAATTAAATACAATTGTACCAGTAATATAAATATATTAAAAATGGTAAAATTCAAATGAACAGCATTCATTTAACATAATGTACAATGCTTTCTGAAAAGGAAATTCAAATTAAATCCATGAGGTATCATTTCCTGCCCACTAGAATGGCTAACATTTAAAACAATGAAATGCCTACCCGGTTGGCAAGGAAGTGGAGCAACTGAAACATTCACACGTTGTTGGAAAATGTAGGATGGTAAAACACTTTGGAAAATTTGGCAGCTACTCATAAAGCTAAATGTCACCTACCATATGACCCAGCAGTTTCATGCCTAGATAGTTTCCAGAAGAGTAATGAAAACATATGTCCACAAAATATATATGTTGGCAAAATACATATGTACAGAGTCTTTTTATTCATACCATCTTTATTCTGAACAGCTAGAAATTGGAAACAACTCAACGTCCACCAACAGGTGAATGGATAAGCTGAAGTATGGTATATTCATACAGTTGGCTTGTACTCAGCAACAAAATACAGAAGAATACCAAAGCCCAACAGTGCAAAGCCAGTTCCTGACTGTCACAAATGACTTTTTCTTTCTCATTGGGTGGTTACCAATGTGCCCACGCATTTATCCAACACATCAATGAATTTGCAAAACCCAGTGCATGACAACCGCCTTACACTGTTGGTGGGACTGTAAATTGTCGCAGTCAATTGGTGCAGAAAAACAGTATGAAGGTTCCTCAAAAAACTAAAAATAGAGTTATCACATGACCCAGCAAGCCCACTCTGGGGCATATATCCTGACAAAACTATAATTCAGAAAGATACATATATCACTATCTTCATGGCAGCACTATTTACAACAGCCAAGTCATGTTCATTGACAGATGAATGGATAAAGATGTGATATATAAACATACACACAGACACAGGAATACTGTGAAGCCATGAAAAAAGAACACAATAATACCATTTGTAGCAACATGAATAGATCTAGAGATTTTCATACCATGTGAAGTAAGTCAAAAAGAGAAAGACAAATGCCATATCATATTACGGGGAATCTAAAAATGATACAAATGAACTTATTTATGAAACAGACCCACAGACAGCAAACAGACTTGTGACTGTCAAGGGAGAGGGTGAAGAGGAGGGAATCACCTTGCTGTAGACCAGAAAGTAGCATGACATTGTAAATCAACTATGCTTCAATTTAAAATAATGTTTTAAAGTGCACACATAAGCTTCTTGTGTGTTATCGCATGTAAACTTTACCTAAAATATGTATAAACATATAAACCTTAAGAAGAAATAATATTTCAGAGAATCTGAGTAGAACTAATGAACTGAATGTTTGTGTGACTGTCACTTGAAGACAAGTCACTCTGACAGCATGGTTGACCAGCTGAAGGGAAAAGAGATCGCAGAACTGAAAGAAGCTCTCCACTATTTGACAAGGATGGTAATAAACATCCAAAAATTGAAGAGTGTAATGAGGTCTCTTGGGCAAAATTCCCTAGAAGCAAAGTTTCAGAGTAAATTAATGAAACAAATGGTGATGAAAATAGTGCAATTAACTTTCTGGACTTTTTGATAATGATGGCAAGAAAAATGAAAAACAGAGAGTAAAGAAGGAATCAGAGAAACATTCCTTGTGTTTAATAAGGATGACACTGTCTATGTTGGTGCAACAGAACTACATCACATGATAAAACACCTTCGAGGAAAATTAACACGAGGAGGTTGATGAAATAGTCAGGGAAGCAAATATTGATAATAATAGTCAAGTAAACTCTGAAGATTTGTATAAATGATGTCAGCAAAGTGAGACCATTGTACAGAATATGTTTAAATTCCTGTACAAAATTAATTTGCCTTTTTTTTCCTTTTTGCTGTCAAAAGAATATGCATGACTAGTGATTAGGGCTTACTCCTCTAACTTTTTCTCCCTTATCTCACTATCACTGTCCTGTACCTCATTTTTTAAAGTGCATCAAGTAGCAAGTTGCACATGGCTTACTAAATTACTGGCTCTCAAATTTTGGAAGCTCAGTATCCCTTAGCATTTTAAAATTTTATTGAAAATATCTATTATTTTTTATTTAGGAATTATATATATTAAAAGCTTGCAGATGTCCTTGGTGGTCCTGTGGTTAAGACTCCGAGCTCCCAATGCAAGGCGTGTGGGTTTGATCCCTTGTCAGGGAACTAAGATCCCATGTGCCAAGTGGCATAGCAAAAAAAATAAAGTAAAATGAAAAATAAAAAGATTAAAGTTTCCATATTAGAAATTAAAACAGAATTTTAAAATATTTACTTGCTCATTACTAAATAAAAACCATTACATATTGACACAAGTATTTTTTAAAAATTATATTTTCCCAAACAAAAAAAAAGATTAGTGAGAGAAGTGGACACATTTTACATTTTTACATATCTTTTTAATGTCTGGATTAATAAATAAATAAGAATAAACAGTTATCGAGCAAGAGAAGTAATAATAGCAAAGATAGTGAAAGTCACTCAGTCATGTCTGACTCCTTGTGACCCCATGGACTGTAGCCCACCAGGCTTCTCTGTCCATGGAATTCGCCAGGCAAGAATACTGGAGCGGGTTGCCATTTCCTTCTCCAGTGGATCTTCTCAATCCAGGGACTGAACCCAGGTCTCCTGCATTGCAGGCAGATTCTGGGTTCAATTCCCGGATTGGGAAGATCCATTGGAGAAGGGATAGGCTACCCACTCCAATACTCACAGGGCTTCCCTGGTGGCTCAGAGGGTAAAGCATCTGCCTGCAATGTGGGAGACCTGGGTTTCATCCCTGGGTCAGGAAGATCCCCTGGAGAAGGAAACGGCAACTCACTCCAGTACTCTTGCCTGGAAAATTCCACGGACAGAGGAGCCTGATAGGCTACAGTCCATGGGGTCCCAAAGAGTTGAACACGACTGAGTGACCTCACTTTCTTTCTTTCTTTCCAGTATTCCTGGGCTTCCCTTGTAGCTCAGCTGGTAAAGAATCCACCTGCAATGTGGAAGACCTGGGTTTGATTCCTGGGTTGGGAAGATCCCCTGGAGAAGGGAATGGCTATCCACTCCAGTATTCTGGCCTGGAAAATCCCATAGACTGTATAGTCCCTGGGGTTGCAAAGATTCTGACATGACTGAGCAACTTTCATTTTCACTTTCTTCACCATCTGAGCCACCAGTGAAGCCCCAGCAAAGACAATAACTCCCAGTTCTGCTTCAATGGTAAAGACTAGCCTGAAGCTTTCTTGAGATGTTTTGCAGAATTTAAACTCCCCAGGCACTTAACTACCAGGTCAATTGAAACCTAAGGGATGATGTTGTCGACATTTTCTGATTCTTGAAACTTCAATCAACTAAAGTTTGGACTCTGGACAGCCCAGGCCCTTTCATGAATATGCATGTACTCTTAGCTTAAAAATTTCCCAGTTTTGCTGTTGAGGGAGATACACTGCTTTGGGAAAGATTTTCTGTGTTCTCTTTACTTGCTGCAAGTAATAAAGGAAGGAAGCTTCTTCCACTCTTTGGCTTGATTATGACTTTTGGCTCGATACCTACCAAGAAGCAAATCCAGTTTTCAGGTAACAGCAGCGGCCCACTGTCTCTATGGGGTGCTGTGTCTATGGCTGTCATTTCCCCCCCAGGAGATGCTGTATGGTCCAGCTTCTTCTTACATTTTATATCCCCCACCACTCTGGTCTTGCAATATGGCAAGCTGCTGAGTCAGTGTTGATCTACTGCAGCTATGACTTCAGAATTCATCAGGGCACTTTGTGTTTCAGAAAGCAAACAGGTGAAGGTAGACCCAGCCCGTCACTGGCCAACTTAGCGGGTTGAAGACACTAGCTGTGAGTCTGCCTTTGCTCCCAGGACTCTTTGAATAAAACAAATTCACTTCTCCCAAGGAATTCTCAAAGTACACCCCCACCAATGGTGAATCTGAAACTGTATATCTCAGACTGGGACTTGAACCTACTGGGCAGGACTCAAACCCAGTCAAAACCCATGGTTTTCCAACTGAGATCACACACCTGGTTTCAGCACCTAATGAAACTCAGGTTCTTGATGTCTCATCACGGAAAGAATTCAGTGAGAGACAAGTGATAGGTAAGAAGCGAATTTATATAGAGAGAAACACACTCTGCAGTGTGGGTAGTCTCAGAAGGAGAGAGCAGCCTCAAAATACAGCAAGGTTAGTTTTTACCAGCTGGGTAATTTCATAAGCTAATAAGAGGATGATTTCCACTATCTCAGGGAATGGGGTGGGGCTTTCCAGGAATTGGGCCATGGCCACACCCACTTTTAAATCTTTGATGGTTCTCTGAACTGTGCTTGTGGGTGTGTCCCTTAGCTAGGTGATGTGCTACAATGAGGGTATGATGAGGCTCCAGGTCGAGTCGAAGTTGACTGATCCACCATCTTGGACTTATTTGGTTCTAATCAGTTTATGTTGTATTCTAGGGTTATGTCATTCTTTAAAGTTTGTGCCCTGCCCCCTTCCCTCCTATTTCAGATCTGTCTTTCTAGGAGTCCTATCTTAAATCCTCTTCTTATATTCTTTCCCTCCTTAAATTACCTCTCACACATCTGCAGGGATAGCGAACCCAGATCTCAGTGGGACTGGCAGCTAGCTTCAATGATGAAAGGAGGCCCTAATGTGGGGACCAGTGGGAACTGTGACAAACTGACTGTCATTCACATTCAAAGGTTATTAAAACTGCTAGTCAAACCAAACATATGAACAGGAAGTCCACTTCAATCACCAGCAGCCAATGTGGGGTGTTTAATTTACATTTTATAGTACCAATTGCTTGGAGAAGGCAATGACAACCCACTCCAGTACTCTTGCCTGGAAAATCCCATGGATCGAGGAGCCTGGTGGGCTGCCACCTATGGGGTCGCACAGAGTCGGACACGACTGAAGTGACTTAGCAGCAGCAGCAGTACTAATTGCTTAGTATTAATTACAGGGCCCTTCAGATCCAGTCACTCCTACCAATTATTACAGGGAAGAACTGACTCCATGTTGGACCTGTTTCTTTTACCTTAACCTTTGCTTCCCATTGCTTTTGTTCACTAAAAGTGTTACAGAATCCAAGCTCACCCTGCTTGCCTGTCCACCTACAGATGGCTACAGGAAGGAAGAAATCAACACATCCCCTTCCCAAGGCCAGTTGTTCCAGGAGATATTTGTAAGATTAATGGCCTTTCTTACTTTACCTCCTCACCTCCCTGCTCTCTGTTCTATAAAAGAACCTGGTATCCAGACCTCGATAAGATGGTTATTTTTGAGATGGTAGTCTGCTGTCAGACTGTTATTTTGAGATGGTCAGCCAGCTTTACTAATAAAGTCATATTCCTTGCTCCAACACTTTGTCTCTCAGTTAATTGGCCTGTCATGTGGTGAGCAGAATAAGCTTGGACTCAGTAACACCATATCCCCACACTCTGATTACATGACATACTTTCACATATTCTCCCTGTCACCTTTGCTTACTCATTCTTTTTGTCCCCCCAACATTTACTGAGCCCCTAATATGTATCAGGCACTATAATAGATCCTGAGGTAAAAAGGGTGAACAAGAGTTTCTGTTCTCATGTCTGTCAATGAAAAATTAATCAGTCCTAGTGGTGCTAGTGGTAAAGACTCTGCCTGCTAATGCAGGAGATGCAAGAGATGTGAGTTTGATCACTGGGTCGGGAAGATTCCCTGAAGGAGGAAATGGTATCCCACTCCAGTACTCTTGCCTAGAAAATTCCCTGGGCAGAGAAGCCTGGAGGGCTACAGTCCATGGGGCTGCAAAAGGCGGACACAACTGAGTAACTGAACACATGCAAACATCTATGAAAGAAATCAAAATTTTTGCCCAAGTCATACTGAGAATTATAACCCAGGAATGGTCTCTCAGAAAACTCTGAGAACTGTTCTGCCCATTAGAAGTCAAAGCCCAGTTAAGTAAGTTCTTCGGGACAGAGGGCTATACATTAAATGATATACTACTAATAGTTTACACAATGATGGGTCATCATAATGCCTTACAAAATCAGGAAGGAATGTCATATTTTAAGAAGCTGTTGTGTTGGTGTTGGGAGAATGCTGTTCTTTATGGCTGAGCAGGTATGTCTGCCTAAGGGACTGATTGGTCGAAACCTAATGCAGATACACAAGGCACAGTAGAGGGCAGAGAGAAGTCAGGGGAAAGTTTCTATGTTTAAATTTTTCCTTTCTTGCCATAAAGTATGAATTTCACGTCACAGTAGTGAGGAGACACATGAACAATTACCAACCTGTGATAAGTATAATGAGAGAAGTACGGGGTTTGCTTGAACTATACACAAGAGGCACCTAGCCGGATCAGAGGGAGATGGGCTTGGGAAGGCTTCTCAGAGGAGGAGATATCTTAGCTGAGGTTAAGGATGAGCTAAGGAAGCAAAGATGAGAGTGAAAGGATGAGGGTGATGTTAGTGAGAGGGTTTTCTGGAAGAGGAAACAGTACTTATAAAGGTCCCCAAAGAAACTGACATTCCATGTGGCTGGAGAGAAAGGATGTAGGAAAGGGTGTCACAAGATAAAACTGGAAAGGTGAGGAGAGGCGGGATCTTTCCAAACCTCGTGGACAAATGAGTCAGATGCTAACCTAAGGGCAATGGGCAGCCAACAACAGTTGTTTTTTCTAAGTTATTTATTTATTGGTTCTACTGGATCTTAGCTGCTGCACGTGGGATCTTCATTCTAACTTGTATTATGAATCCTCAGTTGCAGCACGTGGAATATTTTTTTAAGTTGTGGCATGTGGAATCTTTAGATGTAGCATGTAAACTCTTAAGTTGCAGCATGTGGGATCTAGTCCCTGATCAGGGATCAAATCTGGGCCCCTTGCATTGGGAACTTGGAGTCTTAGCCACTGGACCACCAGGGAAGTCCCAACAGTTTTTAATCAAGGACTCAAATTTGTCTTTTAGAAGAATTCCTCTGGAAAAAAAAAAAAAAGAAAAAGAATTCTTCTGGCCTCATTGTGAAGAACAGGCTGAAGCGAACAAGGGGTGGATGCAAAGAGGATATTTAGAGGTCCCTCACAGTAAACCAGACAGAGATGATGATGACCTGGCATGCGAAGTAGCAGTGGGGTGGAGAGCATGGATCAGACTTGTGAGAGAGAACTGATGCCACTCAGAGATTTAGTGATGTGGGAAGAAAGACAAGAGGAGGTGTTAATGATGATGAACTTGCCCTGATCCCCTCTTCATCTTCATGGACCCTGCAGGCACCTTCTTACCCACTGTTCTCACACTCTGCCCCACTACGGTTTAGCACACCACACTGTATAATGGTGAGAGGCTGGGTGTCTTTCATCCTTGTTATGTTGGTCAGGGACCCTGTATCACTCAGGTCAAATTAGGAGATGGAAGTCACACAGCAGTTGGAACAGCTAAATTTTAATATACAGAATTATCAACTATAACAGGGGATTTCAGTAAAGAGAGATTGGCTACTAGCCAAAAAATAAAGCGAGCTCTAAAGAATATAGGATCTGCATATATAAGGTATATCCACCACCTCCCTAAGCTGAGGGGGAGCACCAGCGCTGAGATCCAGCTTGTTGGAGACTTACGCAGCCATGGGTGATTGGATGGCACAGAACTCACTTAGCGCTGCACCAATGGTGAAACCGAGTATGGCCCTGTGGGTCTCCTGGGCACAGAGGCCCTTCTGTCCCATTTCTGTTGTCAGTGAATTCCAGGTTCTTTCTTCATCTCAAAAGAATTCAGAGATGAAGCACAGAGGTTAAGAAAGTGAGTGAGTGAGTGAGTGAGTGAAAGTCACTCAGTTGTGTCTCTTTGCAACCATATGGACTGTAGAGTCCATGGAATTCTCCAGGCCAGAATACTGAAGTGGGTAGCCTTTCCCTTCTCCAGGGGATCTTCCCAATCCAGGGGTCGAACCCAGGTCTCCCGGACTGCAGCCAGATTCCTAACCAGCTAAGCCACAACTCTTTAATATTTATTTATGTATTTGGCTATGCCTGGTCTTCATTGCAGTGTGCAGGTTCTTTAGTTGTGGCATGTGGGATCTAGTTCCCTGACCAGGGCCCCCTGCATTGGGTGCTTGGAGTCTTAGCCACTGGACCACTAAGGAAGTCCCCAAGTCCATTCTTTAAACAAGTAAATGATTCTTCTTTGTTATTCTGAGCAGATTAAAGTTAGCTTTTCCATCTTCCCACAGACAACTTGGGCAACATTTCTAGACTTGTCTAAAAAGTAAAGCAAAAGTTTATTTACGCAAGGATACATTCTCAAAGGGAGAGTGGTCTGGCAGGTGAGGAGCTGCCAATCTGGGTTTCTTTGACAAGTTGGTTTTGAGGAGGGTAAGATGAAGGGGCTGAATATTCCCTGGGGAATGAGAAGTTTGGGCCTTGACCTTCCTGATTTTTTCATCGCAGCTCCATTTTACTGAGGAAAGCAGGGATTTTGTCCCTATTTAGCTTAGAGTAGAAGTGCCATGGTATACATGCCTGATGACTATTCTTATCTGTCAGGCTAATCTTATCATAATGATAGCACAATGAGTAAAAGGTTACATTTGGATGCAGGGGATTCCTGACTTTCCTCACCTTTCCTGGTCGCCTACTCAGTCCCTTATCACCCAATTTCCTGACAGTCTGAAGGTGCCCGCTTTCCTTATCTGCCCATGGACTCCCGATGTTTACAAGATGCATGACTTTTCTGTTACTTGGCCCCTGGATCCATTTCTCTGCTCCTACCTAAGCTGCATGCTGCAACATTTCTTGTGAGACTCCGGCCTCAATGACCTTCCCTGAGTTCCAAAGGGCAGAATCAAGGGAGTTGCTAATCAAGGGAGGAGCCATCAAGAAACCACTTGATTAAAGAGATCAGAGCAGCTCATCAAGATGAGATCACTTGAGAAAAGGTAGTGCGAGCCCTGCACATGCCCTAATCTTGTCAGAGACCCACCTTTGAGTCCCTGTTATAAAACCCTTCATTCAATCCTCCTGGATTGGCAGTCAAGGGGGAAAGGCAGCTGCAATGGACGTGTTCGTCATGGTCCGGCGCGGCAAGACCACCATCTTCACTGAGGCCAAGGAGTCGAGCACCGTGTTCGAGTTGAAGCGCGTCATTCAGGGTATCCTCAAGCGGCCACCGGATGAGCAGCGGCTGTACAAGGACTACCAGCTTCTGGACGACAGCAAGACTTTGGGCGAGTGTGGTTTCACCAGCCAAACGGCACTGCCTCAGGCCCCAGTGACCGTGGGGCTGGCCTTCAGGGAAGATGAGGCATTTGAAGACGTGTGCATCGAGCCCTTCCCCAGCCCACCCGAGCTGCCAGATGTAAGCAAGCCACGGGACTCGGGAAGCAGAGCAAATGGACAAGCTGTGCAGTAAGACTCCCACCTCAACTGCCCCACTCCCCCACTAAAAGAGGGTGGGGTGTCTTAAAATTTTTTCCTGGGTTGGGACTGTTAGGTAGTTAGAATAGGGAGAAAGAGTCCAAAATGGCAGTGGCTAAAAGACCTGGAAGGGAAAGCCCGCGAAAATAGAACAAAGGAAGGTCCGAGGACCTGAGTGAGAACCTCAGGTAAAACAAACAACACTCCTCCGATCCTAACTAGAATTATAATGACCCTGAGCACATCTGGAAAAGAGATCATCTTCTAATCTGTATAAAGGCAGGACTGAAAGCAGCCCAGCAAAAAGTAATCAGCTATGCCCGGGTCTCAGCAATAACTCAGGAGTCCAATGAGAACCCCAGTGCCTTTCTGGAAAGGCTAAAAGAGGCCCTCCAAAAGTTTTCCAATTTGGACTTAGACTCTTACGAAGGACAGGTGATTTTAAAAGACAAATTCCTGTCCCAATGTGCATCAGATATCAGAATTAAGTTACAACAGCTACAGCAGCAGGACTCTGCTGCCTCTCTAGATGAGATGATCCAGACAGCCACCAATACCTTTTATAACAGAGAACAGGAGAAGGAGGCCAAGGCCCAGGAGAGGGAGAGAAGGAAAGAGACAAGGCATGCCCAGATGCTGGCCGCCCTCCAGGGCAGCCCTATGGCACACCCTGAGACCTTAAATGACAAGGCATGAGGCAAATGCCTAATCTGTAGACAGGCGGGGCATTGGGCCAAAGAGTGTCCTAACTGTGACAAGTGTCCTAGAACAGCTTGCCACAAATGCCATCAACTGGGACATTGGGTGGCACTCTGCCCTTGGGACCCAGGAGCCTCAAGGTCAAGTGCCAAGCCTTCCCTCAGGATGGTTCAAGAGGACTGAAGCGGCCCGCTCCAGCCAGCCCGCCTGTCACAGATAACCATCATGGGGCTGGAGCCAAGGGTGCAACTGGATGTGGCAGGTAGGTCCAAGAATTTCTTGGTTGACACAGGGGCTACCTACTCTGTCTTGATCTCCTACTCCAGAGCCTTCTCCTCCCAAACCTGTACCATTTTGGGTGCTACAGGAAAAGCAACTACTAGAAGATTCACCAAGCACTTCTTTGTTGCTGGGATGGACAAGTATTTTCCCACCAGTTCCTGGTGGTCCCTGAGTGTCCTCCTCCCTTAATGGGAAGAGACATATTCACTAAACTGGGGACCACCCTTGTGATGGGAAGCTTTTCAGCCCCTAGGGCCCTACAGCTTCTGGTTACTACTGAGGAACCCATTACACCTCCAACAGAGAGAGAACAAAGACCATGGGAGGACAAAATTAACCCCCAGGTGTGGGACCAGGGGATTCCTGGACGAGCCCACCAAGCTGAACCGGTCATCATTGTCCTCCGAGATCCCACTCAGTTTCCTAACCGGAAACAATATCCTCTCAAAAGAGAGGCTCGGGAGGGACTACAGCCTTTAATAAATAAATTCCTTGCTTGTGGGCTATTGGTCCCCACCAGTTCGCCATGTAACACCCCAATCCTCTCAGTAAAGAAAAAGGATGGAACCTGGCGAATGGTTCAAGATCTCCGGATCATAAATGAAGCTGTAGTCCCCCTCCATCCCACAGTACCCAATCCCTATGTAATCTTGGGAGAAATTCCAGCCAGTGCCAAGTGGTTTACAGTCTTGGATCCCAAAGATGCATTTTTTTGCATACCACTGGATAAAGAATCCCAATATCCTTTTGCCTTTGAATGGGAGGCTCCAGGAGAAAAACACCAACAGATGACTTGGACAGTATTACCTCAGGGGTTCAGAGATAGCCCCCACCTGTTTGGACAGGCCCTTAGCCGGGATCTCCTAGATCTGGACCTGGGACCTAATGGGAAAATATTACAATATGTAGATGACCTACTAATCTGCTCTCCAGATGAGAAAAGTGCTCAACAACATGCAATTCAGGTTCTAAACTTTTTGGCAGAAAGGGGATATAAAGTCTCCCGTGCTAAGGCACAGATGGTCGAGACAAAGGTCACTTACCTGGGCGTTCAGATTACACATGGGTCCAGGAGGCTGTCCTCTGATCGGGTACAAGGAATCCTCCAGTTGCCCTCCCCCATGACTCGAAAACAATTGCGAGCTTTCCTGGGGCTAACTGGGTACTGTAGAATCTGGATACCCAACTATGGTCTAATTGCCCAGCCCTTATATGAAAGCTTAAAGGGATGAGATGGTTCAATCCCACTGATGTGGGGAACTCCTCAAAAGAAGGCAGAGGCTACACTAAAACAGGCCTTAACTCAGGCACCTGCCTTGAGGTTGCCAGATCCAAAAAAAGCATTCCAACTTTATGTCCATGAAAGAGAGGGTATAGCCTTGAGAGTGTTAACTCAAAGGTTGGGATCTGAGCCCCAGCCTGTAGCTTAGTTATCCAAGAGACTTGATCCAACCGCCCGAGGCTGGCCCCCCTGCCTTCGAAATCTTGCAGTTATTGCAATCATGATAGAAGACCTTTTGTTTATGTCAATGACCTCTTCCTAGATCCAGAGGTTCAGACCCTCCAGTCTTATACCATGGCCTTTGGGCAATTCCAACAGGATATATGCTTGTGGGGTATGAACCAGGACCCAACAGACTCTAAGGAGTCACCACTATAAGCTCCAGGGACTCATGTCCTAATTAAAGTCTGGAAAGATGGGTCCCCAAAGGCTCAACTCCAGCCCACATGGAAGGGCCGCTACCCTGTAATACTTTCTACCCCCACAGCAGTCAAGGTACCAGGACATGACTCCTGGATTCACTACTCACGAGTCAAGCCATGGAAGAAAACAGAAGAGGACACTCAATACACCTGTCAGCCCCTGGGAGATCTCAGATACCTATTCAGAACTACAAATGAGTGCCCTTCTAATAAACAACCCCAAAATCTGGTCCCTGGGGATAAGATTTCTCAAGACAGCTCTAAAGAGCCAACACAGCTTGGCAGAAATAATACTCCAAAACAGACAGGAGATAGTTCTTCTGATCTCTGAACAAGGAGAGACTTGAGCCATCCTGACGAGGTAAATTTAAAATTGGCTAATGCCCCTATTAGTCCTTGTTATGCCATACTGATGCTGCTGATGATTGCTCCATGTACTGTCAACTGTCTAACCTGTCTTGTCTCTGCCCAGGTCAAGCTACGACATGCAGCGCCAGTTCAACAAAGATAAAACCACAGCCAACCGCAGAAAACATCAGTCACCCTTAGATGGACACCGCTATAAGGACTCTGAGGCCTGAGACTAAGCAAGAGGGGGAGGCCCAATGCCCCTCGCCATCCCAGTTCAGCAGGAAGTAGCCAGAGAGACCTCAACGCCCCTATTCCCAAAGAATTGGGCTTTTCATCTCTTGAGGGGGGAATGTTAGGTAGTTAGAATAGGGAAAAAGAGTCCAAGATGGCGGTGGCTAAAAGACCTGGAAGGGAAAGCCCGCGAAAATAGATCAAAGGAACGTCCGAGGACCGGAGTGAAAACCTCAGGTAAAACAAACAACACTCCTGGCTGGCCCAATTTACATAAGACAGGCCCAGGGACAGAGAAACATATAAGAGGAGCCAAAGCTCTCTCTCTCTCTCTCTCTCTCTCTCTTCTGTCTCTCCCACACGATGGGGCGCTCTTCTCTTCCTGTCGAAGTGCCCTCACACCTCGAAGATGGATTTTCCTGCTATCATCTAAATAAATAGAGCTGTAACACTGAGCTGTAACAGTGATTTATTTAAGAGCTATAACACGGTCTGTCCTCCGAGAGCTGTGACCCCCCGAGGGGCTTTAATGTCTGTCACTCCAAATCTTTGTTGTGACGAGACAAAGAACCGAGGAGCATACACCCGCGTGACAGGACACATAGTTTTTCAAGGCAGAAGCCCTTTGCCTGGCAAAGTAATAAAGCTCTCCTTGTCTATTTCACCCAAAACTGAGATTCTCTTTGGCACTGGTGTACAGAGAAGCTGAACTTTCGGTAACAATGGTAGTTGCTGGAAATTGCCCTCCAGAATGTGTTAAGAACCTACCACCTAGGGCTTCCCTGGTGGTCTAGTGGTTAAGAATCCGCCTTGCAATGCAGGGGACAAGGGTTGCATCTCCGGTCCAGGAAGATCCCCCGTGCCTTGTGGCAACTAAGCCCGTGTGCCACAACTACTTAAGTCTGCACGCCTAGAGTTCAGGCTCGACAACAAGAGAAGCCACTGAAAGGAGCAGCCCATGCAATGCAGTGGAGAGTAGCCCCTGCCTGCAGCATCTAGAGAAAGCCTGAGTGCTGCAATGACAACCCAGCACAGCCAAATATAAATTAAAGAAACAGGCAAAAAACAAACCTCCCATCTAGAGTGTCAAGAAAAGCCATTCGATGGAGGCATCCTGAGACAAAGCCACCCACGGTGGGGAGAATTCGGGGGAAGCTAGGGCTGCTGGGTGGTGTTGGCCCCTGTCACGGCAGGAGTGGGGCTCTGGAGGCGCTACGAGAGTTGGGACCACGGTGCTGGAGAAGCCATCTGCTCTGCAAGAGCTGAGCACTAAGGAACCCACGCACACCGCAGGAGCCTGCTACAAGAGGACGCTAGAACTGTTACCACCAAAACGGCAGTTTCCTTGGTTCTTATCCCCAGAGAAAAGAATTTAATCAAGAGACAGAGCAGTTGGAAATAGCAAGAGTTGTATTAAGCAAAGCAGAAGTACACTCCAAACAGAGAGAGAAAATGAAGGAGAGCAGGCTGCCTGGAAACAAGAAGCCGCCTGCAACAGGGTCGGGTTGGTTTTTCAGAGTGGTGGCAAGTCCCTCTCTCTGTCCTGTGTTATTTGACTAAGTTGATTGGCAGGTTTAGGTTGTATGACTTTCCTCCTAGTGCACAGGCATTTACCCACAAGCACCCAAGTGTAACCCAAGTGGGCAGAGTGGGTGGGGCAAAATTCAAATGGTAATTTACTACACAAATACACAAATAATGAACCCCGGGCTACTTTGAGTCATCTTTTAGGTCTTGGTACATCTGTGCTGGCAGGTTTTATCTTGTTTGGTCCTGATAAGGCTGAAAACTTATCAGTCCTTGATCACAAAAAGGGAAGATCTCGAGGTGTGTTTTGATCACCAGTGTGGGGTAGGGGTAGGGAAGGCAGAGAGAAAGATGACCCTGTCCAGGATGGGGCAGGGACCAGCTCATGTCTGACTAACTACCTCACAAAAGGAGAAGGGAAACCCCTTCCTCCTGCAATTACTCTCCAGAGTTGACAAAAATTAACATTGTGCCAGCTGGTATAGAAAAAAATACTCAAGTGGTCCACCTCAATTTTTGCACAGCAAGCAATAAAGGGTGAATTTGGAGTCAAGAGGCAATAAATTGGAACCTGGCACAGACTCCATCTAGAAATCAACACAGCAAGGAAGGTTCTGAAAGAAGAAAAGCATATTCAAGTCTGTTGCCCATTTTTAACCAGTGTTGTTTTTTTGGTTCTTGTTGTTTTTCATATATTCTAGATATTAACCCCTTATCAGATATATGATTTGCAAATATTTTCCTCCATTCTGTAAGTTGCTTTTTCACAACTCCTGATAGTATTCTTTTTTAAAAAGTATTTATTTTTACTTGTTTGCACCAGGACTTAGTTGCAGCATGCAGAATCAAGTTTCCTGACCAGGGATTGTACACTGGCCCCTTGCATTGGGAGTGCAGAGTCTTAATCACTGGACCACCAGAGAAGTCCTGCCCATGTATTTACCTTTAATAGGAATTTTTATGTCTTCATATGACTACAAGTTACTGTCTAGCATCCTTTCATGTCAACCTGAAGGAATCCTTGTAGCATTTCTGGTAGGACAGGTCTAGCGGTAATGTGTGGGAGGGTGGTATGGGTGGGGGTTTGGACAAAGGTAGTCAAAAGATACAAACTTCCACCTATAAGACAAATAAATTCTAGGGATGTAACATACAATATGATTAATATAATTAACACTGTTGTGTATTATATACAAAAGAGAACAAATCCTAAGAGTTCTCACCATAAGGACAAAAAATGCTTTTCTATGTCTTTAATTTTGTGCCTATATGAGATGATACAGATGTTTACTAAACTTACTTGTGGTCATCATTTCATGATAGCGTGAAAGTGTTAGTCACTTAGTGGTGTTGATTCTTTGCAACCCCATGGACTGTAGCCCAGCAGATTCCTCTGTCCATGGGATTCTCCAGGCAAGAATACTGGAGCGGGTTGCCATTTTGTAAGTCAAATGATAATGCTGTAAACCTTATACAGTGCTCTACACTAACTATATATCAATAAAACTGGAAGAAAAATGTATATTAAGGTATATTCATGAGGGAAAGAATTCTAGCTAATAAATGTAGAAGAAATTATTGAATTAAAAAACTGCCATCTCACAGCACCTAATGAAATAATAACAAATGAACACAACAGCAAACAAAAAAAATGAACCATGGTTGAAACTATTAGATTGAAACTATTAATGTTGAACTATACAATTGCAGGGATAGGCTGTCACCACCTGAGCCCACTCATCACTAAAATTGGGGCAATGAGCTATTGTGGGTCTCCTGGTGTGATGCCAACACACATCACCTCCTAGGAAAGTGAATCTGTGCATAAACCCACCTCTAGAATCAACCTCAATTTTCAAGATATGGGAGAGAGAGGAACAAGTTAAATGACATGACAAGGAAGCAGATAAATCCACAAAGTGGGGCATTTACAGGACAGCTGACCCAGTTTTTGCAACAAGTCAAGGGAAAGGGCAGGGGCCTGCCCTATATAAGAAGTGACTTAAACACCATAACAAGCAAATTTCATCTGTAGATTTTTTTTATGTATTCCAAGTTGTATGTTGCCTATTGTTGTTTAGACATCAAAATTATGTAAGAAATAGGTCGAGTTTTTCAGAGCTGTGTATTGAGATGCATGCTTCCTAGGTGGCTCAGTGGTAAAGAATCCACCTGCCAAGCAGGAGACATGGGTTGGATCCCTGGGTCGAGAAGATTCCCTAGAGAAGGAAATGGTAGCCCACTTTAGTATTCTTGCCTGGGAAATCCCATGGACACAGGAGCCTGGCAGGCTACAGTCCATGTGGTTGCAAAAGTCTGACACAACTTAGTGACTAAACCACAACCACTGAGATGCACAGGGGTAAAATAACTTAAGATCTGTAGCAGAGCAAAACAGAGAGGGATAAAGCAAACCAGACAGGATCTTGATAATTGTTGAATCCCTGTAAGGGGTTATGAGAGTTCTTTGTTCTATTTTCACTTTTGAGAATGTCTGAATATTTTCATAAAAAATTCTAAAGAGATTTCTTTTTTTAAAAAAAGAGATAATGTGTGGGACAGTGGTATAGGGATAAACATTAGTTTCTCTCTTTCCCAGTAGCAGGTGTAAGACACGTGGGTGGAAGAGAAAATCCCCTGGGTGTTTTATTAAAAACACTCTCCTGGGACTTGCTCATTTAAGGAACTACCAAAATTGCCCTCAGAGCTCGGTATGTAGGCCACGCCCCACCAGGGACACGACTTTAGAGAGCAGGGGGAAAAAACTCAAATTGGCAACTTGGTCACAGACAGAAACTCAGCAAGATCAAATATATGAGGCCTTTTTATTTTTTTAAGTAGAGAATTATTTTCCATCTATTAAAAAGAAAAGTCCCTGGAGGGGGATGACTGCAATATTTGTGGGAAGAGAATTATCTGCACTAGTTAAAGCAAACGCAAACAAAGGCATTCTTGGCAATAATACCCTGAGAGCAGTGTTCAGGGAGGCAGTAATTAGGCAATTAGACCTGGGAGTCGCGCAGAGCCTCGGGTGCCGCTAGATGTTAATGACTCCTGCTCCGCCGTCCAGCAGCCCCCTGCGAGGAAGTAAGCCTGGCCTTTTCTCAGCGCAGAACACCCGGCCTGATTACTCTCGCCTCTGCTGCTCTCCGCGAGCATCCTTTCCCCCAATACCCGCGGGGCTGGCGGGTGGGACGCGGGGTGCGCGCGGCGCGCGCGGCTGCTCCCCGACTCTCGGCCCTCACCCCCGAACTGCCAGAGCATCAAGCTATCACACCAGCGTCCCCTGACCACAGTACTTGGGCACCGCGGATAATCCGAAATTGCCGCGCGGTTCCTGGCCTTGCACCAGGCAAGGTAACTTTCCCTTAATTGCTCGCTTAATACTTATTTTCTACTCATCAAACACATGGACTATGGAAAGGAAAAAGAACTAATGTATGTCCCTAGCAGCCAGAAATACTTTTAGCATTCTAATGCATTTCCTTTTCATCTAGGTGTGTTTTAAAAATACATTACTGGGGGACTTCCCTGCTGATCCAGTCGCTAAGACTTGGCGCTCCCAATGCAACGGAACGGTTCATCCCTGGTCAGGGGATTAGATCCCACATGCCGGCAACGAAGGTCAAAGAGCCCGGTGCAGACAAATGAACGAATCAATTAAAAAAAAAAAAAAAAAAACATTTCTGGGATACCAGAGATACTATTTCAGAACCCTATTTTTCATTTGCATCATTACTGCGCAAAGCTTCCCTTGTACCTCAGTGGTAAAGAATCTGCCTTCAATGCAGGAGACCCGGGTTCGATTGGGAGGATCCCCTGGAGAAGGAAATGGCAACCCATTCCAATATTCTTGCCTGGAAAATCCCATGGACAGAGAAGCCTGGGAGGCTACAGTCCATGGGGTCGCAAGAGTCCAACACGGTTTAGCGATTAAACCACCATCATTACTGCGCACTTAACTCATGTCGTCAAATAACCTGACAAAATGCTCACTGTTGCTCACCCCGAGGAATGCACAGCCCCCACACTACTGATAATTGGCTAGTTTCCCACTTTTGACCGACATAAACGAATCTTCGATCGGATTTGCCAAATACCCCTCTCCCACCGGGGGTGCACAGAACTGGATGGAGAAAAATGCCATGGTTCCCCGGACTGTAAGCAGCGCGGAGGCCTCATGCCGGATAGTATCCCAGCTCTGTGACGTCAGCCCTAGGCTCCACCCCCCTCTGGCGAAGCCAATCGAAGCGTGGGGCGTGGCCCTCCAGAAACGCGCGCGCCCGCCCGAGCGGGCGACCCGGCGCGATGGACCCGGCCGTTCCCACTGTCCAGCCTCGAGCCCAGCCACCGCCACCCGGCGTGTGGCCGCCGGTGGGCTCCGAGGAGGAGTTCTATGACTGCCCGGATTACTACTACCTGCGCGACTTCCCAGCCTGCGGGGCCGGTCGCATTAAGGGCCGGACGCGGCGCGAGCGAGAACGGCGTACCAACTGGCTGGTGCCCGGCGGCCACGAGCGCAAGATCGCGCAGAAGCTCCTGAACAGCCAGCGCAAGCGTCGCCAGCGCCAGCTGCAGCCCCGGCCGCGCACCCGTCTCACCTGAGCGCCGGTGCGTGCGGGCAGCCAGTGGCCCGAGCCCCGGGGACCCGCGCGATCGCCCAGGCGGCGCTCCGATCCGTCCCCTGCGACTCGACCCGGCACAGTCGCCCCCTTCTGAGGCTTCCCTGCGTAGCCAAGTCATTAGCTGGGTGGGCCCCCTAAACTCCCAGCTTCTCTCCCGGCTGCGGTTGGAATAGTGTAAAATTATATTTTGGAAATTTGTAGTTGGGTAGACGGGGCTAGGAAACGCAGAAAACATCTTCCTAAAAATACAGGGAAGGGATTTAACTGCAGTGTTAATGCACGGACTAAAGAGAATAATTGAATTTTGTTTTTTGTCTGGTTTTCTACAGGATATCCATACCCGAAGGACCTAAGTATTTTCTCTGACTCCACCTGTAATTGTGGTCCTAAGGGGAACAGTCCATGTTGGTCAGCAGAACTTCTTTTCAACATCGCTTAAGTTTACTGCTTCAGTGTCTTCCTTACTGATTGTTAAGTAACATTCAAGTGGGTATGCCTGCTTAGGGTTTAGGGTTTTTCATTAAAAGAGAGCAGCAAGAATGGCATTTTAAGTCTTCTGGTGTTTTTTGGTTAAGTTGTTGTGGTAATTTGTTTCAAGCCCACAAATATTTGTTCTTAAGTGTAAAGAAGTGACAGAGATGAATACAGGCAGAACAAAGATAGGAATCTGTATAAGACTTTAACTCAAATGTCATCTAGGACTGTGTACCCTTAATATTTGTTTGTCAGAATAGGAGTATTTTAAATTTAAATGGTGTATGCTAGGTTCTCTGCACTACTGGCCCACAACAATCCTTTGAAGTGAATGCTATCTCCATTTTACAGGGGATTCTGAGGCATAGAATTCAAGTCACTTTCCAGAGGCCATACAAGTTAGAAGACAAGACATAACAGATACTCAAAAACATCCACTCTTCCCACCACCACCATTTTCATCAACTGTAGACATCCTTTTGTGGCTCAGAACCACCCACAAATTCCATGTCCAAGAATTAGTTTAAAGATTATGCAGAGTATGGCAGGGTCCCTTTCCTGTCTCTTCAGTCTGCATTCTGTCAGGCCTTTGCACCCAGTGGTGAGTCCCTGGTTAGGAAAGAAGGGTGGTGTTCTGGAATGATCAATCTGAATTTTAATCCTAGCGATGACTGTTCATCAACCTGGCATTCAGCAGACTTTGAGTGGTAACTACTTTCAACTTCTGCCAAGCTTCAGGTTTCACATTTGTAAAATGGGAATAATACTGGGTTACCCTGCCAAACTGATTATTGATAAAGTATATAAAATATCTAGGACACTTAAGGACTTGGCACATAATTGGTGCTCAATAAATGGGAATTATTTTTAAGTTTACAGAACATGATCCCTCCTCTTTATCCTCTCTTGTCAGGAAGCCTTAAGTTCTTTCACTCACTTCATTAATTCTTTTAAAATGTCTCCAAAATTCAGGCAGTGTGGTAGGAGTCCTCCTGGCTTTGGAGTAAAATGCCTGTATGGACTTGGGCAAGTTGTTTAACTCTATACATCTGTATCCTTACCTGTAAGTTAGGAATGATACAGTACTTATTTCAAGAGTTCTTGTGAAGCATAAATGAAATAATGCATATAAGGCTGCCTGATATATAATAGGCAAGTAGCTACTAATAATGTTCCCATCACCACTGTCTTATTTAGCATTCAGGATTTTTTTCCCTTACCCTTAGTCTCCCTCTGCTACATCACAGAGGTAGCCAGATTAATCTTCCTGAAGATCATTTTAATCATATAAAAACCCTCAATGACTGCTGTAACCTTGTAGGTTAAAAAGCTTAGATGCCTTATATTGTGCTGGAAATCATCTATTGGATTTTCTTAAATTTGTTTCTCACAACTTCCAAAAACACACTGGTTCTTGACACAGGTCTTCTGTCCTCTAAATTCACCATATTCAATTCTTCCTCTTCATTTAAATCTGTGCTATCCTACTCAGGGTGCCTTTAATCAATTTTAATTTTTCTAAAACTAGTGTCAGCTATACTTAAAAGTGCCACTTTCTCCCTGAAGCCATCATTCACACTGAATATCTATTCCCTTAAAATGCTTTCAGTTCAGTTCAGTCACTCAGTCGTGTCCAACTCTTTGTGACCCCATGGACTGCAGTACTCCAGGCCTCCCTGTCCATCACCAACTCCCGGAGTTTACTCAAACTCATGTCCATCGAGTCGATGATGCCAGCCAGTCATCTCACCCTCTGTCATCCCCTTCTCCTCCTGCCCCCAATCCCTCCCAGCATCAGGGTCTTTTCCAATGAGTCAATTCTTCGCATGAGATGGCCAAGTATTGGAGTTTCAGCTTCAGCATCAGTCCTTCCAATGAACACCGAGGCCTGATCTCCTTTAGGATGGATTGGTTGGATCTCCCTGCAGTCCAAGGGACTCTCAAGAGTCTTCTCCAACACCACAGTTCAAAAGCATCAATTTTTCAGTGCTCAGCTTTCTTCACAGTCCAACTCTCACATCCACACATGACCACTGGAAAAACCATAGCCTTGACTAGACAGACCTTTGTTGGCAAAATAACGTCTCTGCTTTTTCATATGCTATCTAGGTTGGTCATAACTTTCCTTCCAAGGAGTAAGCATCTTTTAATTTCATGGTTGCAATCACCACCTGCAGTGATTTTGGAGCCCAAAAAAATAAAGTCTGACACTGTTTCCACTGTTTCCCCATCTATTTCCCGTGAAGTGATGGGATGAGATGCCATGATCTTAGTTTTCTGAATGTTGAACTTTAAGCCAACTTTTTCACTCTCCTCCTTCACTTTCATCAAGAGGCTTTTTAGTTCCTCTTCACTTTCTGCCATAAGGGTGGTGTCATCTGCATATCTGAGGTTATTGATATTCCTCCTGGCAATCTTGATTCCAGCTTGCACTTCTTCCAGCCCAGCATTTAGAACTTCATATGAACAACACAACAACTTGTTTTATAGTATTTTGTACTTTTAGATCATTAGTTAAATTCATTCATTCATTTTTGTCTGGTATGTGCAAGGCTCTATAAACATATACATATGTCTTAGTTATCCAAACACAAAACTACATTTACAGTGTATGGACTTCCCAGGTGGTGCAGTGGTAAAGAATCGACATGCCAATGCAGGAGACACAGGTTCGATTCCTGGGTCAGGAAGAACCCCTGGAGCAGGAAATGGTAACCCACCCCAGTATTCTTGCCTGGGAAATCCCATGGACAGAGAAGCCTGGTGAGCCACAGTCCATGGGGTCACAAAGAGTGTTAATCAACTGAGCAACTGAGTACAAAGTGTATGGACCTTAATGTCTTAAAACATCTCAGTTCCTCACAATTTCTGCTGTAAAGTACAGCATACCCAGATAGACATCAGCTATGTTAAAGCAACCTGTAAAGTGTTCTAACTAGATTTTGCTCATTTTAGATAGTAGAGCTTTTAAAATTCAGATATGGTCACTGTAGAAATTACATGTATTGGTTATGTATTGCTGTGTAACAAATTACTATCTTAGCTTCTGTGGGTCAAGAATTTGGGAGCAGCTTAGTTGGGTAGTCCTAGCTCAGTGTCTCTCACGAGGTTGGAGAAGAATTTAATTTGAGTCTACCTTTTGAAAGGAGTGTCAAGGAATTTGAGGACATGTTTTAAACCACCAGACTAGGTTTATTCATTGTGTGTTCACTGTAGACAAACTGGAAAATAGAGACAGGCCGAAAAAAAAAAAAAAAAAAGAAGGAAGCAGAGAAAGCAGTATCCAATGGATAACATCACTACTTGGCTGTATATAATTCCAGTTTTTAAAATACATATGAACTTTCTCAAAATACATACTGTATATACTATTTTATAATCTGCTCTTTCACTTAATATTGTGTGAAGACAATTCTCATGTCAGATATTCTTCTATAACATTTTAAATAGATGTCTAACATTTCATCATATGTAGGTACTAGAACTTATTTAACTAATTCTAAATACATTGCAAGACACTTAGGGTATTTCAGGTTTTCCCTATTTTATACATTTTCTTAAACCAACATCCTTATGGCTAATTTCTTTCACATTCACAACTTTTGAAAATTCCTAGGTATGGAATTTATGGAGCAAAGTCTGCAGTTTTAAAGCTTCTGATAATTTACCTTAGCCTTCAGGATTTTTTCCCCTTACCTTTTGTCTCCCTCTGCAATTTTTAACTGCAATCATCGAGTCCACTCAGCCAAATGCCTGTATCAAATATCTGTAACAATGTCTGCAAGAGTTCTTTGCTCAAATTTTGATTACTGTTTAACTGAATTTGTGCCACTGCCTCAAGGCAACCAGTGTTATCAGCTAAAGATATTTTACACACACACAGTATGGTCTTTTCTCTCCATTTCACACAAATATAGCACCTTGCACTCAATTCTGCCATTTGCTTTTTTTCTCTTGACAGTTTATCTTGTAAATAATTTCATATCAATATACAGAAAAACTTTTTTTGTAGCTTCATATATAGCTTTATGATTTTTCAGTAGTCACGTATGGATGTGACAGTTGGACTATAAAGAAAGCTCAGTGCTGAATTGATGCTTTTGAACTGTGGTGTAGAAGACTTTTGAGAGTCCCTTGGACTGCAAGGAGATCCAACCAATCCATCCCAAAGGACATCAGTCCCGAATGTTCATTGGAAGGATTGATGTTGAAGCTGAAACTCCAATATTTTGGCCACATGATGCAAAGAGCTGACTCGTTTGAAAAGACCCTGATGCTGGGAAAGACTGAAGGCAGGAGGAGAAGGGGACGACAGAGGATGAGATGGTTGGATGGCATCACCGGCTCAATGGACATGAGTTTGAGTAAACTCCGGGAGCTGGTGATGGACAGGGAGGCAAGGCCTTCTGCAGTCCATGGGGCCGCAGAGTCAGACATGACTGCGCGATTGAACTGAACTGATATTGTGTGTGCCATAATTTTTTTAACCTGTATTCTACTGACAGAGACTTAGACTTTTTACTCTTTTACTATCACAAAATAGCCTTGTACAAACATTTAACTTTCCTTAATTTAGGAATGAATGACTTAGCAAGGTAAATTAAAACTGTCTCTGTTCTGGTTTGCATGCCTGCCTGTCCAAAGCTCTCCTCAGTCTAAGCTCTTCTGGTCCCAGAATGTCCTTTATAAATAAGGTTCCTAAAGCAATTATCCTTCAATTAAAAATAAGTATATAAATAAGGTTCCTTTCTCCCATCTCTTTTTATGAATTATCCAAAGGGAAATACAAAGGCTTACCGTTTACAGTTTTCATTTCTTTAAGAAATTCTGTGAAAATAAAACTTTTTCACAAATTTTTTTGCATTATTTACCCCTCAGTTCCACAAACATTCTGCTGTTGCCAGAAAGGCTGCTTTAAACTCTGTCACCTCTGGTGAAAGGGGGAAATTTCTGACTGACATCCAAGCAGAAATGAAGGTTCTACCTCTGCTTTCTCTCCTCCATAAAACCCATCCCATGTCCAAGGACTTTTCCACGAAGCCCCCATGAAATGCCATTAGTTTACTTGTCCCCTACTGCAGAGGCACTAAAATATATGGTTAAAAGAATTTTCCACCAAGTATCACTGAAGCACAGATCCTTGGGGCCTTTGCAATTGCTGTTCTCACTGTGAGGAATGCTCTTACCCTTGAGGAGGAATGCTCTTACCCTTGAGGAGGCTTGCCTCCCCACTTCCTTAAGGACTCCGTTCAAATACTGACCCTTCAAAAAAAGAACTCCTGCCCTCTCCGACCCCTAACTCTCTACACCTGGCTTATCCTGCTTTTGCTTCCTATCACCACCATCTAATTAATATAGGTGTTTGTGTTGTAGGAAGGGGGACCCCCTTCCAGGGCCCAAAGTTGGGCTCTTGTCTAACACTCGGAAAAGAATTGTCCGAGGAGACACGTGCTGACAAAGCAAGAGATTTTATTGGGAAAGGGCACCCGAGTGGAGAGCAGTAGGTAAGGGAACCCAGGAGAACTGCTCTGCCGCGTGGCTCGCAGTCTTGGGTTTTATGGTGATGGGATTAGTTTCCGGGTGGTCTTTGGCCAATCATTCTAATTCAGAGTCTTTCCTGGTGGCGCACGCATCGCTCAGCCAAGATGGATGCTAGCAGGAGGGATTCTGGGAAGTGGACGGACAGGTAGTGTCTCCTCTCGATCTTTCCCGAACTCTTCCGGCTGGTGGTGGCCTATTAGTTCCGTATTCCTTATCAGGATCTCCTGCCATAAAACAACTCATGCAAATGGTTACTATGGTACCTGACCAGGGTGGGCGGTTTCAATCAGTGTGCTTCCCCTAACATTTGTATCTCGCCTCTATGAATTTAAACTCCACGAAGGTGGTCTTGTTTCCTGCTCTATCTTCAGAACCTAGCTAGCACTTGGGAGATCATTCAGAACACCTTATTTCATTATCAGTGAACGAATATCATTCCAATTACGGGCACAAGTTCTATAATACACATGAAGGGGTTCGGAAATGTGTGAAATACATAAAAGTAAGGCATTATTACTGCCTGAATCTAACTTTTGTTTACTGGATGAACAGACAAAACCCAAGTAGAACCAACTCGGCTCTGTCGATCCCTAAAATTGTCCGTTTTCTTCATTTCAGTTCTTATTATGTGCCCACACTGTGCCTCAAAAAATATTTACTCAAATGAGGAACTCAATGGTGAGAAAGGTTAAGTAACTGACCCAAGGTCCAGGGACAACCACGCCTGAGGTCTGACTCACTCTCTCAAGGTTGGAGCTGACCTACCACATTAATAAGAAAACGTTTGAAGGTAGAAGCGACGGTCCTTGTGCCCTAGGAAACGGTTCTGACTCGCGCTAGGCTCGGACAAAGTTTCCACACCCACGTCTATCTCCGGTTTTCTACAGTCCGGCCGCCGAGCTTCTGACGTCAACTGAGTGCGACGAGGCGCCGCCGTGACACCCTGCTCTTCCTGTGACCTTCAGACCCGCGGAGACGTCGGAAAACGGAAGGCCTGTGCGCTGATTGGCCGCGCGCTAAGACCAGCCCCGCCTCCCAACTTCCGCTGTCGCTCTTCGCAGAATCCGCCGGGGTCTCTGAGTGTCCCGCTTGTCTACGTCGCTTAGGAGTGCAGTCAAGATGCCTCGTGGAAGCCGAAGCCGCACTTCCCGCGTGGCCCCTCCTGCCAGGTGAGACTACCGCGGGGATGGGGTCCTGCCGGTGCCGTGACACAGAGGGATGCTGTGCTTTGCCTCGGGACGGCGGGGCGTCTACGGGCGGGGGCGTCCGAAGGCTGGGGCGGCGTGGGCCTTTCTCCGGTCGCCGCAAACTGGTTATGAGGCTTTGGGTAGCTTTCCCTTTAGTGCAAACTTCCTAATTTCGAATGTCCATGAGTTATTTCTTAACATATTTTAGAGTCCATTTTATGTTAAAACATGCCAGTTCTAGAAAGTGGATATTTGTAAGTGTAATCTGGCTGAAACGTCAAAAATAGCAACAACAACAATAAGGAAAAAAAAAATTAGAAGAAAGATGGTATAAACAGGAAAATGATCGTATCTCAGTTCAAGTAAATAACCTTTGAGCACCTTCCATAAGCAGCGTTCCGAGGGCTCAGCCCAGTATACAGTGCCTAAAGTCTCACGTGTGCATGACATTTCCGATTCATAAAATATTTGTAAAATATACTGTCAGTTGCACCTCCTGATAGCCTCAAAAGGTAGGTGTTTTCCTGTTACAGGAACAAGGAAACTAGAGAAGCAGAATAAGGGACTTGTCCAAGGTCATGCAGAGGTAGGAGATAGATGGGCCCCTGGGCCAGGCAGCTGGTATTTGTCAAGTGGAGTAAAACTGAAGCTTTGTTCTCGCCCTGATACTAAGGACAAAGCTAGTGGCAGAAGCTGAACTCTGCTGAAATGAAGAGATAAGGTGTCCTCTCCTGAGGTCAAGGAAAACTTTCCTCTCTGCACATGGGCAGAAAGGCTCCGTGGGGGTCAGAAAGAGAGGGTGTGCCACTCCGTGATAAGTGTGGAATGTACCACAGGCCTCCACAATGGGATCCATCTTAGCAAAAAGTTGCAGGCACATCTTGGGGAGGGTTCTAGGAATAGTCACTGTGTGAAAAACAGACAATTGGCCAAATGTAAACAAAGACCCTGAAGGACTGTCCTGTGTAAGTGATTTAAATCACCTCTCTACTGAGTGTGTCATTCAGGATCCTGGAACTCCTCTCTGGGTGTGTATTTCTGCCTAGTTTCTGACTTAAGTTAAACTATATACCTGTTTTTATAGTTTTTGCCTCTTGGAAACATTTTTGCTTTTAAACAGGACGTGAGCCAGGAACTCTGCATCTAGCCTCCAGCCCCTGGTGGTCTCAGTTCAATTCAGTCTCTCAGTCGTGTCCGACTCTTTGCGACCCCATGGACTGCAGCACGCCAGGCCTCCCTGTCCATCATCAACTCCCGGAGTTTACTCAGACTCATGTCCATTCATTCGGTGATGCCATCCAACCATCTCATCCTCTGTTGTCCCTTTCTCCTCCCACCTTCAATCTTTCCCAACATCAGGGTCTTTTCAAATGAGTTGGTTCTCATTTGGCCATCAGTTTTGGCCAAAGTATTGGAGTTTCAGCTTCAACATGAGTTCTTCCAATGAACATTCAGGACTGATTTCCTTTAGGATGGACTGGTTGGATCTCCTTGCAGTCCAAGGGACTCTCAAGAGTCTTCTGGTGGTCTAGTGATTAGGATTCCTGATTTTCATCCTGGACATGAAAATTCATTCCTGATTACCCTGGACAGGGAGCTAAGATCTCTCTTCAGGACCACTCACTGCTCTCCTCTATGTTTGGAGAAGCCAGGTCTCAGAGTTTTCTGGTGACATCTTCAAAACGTTTAGCACAGTACCACATTGCTTCTCTAGACTAAGGTGAATTGTGTTCAAACAGTGTGTTAGTAGTGTAGAGAAGGAGTTCAGTAATGGAAAGATGCTACTATCCAAAGGAGAGGAAACCACATTTTTTGTGAAGTTAGACCAGATACTGGATACCACCTGATCGGAAGTCATAAACTTTTGACCTAGCCTTAACTGAGGGAAAAGCACTCAAGGAAACAATCTAAAAAATGGACAGAGAGTATAATCTATGTGAAAGATTTTTAGAGCGGTACTGGACATATTGGGTGGTGGTTTAGTCGCTAAGTTGTGTCCCATTCTTTCGACCCCGTGGACTGTTGGCCTGCCAGGCTCCTCTGTCCGTGGGATTCTCCAAGCAAGAAGACTGGAGTAGGTTGCCACTGGATATTTTAGTAAAATTTTAAAGATATCCAGATGTATAACAGTCCAGGCAAGTCAGTTCCACTTGCTGGGTTTCAGTTTTCTAATCTGTGAAATGAAGGAATTGGACTAAGTTTATTTCCGTAGATGACTGTCCATCTACACTCAGTTGTTACCTCCCTTGAGGGTCCTAAAATTGCAACATCCCAGAACATGCTGCCCTCCCTCTCTTAATATTTTTTCTTAACATTCACTTGATCCCTCAGTGTCAGCTCCATAAAGGCAGGTTTTGTCTCATGAACAGTTATGAAGTTTTGGGATAACTGTGTTCTTAAAGATGCTATAGACTTTGTGAATACATGGAGATGGTTGCAAAAAAGCAGGGAAGAGAAGTTTATACTCAGTGATTACAACCTTAATAAAAGGTTCAAGAGAGGAAATGATGTAAATAGCTTAGGGAATTATGTTCTGTGAAGTTTTCTTGTATGTATATCGTATTTGTGTTTGATCATTTAAAACCCTGAGGTTTATTTTAATATACAAAGGTTGTTTGTTTAAGTTGACAGTTTCCAAACCTGGCTGGGAATGGGAACTTACTACTTTTTGTTCCTTTCTTTCACAGCCGCGCGCCTCAGATGAGAGCAGCGCCCAGGCCAGCGCCCGCAGCTCAGCCACCAGCAGTGGCTCCACCATCTGCTGTTGGCTCCCCTGCTGCTGCTCCCCGGCAGCCAGGTCTGATGGCGCAGATGGCAACCACCGCTGCTGGCGTGGCTGTGGGCTCTGCCGTCGGCCACACTCTGGGTCACGCCATCACTGGGGGCTTCAGTGGAGGAGGCAGTGCTGAACCCTCAAGGCCTGACATCACTTACCAGGTAAGACTTGGGGCAGCATTCCCTTTGGTGGTGTATTTTATGAGAAAACCTAGTTGTTTGTAGGTTCCTTATGTCTTGGCACTGTCTCCACATGTGGAAAATGGTTTATCAAGAGCCACATTTGGGAGAAGGAAATGGCAACCCACTCCAGTATTCTTGCCTGGAGAATCCCATGGACAGAGGAACCTGGAGGTCTACAGTCCATGGGGTCGCAAATAAAAAAATAAAAATAAAAAAAATAAAAAAATAAAAGAGCCACGTTTGGCAGTTGAGTTAGTACCTTCCTTAGGCCAGTATTAGAGAATCTTGTACACAAGGTATTTCTCCCCAAGGCATAGAATTGTAGCAGTTCATCCTGATGCACTGTCAGGCAGCCCCTTCCCCCTTATTTTGAATGTTCTGGGGAGTTCCCTGGTCCAGTGGTTAAGACTTAGTTGTTTCACAGCCATGGGCCCTGGTTCAGTCCCTGATTGGGGAACTAAGATCCCACAAGCCAGGTGGCCTGACATAAATGAATGAATGAATATAAATATATATATTTATTTTCCTGGTCACTCTTAACTCATCCAGTCTCAATCTTAGTTAAGTGTTCAGAAATCTTTTTTGTGACGCTTATGCTCTCTGATATCTTTCCTAATACTTGCCACTGCCCTTATTTCTGACATGTGAATTTTCTCCTCTAGGGAGGGTGGGCATATACTTTGTTGTATTTCTAGTGTACCTAAAGCTCGCGTTCCTCTGTTTTTCTGTAGTAATCCCATTTTTTTCCTTGATGAAACGTCACTGAACCGTTGATCTTTTGATGCCCAAATAACCACTTTAAACTGCGTCTTTGTTCGTGAGTCTTTCTGACTACAACTGGAATTTTTGTTACAGCTCATTTCTTTCTGCCTTTAAATTTCTTCATGTTCCGTGTTAAGAGATAGGAACTTTAATTTGAGTCTGGTTCTAGTTCTGTATCCCCAGTTAACCTCAGAGTGGCTGTTTCTCTTGGTCTGGGTGTAGGTCTGATTTCCTTCCTTAATAGTCCTAAACGTTGCAGGAGCCTCAGGGAGCCCAGCCGGCACAGCTGCAGCAGAACGGCCCCTGCTTCTACGAGGTGAAGCAGTTCCTGGAGTGTGCCCAGAGCCAGGGTGACCTTAAACTCTGCGAGGGTTTCAGCGAGGTGCTGAAGCAGTGCAGATTGGCCAACGGTAGGTGACCTCTCAATTCATGATTGAACTTGGATCTGTTTCATACACTGAATGGTACTCCTGGCCCCTGTAACACTTAGGGAGTCTGTGTTTGATAAACTAAACTGACAAATTGGAGGAGATTTTGTTTACTCTAAAAATAATCCAGCTCTTCTAACAAGGAGCTGGTCCAGAGACCTCTAGTCATTATCTTACCTTTTGCCAGTTATGTTCTTAGTCTCATTCTTCCTTAAGCAGGTATAGATCAGTGTGCCAAGATCTTACTGTGGCTATTGCATAGCCTCAGTGCTGATTTCACCAGAGTCCAGAAATGTGCACAAGATTTGATGGAGCATTGTCAGTCTACACACCCCCTTCAAGAGAGACAAGTTTATTAGATCCCCCTGAGGGACTTTGAGCTTTAGGCTCTTTGGAATATTGGCAGTCAACTTATTCTCTCTCTTGCTTTTTTTTTTTTTTTTTGATAATTTCCTCCTATCAACCTAGGAATTCACCATCTATTAAAAATGCTTGTTTTCATTTTACTGCCTTTATTTATGGCAGTAAATATGGCAGAAGTTAATTTTTTCAGGTGGTTGAACTGTGGAATTAAGAGATTGCATGGCCAAGTTTTATCAGAAGTCTATGGTGAAGCTCCATCTAATACCAAAGTGACTAAACTTCTGCTTCAGAACTCTGTGCCCAGAAGTACATATACCCTCTCTTTTTCAGTTGTGACAAGTGTAGAGTTGAAGTTTGGTTGGTGGCAAGATGCCCAGGGCTCCCCTGGTAGCTCAGTTGGTAAAGAATCCTCCTGCAATGCAGGAGACCCTGGTTCTATTACTGGGTTGGGAGGATCCACTGGAGAAGGGATGGGCTACCCACTCCAGTATTCTTGGGCTTCCCTGGTGGCTCAGCTGTTAAAGAATCCTCCTGCAATGCAGGAGACCTGGGTTCAATCCCTGGGTTGGGAAAATCCCCTGGAGAAGGGAATGACTACTGACTCCCGTATTCTAGCCTGGAGAATTCCATGGACTGTGTAGTCCATAGGGTCACAAAGAGTCGGACACAACTGAGCGACTTTCACTTCACTTCAAGATACCTTAAACAGTTTTTTATGAAAGAAACTAATAACCTTGGCTTCCATCCCTCCTTCATCATTTGGAGGACTTCTGCTTTGTTGAGAACATGTAGCTAGTGCTCTTCTAACGCTAGTGCTTTTCTGTTTGCAGGATTAGCTTAATCAAGAAGTTCCAGTTGAAGACATGAAAAATCACCTCTCGTGACCATGTTGATTTAGCATTTAAAATATAATTAGTAGTGAAGATGTGAACTGTGAGACCACCCGTTAAACCTCTCCTTAATCATTAGTAGCTTTTGTTCTTCACCATTGTAGTGGAAGAGGGTGTTGTCACTATATAGAAGTTCATTGAGATGGTATTGAGTTTGGGACTGGGCAGAAGAGGTGGTTGTGGCCTCTTAAGCGTGCTTTTCTGATGTTATTGTTTGTGATTTAATTAGAATAAAGTGATTTTCTTTCTAGTCACTTTTCTTTCTTTCTTAAGTAGAAGGTTATAAATCACATATGCTGAACAAAATGGATTTTGCAGGAAAACACAGCTGTCTCTACATGCATATAGCTTATAGTCTCTGGGTGTTACAGCAGTGGCCACATTGTTGCTCCCCAGCAAATGTGCTGCTCCTTAAGCAGGTTCCAGGTGCAGTACTGTCCTAAATCAGGAGAGTGATAAAGGAAACATGGGAGCAGAGCCATTATACGTGCGGTCTCCATGTGGCCAGGTCAGCAGTACCTATCACTGTCACCCTGGAACATCCAGTTAATTGGTTGGAGATGAAAAATCATTCCCTTAATGCAGGTGGTTCCCCTGCCAGTGCTTTCACTCTACTTAAGGCATTAAGGGGCCTTCCCTGGTGATCCAGTGGTTAAGAATCTGCCTTGCAATGCAGGGGTTGTGGGTTCCATCCCTGGTCGGGGGACTGAGATCCCACATGCCACAAGGCAGCTAAGCCTGTGTGCCGCAGCTAGAGAGTCCATGTGCTTCGATGAAAAATCCCATGTGCTGCAACTAAGACTTGACATAGCCAAATAAAAAAAATTTTTTTTAATTCATTCTATTTACGGCATGGCATGTTGCTCTTCCTGAAAGATTTAAGCTGCCTACTCCATGTTATCTTAAGGAGATGGACTCCATTTAGTGTGCATCTTTTTTTTTTTTTTTTAATGAATCCAGCTCTATCCTTCACCACTCAAAATTTCATTTGCAAAAAAAAAAAAAAAATTTCATTTGCTTCTGGGAGTTGACCTCAAGTCTACATGGTCTGCAGTTTTCTGACTTTCAAATATACCTCTCAGAGCTCCCATTATCTGATTTTTTATTTTCCTCTCTGTTACCATGAGGTGAGTGAAATGCTGTTGAGTGAATTATTCAGTTGTTACCTCCTATCCTCAGCAGTGTTCTCAGAGTGCCCCATTCTGTACCTAATTCAGTTCCTCAAAGAGGTCAAGACTGCATTGCCCAAGGACCTAAATGATCATAGACAATTCAGTCTCGTCCAGTCGCCCAGCCTATTCCCTCCTGGGTTCACCAGTGGGCTCCTTTGTCTATTTTCCTAAACGCTTAAGACCTCTGAGTTCATAGTGTTAATGCTGTTTATGTCCAAGGCAAGATGGTTATGTTGGGTACCCAAATAGGGTTGAAGCAATGAATCCAAGGAAAATGAACCTCTGAAAATAAAATGCAAGAGTCTGGCTGACCTGGCCTCCCCCTGGGTGGGAACCATGACTACAGAAAAGGGCACAGGGAATGATTCACTAGGTATGTTGGCCTTTTGCCGTGAGGTCAGAGGGATTTTTGTCTTGCATTGAAACTAAACTAGCATGAGTCTACAGCTTAGAATCAGGAGAGGGGAAAAAATGAGTCTTTTTGATAGTAAGAGGGGACTTAAGTGTTTTTATCCTTGGCACCAAATGTTGCATCTCAGTAAGGTGGTGGCCTTTATGGATAGACACAAAGTCATTCACCACTCCTTTCTGTGTAGCAATTCAGCAAAGTATTTCCCTGGAATGAAAGAGATGGTGACATGGAAAGAGCATGTGGGCCTACACCTAGGGTTGACTCAGGCCCTTCTACTTGGTGACCTCATTGAACAAACCACATTCTCTAAAACTGGCTTAATACCAGAGTTTTAGGGGCCCAAGGAGAGTGCATTTGCAGTATATTGTAAAATGCTCGTTAAGAGGGTTTTTATAGGCTCAGCATCTGTATGAAGCACAGTATTATCCGTTTCTTCATTTGGTGTATTAGAATTAGGGGTTTGAAGAACAGGTAGCTTTGGAATGAGAGAGCATTAAAAAAGTGTCTACTGGGACTTCCCTGGTGGTCTGGTAGCTAAGACATCACGCTCCCAATGCAGAAGGCCTGAGTCAGGGATGTAGATCCCACATGCCGCAACTAGAGTCCTCATGCAAAGAAGTGACAAGATCAAAGGCCCCTCCAGCCGCAGCTAGGACTCGACACAGCCAAATAAATTATAAATAAAAAATAAATGTAAAAAAGCTTAATTTGTCTGAAATGTTTTTTTAAGTGCCCTTTTGTGCCAGCATACATTATTTCCAATTCTGTCAACCTCTTAAGCTAGAATCATACTGATGAGGACCCTCACCCAAAGAGCCCAAAGCCACCCACAGTTAGCACCCAAGTGTTTTTCCTGGCACATTGACCTCCTCTCATTCATCTGAGAGAACACAAAATGCGTTAAGAATGAAATCTTGGAGGCTGATCAGAGATGGAGTACTGGATAACCTTTGAGGTCTGCATTTGGTCAGGCAGCCACACAAACTGTAGCTGAGCAGCTCCCCCGAGCAATCAGGCTTGCAGGGTAGGTGCACAAGGGTGTCTCCAGGGCGTTCAGCACACAGAGAAGCCAGTGCATTCCTGGCAAGCTGGCTTTGTTCTCCAGGCCTGGAGGCTGAGTGAGCTCCGGAGGGAAGACATCACTGACTGATCACCATGTGCTGTCCTGCCTGCTCCCAGGCCACCCAAACTTCCTTCACCCTCCACCAGAGGTCACCACCTGGTGAGACTTGGCCTGCCAAGCCTTGGCCAGCCTCCCAGCTTTGCAGTTGTGCTTTATTTTTGGCACATCAGCCTTCCGTCCTCAAGTAGCAAAGCCCGAAGGAAGAACAGCAAGATACGCTACTCGGGCCGCAAGTGTCTGCTCAGGACACGCTTCAGTCCTCCGCTGTTCCCTCTCCCTGGGGGAGTCCGGGACCTTTGGGATTCCCATCCCGTTCACTCCAGGGCCTGCGAGGACATAGCGGTGAGTAGCTGGGTCAGTGAGTGATAAAAGCCAGGTGGGGAGCAGGAGAGGTCATGGGGTAGAGAAGACAGAACCCTCCCAAACCCACTAGGCCCACTTCTCCCCACTTCTGACAGTAGACAAACCCAGGAGAATGGCAGCATTGACTTTTGAAAGATTTGTCCACAGAAAGTAGATCCCTGTGACTGTTCGCTGACTCTCAGTTTTAGGGAGAGATGTCATGTTCCAAAAAGGACCGGGCTATGTCCTCGCATTTGGGGACCCTTTCCAAAGGCGTTTTGGGGGATGCAGGTGGGGGCAGTGGACAGAGGCACGAAGCTGGCCCCAAGTTAGGCCTAGAGTAAGGGGATGGGGCAAGATGGACCTCCCCACCCCCCCGCCCAGTACCAGAACTCGGGCGGAGCGGGTTATGCCAGGGGATGGGGTACCCGGATGGGAAGGCATGCCAGGCTGGGGCCGTATACAGTCTCTGAGCATGGAGGGCTGGGGGAAGGGAGAGACCTCTTACCCGGCTTTGAGAGGTGGGGAGGGGGAGAACAGATGCCTGCCTTGGAACTTTACAGGACTCACCAGGAACTGGGTTAATTTTTCTGCGGAACAGACACTCCTGTGCTCAGCTAGGGTTGCTGACGAGGGTGGAGTGGAGGCAGCGCCAGGCCTGCCACTGGCAGAGGAGACTCTTGTTATTCTTGTCCTTCCCCCGGTAACCAGGCACCCAGCAGTGAGGACACCAGGCTTCCTGGAACAGCCAGCCTGTCCCCAGGCAGCCCGGGCTGCCGCCAGTCAGCAAACTGGCCCCTTGATCAGGCCAAGCCTTCTTGGACCCAGAAAGCAGGATGGAAGTAGAACCAGAGGCAGCTTTGGCCATGCTGGGTGGAAGTTCGTGCCTGTTTTCTCTCTACCCCTCTTCCGGTTGGTACAGCATTTTCTCCATTCCTCAAATCCTCCTAGCGAGGAAGGAGTTCAGTGCCCAGTGGCCTCCACATTCCTAAAGCAAAGCTGGCGAGCTCCTCTGGGTCCAGGCCCGAGTGTCCTGGCTCCGCTCTGCCCACAGTGCAGTGGAACCACCCAGGGCTCACTGGTCATTGTTAGGTAGGGCCCGGGGCATGCTGAGGACAGGACCATCCTGTGGGCAGGAATCTGGACCAGAGGGATACCTCTGGCCGCTGACTTAAATCTGTGGGGCAGCACTAGTAATACACCTGCCCTGGGCACAGCAGGAGGGATGGTTGGGAAGTCCCAGAGACCATCACAGTTGGATGGAGTGGGCACATGTCCACGAGTGACACCAGAGGCCGGGACCAGGACTCACCATCAAGCTCTGCATCCCTCGGAGTACCTGGCCCAGTGCTTCTCAGAGTATGAAAGAAAGAAAGGAAGGAGGAAAGGGGACTTCCTTGGTAGTCCAGTGGTTAAGATGCCAAGCTTCCAGTGCAGGGGGTGTGGGTTTGATCCCGGGTTGGGGAACTAGGATCACGCATGCCCAGTGGTTCAGCCCCCAAAATAAAATAAAACAACAATATAGGGGGGGAAAAAACTTTTAAAAAAAGGAAGGGGAAAAAAAGAAAGGAGGAAAGAGAACAGAGGAAGGAAGGTAGAGAGCAGGAGGGAGAGTGACACAGAAGTCCTGGTTAAGGACAAGAGTGAGGAAGCATAGGAAGCCTGTCCTGGAAGCAGAGGTGTTTTCCGGGTAGGACAGTTACTACTGGAGCGATAAGGTGAGATTATAGGGGCACCATATTTGAAGATGAAACCGTGAAGTTTCTCACCTTTTCCACAAGTGCAGAGGGCAGGCAAAGGAAAGCAGGACCAGCTTCATCTCCTCAAAGAGGAAAAGAAACAGCACTTTAATTTGTCCTTTGCAGAGTTTGTTGGTGGTTCTTCCTAAAGCCAGGAGTGTGTTGGCCTTGTCAGAGCTAACCCTGGGGCCCAGTGGCCTGATGATTCCTGCCTCGAACCTGGGCTTGGACCTGGCTGACCATCTGCTGCTCCTTCTGGGGAACAACAGCTAACAAGGAGAACATTTTGGGAGCCATGTGGTCACCTGGGGTCACAAGAGTTTACACCAGTGGGGAGAAGCAAGCTGGGCTCTTTCCAGAGCTTTCTAAAAATTCACAAGTGTTTTTTAAATTATTTTTTATTTTAAAAAATTTATTGATTTTTAATTGAAGGGTAATTGTTTTACAGTGCTGTGTTGGTTTCTGCCATGTACCAACAGGAATCAGCCATAACTGTACTTATGTCCCTTCCTTCTTGAACCTCCCTCCTACCTCCCATCCCATTGCACCCCTCTAGGTTGACAAAGAGCACCAGGTTGAGCTCCCTGTGTGATACAGCACATTCCCATTGGCCATCTATAAAATTCACAAGCATTTATTTTGAATATTCACAAGAGGTGAGCTCTCTGCCAGGAAATACAAAGCTAAAGGAGAGATGGTTTTAGCCCTCACAGACCACATCCCCTAGGTCAGGAAGGCTGACGGTTTCTTTCTGTTCCCCTTTTAGAGCTGATATGACCCAGGACAAGTCGCTGCCAGACTCCTATTCTGCACAGGGCTTCTATGAGAACTATGAGCCCAAGGAGATCCTGGGCAGGTAAGGCCCAGACCTCCCCCACGAAGTGCTATCCGAGGTTCTGGCCAGCTCTGCAGGCAGGAACAATGTCTTCTTGACTCTGAGCCCTGACTGTCTTCATCTCCAAAGCACTGTCCACTTGGAGAAAACTTTAGTTTGGGGTTTTGGATGGAGGAAGCAGGTATAAGGGCACCCAGATCTGAGACCCTCCCAGCAAAGGGAGCCCCACCCCCCAACCCCAGAGCTGTTGACAGCACATCCAAACCCAGCCTTGGCTCAGGGTCAGGGATCAGGTGTCAGAATGAAGCTTGCAGTCCTAAGAGTGAGTGTACCGTTTCTTCCTCTGTGCTGAGAAAGAGCACTGAACCAGGAACCAGGAGGCCTGAAAGCAGACTTCTTCCTCTTTGGCTCCAGGCAAATCACCCCCACCCCCTGTGCCTTATTCAACCTTCCGTCCCCCAAAGCAGGGGTTCCTAACCTCCGGGATCTAATGCCTGATGCTCGGAGGTGGAGCTGATGCAATACTAATAGAAATAAAATGCACAATAAATGTAATGCGCTTGAATCAACCCAAAACCATCCCTCATCCCACGGGTCCATGGAAAAACTGTCGTTCATGAAACTGGCCCCTGGTGCCAAAAATGGGCCCCAAAGTTGGGTACTGCTGCCCCGAAGCTCACGGGGAGTTGGGGGACAAGACGGGACATGTCTGCTGTGGCCTGAATGTGGGCCTCCCCCTGGGGTGAGGGGCCCCCGGGACCATCTGTCCTCTGCACCCCCAGGGGAGTGAGCAGCGTCGTCAGGCGCTGCATCCACAAGCCCACGTGCCAGGAGTACGCTGTGAAGATCATCGACATCACCGGCGGGGGCAGCTTCAGCTCCGAGGAGGTGCAGGAGCTGCGAGAGGCCACGCAGAAGGAGGTGGACATCCTGCGCAAGGTCTCGGGACACCCCAACATCAGTGAGTGCTGGCCCTGAGCCCCGGCAGGGTGCTCTGCCACCGCTCTGCGCTGATAACCCAGGTCGGGGAGTGTGGCCCCAGTGCAGCTAGCCAGAAACACCCAGACTGTCTCCCACAACCCAGGGCCCCACCGGCCCAGTACCTGGAGGCTTGGGGCTCCCAGCTCCACCTTCCTGCCCCCAGGATTCAGCTCCAAGCCTCCTCTTCCAGTCCCACAGAAGGGATGACAGGCAGGGGTGCGGGTGGGGGAATGGGGAGTTCAAAGTCCCTGGCTGCCCCCTCTCCCAGGGGAAGGGGGAGGCTTCCTTTGAACCCTGACACCCCCTCCACCTTCTGAGTCAGCCCACAGTGCCTTTAATCCCCTCTCCCCTGCGCCTCCACTGCCCCGCCTGGGCTCCTCTGCTCCTGAGATGAGCCATTTCCATTTCAGTACAGCTGAAGGACACTTATGAGACCAACACCTTCTTCTTCTTGGTGTTTGATCTGTAAGTACCCAGGCCTGGGGCCTAACTGAGAAAATTCTATTGTCCCCCCCACTCTGCCCCCCGCATCCAGGGCTTCCTGGAGACCAGCAGCCAGCCCCCTACATGGTGGACATCAAATAAGGTCACAGAGGCTGTAGGCAGATTAGCCCCCTGGGGTCAGGCTGCCAGGTTTTGAACCCTGGGTCCCTTCTGGGCTGGATGACTTTGCACATCAGCTTTCTCATCAGTACTGCAGGAATAATAAATACACAGGGACTGACACAATGTAAACGCTGCTGCTGCTGCTGCTGCTAAGTCGTGTCAGTTGTGTCTGACTGTGCGACCCCATAGACGGCAGCCCACCAGGCTCTGCCATCCCTGGGATTCTCCAGGCAAGAACACTGGAGTGGGTTGCCATTTCCTTCTCCAATGCATGTGAAAAGTGAAAAGTGAAAGTGAAGTTGCTCAGTCATGTCCGACTCTTCGCAACCCCGTGGACTGCAGCCCACCAGGCTCCTCTGCCCATGGGATTTTCCAGGCAAGAGTACTGGAGTGGGTTGCCATTGCCTTCTCCGAATGTAAATGCTAGTCCTTACTAACTACCACGATGATGACCAGGGTGGCCAGGCAATGCTTATTCTAGACACTGAGGATATGCAAACCTACTGCATGCACTCGTTTTCACAGAGAGTGAGGAGAAAGCAATCAAGTCATAAAACACACACAGAGTTATGCACATATCCAGACACACAGGGCTGAGCAAGGGTCAGAGGGAGCGGATGGGGGATGTTCTCCCGAAGTGACCTGAGCAGAGACCTGGATGAAGGGCGAGATGGAGTCCAGCCTCAAGACCCAGAGAAGGAGCCCCCAGCAGAGGGAAGAGCTGAAGCAGTATTGGTGCAAGAGGCCCACGAGACAGGCAGGCGGTAGAGATTCTATTTGGCATGTAGTTCAAAGATTGACATTATCATCAACGTCATCATCACCATTATCACTATCAACATGTCACTATTCCCCTGCTTGTGCACCAACAGGACTATTGAGATAAGCTCCTTGTCATCTAGGGACTAGATTTACTTCAGAGAATTGTTCAAGCAGATTTTGTATCATTGGAACTTTTTTTTTTGTCACCATACTGAACATGCACAGTGTTACTTGCTTTCGTGGAGACAGCATTTAATGTGGCCTTTGTGTACAATTAAACTGCCAGCTCTAGGAAGGCAGGAGCCTGCTAATGGACCTTGCAGTGTCCCAGTGTTTACTGGTATATCTTTTTGCTGCTGCTGCCATTAGTGAATTCTCCTAGTGTGTTTTAAATGGAATTGAAGTGATCAAAACCGGAGACACACACTGCTTTTTAGGAACATGGTACCGATAATGTCTGAAACAAGGGTTAAATCTGTAATTTCTGGGCTGCTCCTCAAAGAGAACTCCCCTCCCTGCTGCACCAGCTAAGTTCAAGGATTTTCTTGTCTCCCTCTGATACTGGCTAAAATCTCTTGGACCCTGCTTTCCCTGGAGGGATGGGCAGGATGCACCTTTTTTATTCAACCAAGGGAGACTTTCCCAGCCTTGCCCAGCTGCAGCTGTCTCAAATCTGCTCAGTGGCTCAGTCCTGTAGAGCCCTTGGGGGCAGCTCAAATGTCTCTAACCTTTGAAGAAGTTGCTTGGGAAGTTATTTTTAATGCTGCCTCAAGTTGCCCTCCAGGGTATAACTAGATTATTCCAGCAGAGACCTCCTTCTAGATCCTCCCAAGTGGGAAGATGGAACCACACTTCTTAATCCTAAGAAATCCAAAACAGGCAAAACCACTGCTCCATCACTTGTACTGCTGCTGCTTCCATTTGTTCCTGGAAAAAGTCAGGACACTCTGGTCCTTCTAATTTGGGTCTGGGACCTTGGGCCAGTGACTCAGAGTCCTGGCCCCCAAGGTCTCTCTTCCCCCAAGCCTGATTTTGGCTTTGATGGGTTCCAGTCCATGCTGTCACTCCCACACATGGGGGAACCCTCACAATGGTGCCACCCCACCCCTCCAGTGTCCCTTGTTCTTCCTCCAAACTTCCCAGACAGCCTCTCCACTCACTTCCCCAGCTCCTCCCTGCAGATTGTGGTCCTTCATGGGGAGTGGGCCACTTTACCCCTGGAGGTGTTAGGTGGGAAACAGGGTAAGGAGGGGGTAGCCTGCTGGTCCATCCAGTGACAAATCCTCTGTCCCCACAGGATGAAGAGAGGGGAGCTCTTTGACTACCTCACTGAGAAGGTCACCCTGAGTGAGAAGGAGACCAGGTGAGGGTCTGCTTGCCCCTCTCTCTACTTCCAGTCTGAGTCCAGCTTAGGCACAGAGGTCATGGAGGTGGCGTGGCATGCACTGGTCTGGTTGGGGAGTGTGCGCCGTGGGCTATGGCGGCATCCCTCCTTCCTTGATCCAGCCTAGGTGGGTCCGCCTGTCTGGAGTCCTCTGTCACTTGCAGTCGGGCTGGCCTATGGGCTTTGGTCTCCCCGCCTGTTACCTGACCCTGCAGAGTAGCAGATGAGGGTAACGTGTGCCTCTGCCACCCCAGGAAGATCATGAGAGCCCTGCTGGAGGTGATCGCCACCTTGCACAGACTCAACATTGTGCATCGGGATCTGAAGCCAGAGAACATCCTCCTGGATGATAACATGAACATCAAGCTTACAGACTTTGGCTTTTCCTGCCAGCTGGAGCCAGGAGAGAAGCTGCGAGGTCCGGTAACGTGGCCCTGGCCCATGTCGGGGGCTCAGGCTCTCTCATCAGCTGTCCTGGGAACAGGGACTGCCCGGGTTTCCCCCCCCCCCCCCCCCCGAATAAAAGATCTTACCATTTCAAGGCTGAGTGTCTCTTCCTGGAACTGGGCTGAGCCAGGTTCCCACTGCCTGTGTTCCAGGCCAGTGCTGGCTCCTATGACCAAGCCACTGACAGGCCCCAAGCGGGTGGCCATAGGAGCCAGCACCCTGGCCTGCCCTTGGCTCTGAGCCTGGGGCTGTGTTCGGAGTCCCAGTCCGGCCATACCACTTCAGTTCCATGTCCACTGTCTCTGTGGGCCTTTCTCTTCCATGTGCCTCTGCTGACCTGCCCCGATGGAAACTGTTCCTGCAGAGGTCTGTGGGACCCCTAGTTACCTGGCCCCTGAGATCATCGAGTGCTCCATGAACGATGACCACCCTGGCTATGGGAAGGAGGTGGACATGTGAGTGTGTTGGGGGGAGGGAGGTGACCTGTAGGGACAGGGGTGCCCCTCTGGCCGGGAGCACCTGGCAGGGGAGGGGGTGATAGAGGTGGGAGCTACAGCCCGCCCATCTGCCTCCCTCCGCCGCTCCCCCGGTGCCAGGTGGAGCACGGGGGTCATCATGTACACGCTGCTGGCCGGCTCCCCGCCCTTCTGGCACCGCAAGCAGATGCTGATGTTGAGAATGATCATGAGTGGCAACTACCAGTTTGGCTCACCGGAATGGGACGATTACTCGGACACCGTGAAGGACTTGGTGAGAGGCCGGGCGTGCTGGCTCCCGGGCGCAGGCGAGGGGCAAGTCCAGTGTTCCCGGCGTGGGGGTCGGCGTCGGGGGGAGCGGTGGGAGAGATGGAGGCGCCTGCTGGGGGAGAGACCCCGGCCTGACACGTCCTCCGTTCCGCCTTGTTTCTCTTAGGTTTCCCGCTTCTTGGTGGTGAGCCCCCAGAGCCGCTGCTCAGCAGAAGAGGCCTTGGCGCACCCCTTCTTCCAGCAGTACGTGGTGGAGGAAGTGCGTCACTTCAGCCCCCGGGGCAAGTTCAAGGTACTGGGGGCTCACCTCCCACTCAGGGTCCCCGGGGCGGGCGCCAGGGCCCCTGAAACCCAAGCCCCCAGGGCCCTTCATAAGGACTCCTTACGACCACGGCGTTTCAAGAGCACCCGCCCTTCCCCCTCCCACCCAGCCCTGTGATGGTTCCAGCTCAATTTCTTCTGGCGCTGACAGCCTAAAAGCCTGCGCTTGCGGGTAGGGCGGGAATGGGGGTAATGGGGGTCGGGGGTCGGTGACGCTAGGACGCGCCCAGCCGACGCCACACGAGGCTTGGAGGCATACAAGCTCGGGTCGGCCTGCGCTGGACGCGGGAGGAGACAGGCCCGGGGGGTGTGGCTCCGTGCTCAGGCCCCGCCTCCCGCAGGTGATCTGCCTGACTGTGCTGGCTTCCGTGCGCATCTACTACCAGTACCGCCGGGTGAAGCCCGTGACCCGGGAGATCGTCATTCGAGACCCCTACGCCCTCCGGCCTCTGCGGCGACTCATCGATGCCTACGCTTTCCGGATCTATGGTCACTGGGTGAAGAAGGGGCAGCAGCAGAACCGGGCGGCCCTCTTCGAGAACACGCCCAAGGCCGTGCTCCTCTCCTTGGTTGAGGAGGACTTCTGAGGGGAGGGCCGGCGGGGTAGGTGGGGCAGGGGTAAGGCAGGGTGCAGAAGACACCGAAAGGGGGTGAGAGCATGTGCAGGGCCCTGTCCAGAGGGTGTACTTGGCCCTGGCCAGGACCCTAGGAACGGGGGCCACTCCCCGCTCTCAGGGGCATCACTCGGTGGTCAGTGCAGCCGGAGCTAGGCCCCCAGACTGGGGGACCAGCTGCGGTCTAGAACCTGGAGCCTCTCGCAGCTCCACTGCCCAGGTGTACTACCATCTCCGCTTCTCCTCTGGGAGCCCCAGAGTTACTGACACTCAGTGCACTGCCCGGAGGGTCCCAGGGTGAGGATGAAAGAGACCAGTCTGAGAATCGCAATCACAGACGATTTTTACTGACCCCACAATATCCAGCGACACCACGGGAGCCGGTTCTTCTCTGGGGACGTTTATAGAGGCATGTGGGAGCCCTTGCATAATTAACAATAGAAAACAATAGAAAGGGACTCATCTGCTGTTTCTTCTGAGTATTATTCATTCTGTGACTCCCATGGTGCACAGTCTCATCTGGTAAATCCATGGTTCTCCTAGACCCTTTTAAGACTGACTTTGAGCTTTAAAGAGCCCATGGAACTGCATTTCATGTGCTGGAAACCAGGTTCCCTTGGAGATGTGTGAAACCCCACAAATAAGGCAAATAAAGGAATCATTTTCTTTTTATGGCAACTTGCTAGGAAAACAAGGAGGCCTGGGGAGATTCTGGATTCCCTGAGAGCTCGGTTGGTAAAGAATCCGCCTGCAATGCATGAGACCCTGATTCGATTCCTGGGTTGGGGGAGATTCTGCCTTGAATAATATCAGATCCCTGGATCAGACATCATGAAAGGGGGAAGGAGGAGATTGAAAATTTTTTTTACAAACTCCCTTTCTGAGCACTGTGTCCCAACTGTTTGAGTATTTGGCCCCTATATGGTCAATATCTGACCTCTAAGATAAACATCCAGCTCCTGGCCACAACCAATAAGCTGGGCCCCTTCTCCAAGACACAGTGTCACCCCTCTGTGGAGGTCAGGATCCTTTCCTGCCCTGGGGACAGGTGCCTGCCACAGAGGATGGGGAAGGGGATGGAGGTCTTCTGGAGTCTGGCTGTGTTTGGAATGTGGCCGGGCAGTGGCCTAGGTGCCATGGGACTCTTCTGGTTTCTGCATGGCCAGTCACAGCTCCCCTGGCGGTCGGCCTGCACTGGAAGCGCAGCGGAAGCCTAGGTTGTCTGAGGCTGAATCTGGAGTGTTGCCCATCCTGCCACCAGAGAAGGGGAGAGAGAACGGACATTTGCTGAGAAAGGGGCCTGGGCCTCACTCAGCTCTCCTGCTCCAGCTCCCAGGGCCTGCTGTGGTCTGGGAGATTTGGGGGCTGGGGACTGGGGAGGGCCTGGTCTGCAAAGAAAAGTGGTATGAGGGCAGGTCCAGAGAGCATGCCATTCCTGGGGAGTGGGAGAGGTAAGAAGGGACCTTGGGACAGGTTGGAGGAAGAGAGGGTGGTCCTGAGACTGCATGAAAGGCAGGAAAGGCCATGCCTAATAACTTCCAACTGTTGGTAGTTTAGACTAATAACTCAGTCAAAAAGAACTTGTTGGCAACAAGTGAGAACATCATAGAGTCAATCAGTACTCACACTTTTCAAAGAACTTTCACATGGATTACTGCATTTGCTATTTCTCTTACTGCTCTGGAGGGTAGGTTTTGTTCACCATCTCACAGATCCCAGAATCATATACCAGGAAGACTTAAATGTCTTGCCCAAGGGCAACCACTGCTTCAGCGGAATCAGCAGCAAACCCAATTTCCTGGTCCCCAGACGAATCCTTTCTCCACTACTTTGTCCTAAGATAAAAGGGGAAAGACTTCCCTGGTGGCCCAGTGGTTAAAACTCCGCCTTGCAATGCAGGGAGTGGGGTTCGATCCCTGGTTGGGGAATGAAGATCCCACATTCCTCAGGGCAAGTAAGCCGGTGCACTGCAGCTGAGCCTGAGTGCCACAACTAGAGAGTCTGTGAGTCACAATGGAAGATCCTGCCTGATGCAATGCAGGCAAACACATAAGTAAATAAACGTTACAAAATAGAAAAAGGTGAGGCTAATCCACAGCGCCCCTCCACCACCCTTAGGGAATCCAGGTGCAGGAGGAGCTGCAGGGAGATTAATCAAAACAAATCTACAGACAAAGCAGAAAGTCCTAGAAGGCAATTTGGGAGCTGGGAACTCTACCATTCAGGGGCCAGCACTAACTGTCACTAATCATCCGTATGAAATGAGCAGGTCCCAGGACCTCCCTGAGTCTATTTTTCCTTGATTGTAAAACAAAATGGTTGCAGAAAATGTCTTTTTACGTGCCCTCTTGTTAGAAAAGTTAATATTTCAATGATCCCTGGTCATGACCAGGGCCATGTGGCCACTCCAGTCCCCTCCCTCTGCACGCCTAGCTATGAGGAGAAGAGAAACCCATATATTAAAGACGTCAGACACAGTCTTCCTCGGTGCTGAGAGCTGGCAGGAAAAGGCACCGGGCTCCTGGCTTTACCTGGTGAGTTTGGCTTGCTTTCTCTTCTGGACCCACACCCCCCCAGTGGAGAGAGAGATGTGGAAGCAGTACCCACAACCAGCTCCGGTGCTACCTGTGCTCCAGGAGACCAGGACCCAGCCCCTCACCTGGTGGTGACACGCGCCCGGTGGTTGGCAGAGCCGTCGGCTGTGTCGATCCAGGACGCCCCCCGGAGGACACGCATGTCCTGGTCGGCAGCCTGGTACTGTGATGCCGTCCACTCCCATACGTTGCCCACGAGGTCATAGAGCCCTGCGGCACAGTAGCAGGTCAGGCCCTGGCTGGGTATGCCACCCCCACCCGCCCTGACCAACGACGGCCCGGGGGACCAAATGCTTCCCAGCGCTGCTTCTCCTGCCTCGACCACCAGGCAGAACCATTCCACCAACCAACCTGTGAACGCTGACAGCAACCCGCTGTGCAGTCTTACCGTAGTCGTTCTGTGGGGGGAAAGCATTCACGGGGGAGATGCCGTGGAAGCCATCCTCAGCCTTGTCGCCCTTGGGGAACTTTCCCTGGGGTGGGTGGGAGGGGATGTTTAGGCTTCAGGATTTACTGTCCACTTGCCCAGAGGGGTTTTAACCAAGGCCATCTTGAGGCACCCTCTGGGGCAGGGGAAGGGCATGGGGCAGTGACCTGAGGTCCCAAGCTAGCTGCCTCATGTCCTCCACCATGACGTCCTGACTGGATTAGGAATTGTGTGGTTCCCCGTGTGTCCACACCCGCGCAGCCCACCCACAACTTCTCCACTCTCAGCGACTTCCCTCAGCTGCGTGAGCCCCATGTGCCTTCAGAGGAAAGGCCCCACCTCCCCGCTCTGTACCCCGCCTCTCCCTACAGGAACCAGTGTTCCCCTGTACCTCCGCCTGCCCTTCCACCACCAACAGGCTGCACTCTCCCTCACCTGCCCTGACCCTGCCTTCCTCACCTCCTGCCCTTTACCACCAAGATTCTACAACAAGTAACTGGTCTTTGCTGACGTCATTTGTTCAACTTATTCATTCTATTGGAGTGCAGTGGCTCTGGGCGCCAGCCTTCAGAGTCTGTCACGTCTCTGAACATGCTGTACCCTTTCCCACTGCTGACACGCATGTTGTTTCCTACACTTTTCTCCTGGCAAGCTCCAGTTCCACCAGCTCAAATGGCATGTTCACCATCCAGTCACTCCCCCACCGTCCCAGGCAGGGATGCGCGCCGGAGCACACACTGCTCATCTTCACTACGCAGCCCCACTACTACACTGTCTTTCACCTTACCCCTTTACTAGTTTTCCAGTCTGTTAGAACATGAAGGCCCCTGAGTCCCATGGCCTAACACCATGCCCGGCCTGCAGCAAGTTTCAATCCACACCCTGAGAAAAGAACAAGGGTGAGGAATTTGTCTTACCTGCCACAGGTTGGTGCGGTTTGGCTGGAACTTGTTTCCCCAGGGGTACACCTGACCTGCCAGGTGGGCAAGGAAACAGCGGAGGGGAGAGGTGAAGGGTTGGGGAAGAAGGGAAAGACAGAAGGAGTGAGGGGACCGAAGGGAAGAGAGGAGGTGATGAGAAAGAAGAGTAAGATGACTCACTTTGACATCTCACACCCTTCCCTTGCCCTCACAGAACTGCACTCAGAGCCCCTGACTTCTGATCTGTTCCTAGACAGCACAATCCTAGGTGTGGTTTATGGACCAGTGCCATTCTGTAAACCATGTGTTACCCACTCATGCTGGGGTAAGTATAGAAACCGAGGGTAAGCATTGAGAGACTTGTTCATTGGACTTAGAAACAAGCAATCTCATTTATCACATTAACAATACTGACTATGGGTATAGCTGGTGTTCATTCAAAGAGTGTGTAGAGGCAGTGAATATGGGGAGTTGCTATTTCAACTCTTTTTGTTTAGTTACGATTGAAAAATAACTGAGTTATGAACAAACAGCAGTTTGTCACATTAATCCCTCCACAGCTATGGAAAAGGTATCCAGTGTAGGTTATACTTTTCCTCATGCCACGTGGTTCTGATTATATTTATCTGAAGTGGCACATGTCTGTGGAGTCTCCACTAATTAAATTTTCATTCCATTTTCTAGTTATTTTTATGGTATTTTATGGAAGTACTGGTTTGAGACAGATTAGAAGTAACAGTAACAACTGATCCATGACCACAGAGTGTAAGAAGCACTACTCCAGGGAGTGTGAGCCCGTCCCACCCTTTGAAGCCCACCCCACCACCCCCATGCAAGGCAGGATGGAGAGAAAGAATCAAGGGAGATCGCCCTGGCATCTCTATACCCTTCAAGCCCCCTCGGGCAGCAAACTCCCACTCTTCCTCAGTGGGCAGCCGTTTCCCCCGCCAAGCACAGTAGGCACGGGCATCATTCCAGCTCACGTGTACCACTGGGAACTCCAGTTTCTCTCGGATGCCAGAGCCAGGACCTGCAGGCTGATAGCCAGGATGAAGTGAGACAAGCTTCTGGGAGCTCGTGGAAGTCTGAGGAAGGCTATGCTTAGGGTGCCTGTGTTCAGCTTTTACCACTAGATGGAGCAAGGAAGTAGGAAGAGAGAGCCTGGTGAGTGAGGAGAGGTCCAGAGACAGAAAGAAGGACTACGGGAGACAAAAGGGAGAAAGTGGACAAAGCAGACGGGCCAGGGTAAAAGGACTGGGGCAGAGCACACAGGGCAACTTGGCTGCTTCCCTGAAATTTCCCCGTCATCCTTTTAAACTCAGTATTCCCAGATGGGCAAGGGATCATGGGAAGCCAGGCTTCCACAATGAGAGTCAGCAGCGGTAGAAAACAAGAGAGAGGAACCAACCCTTACCTGCCTCCAGAATGCCCTTTCCACTGGGAGCCACCAGAGGAGAGACTGCAAAAAAGGAGTGCAATTACAAGGTGCTGTGACCCAGCGAGGCCCCTTCCTGATGACACCTAGGAGGCAGAGACTTCAGGCTGAGACTCAGGTGGTCCAAGTGAGGCTGTGTCCGGGATCTTTTACTTATTTATTTATTTATGGCTGTTCGGGGTGTTTGCTGCTGCGCTGGCTTTCCTCTACCTAGGGTGAGCGGGGCTACTCTCTAGTTGCGGGACACGGGCTTCTCGTTGCGGTGGGTTCTCTTATCGAGGCTCATGGGCTTTGGTAGTTGGGGCTCCTAGGCTCTAGAGCACAGGCTCAGTAGTTGTAGCACATGGCCTTAGTCACTCCTTGGCATGTGGGATCTTCCTGGATCAGGGATCAAACCCCCATCTCTTGTGTTGGCAGGTGGATTCTTTACCACTGAGCCACCAGGGAAGCCCCTGTGTTCAGAATCTTTAAAGTTTGACACCTCTCCACCCTTATTAGAAGGAGGCTTCTCCAGGGGTTCTCTGGCTGGTCCAGGGAGTACCCTGAACCCTGTGTATTTCTGCATCTTTACAGGGTCTCTCTATGCGGACCTCAGCACAGAGTGAACGTCCCGGGAGTGTGTGTTCATCTGGCTCTTCCAGGGTGGGTCTCTCTGGCTTCTTCCCTGCCTCTGGTTCTCAGGTTTGAGTCTCTACTGTGGCCCAGGTGACCCCCTAGACCCCATAGGGTTCTCAGTCCAGGTCCCACTCCCATGAGCCCAGCTGCAACCCTGGGTTCTCTTACCTGCAGTTTCTGGGTTGCTTTGTTTCTAAGCTCATCAGAAACAAGGTCCTCAAAGACAAAGCTCCACCCAAACACCTCAGCCTCTGTGCGGTACTTTTTCTCCCTGACAAACTCCCTAAAAAGAGAGATTTCATAGAGCTTAGGTGACAGGCTTCTGTGCTCCACCCTCACCCTCTCTTGCTCCAGTAAACCTCATACACCCTTATCCTATTAGTCACACATCATAGAGTCTTCAGGAACTACAAGGAATTAACCTGAGAGCCTGAGCAGATTTTCTTTTAAAATTTGTTTCTGTGTGTGCAGTTCACAAACAGGAGAATTCACACTTTCTGGGGTATAGTTTTGTGAGTTTTGATAAAGCATATAGTCATGGTCACAATCAAGATACAGAGCAGTTCCATTAACTGCCCCCCAAAATTCCCCGATGCCTCCTCAATCACTGCTCTGTTTTTTGTCTCTATAGTTCTGCCTTTCCCAGAGTATCAATTCACATAAACTGAATCATGCAGTATGTAGTTTTGGGGTCTGGCTTCTTTCACTTAGCATACTGCTTCCAAGAATCATCTGTGTTGTTGACAGTGTCAGTAGTTTGTTCCTTTTTTTTTTTTGGCAGTTTTTGTTCTTTTTTATTGCTGAGTAGTATTTCACTGAGATTTCATTTATCCATTCACCAGCTGCAGGTCATCTGGGTTATCTCCAGTTTTTGGAGATAGTGAATAAAGCTGCTGAGAAGATTCAAGGGCAGGGAGTTGGTCTCTCTTCATTACATACCTAATCTCACATCGATCATGGGAGGAAGGGAGAATAGGTTTTACTATCTCCCTCAGACAGATGAGAGAAATTGAGTCAAATCGCAATGACTTGTTGAGGGACTTCCCTGTGGCCCAGCGGGAAATCTGCCTTGCAATGCAGGGGATGCAGGTTCGATCCCTGGTAGGGAAACTAAAATCCCACATGCTAAGGAGCTACTGAACCTGAAAGCCACAACTAGAGAGTCCAAGTGCTGCAACTAAGACCCAATGTCACCAAATAAATAAGTGAATTTTTTTTTAAATGACTTGCTGAGATTTTAGAATGGATTTTCATATAGTTTGGTATGGCTGAGCCAATTTCAACATGCAGATTTCCAGGATAAGACAGATTGTTTTCTCTGGACGGAGAGTACCCGGTTGGTATCAGCCCTCTGATATGAGAAGAAACTCATCAAAGGGGTATTGAGAATGCAGGAGGAGGTGAGATTTGGTAGCAATAGCTACTTACAGACCTCTGACCATCTGAATGGTTTGAGACTCTTACCAGAGAGGTAAACACAGATTATGGGTTCTAAGCAAAGTTTAGGGGCTTGCTGGAGGTGACATTATACTTCCTTCATCTAAAAGGTCATCATTTGAAACATAAAAGAATGCATCTATCTAGCTAGCAATTTATGGTTGTCATGATGTGGTGTGAGCCTGATCAGAGGTGATTTCTCCTTTGATTTTAATAACTTTCCTTTTAAAAATGTTTTTTAAAGCATATATAACATTATATTATAGAAACATGAGAAAACATAGGTAAGTAAAAAGGAAAAAACTAAAACCATCCATTATCACACCAAGATAGTGTCTATATTCACTCCCTCTTCACTCCACAACCAAGTATTTTTTTTTTTTTAAAGATGACATCTCTATTTATTTATTTTGGCTACACTGTGCAGCATGCAGAATCTCAGTTCCCTGACCAAGAACTGAACCAGTGCCCTGCCTTGGGAACACAGAGTCTTAACCACTAGGCTGCCAGGGATGTCCCCAGTCAAGGGTTCTTAAATTGCTTTCATAAAGTTCTTCCTGTCATTATTTTCATTTGGAAATCGCAAAAACATGAACAAAATCCATCACCTCATGCAATATTGCATCTTCCAGTTCTTTTTAATGCATATACATTCTATACACATAGTTTTAAAAACTGGGCCATATCCTATGTAGTATTTTGTAACCTTGCTTCACAACACTTTTTAACTATCTCTTTTTGACAAGAAGTTTTTTAAGGCTGCTAAGTATTCTGTTATATTGATACAATATATTTAAGTGATCCTTAAATTGTTAACATTTATTTGCAAAGTCACCTTTTTAGCTAAACTTTTTTTGACAACCTTAATTCTTCAAGACAAATCCCTAGATGTGGAACCAATGAGTCAAAAGGCCTGAGGAGTTTACTGACAATCTTTATGCTTATTTTAGCCTGAGTCTCCTGAATCAATTTTCACCAGCCAAGTTTTGATCTTAAAAAGTTTTAAATCCACAAATGTAAAATTTAAGTCATTTTTCACATTTGCTTTATTTGTTTTCCCATCCTCCCCTCTTCCTTTCCGCCTCCTTTCTATATACTCCTCCCTCCACTGTTTGAAGGTAAATTACCGACACATGCTGGATCATTTTCCACTTTAACCTACTCATAATGTATCACCGTGGGGACATTGAGGCATTCAACATGGCTTCTTAGATTAAGCTGGAATCAAAATGTTTGATTCTGGTAATAATTCCATTTCCCTAAGTAATACTGGGTTGGCCAAGAAGTCTGTTCAGTTAGTTCAATAACGTCCTTGTTGAAACTGGAAAATATGTCATTTTAACTTAAAACCAAACACACTTTTTGGCCAACCCAATATAAAGGGAATTTAAGGAACTCTCAACTATTATGACCCTTCTCCCAATTCCTCCTCCCCTGATGAAGAGTGTCTGACTTCTGCCCATATTTCTCAGTGGTATGCCTATTGCATGGAAAAATCCACTGGCTCAAGAGTCAGGGGATCTGAGTTACAGGCCCAGTTGGCCACTAATGAAAAATGAAGTAAACTTCTTTGGACTTCAGAGTCCTCATCTGAAAAATGCAGGTAACACTTGCAAAGATGATATTCTGATAGTGAACAAGCTAATCTCCTTTTAAATATTGTGAAATATTAGAATAACTCTTCCAGGAGTTACTTCTCCTGGAAGAACACTGGGAGTACCTGAAGTCTTTGTTGGTGACAGGAAATATGTCGATGGCAAAGGGTTTTACCGTCACCTCCCGGACAGGTCCTTCACCATCTCTGCCGTCTGGTGAGTTGGTTCCCATCTGGAATCTCCCACCTGGCAGCTGGACCATGTTGGTTGTCTGTCCATTTCCTGCAGAAGAAAAAGAAAGTGGTCATTAATTACATGAATATATATAAAATAAGTGGTAGTATTTGGATCATATGTAAGGCTCAATGCTATAGTGAAAAAATCTGGAGGCCGAAAAATTTGGCTTTAAATTCTTATTCTGTCACTTAATTTGCTGAATGACTGTGGGCAAATTACTTCTTCTGGATTTCAGTCTCTTCATCTATAAAATGGGGGTAATATCTAACTAACTCAAATGCATGGCTATATTAAATGTGTGAAATGTTTAGCACATGGCAGGTTTTCAACAAATAATTTTCTTTCTTTACCTCTCTGTCCCTCTACATGACAACCCTTTGTCCCAGTGAGATAAATGTAAACATTGGAAGAATTTGCCTGCCAATGCAGGAGACACAGGTTTGATCCTCGGGTTGGGAAGATCCCCTGGAGAAGGAAATGGCAACCCACTGCAGAATACTTGCCTGGGAAATCCCATGGACAGAGGAGCCTGGTAGGCTACAGTCCCTGGAGTTGCAAGAGTCGGACACGAGTTAGCGACTAAACAACAACATAGCCTTTAAACACATCCATCAACTTGCCACTCATTCTTCCGCTCATGTTGTTTCTTTGCCTCTTCTCCATTATATCATATAAGAAAGAAAAGAACTACATCTATTTTTCCAGGCTATACCTGGCACCTAGCACAAGTGCACAAAAATTATCATCAAATAATCAAATGAACTCTCTCATACTTGCTGTTTGAATACCTCAAAAAAATCATAGAATTAAAAGGATCTTTATTTCAACTCCCTCATTTGACGGGAAGAAACTAAGACCCTAAAGGCCACACTTTTCTGGCTTGATGTACTACTTTGTTGTGTTTTTAACCTAAAGATGTCTAAGTACTATAAGTTTCCTAAAGGCAGAGTCCACATTTTTCATGTTCCCCAGAATCTTCTCTTTGGCCCTTTTCTGGATCTCACTGACACACACTAATGATTTCATCATCTTTAAGGGAGGCTGGAGGGTGGAATAGAGCAAGCAGGAAATTCTCAGACTAAAAGAGAATTAAGAAACAACACACAATAGCAATATTTGAATTTTATTTTTATATTAATTCAACAAGTAAACTATAATTTAAGAACACAGCAGATGAGTTTGAACACTAACTGGATGTTCAATGACATCAAGGAGTATTGTTGATTTTTTAGGTGGGAGTTAGTGACACTTTGTGTGTGTGTGTGTGAGTGTGTGCGATTTCTTGTCTTTTTGGCTATTCAAACTAAATAATTACGAATAAAACTATATCGTGCCTCAATCCACTCCAAACTAAATCTCCCAGAGTAATGGAAAAATGGAAGGGGTTCCAAACAAGCAAGATTAAAACTGGCAACTGTTTAAACGGGGAAACAGGTACGTGGGGGGTGAGAGGGCAGGCGGGAGAGGCTCGTTTTATTAACTTTTTTATGCTCAAAAGATTCCAGAATAATAAATTAAAAGTTAAAGTAAGTGAAATATAACGATATAAGCTGTTAACCCCCTCGCCCAGTTGGCCGCCTCTGGGAGGTACCTCCGGGCGCTGCCAGCCGCGGTGGCCGAGCGCCCCACCCCTTTCCTCCTGCCTCCTGGAACAGTCGGACAGGCCAGCACACTGACCTAGTTCGAGCCACCGGCCGGAGAGGAGCGACAGAACAGTCAGCAGCGGCGACAGCGAAGTTCCCATGCCGGGAACACGAGCCCCGTGAGCACCGCCGGAGGAATAGCACCACCCTGCGGCTCTGCTGCGCACGCGCCCCGCACGCCTCACGTCGGCCGCCGTGCCCTGCGCGCGCGTGCGCACTGCTCACGAGAGCCCACCCAGCTGGAAGTCCGGAGTTAGGCAGGGACTAGAGTCCCAAGTTCCCACGTTGTGTTCTGCTAAGTCACTTCAGTCGTGTCCGACTCTGTGCGACCCCATCCCTGGGATTCTCCAGGCAAGAACACTGGAGTGGGTTGCCACTTCCTTCTCCAATGCATAAAAGTGAAAAGTGAAAGTGAAGTCGCTCAATCATGTCCGACTCGGCGACCCCATGGACTGCAGCCTACCAGGCTCCTCCATGGGATTTTCCAGTCAAGAGTACTGGAGTGGGGTGCCATTGCCTTCTCCGACGTTGTGTTCTAGAACCGGTTAATTAAGAAAAAGCTATTTCCTCAGGATTAAGGTCTAGAAGCTGAAGCTCCAGTATTTTGGTCTTATGGTGTGAACAGGTGACTCACTGGAAAAGTCCCTGATGCTGGGAATGGTTGAGGGAAGAGGGCATCAGAGGATGAGATGGCTGGATGGCATCACTTATGCAATGGATGTGAACTTGGGCAAACTGGAAGATGGTGAGGGGCCGGGAAGCCTGGCATGCTGCAGTCCATGGGCTCGCAAAGAGCAGGTCAGACACGACTGGGAGACTGAACAGTCTAGAGGCCCTGCCAGTTCAGAATCCCCTTTAACTTGTGAATCAGTTTGGATTGATTTCCTTCCCTTTTAATATGCAGATTCCTTTTGTACCCTGGAATACCATCTTGAGAGCACAGAAAGGTTTTAACTTCATATTTATTACACACTCACTGTAGGCAACTGCCAACTCCTCAAAACACAAAGTTCAGCAACACAACTTCACTTTCAAGGGCTTCAGATATACCTACTGTATTTTGTGCAAACATTTAGAAGAGAACAGTAATTTAAGATAAACAGGACACTGGAGGATTTAGGAAGGGTATCAGTATAAGCAAAGGTTCTGAGCTGTGAAAATAACAATCTTGCCGGAAAATCTCTAGTCCTTAGTCACCATATATTCAGTCGTGTTTTTAATCTCTGCCTTTTGTATTTTGCCACTTTATACTTTCAGCTCTTTGAACCCCTCTTGCCTCTGGTTCCATCTTTCTACTCACGATAACTTAACACTTCTGGGAAGCATTTTAGCAAAGCTACTTTAAAAGCATGAAAAGTCCAAAGTGTGCTCGGGAAGCAGGAATGCTTCAAAACTTTAGGTTATTTAAGTCTTATGCTTAATGACAGGGAACTACTGGAAATAAATTAAAATACATCCATTAGAAGAAATTATTAAACTATTAAAATTTGTTTTTCAATGAATATTTAATAACAAGGTAGATAACATATGCTTATCTAATATTTTTATATCACTGAGGGTAAAGCAAAATGTCCTGTTTACTGGGTATGACCTGCTGTATGTGGACACTGCAGTGCAATTTAAAAAATACTGTAATTATAATTTCAGAACTTCAGAATCTGAATAGGTGCCAGTGTTCTATCCTTTTTTAATATGGGAAAAGAAAATCCTTTGAAGATCATTTGAAGCTTGGACCAAAATTCCATAGCTGTATTATTAGGATCACTCTGTAGTCTTCAGGATTCAGATACAAGGGAAGCTTCAATTCAACCTTTTAGAGAAGACATTCCAGCTCTCATGATCTCATCAACCAGGAGAATGTTGGTGGCAATCACAGTGCTGAAAAGGGGGAAAAAAATCAAGACAGCTCAGGTTTGAGGTATGAACTCTAATTCAACTCAATCTCCAACTAACTTGTGCAAATTATGTCAAATTTCTCCCTTACCCCTCCATACACAGAAGGATAGCTTCAGTTGCTATACTTTCGCCTGATTACATTTTCTTATGGAAAGAAAATTAAAATGTACCAATTTTAAAGAGTATGAAGATTCCCTAAATGTTATTTTACAGTTCTGGCTTTCCCAAACTTACCAGGAGTGAAGAAGCTGTTTCTTTACACAATAGTTATCCCATATGCCTGCTTCTGCTGCTACCATTGGTTCACCTGAAAAGTAATTCAGTCTTCTTAAAATCACATAGAGCAGGTTCATAAGATCAGAATGCTGTCTAAAAGAACTAATAAGAGTATTCTGTGTGCTTTTACTCATCAGTGGTTACTCATTTCCTCTAGTATTAACTATGAGAACCCGAAGTTCCTCACTTAGCCCAATGTTGTATTACAGACCATGACTCCTATGCACAGCAGCTTTGATGAGTGGCTGACCTCTACTTGGAATACTTTCAGTGACAGGAATGCTCTAGTTGGTTGCCAAACATTTGCACATGTATCTTTTTCTGGAGACATTCTTATTTGTACATATTAAAGTACAGCACTTGAGCTATAATCTGGCAAGATAGGCTTATCATTTCCCTCATTCCAGAGAAACCTTTATTAACTGGGAATCTGGGAATGACATATACACATTATTATATAGAAAATAGACAAGAAGAACCTACCGTGTAGCACATGAACTCTACTCAATACTCTGTAATGATGTATATGGGAATAAACTCTAAAAAACAGAGTGGATATATATACCCACTGATTCACTTTGCTGCACAGCATAAACACAACACTGTAAACCAACTACACGCCAATAGAAATTTAAAAAAGAAACCTTTACATTAACTTGAATGTAAATGCTGTTGTCCACAAGAGGTCTTCCACATACTGCACAGATGTATGCACATCTTCCACTTTCTACTTGTATGATCTGTATTACACTGGCCTAAGATCAGGGCCTTAATCATTTCATTAAGTTTGGTTCCCTCTTCCAGCTTTTGCTAATCCTTAGCCTGTTTTCACCCATAGATATGATCATCAAATGTATCACTTTAATCAAAGTCCCTGATAAAAAGGTGAGTAAAGCAAGCTCAATATGAAACCCTTCAACATACACCTGAACCACCTACCACAACTCAGCAACATCACCAAATCTGTACTCTACTTAGAGTATCTAGATCTCCCCCTTCAAATGGTTGCATCCTCCTTACCAGTGTTCAAGTCCACACCCACAAGCTGACCGGATTCTGAATGTTCTGCTTGAACTTTAACTAGTGTTTCCTGAAGGTCAAAACCGGAGTTCTGAGCAAGAACCTAAAGGAAACAAATGTAACTATTTAAAGATAGGACCTACTAACTGATAGAAGTCTAAAATAAATAGTATTTCTAACTTAACAGTTAAAAAAAACTTTTAATGAATGCAGACTGATATTAATGTTCACTTTACACAATGGCTAATATACATCACTAACCCATTCACTAATCCACCTCAATCTCAGCAATAACACTAGCCATAAACTGTACTTTCAAATGAGCACACAATAGAAAACCAACATAATAATCTTTCTCCAACTCTCTGTGACCCCACAGACTGTAGCCTGACAGGCTCCTCTGTCAATGGGGACTGTCCAGGCAAGAATACTGGAGTGGGTTGCCATACCCTCCTCCAGGGAATCTTCCCAACCCAGGGATTGAACTCAGGTCTCCTGCATTGCAGGCATTCTTTATCCTATGAGCCACGAGGGGAGCCCATATTACTCTTAGTTTAAAACAAATAAAAACAAAAAGCAAGCTTGTACCCAAGGATAAGCCGTACACTACAACTTCAGATAGTCAAGCCTCCTGTCCAGAGGAACCAACACATTAGATATTGAGAAACACCTGTTCTAATGTTAGGGTGAAAATGGATGCAATCTATTTATTCAAAATCCACATTATGAAAAAACCCACATTAGCAAAAGCTTTCATCGGATGAATCACTTTGGTGTAGTTTAGAAAACTGTGAAAAGCATTCACACCTTGGGAATAATGAGCAATGCATCAGCAAACGCCTGAACCCCAAGCTGGGCCCTGCCCTTTACGCTGGGCTTGTGTCTGACCAGGGCTTCTGCCATTGCCACTTCCACTGCGCCAGCGCCTGGGACTACACAGCCTGTTGGGTGAGGGAAAGAGGAAAACGTTAAGATACAAAGAACATAAAACTGTTGAGTCAATTATAAGGAAAAATATACATAAAATTAAAACACAGGAAAGCCATTAATTTGAGAATTCCATGTAACGCAGCAAGTTTAATACTGCATTTGAAAGCGTTACAAGCAACATCTCAAACAACAGAATGATTTAAGGAGCACATGGCAAATCCTGCAAGCTTTTAGTTCATTTGTATCCCCTTTTTAACAACAGCATGCTATGAAAAAATTTAGCATACCATCATAGCCATTTTAAAGGGAAACTTTACTTTTGCATGGTGTCTGGCTGTGTAAACTACTGACAAAAAGAACACAGTATTCAGCCATGCCTTTTAGACTAGCAGAAAGAATAAACACAGGGAGCATCTTACCATCATCAATAGCATTTTTAACAGCCCTCAAGCCATCTCTTATTGCATCTTTGATTTGAGTAAGCGTGTGCTTATTTGGTCCTTTGATCAATAATGTGACAGAGCGAGGATTGTTACATTTCTCAATAAAGGTGAACTTCTCTTCTCCCTGTGTGAAGAGGTAGTATTTTAAAAAAACAGGATATGGTTGTGCAAGGGATGACCAGAGGAGAGGGGCTTATGGAGGAATAAATGGGGTATTAATTGGGCACCACACTGATCACATTAAAGCTAACAATTTCTTTGAAAAAAGGTCACATAAATGAAATGTGATTTTCCCATCAAGGGCTTATTTTTTATAGTTACTATGCACAAATCGTCAAAATGTATGTAAACAAAGCAAAAACACTACCCTGAGTTTGGAAGAATTTTTAACTACTGAAGACTTCATGAACCAAAAAGTAGTAGTATTTTGGGAAGAAAGTACACTTACCAATGTATATTCATAGACAAGTCCTGCATGTCCCAAACAATCAGGATTTAGGTCATCAAGAGAATTTAGGGCTATCCCACCACAAGCAAGAGTCAGCCTGAAATATTCAAGTATTTTAAGGGAGATGCAGAAGTGCTTTTTATTAGTTATATCTAGAGGTTAATTCTTTTTAGAAAGCAATCTTTTTCAGAATTACATACTAAAATCATGTTCTAAAATATATTTTACGTAAGCCTTTCCATTTGCCACCAACCAGCTGAAAACTGGTCTTTTCTCCTAACTCTCCGTTTAAACCACTCTCCTCAAGTCAGTAAATACTCCTCTGACATGAAATCTAAAGGCGCACAAGAGCTCTGCGGGAGAAAGCATTCTCTAAAACCCTTGGTGCAGTCTCTTGATAAGGAAAAAACGATACTGTATAGGTCATCATTTAAAAATAAAACAAGTATATATCAACACTCATAGCGGCACTATTCACAAGAGCCAAGGTAGAAACCCAAAGAAATGTCCACGGACAGATAAATGAATAAACAACACGTGGTATTATTCATCCTGAAACAGAAATGTGATCCCAATACATGCTACAACATCAACTTTGAAAAGATTACATTAAGTGAAAGCAATCCAAATGCAGAAGGACAAATACTCCATGATTCCCTTACATGAGGTACCAAATTCATAAGAGACAGTAAGTGGACTAGTATTTACTGGCAAGACTGTGTACAGTTATTGTTTAGAAGTACAAACTTTCTGTTTGCAATGGAAAAACTTCCGGAAACGAACAATGGTGCTAGGTGCACAACAATGTGAATTTCACTTTATGACACTGAATTGTATATTTTAAAATTATAAATTTCATATTATGCATATTTTGTAAAAACAGAAAATTAGAAACTCACAAAAATAAGAGGGAAAAAAGGAATAATCCAAGTTAACTCCAAAATAAAGTGAAATTCCTGTCACACAGATAATCTGCCACCCGTACCTTTCCATGTTTCTCCTTTTAGCTCTGCGCAGAGCTATTATGCCTTCTTTGGCAAGAGCATCTAAGGAAAAGGGATCAATTCCCTGTAAAAACAACAAAAGAAGTTTCAATATTTTACCTTTAAAATAAAAATAGATACAGACTAGTTTATAAAACAAGATTTTTCACCTTTTGATTAATAACAACAAATCCTTTATCTGAATCACCACAGACTTTCTTTTTCAGGTCGATTATTTTTTTAACTCTGTCTTCAATGAATTTCCTTTCAGCTTTCACTAATTTCTCTCTCTCCTCTGCACTCTTGTAAAAAAAGCCAGAATTCACTTCTCTAAAAAAGAAATTACAGACGGGGGAGGAAATACTTAGCAAATGGTCACCAAGCTCCAATCCCACCCCCTGGTATGCTTTCAGAGGCTATTTCCTAGAATTTTCCAAATCCCTGGTTGAGGCATTTTGCCCTTTTGAGTGGAGACACTGAGTCTTAGGGAAATTTAAAAAAATGACTTGACCCAAATGCCAAGCCTTTCCCATTTCTAAGGAGCTATAAACTCACGTTTTTTCATATTCTAATGACACGTTGCATGTGAGGATGTACGCATCTTCTACTCTCTTCTTCATATCAGGATGCCGTGCCCCGTGGTCCAAAACAAGACCTCTGATTAAGCTGTTAAAACACGTAAGAGATTATATTCTTACTGAGTTCCAGATGGGGGTGTAAAATATGCTAACAAAATTAAAACACTGAGACTGTATTGACAATTTTCACACAATTAACTTTATTACTTGAGTTACTTGAATACAACTTTTGGGTACTACCTAAGAAGGTTCAATTGAGAAAACACAAAATTCCAGAACATGATAAAAACAAGCCATTCAAATTAAAGCCACAACCCTTTCTTATACAGAAAATTCTCCACAGAAACAGTCACAATTGGTTTCTATTAAACTGGTGATCACCTCCTTCTAAAAATGTTTTCAAACTAGGTCTCTGAAATAATTATCTCTAAGATTCCTCAAAGTCTCCTATATGTTCTGTACTCAATAGTTCAATAAATGCCAAATGACTGATGTAACGGACTTTTCAGGATCATTCTGACTATAAATACATAAAATTGACTTCAAGAGGTAATACTGCTAAGTAAATGATAACTTGTCTAGGCAACATACAATAATTCAAAAAAATCAGGCAAAAATAGGTACTGTGTAACCTTCAAATGTGCACTGTTAAGTATTTCATAGCATTCTAACACCTACCTTGTATCTGTTTCAGATTTATGTTTCATCTCCATGATCTCAACCATGAAGAGATCAATAGGTTCATCTTGTTTTTTGATGGCCAAAATGGAGTCCACTACAGCCTGCAAGAGGAGTATAACCATTTAATGAATTTGATTTGCGGAAGTTGAGACATTTATGGTACTTATTCTTCACAGATGTTTAAAGCAGTTTCTTGTCTTTGAAAATCTACAAACTGATCTGTCTTTTTCTACATGCTAACAGAACACAATGCACTGTGTGTAAAGGGCTGGAGTAATTTACATTCCTGAAACCTCCATTGTAATTAAAGAATCATTGACACCTCTATAAATACTGACAACAGGAAACTTTTTAATAATAAAATCTCCATTTTATAAACCCCCTTTACTGAAAGGTCTGATTATACCTTTGTAACCTGGCCAGGAATACTATTAATACTATGATTTTCTCACTTTACTTCTTCTAGGAACACAGATCAGGTTATTACTACCACAAAAATGAACTTTATGGCCGACCGAATACTTAGTTGACATAGTATGACACTGTGAAGAGTTTAAATGGCACTTTCTAGTTGCAATTAGTAAGAATACGGATATTTCCAGTTGCCAGGGGTTCTCAGTATAGGCGTAAAGTACCAGACACATGCCGAACTTAACACATACCTCTGTTAAGACGTCAGCGAGTTCAGCATGAACTTTAGTACGTAGAGATGTTCTGGCCACGTCTATAAGTGTTTCCCTGTCCATCTCTTTGCTTACTTTGACTTGTTCCAAAAACTGCAGTGCCTTTTCCTTTGCAGCTTCAAATCCTTCTGTAATTATTCTGGGATGAAGACCCTATGGTAAACATACAATTACAAAACCACTACTAACACTAGAAATCTTCAGGTAGTTCATTACAAAGCAAGATGTGTGAACGTTTCTTCTGGATCATTCATACCCCTGAACACAATTCATACCATGTGCTGACTTTCTGAATACATTTAAAAGGACAAACAGGCCTTTCAATGCAGAGGGAAAGAACAGGCATTACTCTAGCACAGGGTCAGAGCCAAGGGAACTACAGAGCACTCTTGGGTGTTCACTGTGCAAACCGCAAGGGAAAATGCCCCAAACGCGAAACTGTGTCATGACAATGTGGCTATTACATCTCTTCTACAGGTAACCTGAAAGTAATTCACATCATTTCCTAATGAAAAACAGGGAGCCTCTGTTTTTCAGACTCTCTCTCTCTTCCCAAGAAATCCTTCCTACATCAGATTAGTACTGAGGTTTGCTTTACCCTTGGAACTACTGAAAGTTAAAAAAAATCTATGGCATTCTTAAATTTTGTTGACTTTTTCCTGAAAAATATGCCATCTTGAATATCCCATTTCTAGATCTCAATTATTAAGCCATGTTATAGACATATAAAAAATTATACATGGAATGCAACTTGATTGAAAAAACAAAACAAAAACCACCTTTCAGGCAAACAAAGATTCTTCAATTCATTGAGGATCACAATAAATTTGTGTCAGACAAGGATACAATCTGGTTCCCAGATTTAAGCCCTTTGCTCTTTACATTCCATTATATGGCCTCAGCTACTATCAGTACATCAGTTTGTAGGAGTCAAACTGAGATTATTTCTTATTGACAACGAAGTATCAAAGAAACACAAGAATCATGTATACTTCAGAAATGTAGAGATCCGCCTGCTTCAGCAGCTCTCCGATGATGAGGACATTGGAAGTAGTACCATCACCAGTTATGTCATCCTGGGCTGTTGCTACTTTGGCTATTAAGGAGGCTGTTGGGTGTTGAATTTGCTGCAAGTACAGAAAGAGAAAAATTCCTTAAACAACTTAAAATGGAAATAGTCCAAATATACCTTAAAATGTGTAAAGGGCTAATCTATGTGCACAAGATGTCAAAGTATGCAGCTACAAATTGCTCTGATTAAAAACATGATTAGCTATTCTGAGTTATCAGTTTATGATGACAGTAACATTTTCATGTATAAATTTACTTCTCAGATTATCTTGATTTTGTCGATGAGGAAATATGAGGCCCAGTGAAGGTTTACTCAAGATAATGGAGCTAACAAGTAATAGCAACAATTTCAAATCCATGCAAGCCTCTTGATGACAAATGCAGGATTCTTGTGAGAATAAACCAAGTGCCTTTTAAAAATGAAAGCTCAGGAGCCCAGTCATCATTTGGCATGCAGAAACAATGTAAAACGGGGAAAAAGCTCAACCTCTTTAGCAAATATTACCACAGTGGATGTTAAGTCACTGTGGAACAGTTCTGGAAGAACAGAATATTCTTCATGTTTGTCACCCACAGATTCTTAACTACAAAGTATCCAATCATGGCCCCTGCACTGTTTTTGTCTCATCGTCCTCTACTACAGCCTTTTATGTCTTTAGGGACACTGACCGTTTTAAGAATCTAAGCAGACTAGCTTATTAGATTAGGTAAAATTAAACAGTCAGGTAAAGATGACTTTTCTGACATCGACTTTAAACTATGACTCCTATTTTTCTCTGCAAGCAGAGGCCACCACTTAACCCACCAACAAAAACTACACCTTCCAGGTTAGCTAATCCATATTGAAGATATTAACAAAACATCCGGACATTGAAGGCATGATACACTATTTTTAAAGCCTTAAATCTTATTCTGAACTCAAAACATAGGCAAGTCATTTCCTTTTCTAGGATTTTAACTGTTTTGGGGAACTCAGGGATGAGTAACATGACTGCTCCTCTCAATAACCTCAGATTCTTAGTCACTGGGACTTTAAAAATGGTCGTTTTATTTCTCCTTCAGATGGTGGTGGAGAGGTGTGATGTAACACAGAAGAACTGTTGTTTGAAAAAGTATAACCATTCTGTCGCATTCTGCCTATGTCATTCCTCTTAGTTCTTTAGGTTTTATTAGGATTTTAATTAACACCCTTTAAAGAAAACCTTAAATGGTAAGAGTAGGGGATTCAAAAGTACGTTTATTAGACTCCAGGGCTCCTCACTATTCGGTACTGTCAATAATAGTACTGATAACATTTTTTCCTACTCCTTCCCACTGTCTGGAAAACCACCTGTTGAGAGTAAAAATCTTCCTACAAATCAAATGTACTACGGAAAACCAAGACACTTTGGATCTAGGACAGCAGCCTCTCACCATTTCATGAAGCAGCACATTTCCATCTTTAGTGAGTTTGATGTCTCCAGCACCAGAAACAAGCCTGTTCAATGGGCAGAAATGAATCGCACTGTGACTTTATCAATAGAGATCAAGTTAAGAGGCCCTTAACAATCGGGTTTTATCCAGATCTTCAGGAGCTGGGGCCAAGGGGTTGGTTCTCTGTACCCCGCTAACAGGGATGGCGCAGTGCCCACCCTCCTGCTGTCTGGGAAGCAATCTGAAAGGGCGCTCAAGTCCCAAGCGCAGGGGGGCGCCGCGCACGCGGGCAGCATTGTTCTCGGCGGAGAAGGAATCGAGCACCAGGAAACGGCCAGGGTAAGAAATATGACCCAGCCGGAACAAAAGGGGGAAGAAGGGCAGCAGTGGCGAGTTCACAGGCCCGGAGGCGGCGGGCTCCAGGCCGCGGTCCCCGGTGCAGACCCGCGACAGCGCGAGGTGCACGGTGCCCGCCCGCCCCTCCCCGCCAGTCCCGCCTTACATCTTCATGGTGCCCTTAGGCCCCAAGTTGGTCCTCAGCACGTCCTGCAGCCCCCGGGCCGCGCTAATATTGACCGCCAACGCCGCCTGCGCTCGGGCCACCTCGGCCTTGGGGTTCAGGGTCTTCACGGCCGCCATAGCTGACCCAACAGAGGAAGATAAGGGTACGCAGCGTGGCGAAAAGCCCCGAGCCGGTTCAGCGTGGCTGGGAGGCGCTATCCGGGTCTTCTGGAACAGTCGGGCGCGCCGGGCCCGCCCCCAGCGTGCCCGCGCGCCGCCGCCATTGGGCCGCGGGCCGGCCGGCGCCGCTCATTGGATTGCGGCCGAACGTAGCCCCGCCCCTCGCGTCTGCCGCGGCGCCATTGCGTTCGAGCGGAGCGTGTACCCATGCGACCGGCAACCGGGGCTCTTGGGGCTCTAGTGTCGCAGGTGGTGGGGTTCGGGCTTTGTGCACCCCGGATCTGAGGACGTAGGCGGAGTGAACTTGTCGGCCGCGTGCTTCAGGGCGTGACTGAAGAGGCGGCTGCTCTTTCGCGGAGGTCTCCGGCCTTAGGGTGTAGGGTGGGCCTCCTCCATTCCGCACTCTCGCCGTTTACTTTTTGCCTCCCTTTTTGAGTTTATCCCGGTGACCAGAGTTTTCTGGACTATGTACAGTGTGCAGGACGTTTCTAGGTGCTTTGGCGGTTACACAGTGGACCTGAAAAGGACCCTTGCCTAGTGTCCTAGGTGTCTTAGGCCTGGGGAAGAAGAAGAGATATAAGGCAAGATGGAAAGTGCTAGAAGCCTTTAGAAAGCTACCTGATTGGGGCGATGACAGTTGAGAAGCAAGAGTCGGTCCACCCTTCGGGCTTACTACACAGTGCTGAGACCTCAGGCACTTAAGGCAGGTTTGAAAACTCAAACTTGGCTAAGCAGTGATGTCCAGCCAGCCTGTGAGAGGACTCCCTTCTTCTGACAGATGCCCACAGTTGTTTCTAGTATCCAGTTCCCGTCCCCCACCTAGATACCAGATATTCTCTGATATTTTGTTTTATTTTTATAGGTCATAGCTAAAATTGTTCAGAATGTAGAAGGTGCCAGAGGGTATATGATGAAAAGTGTTTCTCCCTCTACTTAAATTTTCTCCTGATGTATACGTACCTCTAGATACTCTGAATTTCCCAGATGCTGTCTGGATTTCTAAATAAATGTGTGTATAAATATTTTTCAAAAGCCCCACCCACCCCCCAAAATGGCAAATTATAATAAACATTGTTGGGTGTGTCACACTTAAAGTATCCTGAAGATGGTAACATATCAATATAAAAATGAGGGGTTCCTCATTCTTATGTTTAAGCAGCTGCATAATATTCTTTATAAGAATGACCTACACATGTATATGGAATTTAGAAAGGTGATAACGATAACCCTATATGCAGAACAGAAAAAGAGACACAGAAATACAGAACAGACTTTTGAACTTTGTGGGAGAATGTGAGGGTGGGATATTTCAAAAGAACAGCATGTATACTATCTATGGTGAAACAGATCACCAGCCCAGGTGGGATGCACGAGACAAGTGCTCCGGCCTGGTGCACTGGGAAGACCCAGAGGAATCGGGTGGAGAGGGAGGTGGGAGGGGGGATCGGGATTGGGAATACATGTAAATCCATGGCTGATTCATATCAATGTATGACAAAACCCACTGGAAAAAAAATAATAATAATAATTAAAAAAAAAGAAAAAAAAAATCCAGAAAAAAAAATAAATTTAAAAAAAAAAAAAAAGAATGACCTAACTAGCCAGTCACCTACTGGTTGGCTTTTAGGTTGTTCCCAATCTTGTCTTTCTAAGGCTGCAGTAAATATCCTCGTATGTAATGCTTTTCAGTGGCTTTTTATATTTGAGAATCACAAAAGCATGTGTATGAGTTACACAGTAGGAGATAGATGATTAGTCCTGAAGATCCTTCCTTAATCCACAAGAAGTACATAGCCTAGTTAGAGAGATAAACTTGTAGACAAAGACAATGACAATGAACAGTAAAGATTGGGATGTTATAATTAAGGGATGAATGAAGTGCTGTGAGCATGAAGGTATTAACTCTGAGCATCAGGGAAGGCTTTTTGGAGGAGGTGAAGTTTTTTGTTTTGGTCACACTGCATGACATTTGGGATCTTAGTTCCCCTACCAGGGATCGAACCCCGGCCTCCTACACTGGGGGCCTGAAGTCTTAACCACTGCCAGGGAAGTCCCTGAAAGAGGTGAGTTGTAAACAGTAGGTAGATACTTTGCAGAAGAGAGCCTAGGAGAGTGGTATCAGACAGGAAGACAGTGGGAGGTCCTGTTAAGCCCAACCAAAGATGTATGCATAGAATGGAGGAGGAAAGGTTGCAAGAGACAAATTCAGGGAAGTAGCTTGTCCTGACTGTCAGGGCCTGGTTTGCAAGTTAAGATGTTTGAGCATATGCTTGCTGGCAGTGAGAAACCAAAGAACTAGTGATGAAGATATTGGTAGAACGGAGAATGAACTAAGGGAGGACTGAGGATAGGGCAATCAGAAAGGTTTTGAAAACTATGTGCAGAGGATGATGAAAGCATATTTAATTACACAAATAAGGGAGAAAAGCATGGTTTAAATAGCATGTGTAATGTGTTCTCATTTTTTATAACTGTTCCCCAGGCATCTGCTCAAAAGGCAGAGGCCATCAAAATATTAACATGGACTATATGTTTTCAGAATATTTTCATTTTTGCAGTACCCCCACTTTATGTGTCCATAAAAGGGGGAGGCAGAAGTATTTACAGGAAAATATGAAATATACAAAATATGTCCATTGTCTTATTTTTATTAAATCATATTGAGTTAATAAACATTTTAATTAAATAATTTACCTATATATGTATATATGATTTAATAAATATATATATAAAGGAAAGGATGTCCTCAGAATGTTTAACATTTTGTTTCTATCTGCCAATTTTATAGGTGAAAATGATATCTCAAAGTTTCATTTGTTTAGAGTGATGTTGAGTGTATCTTATATGTAGGAGCCATTTGTATTTTTCTGTGGTCTAGTCATGTCTTCTGTTTTTGTATTTGGTTTCTAAATATTCGTAGGAGCTCTTTATGTTTTCTGTGTTGCAATTAATTTGTCCTAGTGTTATTTGTATTTTGTATTTATGCCTTTTTTCCGATTAAACATTAATTTTTTTCATGTAGTCAGATGTTTCCTTTTTTTATGCATGTTTGAATTTTGTGCTGTGCTGTGTAAAGTAGGCCTTACACACTTAAATATTTTAAAATTTCTCCCATGTTTTCTTTTGTATTTTCAAGATTTTGTTTCATTTTAAAGTTTTATTCATTTAGAATTTAATAAGGAATTAGATAAGAATTTGTGATAGAATAAAAAATATATGTTGTCTTTGTCCCTGGTTCCTAACTAAAACCATGGTTTTCTGAGTGATAGGGGTGTCTTTTGTTACCTACTACAGTCCCCTTTAGAATACACCTGAGTCTTTGCTAATGAGGTGTGAGTCAAAGTAGGGAGCCTAGATAACCTCAGATAGAAGCTGGTCCCTGAAAAAAATAAAAAATAAAAAAATAAAAAAAAGAAGCTGGTCCCTGGAGAGAACAAACGTGATTAGAGGATGGGAAGTCTCAGCCCTCTACCCCCAACCTCCAGAGAATGGATGTGGTCTGGAGGTGGGTTATAAAAATGCTTAAACAATCTGTGAAGGGACACATTGATGTCCTGGTAGCATGGTATATCCAGAGGGCATGGAAACTCTGTGTCACTCCCCTCACATCTGGTCCTGAGTATCTCTTCCATTTGGGTGTGCCTGAGTTGTATCCTTTATAATAAACTACTGAGTCAAGTGATTTCCTGAGTACTGCATCAGTCTCAACATTTTTTAGTTTCCCCATGGAAGGGATTATGGAAACCCCCAAATTTGTCGCCAAGTTGGACAGAAGTGTGGGTAGCTTAGAGACCTTGGACTTATAACTAGTGTGTGAAGTGGAGACAGTCTTGTGAAACTGAGCCCTTAACTGTGGGGTTTGCACTTTAGATAGTGTCAGAATTGAATTGAATTTCTGGATGGCAGTTGGTGTCTGAGAATTGGAGAATTAGTTATTGATGTTTGGGAAAAAATTCACACAATCCTATTTTTTTTTTTCAAGAGTAATGTTTTCTACCATTAATGTGTAATGTAATTATTAGCATATGCTACATTCCCAGGTGTCTCTGGATCTACTTTGGACTGTATTCACTTGTGTGCTGTTGTAAGTGTACACAGCATATTGTTTCATTTACTGTAGTTTTACAATATGTTTTAAAATTTGGTAGGGCCAGATCCTCTTCATCTTTTTTCAGAAATTTTCTGGCTATTTTTATGTTTGTTTTTCTTTTTAAATGAATGATAGAATTAATCTATCTTTTAAACATCTCTTTTTTTGGATCATAGGTTGCTTTCAAAGCATGTATTACTTTTTAAGTAAAACATACGTTTACTAGGTAGAATATTCAAATTAATGCAATAGAAGTGGAGATAGTGAAAGGCCAAGGGGTTGGAGGCATTTCTGACAAAATAGAATTTCAAAATATATGCTACATAGTTACCATTTATAGACTAGGAGCCAGAAGAGTTCAAGAAAATTCCAGAATAGGCGCAGGTTTTGTATGAGGAGGTGGGGTAATACTGATTTTGGGTAATGTTTTTCCTTTGTTGGCCATTCATTCTTTGAGTGTCTACTTTGTGGCAGAGTACTGTGCTTGGAGTAAATAGACACATGAAAAGAGAAGGCCCCTCCAAAGACTTCCTTCCCAGTATAGAAACAAACATACACCAGCACACATAAGGTACACAATGTACTAAAAACCTATAATGGTATATATGATCTCAGTTCCATGCTATTATAGAAGATTTCCTAAAGCAAATCTTTTTCCTAACTATTGAAAAAAATGTATTTGATTTTCTTATTATAAAAATAATACACATAAAAAATAATCATAGAAAAAGTAGCAAAAGCAGATAAATTTAAATTCATAATCTTATCACTTAGAGATGACTGTGATGGTTAATTTGATGTGTCAGTGTGACTGGGCCATGGTGCCCACATATTAGGTCAAACATGTTTCTGGACATTTCTGTGAAGGTGTTTTTTTTTTAGATTAACATTTATTAATTGGTGGATTAAATATACTCTGTTGGTGGATTAAATATACTCTGTTGTAAAGCAGAGTATCCTACATAATGAATGGGCCTCCTCAACTGAAGGCCTTAATGTGATCAAAGACTTCTCTCCCCCTAGGAAGATGGGATTCTGCCAGCAGACAGACTTTGGACTCTGCGTCTCTTCCCCGTGCGTCCCATCTGCCAGCCTACCTTGCAGATTTTGAGTTTACCAAACCTCTACGGTCATGTGACCCAATTCCTTAAAGGAAATCAATCTTGGACTTCCCTGGTGGTCCAGTGGTTAAGACTCCACACTTCCACTGCAGGGGGCAAGGGTTCATTCCCTAGTGGGGGAACTAAACTAAGATCCCATTTGCCATAAGACGTGCCAAAAAAAGAAAAACAACTCTCTGTCTCTCATTTAAAAAAAAAATAATTTCGTTTATTTATTTTTGGGTGCACTGGGTCTTCGTTACTGTGTGAGGGCTTCCTCTAGTTTCAGAGAGTGGGGGCTATTCTTCACTGCGGTGCAGGGGCTTCTCTGCCGGGCATATGCTCCAGGCACATTGCTTCAGTAGCTGCAGCTTGCAGGCTCTACAGCACGGGCTCGGCGACCGCGCAACTTAGTTGCTTCACATCGTGTGGAATCTTCCTGGACCAGGGATTGAACCCCTGTCCCCTTCATTGGTAGGCGGATTCCTATCCACTGTGCCACCAGGGGAGTCCTCTCTCTCTCGTTTTAACAGCAGATGATGCCCTAAATATCTTTAACAGCAGATACCCTGTGAGGTTGGTTTTGTGTGTGTGTGTGTGTGTATGTGTGCGTATACATAGATAGATAGATAGATAAGATACACATCCTGTTGGTCTTGTTTCTCTGGAGAATCTTGACTAATATGGATAACGCTGTGAAAGGAGCAGAAATTTAAGAATGAATTTTCTTTTTTTTTTTTTTGGCCATGCTGTACAGCATATGGAATCTTAATTCCCTGACCAGGGATCAAACTTGTGCTACCTGCAAAGTAAGTGCAGACCTAAGAGAAGTTACTTTAAATACATATGTTTAAATTTTATTAAAGTATAGTTGATTTACAATGTTGTGTTAATTTCTGCTGTATAACAAAATGATTTAGTTACACGTGTGCTTACTCACTGAGTCATGGTTACAGGGTTACTCTCTTTGCAACCCTGTGGACGATAGCCCACCAGGCTCCTCTGTCCATGGGCATTCTCCAGGCAAGAACACTGGAGTGGGTTGCCATGCCCTCCTCCAGAGGATCTTCCCAACCCAGGGATTGAACCCAGGTCTCCCACATTGCAGGCAGATTCTTTACCATCTGAGCAGGGAAACCCTTAGTTATACATACATACATACATATATATAATATATATATATGTATTTCCTCATTTTTTTCCATTATGGTTTATCACAGGATATGGAATATAGTTCCCTATACTATACAGTAGGACCTTGTTGTTTATCCATCTTACATATGATAGTTTGCATCTGCTAATCCCAAACTCCCAATCTTTCCTACCACCAACCCCCACCCCGCTTTTGGCAACCACAGTCTATTCTCTATATCTGTGAAGTCAAATAATGTAGCGAGGTAAATTCTTCATTCTTTTTACTCCCCAGAGTTAACAACTATATAGAGACTCAGATATACTGAGTGTATATCATATACTGCACATGTTTATAGACATACACAGAGTTCTTTTTCAAAACTGGTAATCAAGCTATATATAATGTTCTGCAACCTGCTTTATTCATGACATATCATGGATATATTTCCAGAGTGTGACTTATTTGATTGTCACACATTCTCATATGTGACTCTTGACACTCATGTATGACTTTCTTCTGAGTACATTCTTTTTTCTTTTTTTCCTTTAATTTTGGCTGCACTGGGTCTTCCTTACAGTGCTTGGGGTTTCTCTCATTGTGGTGAGTAGGCTTAGTTGCCCCACACGACATGTGGGATCTTAGTTCCCAAACAGGATGAAATCCACATCCCCTGCATTGGAAGGTGGAGTCTTAACCACTGGACCACCAGGGAAGTCCCTGAGTGCATTCTTGAGATGGAGTTGCTGGGTCATAGAAAATGTACAGGTTCAGTGTTGCTAAATAATACTATAGTGTTTCCTAGAGTGACTATCCAGTGTACTATATTTTAGAAGGCTATTTTCTTAGCAATGAATTACTTTATAAAAATAGCACTTGATTCTAAAATAGTTAATCATTAAAAAATTTGTTAGCTTATAGAAATGTGATCTATAGAAACCCTTTCAGGAATACTAGTATTACTTGTATTAATAACCAGTTATGATTAAACTCCATATTAACTTTTTAATAACCAGTTAAAATTAAAACTTTGCAAAATAATTTGCTAATGTTTTTACTAGACTTACAATATGTTTATATTTGGTTCAGGTATGCTATTTACCATTACTTCAGAAGAACAACAATGAAGCATATTAAAATCTGTTAATATAGTTATCCCTTGTCTGATTGTTCCATGTATCTGTGACTACTCATTAACCTCCTCTGGATAACTTTTTTTTTTTGCTGTGTTGCATGGCTGGTGAGATCTTAGTTCCACAACCAGAGATTGAACCTGGACTCCTGGCAGTGAGAGCCTCCTGGCAGTGAGAGTCCTAACCACTGAATTACCAAGAAATTCCCTGGACAATTTTTTTTCTAGTTTGTGTTCTAGCTAAACAGTGTGCACAACACTGCCACCTCACATCCACAAGTGTTAATACAAGTGTGAAAGTGAGGTGGGTACAGGCATCATAAGTAGTTGACAGATTTTATTTGGTATATTTTACCTGAAATCTGTTTAACATTAAGCATCTATGAAATATGAATAATAGCAAAAATGAACACTTCTACTGTTTCTTTTCCTCTTGAAATAAGTCCTCAATTACCATTTTAATACTTATATACAAGTATTTGGTGTTTACCACCTTGTTTCTTCTGTTCCCCAGTATTTCTAAATTACTTGCCATAGAATATAAACAGGTTCTTGACAAGATTATTTTTTAAGCCCCCTTATTTTGTCCTCCCCTATTAATTATATAATCTTTTACCTCATATTTCAAATCATCAAAATTCCTCTTTCTTGTCCTTCATCAAAACCATCCCTGGCAGATCTGGGAAAAACTGAATGGGTTGTGCCCCAAACCTGCAAACATTTTCTTACTGATGAAATGTGAGAATATTGAACTTCAAAGTCACGTGTGACCTCGGAGCATCAGGACTCTTGTTTCTGGATAGAACTGTGTTTTTTGAGAGGTCTGGTAGCAAAGGGCAGGGATGCTGTGTCCCAGCCTCACTCCAGCATCCCCTCTGTGTGAATCACCAGTTTGGAGGGAGCCTGCAGACGTGAACTGTCAGTATCCGAGGTTTCCGTTGTTTAGGGTAGGACCTCACCGCCTAGCTCCAGACAGCTCTGCCCAAAGGTAAACGTCTGTGGGCAATGACTCCTTATTTACAGTAGTCAACATAAAACTAGCTGGGCAATTGATACCAAGAAGAAAGGAAGAGGACCCCCTCAAAAAGCTGGGGGTGCAAAGACTCATTTTGCCACTCATGGGTTTCTGCATTTTAGCTGCGAATGTGAGCAGTTTTTGCGGTTCTCTTGGGACTTAAATTCCTACAAGAGCATAAAGCCAAGTGTGGATTAAAAAAAATAAAGCCCCTAAGGGGCTTTCGTTAATTGCAAAATCAGTACAGAGGTCCCTCTCTTCTCTCACCGACTCTTATCCCAAGTGGGTGGTGACGGTGGGGAGCGCTGGGAAAGGACCGGAGCTTTTGCATTTCTCCTCTGCAAAGTGGAGGTGGAGTGGCCCGCGGCTCCGCAGGAAAGCGTCCACCGCCAAATGCAAGTCGAGGTCTGCCGACGCCGAGCCCCCAGCGGGAGGAGGGGGCGGGTTCAGGGAGTCCCTCCCTCGGGGGCGGGGCCAAGGGCTTCTTCCCAGCCCGGCTCTGCAGAGAGGAGGTCTTGCAGGCTCCAGTGGAGTATAAAAGAGATGCAAATCCCGCAAGAAGCCACCGCACTTGTCAGCGGATCTGGTGATTGACAAAGTCCCTGGGGCTCTGCACCGGTCACCTCCCTCAAGCTCCACAACTGAACGTCGGAGCCAACCCTCGGCCCCTTGCAGTCGGAACTTTACAGCCGCGGGAGACCTGAAGGCGGTGGCAGCGGCCCAGGAAGGAGCAGCAGCGCCGGGGTAAGTCTGGGCAAGTGTTTATCTCGCCGTGTGCCCAACTTTCTGATTGACCGGCCCGCCTGTCCTATACCCGGGGCCTTTATGATTCTGCATTTCTTTCTCTTCATCGGGATAGGTAAATTATGTCATGGGATTCCAAGGCTTTCTTTTCATCCATTTACTTTTGATGGTTTTCACTTGTTTTATCCCACTGCTGCCTGTTACCAAACAGCATGAATGAATGATGCAATCCCACATAGGGGAGTCATCAGTACAAGAGTAGGAAAAGTTCCAGAATTTAGAGTTGCAGTATCTGACTTCGTCAACTTCTTTTTCATCAGAATTCGAATTTTAAATATGTATTTACCAGATACATTGTTGTACGGCTTCAAGCCGGGAATTAAATAAATAATGCTTCCATTCATCGAACTTAACGTTCTAAGTTTTCCTTATATGTGACCTGCACATGGTGTTTACTCTTTAAATATTTGACTACTGGATTGAAATGAGGATCAGGGAAGAAAAATGAAATCCAGAATTTCTATATGCTATCTCCACTGCCCGATGTGTTCTCAATATAATTATCTTAGTCCTGTCGCTTTCATATTGGAAAACAAAATACTCAGGATGTTTTAAGTTTTCAGATTATCTGATACATATCTAATAACTTCTTTTTTGGCTGGGAAACTTGACACGGGAAATCTTAGTTTTTCCCTGACCAGGGATCAAACTCAAACCACCTGCTTTTGAAGCAGAGTCTTAACCAGTGAACCACCAGGGAAGTACCCCTTATAACTTATTTTTAAGCTTACATTTTATTGATGTATAATCTAATGCAACAATATGCACCCATTTTAAGTGTACGTTTCGATGAATTTTGATGGCATTGTACACACTTATATTCACCATCACAATAGAATACTTCCATCTCCCCTAAAAGTTTCCTAGGGTCGCTATAATGATTTTTGTCATTATAGCATTTGTTGGTATTTTCTAGGGTTTCATATAAACAGAATCATACTCTTTTGTGTCTGGCTTCTTCTGGTCAGTATAATATTTTAAAAATATTTATTCATGTTATGATGGTGGTTAGTTTAGTCACTAAGTCGTGTCCAACTCTTGTGAACCCATGGACTGTGGTCTGCCAGGCTCCTCTGTCAATGGGATTCTCCAGGCAAGAATACTGGGATGGGTTGCCATTTCCTTCTCCAGGGGATCTTCCTGACCAAGGGATCAAACCTGGGTCTCTTGCATTGCAGGCAGATTTTTACCAATTGAGCTATTTATGTTATAGTATGCGTTGGTAATTTATTCCTTTCTTATTGCCGAGTAGTGTTCTGTTTATCCCTTTATCTGTCGTTTGGGCTATCATGAATAAAGCTGCTTTGAATGTTTTCATTTCTCTTAAATACACCTCCAGGTATGGGATTGCTGACTGACTCTTACAGTAAGTAAATGTTTAATTTTGTAAGGAACTGCCAAACTGTTTTCCAAAGTGGTTGTACAGTGTTGCATTGTATGAGAGTTCCAGTTGTTCCATGTCCTCACCATTACATGATAATGTCAATCTTTTTACAGTTGTTCTTCTTTTGAGCTTATTTGCACATCTTTTTTGAAATGCCTTTTAGGATCTCTTTTTGCTCATATTTTAATGGGTTGTGTGTTTTATTGAGTTGTAAAAGTTCTTTATTCTAGATAAAAGTCCTCTCAAATATGTGGATTGTGAATATTTTTTCCCATTCTGTGACTTATCTTTTTTTTCCCGTTCCTTAATGGTGTCTTTTGAAAAGCAGTTTTTAATTTTGATGAAGTCCAATCTATCATTTTTTCCTTTTATTATTCATGCTATTTGGGTTTTATTTAAGAAAATGTTTACCAATTATGGTTGTTCTATTAGGTATCTATCCCTGCATAACAAATAATCCCCAAATTCAGCAGTTTTAAAAGACAAACATTTATTTTCTTACAGTTTCTGTGGGTCAGAAGTCTGGGAACAGCTTATCTGGGTGGTTCTGGATAGGGTCTCTTAAGGGGTTGCAGTTGGCCAAGGTCAACTTATCCGAACACTTCAATGGAGGAAGATCTGCTTCCCAGTGCGCTCATCTGGTTGTTGACAGGATTCAGTTCCTTGAGGGTTGTTGGACTGAGGTCTTCAGTTTCTCCCTGGCTGTTTGCTGCCAGTTCTGCCACATGCATCTCTCTTAGGGCAGCTACCAACATGGCAGCTGCCTTCCGGTAGAGCAAGGAGTGGGGGTGGGGCAAGAATGGAAGCCACATTAAGTGACAACAGGCGCACACACTCTTTATTTTTTTGGCCTTGCTGCCTGGCTTGCAGGGTCTTAGTTCCTTGACCAGGAATTGAACCCAGGCCCTGGCAGTGAAAGCACTGAGTCCTAACCAAAGGGCCACCAGGGAATTCCCCTAGATAAACTGACTTTAAAAAACCCACTTAAAAAAAAAAAAAAAAAAAACCCACTTTTTTTTTTTTTTGTGATTAGAAATAATTATGGATTCACTGAGGGCTACAAAGAAATATACAGGGAAATCTCATGCACTTCTCCTTCTCCCATGTCGCTTCCCCTGAGGCCAACATCTCAAGGAACTGACTCTGGCACAACCCATAGAGCTTGTTCAGATCTCACAGTTAGACACACTCATTTGTGTCTGTCTAGTTTTGCAAGTGATATCCTATCACCTCTGCCTCATTCTGTTCACTGGGAGAGAGTCACTAAACCCAGCTTACTGTCAAGGGCAGGGGCTTAGAGATGGGTTGGAATAGCAGGAAGTTGGTTCATTAGGTGTTGTTTGTTTGTTTTGGTTTTTTGGCCAAGCTGTGTGGCTTGCGGGATCTTAGTTCCCCAACCAGGGCTCAAATCCGAGACCTCTGACCTGGAAGCACAGAGTCCTAACCACTGGGCCTCCAGGAAATTCCTACTAGGGGCCATTTTAGAGGCTGCCTGCCACGGGAGTGCAATTTTCCTCCTGCATTTTAGAAGTCTTATAGTTTTAGCTTTTTTTGTTTAGGTCTTGATTCATTTGGAGTTGATTTTTGGCATTGGACTACAAGTTTTATTATTATTTTTACATAATTTGTCATTGGACTACAGGTTAGGGAAGGATGTACATTTCAGTATTTCTATGTATAATTAAAACTACCAGGTAGGATTTCAATATAATGACTATCAGAGTCTTGTCATATTCGTATTGGTGAAACAAAATAGAAAGAACATTTTAAGTTTTCACATGATTTAATACATGCCCAAATGGAAAAAAAAAAAAGGTAAGTAGCAATGTACGAATTCTAAATTAGAAGAGAAAAAGAGCCTGCCTTTATAATTAAAAGAATTTCTCCTTTAGATGTAAATGGATCAAAGGAGAAAGAATAAACTATCTTAAAGAAGCAAATTAGGGCCTTCTCTGGTGGTCCAGCGGTAAAGAATCCTCCTGCCAATGTAGGGGACACAGGTTCGACCCTGGGTCTGGGAAGATCCCACATGCCTCTGGGCAAATACCAATGTGCCACAACTACTGAGCCCGGGCTCTGGAGCCCGCGAGCCTCAGCTACTGAAGCCTGTACACCTAGAGTCCCGCTCTGCAAAAAGAGAAGCCGCCTCAATGAGAAGCACCTGAACAAAGAGTAGCTCCCAATGGCTGCAACTAGAGAAAGTCCAGCCACGGCAAGAAAAACCCAGCCGTGCCAAAATAAAATAAAATACATGCACACATAAAAAAATAATTCACGCTTGAAAAAGAAACAAACAAAAAAGGAGCAAATTGGAAATAGTACCATTCTTGTGCTGCCATTCTGGGCAGTGGGTTGTCTCCTAAGAGAAGCAGCTTCCGGGGAGGGCCAATAGGATGCAGCTCTCACGGGCCTGCAGGGGAGCGGGATTCAGAACACTTGCAGAAGCTCAGCAGTGTGGGGAAGACACGCTAGGCTTGCATGCTCAGGTCCGGGGCTTGGAGTACAGCTCGTGCTCTTCCTCCTTCTCGGGAGTATTATCCTCTATGACTGGTGAGAGAAAGGGTACGCCACACCGTTTCTGAGTGCAGTGAGGACTGTATTTGAACTTCCCAGAAGATTTCTTTCCATTCTGTTGCTTTCCTTTGTCAGGCCCCACTTTGCTCTTTCTTGCTGCTTGTTCTTAACTGCTTCTTTTTGTCTCTTTGTTTCTTCTGAGATTTAGCACCTTTGTCCACTTCTTTTTACAGTTTAAATGATGAGGATAATAATTGGAAGTTGTTGGCTTCGTTCCCTTCTTACGGAGCAGCAGGGTTCCTCTCTGACTATTCTTGGAATGTTGTTGACTTTCCTCATTTTGAAGACAGCAGGGACCATTTTGTACAGTCTGTAATGTTCCTACATTGGCTTCTCTGTATTTGTATTTTGTTTTTCCCCAAGATCCTCTTTCCCTTTTTCTCTCCTTTCCCTTGCCTCTGAGACATGCCAATCAGGTGTAGGTGATTTTCTATCAGATTTGAAGCTTTTTCTGGTTTAAAGCCACAGAAAAGGGTATATTTCCTCTTCTGTGGAGCTTGAAGGAGGCAGATGTGAAGTATTTCCCAGAGAAAGTAGCCTTAGGAGACTTTGCAGCCAACCTTTCTTTGTTCTAGTCCTACATAAGGAGGATAGTGAAGCTAGACGGTCTCTTTCTTCTCCTGTGTCTGGACCTTGATGTTGATTTCCCAGTTCTTTCTAGGCTCTTACTCTTGCAGAACTCATGAGATCTCTCTTAAAGAAATTTGTAGTTAGAACTTTATCCTGAATTTCTTTATCCCCCGCCTCCTCCCCAGGAAAGAAGTGGGAAGAGAAGACCGTTGTCTCCTGGGAATCCAGCACTGAAGAAACGTGAGTCCGATTTGTCAGTTGTTGTTGTCATTGTCAATGTTATATGTTTATCAGTTATCAGTTTACTCTTCACCTGCATAAAAAGAATTATCTGCTCTAAAGCTATGTGGTACACATACAATCTTGGTTTCCCTGAAGAAGAGCTGTTTTGTTTTAAATCATAAAATGTACTATAAATGCATTGGCAGGAACCCCCTGTCCTAGTTACAGGAAGGCCCTTTGACTCTCCACTGATCCAGAAACCTCTCAGACTCCATTGGACCTTGTTTCACTGCTTGGAGGGCCCCAAACAGCCTCACCACCAGGACCAAAGCCACCCAGATGATGCCCTTCTGAGTCCAGGAAGCTTTGCTCTGTTGGCTTCCTCAACCTCTGTACCAGCTTATATTTGCTCTTACATAGGTGAAGGTAAGAGGTCAACCCCAGCAAAAGGGGGAGTTGGTGAAGGTGATCTTAGATGTCTCTTGTGAGACACTTAGATGAGAAGCTGGAAGAGAGTCTGTTGGGATGAAAAAGTTTTCTCCCTCTTATCTAACATCAGACTTCCTAAGGTTGGCCTTGAAGGAAAGCTTGCTTTTCTACTTTTGGAACTGGGAGTGGGTGACAAGCGGTTGTCAGCTGTGGCTTCTTTACCAGTTGGCCCTCTGCTTCCCCAAGGTGGACCTGCTTGGGGTCGGGTGGGCAGGAGTCCTGTCCTGAGCCCCAGAAGGCAGTGGTCTAGGGGTCGGGACCAGGCTTGGGAAATGCCATGTCTAAACACAGACCTTCCCACCAGGATTTCCTCCACCCCTGTCCTGTCCCCCTTCCTTGCTAGTCTGGATGTGAGGGCTCCAGAGTCCATTCTCCAGCAACGATTTTTCTTTGTACACAATTCACTTTGAAGCAATTGAACTTACTCAGCAGATTTCCCTTCCCACCCCAGAACTATGAGAATTTTGAATTTGTATGAATCACGAGTCACTCCTGGTGGAGACGATGAAAAAAAAGGGAACCAGAAGTGAACAGGGAGGTAGAGCATTTTACAGTGGGGGCTGCAAAGTGCTGAAGGAAGCTGAATTTGCTCTGTAGTCTAAGCAGGGGATTGAAACCCCTGTAAGCTGAGGAGTGGAGGGCATATCCCCTGGCACAAGCATTCTGGGGGCAAGGTTAAGGTCATATAATCTAGCTCTGTCTTCTAGGGAGGGCATGGAGTAAAAAATTAGCCTTCCAGGTAGCTTCAGTGTAGTGTTTGTGCATGGCTGTTAGCATAACTAGCACCATCTTGGGTCCTTACAGTTTCTCCTGTCCTTCTGCTGACCCTACCCAGGACTGTATTGTGCGGTGAATCACTTCTCTGTCGTCAACGGCTTTGCAGTTAATAGACATTGTTTAATAATCATCAGGGCCAGGTAGCTCTATGCTCTGTTAGTCCCCAAACAATGATGAAAACCCTCCCTGATGTATTTCCAGCACCCCCAAGACTACTTACCCATTCGTCAGTCTTGGCTCAGGAGTGCACGCCCTGTTCCCAAGTACCCCGATTATATGGATCTGCCTGCCTCATTTGTCGCTCTCAAGATGCCTTCTCAGTTTTTGGGTACTTTTTGTTCCCTCTGTCCTCCAACAGTTTGTCTCAAACATCCTGTCGTGGGACCCACAGTGCAACCTACGGGTGTCAGCAGTTCTAAGTCAGGACTACTGTTCATCCAGGCTTGTAGAAATCAGTCCTCACTTCATTAGAGGAAATGTATGTTTCCTTTTGTATTTGAGGCTCATGATCTGGTTGAAGCTATTGCTGGTATCAGTGGTTGGAAAGAGGCTCAAGGCTCTGGCTTTTTAAATGTGAGCAATAATGATTTGTTCAGCCATCCCAGTGAGACTGAGAGCATCTTGAAGATGGTGCCCATTCTGTGTTTCCCAGATCTTGTGCTGGGCACAGAGTGGCATTGTGGACTGGCTTCATTGTCTTTGAAGAATAATCTGAATTCTTTTTTTTTTTTAATATTTTTATTTATTTGACTGTGTTGGTCTTAGTTGCAGCATGTGGGATCTTTCATTGTGGTGCATGGATTCTCCAGTTCTGGCACGTGGACTTAGTTTCTCCGTGGCCTGTAGGATTTTAGTTCCCTGACCAGGGATTGAACCCACGTCCCCTGCACGTCAAGGTGGATTCTCAACCACTGAACTGCCAGAGAAGTCCCCAGTCTGAATTCTTGGTGGAAGTCTCCGACATTTCCTGGATCCATGTTATGTTCTTAACAATGTCTAACTTTACTTAATTCTGCTTAATTTATCCACATCTTTTATGTTGTCTCTGTGCATTTGAGATCCAAATTTCAGTTCTTTGACCATCACTTAGGAGCTGTATGACCTTGGGTAAAGCATTTAATTCCTTATACCTCTATTAGTTAATTTGGTAAATGAATGTATCTGTATTGTTCCTGTAGAAAGGCACAGGACTAGCCCCAGATAACGGCTTTGAGCTTCCTTCCAACTTCGGAATATATGATGTTGATTCTGTTTCTCTGCGGTAGTCGTCATTTCTGGTTAGGATTTTAATTTTAGGGCAATAGCATACTAAATTGGAATTGTTTAATTGAGAACAGTAATGTACTCGATTCTGTGTTGGGTTCTCATTAACTGCTTAGTTTCAGCTCTAATTCCTGAAACATTTCAATTTAACACCCACTGTGTTGGAACAGTGGAGAAGGCAATGGCACCCCACTCCAGTACTCTTGCCTGGAAAATCCCATAGATGGAGGAGCCTGGTAGGGTGCAGTCCATGGGGTCACAAAGAGTCAGACACGACTGAGCAACTTCACTTTCACTTTTCACTTTCATGCATTGGAGAAGGAAATGGCAATCCGCTCCAGTATTCTTGCCTGGAGTATCCCAGGGACTGTGGAGCCTGGTAGGCTGTAGTCTATGGGGTCGCACAGAGTCAGACATGACTGAAGCGACTTAGCAGCAGCAGCAGCAGCAGTGCTGAAACAGAAAAGTAATTCAGTCAAGGTCCCTACCCTGAAGGAACTCACATTTTAGGAGAGGCATGGGGGTAATTAATTAATTCTTGGTGGGGATTATGAAGGAGATAGTATGGGGAAAATAATTTAATCTGCACCTTGAAGAATAAATAGGAATTTGCCCCTTAAACATGAGTAATTAGGTGATTTCAGGCAGAATAAACAGCATTTGCAAAGATATAGAGAACTAAAAAACCATGACATGTTTAAGGAGCAAGAAGTCCTCTGTATTCTTTGAGCATAAAGTATGTGTATGTGAGTGTTTGTGGGGGGAGGAAAGTGGTGGGGAGCAGACTGGTGAAATGGAGAGGATTTGAATCATGAATGGCATATATGAATCAAGTAACAGAGACATTATGTTGATTTCTATGCTAATAATGAGAAATGGATAAGCAGGACATTCTGAGGTGTGCTGTGATTAACCTGATTTGATTCCACAGTTGTCAGTGGCCAAACCTGAATACAGGCAGGTGCCAACAGTATAGTTAATAAATGCAAATGACTATGTATGTTAAAAAGAGCCTTTACCCTTTATGTATATACATTGAAATATTTTTGTATGAAATGATATGATTTACTTTGAGATAAGTCAGATTTATCTCAAGATGGAATCCTGTGGATGTGAGAATAATTTGTAATAAACACGTGTTGGGACCTGTCCTGTTTCTGACACAGAGCTCCTATAACCCTTGGAATTTTCCATGATGAGACAGATAAAGATGTCTCTTGTGTGAATGAGGTGACTTTTGGACCTACCTAAGGATGAGGGCTGTTTGCCATGAGAGCCAACCATGTGACGAGAGGGTTGGAACCTTCGGTCCCACTGACCTGACCCCGAGAGGGGTTAGAGGCTGAGCTCGGGCACCAGTGACCAATGATTTCATCAAGCATGCCTTTGTAATGAGTCTTCCTCAAAACCCGCAAAGGACGGGGTTCTAAGAGCTTCTGGGTAGGTGAACACATGAAGATTTGGGCAGAACAGCTAGCCTGGAGAGGGCATGGAAGCTCCCCTCCCCTCCCACATATCTTTGCCCTGTGCATTTCTTTCATTTGCTTTTCCTAAGTTATATCCTTTAATAATAAACCTAGTAAATTTTGTGAGTCGCTCTAATGAATTAATTGAACCCAAGGATAGGGTTGTTGGAACCTCCACTCTATAGCTGGTCAGTCAGAAGCACAGGTGATGATAATCTGGAGAGAGAGAGAGTGTGTGTGTCGGGGGTGGAGTGCGGTCAGTCTTGTGGACTGAACCTTTAACCCGTGGAATCTGATGCCCTCTCTGGGTAGATAGTGTCGGATTTGAATCGAAAAGTAGAACACCCTGCTGGTATCCAAGAACTGCTTGGATGTGTGGGAACCCCAGCCCCTGTTTCGGAATTGGGATGCAGAACCTTTTATAGTGGGGTTGTTGATGAAGTCAGATTTGCTATGATTATTGAAACAGGATGATAAATACACGGAGTTCATGTATTCATACTTCCTATTTTTATATGTATGTGAAATCTGCCACGATAAAAAGTTTTAAAAAATCATTAGCTGTACGTATGTAATTCACAATTGTATCATTTTATTTATTCATTCAACCTTCAGAAATTAATTGAGTATCTACTCAAAAAAGGTTCAAAACAATAGGTGTTTTGGAAAATTTTGTATCTTAGTACAAAGAGCTTGCCATCCAGGAGTGAAAGTGATATGCACATAAATCAATATAAGATAAGTTGGAATATTATGAATTCCATATCTTAAAGCAGGTCTCCATAAAGTACTGTGGAAGTTCTGGGAGAGATTTTTTCCAGTTCAGGGGATCAGGGAAGACTTCATAGAGAAGATGGCATTTGAGCTTTATTCATTTACACACATTACTGAGCCTTGTGCGTGTGCTAAATCACTTCAGTCATATCCGACTCTTTGTGACCCTATGGACTGTAGCCTGCCAGGCTCCTCTGTCCATGGGGATTCTCCAGGCAAGAACACTGGAATGGGTTGCCATGCCCTCCTCCAGGAGATCTTCCTGACCCAGGGATTGAACCCGAGTCTGTTATGTCTCCTGCATTGGCAGGCAAGTTCTTTACCACTAGTGCCATCTGGGAAGCCTTACTGAGCCTTACGTGCCAAGTACCGTTCTTAGTCCTAAGGATCCAGCAGTGCACAAAGATGATAAAGATTCTACTCCTGTGAAATTTACATCTTAATGGGAACTGATAGACAACACGTAATAGACATATATTATCAGGTGTTAGAAGATGAGAGATGTTACAGAAGAAAAGAAGTAGGACATCATGAGGGAGATCAGTAATGTTGGGGATAAGGTCAGGGAAGGGGGTTACAGTGATAAACAGGGTGGTCAGGTTGACATCTGGGCAAACTGCTTCTGAGGGAACTGGCCAAGCGGGTATTCAAGAGATGAGCATTCCCACCAAGGGCGAAGCTAGAGCAAAGACCCTAAGAGGGGAGCCTTCCTGGTATATTTGTAGAGCAGCGAGAAGACCAGTGAGGCTGGAGCAGAGTGAACAAGGGTGAGGGGGGCAGGAGATGAGGCCGGAGTAGTAATGGGGAGGGCGTGGTGGTGGTACCAGAGCGGGGGGCAGATCTGATAGGTAATCACAGCAACCTGGGCATTTACTTTTAGTAAAATGAAAAGCCACTGAAGGATTCTGAGCTAAGATTGTGACATGATTTGGCTTATAGCTTACAGTGATTCTCTGGCTGTTATGTTGAGAGCAGATAGTAGAGGTGGGGACATTTTAAGAGGCTGTTGGTACAATCTTGGCTAGAAATATTGGTAACAGACTGGAACGACAGCAGTGGATGTGGTGAGAAATGGTCATACTTTGGTTAGATTTTATTTTGGTTAGCTCTTAAAGGAAGAACCGGACTTTCCAGGAGGTCCAGTGGTTAAGACTTCACACTTCCACTGTAGCGGGTGTGGGTTTGATCCCTTTTCAGGGAACTATGATCCCACATGCTGCGGGGCTCGGCCAAAAAAAAAAAAAAAATTAAAGGCAGAACAAATAGCATTTCCCGAAAGATTGGATGTGGGATTTCAGGGAAAGAGAAATGTTAAAGGTGACTGAGGAGTGGAGTTGCCATCAAGAGAAAGAAGGAAGGCTGCAAGAATGGCAGTCTTGAGGAGGGGAGGGAAGACTGGGAGTTCAGTTTTGGACGTTATGTTTTATGTTTGGGATGTTCACTAAACATCTGAGTGGAAGTCAGGTAAGTAGATAGAGTTTAGGGTTTGGGAGAGAAAACTGAGCTGCAGGTGTGCATTTGGGAGTTACTGTCATAGAGCTGACATTTAAAGCTATGATCTTGGATAAATTAATTCCTCTAAGGAGTGACCAGGTGGCGCTAGTGGTAAAGAATCCCCCTGCCAAAGCAGGAGACATAAGAGACTCCAGCTTGATCCCTAGGTGGGGAAGATCCCCTGGAGGAGGAAATGGCAACCCACTCCAATATTCTTGCCTGGGAATTCCCAGGGACAGAGGAACCTGGTGGGCTACAGTCCATAGGGTCGCAAAGAGTTGGTCATGACTGAAGTGACTTAGCACTTAGCAAGGAGTGTATATAGGTAGAGAAGAGCAAGTATGGACCGTGGGCTATTACATTCAGAGAACCAACCAGCAAGGAAGCTTAGCCTCCAAGAGCAGATATGTGAACCTGGGAAGTTGGTCCTCTAACTTGAGGGATCAGCTTGAACAAGAACATGATGTTGGGGGTAAAAAACAGATCGTATTGTGTCGGCCAAAAAGTCAATTGGGTTTTTTCATAATCTCTTACAGAAAACCCAATAGATAACCAGCAGCAGATGTGTTTTGTATTCATGTTTTTGAAAAATACTTCTCTTCTATGGAGACTTATTCAAATTTAGGTTGATAATGTCAGTGCAGAGTTTTAAATTCTGTTATCTAACTGGATTCATTCATAACTGTTTTTAGTGGGACTCCAACGAAATTGATGTTTCCGGTTTGGAGTACTCTCTTGTAAGGGCTCAAAACAAGGATCAGCAAAATTTTTCTCTAAAGGGCCAGACAGTATGTATCTCAGGCTTTCCAGACCATAATGTCTCTGACGCAGCTACTCAGCTTGTCTGCTCTTGTGGGGAAGTCACTATAGACACGTAAATGATGAACGTGGCTATGTTCCCATAACATTTATTTACAGACTGAATTTTGAATTTTATGTGACTTGCATGTATCACAAAATACTACTCTTCTACTTTTTCCAACTATTTAAAATGTAAAATTCATTCTTCACAGGCTGTACAAAAACAGGTGGCAGGCTGCATTTGGCCTACTGGCTGTGTTTTGCTGACCCCTGGCTTGAAAGATTCCCGCCCCCCCCCCCGCCAGGTCAGCTTTGAACTGGATCATTCTACCAAATGCACTGGTTTGTAATCAGTTACAAAGTGGGTTGGGCAGGCTCCTGTGAGTCAGCTGTCAGCCACTGTTTATGCTGATTTGCATGGTCCGTGTACCTTGTTCATGACGTATTAGTTTCTTTGATGGGAGAGTGGCCCCGGACGACCTCTAGGATCTAGTTCACCTCCAAGACTCTAGTCCATTGATTTTCTTTCTTTTTTAAAAAATAATTTTATTTATTTGTGGCTGTGCTGGGTCTTTGTGACTGCTTGAGCTTTTCTCCAGTTGTGGCAAGCGGGGGCTTCTCACTACAGTGGCTTCTCTTGTTGTGGAGCACGGGCTCTTAGGTGCAAGGGCGTCCATAGTCGGGGAGCGTGGGCTTAGCTGCCCCATGGCACGTGGGATCTTCCTGGACCAGGGATTGAACCGGTGTCTCCTGCATTGGCAGGTGGATTTTTTTTTTTTTTTTTTTTTTTTACCACTGAGTCATCGGGGAAGCCCCAATTTTCTTAAAAAATAAAAAAATACTCAAAATTCTTTTGAAACTGTCCTCTGTAGCTTCTGCAGCACTGTGGTCTCTCTCAGTTCTTCCCTGTGACTTCTCCCTCTCATTTTCCTTCACAGGCTCCTGACTTGACGGTCCTGCTCCTGTGTGCTCTGTCCTCAGCCTTCTCCTTTTTCCCTTTCTCTACTCTCTCTTCCAGCAGCCTGTGGCTTCAGTTACCACCTCTGCACCGGAAACAAACTCACGTGTATGTTTAGCTCTGACTTTCTGAGGTGTAAAGCCTTTCAAGGTTTCCTATTAGCTAAAAGTCCCCCCCCCCCCCAATATTTACTTATTTGGCTGCACCAAGTCTTAGTTGCAGCATATGAACTCTTAGCTGAGGTGTGTGGCATCTAGTTCCCTGACCAGGAATTGGACCTGGGTCCCCAGCATTGGGAGCATGGAGTCTTAGCTCCTGGTCCAGCAGGTAGGTCCTTCTGTGAGCTAGAATGTTAAAATCCAGACTCCTTAAGACTTACCTGGTGGTCCAGTGGATTAGAATCCACCTACCAATGCAGGGAACATGGGTTCGATGTCTGGTCCAGGAAGATCCCACAGGCCGTGGGGTGACTGATCCCATGCACCATGACTCCTGGGCCTCAGCTCTCGAGCCTGTGCTCTGTGACAAGAGAAACCATGGCAATGTTAAGTCCTTCTACCGCAACGAACAGCAGTCCCCAATCGCCGCAACTAAAGAAAGTCTGTGTGAAGCAATGAAGACCCAGCAAAGTCCAAAAAAAAAAAAAAAAAGCCTCTTAGCCTGGCCCACACTAACTGCCCATGCACTGCCTGCCAGCTGGCTTGGGCCGTTGGGCAGCTCCCAACTCATCAGCCATCATTCTGCCGCCTTGTCTTTGCACATGTCCTTCCCTTTGCCATCACTACCCCCTCCTTGCTGCTGTTCTCCCTCTGGCTTATTCTCAGGACACAACAAACTGATACTCTTCCCTTTGAGAGCCCATGGAGAAGGCCACTTACTCTGCAAGATTCAGCTCAAATGCCTGTACCTCTTGGAAGCCTGTCTCATGGACAAGGTTAACCATTTACTCTGTGTGCTGACAATATCTTATGCACATTTCCATTGTAGCACTTGCCTTATTGCTCTAACTAGGTCAAAAGTATGTGAATATTGGTTGAAAATCAAATACATTCATAAGTTGATAACCTACACTAGACTTTATTTCTGGGAGCAGAATCTGGGTCTCCACTCATCTTTGTAGCCCTAGAGCCTGACATTTAGAAGGTGCTTAATTTGTATTTAAAAAAAATGAATGAATCCATAAGGACATGCTTATACGGGCTTCAGTGACTTTGATACGAAATACAATATATTGACATTCGTAGGCAAAATTAGACCTTTTTATGATTATATTTTGTCTGATGCTGGGAAGGAGCGAAGGCAAAAGGAGAAGAGGGCAACAGAGGATGAGATGGTTGGATGGCATCACCAATTCAATGGACATGAACTTGGGCAAACTCCGGGAGATAGTGAGGGACAGGGAGGCCTGGCGTGCTACAGTCCATGGGGTTGCAAAGAGTCAGACAGGACTTAGCAACTGAACAACAACAACAAATGATTATATTTTATGTCTTTAAATAGATTCATCTTTTTCTGTTTTAGGAGGAAAATTCTTCCAAAGATGGTCTCCCATTCAGAGTTGAAGAATCTTTTCTGTTCAGCTGATGCAGTGTGCTTTGATGTTGATAGCACTGTCATCCAGGAAGAAGGGATTGACGAGCTGGCCAAGTTCTGTGGGGTTGAGGATGCCGTGTCAGAAATGTAGGAACAGTGTTTATTCACCTCATGAAATGATAGAGGATTGCGAAGGAAGAGTGACTTCTGGATGACGCACAGGACCAGAGCCACCATTCCCTGATTTTAGTCCCTTCCTATGAAACATGGGCACTCGGTTATTTTTTTCCATCACTTAGAGCTGAATTTGTTGGTGTAGTATGTCATCCAACCATCCATATGTATACACACACACACACACACACACACACATATATGGATATGGGCTTATATAAATGTGTGTGTGTGTGTGTGTGTGTGTGTGTATGGGCTTCCCTGGTAGCTCAGCTTGTAAAGAATCCATCTGCAATGCAGGAGACCTGATTCGATTCCTGGGTTGGGAAGATCCCCTGGTGAAAGGATAGGCTACCTACTCCATTATTCATGGGCGCTCCTGGTGGCTCGGATGGTAAGGAATCTGCCTGCAATGTGGGAGACCTGGGTTCAATCCCTGGGTTGGGAAGATTCCTTGAAGGAGGGCATGGCAACCCACTCCAGTATTCTTGCCTGGAGAATCCCCATGGACAGAGGAGCCTGGTGGACTGCAGTCCATGGAGTCACAAAATTGGACATGACTGAGCAACTAAGCATAACATAGCATATATATATATATGGGATCGAACTTGTCTCCCTGCAGTGGAAGCATGGCATCCTAACCACTGGACTTCTGGGGAGTTTCCCATTTATACACATATTTATGCCAAAAAAGTGTATATATAACACTAATATATACACTGTGACAAATAAGTATGGATGACACACCCTTAGCTTGGCCAGGGGAATGATGACCACAAATAACCAAGGAAGATAACCTACGGGATCTCCAGGGGTCCAGGGCTTTGTGTCATGGTTGAAAATATGGCCTTAGAGCTTTGCTAGAAAGCTAGTTTTGTTTCAGAGTCTCCACGGGTGCCCGGGTGAGAGTTCCTTCCTCCCTTCTGCTCTCCCCTGTGCCACCCACACTGACCAGGTCCTAGACTGTTTCTTGTTCAGCTTCATCTGATGCAAGCATGCCTGGCCTAGTAAACCAAGCTGTACAATTTAGTTTATGATAGCAGCATCGGAGCTGCTCCAAAATATATGTAAGTCAACAGTGGTAAATACTGTAGATTTATATATATATGCAAAAATATATGCACACTATTCTTAAGTCATCTATGACATTTTTTATCTGTATACTTTAAAAATTACTTATTTATTTTGGCTGTGCTGGATGTTTGTTGCTGTGCCTGGGCTTCTGATCACAGTGATTTCTCTTGTGGAGCGAAGGCTCTAGGGCAGGCTTCAGTAGTTGCAGCTCCTGAGCTTTAGAGCACCAGCTCAATAGTTACCGCTCACGGGCTTAGTTACTCCAGCATGTGGTGTCTTCCTGGACCAGGGATTAAACCGGTGTCTTCCGCATTGGCAGCCGGATTCTTCACCACTGAGCCACCAGGGAAGCCCCTGTATACTTTTTCTTTGATGTGATTGTTTTTAACATGCTAAATTATGTGAGTGTGTGTGTGTGTGTGTGTGTGTGTGTGTGTGTGTGTAAAGAGTACTGGCCTTTAGTCTCTTTCTTGGTTTACAAGTGCTCATGGTTTCTAAGGAAAGTACCTGTGGATAGTACATGTGTTTTTCTCAGCTCACTGGATGGTGTATTTGTGGATGCAGAATATTAATGTGATTCTCAAGCACACCCTCCATAGTTTATCCCTGGCCCCACTCACTCCCATGGCAATGTAGCACGTCTGTTGTATGGTGGGGCACCTTCCTCGTGGATAGACCTTGCGAGGAGCTGGGGAGGGTGGGCATGTAAACTTTGATGACAGCTGACTTGGCTGGCTTGATTGTTGGGTGTTCCTCCTCCTAGGACACGGCGAGCCATGGGCGGGGCAGTGCCTTTCAAGGCTGCCCTCACAGAGCGCTTAGCTCTGATCCAGCCCTCTAGGGAACAGGTGCAGAGGCTCCTAGCAGAGCACCCCCCTCACCTGACCCCCGGCATAAGGTAAGGGATGCCCAGTCTGGGTACACTGTCTCTCTATCATCACCTGTGTTTAGGGGCATGTCCTTCGTTACTGTAGAGCTTCTGTGTGGTTCTTTTGGTACTTGTGAGTGGTCTTGTCTGGGTGGTTGGTCCTGCCTCTGTCTGCCTTCCCTCTCTCCCAACAGAGAGCCAAAATCTCCTCTTCGTCTTGTGTTTCTAGGTCCATGGGCAGAACAGAGTTGTGGAATGGTTTCCTAAAACAGTCAAGCCCCACCCACTAATTTCTAAGTGCATTTAGAAAAACGTATATGGAACGTTAATTCACTAGGTGATATACCTTGTCTGATGTACCTTGGACAGATGCATTAGGAGAAAATATATATTTGAGTTTCCTTTCCACGTTTCCTGTTTTCACTTTTGTATTGATCAGCATTTGGTATTTGCAGTTTCCCTTTTTTTTTTTTTTTACAGGGAGCTAGTAAGTCGCCTACAAGAACGAAATGTTCAGGTTTTCCTGATATCTGGGGGCTTTAGGAGCATTGTGGAGCATGTTGCTTCAAAGCTCAACATTCCATCAACCAATGTATTTGCCAATAGGCTAAAGTTCTACTTTAATGGTAAGCCTTTCATGGTCACATTTTCCCCTCTAATCAGTTTTAGTATTTAATGTCTGTCGGAACACAGCTTCAGCAAGGTGGCCTCAGAGTTAAATGCTGAGATAGAGGGCTCTCTTTACTGATGTCTTTCACACCTTGGTACCCTTTGCTCTGCAAGGTACCCTTAGGGCATCATCTCTCCTACCTTCAGTATCCATAAGATCATCTATCTGTATATACATGTCTGCATTTTAGTAAATAATGTCATGTAACCCATATGCCTTATTTTGTTATTCAGTATATTTCAGTTCTATGAAAGCTCTCATGTATTAGAGCCAGTTTGGCTCGTGTGTTTGGCTCTGGAAGGAAAGTTAATTTGTGAGAAGTCGCTGCACTGTAGCTGCCTTTGGAGGCGCCTCCTGGCCCCTCTGGACCATCACAGAGCCCCCACTGTAATCTTCTTGTCATCTTAAGATGCCTCCGGTTATGTCAGGGGGTGGCTGGCATTCTTGAAACCAAATGGTGTTAGTTTAAAACATTTAAATGTGTTACTAGAACACTTTTGAAGAGTTTATAAGATAGAAATCATTAAAAAAAAGAGTAGAGAATAAGTGTAGTAATTACTGTAAGATGGAAATAATCCATCAAATGTAAATTAGAATCTCCTCTTAGAAGAAATTATATAATAACATGTTTTAAATTAATATATTACATTTTCATGGTGTTCTGCCATTTCAATAAGTTTTGAGATTTGCTATATTGGAAGCTTAAAAGATAAAACCAATTAACCGTGAGATGTTTATCACCTAAAGGAATAACCTTGACAAGAAGTTTGTAATTTAAAAGCATAGCTTGTTCATTTTGAGAAATAAGTGTGAAAGTCCAGGCTGTGTTATTTTATCAAAGGCCACTTTTAGCTTTGCCAGTGGTATGTAAATGAGGATATCATCTATGCAAAAAAGTGGCCCTACTGATCTAATTCTGTGGATCTGTTTTATAGGTGAATATGCAGGTTTTGATGAGACGCAACCAACAGCTGAATCTGGTGGGAAAGGAAAAGTTATTAAATTTTTAAAGGAAAAATTTCATTTCAAGAAGATCATCATGGTTGGAGATGGAGCCACAGACATGGAAGCCTGTCCTCCTGCTGTATGTATTTAGCATACTAATTTTTTTGCAGTTTGTGAGAATGAAACAAAAACCTGTATCACTGTAAAACAAAAAACCAAAATAAACAAAACACATTCAGTCTCAATATATTAATTGACTTTTTGCAAACCCAAGGAAGGTTGCAAATAAGGAACTTAAACCCCATTTAAAACTTCCAAAAAGACCCCTTGTCCCTGCAGTATGGCTGCTGCCTCTTAGCCCAGGTATGTGCTCAGTGAGGTTTGGCTTCATTTCCACAATGAATGCAGCTCTTACACTACAGCCAGAATTTCAGTGTTTTATATTTGATAAACTATTTCCTCAAACGTTATCTCAGTTAATCGTCATAACAGCCCTGTGAAGTAAAAAGTACCATCTTTTCCTTTTTACTGATGGGGTAACTGAGGGTCATGGGAGGTTCAATACCATGCTCATATTAAAGCATTTTATTCTTCTTCTGCATTTACATTGCTTTCTGAGACTAGCAGGAAACAAGTGCTCTATGTGTGTGTGTGTGTGTGTGTGTGTGTGTGTGTTTTCAGTCACTCAGCTGTGTCCAACTCTTTGGGACCCCATGAATTGTCGCCAATACCTTAAATATCACATGTCCATTTCACATAAGACTGTGACTCTTAACTTTTCGTTCTACCTTAAAAAAACTGAACCAAAAATATAGCGGTGAACGTTTCACTACCTAGTTTCCTCAGATCTAAAAATAACATCTGTCTGTCAATGATTAATCAAAAGCGGTTAAAGAATTTTTGGGGATCCTTTTAACATTACTTGAGTCAGTTCGAAATAATGCGTTCTTAAATGATTTACAGCCAATGTCAGGGTCGACTAAGTACTGAAAGCCAGGCTAGTGGATATCAGAGTACAAGGCGTAAAATGCAGGGTTCTCTCAGGGGGGCCTGAGTCCCGGTATCCAAGAAGGACAAAGTTACAAATTACAGAAGATCCTATCGGTCAGAAGGTGACACAGCCCGACTGAACCAAGAGAAGTTGATGTGTGCAGGTCTGTAGCCCTGGAAGGTGGTCTGAGGAATCTGCTCCCTAATGAACGGGTTCCCCAACCTTTGTGGCACCGGGGACCAGTTTCGTGGAAGACAGTTTTTCCATGGACCGGGGGTTGAGGGGCGGAGAATGGTTTCTGGATGATTCAAGGGCTTTGCATTTATTAATGCTGCCACTGACCTGACAGAAAGTGGAGCTCAGGAGGAGTGCAAGTGATGAGGAGCGGTTTGTAAATACAGGTGAAGCTTCTGTCTCTCTCCTGCTGCCCACCTTCTCCTGTGTGCAGTACCAAATGTCCCGGGAGTGGGGAGCCCTGCCCTAAAGGACAGTTAGCAGTCGCCATGTGGAAGCCGGGCAGAACTTGGCGGGGAGGGCTTCTAGAGGGAAGGGAAGCAGCAGAGCACAGTCCTAAAGTACTAGGTACAGTCTTAGGCTGGTTAGTGGGCAGGAAGTGTGGGAGTGGGCTTTCTCTTCAGCAAGAGAAGACGACCCCACATACTAGGCTCTCTGGTGTTACCTTTGAGTCATGGGAAGTCCTGGAAGCCTCTGGACCAAGAAGGAACAAGTCAAGGTGTTAGGACAGCAGAACTGATTGCTGGTTTGCAGAGGGCTGCCGCAGAGGCAGGAGTTCAAGAGGCTCAATTTAACTAAATGTAAGAATCTACTTATTTTTCCCCCATTGTATGGTATGAAAATAAAAATGAAGAGAAAGGGCAAGTAAGATAAATTTGTACTTCTAAATCAGTGTATATTGTGTCTGTGTCCTGGCAGAAAAAAGAGAAAATACCACTTAAAAAGACCACTGACTATGGGATTTCCCTTGGAGAAGGGCATGGCAACCCATTCCAGTATTCTTGCCTGGGAAATCTCATGGACAGAGGAGCCTGGTGGGCTACAGTCCACAGGGTCGCAAAAGATTCGGACACAACTTAGTGACTAAGAACAATGAGGCTTCCCTGGTGGCCCAGTGGTTAAGACTCCACTTTCCAGTGCAGGGGTGTGGGTTTGATCCCTGGTCAGGGAACTAAGATTCCACATGCTGTGAAGGTGCAGCCAAAAAAAATTCAAACGATCATTGATTGAAAGAAGGTATCACTGAGAAGAAATGAAGGAAACAATGTGCCTTGAAGTCATTCTACCAGTGAAAAATAGAGTGCTGCTGACATACTCGGGGGTTGTCATCTCTTTCAGCCCCGGATAACAGGCCTCCCTGCGGGCAGCAGGGTGGGTCCCTCAGGTTCACCCAGGACACCAGCTGGGAGGTATTCTACCATGGCCCTGATTCCATGCCTCAGGCATTTCCCCAGCCCAACAGGCTTCTCTTCAATCTTCTTTCTTTGAAATTGGCCTGGATGTGATTGCCACCCAGTTTAGAACTCAGATGTTTACCACCTGGTGTGGTTTTATTTACTTATTTTTTAATATTTATTTGGCTGTCCTGAGGCTCTGTTGTGGCACTTGGGATTTTTAGTTGCAGCAAGTGGGATCTAGTTCTCTGACCAGGGATTGAACGCAGGCCCCTCTGCATTGGGAGCATAGAGTCTTAGCCAATGGACTACCAGGGAAGTCCCTATTTTTAAGAAAATATATATTTATTTGGCTGTGCAGGGTCTTAGATGTGGTGTGCAGGATCTAGTTCCCTGACTAGGAATTGAATCTGGGCCCCCTGCATTGGAAGCAAGAAGTCTAACCACTGGACCACCGAGGGAAGTCCCAGGTTTTATTTTTGTAAGCAGTTGTCTTGATTGTACAAGGATTTCAGTTCTTCTGAAGCCCACAGTGTCCAGCTGAATGCTTCTGCTGCAGTGGTGGTCAGACTCATTTATTCGCGTGGCAGGAGGAGGGGAGGAGGTGAGCAGGCTCACAGGGAGCTGGGGAGGGAGGCATCCCAGGTGATGCTGGGCTCACCTGTCTTTGTACAGAGTTTCTTCTTTTCAATAATACTTATTTCCCTAGGCTGCTGCTGTCTCTTTTTCTTTCTCTCCTTTTCAACTATTTCCCTTTCTTTCTCTTCTTAGGATGCTTTCATTGGATTTGGAGGAAATGTGATCAGGCAGCAAGTAAAGGATAACGCGGAATGGTACATCACTGATTTTATAGAGCTTCTGGGAGCACTGGAAGAATAAGATCCATTTTTATAAAGTTCATAACTTCAGGTTAATTTTTAAAAATTATGCAGTTTGATACTGTTTGCTTCCAATTGCTGACTACATCCCAATCTATGAATTTTGTATTGATTATCTGTACCTCCAAGTAAACGATAGTTAGGGCTCATAGAACATTGTGGTTTGTTTTTTTAAACTGTAGTTCCAGTATTATTTTGACCATTTAATTGCCTGGAGAGTTTTATAATCTGAATTCTTTATCAATCTATCAATTCTTTATCAATCAATTCTAGCTATGTTTGATTTGAAGTCTTTGGAAGGTGGATGGTAAATTAAACACCTTCACTATTGGGAATGTGGATTAGGCAGCTTTAAATGAAATTGGTTTTCCCTTTATATATAAATAAAAATTTATGCATATATCAAAACAGATTTGTAGTTTGTTTTCTTTTTGAGCCACACCACTCAGCTTGTGGGACCTCAGTTCCCTGACCAGGGATTGAACCGAGGCCCTTGGCCGTGAAAGCTCAGACTCCTAACCACTGGACTGCCAGGGAATTTCTGATTTGTCGAAGTTTTAATTCTGCCTATCATTTATTTCAGTATCCAATATTTCAGATACTCTAAGTATATGAGTAGAAACAGCCTCCAGGCCAGGAACCAAGGGGTGGAGATCCTGCTGAGCCCAGGGCAGAGTGCTGGTCACAGCACAGCCACCATCAGCCCCACCACTGGGGGCGGTGCTGAGTGTGAGGGATGGAAGCTCTTTTCTTCCCTCCTGGTATTTGTCACGCAGGAAATATTACAAAGGTTTTTTTAAAAAAGGTAACAGTGGAGCCTTAAAAGTACTGACCTTAAAAGAGAGATATTTGAGCTCAGCCCGGTGTCTGTGATGACCTAGAGGGGTGGAAGGGAAGCTCAAGAGGGAAGGATGTACGTATACTGATGTACCCAAACATAGCTGATTCACGTTGTTATACAACAGAAACTAACACAACATTATAAAGCAATTACACTCCAATTTTTTAAAATGGGTATTTGATAATGACATGAATTAAAAGAACTAAAAACAAACCAAAAAGAACTGAAAACAGATTTTATTAATCTCAAATAAAGATCAGCATTTTCCCTTAAATGAATTAAGAAATAACTCATCAGAACTTATACGAACCATTTCTTTCTTTTTTCTGAAATGCTGATTTATTTGGCTGTGCCAGGTCTTTGTTTTGGCACTCAGGATCTTCTAGTTGGGGCCTTTGAACTGTTTATCATGACATGTGGGATCTAGTTCCCTGATCAGGCAGGGACTGAACCCAGGTCCCCTGCATTGAGAGTGAGGAGTCTTAGCCACTGGCCTACCAGGGAAGCCCCTGAACTATTTCTGAACTATTTCACAAATGGTTTGGGAGGATCCGAAAGGCCAGGTTCATGTTTATTCTGAGCAACGGCCTTAAAAGGGACATTTCAGAACATGCTTTGAAAAAGTCTGAGATTTTATACTCTTGCTGGTTTGAAAATTTGAGATTTTATACACTCCCTGATGGGAAACTGGGGGAAGACAAAGACGCACAGGTTTAGGAAGAGACAGGCCTCGAGTGGATACTGTCGGATAATTTAAGTAGCAGAGGCCAGAAGGGTTTAACATCAGAAGAGATTTGAAAAATTTATAATTTAACCAAATAATCAACTTTGGTCAAATAATCAGATCATTATTTAGCCAAATAATCAAATCAGATGAAACAACCTCCTTCCAAATCAGTTTCTGGAGGAGAGCTTATGACATAGGTTTGGCAACATTTAAATGAGACCACAGACAAGAGGGCGGTTGTTTCACCATTGTGAGCTCTTACTGGCAGCTCTCCTCAACGCTGTTTCGCAGCTTTAGTGCCGCAAAGTGGGCAGGACCAAGCAGGCCGGGCTGTGGAGAGCTCTGCAAACCGCCTCAGGCTTGGCCACCACCCTGTGTGTGTAGGAGCTGGAGCAAGCCGGGCAGACGGGTGGAGGACAGGGCTTCCGTCCAAGCCCCCGCCCTCCATTTCTAACCTCCAGGCCTGAGAGCCTGCCCTCCACTGGGGAGTGGCCTGAACAGGAGGTGCTTGCTGAACGTGGCTCAGGGGTATCTGATCTGCCGAGGAATCGTGAGACCCACAGAGAACCTCTTACACCAATCACACGGCCCCTCCTCCCGCCCCCAGGCTGCCCAGAAGCAGCAGGCACAGTCCTGTCTTCGTTGTGTCGGGGGTGAGTCTGACGCATCCTAACAACTGTGCTAACCTCTTCCATGATTTTCTCATTCCGGACTCACTGGAAACAGCCACAGAAAAGCTCTTCCAGGAATTATGTACACAGTGGCACCAGGACAGGGCTCAGAAGGCAGTGACAGTGTTATATGGTTTCCTATCCTTGTGACATCTATCAGTTTTCATTCTGATCATGAGCATTTACTTATGTAAACGGACCAACATTGAGAGTTGGGTTCAAACCAGTCAATCCTGAAGGAAATCAACCCCGAATATTCATTGGAAGGACTGATGCTGAGGTGGAAGCTCCAATACTTTGGCCATCTGATGTGAAGAGCCGACTCTTTAGAAAAGACCTTGAGGCTGGGAAAGATTGGAGGCAAGAGGAGAACAAGGCAAAAGAGGATGAGACGGTTGGATGGTATCACTGACTCAATGGACATGAATTTCAGCAGAGTCCGGGACATAGTGGAGGACAGGGAAGCCTGGTTTGCTGCAGTCCTTGTGATTGCAGAGTTAGACATGACTGAGCAACTGAACAACTCTCTCAGTGGAGACAAGTGTTTCTTCACGACATCTAGGGAGGCCCTCTTGGCTGCCACTCCCAGAGCAGGGCACAGCGCTCTAGACCTGGGGCAGGAGTAGAGCAGGAGATGCCAGAGATGAAGTGGTCGGCCTCAGTCGTGATGGCATAGCGTGGTGGCTCTTGCTTCTGTGACCCTCAGAGTCCTTATGATCAGGTTCAGCAAATTTGGAGAGTCATCTAGTCACAAGTCACACTGCTTTTTTTTTCTTTAAGATTTTTTTTTTTTGACGTGGACTATTTTGAAAGTCTTTATTGAATTTGTTACCATAGTGCTTCTGTTTTATGTTTTGGGTGTTTTGGCCTCAAGGCATGTGGAATCTTAACTCCTCGACCAGGGATCAAACCTGTACCCTCTGCACTGGAATGCAGAGTCTTAACCACTGGCCCACCAGGGAAGTCCCAGTCACACTGCTTATTTTCACATTTTCCAAGATGTGTTCAACTGTTTCCTCCTGTGATTCTCACAACCCTGAGGTCAGCAGTATAGAGGTCGCTGTCCTATTTCGGACAGATAGGAAACAAGCTCACAAGTTAGTGACTACTATGAGCTCTCATTCAGAGCTGGAACCCAGGCCAGCGATTTGCACAGCATCCTTTATCTTATGCATGACTAGAGCATTAACTATTTACTGGGGCCGAGACAGTCCACCCTTAGCTGTGATCACAGGTGTTAACATAATACACAGATGAAACTTTACCTCTTAGGATTGAGGACCGTTTTGCAAAAAAGTCAAGCGGTTTCTTTTTAAAAAAAAATTGTTTGTGGTTGAACTGGGTCTTCGTTGCTGTGTGAGGGCTTTCTCTAGTTGGCGGTGAGTGGGGACTGCTCTTCATTGCCGTGCGTGGGCTTCTCATTGTGGTGGCTTCTCGTTGCAGTGTGCTGCCTTAGGGCAGACTGGCTTCAGTAGTTGCCGTGTGCAGGCTCAGTAGTTGTGGCACATGGGCTTAGTTGCTCTGCAGCATGTGGAATCTTCCTGGACCGGGGATCAAACCTGTGTCCCCTGCTTTGGCAGTTGGATTCTTAACCACTGTACCACCAGGGAAGTGGTTTCATTTTTAATGGTTACTGAACTCTGGAAAAAGGACTAGTTTTAGTACTAGTTTGACCACAGTTTCCAACTCAGAACATACATAGATGTGTGTATATATATACATATGTATGTATATATATGTATATTTTTGGCCGTGCCATGAAGCATGTAGGGGATCTTAGCTCCCTGACCAGGGATTAGAGCCACACCTCCTGCATTGGAAGCATGGAGTCTTAACCACTAGACCACTAGGGAAGTTCCTATAGATGTTTATTGTCTCCCTTTTATCAATACATTGTTTTTATGGAGCTTGTCTAAGCAGATCATATTTCTAAGGATTTATAGAACATGAAAAATAGGAATAAAGTCACTGCCCTTCTCTCTGAGAGCTCTGTGTATTTTCCAGTTAGAACTGAGTCTCTTTTCTTTCCTTTTCCCTTCCTTCCCTTTCTCCCTGTTTCTTCTATTGACTCATCAAGCATCTTATTGAACATCTACTATGTCTCAGCCAGAAACTGAAAGTATCAATTTAATAAGAAATGTGAAAGTTTAATGTAGAATTGAAGAAAAAGAATCTTTCACAGGCAGTTGTGAGGATAAGGGAAAAGAGGCAAATTCTATCAAGTCCCGAGTTGGGAGGAGAGCAAAGTGAGGTTCCAAGAGGGCTTGTAAAAAATAATAGGGATGATGTCACATGAACTATAATTAAAAATAAATTGGCTTGTATAAATAATAATCACCAGGCTTATACCCAGTGAGTGGAAGATGAGTTTGGAAGTTTTGAATATTGCCAGGGAAAATTAATAGTTGGACAAATAAATAAGATTTGTTCTACTCCAGGGGTTTAATAAAAGAATTTGACAAATTGGGTAGGAATTGCTAAAATGAAGTGTTAATTTGATAAATTGGCTTATTTATAGACCACTCCTGTCAAAGGTCACCAAGTGACCACCATGTTACTAAACTAATGATCTGTTTTCAGCCTTCATCCAACCCAACCTTGCACTAGTGTTTGACACCGGTAATCTCATCCTTGATGGACCTTCTTCACTTGTCTTTCATGAAATCCCATTGCCTTGAGTTTCTTCCTGTTTCCTTGGAGGTTTCTCACTCCCCCTTCCTGGTTTGTCTTCGCCTTGGTCCTCCTCTCTGTCTACACTCACTCCTCGTTGATTTAAAAATATATGTATATTTTTGGCTGCACTGTGTCTTCATTGCTACACACGCAGGCTTTCTTTAGTTGCGAGCAGGGGCCACTCTCCAGCTGCAGTCCTCAGGCTTCTCATTGCAGTGGTTCTTATTGTGGAGCACAGGCTCTAGGCACACAGGCTTCAGTAACTATATTGCACAGACTCAGTTGCTCCACAGCATGTGGAAGCTTCCCCGACCAGGAACTGAACCCATGCCCCCTGCCTTGGGAGGCTGATTCTCAACAACTGGACCACCAGGGAAGGCTTCTCCATTGACTTTCAGTTCTATATGCCGACAGTTCTAACTCCAGGCCGGATGTGCCCTGCATTTGAGACTCATATACCCAACTGCCTACCTGACACCTCCACCTGGGTATCTGCATAGACATCTCAGACTCAAACGAAGCAAAATTCCCATTCTTCACAACTCAGATCTTTTCCGCCTTCAGCCTTCCCCATCCTTTCAGTTGCCAAGGCCAAATTAAGTCATTAAAATTTTTTTCCCTCTCATCCACATTCCAAAATCAGTTGTTCACCAAATCATCTTGGCTGTGCTGTCAGAGTATACTTAGAATCTGACCATTCTCCCTACTTCCACTGCTACTCCTAGTCTGGGCCACCACTTACAATGTTAAGTCAGACCATATGCCCTTCCTCTGCTCAGAACCTTCCAGTGGACCCTGTCTCAGAGTAAAAGTCCTTCCAATGGCCTCCAACCCCCTATGGATCCAGCTTCGTGACCTCTTCTTCCACCAGCCACAGTGGTCTCCACTGCACACCAGGCAGGAGCCTGCCTTAAGGCCTATGCTGTAGCCATCCCCTCAGCAAGAAGGGATTTCTCCCCAAACACTGGCTAACTTCCTCACCTCCTTCAAGTTTAAGCTTAAATCTCAGCTTTTCAGTGAGGCCAACTCCGATCAAACAGTTTTAATATTACGTACTGCCCCTCCCAGCCCAGCCCCAGATTCGTGATCCCCGTTACCCATTCTACCTTCTTCCGCTATGGCATTTATCAACTTCTGCCATAGCATGTAGCTTACAAAGTTTTGTATTTAATTGCCAGTCTCCTTTCACTGGACTGCAAGCTTCACAAGGACAGGGATCATGATTTATATTATTCCAAGTGCCTGGTGTTGGGCACATAATAGCAGCTCAATGTTTGTTGAATTGAATGAAGGGCAAAACCCAGTTTTTACTGCCTCAAGTTGTGAAACCTAATGACTTAATTAGAACAGAAATCGCTCCAGACTCTAGAGGAGGGTGTACTCTGACAGAATCCATTTTAGACTTGCTTTATTGCTGTGCTTTTTTGAACAGAAAGGTTGTTTAAGAAAGCAAAACAAAAAGAGAGTAGCAAACTATTTCTAAAAGATCCTTTTTTCATAGTCTATTGATATTTAGCACCTAGACATCCAGGTTCTCACTAAGAATGGCCCATGGACGAGCAGTCAGGTAGATGAGGCAGTTTAGGGAGGCTCTCAAGCCCAGTTAGTTTTATGTATCAACTTGTCTGGCCTAAGGGATGCCCAGACAAGTGGTAAAACTTTATTTCTAGGTGTGTCTGTCAGGGTTTTCTTGGAAGGGATTAGCAGGAGATCCCACTGCCCTCCCCAGTGTGGGTGGATATCACCCCATCCATTGGGGGCCCAAATGGAACAAAAAGGTGAAAGGAGGGTGAATTCACTCTCTTTATAAGCTGGATTCTCACCTTCTGCTCTGATACTAGAGCTTCTGGTTCTTGGGCCTTTGACCTCGGACTGGGACTTACATCATCTGCTCCCCCTGATTCTCAGGCCTTTGGACTTGGACAGAATCCTACCACTGGGGCTCTTGGTTTGCCAGCTGGCACACGGCAAACTATTGAACTTCTTGATTTCCATAATGGCACAAGCCAATTCCTATAATAAGTCTCCTCTTAAATATATCTTTCAAAACAATTTTTATTGAAGTACAGTTGATTTAGAATGTTAATTTCTGCTGTATAGCAAAGTGACTCAGTTACACACACACACACACACACACACATTCTTTTTCATATTCTTTTCCATTATGGTTTTTCATAGGACATTGAATATAGTTCCCTGTGCTATACAGTAAGACCTTGATATTTGTCCATCCTATACATAATAGTTTGCGTCTACTAATCCCAAACTCCCCATCCTTCTCTCCCCCAAATACATCTATATTTAGATAGCCTATTGGTTCTCTTTCTCTGGAGAACTCTAATACACCAGTGAATGACAGGAGATTCTTAACTTCTACAGGGTTTGTTTCATTTACAAGTCCACATAATTTTGTAAGTGAAAATTCCCTCTGTCCAGAGCAACTTTTTTTTTTTCAGTTCTGAATAGCTAGATTACCTTTACTAGTAATAGTCATTCTGCCAGTTTTCATTAAGTAGTTTAGAAAGTAGCTCCTGATCAATGATTCTTTCATTCACATCCTGCAAACATGCTCTGAGCATCTAATCAGTAGAGCAGCTGCTGCTGAACTGCAGGTTTGCCATGGCAGAGTTCACGACACCCGCTCTCCCCATCTGTTTCCTGTGCCAGCAAGAAGAGCCAGTTACAGAAATTCAGAGCTGAAGGGACCTTAGACGCTACTGAATTCAACCTCCACATTTTATAGGCTAAGGACCCAACACCAAAGAGGGCAGGGACCCCATCAACGAGCAGAGCCTGATCTTCCATTGGCGGCCCCGACTCCCAAACACCAGACCACTATGTGCTGGTATATAGACACCCACTCCCCATAACACCTACCATGTGGCCATAAGAACCAGCTGATGAGCTTATTTTATTCTGTAGACTCACACATGCCCGCTGAACTGGGACAAGCCATCTTTCAAGAGTGATGGGCTCACTCTCAGCATCAGTTCATTAAAAAAGATCACATACATATAATATGTGAAAATTAAGAGGATTTTTATTAACTTTTATATGTTCTTGGAGAAAACCATTCACATGTAAAAGCTTGACATTTGATATGAGATTTATTCACACTTTAACATAAATTCTTTGATCTGGGGGTCAGACATAATTTTTCATTTCAACAGGACTTTCACATGATTACAGTCACAAAATTGGCACTATTAAAAAACGAAATCAGAGCTAGACAAAGTATGCAGTTTAATGTCAATTTAAATCTCAACATGCACACCCCCCTCCCCCCATTCATGATCTTGGAAGAATCTGCTGTGAGCTTACTAAAATGCAGGTCACAGATGACTGTTTACAAAATAAAACCTCTTTTCCTAGTGCTACTCGTTTTGTTGTAGAAAAATATTACAAATAAAAATTAGTGCTATCCAAGGTGTTCATTTCAAAGTCACATATGATACACAGGTTCAAGCCATCTTTTCCTCGTGTATAAAGACATCACAATACATAAAGTGGAGACTGAATTACTGATCAACCACTTCCCCCTCAGTAATGACACATTTTACTATGCTGACATTAAAAATGAGAGTTAAGTAAAACATTTCCAGGTATTGAGTACACTTATAATTTGTTCCTAGTCTGAAACTCAGAAAAAAATGCTACAGAAACATGATGAAATTTATATTTCTTCCTGATACAAGAAATCTGTCTAAAAAATCTGTAATTATAAAACAGATTTGCTCTTTATAAAGAAATGGCTAACTTTTTTTTTCCCATGGTTAGATTCTTACTTGGAGATGACTCCAATTTTCAATTGGGCTCTCTTTTCCTGGGGGGGTGGGGGGAGGTGGCTTGGTGTTAATATTATACGGTACATTCGACAAACCTAGGGCTATTTCAGAGGACTACAGCGCACTTGTACAATCAGCCAAACTGTAACAGTTTCCTGTCTTGTGATTATGTAAATTTTAAAGAAAAGAGGTCTCTTACAAGCTATATACAGCAGTTTACATTTCAGTGTTTCTCTCTCACTGTAACACAGTTCAAGTTGATTGATGACAAGCACACCTCACATAAACTTCTGTAGGCACATCTCCATTCTGTCGCTTCACTGGAGGGGCGAGGTCTTCTGTGGGATCATGATTCTGGATTCCATTTCCTGAATAAGTGGGACTGAAAACAAGGGCCATAATCACTGGGGCTCACTGTTTTCTAAACAGATGGCAATAAATACACACTAACAAGTAGGCTGCGAGGATATTCATTCAGAAGACATGCTGCCTGAAATCAGAGTACTGGAATACTTAGGACTGGTCTCGGGCAGAAATAGACAAGCTAATGACAGATCAGCTGACATCCTATAATGTGTCATTAAAATATTCTGTCAGGAGATGTATTTCATGTGTTGGAAATCAGGACAGTCTATATTGTGAGTAAAATGGTGCTTTCTTAAAAGGTTCTTTGAATTGAATTAAAATGTATATAGAATCAAATAATCTGTATCCTGTATATAGCAACAATACACTGTACCTGTAACACCGTCAGTGCTGAGGAAACATGTCTTTGGGACCTGATGAAAGTGTAAGAATAAGCAGCAAAGCCACATACAGTTAGAGGATTTATGATATATGAACTAACAGACAAGATAATAGTTATTTTCCAGAACAAATTACTCTTTGGTCTTCCTGGTAGGGTACAGGCTTAAGTGTACCTGACGTGCATCATGAGTGTACTTATTACCTGCATTGGTAATAATGTCACTGGGTGGCATTCGGTCTGGCTGTTTTATTCTAAAAATCAAGCAACTAAGATTTCATAGTGTATGTATTATATATACACATATGAGTATACACAGATGTATAGGCTTACATGTATGTACACAGGCATACACACGTACATATGGAAAGTTTAAATATCAAAGTAATTTTCAAAATTACTTTTTAATTGCTGTATTAAATTGTAATGCTTTAGAGAATAAACAATTTTGATGAGAAAGCTTAGGAAAAATTTATTGGTATGATAAATTTTCAGAGAATACAGAAATGTACCAAAAAAAATGTAATGACGTAAAATCTACAACACAAAATTTACAACACAAAGATCTGAAAACTGTACTAGACAACATGTATACTTGAAAGAATGAATATTCTCTATTGAAAAAGTCATGTAACTATCAAAGAAAAATATGACTATTTCTCTATTCCCTCAACCTTACAATTCACCATCTGACAGCAACACATTATTTTTTTTTCAAATACACCATGAGCTTCAGGGTGAAAGAACATTAAAACAATGAGATGAGAAGAATGAAATGCTTTATGCCTATTAAGATATTACCTGTATAATATACTAGTTCTTCCCAGCCATGTTTATGCCATGCTGCATTCCGTATATCTTCCCTGGTCTGAAGATCCTTGTAAGCTTAAAAACAGCCACACAGAAGAATTAACCAAACATAATGCCCTACATTCCACTCGTACAGTGGGGGAATGACTCCACGACCCGCCATGAACACCAAAACCTGCAGGTGCTCAAGTCCCACTACTGGCCCTGTGTATCCATGGCTCTGCACCCTCGGATTCAACCAGCTGTGGGTTGCATAGGACTGTGTGTATCAACTGAAAAAGATCCATGCGGTCGAACCCTGTGTTGTTCAAGGGTCAACTGGATGTCCAGTAAGTGCTGATTCAGCTGCTCATCTTGTTTTCTCAAACAGCCTACATATCTTCCTCAACCTATGATGGGGTTACGTCCCAATAAACCCATCATAAGCTGAAAATATTGTAAATCGAAAATGCATTCAATACATCTAATCCACTAGAACATCCCAGCTGAGTCTCCCTTACCTTGTGTGTGTTATGTGTTACTCATTCAATCATGTCTGACTCTTTGTGACCCCATGGACTGTAGCCTGCCAGGCTTCTTTGTCCATGGGATTCTCCAGGCAAGAAGACTGGAGTGATTGCCATTCCCTTTTCCAGAGGATGTTCCTGACCCAAGGATCAAACCCTGGTCTCTTGTATTGCCAGCAGATTCTTTCCGTTTGAACTACAGGGAAGTCCTTCCCTACCTTAAAATGTGCTCAGAACACTCATGTTACCCTACAGCTGGGCAAAATCATCTGATGCCAAGTCTATTTCATATCAAGTGTTTAGTATCTCATGTAACTGAATACTGCACAAGAAGTGAAAACCACAGTAGTTGTGAGTGTACCGGCTCTTTACCCTTGTGACTGCGCTGCTGACTGCTGCCACCGCCCAGCATCATGAGAGAGTACCAAAAGCCTGGGGCAAAAGCACAATTCACACTTCAAGGTTTCTACTGAGCATGGATCACTTTGGCACTGTCATAAAGTTGAACAATTTAAGTTGAACCATCGTAAGTCAGGGACCATCTATATTCCATGAACTTAGTACTAAGCTGGGCTAACTGTGAGCTGGTTATTCTGAGTAGAACTGTCAGGCCATGTGGGAGAGGCAAAACAATCTGCTCTCAAGGCTTACAGTCTAGTAGATTCAAGATGTGCCTTTACCAACCACGTGAACTTCCTCATTAATTTGTTAAATCCATAACCAGAAACTGTCAGGCCACAGATAAGCAACAGGAGGTTCAATTTTACTCAGTATTTATAAGGCCCTGCAATGACCTGGGAGACTGTGTTCACGACAGTGGAGAACAAGGCGACTCCACAGGGCGAACACAGCTGACCAGGGAAAGCTCCCTGGAAGGGACAATGTGACCAAGTGGGGCTTCCAGGTTGAAACCGACATTTCATTGCCCACATGCAGGAACCGGAGAGAAAAGCCCTCCAGTGGAGGGAAGGGCTGAGGGTCAGGGTCCTGGGGGTACAATCCAGATACCTCACTGGGTGCTTTGGTTTCTGCTTCCTAATCAGGCAAGATCCTTCCAACCACTGAGCCGGGAGGGCTCCTCACTCAGTTCTAGTCCTGTTTTGGGTCTTCCTTCTCCCTGTGAGAAGACCTAACCTTGCAGGCCGAGTAATTTGACCAAAAGTTCCCCACTAGTAAGGGAGTGTAAATTGATTACATAACATTTTGAAGACACTGAAGAATAGAAGGAAAAGGAAATCCTCTACCTCTCATGACCTGGGTAAAAATGGCTAAGATCCAGGTGACAAGCAGCAGTCTTCTTCTAGGGGTCAGGTGCACCCCGCGTGCACTGTGTGGGGACTCCCCCTTGCAGTGAACACAGGTGGGAGGGGCCTGTGTTCTTTAAAAATTTTTCTTAATTAAAACAAATTTGGGCGGATAAAATATACATAAGAAAATTTACTATTTTCTTTAAAAAAAAAAAAAAATTTTTTTGCCACAGCATGCGGCATGCAAGATATTAGTTCCCTGATCAGGGATCAAACACATTCCCTTTGCAGTGGAAGTGCAGAGTCTTAATCACTGGACCACCAGGGAAGTCCCTATTGTAACTATTTTTAAATGTATAATTCAGAGGCAATAAGTACATTACATTGTGTCACTACCATTATCATCCAGGTCCAAAACTTTTTTATCAGCCCCAATTAAAACTTTATCCATTATAAACCATCTCTTCCCATTTCCCCTCTCCCCTCAACCCCTGGTACCTCCATTCTACGTTCAGTCTCTACGAATTTGCACAAACCACATTTTGTTCATCTGTTAATGGACTTTTGGGTTTGGGGAAGCTTTTAAAGATGGGAGGCACTGAGACTGTTCACATACTGAGGGAAGGAGCCCACAGATGGGGTGATGGAGCAGCTGTGGCCGCAGCAAGGCCTCGAGGGAGGAGGGGTGCTGGTGGTGGGGGTGGAAGGCCGGCATCACGTGCGAGGGTAACAGGAAGGGGAGCTCTGCCAGGGGAAGACCTGCTTTGAAGCCAGACCGGCTGACGTCTGAGGCTGGCCCAGCTCCTGCACAGCTGCGGCTGGGGTGATTTCTTTACCACGTCTGAGTCATGGTATCTCATTTCTGGTGTGTGGCTGTCAGGGCTAAAGGGAATGGTGCATAAATAACCAACACATGGAGGTGCCTGGTAAGTGTTGGTTCTCTTTCTCTAAAACAGATGGATAAGTGAGGTTAAGTTGTGGCCACCTGAGAATGCATCTCTGCACATCTCAATACTTTTTCCTATGAGGTAGGAAGTGGGCAGTGGACTTTTGGGACACTGGCTGGAGACACAAAGGAAGGTGGAGATGGGCGCTGCCTGAGAGTAGACACGAGTCTGACCTTGGCCTGGGCCAGAGTACGGGGTCCAGACCCTCCGGTCCCCGTGCTCACTCGTAGGCCGCTCTCACAGGCCCCTCCAGGCTGGGGAAGGGGAGGGGTCTGTCTCTTCAGTTTAAATCCTCTGGACAGATCATACACTAAAAAATCACAATAAAAACGACCTCATCCCTACCTCAAGCCTGTAAAGGTTAAGTTATACTTAACTGGTCTGCTTGGCAGACGTCACCTTGTCCCTGAGCCTCCAGCTGCCCCAGCAGACGCACGCCCCTGCAGCATTCGGCGGGACCAGAGAAGGCAAACCCACACCTCAGCAAATTAATACAGTTTAGGGTTTGGAAATGAGTCAGGCTTTTCATCTTTTTAACGTTAATAACCATTTACAAGTGTTCCCTGGTAGCTCAGATGGTAAAGGATCCGCCTCCAATGCCAGAGACCTGGGTTTGATCCCTGGGTCGGGAAGGTCCCCTGGAGAAGGGAATGGCTACCCACTCCAGTATTTCTTGCCCAGAGAATTCCATGGATGGAGGAGCCTGGTGGACTCCAGTCCACGGGGTCGCAAAGAGCCAGACATGACTGAGTGACACATAACTACTCACAAATGCGCCCAGAATGAGCCAAGCTGCCGCTGTGACCTGCTTCCTGCTCAGCAAGAGAGACGGACACACACAGCCACGACCATGACCACGCATGTGGTAGCAGGCTCTGGGAGCTCGGGGACAGCGACATTCAGTGGGGGATGAGGAACGTCCGAGTCAGGCCCAGAAAGGCACCAAAGAAGGTGTCAAACCAAAGGGCGTGTGGACGGGAAAGGTGTGAGAAGACGCCTCAGAGGACGACAGATCCAGACCCGAGGCAGTCAGTGGGCCCTCTTGGAGGACATCTTTCTGTGTGGAGTGTGGGACTGTCCCTGAGAGAGCTGGGGCATGTTCCGAAAGGGAGGCTCGGACACCCTGTGAAAGGCCAGCAGCACCTCTCTCAGCCCTGCCCTCACTCTCACCAGCTCACGAGCAGCTGCGCGTCTGGGGACCCTTCACTGTGGACCTCTTGTGCTGGGGGGCCTAACACCTACCTTCCATCTGCGGCATCTGGGTCAGCTGCAGTGTTCCAGGTTCCTGACCTGAGGTATGATTTACAGGCTAGGACAACTGATTCAGTAATGAATACTGAAATCCCAGGAATGTAAAAATGAAAGGGAAAAAAACATACCCCAAAGATGGTGCACCATATAGAGCTGCCCAATCTGGGAGAAGAACCCTCCAACTGCTTCATTACCATCCTGTCTGAAGCGAATGGCACGAGCCCTACGAGAAAAAACACAACGTTCAGATACCGCATTAGGTATGTTAAAAAAGTGAGTTTCCTCCATTCTCAGTGCAAGTTGTTCAGAACAAAGAATACTTTAAAAATTATTGAATGTATTCAAAAGTTATTTTAATGTACATCAGATGTCAATCTACCTTTCTGTAGCAATATTAGTCATTTTTGTAAAACATGTAGAGTAATTCGTAACTATTAAAATAAAAACAGCATGAGCTACGTGGTTGCAGTCCTGATTTTTTAAAAAATGGAGATGTCTTTATTTTATTTTGCGTGGCATGTTGGATCTTGGTTCCCTGACCAGGGATCAAACCTGCACCCCGTGCCTTGGGAGCTCAGAGTCTTTAATCATGGACCACCAGGGAAATCCCTGATGCTAACTTCTTTAACCTTACATTAGGTGTTACATGATCATAATCATCACCCAAAATTACAAACCTGATTAGTAAATTATTAAAATTAGGCAAATTACTATAGTGTGCATTTTAACCCAAAGAGGGGAAAGCCCTCCATATTCATCCATAGTGATAAATGTTTAGGATTGTTCACTTCATTCAGAATTTGTCTCATCCACTTTCTCAGTAGGCAAAGAAAACATACTTGCCTTAGCCTGGAAATAATCAGAAGCATGTACTGAAGAGAAGATCACCATCTTAAATAGTTACCTATGTGCCAAAATATAAATTGCATGCTGAACTGGGCTTTGTAAATAATTTTTTAAAATAACTGAAGAATAAACTAAGTACTTCTCTGTAGATTCCACACTGGACATGTCTCAGTAACATGGAAAAATAGAAATGAGTGATTCTATCCTGTGGGCAACTAAATTACTACATCTCAGGGGACCACCCACCAACTCCTTAATAAAATGATGTCTATAATCAAAGTGTTAGGTAGTTAGAACAGGAAAAAGAAATCCAAAATGGCGGTGGCTGAAGGACAAAGAAAGGAAAAGCCCATGAAAATGGAACAAAAGAAAATCCGAAGACTGGAGTGAGAACGTCAGGTCAAACAAACAGCCCTCTTGGCTAGCCCAATTTGCATAGGACAGGCTCAGGGGGGAAGAGACAAAATGTATAAAAGGAGGATGCCAAGACAGACTGGGACCTCTCCTTTGGGGTGGGCAGATACCTATTCTAATGAACACCCCCCAAATTAAGTTTCTGGGGATAAGTTTTCTCAGGATAGCTCTGAAGAGCCAACACAGCTTGTCAGGAATTATACTCCAAATAGATAGGAGACAGATCGCCTGATCCCTGAGCAAGGAGGGACTTGAGCCATTATGAATGAGGCGTGTTGTTTCTGGGTAAATACCTCCAGCTAAGTTGAAGAAAGTTTCACAGTTCTCAAGAAAAATATTCAGATCCTATAGGATCTCAAAGAACGAGCTGGAGAGTTCTCAGGGTGGCTACAATCTCCCTCTGGGGGATCCTTCTCCTGGCGAGGGGGAATTTGGTTGGCTAATGCCCCTACTAATCCGTTATCACCACATTGATGCTGCTTTTGATTGCTCCATGTATTATCAATTGTCTAACCCATTTTGTCTCTGCCCAGGTCAACAAGCTACAACATGCAGTGCCAGTTCAACAAAGATATATAAAACTACACCCAACCAGAGAAAATATCACTCACCCTTAGATGGACACCGCTATAAGGACTCTGAGGCTTAGATTACCAAGAGGGGGAGACCCAATGCCCCTCACCATCCCAGCTCAGCAGGAAGTAGCCAGAGAAACCTCGATGCCCCTATTCCCAAAGAATTGGGCCTCCTATCTCTTGAGGGGGGAATGTTAGGTAGTTAGAATAGGGAAAAGGAGTACAAAACAGTGGTGGCTAAAAGACAAAGAAAGGAAAAGCCCACAAAAACAGAACAAAAGAAAACCTGCAGACTTCTGGTGAAAGAAAACTTCAGGTGAAACAAACACACCCCCTTCTTAGCTAGCTCAATTTGCAAAGGGCAGGCTCAGCAGGGAGGAGACAAAAGGAGGTAAAAAATAGGAGGAAGCCAAGAGGAAGCCAAAGGAGGAAGGCCTCTCCTTTGGGGGTGGCCTGCCCTCACACCTTGAGGGTGTACTATCCTTTGTTTGCCAAATAAAACTGAGTTGTAACCAAGCTGTAACACTGGCCCACCGTTTCAAATCTTTTTTTTTTTTTCCGTTTCATATCTTTGCTGCGGCGAGACAGAACCGAGGAAATTACACACTCCCCCAACAATAGCATATAATCAAGTATGTATTTCTTAGTTTTCAAATGAAAGGGAAGGCTATCTTGTATTAGTTAGCCTTGATGATCTAAGAAGAAAAGAGTTATTAGAAAGAAAGGTTCCAGAACTGTTTTTGGAGGTAAAAAGATCTTAGAAATTATCAAGCCCAAAGCAATAAATTTCATAACTGAAGAAAAGAGAACATATATAAACTGAAAATAAAAAGTCATAGCTCTCCTGTTCCAAAGTGGCTGTGCCATTTTACATTCTCACCAGCAATGTATAAAGGCATCAATTCATTGACAACCTCATCAACACTTGTCATTCTTTTTAATTACAGCCATCCTGCGGGGTATGAACCGCTATCAATGTGGTTTACTTCGCATTTCCACAGTGACTAAGGACATCGAGCAGCTTTTCACATGTTTATCAGGCATTCATAGAGCTCCTTTGAGGAAATGTCTATTTAAATGCTTTGCCTATTAACTTTTTTTTCAAATTTATTTTACAATTTTATTTTTTATTGTGGTAGAAGGCACCTGACATTAAATTTACGTCAACTATTTCCTACTGTACAGGCCAGTGGGGCCAAGTCTATTCACACATTGTTGTGCAACACCTCTCTCCAACATTTCACCTGTAAAACTAAAACCACCCACTAGGCACCAACTCCCTTCAGCCAACCCAGGCCCTGGCAGCCACCATTCTGTTTTCTGTTTCTTTGGTTTTGACTACTTTAGAAACTTTGTATTAGTACGTGTCATTTTGTAATGGGCTCAATTTGCTTAGCACAATGTTCTCAAGGGTAACTGCATGTGGCAGGATTTCCTTCTTTGTAAAGGCTGCATAAAATTCCACTATATGTGCATGCCACATTTGTATCCATTCATCTGTTGATGGAAATTTACCTTCCTTCCACCTCTTACCTCTGTGAATGCTGTGATGAACAGTGCTGTGCAAATCTCTCTCAGAGATGCTGCTTTGAATTCTTTTGAAGTAGGATTGTTGCATCAGATGTAATGCTATTTTTAATGTTTTTAAGAAGTGCTGTATGAAAAAACATTTTCCATAATGGCTGCCCCATTTTATATTCCTACCTACATTATGCAAGGGTCCCAACTTCTCTGTATCTTTGCCAACACTTGATATTTTCTGTTCTTTTGATAATGGCCCTTCTAAAGGGTATGAGATGGTTGGCATATATTTGTGGTTTTGAATTGCATTTCTCTTGTGATCAGTGATGCTGACCATCTTTTCATCTCCTTTTTGGCTATTTGTATATCTTGGGAGAACTGCTTTTACAAGTCTTTTGCCCATTTTTAAATTGGGTCATCTTCTCATTATTGAGTTGTACGATTTCCTTACATATTTGGGATATAAGTCCTTTATCAGATATGTGATTTGCAAAATTTTCTCTCAATCTGTGACCTCTCTTTTAATTTTTAAAACTGTATCCTTTGAATCACACAAAAGTTTTTAATTTTGGTGAATTATAATTTATCAGATTTTTTCTTTTGTAGATTGTGATTTTGGTGTTTATCTAAGAACTCTTTGCCTAACTCTACGTTACAAAGATTTTCCCTTATGTTTTCTCCTGAAAATGTTATATTTTAGCTCTTACACCTAGGTCTACAATTCATTTTCAGTTAATTTTTGTATATAATATGAGGTAGGGATCTAAATTCATCTTTCTGCAAGGATATCCAACATTTCAGAACCCTTTGATGAAAGACTATCTGTCCCCATTGAATTGCCTTCGTACATTTGTCAAAAACCAATTGTTCACATAGGTGAAAATTTGTTTCTTATCTTTCAACTCTATTCCATTGACCTAAATGCTGTCTGTAGGTCAGTACCACACTGTCTTGATTACTCTAGCTTTGTAGTCAGGTTTGAAGTTGAGCAGTGAGTCCCCCAATTTTGTTCCTCTTTTTCAAGGCTGTTTTAGCTATTTTGGGGTCCTTTGCATTTTTAGAGTCTGCTGAGATTTTGACTGGGATTCTGTTGAATCTGTAGATCTACAAGATAGAAAAACTGGTATTTTGCTAATTAAACAATGAAGAAAAAATGGAAGCAGTTATATCATTGTGGTGTCCTGTTTATGTGACAAAAGCAACATTTCAGAAAAGATAATATCCAAGAAGAATATGAAATAACCTCATGTACCACTGGGGTTTTGTTTTTATAAAAAGTCCTTATCTCTTGGGAGATATATACTCACTCAAATACCCAGAGATGTAATGTTATGTTGTTTGGGATTTACTTTCAAATACTCTGGGTGGGGCATTTAGACTTGAGCAAGACTGGCCATGTGTTGATAATTACTGAAGTTAAGCAATGGGGGGAAGGAAGGGGGACTGGTGGTATTATTCTCTCTAGTTTTGTACTTGTTTGAAAAATCTCATAATACAAATATGTCAAACAAAACAACAGTCTAATATAAAATTGTGGCATGGACCCCAGATTTTATTTCTAGAATTAACACTATGGTGTAAAAGACTCTAAGACTTACAAATCTAAGACTTACAAACTCATCATTTGGTAATATACTCACCAGTAATTGCCCCATTCAATCATAGTTCCTGGCTGAAAAGAGATTTGGATTTGGTTTGTTAGTTCTATGAAGAAATATGGAAACAGCAGCATGAAAAATATCAGATAACAAGACTAACTAAGAAATTAACTTTTAATAATGTGAGATCTAACAAGTAAAAAAATGTAACAAAGCAACATTATGCACTCTGTTCATACCTATCCTACGGTGGGAGTAATAATTCTATGGCTTCATCTAAGGAGACAACCTATACATAAGGTTAAGAGTTAAGGTCATCCAGTTATAGCTATGAAAATCACAGTTAGGCCAATCATGATTAAATTGTTGGTACCTATCACACTTTATTGAGAAATTTTAGTTTTTTATTTATTAATTTTTTTGCTGTGAAGCATGTGGGATCTTGCTTCCCCGACCAGGCACTGAACCCATGCCCTGTGTAGTGGAAACACAGAGTCCTAACCAGGGAAGTCCCTACTGTGAAATTTTAAAATAATTCAATTTAATTAAACCTAACAAAGACATTCCTTGATTTTCTCCCCCCCAGTATAATACTGAATGTTAGACCACTGAGATCTACTGACATGTTTTCACTTTAACTATGCTGTTATCTGGACATTTTTTTTCAGTCATGTCCTAGCAGGGAAACATCTAGAAAGTTGTAGAAATGTTATTCCCCTTTTCTCTTACAGTGCTGTATAATGTATTCGTAATCACACGCTTATTAGTTGCTCTAGTTCAATGACAATAGATGCTATATAATGTACCTGGTGCTGCATTTTAGGTATTTTCTCTTATGTCTAAGGCTATAAAAAACAAATGTGCTTAGCAGAAGAGAAAGAATGAGAAAGAAGATTAAAAAAAAAAAGAAACAAGGGACTTCCCTGGTGGTCCAGTGGTTAAGACTCTGCTTCCAATGAAGAGGGGCATGGGTTTGATCCCTGGTCAGGGAACTAAGATCCCACATACTGCACAGCAAAAAAAAAAAAAAAGACCAAACAAACCAAAAAAGGAAATGAGGAGAAGAACTGGACAGGGGAGAAAATGAGCCAAGCACACATCACAGAACACATGCCCAGCGACTGCTCTCAACATTGGGGTGTGCGTCCTGCTGCACAAAAGAACGAGGGGACATGGTGAACTCCTACTCCAGGACTTACTCGGAGCTGGTAGGATCTGAGTTCATATATGTTCGGTCCTGACCGTGGGATGGGTTCATTCCAGAAACTGAACTCCAACAGCAGCTGATTCTTTCTCGAGAGAAGCATGTTGCTTCTTGCCTTACGGAATTCTGAAAATTCCTTTGAGTGAACAAAGGTGCTCATGAGATTTGCTAATATTTATATACAATATAAACCTACCTGAGTAACATGTATGTTCCTCCTCTAGTAGAATACTATTATAAACAGGGTCCCTTGGCTTGAGACAGTCCCAGTTCACATCTTGTTGAGTCAGCATAATGGCTCTTAGCATTCCCTTTCACTTTCAAAAGTGTCCAGGTTTAGACAAACTTCACAGTCATCTTGATTATTTAAATGACAATGGAAACAAATTTAATTTCCTATGTTTTTAGGTCATCCTGACAGTGTTTGACAGCATTTTAAGGCAGATGACATGGATACCTCAAAACATCAGATAAACTAAAAGCCATTTATATAGGGACAGGGAATCGACACACATTTTCTTCTCTAATAATGTTAAGCTGGTAGAATTTTTCCATGAACACTTTTCTATTAGTGAAGGGAGGGAAGAACAGCAAAGTCAGCCCAAGGTGAAGAATATGGGTTGGCAGTTCCTAAAGCAGGTATGTGTTAGGTAACTCAGGCTGACTGTGATGACTAGGTTAACTTACTGGCTTCAAAGGACCAGCTTATCAGTTCCAAAGTACAACTGACTTTTACAATAAGAACTGTTATTCTAATAGTATTACAACTGATGACTCTGTTCAAATACAACTGCAAGAAACCAAATAATAAAATCTTTGCTACCGAAAACTAACAGTTTGCTTACAAAAACTGATGCTAGGAAAGAGTCATTTAATTCTGTACTAACATCTACTATATCAATAGTCTGAATAAGCAAACATTTTTCAAAATCATTACCTGATTTTCTTTGAGTTTACTCATCACCTCTGTGAGGGCTGGATAGCCTCCTTCATACCTCCAAAGGTGAACTGAAATATATTTTAAAAGATAACATTTAGACTTGTATGATACTCTGATCTTGAAAATATTCCAGATATGCTTAGTGTTAATACAGTACAAAACTGTAATGTGTGTTGGCCTGAGTTATACCGTAAAGTTTCCATCATAGATTGAAATGTGAAAAATGATCAAAAAGGAGTTTTTGCGGTGATTTACTGAGAAACTACTTCAACCATGACACTAGATCAAGACTTGGAAAGCTTTGATTATAAAAACAAGCACTAAGTTGAAAGTCATTTAAGTGATGACTTAAAGGCTTAAGGAGCAAGTGTTTATCCCAAAGACGGCTGCTTCCTACCAGCTTGATCCTGCTCTCCGTACCACGTGTTCCAGGTCCCCACCAAGGTACAAGGGTAATGCTTGTCTTCATGAATCTTTGGCAACACCTCTTGACTTCAAGAGAAGAAAGAGCAACACTAATTAAACAAGCAACAAAATTACATCAGGTGGATAACACACGGTCAATAATAGGAAAAGGTCATCTACTCTGTCTTCTGACAACTGACCTCAGGATATGTTTATGATGCAACAAACTACAGAATTACGTTTTTAGCTGAATTCTGTTATAAAACTCTAATGGCCCAGTTATCAAATGCTTAGGTGACTGATAACCCAGCTATCTAGAACAGTGGTAAGTAACTCAAGTAGATTGATAAAAATGATAAAGAAGAGCCAAAGGTCCCCGAATCCCACAACTATGAGACTATTATTCACCATTTCAGGAGAAAAAAGCACTTAGGAATGGTGATATGTATAAAAGCTAAGTTCTGGTGGTTCCAAAGACAGGACGGATGAGAGTAATGGGAAAAGAACGTGCGAGAAAGAGACAAAAGTAATGTTGAGGATGGGGGAGATGACAGAAGCGGCCTGAGAGGCAGAGGAAGCAGGGGCAGAGATGGGCGGGCTTTAAGGAAGAAGATGAAGCTGAAACACAACAGAGTCTGGAAGCACCTCCACCCCACCGATCCCAAAGGGCATCCATGGTGCAGGAGAATCCAAACAAAAGACACAACATGAAGTACAAATTGGTTTCTACCCAATTCAACCAGCTAAGGGGATGTGAAAGGATGTGAAAGGTATCGCAGAATCCCACACTGGAAACAGCGCCCAGGCTGTTGCTGTCCATCACACGTGGTCATGGCAGGGTGTTACGCGAGCAGAGGTGGCAGGGCCTCACCCCACAGAAACCCTCCCACAGGACAGACTTTAATGGGCAGGGAAAGACAAAGGGAAGAGGCATAGCTGAATCATACCAAGAGGAAAGCTAAAACCTGCATGCCTTATTGAGTAGAAAAATTAAGACGAAAAAGTACAATACAGATCCAACAATGGGTGCAAAAAGATACCAAGGGTCAGAAATGGAACCTGTTCAGATTATTTGCTGACATCAGGTGATGTTAAGCTAGTGATCATCACTCGATGTTGGGGCCCTAAGATGGGGTGGATGTGACTAGTTAATGGAGAGAAGCTCTGGTCTTATGTCTAACTAACTGAAAACTCAAATGTCTTTCTGACCAAGTACAATGACCAAACCATGTATTATTTTTTGAAGGGTAGCATTTACTTTTAAAATTAAGACCAGATATTAAATCTATTTGATATGTGACCCATGAATGTTCAGAAGTAACATGGGATTGATGGAAATTGGGAAAGATGGATTATGTTAGGGAAACGGAAGTGGGTTTTCTTTTTGCCATAAGACATAAGCAGGAAGTAAAGAACCCAGCACTGAAGCAAGTGTGGCTGACGGAAGCCTGCACAGATGACCGACGTGAATCGAGGCTGTTAGGTAGGTAACCCTAGCACCCAGAACTGGATGGGCTGGGCAGAACCTCATTACTGGAGCCCCTAAAAACCAGGCAGGTGTTAAGTCTTTATGTACTGGAAACAGGTTGCTGCTGAAAGTTCCAGAGAAAAGGAAAACAGGATGAAGGAGAAAACAGAACTCAAGCAGACCAATTTGACAAACTTTTGGGTAATGGATTGCAGTGGGCTGGGGGGAGGGGAGGTTTGAGGTACTGGTGCAGCTTCAAGCCCAGGAAGGCAGTCAGAAAGGGCTACTTGGAAATGGGCCTCAACCGGCCTGGAGAGGGAAACAAGCAAAGAGAAGCAAAATGCATGTCAAATGAAGATGCCCAGCCCTTAGTGATGGACTGGTCACAGAAAACTAAGGCAAGAGTCAAATAAAACCACAGTTGAGTGTCACACATGGGGAAGCAGGAGGAGCAGAGTGATTCTACATTTTGAGTTTGAAGTGAGAACAAGACTTTCAAATAGAAACATGAGTAGATGGGCAGGAATCTGAGACAGGAGATGAACTGATAAAAAAAATAGAACAGGAAAGATAATCCGGGGAAATATAAGCATACAGAAAATTTTCATCTTATGAAAAGAGGTTTAGAGAAAAACCATCTGCTTTGTTTTAGGTTATTTTTTAAATAAAGAGAACAGTGCCGAGGTGAGCAAGAAACTACCCTAATGTTACCTTTTGAGACCCACCTCCAAAAACAAAACAACAAAAGATTTTTTTGCTTCTGAAAGTTAGGCTGATTCTGGTAACAAAATCATTTTCTTTCTCATGAAAGCAGTAGATATGAATGGTTTTTAAAAAGCACTTTTAAATCATGTTTGCAGACAACTGATCATTGAACTGCTATTTCTATTAACTTAAGAGCTGGTACACTTAATTCTCTTTGGCCTTAAAGTTTACAAATTCTATAAGAGTATATGGATTTCACATCACTCTAAGAATCTGCTGAATGGATTTGAACCCAGGCAGATGGAAGACTGAAAGAAATGGCAGCTCTACTGAAATCATACAGGGCTCTTACATTGCAGGGGTACTTAGGCGTAAAACTGGAAATAGGGGCAGTCCCAGGGATGTGCAATCTAACTCTTAATGTTCAGAGCTGTCCAGAGATGGAGCATATGAATGTATTTAAGAACAGTGTCAGGAAGGGCTCCAGAAAGGACTCAAGCACTGGATGAGTAGCTGGACTGGACAGACTAGCAAGGTTCCTTCCAACCTGAAAGTCTAGTAACATTCCAAAGTCTGACAGTCTATGCAGACTTCGGTGAACCAGTGCTTAAAATCAGAATGCCCTTGGTAACCCCACACAGAGCTCAACTTAAGAGCCTCTCAATGTTCGGCTTTAAGAAGAGGCATGAAAGATCTCGTTCTGCTATCAAGGGTTAGTGCAACCAACAAATATTAAAATCATTACTTTTCCCCAAGTAAAGGATAGTTTGGTATACACACCAAATTTTGTTGTATGCTTCTAGGCATTCCGGTTTAACATTGTGAACTGAAACAAAAGAAAATTCAACGATAAACTTATGAACCAAGGGAAAAACGTTAACTATGAAGATAGCAAACCTAGGACTCACACTGTAATTTGTACAGACTGCTGGTTTCCTTTTTGGCTAGGAGATTAGAGTGAGCATCTTTCCTTGGGTCAACTTTCCGGACAAACAAGGATTTTAACCAGCTGTCCTCTCGAGGTCTGTTATTGGAAGATGTCAATTTCCTACGGAATCACAAATGCAAAAATCTGAGTTTAATCAGAGGTACAAAGATGTCAGGGTCTTTGGGTGGCAGTGCGTGGCACACTGTTTTCATAAACTCATCAATCTGTCAGCAAACACGCCCTGGGCACACATTTGAAGCCCTGTTCTAGAACTTGAGATATCATGTGTCCACTTTCCGCGCCAACAGCGTGCACTCTGAACGCAGGAGCAAAGTGTGAGAAAAGGAACTTCAGCAATCCTCGGAGAATCCTCACGTGCATCTCCATGAGTCCCGCTGTGTTCTTCCCTCCTCCGAGGAAAATTTTCAACATAGGAAAAACATACATGGAAACGGAGAACAGTCAAATTCACAGAGAAAGAAAGTAGACCAGTAGGCTCCAGGGGCAGAGGAGAGAATGGGGAGGTATTAATGGGTGAGGAAGATGACAAGGTTCTGCAGGTAGGTAACAGTGATGATTATACAACAATGCGAATATACTTAATGCCACTGAACTGTACTCTTAAAAATGGCAAATGTTTTATGTAATTTACCACAATAAAAATGGTGAAAAGGAATATATGGAGAAAGTGACATGAATTCCTTCCTTAAAAAAATTATTTTACCCCTAGAGTCAATTTTAACTTACAAAAACCTAAGAATATAAACCTCATTAACATATAAATGACTTGCTAATTTTCATCTTATAACTGAACTTCTACTGTACACACTGTTGGAGTGATGATTAATCTGACTGAACTAACAAGCAACATTTTACCAGTGAAATTTGGGCTGAGTGTTTAACTCCCATATGCTTGCAAGTGGGATCACAAATTTGTGTGACTTCCCTAGAGGGCAGTGTGACATTTATCTACAGCAAAATGCAAACTGTGTAGGCCTTTTGGCCTAAGGGCTGCACTTGCAGTTATGTCCGAAGGGCAGCTATATTTAGACAAGTGCACACAGTTGAATGCAGGAGAACATTCCTTACTGCCTTCCAGTTTGTTCCTGGTAAAGGCAATCTGGACTCCATTAATGGGGACTGGTCAGATCAAACAAGGCAGATCCAAAATCAGGATAGAATGCAGTCATTAAAAAGAATGAGGCACACACCCACACACACTGACATGTTGGTATCTGAGTTCCGTGGAGAAAGCAGGCCCAGAACAGTGCCATAAATACACACACAAAGTGAAATGCTAATAGTGAGGACATCCAGGCTATGTGACTGGGCTTGGGGTGTGAGGAGTGAGTTTTCCTTTTCACTGTCTAACCTTCTGCACTCTGTGAATTTTCCACATACATATATTATTTTTATACTTAACATTAGCTAAAATATCTAAAAGTGCATGTTTACAAACTCCTTTATGGGTAAGCTAGATAGGTATATATAACCTGAGAAAAGATTTTAAAAATTAAAGCCTGGTAGGGACTTCCCTTGTGGTCCAGTGGCTAAGACTCTGCTGCACCTCAAATGCAGGGGCTGCAGGTTCAGTCCCTGGTCGGGGAACTAAGACCCCACATGTTGCATGGCGTGGCAAAAAAAAAAAAAAAAAATGAATGAATGAATTACAATTCACATATCACATAGAATTCTACTCTTCCATTGAGTGGAAGAGCCAGACACGTAAGTTCAAAACCAGACAAAATTAACCCAAGATGTTAGAAGTCAGGGTAGTGTTACCCTTGATGGAGCTCACTGAAAGGGACACAAGAAGGGCGTTGAGGGCTTGTAATGTCCTGTATCTTGACGTGGGTGCTAGTTACACAGTTGTGTTTATATTGAGGGAAATTCATCAAGCTATAAATCTAGAATTTGTGTACTTTCTTGACTGTATGCTATACTTCAGTAACAATTTTTAAGTTAAAAGGGCAAGTATTTTAAATAAAATAACACATATAGGATCTTAGTTCCCTCACCAGGAATTGAACCCACACCCCCTGTGCTGGAAGAGAAAGTCTCAACCACTGAGCCAGGGAAGTACCTCTCTTGTATATTTTTAAGTACACATTTAACCCCTAGTAAACACACTTAAAACATGTAGGACAGTACCTGATTAATGGTCAGAGATTTAAAAATTATTTTTAAAACTACTTTAAAAAACTAAAAAAAGTTATATATAAAAACTATTAGATCTTTGAAAGTTGCTCAGTTGTGTGACTCCTTGCAACCCATGGACTACAGTCCATGGAGTTCTCCAGGCCAGAATACTGGAGTGGGCAGCCTTTCCCTTCTCCAGAGGATCTTCCCAACCCAGGGATCGAACCCAGGTCTCCCGCATTGTGGGTGGATTCTTTACCAGCTGAACCACAAGGGAAGCCCAAGAATATTGGAGTGGGTAGCCTATCCCTTCTCCAGCAGATCTTCCTGACCTAGGAATTGAACCCGGGTCTCCCGCACTGCGGATTCTTTACCAATTGAGCTATCAGGGAAGCCCTTAAGTATTAGCCCTTTAGCAAAAATCAAAATCATATGGTATTTATCTCTGTTTTCAATTCATTCTTTAATTACATAAACTAATTCTGAAGATGGCAGTTCTCCAATGAATCATGGTAAAATTCATTTCAATAACAATAAAAACATTTTGTCAGTTTGTTTGAAGTATTTTCCTTTTTTTTTTTTGGCCCTACCCCATGGCTTGTGGGATCTTAATTCCCCAACCAGGGACTGAATCCAGGTCCTCTGCAGTGAAAGCACTGAGTCCTAACCACTGTTCTATCAGGGAAGTCCCGTGTTTAAAGTATTTTAAACACACCACATTTTAGGATACTGGGTTAAATAATATCACGAAGCAAAATGGCAGGCATATAAAATTAGTGATATGCAAAGTAGAAAGTTTTAAGATTTGTGAGCAGGACTTTGTATAGTTCCTTGAGTTTTAGTTTTAGATTTCAAATTTACTAAACAGAAACTGTGTTTAAAAATATGTTTTGGTTAAATAAATTTTAAGACTTTAGGAATAACAATTATGAAAAACTAGGAAAGAGATACAATGGAAGTTTCTGAAAACATCGGTACTAAGGAACTTCATTAAGAAGTAACTCACCAAGGTAAGCACTACTCACAGTTCTTAATGAATCCTTCCAGAAGTACATAGACAAGCATAAGCCACATGCACACATATCGCTATTTAACTCCTAGTGTATTTAATGCTTTGTAAAATAAGAGCATAATAAAGAATTATTGACAGGCTAAATCTGGAGGGGAAAAAAATTCTGAAGTAATTCTTCCCTTCCTCTTTAGAATTTAAGGGGATTACAAGTTAATAAGCACATACTTCCTGTCAAGCTCTGGACAATTTGTCTATGTCTTCTCATTTAATCCCCAGAACAATCTAGCAAGGTAGGTTACTATTGCATTTGAAGGACTGGACCCCAGAAGTTACTATTACTCAACCTGAGCTAAGAAGCAACAAGATAAAAAAATATGAACCCAGATCTAACTATAAAGTTCAAAATATTTTCACTGATAAGGGACACCTCACCCACATGGATCTCCCCAAGTAAGCATTTGTTCCAGATTTTTAACACCAAAGGGATTTACTTTAGGATGGGTAAGATGAAGTAAGGGTTATGACAACACTTTGTAAACTAAGATTAACGTAAGAAACAGTCAACATCACGGGACACACATAAGAACCCACATGCTGTTTACTTGTCAAAGTTGGGTAGCAATTGTCTTGACAAATGAAAGGCAGTGTGACTCAGCGTTAGTGCCAAATGACTCTTGACCTCTGAAATCTTTCGAGTGGCAGGTGACTGAAGCTGCCCCGGGTGCCCAGTCCACCTCACTGAACCATGGCAATGGGCTGAAGGAGCCATGCCAACAGCCATTGGCACTGCAAGGCCTGGGCTGGGCTGGCTCTTTACTGAGAGCAACAAACAGTGATCAGCTGTTTTTACACCATCATATACGTGTTGGGTGGTACTTTACGTGGGGTAGGGGGCAGCATATCCAACAAAACATCTTCTTTTATTAATTTACTATTACTATTTCTTTTGACTAAGCTACAGGGCTTGTGGGATTTTTTTTTAGACCCTGGACCAGAGATTGGAACCTGGGCCCTTGGCAGTGAGAGATCAGAGTCCTAACCACTGGATTTCCAGGGAATTCCCCCAAACACTAGATTTTAAACCGAATAAGCATTGAGGGCCTGGCTCAGTGGATACAGAGATGAACAGATGCTGAGTCTGCCCAGTCTCAGGGGAAAAGCCTATCAGTAAACAGACAGAGCGGTCATGGACACCGTGGACTCACAGGCACTGCGGGAACTCGAGGGAGTGACCTGTCTTGGCCTTGGCCGGCAAGGAGCCGGAGGGACTTCGGGTCAGAGACTCCGGCTCCGTCTTGGAGGACAGGCAAGACAGGTGCATGAAGCTGCTGATAATTCCAGTCATAGGAACAACGTGTCCAGGGGTATGGAGTCGTGAAGCCATGTGGCGTATTTCTGGAACAGCAAAGTGTTCAGGAAGGCAAGAGAACACGGTGGGAGGACACCGAGGGGGACAATGGGAGGGCAAGGTGGGGCGGTGACGGGGAGGGCTGGGCTCCCACGCACCAGCCTGGCAGCTGGACTCTATCCTATACGTGGGGCAATGCCAGCAAGTTTTCAGAAAAGATCTAGGAGTAAAAAGCAGCCTGGCAGTGGTGAGGCGGGTGGGCGGCAGGAAGAAAGGCATGGAGCATGGCTCCTGGCAGGGTATGCGCCCAGCAGGACCGGGCATTCAATACTCGCTGGACAGACCGAAGGATGATCCTGGGTTCAGATGATGACAAGGGATGAAGCGCAATGAATACATTCAACAGATACTCCTGGGAATTCCCTGGCAGTCCGGTGGTTTGGACTCTGTTCACTGCTAAGGGCCTGGGTTCAATCCCTGTTCAGGAACTAAGATCCCACAAGCTGCATGGCATGGCAAAAAATTTAAAAAAACAAAAACAAAAACCCAACCAAACAAAAACCCAACAAAACAAAAGAAAAAACTCCTGAGGAGAAGAGGAGGAGACTCGGGTCCTGATTAGGTGTGGAAGACAGTTTTGGGTTCAGTTGGAGCAAATCACAGAAGGGAAATACATTTAACGTGGAGACCATGGGATGAGGCAGCAGTGGTGCAAAGGGCTTTGGTCACCTCATCACCAGGCGTTTACTGATGGCGCACTGCACGTGCCAGGCTGAGGAACAAACCCGGCCCCGACTTCACAGAGCTTGCTGTGCCATGGAAGCAGGCAGACAGAAGTAATCACGGTGCAAAGCAGCAGGAAGGAGCCCCTCCGTGGAGATGGAGGTGGTGGGTGTAGCAGCGGTGGCGGAAGGTCGGCCTCACGGAGACGTGGACCAACTCTCTGGGGAGACACTTGTTGAGGTCCGGACTTGGAAGACGGGGAGCAGTCTGTCAGGTTGCTGCCGGTGGGAGGAAGGACATTCTCGGAAGCAGAACTCTACCTGCTGCCAAAGCCAGGAGTGTGTGAATATGGCAGGGGTGAGGGGGAGAGGGGAGGCCGAAGGACCGGATCCAGAGAAGAGTTCTGCCTTAAAGGGGGAGCTATCGGAATCCCTCCCCACCACCCAACGCCCCCCCCGCCCCCCGGAATCCCAGTGAATCTGTCTTCACTGTGGCTGCTAGAGAGAGCTGTCCCCAACATTTCATTCTGAAAAACTTCAAACACAGAAATGAAAGAACAGTACAATAAAGACCTCTATGCCCTTCATCTAGATGGAAAAATGACGACTATTTTATCCTTCTGAGTCTTTATGTGTATTTTGTTTATTTTTACCAAACCATATGAAACCAGAGTGCAGACATTATACTACTCCATCCTTCAATACTTCGGCACACAGCTCCTAAGATCAAGGACAAACTGAATCTCTAATAATATCACATCTAAGGAAAACAGTAATCCTATAATATCTAATACCTACTTCATATTAAAATATCCCCAATGGTTCCTAAAATGTTGTTTACAACTTTTCTTGGTGGAGGTGGGATGGAAGGGAAGAGGAATGAGGACCCGGGCAAGGTTGACATCATAGAGATCTTTCTAGCAAGAGACGGTCCTGCCCAGAGTTCTCCAGCTGCCCCCTCACCAATGGCTTCACGTCCACACTCTTCACAGGAACCTAGCCAAGAGCTGCGCAGAGTTGAGCTAGGGGCATGTTCCTGCAGAGGCAGAGTCAAGACATGCCGGAGGCAGAATTAACAGGTCTGGCACCTGACTAGATGGGCGGGAGCAGCGGGGGAAGGGCATGGGGAAGATCTTCTGGTTTCTGGCCTGGGGCACTCCGTGGAAGATGTTCCCTTAGTGGGGAAAGTGAGCCCAGAAGGAGCAAGCAGGATTAGCAGGAGGAAGATGAGTTAAGTTTCTGCGCCTGGTCATTTCCAGGGCCTGGGGGAAAGTTCAGTAAGCAGCTGAGCAGGGGACCTGGCACTGAGCAGCGCTAAGATGTGTGTGGCAAACAGGCCTCCCAGGAACATTTCCGCCGTCCCCCTGAAACCACTCTTGCAAGGTCATCCACAACACCCCTGCTGGTAAGCGGTTTTCTTCTGTCATCCTAACCTTTTACCAGCATCTGGCACAGCTGACCCACTCTCTCTTTGCAATACCTCCTGCCCGGGCACTGACCCATAACAATGACCTCACAGCTGCCCCCTCTGGCCCTCTTGCTGCCTCTCCTTCCAGCGTCCGGCCTGTAAATGACCAGATGTCCCAGGGTCTGTTTCTCAGCTCTTTTCTATCCACACTCCTCAAGCAATTGCACCCATTCCTATAGTTTAAAAGAGCATTTTATTATGAAAAATGTCAATCAAAGAGTACACTGAAACCCATGGATCTATTAACGTTTTGGATTCCTATATGCTCACGACTCTCAAATATGGTTCAGACATCTCGCGGAGGAGTCAGACAGCTCCAGAAGGCCAACTGCCTACTGGGCCTTTTTGTCTGAATAGCTCACAGCCATCTCTAGCGTCACCAGGTTCAGAACTGCCCTGGACCCCCCCTCCCCTCCCTGTATCTGGGTCCTTCCTTCTCTGAATGACCAGCAGTCTCCCAGATGGCAAGTACCTGTGTGCCTTATTCACTGATGTCTCCCTGGCATGCAGTGGGCACGCTCACCATGGGAACAGCTGGCTCTCGGTGAACGGCACCAGGATCTGCCCAGTTGACCATCATCCTGATGTGGTCCCCTTTTCAAAGTCTGACTGATCTTTTAAAAATATAGATCAGATGACGTCATACTCGAGTGTATACCTTTAAATGTTTCCCATGGCTCTCAGGATAAAAATCCAAGCTCTCAAAATGGCTTGTAAGGCCTGGAATTATCCATCCCTGAGCCTGGCCACCTGTTCCCTGTCTTCACTGCTGCTCCTAAATTTTTCTGGGGTTTCCCAGCATGCTCTACTATTCCCATTTGGGGCCTTCAAGGCCACTGATCCTTCAGGTCTCAGTCTAATGTCACCTTCTTAAAGAGGCCTTCCATGACTTTGGCTGGGAGGTTCCCTGAGTTTCCCCCAGGGCACCTACCTCATTCTGTACATCTACAAGGGTTTTCACCACGGCTTCCTGGGGAAAGCAACCTGCGCTATTATGCTCAAGTCAACAGAGCCTCAATGACATTGTATACATTCAGTATTTGATAGAATCAATGAATTCACTGGGTCTGGACTGAGTCCTTTCCAGTGGAGGAAAAAGTCCTGACGCTGGGAAAGACTAAAGGCAAAAAGAGAAGGGGCAGCAAAAGATGAGATGATTATATAGCATCACTGGCTCAATGGACGTGAATCTGAGCAAACCCCAGGAGACAGTGAAGGACTGGTGCGTGGTGTGCTGCGTCCATGGGCTTGCAAAGAGCTGGATGGGACTGAATGACAATACTGAGTCCTGAAGATCAGAACACCAACAGTTAAGGCAGACTAGAGCCCAGGAAAGAGTCAGAAGGTACTGGGGACCCTGGATAAAGACACAGACTGCAGTGTCAAGGGCACTGGTCCCACCAGGAAGTGGGGGTACCAGGTCCACTTCTCCAGTTTACGAGCTTAAAGGGATCTTGGGCACTTTAGGTGAACACTGTCAGTGTCAGCTGTCTTTTTAGTCAAGAATAAAATATCAATTTCACGGGCTTTTATCACTTGTGTGAAAAAAGCAACAGGAGATACTAAATAACAGAATAAAGATAAAAGGAGGCCGACTTGGTGGTCAACTTGGAAACAATATCAAACTGTGAAACATAACTTGAGCATGAGCCCCAGGAAGGGTACTGGGCCTGAAGCCTGACAAACTTGGGGTCAAATGCCTTTTCCAGCCACGTGTCTCAAGTTCTCTGAGGTTCCTTCTCCTCTCTAAAATGCAAATCCTATTACTTCTTAAGATTGTTACAGGATTACGTTAAGTAAACCATATCAGAATCAAGCTGGCCCGCATTAACAACAGGTAGCTAGCTCCTTCCCTCTTTCATTTTTAAGTGTCAATTGTATTTTCTACGGGCTCATTGTTTAATCAAAAAACAAAAACATAAACGTTCAAAGTACCTAACAGAAAGACACCGAGTCAGCAAATTGACGTGCAACTTCGTAAGGGCTTTGCTTTTTCAATTTGGGAAGATGGGGAATGGCGATGTCAGGGATGGATTCAGAAAACGGAACACTGAATCTAATGAGGTTAGAAAAAAAAGTTTAAACATGAACCCCACGCCGACTCAGTGCTGATAACTGTCCATACTTTTCGGTCCGCTACCTACTTTTAAATACCCGTCTTCACTACCACTCCCTTGACCTGCACTGAGGGCTCACCCCGGACGATGCGTTATTTTATTTTCTTCCTCCCAACAACCCAGGACGTGAGGGTGTCTCTACTGCCATGTGCGATGCTGACACTGAGGCTTCGCGCGGGCGAGCAGCAGTCTCGGGCGGTCCGGCCGGAGCCCCGCGGGCCAAGTTCAAGGCCTGCAGCCTCAGCCACGCGCCCGCCGCTCGGCCACCGCTCCGGGTCGCGCCGGGTCAAGGTCCCCCAGGCCGGGCCGGCTCGGCGCGCGGACGTGGCTTCGGCGCCGAGCGTCGTTCTCGCTATGACCTTGAGCCCGGCCGGCCGGACAGGCGCTCGGACCCCGCCGAGGCTCCGGCTCGCCCCGCTGCGCCGACCGCGGCCCCGGTCCCGCCGCCCCGCAGCCCGGGCGGCCCGGCCCCGTGGGGAACGCGGCCGGGGCGGAGACCCGCGCCGGGGACCCCGCGCCCTCCGCCCCGCAGCGGCCCCTCCCCGGCCGCTCCCGGAAAGGGCGGCGCTGCTCACCGGAGCCCGGGCAGGAGGCTGCCGGGGCTGGCCTGCCGCAGGAAGCCGCTGGCTGAGGCCGCTCCGCTGGCGCGCAGCACTCGCGCCGCCATCTTGCTCCGGCGCCTCGGCTCCCACCGCCCGGGCCGCCGCTGACGCCGCCGCCGCCTCCGCCGCCACGGCCGCCGCGACCCCTCCCCCGGCCGGGCCCGCCGAGGCGGGGGCGGGGCAGGGCGGGGCGGGGCGCGCGACCGCTGCCGTGCGGGGGCGCGGCCGCCAGGGGGCGCTGTGCGGCCACAGTGGGTCCCAGCGCCGAGGTCCCGCGACTGCGAGAAAGGAGCGGGAAACCGGAGGAACAGATTTTGACTTTAAGCGCCAGCGAAAGGAGTTTGGTGCGCAGCACAGGTTGTGCCAAAGGAACAAGGGCCAGGCTTGTACGTACGTGGAGAGATCCACAAGGAGAGAGTAACACGATTCCTGGAGGAATCCAGGGCCTGGGGGGCGAAGCTGGGAGGCAGGCTTCTCCCCGGATAACTTGTTTTGGACTTCGCACCATGTAAATATATTGACTTTCAAAAATAAAATACGCTTTATTTTTATTTATTTATTCTATTTAAATTATTTATTTTACTTTACAACATTGTATTGGTTTTGCCATGCATTGACTTGAATCCGCCATGGGTGTACATGTGTTCCCCATCCTGAACGCCCCTCCCAACTCACTCCCCATCCCATCCCTCTGGGTCATCCCAGTGCATCAGCCCCGAGCATCCTGTATCATGCATTGAACCTGGACAGGCGATTCGTTTCACATATAATTTACATGTTTCAATGCCCTTAGCCAGGACATGGAAGCAACCTAGATGCCCATCAGGAGACGAATGGATAAGAAAGCTGTGGTACATATACACAATGGAATATTACCTAGCCATTAAAAAGAATACATTTGAATCAGTTCTAATGAGGAGGATGAAACTGGAGCCTATTATACAGAGTGAAGTAAGCCAGAAAGAAAAACACCAATAGAGTATACTAACGCATATATATGGAATTTAGAAAGATGGTAATGATAACCCTGTATGCGAGCTAGCAGGAGGGACACAGATGTATAGAACAGTCTTTCGGACTCTGTGGGAGAGGGCGAGGGCTGGATGATATGGGAGAATGGCATTGAAACATGTAAAATACACTTTAATAGAAACATCCTGGGTGGAAGCATAATGAGGTTCTCTCATGGTCTCAGAACTCCGATGTTCCTGTTGATCTCAGCACCGGTGGCCCCATCCTCGCCTGCAAGCAGTCCCAGTCAAGTGAGGCAGGGTGTGAAATGATGGAGTGTCAAGTGTTGAGATGGAGAGAAGGGAACTGGGACGGGAAAGCATGTAACCTGCTCTGGTGCCTGGGGAGGGGAACATAGACCCTGGTGTGCTGGCAGGATAGCTCAGTCCCAAGGGAAGGAGGTGACCTGTGCAAGGAGGTAGGACAACTCCGCCTGGCCAAGGACACAACTTAAAGGCACGGGCCAGTATGGCACTGTATGAGGAAAATGTATCCTGCGGAAAGATAAGAGCCACAGCTATACTCATGAAACTGCAACCAAGACAAGGTGGGCGGAGAGCGAGCTAGATGGTAGTTCTCTGGGAGCTCCCCAGCCGCCAGGGGGAGCATTTTGAGGCCAGCTGGAGTCTCAGAAGAGGAAAGTGCCCTCAGGACTGGGTGGGGCTGGGAGTTCTCTGCTACCTTCTGTCTCTGCTACCTAACTGCCCCAGTCAGAGCTCCTCCTCTGCCTTCACCTCCCAAGCCCAGTTATTGCTCCCATCACTCCTAGGCAATGTTCTAATATGTTAAGGCAAGGAGCTGCCAGGGACAGAAATGGGTCCTGTGGACAGAGAAGTGACGGCAGGATCTGCCCCACACCAGGGAGAGGCGAAGGTGGGAAGGAGGCCCAGGCACTCAGGGACAGGAGGCTGGAGGCTGAGTTCCGGATTTGGCTGACACTTCATGAGCCTGTAGAGGATGCAGAGACCCAACAGGGAGGCTGGGGTGAGCTCGCCCCAGGGTGGAAAGGACACGTCCCCAGTCAGCACTGTGGGAGGCAGGGCCTCTTCAAGCCAGTGGTGTCCGTGTGACTTTCTCTCACCTTCCCCTGATTTCTCAGTGCTATTTCTGGAGACAAAGTCTTTCAAATCTATTTTCCTGACATGTAAACTTGGTAGGCACGTCCTTACAGACCTGGATTTTGTGTTTAGTGTTAGGTCCCTCATTCTGCACCTTTTTTCCCACCATCATTTTGCTTTGAAGTTTCATTAATCTGATGCTTTCTCCTGAGGGGAGAGAGGTACTCTTATTTCACAGGTGTGTGGCTTAGGTTAAAATATCATCGGTCAACAGAGGGCATCTTCCTGGAGCAGGATTTTATATCGAGATTGTCAGGAAAAATATCTATGTTAAGATAAAAATGACATATGTCAGTACATGTAAACATTTGAAATATTTGAGCTTTTCGAGATAACTTGGACAGGTGTCCTGTTCCCTCCACGGTAACTGGTACCACAGAGCCCCACTTAGATAAAACACTGAGGTGCCTCCTTTCGGTTCACCCTCCCTGGTGCCAAGCCCTGGGAGCCTGGCACATCATCTACCCAATCTCTAATAACTTCCCTGACCAACTTAGTTCAGGTCTTAGGACCAGGTCACTGCCTCCCTTTCATCTTTCTCATTCCAGTCTCTTCCTGACACTGATGCTGTTTTTCTTATTGACTCTTATTTACTCTTTAAAACTGTTTCATGGGACTTCCCTGTGGTCCAGTAGCTAGGACTCTGCGCTAGCAATGCAGGGGGCCCGGGTTCGACCCCTAGTCAGGGAACTAGATTCCCACATACCCCAACTGAGAGTTCACAAGATGCAACTAAGGATCCCTAATGCTGCAATGAAGATGGAAGATCCTGAGAGCTGCAACTAAGACCTGGCACAGTCAAATAAATACATATTTTTTAAAAAGTTACATAACCTAGACTTCCCTGGTAGTCCAGGAGTTGAGTTTCCACTTCCACTTCAGGGGGCGTGGGTTTGATTCCTGGTCAAGGAACCAAGACCCCACATGCCTGCAAGCTGTGCAGCATGACCACTTAGAGTATGAAAGTGAAAACGTGAGTTGCTCAGTCATGTCTGACTCTTTGCAACCCCATGGACTGGAGCACACCAGGCTCCTCTGCCCATGGATTTCTTCAGGCAAGAATACTAGAGTGGGTTGCTATTCCCTTCTTCAGGGAATCTCCCCAACTTAGGGATTGAAGTCAGGTCGCCTGCATTCCGGGCAGATTCTTTACTGTCTGAGCCACGTATAACTCATGCCTACTTCTCCACCTGAAGTGCTCACCACTTCCAGAACCCCATGGTTACACTCTTCTCTCATCCTTTGAGGACTGTATACTCCCTTCCCCCTGCCTGGAATGTTCTTTCCCCATGCCTCACACACTAACCTGGAGACTCTTCCTTTAAGACTCAATTCTAGCATTCTGTCACTTTTTCTGGAAAGTCACCTAACTTCTCCCATACCCATGTGCTTCTGAGTTTGCCATGAAGGCACCTGTGCATACCTGTCCAGATTATAAGCCTGGGGCAGGGTGGGAGAGGGAAGGGGGTGGGAGGAGGGCAGAGCCTGAGGTTATTACTGGTACCCAGTGCTTGCACAATACACTTATTAGCTGAAGTTGAAATATAATCCAAGTCCCTCCTGGGAGCCAGAACACTGAAATGTGTAACTCAGTGTTACATCAGGTCAAAATCTAAATTATCAGGGTTTATCAATGAACAGCAGTAAAACTCTGAAACTCTCCCACTTCAATGCATGTGTGAAGGACTTCCCTGGCAGTCCAGTGGTTAAGACTCCACGTTCCTGGGAATTTGGGGGAGAATGGATACATGTATATGTATGGCTGAGTTCCTTTACTGTTCAACTGAAACTGTCACATGGTTCATCAGCTATACATCAATACAAAAGTTTAAAAAAAAAAAAACAACTCCAGGCTCCCAGGAATTAGGGGGAGAATGGATACGTGTATCTGTATGGCTGAGTCCTTCTGCTGCTCACCTGAAACTGTCACAACATTGTTAATTTGTATAGCTGTATACACCAATACAAAAGGAAACCTCTAAAAAAAAAACAAAACTCTGAGCTCCCAGTGCAGCAGGCATGGGTTCAATCACTGGTCGGGGAAATAAGATCCCAGTGCTGAAAGAAGCAGCTGAGGGGAAGAAAAAAGATGCATGGATGAGAAATTCCACTACTTCATCAATGTATTGGATTTTAAGAACTCAGTCCTATTTAACCGAGCCTAGGATCCAGGATAAAAGAGAAATGATAGAATTTTAGTTTTGCTTTCTACATGCCAACATTCTAATTAATACAGACTTTAATCAGATCAAGTCTGACCCAAGCATATTAACTGTTTCTGTCTGTGGTTAAATCAGAGAAAAACTTGAATTAATTTTGAATATATATGATCAAAACTAAATATTCAGGAAATCAGTCCAGAATGTTCATTGGAAGGACTGATGCTGAAGCTGAAACTCCAATACTTTGGCCATCTGTTGCAAAGAACTGACTCACTGGAAAAGACCCTGATGCTGAGAAAGATTGAAGGTGGGAGTAGAAGGGGATGACAGGGTAAGATGGTTGGATGGCATCACTGACTCAATGGACATGAGTCTGAGTAGGCTCCGGGAGTTGGTGATGGACAGGGAGGCCTGGCGTGCTGCGGTCCATGGGGTTGCAAAGAGTAGGACATGAATGAGCAACTGAACTGAACTGAAAGATTCACTTAACGTGGTCTTATCTGTTTATGATCTCAAAAGGTTTTCTTCTCCCAAAATAAAAGTTTTAAGATAAATTCAAGATTCCTCTGAATGAGAAAAATATATATACCTTCTAAAACAGTGAGCTTACAAAACAACGTAGTGGATTGCTAGGCATACTCTGTGTAACAGAAAAGTACGTCCACCAAGAAGGAAATCTGAAACATGACCATAAACCTTTATGAAAAATTATAACAAAGACTTTACTTCATTTATTTTTAGTGATTTCATAAATACCAGACGAGAAACTGGACGGTTTGTGAGGAAACTGAGAAAAACTCTTCCATAGAGTAAACTTAGAAATTCCCTTTTGGCTCTGTTTTCCGATCCTCCTTCACTGTGTTGTGGAGAGATTGAGTTCTCCCAGGTTTTTGGCTAGGGGGGTGGTCTCCAGATCAACTGGGCTCTCCAGGTAGGTGGTTCCTGCACAGCGCTTTCCGGTCACTGGATCTACGACTTGTCCAACTTTGAAAACGATCTCAGCCAGTTCATGCTTCACGTGCTTTGTTCTCGGGACAGGGAGCGCTTTGAGAAGCACAATATCCCCAACGGTGCACTGCTGGAGAGCATCATGGGCAAAGTAGGTTTTTCGCTTATTAAAATACTGTTAAGAGAAGGAGGAAACACATCAGTAGTTCCCATTCATGACCTGGCAAGGTAATAGACAGTCTGAAAAAGGAATGTCCAGAAAACAAGCTGGGACTTGGGGAAAAGAAACAGGAAACTTATGGAATCCACCTTCCAAATCCACCCTGATGCTGGGAAAGATTGAAGGCAAAAGGAGAAGAGGGCAGCAGAGGAAGAGGTGGTTAGACGGCATCACTGACTCAATGGACATGAATTTGAGCAAATTCCGCAAGAGAGTGGAGGACAGGGAAGACAGGTGGGCTGCAGTCCATGGGATCGCAAAGAGTTGGACATGACTTAGAGTCTGAACAAAATATATTTATGGAGGCTTCCAAAGCAAAAATTAGCTGCTTAGTTTCTGGAAAACAACAATGACTTTTCCAGAGCTGATCTTGTCTCCGAGTTCTCCAGTCCACTGCCTGCAGTATCCTTGCTCTAAATTATCATCCTTTTCTACACTATTTAAACTTCCTGGGACTTCCCTGGTGATCCACCTTCCAATGTAGTGGATGGGGGTTCATTCCCTGGTCAGGGAACTAGGATTCCACATAGTTGCCTCGGGGCAACTATGCCTGAGTATCACAACTATTGAGCTCCAGTGTTGCAACAAGAGAAGCTGGAGAGCCTCAACAAAGACCCAAAATAAAAATAAATAAACAAACTCTTCCTTCCTGGTAGAGTCTTCTTTCCAGCCAAAAAACACCCAAAGTTATCAAGAGAACAAAACGTTATAATGTATGTAAAGCACTTAGCTCCATGCCTCGCTCAAAGTACTGCAAACAAGCCACAGACGAGAACCAGAACCATCTCTTCCTCCAGACAACCCGGCTACAGCAGGTAGTTCCATTTAACAGGTAAGAAGAACAAGCTCGGGGAGGTTAAGTAAGGTGCAGAGCCAGCAAACAACAGCCAAGGGACTTCTCTGGTGGTCCAGTGGTTAAGAATCCGCCTTAAAACGCAGAGGGCATGGGTTTGATTCCTGGTTGGGGAAACTAAGACCCCATGTGCCGTGGGGCAATTAAGCCCGCATGTCCCAACTCCAGAGCCGACCTGGTCTGGAGCCCGAGTGCCACAACTAGCAAGAAACCCACGTAATGCAACTATTAGTAAGACTCGATACAGCCAAAAATAAACAAACATACATTAAAAAATAACAACAAAAAACAGCCAGTACACAAACTAAGGTCTTCTGATTCTAAGACCAATGAACATGTTGTCACTCTTCAGCTTGCTCCTGTGGTTTTATTTTTGTTTTTGCTTTGGGATCAAGCCATTTTATGGAGCAGCTTTGAGGCAGTCAACAGGCTGGGAGGATGATGAGACTGGCTGTTCTTCTCCTGACTGGGATCTATCCAGCTTCACAAGATCCTCTAAGGGCCCTGAAAGGGCCCCTGTATTTTTAATCCTAGATAACAAACAGCACTTGGGCCTACCAGGGTGCCTAACCTTGCATGCAGAAACATCCCTGGCATTTGCCCCTCCCTAGCACAACTACGTAATCAAGGACTCTGTCCCTTTCTGCCTGAAATCTACCTTTTCTACTCCATCCTCACTGCTCCACAGACTGTTCGGTCCTTTACCATTTCCACCCTAGACTTTGGCAACAGCCTCCTCACCTATTTCCTTACCTCCTGTCTCCTTTTCTCATGAAGTGAAGTGAAATGAAGTCACTCAGTCATGTCTGACTCTTTGCAACCCCATGGACTGTAGCCTATTGGGCTCCTCTGTCCATGGGATTTTTCCAGGCAAGCGTACTGGAGTGGGTTGTTGCTATTGTCTTCTCCAGAGGATCTTCCCGACCCAGGGATCGAACCCGGGTCTCCTGCATTGCAGGCAGACGCTTTACCATCTGAGCCACCAGGGAAGCCTTTTCTCATAGGCTGAAATCAAAACTATGACACAGGAGACTCTTCCCACTCTGATTCCAATCATTCTCACATTCATTCAAAGACAAGGCCTACTTAGTGCCAAGCTCTGAGCTCAACCTTGCCAAAGCATTCGCTGCTCCAGTACAGTGTCATGCCTTTTCATGTGTAAGAAATTAATAAACAGAAACTTCAATTAAACAGAGTCAAGGGACTTCCCCAGTGATCTTGAGGTTAAGAATCCACTTGCCAGGGCAGGGGAGATGGGCTCAATCTCTGGTTGGGGAACTAAGATTCCACATGCTGCAGGGCAACTAAGCCAGTGCATCACAACTGTTGAGCCCACGCACAGCAATGAAGACACAGCGCAGTCAAAAATAAATGTTACTAAAACACAAAAACAAAAAACTCAGAATTGGGAGACCAGAAGGGGAAGCTCTCATACCCTGTCATGACAGCAGAGCTCAACAGGAAGAAAGATCTCCTTCTCTTCTTTCCCAGCAACAATTCAGCCAACGAAACGCCATGGACTCTTTGTTTACCATCCCCTCCCAACTTTCTGTCCCCTCTGTAAAAGCACGCTCCTCTCTGGTCACCTCCACTTTTGTGGGAGACCTGCACATCGCTCATCATGGTTGCAGACCTTGATCTGCAATTCTCTGCTGATTCCAAATAAACCTATTTTTGCTGTGTAAATAACTGGCAGTGTATTTGTTTTAGGTGAATACATGGCTAAAGGAACTTTCACAAACTATTCACCATGGCTGGAATGACTTCCCCCACTCCTCCTGCCCTCAACCTGGTCTTCTGGATAAAATCTTTTTTTTTTGGCTGCACTGCATGGCATGTAGGGTCTTAATTCCTGATTGAACCCCTATTGGAAGGCGGAGTCTTGACACTGGACCGCCAAGGAAGTTCCTGGATAAAATCCTTTTGGAGATTCAGCTTGATCTTATATAACCAAGAACGCTCTTGGGACTTCCCTGGTGGTCTAGTGATGAGGACTTTGTGCTTCCACTGCAGGGGGCATGGGTTCAGTCCCTATTTGGGGAATGAAGACCCCACATGTGGCCTGGAATGGCCAGGAAAAAAAAAAGAAAGCTCTCCTTCAGCAGGCAGGGAAGGAAGAATGAGTCTTACCTTCTGCTTCTGCAGTACTCTGCACATAGAATGTCTATAGCAGTGTCATCAGACTGAAGTGAAATGAACTCTGTGCAGTCTCTAAAACCTGAGTGTGAACCAGGAATCATCCATTGTGTTACACCCACCGACCAGCACAATGCCTGATGTTCAGCACTGGCTCAGCCCACCTTCCCTGACAGTGTTTCTGCTCAGAACCCTGAACCTGTTGGTGATTCATCAATGCCATCTGCAAAAAGAGATATTCCTTACCTTTAATAAATAGGGATCCAGAACAAGTCTGGTCACTCTCACTTTAGCAGTTTTTTGCATGGCTGTCCCAATCACCTTGCCCACGACCCATTTGGCATGGACGGATGAACGAACTACGGACATGATGTGGCTTTGGTTACCTGAAAATAAATTCCAAAGTTTAGTCTGACGATTGTGACTCACCAAAAGAATTGTCACTAGAACCGCCCAAGTGCAGAAACAGTTTTTGTTGGCCTTCTGGAATCATCACTTCATAGAGGTCCTTACACATTTCACTATTGTAGTTTTAACCTCAAGCCTCAGTTTCCCCCTCTATCAAATGGGAATAACAACGGGGCTTACTCACTGAAGTGCTTCGAGGATTTAACCCATAAGGCGCTCAACAGCGCGAATAAACACGCATTCGCTGGCGTCCCTATTTCTTTCCATCCCGCTGGGCTGCCTCTCCCTAAAGGCTCAGAGCCCGGCTACTTGGGGCGTGCGAGGCTGAGGCGGGCGGCCCGGGAGTTCACCCCACCGGAGACCTTGACTTGGCATTCCTTTCGAGATCAATTAATACTGAGTCTATGTCGCCCAGCCAGGGGACAGTTTGCGGTGATTGCTCCCTTCGCCCCTAAAACCCGAGGTCCTGTAACTCGACTCGACTCGCCTAAAGGGCTCCCACGCTGCAGCAACTCGGGACCCGAAAACAACCCACTTCCGCGACGGCGCGCGGCCGGCGGTCACCTCAGAGCTCCACAGTTTCGGCGTACGCCCGGCAGAGCGCCGAGCGGAGCGTGATGGCGTCACGTCGTACGCAGGTCGCTCCGCCCCAGACCGCCCATTCATTGGCTGCGAGTCCTCTCAGTCGTGGGCGGGGTTAAAGACAGGGCTCCACCCACTCCCGTTTAATTGCAGCCGCGGGCTGTGGCTCCGCTGAAGACCTTGATGTCTGCTTTTTGCACCCGTACCTGGTCCGGTGCGTGGGGGACTTGGCCTTTACTTTACCTATTCCACTTAGTTTCTCTCTGCTTTTGTTGAGCTCCCAGACATCGGACAAGGCCTTCCAAATAAAAGGAGCTTCATTCATCAAACATTGAAACATTAGAGGCTGCCAAACGCTGAGACTGAAATGCTTAAGCATTTCCACCCCCAGCAGTTGCATTTAAGATAAACTTCTGTAGATCTTTATGTCTGGTATGACTTTAGATGTTAATTCTCAATATTGTGAGATGGAGAGAAGTCTGATATGGGTACATATATATGTGTGCCAGTTAGGAACATCTTAGATGGGCCATGAGCAGGCTACTGCTGCTGCCTTCTCAGATAGAAGAAAGTCTGGGAATATACCAGGCTCTTGTTAGGCAATTGCTAGACTAGGAGAGACCTAATGGATAGTTAAAAAAAAAAAAAAATAGCGATCGTGGCCTTAGATTGAAGTGTGTTTTCAGATAAAGAATTAAGGCCAAGGGCACACTTAGCACATAGATTTAAAAGGAGGGATGGTGATGGGGAGAATGTGAGATGTTTGAAATTTCAGAAATGGGAGCTGATTTTCAATAAAAGTGGTAATTATTTTATATGCAGCATTGCAGGAGGATTCTTTACCCACTGAACCATCAGGGAAACCCTATAACTTTATGTACCTTATTTCATATAAACAAAAACTTTTCCAAGATATTTCCCTCGAGCTATGAACTTAAATCCCTTTCTTTTACAAGCAAGCTTAAAACCTCTCTTGCTAATGACACCAATAACATGCCCAAAGTGATTTTTTTAAATGCAAATCAAACCATTTCACACCATCAAAGGTAGAATAAACATCTGTTGATTTTTTTCCAACCCTCTACTTTCCCTCAACTTTCCCTGTTCTAATTTAGGTTTGTGTTGGTGGTGGGACTGTGAATGAACCGATAATAGCTCACCGGGCAAAAAGACCAGGTTTATTCACAAATGCACTCAAGAGCAAAAGGAGAGACTTGAAAAACTAGATGTAGGGGATATATACCAAAACTAGAAATGGGGGATTGAGATCAGGAGAAGGGGGTGACAGAGGATGAGATGGTTGGATGGCATCACCAACTCAATGGACATGAATTTGAGCAAGCAAACCCCGGGAGACAGTGAAAGACACAAAGTTTGGCATGCTGCAGTCCATGGGGTCGCAAAGAGTTGGACATGACTTAGCGACTGAACAACATATACTAACTTAACAGGGGAAAGGAAGGAGGGAGAAAGGGCCTCTGGGAAAACAAATGGACTTTTAGACAAGGCAGATGGGCTTTTATGAGAACCACAGAAAGTTCAACATTTTATGATAGTGTTTGTTTAGGCAATTTCTCATCCTGGTGTCAGTGGTTGGTTGATCTCCTTCCTAGCTGGAATCTCCCCTGAGCGGAGATTAACAACAGCTTCACTCTTAGAAAGCTCTGCCTGTAGTCAGATAAGCAACACTCTGAAAAGGTTTTTTGTTTCTATTTCCCTGCATCTGCTGTATCTTCAATGTCCTCAGTTTAAGAGAATCTTTGTACCATTTTGGTGGATTTGATAGGGTCCCATCACCCCTTAGTGTCCTGTCTTCTGGGGTGAGAGCAGTTTGTGAATTCCTGTGTCTGCACCTGTTAGGATTCACAAGGGGCTCATAGCGTATAGTTAAAATATGGCCCATCGTGGTGACCTGATAAATAAGGGATGAAGTCACAGTGGCCACATTGCCCTGGTGGGCATCCTGTTTTTTCCTTAAGGTGATACCCTGTTTTTCCCTGCTGGTGCCAGTTTCTCAAGACTACGTGACCACCCAACCATGAGACCCCCTTCACTACATAAGCACAAGATCCCAGCTGTGGGCTAAAGATAAACTCAGGTCCCCCCAACCAAGGGCACAATTTCCCATCGATAGGGTATAAGAAGGGTTGGCTCTAAGGGGAGAGCGCTGGCTTCTCTCTAAAGCCAGTCTCTTTCTTCCTATAATAAATCTTCCTCTGCCTGAATGCCCAGCTTGCTATCTTTTTCTCCATGCTCGCCTTACATTTCTGGTGCGGAAACCTGGGAGGGAAGACCCAACGCGGCTAGGTGTGCTCCTCTCCAGAGGTTCCCTCCCTTGGACCTCCCCGAGAAACTGGGACGAGCCCCCCGGACAGGACTCTTCACTTACCTTGCTGGACTGACATCCACACACCGGCTCTCATTTCATCGCCTGCAGGGGTGAGTGAATTCCTTCTAGCTCGGATCCTTTTTCTCTTGTCTGGTTTTTGAAACCCTAGCGCTAGGTGGAGGATCCCATGGCCCTTGGGCCCTGGTCTCACTTTGAAATAGGGGACACCCATTTCATGGGAGACCCTGTCGCTGTCTGAGAAGGCCGTGAGAACAGGGACGCCTTTTCTTTCGGACCTTTCTCCTCCTTTTTTTCATTCGCCCTTGTTTGCCCTCCCTCCCTATTCGACTATAATGGGAAATTCTCAGTCCCAACCTACCCCTTTTAGCCTGCCTTCTCCAAAATATAAAGAATCTTGGGTTTCAAGGAGAAAGAAGGCCAAAACGGCTCACTTATTACTCTCACACTGTATGGCGACTGGATAATAGGGCCCAGTGGCGAGAATACAGAACTCTGGATCACACTGCTCTACGGGACCTCGATAACTTCTGCTGCCCCACTGGCAGTGGTCAGAGGTCCCTTACGTTCAGGCTTTCTTTGCTCTCTACTCTCGGCCCTCTCTCTGTACATCCTCTCCTACTTCCCAAATACTTTTAGCCCATTCTGGGCCACATCCCCCCAGTACTATGTCTCCTGATCCCTGTTTGGATTTTTCCTCTTTTTTCGACCCTTCTGACCACAGTGCACCTTCAGTTGCCTCTAATCCTATCTTAGCAGACCCAGTCCCACAACCTCCACCTTACATTCCCCTGGCTCCTCTCCCCTGTCAGGCGCAGGCCGCTGCCGCTTCCCACCCTCCCCCCAGGGCTGTTTCCGAAAGGGGCTCTGGGGCTTCGGCTCAACCCCCTACTCCAGAGTCTCAAGGTCAAGTCCCTATCCCGACCTTCCTAAATCCCCTTCTTTTACCCGGCTGCGAACGGCCTTAAAGAGACAGGACCCCGAATCCCTCCCCACTCCCCTCCTTCCCTTAAGAGAGGTGGGTGGCACAGAAGGCATTGTTTGGGTGCAAGTCCCATTCTCCCTCTCCAATTTGTCTCAAATCGAAAAACGTTTTGGCTCTTTTTCCTCTGACCCTGACACTTATTTAAAAGAATTTAAATATCTCACTCAGTCTTATGACTTGACCAGACATGATATTTACATTATACTCTTCTCTACCCTCCTCCCAGAAGAAAAAGAACAAGTCTGGCAAGTCACTCAGGCTCATGCCGATGAAATACATCAGACTGATGATTCTAAGCCTGTAGGCTCAGCTGCTGTTCCCAGGGATGACCCTAATTGGGATTACCAGGCAGGTGTCCTGGGCGAACAGCCCGTAATCACATGGTGACTTGCCTTATTGCAGGCCTCCAAAAAGCAGGACATAAAGCTGTTAACTTTGATAAACTCAGAGAAATAATTCAAGGGCCAGATGAAAATCCAGCACAATTTCTAGCTAGATTAACAGAAGCCCTACAAAAATATACAAAATTAGATCCAATTTCAATAGAAGGTACTATTGTCCTTAATACTCGTTTTATTTCCCAGTAGTCCTCAGACATTTGAAAGAAGCTAAAAAAGGCAGAGGAAGGTCCTCATACCTCTCAATGAGATCTTTTAAATTTGGCTTTAAAAAATTTTTCAATAACCAGGAAGAACAGGCAAAACCAGAAAAGGCCCAGAGAGATCAGGCTAAATATCATCTCTTAGCCACTGCCCTACATGGCTCCAAACCTCAATCTTCTGACAGAGAAAAGAAATCATCTAGGTCCTGTTACAAGTGCAATAAAGAAGGGCACTAGGCTGGCTCATGCCTAAAGCCCAGGCCCTCTCTGGGTCCATGTCCTAATTGCGGCATGAAGGGACATTGGAAGGTAGACTGACCTAATCCCCCTCTAGGGATCTAGACATTTCCTCCCGGTCCTGAGCAGGAGTCCTCGGACCCATCTCTGCCCAGACTCCTGGGACTCGCTGTTGAGGACTGAAGGTGCCCAGGGCCCCAGGCTCCAAGCTCTATCCTTCAATACGTAGATGATCTTTTCTAGTAGCCCCTCACTCATAAACTCTCAGCGACATACAATACAACACCTCAACTTCCTAGCTGATTGGGGGCTATCAAGCATCTCCTATTAAGGCTCAAATTTCCCTTCCTGAGGTCACCCATCTTGGAGTTCTCCTGACATCACCAAAGAGACATATAACTACTGATAGAAAGTCCTTTATATCTGCCCTACCACTTCGTACATCAAAAACAGAAATTCTGTCCTTTTTGGGCTTGGCTGGGTATCCACGATCCCCAAATTTGCCCTCCTAGCACAACGTTTATACCAAGCTACCCCGGGGGGTGGGGGTGGGGCAGATCTTTTGGAGCCTCTTGAGCCTATGTCAAATGTCTGTTCAGGCGTTAATGCTCTAAAACAAGCTATTCTCTCGGCCCCAGCTTTAACACTGCCTGATCTTTCTCGCCCTTTTATATTCCATATACTGAGAGATGTAAAATTGCCCTAGGAGCCTTAGGACAGATACAGGGCCCTTTCTTTGCCGCCAGTGCTCCTCTGTCAAAACAACTGGATACCACCACACAGGGATGGCCAGGCTGCCTGTGTGTTCTGGCTGCAGCTACACTTCTCGCTCAAGAAAGCAAGGAAACTTACTTTTGGGACACCCACGGTCATTCGCTCATAACATGACCTTAAGGACTTACTCTCACACAGGGCCAGGGCTCTTCTATCACCTTCTTGTATCCAACTAATTCACATCACCCTCCTAGAATCTCCCGAGTTCTCTTTTGAACGCTGCCCTACTCTTAACCCCGCCACCCTCATCCTTAATTTTCCTGAGCCTCCAATTCACACCTGCAATGAGACATTAGAAGACTTGATACCTCAATTCTCCCATATCTCCTCAGCCCCTTTAAATAACCCTGATCTTGCCAGTCCAGGTTTGATGTATGAGACAGGGTGCTCAGGGCTGGTGCACTGGGATGACTCTGAGGGATGGGATGGGGAGGGAGGTGGGTGGGGGTTCAGGATGGGGAACACATGTATACCAATGGCTGATTCATGTCAATGTATGGCAAAACCCACTACAATATTGTAAAGTAATTAGCCTCCGATTAAAATAATTTAAAAAAAAATCCAGGGCTGGCAAAGGTATAAGGAAGTGTGCATTTCCAAATACAGTCATGTGACTTGTTTACAAACTTGAAAATAATTAAATAAATAACCCTGATCTTACTTGGTATATCTTTATTGCTCCTAACAATCAAACCCTCCCTATCCCACTAATCCACAATGGACTCAAAGAAGCAATTCAATTCATTCCCTTATTGATAAGCTTAGGAATAGCAGCAGGGATTGGAACAGGGACTGCAGGGCTCATGACCTCTTTAAACTACTATCAAGTCTCTCTAAGGATCATACTGAAAGCCTAGAAGAAGTAGCTGCTGGCCTTATCACTCTCCAGGGCCAACTAGATTCCCTGGCAGCTGTGGTCCTTCAAAACAGAAGAGGATTAGACCTTCTCACTGCAGGAAAAGGAGGCCTGTGTTTTTTTCTAGACGAAGCCTGCTGTTTCTATGCCAATAAATCTGGTGTTGTAAAGGAGGCAGCAAGGAATCTGAAAAGTAGGGCCTCAAGAATAAGTCAACGTCTCAGTAATTCATGGGAAAACTGGTTAAGCAGTTGGGATTGGATGCCATGGGTTCTACCTTTACTGAGCCCCCTTCTCATATTAACCCTCATTCTAACTTTCAGCCCCTGTCTAATGACTTTTTTTCAAAGTTTCTCCAGGATCCCCTATGAGCCTTCACCAACCAGACTGTTCATGAACTACTTCTAACTCGCTCCAGTTATCAAAAGCTTCAAGCCCACTCAGACTTCCCTTAACCCACATTCCAGTCTTTTCTAATCTTATCCCGTGATGTCGCCCCAAACCAGCGCAAAGCAGATATAGAAGACTGACTTCGACCCTTATCCTGTATCAAAAAGGCTAGAATGTTAGGGTTCACAAGGGGCTCATAATGTATAGTTAAAATATGGCCCATTGTGGTGATCTGACAAACAAGGGATGAAGTCACAGTGGCCACATTGCCCTGGTGGGCATCCTGTTTCTTCCTTAAGGTGATACCCTGTTTTTCCCTGCTGGTGCCAGTTTCTCAAGACTACGTGACCACCTGACCGTGAGACCCCTTCAACTACATGACCATCCAACCATGAGATCCCTTCACTACATGACCACAAGACCCCAGTTGCAGGCTACAGATCAACTGAGGCCCCCTCCCTGTGGCGCACAATTCCCCATTGATCGGGTATAACAAGGGTTGGCTGTAAAGGGAGGGCACTGGTTTCTCTCTAAAGCCAGTCACTTTCTTTCTTCCTATAATAAATCTTTCTCTGCCTGAATGCCCGGCTCACTTTTTCTCTGCTCGCCTTACAGCACCCTCAGTGGGTCTGCCAATCAATATGCTCTGTGTTCGTTTAGCACAAGGCCCAAGCTGGACCGATCAGATTACCTTCCAGGAATATGAATCTTGAGTGCTCTGACGGGAGAATGGGAGGTGACTGGGATAATGGATCCTGGGGGAGGTGTTCTGAAGAGTCAATTCTGCTGCTTGCACCAACAGAAAATTAACCTATAAAGAAGTTGGCCCTCGGAAAATAAAAAACAACATGCAATCATTCATGGTGTAAGACACAAATTAGATGCTTATTTCGAAAAGACTAAAAGGTCCCCATATTTGATAAACTTCTTTCTCAGCCATCAGCCTCCAACCCATCATTCATTCTCATATTCAATCTTCTTCACTCTTCCCTCTGCCCTCCCCCAACCCATCCTTCTTGCTATTTCTCTTCATGGTCACTGTTATGTTTGTATCCTTCCAGGATTCTTATTTTGGATCCTGACCCCCATGGTGAAGATATTAGGAGATGGGGCTTTGAGGAAGTGATTAGGTTTTACCCTCATGAATGGGATTCAATCTCTTTTATAAAAGGACTCCAAGAAAACTTCCTTCTACTGGGTGAGGGCACCAGGAAGTGGGTCCCAACTAACACAGATCTTTTGGCACCTTGATCTTGGATTTCCCAGCCTCCAGAAGTGTATGCAACTAATTTCTGCTTTTATAAATCACTCAGTCTATGGTCCCAGGTGGCACTAGTGGTAAATAACCCACCTGCCAATGCAGGAGACCTAAGAGACACGGGTTTGATCCCTGGGTCAGGAAGATCCCTTCGAAAAGGGCATGGCAACCCACTCCAGTATTCTTGCCTGAAGAATCCCATGGACAGAGGAGCCTGGTAGGCTACAGTCCATGGGGCCATAAGGAGTTGGACACGACTGAAGCAACTTAGCAGTCTATGGTATTTTGTATATGTTGTTGATGTTGTTCAGTTGCTAAGTTGTGTCCAGCTCTGTGCGACCCCATGGACTGTAGACCACCAGGCTCCTCTGTCCATGGGATTTCCCAGGCAAGAATACTGGAGTGGCTTGCCATTTCCTTCTCCAGGGTTATCTTCCCAGATCAGGGATCAAACCCGTGTCTCCTGTGTTGGCAGGCAGATTCTTTACCACTGAACCACTAGGGAAGCCTCATTTTGTATATATAAAGAGAAGGAATTTGTATTTACATATATACACACATACATCTATAATGTAAAAAATATATATATAGTATTTTGTGTATATATATATATATGATTTTTCCTTTTCCATTCATCAGATACTCCTCAGGTTGTTTCCCTTTTTAAAAATCTTTATGATTTTTAAAAATATTATTTAGCATTGCTGGGTCTTAGCTGTGGGATGTGAACTCTTTAGTTGTGGCATATGGGATCTAGTTTCCTGACCAGGGATGGAACCTGGGTTCCCTGCATTGGGAGCTTGGAGTCTTAACCACTGAACTGTCAGGGAAGTCTGACATTTTTATAACTAGTTTCGTTATAATTATTTTGATATTCTGGGTACCTCTTACCTGTTTCTTAATGTGTTTAAGGCACTTAAATAACATTTGAAATCTTAGGTCTGCAACTTTAATGAAATGTTTAGATGTGTTTAAATCTGATCAGGGTTTACAAGAGTAAGGATATCTCATTTTAGAAATTCTTAAGTATTTATTATTTGCACATCTATGAATAATTAGAGGAATGTTGGCTACTTAAGGAATGTCATTTGGTTTCTTAAATTAATAAATTGAAAAGTAATCAAAATCCAAATGAATATTTTTCTCTCAGCCCATAAGCCCTTTGGATATAAGAGAATCTATCAACATGATAATCCTTTTCACTCTGAGATTCTGAGAAAGAGAATCATATGAATTTTGGTATTGAGCAGCAATCTCTCATTTTATTAAATTTAATACATTTATCAAATGTTTTCAGAGTGCTATAAAACAGTGTTCCAGGCACTGTTTTTATTCACTGGACTAGGAGTAAGACGATCCACGTTCTAGTGACATTCCAGTCTGAGAAACTCTGAATAATTATCACTTATCATCATATCTAAGCTTAAGTATCTCTTTTCATTAAAAAAAAAAGGCAACATCACCTGGTTGGATGGAACAAATGAATGAATATATGTAAAAGGGTAATATCTTGCCCTCCTAGACAGAGGTAAGTCATTATGTTAGGTTTCTGAATGAGTAAACCACTCCTATGACTCCCTAGAATTTTGATGTAATAAATATATTTAGGATTCACTTAAATTAGAACATGTTGAAGATAACAAAGGACATGAGAATGAATTCACACCAGAATGACATAGTTCACTATACAGTTAACATAGCATAATCATTTATGACCCTAAGCATAGATAATAGATTCTAATATTATGAAGAATTGGTAAAAATCCATGGCCAACTGGTCTCCTTCAGTTCAGACTCCTCTTTTCTGAAATTGTCCAAATTCTGCTTATCTTCTTCTGAAAATCCTGTACTGCTCTCCTTCTTCCCCTGTGTGAGATACATTGCCTTCTGTTGAAGCCTTTAGCACTCTTTGTGGATTCAGATTTTTTTTCTTGGTTGCATACTTTGATCAAAGGCTTCACCAACTGTAATTAATCATTACTTCCTTTAACCTATACCTCTGCTGTCTGAGACTTTATCTTGCCTCACTCTCTCTTCCTGAAACCTGAGAGCTGTACACTCTGCCTCTTTAGGGCAAATAAATCTTGCAAGTCACTCCCTTTGGTGAAGAGACACTTTCAGAACTTATCTGTCTTGAAATTTGATCTCCATTACACAGGTATTTAAACATATTACTAGAAATCCTCCCTCACTCCAGTATCTCAGGGTTTTATTAACTATTTCATCCACTGATGTATGGGACAAAAATATACTTGAAAAGTTTAACTTCCATGATGAAATGAAATAATTTCATTACTTTCTTGGTTTTTAGTGTCTTAATTTTTTATTAAAAATTTAAATCATTCCAGCTTTGGCATAAGGCCTATGATATCTAGTCCTTCACAGGAATAAAGAAATGGGGAAGTCTTGAGCTAGGAGATATGTTAGAAGAAAGGTGAGAAAGCAAGGGGACTGGGGAAGGAAAAAAAAAAAAAGCAAGGGGACTGGGTTGCAACTTGGTCTCATGGCTTCTTCAGCCAAGACTGAGAAGGCCAAGAGAAAAACAGAAAGCCCAGAAACAAGCAGCTCCCTAGATGTAGCTATTCATGGTTTATGACGGTTTATATTTACAATGCTTTGTAACATCAAACTGTGATTTCTGTCAAACAAGGCAATGATTATAAAATTTAACCACCTTAAGTTCCTTTTGGGAAAAGGTGGTACATAAATATACTTCAATAAATAAAGTGAATTATTAAGCAAACTAGTAACACTTGCATGTGTGCTCAATCAGCTCCGACTCTTTGCAACCCTATGGACTGTAGCCCACCAGGCTCCTCTCTCCATGGAATTCTCCAGGCAAGAACACTGGAGTAGGTAGCCATTCCGTTCTCCAGGGGATCTTCCCAACCCAGGGGTTGAATGCACAGCTCCTGCATTGGCAGGCAGATTCTTTCCCACTGAGCCACCTGGGAAGGCCCTACACTTCCCTAGTTGTTCACATAAACCAATAAGGCTGTTTCCTGGTTCTTTGCCTCAATGTGGCACCACTGCTCACCCTCTGGTACAGCCCCTACTTCTGACTTCCACAGTGATGCAGGGAGGTGAAGGGATTCTTATAAAGTCCCTGTCAGTATAAAATAAAACCTCCTCTCTATTCAAACCTGCAAATGTAACAGAAATAACAATTTTGATTCAAAAATCTGTTTGCCATAGGGAAATTTAAAACTAGAACAGGATAGAAAAGTAGATTTCTCTGAATCACTTTTCAAAGTTCATCAATATGATCCTCAGTCTCCTCTAAGACTCATCTTAGAGATCCCAGGACCTGTTTGATGAAAATAATGCAAGGATTCCTAAAAAATATTACTATTGCCATATCCTATCACATGGCTTCTCAAATGATGGTACAGAAGACTTAGATGATACACCAATGAATATTTTCAACTTCAAAATTATATATTTATTTTTATGGAAATTAGAATATAATTAGCATATAAAACTCACAATCTCCATAAATATTTCCTAGGACAAGGCTAAAAATCCCGAGTCTTATTAAAGAAAAATATTAAGTAAACATTAAGTATGATAAAATTGGTAAAGGATACACACAAATGACTTAAGTTTGAGAAATATTGCTTTCTCTTTATTTCAAGTTTATGTGACTGGTTATACTACACAATAGCCTTAATTAATTAATATTTATATAATTTAAAAACTGTATGCTATAAAAATCACAAGGGAATAATGATAGGTCATTGCCTACAGGATTTCTGGTCATTAAAAAAAGTTTGGAACATGACTACTAATATAATCTTGTTTATAAAATAAATTATTTTCACTATGTATAACTTCTCCTGGGAATATAATATGCTAAATTTAAGGTCTAAATTTATTTGGCTTCTATGCATTAAAAGTTTATTTATAAGCTTTCTCCCTACTATGAATAATCTGATATTGAACAGGATGAAAAGGTCTGACCCAAATTTTCCTATATTTATATATTCATACATTTCCCTTACCACCCCCAACACCCTCATTAGGACAAAGCTAAAAATTCTGAGATATGTGCTGTGGAGTAAGGGAAGGACTGTGGCTTAAGGTTTTCTCACATTTATTATATTCACACAATTTCTCCCGAGTGTGGATTTTCCTATGTTGATTAAGGTGTGCACTCTGACTGAAGGCTTTTTCACATTCATTACATTTATAGGGTTTCTCTCCTGTGTGAGTTCGCTCATGCTGATTAAGATGTGTCCTCTGGCTGAAGGCTTTCCCACAAAAACTACATTCATAAGGTTTTTCTCCAGTGTGAAGTCTATGATGTTCAGTAAGGGATGTGATCCGGCTAAAGGCTTTACCACACTGATTACATTTATAGGGTTTCTCTCCAGTATGAATTCTCAGATGCTGAGTAAAGGATGAATGTTGACGGAAGGCTTTCCCACATTCGTTGCATATAAAAGGTTTTTCTCCTGTGTGAATTCTCTGATGTTGAATAAGGTGTATTCTCTGGCTGAATCTTTTCCCACATTCATCACACTTATAGGGTTTCTCTCCTGTGAGGATCATCTGAGGTTGAGTAAGAGATGAGTTCTGGCTGAAGGCCTTCCTGCATTCACTGTGTTTCCCTTCAGCATGTATATGACTGGTAAGAAGAAGATGTTGATTGAAGATTTTTCCACACTCATTATATTCATAAGGATTCTCTCTTACGTAGTTTCCCTGATAGTAAATCAGGTCTGAATTATGTTTGATGCTATTTCCTTGTGTGTCAGAATTAAGGGGTATTTTCATTGAAGGAATTCTCTGTTGCATAAGAAGGTTTGAGTTCAGATTATAGTTTTCCCTAAATCTACTACATTCAAGGCCTCTCTCTTGTGTGATCTTTCTGTGGGTAAAAGATACTTGTCCTAAGTATCTCTGCTGGTTTTCTTGGTTGAATTCTAACTGGTAATCAAAATCCCAGAGTCCACCTAAGATGGAGTACCAGAAACTGTCTCCTGTTAGTCTCTCCATTATCATGTCATGGGTTTGATTTTCATCAGAAATATTATGGTTTGATTTTTTAACTTCTGGTCTATTCTCCCCATCTAAAAGAAATTCAGAACATATAAACACTTCAGTATTCTCTGTTTGAAAAAGAAATTGCTGCATAGTAAATCACCAAACGAAATTGACAGAAGTGCAGACAGTGAAAATGGGGCATTGAAAGTTTTGAAATAAAGCCATGCAACAAAGGGGAAAGGCTATAAGAGGATGACAAAGAAGCAGTGAGCAGGGAGAAATTTTAAAATATGAGGGGTAATCATAAAAAGAAGAGATCAATCAGGAATATACAAAATTGGGAGAAAACGGAAAGGAGAATAAGAAATATCAGAAGCAAGTCTGTGCTCAGAGGTGGAAGACAGAAAAGACTGTGCTTAGAGAACACAGGGCCAAGTCCAGGACCTTCTCAATCTCACCTGTGGATTATTCTATTGTAGTGCCCAGTATCTGTTTATTTCAAAAGTATTTCTTCCTATCTTAATCTTTTGTTTAAAATGATAAAACTAATACTTAATTTTCAGCTGTGCTGGGTCTTCATTGCTGCATGTGGGCTTTTTCTAGTTGTGGCAAGTTTTGTATTAGTTGCTGAGTTGTGGCCAACTCCTTTCGACCCCACAAACTGTAGCCCATGCAGCAAGTGGAGGCTACCCTAATCTCCTTGTTGTTAATCCTACTCCCATCTCTTTTAGAACCTAGCCCCATTTTTTCTATTTTCTACTTATACTCTCCCTGACCCCTTCCATTCAGCACTTTAAACAAGCTGGAATCATTCCTGCTTAGAATAATCCTGTTTTGACACTGCCTTCTGGTCTAGCTACATGGTTCATCTGGTAAATAATCTGCCTGCAATGTGGGAGACCTGGGTTCAATCCCTGGGTTGGGAAGATCCCCTGGAGAAGGGAATGGCTACCCACTCCAGTATTCAGGCTTGGAGAATTTCATGGACTGTATAGTCTATGGGGTCACAAAGAGCTGGATACAATTGAGCCACTTTCACTTTCTTTCTAGTTTAGCAGTCACCCTCTTTTTTTGCTTCACCTTCTCATTTGAGTTTCTTGTAAGAAGTACCATATATGTACTAGCTGCACTGTTTTTTAGTTCTTGGCTGTACCAGCAGCATGTGGGACCTTAGTTCCCTGACAAAGGATCAAACCCACACCCCCTAGAGTGGAAGTATGGAGTCTTAACCACTAGACTGATAGGGAAGTCCAATTACTAGCTCTTTTCTTTTTTTAAACCTCCTGTTAACTCAGCAACATACAAACTTGACTGTTTTGCTAATTATTCCCCTGTCACTTCTCTCATTAATATCATTCCTAACCTTTTCATTGCTAGATCCATCAGACATTTTCCATGTCTCGCCTTAGCTAGGAAGATAATTTCTAGATATTAAACAGACATCAGCTAAAGTCAAAGACAAGCAATACCCCAGAGGGCACACCAGAATGAGGCTGCACAAACCAGATCATTCTATCTCAGTTCCTCCATCAACAGAAACATTTTACCACATCCTTGTAAGAGAAACAATTGATTGTGTCTCACAGGAAAATGCAAAAATGCAAGCAGTCTCCTTGGAGGACACTGCTAGGCTGCCTGCCCTGACAAGGAGGATACAAAGAAACCACTTATTCAACCTCATCTGTGGACCAAAAGCCTTGACCACTTAGGTACAGCTGATAATGAAGTCTAGAAATTTCTTTTCTATTCTGGCCATGCTGCACAGCTTGCAGGATCTTAAATTCCAAACCAGGGACTGAACCTGGGCCCTGTCAGTGAAAGCACTGAGTCATAACCACTGAACTGCCAGGGAATTACCTGGAAATTTCCTTGAGTGTAGTAATTATTTTCTCTAGTTGAGAGTCTTTGGGTAGGGACATAATGGGAGACAGTATGGCTCCTTCACATGGCAGCATATGTACCTGTGGGAAAGAACAGCTCAGGTTTCTGCATGGGCACCTACACTGGCAATTTGCCTGAAAAGGGAGTTTTTCATTTTCCTTTTTTAGTTTCCTATTCTCCAGGTTCCAGGATAGGAAGGTTTGTGGAAATAATGTTACTCATCATTGTCAGGAAAAGTGCTAGGGGTTCTTGACAAACTTTTTTAATTATCAGCCTCTAAACAGGGTTTAGAGCACTGCAGTGCAGCACCTGTCAGGCTAAAAATTTAGGTCCAATGAGGCTGAAAAAGGAGTAAGTTTTCCTACCTAAGATAACAGAGAGCACTAAAAGCAAGAAAGACAAGTGAGTCAGAGTCAGCTTCAGAAAGCTCAAGTTTGAATGACAGAAAACCAAGCCCAAATGATGAAACAAGGTGTCTGAGCAAAGAATTAAGATGGAGTACATTAACCTGGCTTAATGACTCGGTATCTGGCACATACCCATTAGTTCACTGTTTCCTAATATAACCAGGCAGAGCACTATAGGTGGTATGCCCACAAAAAGGAGCTAAGATTTTGGGGTTTTGGGTTTTTTTTTTTTTTTTTTGGTCAAGAAGTCTCATATTTAGTGGGATGGTTTAAAGGAGTAGAGAGTCAATAGGTCCCGGGTTTGAAATACTTGATTAAAATGACAGTATGACAGTCATAAACAAAAATATAATCTAAACTCTGGGAAGAGAATGTATGATGAAATACTGAGGCTAGAGATATATAAATGAAAAAATGACATAGAGAAGCTACTTAAAAGCACAGTACTGCAGAATGAACACCAAGTCCATAAGAAATATGTGCCTTTAGGAGAATAAGGAGCGAGAAGGTATTCAAAAGAGCAGGTAGGATACCTATGATAGATTCATGTTGATGTATGGCAGAAACCAACACAATGTTGTAAAGCAATTACCCTTGAATTAAAAATAAATTAATTAAAGAAAAGAACAGGTAGGGAGACAGGAGAGAGGCTACAGGAGGCAAGAATGGTGTGAAAGCCAAGGTGCGAGACAATTTCAAGGGTCAAGTCAACACAGTCAAATGCAACCTGATCATAAAACATGATAATGGTGGTTTGTTTTAGCCACTGGACTTCACTGGAAGGAAGTCAGTGGTAATCTCCAAGAAAAAAATTGTAGTAACATAGGTATGACAGGGATCCTATCACAAAGGTGAATAAGACTGAGAACCAAGGCTGTGGGTTTTAGACAAGTTTAACATGTTTGATAATAAAAAGAAAAAAAATAATGAAAAACAGGTAAAAATGGTAGAGGGGTTTTGGTATGGAAAAGAAAAAGATTTAATAGCCAGGACATGGAAGCAACCTAGATGTCCATCAGCAGACGAATGGATAAGAAAGCTGTGGTACATGTACACAATGGAATATTACTTAGCCAATTAAAAAGAATTCATTTGAATCAGTTCTAATGAGGTGGATGAAACTGGAGCCTATTATACAGAGTGAAGTAAGCCAGAAAGAAAAACACCAATAGAGTATACTAACGCATATATATGGAATTTAGAAAGATGGTAACAATAACCCTATATGTGAGACAGCAAAAGAGACACAGATGTATAGAACAGTCTTTCGGACTCTGTGGGAGAGGGCGAGGGTGGGATGATTTGGGAGAATGGCATTGAAACATGTATATTATCGTATATGAAATGAATCACCAGTCCAGGTTCGATGCATGAGACAGGGTGCTCTGCGCTGGTGCACTGGGATGACCCAGGGGGATGGGATGGGGAGGGAGGTGGGAGGGGGGTTCAGGATGGGGAACACATGTACACCCGTGGCGGATTCATGTCAATGTATGGCAAAACCACTACAGTATTGTAAAGTAATTAGCCTCCAAGTAAAATAAATGAATTTATATTAAAAAAAAAAAGATTTAAAGAATCCTGAAAGGATGTATGAACAAAAAAATAGTTAAGAAAGTGCTTTGTGGAGATTTGCAATATCAAGGTATTTATGAACAAACTAGAACTTTCAAAATAATTTTTGTGTTGTGCAAATTTTTAAAATTGTAAGTATATATATATATATATATATATTTTATCTGTTTAATCAGAAAAAAAATAGTCATTTCTACTTTAGAAAAATGTCAAATATGAACTGAAATTTTTAAAAGGCCTCTGCTGTGGCTTCTGTTTAGTCGCTAAGTCGTGTCCAACTCTTTTGGACCCCATGGACTGTAGCCTGCCAGGCTCCTCTGTCCATGAGATTTCCCAAACAAGAATACTAGAGTGGGTTTCCATTTCCCTCTCCAGAGGATAGTCCCAACCCAGGGACCAAACCCATTAAAAATGCCTTGATATCCTTTAAATCCCAGAGGGATTTAAGATGTTCAGAGCACACTCCATTAAGTATTTCAAAAGTGCCTATTTTCCTTCACTGAGTCACAAATACTCAAATGCTCTCTTCTCACCTGGATGAGTGTCTGGTGGGCTGACTCTTCCCATCATCCACCGCTCCTCCTGCTCCAACTGAGTGATCACCTCTGGCTTATACAGTTGATGCCCTGTTCAAGAGGAAAATGTGTATCTTAGAATTTTACACAGGGAACAAAAATCTCAGAACTCTTTTCCAAACTTTTTTATCTTTAGGGTATTTGGATTTGGAAAGGGGAGGCTTCCAAGGCAGCAAAATAAAGCTATCCATCTCAAAGTCAACACATTTCACCAGAGGAGAAAGCAGGAAACAGAGGTCTCTTGTGTCCACAACTGATTGGCTTTCTTCCATTCTGGCCTCATGCTTTCTAACTGTGGTGCTGAAGAAGACTCTTGAGAATCTCTTGGACTGCAAGGAGTTCAAACCAGTCAATCCTAAAGGAAATCAACCCAGAATATTCATTGGAAGGACTGCTACTGCTGAAGCTGAAGCTCCAATACTATGGGCACCTGATGAGAAGAGCTGATTCACTGGAAAAGACCCTGATGTTGGGAAAGACTGAAAAGAAAGGGAGAAGCAGGCAACAGAGGATGAGATGTTTAGGTAGCATCACCGACTCAATGGACATGAATTTGAGAAAACTCTGGAAGATAGTAAAGGACAGAGGAGCCTGGCGTGCCGAAGTCCATGGGGTCCCAAAGAATCGGACATGACTCACAGAGATGCCCTCCTTACCCAGTGCAACCAGATTCCTGTAGTTTTCCAGCATCACATCTCGGTAGAGGTTCTTCTGAGCAGGGTACAGCTGGTCCCACTCTTCTCTGGTGAAGTCCACAGCCACGTCCTGGAATGTCAGTGATTCCTGAAACATCAAGTATATCCCTGCTCAGCCAGAAACCTTTTTTTTTTTTTTTCCCCTTTACAGGGGCCCTTAGGGGAAGAGTCAAAGGTGGTGCAGTAGACAAAGGATCCCTGATTCCTTCTAGTGGTTAAATACTGAGCTGCTCTGCTTCCCCAGCTGATACAGGGAGGCAGTCTGCCATGTTCTGCCCTGCTGGTCAAATCCTTAAGTGCTATGCCTGGTTCCTTTTAATGAAAAATGGCACTAAGACCCCAAGATCTGGGTACTAGCTGCATCCAGTGCTACTGGAGTACCATTTCTTCTAGGCCCTCTCAGGGGTCGTATCTAGGAAAGAGGGGAACATATACAATGATGTACGTATACACACACAACTCCATATCCAACCCTGTATTTACTGATATTTATTAAAACCCATAGGTCAAGAGAGTGACTGGTTAAAAAAAAAAAAAACCACCATGGGTCCATATTGATATCTCTAAATCTAATCCAACATAGCAGGGTTCATTCTATCCTCTCTTCTCATATCTGTAATTCCCTTCTCTGACCATGAGACACCTGGTCTCCAGCATTGCAGGCAGATTCTTCACAGTCTGAGCCACCAGGGAAGCCCAAGAATACTGGAGTGGTAGCCTATCCCTTTTCCAGGAGATCTTCCTGACCCAGGAATCAAACTGGCGTCTCCTGCATTGCTGGGAGATTCTTCACCAGCTGAGCTACCAGGGAACATACCTCTGCACAGAACAAGCCTACAAATGAGAGTCCAGTATTGAGAACTGTTTTTGTTTTTAGCCTGAGGACATAGAGTACAAGTAATGATTTAGTTTCAAAAGTTAACTCCTTTTCAGCGTGGTTATATCAGTAATTTGAAATACAGTTTGGCTCACTTATTTCTGTTTATTTTCAATTTTAAGCCCTCGTATACTGCCCACCTCCATTCCCTCTTTTCACCCCGTTTCCATCTAAGTCCTACAAGTAGCCAATCTCAATAGATGCAAGTTTATCCTTCCAATGTCTCTTTTCCCTCAAACAAGTATTTGATGCATTTATATATTTTTGTTTCCTCTTCTTTCTCACACAAAGTAGCAGAAGTCTTTTGCTTCTGATTTTTTTCACTGACCAGTTTATACTGAAAATCCCTCCACATCAGTTCATAGATTTTTTCCTCCTCCTTTTTTTTTTATAGCTGTGTGGTATTGTGTGAATGTCCCACAATTTATGTAACTAGTCTACTAACAGGCATTTTAGCTATTTTCTACTCTCTTGTTACTATAAATTGTGCTGCAATGAATTATCTTGAATGTATATTATTTCGCTATTGCATATAAGTCTATCTCTAGAATCCATTTCCCAGGAGGTGTCTGGCAAAAGAGTATATGAATCTGCAATTTTGATACACATTGTAAAGCTCACCTCTGTAGGGGTGGTATCAACTGCTGTATAACAAACCACCTCCAAATTTAGTGTCTCAATACAACAATCATCTATTTTATTCACAGAATCTGGAACATGGGCAGAATTCAGCAGGAGTAGCTCATCTTTGTTCCATTTTGTTTCAGCTGGGAGGCTCAACTTGGGGCTGTAGGATTCACTTTTAAGAGGCTCATTCATGTGGCTGGCAAGTCAGTGCTGGCTGAAAGCTGGGAACTTGGCCAGGTGTCTTCAGTCCTCTCCATACAAGCCTGTCCACACGCTGCCCGAGCTTCCTCATGGCATGGTCGCTGGATGCCAAATGCAAAATTCCCAAGAGAACCACCTTTCTTCATCCAGCCTCAAGAGTCACGTGGCTTCAGTTCCACCACAGTCACAAGCCAGATCCAAGGGGAAGGAACATAATCATACCTCTCCTGACAGAGTAGTTAAATCAGTATAAGAGGAGCATATGGAATGGGAGAAATTGTGCCATTTTCAGAAAATACAACCTGCTACTGTTTACCCTCTGAAGGTAAATATTCACATCCCTTCCTCATGCAAATTTCACTCATCTTCCCCAAGACCCCTACGTTTCATCCCATTATGGCATCAATTTGAAGTCTGGGATCTTATCATCTATGCCAGGTCCACAGGCAGATGAGGCTCTTGGAGCATAGTTCCTCAGGTATGGTTCCTTGAAAGCTTTCTATTTTTCTTTCTGTGAGCTGAAGAAATAGGTATTTGGCCCCACCCTCTATCCTTCACAAACTCAAAGTGGTGGGAAACTCATAGAAATAACTGCCATAGCCACTCCCATTTAAGTAAACAGCAATTTAGAGCAATTCTATAATGTAGCTGAGCTGGGCACATGTTGAGAGGTGTGAATAAGAAAGTTTTATTTTCAAACTCAGTAATTTCTAGCTCCTTTATATTTATTTTTTTTGACATTTTAAAAAATTGAAATACTGTTGATGTACAATATTGTGTAAGTTACAGGTGTACAATATAGTGATTCATGAATTTTAAAGGTTATACTCCATTTATAGTTATTATAAAATATTGGTTATATTCCCTGTGTTGTAGATTCTTGTAGCTTATTTTATACATAATAGTTTGAACCTCTTAATCCCCTATTTCTTGTATTGCTCCTCCCCCATTCTCTCTCCCCACTGGTTCTCACTAGTTTTCTCTCTATATCTACAAGTCAGCTTCTTTTCTGTTTTATTCACTAGTTTGTTGTATTTTTCAGATTTCACATAAAAGTGATATCATACAGTATTTGTTTTCTCTGACTTATATCACTTAGCATAAGGCCCTCCGAGTTCATCCATATTGCTGCAAATAGCAAAATTTCATTCTTTTTTTTATGACTGAGGAGTAATTTCATTGTATACATACACCACATCCTTATCCTTTCATCTCTTCATGGACATGGAGGTTGCTTCCATGTCCTGGCAATTGTAAATAATGTCTCTTTGAACACTGGGGTTTATGTTTCTTTCTGAATTAGTGTTTTATTTTTTTTGGGGGGTGGGGTGGGGTATATACCCAGGAGTAGAACTGCTGGGTCATGTGATAGTTCTACTCTTAGTTTTTTGAGAAACCTCCATACTGTTTACCATAGTGGCTTCACCAATTTACATTGCTACGAATAGCGTATGAGGGTTCTCTTTTCTCTACATCCTCGCCAAAATTTGTTATTTCTGTTCTTTTTGATGATGACAGCCATTCTGACAGGTGTGAGGAGACAGCGCACTGTGGTTTCGATTTGCATTTCCCTGATGATTAAAGATGTTGAGCATATTTTCATGTCTGCTTCCTTTATATGTAACAGTTCTTTATTTAGTTTACCTTTTCCTCTCACATTTTACTTTAACCAGCCAGAAGCTGACAGCTGGCACTTTCAATCTTCTACCTGAAAATCTCCTTAAATATATCATTGAGTCCATTAAGTATAGTTCCTATTTTTCTTGTTACTGAAGATGACACTGTTAACCAAAATTCCTTCTTCAAGTGTCCCCTTTCTTCAGCTCATAACAAGATTTTCCTTATTATCCTTTATGTCCTGTGAAAGGTCCTTTAGGGCCCCACTAACTCTCCTGGCTGCCCTTTATGGTTCCAAAAATAATCTTTTCCTTTCTGTCTTCTGCCCTTTGCTTAGCTGGCTCTCTCTCTCTCTCTCTCTCCTGTCTCTCTCTCTCTCATCAATCTTTTCTTTTATGGCTTCTGGATTCTCAATTGTAAGTTATAAAGGAATTCTCCCATTTTTTTCTTGTGTAACTTCTGTGGCTTAGTTTTTCACAAAAATTAAATCAAAAATATTTAAATTTAAATATTTGATCAATTTGAAGATAGTTCTAATGTAAAGTGTGAGGTATGGATTCAACTTCATCTTTTTCCACATGGCTCCACAGAAATATCATCGATTATTGAGTAAACCATCTTTTCACCACTGATTTGAGATGTGACATTTATCATATGCAAAATTCCTATTTGTTCAACAAATATTTATTCAGTGCTTCCTATATGCCACCTATAGGGCTTGAGATATACTAGTGAATAAGAGACACTAAAATTCTCTTCCTTTCGGAAACTTCAGTAGGGGAAAGTAGACAATAAGGATGATGACTGGGTAAATTATATGTTATTAAAAGACGCTTGTTCTTTGGAAGAAAATCTGTGACAAATCTAGACACCATACTAAAAAGCAGAGACATCACTTCACTGACACAGGTCCACAGAATCAAAGCTATGGTTTTTCCAATAGTCATGTACAGATGTGAGAGTTGGACCATAAAGAAGCGCTGAAGAACTGATGCCTTCTAACTGTGGTGTTTGAGAAGACTTTCCTGAGAGTCCCTTGGATAGCAAGGAGATCAAATCAGTCAATCCTAAAGGAAATCAGTTCTGAATATTCACTGGAAGGACTGCTGAAGGATGCTGAAGTTGGCTTAATTTGTCACATTAATTTGTGGCAGCAGAGGTCCTCAGGTATATTAATTTCATTACCTCCAAGTGGCCAGTGACATGGGCATCATTCATTGTTTGAAGACTGAATGGCAAGTGTTTAAATTCTAGTGAGCTGTTTAAGGGAAGGGTGATTTAAAGAATCCGCCTGCCAATACAGAAAATGCAGGAGATGTGGGTTTGATCTCTGGGTCGCGAAGATCCCCTGGAGTAGGAAATGGCAACCCACTCCAGTATTCTTGCCATGGACAGAGGAGCCTGGTGGACTACAGTTCATGGGGTCACAAAGAGTTAGACACAATTGAGCACACACATGCACTATTAAAAGATAGTCTATGGCTTCTTGTGTTGCCTTTACAACATCCAGCACAGACATGAATCTACAAGCTGATAAAAATGCTGAAGGAGAGAAGAGCTATAAAGAGGTATGGAAGGTGAGTGGGAAACACCACATACAGATATGTCACATCTGTCACAAGAATCTCAGAGGCTCTGGACTTGGGGGCCTTAGTTCTGAAAATTAAAAAATAAAAGTACCTACATTCTGCGAACCACCATGGCATTTCAGAGGAGAGGAAAACAACTTACCTGGGGCTTCCCTGGTGGCTCTGTGGTAAAGAACCTGCTTGCCAATGCTGGAGACATGGGTTTGATTCCTGATCTGGGAAGATCCCACATGCCTCAGAGCAATTAAGTCTGTGCACCACAACTATTGAGTCTGTGCTCTAGAGCCTGGGAGCTGCAACTATGGAGCCCATGTTCCCTAGAGCCCCTGCTCTGTGACAAGAGAAGCCATTGCAATGAGCAGCCTCCACACCACAACTAGAGAGTAGCTCCCACTTGCCACAACTGGAGAAGAGCCCCCACAGCAACAAAGACCTAACACAGCCAAAAAAAAAAAAAACCCAAAAAAATAAGAAATAAAATTATTAAAAAAAAAACAAAAACAAAACTGAACTTACCTGAGACATGACTGTCTGTGATCCAACATTCATTTCCTTCTCTGTGTTTCCTTCCTGGGAAAATATGGCATCCTGAGAGGGCATTCCTATGAAAAGAAGAGAAGAATCTTGTCAAGGAATGATATTAAGGCTGCACCTAAACTGTGTACCTTTTGTCTTGTAGCAGGATGGCAGACGGTTTAGAGAAGCCCTCCTAAGACATAAGGCTAAAGGCTGCGTGACGTAACTGTGACATTCTTGTTCCTCTATTACACTGAGGAATTTAAAGTATGGCTGTCTCTCTTCTGTGGTACAACTCCATTTATTGTGACATATGGGAAGCTCAGGGGTGCTCACTGAGCTACTAGCTACTAGCTAGTAGCTACTCACTTGGGGGGATTTTAGCACTAGCTACTCACTTGGGGGGATTTTAAAAAGATGCCAGTGCTCAGCCCCTCTTCCCTGAGATTTGGATTTAACAATCTCAGGTGAGCCTGGGCAACAGCATTTTAAATTCTGAAGTCTCCAAATGATTCCAAGTGGCAGATGAGAACCACTGAGAAGATGTGATGCAGAGAACATATGTTGAGGAGTTATTCTTACTCTTTAGGGGAATAAACTCATCCCTAAACTCAAAGTCCAGGCATCTCCTCTACTCTCTTTAAGATGATCCTTCTACTCCACTCCTAGGCATATACCATGAGGAAACAAATATTGAAAAAGACATATACATGTACAATGAACATGTACCCCAATGTTCATTGCAGCACTATTTACAATAGCTAGAACATGGAAGCAACCTAGATGTCCATCAACAGATGAATGGATAAAGAAGTATATGTGGTGCATATACAAATGGAATATTACTCAGCCATAAAAAGGAATGCTTTTGAGTCAGTTCTAATGAGGTGGATGAACCTAGAGCATATTATACAGAGTGAAGTAAGTCAGAAAGAGAAAGATAAATATCGTATACCAACACATATATATGGAATCTAGAAAGATGGTACTGATGAATTTCTTTGCAAGGTAGCAGTGGAGAAACAGACATAGAGAACAGATTTACGGACATGGGGAGAGGGGAGGAGAGGGTGAGATGTATGGAGAGAGTACCATGGAAACTTATATTACCATATGTAAAATAGATAGCCAATGGGAATTTGCTGTCTGTCTCAGGGAACTCAAACAACGGCTCTGTATCAACCTAGAGGGGTGGGATGGGGAGGGGATGGGAGGGAGGTCCAAGAGGGAAGAGACATTTATGGCTGATTCATGTTGATGTCTGACAGAAAACAACAAAATTCTGTAAAGCAATTATCCTTCAATTAAAAGATAAATTAATTAAAAAAAGATTAAAAAAAAAAAAGATGATCCTTCTACGGCTTCCCTGCTGGCTCACTAGTAAAGAATCCCCCTGTTAATGCAAGAGACACAGGTTCAATCCCCGATCCAGGAAGAGCTCACATGCCGTGGGGCAGCTAAGCCCGTGCACCACAATTACTGAGTCTATGCTCTAGAGCCCATGAGCTGCAACTGCTGAGCCCACGTGCCACAACTACTGAGGCCTGTGCACTGTAGAGCCTCTGCTCCGCAAAAAGAAGCCACCGCAATGAGAAGCCCACGCACCGCAACTAGAGAGTAGCCCCTGCTCGCTGCAACTAGAGAAAGCCTGCACACAGCAAAGGAAGACCCAGCACAGCCAAAAATAAATAAATAAATAAAAATAAACATTACAAATGATTAAAAAGATGACCCTTCCAATACAGAAAGGAGATTTCACTCTTTTCATTCTTCAGAATGTTCACCTTCCTTTTTGAGTACCTGGATTCAGTCCTCCCCGAGGATGACTGCACCTCGTTGCAGTCCTTCAGTTGTAATGTCACCAAAGCCTTCTCTTCGGGCACGACAGTCAGGAGACATACCAGTTCTAACAGCTTCAGCAGCCGTGTCAGTCCCTGAAGGCTGATTTTCCAGTGCCTTAAAGGCAACAGCAAGTCCTAGGTATTAAAGGTGCCTGATCTCATGAGAGGGTCAGGAGCCAGTGGATACCCATGAGAGTGATTTCTGCTTCCCAGGGCAGCCACTCTCAGGATCTTGCCTTGTTCATGTAGAGCTGAGATGTGGAGGTTCCTGAAGTTGGCTATTACACTGTCGTTGTTGTTGTTTTTCACTAAAGGCATCAATCCTACATGTACATACCTCACTATGATACTTGAATCTGCCTCCCGGCAGAGATCTTGAGAGATACAATTTCAGGTTGAGCACCGGTAATGAGATGCATCAGAGTCAGCAGAAGAACTCCAGCAGTGTTGGTCCCCTAGAGACCTATGGAGTCTAAAAAGGGACAGACACACTATTCATTGATAGAGACAGAGCACCGTAGGAGATGGAATTCATTAAAACGATCCAAAGAGAGGTTTTAGAATTTCTCAAAGAGCAGAGAGATACAGAAGCAGCAACTACAACAAATTTAGCCTTAGTCCTCTCCCACCCTCTTCTTGGAACAGAAAACATGTGGTCCTTTCCCCCAGAAAGACTTTCTTCTTTCTCCTCAGAAAGAAGAAAAAACCAGGCATTTCACCAGTACCAATAACAGAAAGAAATGTATTGATCTGTTAATAATCATGAGAATACATTTGTTCTATGTTCACAAAAGCTGACCTCAAAAACTCCTCTCAAAAACTACTGATAGAAACAAAGAATAAAACCATTTCTGAGAAGTAATAAGAAGAAAGAAAGGAAACTGTGGTTCCAATGGAATGGCCCTGTTAAAGAAGCCACTCAAGCCAAGACATGCCAGGAATCTAACATTTTACAACCAGTTTTCACTAATAGGAAGATCTTTCAAGAATAATTTAAAAGCACTTTAAGGATCAGGTCCTTATTTTACCAAGCAAAAACTCTAAAAAGGTCCCATGGTCTGAAAAGCCAGACTGAATTTACAAGAATGTCTTGGGGTTTCAAACCCAATCACCTGAAAACCATATATTCACAACAACAAAAACTGCACTAACCATGTTAGGAAGACAGGTTTCTCCTCCTATGAACCCAAGGGAATGAGGAATATTTCAAGTATATTATACATTGTATACAAATATAGCTAGTTTGAGATTACTTTTTATGGCATCTGATGGGAATAGGATTCCATAAAACACAGCTTTGGAAATGCTGATCTTAGAGATCTTTCTTTTTATTAACTTCATAATAAACTACCTTATTCTACTTTTATAGCAGCACAATATTACACTGTACAGATCTATCACAATACATTTAACCATAGTTAGCATTTAAGTGGTATCCATTTCTCAAATTACAAACAATATTGTAATGAACATCTTTGTACACACATCCCTATGCACCTGTGCAAGTATTTCAGCAGGACAGATCTTAGAATAGAATTTCTGAGCCACAGAGTGAACTCACTTAACATTTTACTAAGTGTAGTCATACCGCCACTCAAAATACTTCCTCAATTGCACAACCCAGGCCCTGCCCCTCTGCGTTTGCCTCAACACTTTGTTAGCACCAATATTGATATACTTTCCCAGTCTAAAGGGTGAAAAGTATCTTTGTCTTCATTTGCATTCTATAGTTACTTATGAGGTTAAGCACTTTTTTTGTTTATTAGTTACCTGTATTTCGTCTATAAATTGCCTGTGCATATCCTTTGTCCACCTTTTTTTTAAAGTTAGGATTTTCACCTTTATTATTATTATTTATTTGGCTGTGCTGTGTCTTAGTTGCAGCATGTGGGGTCTTTAGCTGTGGCATGTGGGATCTAACTCCCTGATCAGGGGCTGAACTAGGGCCCCCTGCATTGGGAGAGCAGACTCAGCCACTGGATCACCAGAGAAGTCCGACACTTTTCTTTTTTCAACAAGTCTCTTTACATATTATGGATACTTTCTCTAACACATGTTGCAAGTATTTTATGTCTCTAATTTTAAGCACTTTGCTCTTTTCAAATACAGCAAATATTTTTCAAAATATTTGGCACATGGGCTTTTCTGATGTAATTTTGATATAATTTAATTAATGCATTTTCCCCAGAGGGTTTTGGGTCCTGTCCTGGCAGTTTGGTACGCCTATAACATAAAGTGCAAGGACAGAAGGCAAAGCAGTATGCAATATTAAGGTCATAAAGGGCTTTGTTGTTGTTGTTCAGTCACTCAATCATGGCCAACTCTCCAACCCCATGGACTGTAGCATGCCAGGTTTCCCTGTCCTTCACCAACTCCCGGAGTTTGCTCAAACTCAAGTCCATCAAATTGGGGATGCCATCTAACCATTCTGTCCTCTACAGTCTCCTTCTCCTCCTGCCTTCAATCTTTCCCAGCATCAGGGTATTTTCCAATGAGTTGGCTGTTTGTATCAGGTGGCCAAAATATTGCAGCTTCAGCATCAGTCCTTCCAATGAATATTCAGGGTTGATATCCTTTAGGATGGACTGGTTGGATCTCCTTGCATTCCAAGGGACTCTCAAGAGTCTTCCCCAACACCACAGTTCAAAAGCATCAACTCTTCAGCGCTCAGCTTTCTTTATAGTCCACCTCTTACATCCATACACAACTACTGGAAAACCATAGCTTTGACTACACCAACCTTTGTTGGCAAAGTAATGTTTCTGCTTTTTAATACGCTGTAGAGGTTTGTCATAGTTTTTCTTCCAAAGAGCAAGCAAAATCACTGCAGATGGTGATTGCAGCCATGAATTTAAAATATGCTTGCCCCTTGGAAGAAAAGGGCTTTGACGTCACTGTTAAGAAACTAAAACATTATCCTGATGGCATCAGGGAAGTATACAAAAGTTTTCAGCAACAGAGTGACTTTCAATATTCTCCATTTAATAAGAGCACCTACTGTGCCATGATCAATCCTGTCTCTTAGAAAATGGTAATTTTTGTACCTTTAATATTTCCCACAATTCAAAGTAAGTAAAAGAAACAGAAAACTCATTAAATCAAAAGACACAATTATGGGGATCTGCTCTGCCACATATTAAAACTTATTTTATATTAAAACAAAATGGTATCAGTGCAGAAACTGTGAGAGCAGTGTAACAGGCTAGAAACAGATGTGAGTATACAAACGTCTGTAGAATAGATGATAAGTGTCATTTCAATTCAGTGGGAGATGACGGCAAGATCACCGGGGAAAAAGGCATTTTTCTATCTTACAGGTTATCACAAAATTAATATCCTATAGGTTAAAATGTAAAAACAAAAAACAACAAAACAAAAAACCCCACTATTTTAAAAATCCTTTAAAGGTATTAGACGAAAATAAAGGTGAATCTTTTAATACTCTTGAGATGGGAAAAACTTTCCAAAAATGATACCCACCCACGCCTACACAAAAATAAATTGCAGAAAATATTAGAGGAAAATAGGTTTGTAATCTTGGGAATGGGGAAGCCTTCCCATGACAGGGGAACAGAGGGTCCGAGAAGCCGGAGGGCGCCGCTTCGGGGGCTCGGAGTCGAGGGCTCCGCGCCCCGTGACCCCCGCCCGCCCAGCCCCCTCGCCCGCCTCCCGCCCGCGGGCGCCGCACTCACCCGCCTGCACAAAGGGCGCCGCGGGCGGCTCCGCCCCTTGACGCCGCAGCCGCCGCCGCCGCCCGTCCGGACCGAGGCGGGAGAAGGTGATGAGGGCCCTGATGCCTGAGCCAATGACGCCCAGTGACGGGGCCCCTGGGGCTGGACCAGCCGCCGGGGCCAGCCAGGCTCTGACGAAAGCCTCCCAGCAATGGCGGCCGCGCCGCGCTGGCTCCGGCTCGGCGATACGCATGCGCCGGCGGTGCCGGGGCCCGACCTCTTCCCACAGGCCGGGCTAGGAACTCCCACCCGCTTCCCGCGGTCGGCCGCTCACCGGGGCCGCGGTGACCACCCGGTCCCCGGCCCCCGCTCCCGGCCTCGCAGACCTGCTTCTTCAGAGAGGACCCAGGACCCTCCCAGAACCCCTGACGATCAGAAGCTCCAGCGGGGGGCGCCGCGCGGTCCCTAGGTGACCACGCAAGTCGTCGCTCTCCTCAGTCCTGAAATACCACCCCTTCCCCAATTTTATATCGACGAAACTAAAGATATAGTAATAACGATTGAATATATAATACAAGTATACTGATGAGAACAATGGAATTCTTTTAACGGAGATAAAATTGGAATTCACCAAAATCGATTGCAAATGCTTATCTGTTAATGCAGGAATTCAGTGAGGAAGGGAGAGGCTTTTCAGCAGTGCTGGGAAAACTGGATGTGCACTTGCAAAAGAATAAAATTGGACCTTAGACTTAACAGCACATGCATAAATTAATTCAGAAGGGATCAAAAAACCTAAATGTGAGAGGTAAAATGATAAAACTCTTAGAAGAAAACATAGGAGTGAAAAGCTTCATGACGTTCTTTTGGCAGTTATTAATATTTATTGTAGATGGCATCGAAAGCACAGGCAACAAAAGAGAAAAAAAGTGGGTAAATTGGACTTCAATATTTAACACTTCTGTCCATCAAAGAACAGTAATAATAGAGTGAAAAGACAATCCGCAAAATATTTGCAAATCATATATCTGATAAGGGATTAAGGTCCAGAATGAATAAAAAATTCCTGTAAGTTAACAACAAATAAACAGGCATCCAGATTTTAAAATGAGCAAAGGGGTACTTCCCTGGTGGTCCAGTGGCTAAGATTCCATGCTCCCATTGCAGGGAGCCTGGGTTTGACTGGTGGTGCAGGGAACTGGATCCCGCATGCTACAGCTAAAGATTCACCATGTCCCAACTGAGATCTGACACAGCCAAATAAATAAAAATGAATATTAAAAAAAATTAGGCAAAGTAATTTAATAGGGATTTCTTCAAGCAAGGTATACAAATGACCAATAAGCACATGACAAGATGTTCAGTATCACTTATCATTAAGGAAATGCAAGTTAAACTGCAGTGAGGTACCAAGTCACAGACACTAGGATGACTGCTATTCAAAAAACAGAGTACAAGTGTTGGCAATGATGTGGAGTAATTGGAACTCCTGTGTGTTACTGATGGGAATGTAAAATGATACAGTTGCTGTGGAAAACAGTTTGGCGATTTTTCAAAACATTAAACATAGCCTTATAATATGACTCAGCAATTCCATTTTGGGGTAGATAACCAAAAGTATTGAAAGCAGGATCTCAAAAGAGATATTTGCATCTCCATGTTTGTTGCAGTATTATTCACAATAGCCAAGAAGTGAAAGAAATACAGTGTTCATTCACAGATGAATGAATTCGCAAAATGTGGTATTTATATGTGTACTATGGAATATCATTCAACCTTAAAAAGGAAGGAAATTCTGAAACATACTACAACATGGATTAATACCCTGAAGGCATTATTCAAAGTGAGATAATTCAGTCACAAAAGGACAAATACTGTTTGATTCCACTTACAAGTGATACCTAGTTAAACACAGACACTGACAGAAATTATAATTGTTGCCAGGGGCAGGAAGTGGGGTGGAGGTGGCTGGTTACTGTTTAATGAGTACAAACTGTCAACTTGAGAATATGAAAGGAGTTCTGGAGATGGAGGAAGCTGATGGTTGCACAGAAATGTGAATTACCGAATGCCACTGAACTTAAAATGGTAAATTTTATATTATGTATTTTTAAAACCATAAAATGAGAAAAAAAGACAGCTGGATCCTTGTATCTGTTTCTATCTTGAATCTTCTGAAATATGTTGTTTTGGTTGATGTTTCGGAAGAAAATCTGGCTTCATGTAGATACTTAGTTGGAAAAAAAAATCCTTTAATAAGTCTTCTCACATAATTGTGACTATTTTTCTTTGATACTCTACCAAAACTCGATGAGATTAGTTGCAATGTAGAATCTGAAACCATATTCATACACTTTTTGTTTTTACATAAAAATATGTTGAAAAAGTAGAATTGTTACTTGCTCAGTCGTGTCCAACTCTATGTGACTCTATACTGCAGCCTGCCAGGCTCCATTGTCCATGGGATTCCCCAGGCAAGAATACTGGAGTGGGTAGGCCATTCCCTTCTCCAGGGGATCATTTCAACCCAGGGATCAAACCCAGGTCTGATGCATCGCAGGCAGATTCTTTACAGTCTGAGTCACCAAAATCTATTTGTCTGTCTCATTCTCCAAATGGATCTTGAACTCATGTATGACTTTGTAATGTCACACATTGGCTATTTGGAAAATAGCTATTTACTGAGTTACCTTACTCAGTAGGTCTTAGCTGGGTATGATTTTATCCTCCAGGAAATTTTTGGCAATGTTTAGAGATTTGGTTGTCAAACTCTGGGACTGCTGCTGACATCTACTGGATAGAAGCTAGAGATACCGTGAAACATTTTACAGTGCACAACAAAGGATTATAGAGCTCCAAATGTCTACAGTGCTGAGGTTGGAAAACCCTAGTTTATTTAGGGCTGACATATTTCACTATAAAGTATAAAAACGTATATTTGTTAATGTCACCACTAATCTTTTTGGGAAAATTTGTTAAGTATTTGGAAGCTGTCAAGATGGCAGATACAAGTTCTCCAAAAACTTAAAGCTCAAATGTTATCATTTACAACATGTATTTTCAGTTCTTTTCCTTTCTGTTACAAAGCACACTTCATTTATTTTCAAGAACCTGTCTTAGAAATGACCAAGCCTAAAAAACTAGTATTTGTCAGTTGTTTTTACAGTTGAAATTGACATTCCATAAAATAAGGAGTTACTATTTCTCATAGCCACATAACTTGTTTTACCCAAGAATGCCATCACACATGGTATAAATGTTTTATGGATACTCACTACCTTGATTGAGCTTCCCTGGTGACTCAGTCATTAAAGAATCTCCCTGCAATGCATGAGACCCGAGTTTGATCCCTGGGTCAGGAAGATCCCCTGGAGAAGGAAATGGCAACCCACTCCAGTATTCTTGCCTGGAAAATCCCATGGACAAAGGAGCCAGGTGGGTTACAGTCCATGGGGTAGCAAGAGTTGGACATAACTGAGTGACTAAACCACCACCACTTCTACCTTGATTAAAGTAGCAGCAGATTTATCTACTGTTGCTTTAGAACCATCAATGCAAATGCTGACACAGTGGAAAAAGCAAATTAACCTTAGTATTATTAGAAAAAAGTTGACCTTATGGGCCCCCTGAAAAAGAGTCAGCATCCTCAGGGGCCCAGGGACTATACCTTGTAAACTTCAGCTCTAGATTTATGTGAGAGAAGTAAACCCCTGCTTGTTTAAGTTACCATTAATTGGGTTTTAAAAAACAAGTTAACTTGTACTTCTAGTTTTCAATTTTCCTTCTGCAGACTTGCCAGAGTCGGCAGTAACACAGAGATATTCTTATTTTTAAAAAATCCTCTCTTTCTTCCAGAGTTATTGAGATATAATTGAAAATGATAAAACTTTAAATATAGATAAAATTGAAAATATAGATAGAAATTGTATATATCTAAGGTGTATGATGTGGTGTTTTGATACACACACACACACACACACACACACACACAGCGCTAAAATATCCATCACCTCACGTAGTTACCGTTTTGTGTGTGTGTGTGTGCCTTGGGGGGAGAAGAACACTTAAGACCTATTCTGTGAGCAAATTTCAAGTATACGATACAGTATCATTAATTATACTCACCATGCTGTACATTAGATCTCTAGAATTTTTTCATTTCCTTCCTTTTTCGCCATTTCCTTCTCCAGGGGATCTTCCTGACCCAGGGATTGAACCTGGGTCTCATGCATTGCAGGTGGTATCCTACATTGCAGGGGGATTCTTTACTGACTGTAACATGGGAATCTTAAATTTATACTGCTTGACTTCAAATTCTGAGATACAATGGCACCCCACTCCAGTACTCTTGCCTGGAAAATCCCATGGATGGAGGAGCCTGGTAGGCTGCGGTCCATGGGGTCGCTAAGAGTCGGACACAACTGAGCGACTTCACTTTCACTTTCACACCTTGGAGAAGGAAATGGCAACCCACTCCAGTGTTCTTGCCTGGAGAATCCCAGGAACGGGGGAGCCTGGTGGGCTGCTGTCTATGGGATCACACGGAGTCGGACGATAAGTATAAGAAGTTAAGAAACAATTACTTTTCCGTGGCTTAAGTGTTTACTGTTAATTAAAACCCAGAAATCACTGCGATACCCATCATTGTTGCTCTGTTAAATAATACAGAACCTTTATATATACTAGACTAGAGTAAACCATGGGCTTCCCCAGTGGCTCTGTGGTAAAGAATCTGCCTGCAATGCAGGAGCTGCAGGAGATGCAGGTTTGATCCCTGGGTCAGGAAGATCCCCTGGAGAAGGGCATGGCAACCCATGCCAAGATTCTTGCCTGGAGAATCCCATGGACAGAGGAGCCTGGCGGGCTACAGTCCACAGGGTCGCAGAGTTTTACACGACTGAGAACACATGCACAGAGTAAACCATATCATAGAACACAGCATCATCTGTAATAGAAACCCCTATTTACCATTAGGAGGAAAAAACGAGGTAAATTTATGTATTAAAGTGGAATAATCCTCAGGATATATCAAGTGAAAAGACCATGGTACAGAGCCATTCTTTAATTCTGTTTGCGTTTCTCTTTGCTATCAGTTCAGTTCAGTTCAGTAGCTCAGTAGTGTCCGACTCTTTGCGACCCCATGAACTGCAGCACGCCAGGCCTCTGTGTCCATCACCAACTCCCGGAGTTCACCCAAACCCATGTCCATTGAGTCGGTGATGCCATCCAACTATCTCATCCTCTGTCGTCCCCTTCTCCTCCTGCCCTCAATCTTTCCCAGCATCAGGGTCTTTTCCAATGAGTCAGCTCTTTGCATCAGGTGGCCAAAGTATTGAAGTTTCAGCTTCAACATCAGTCCTTCCAATGAACACCCAGGACTGATCTCCTTTAGGATGGACTGGTTGGATCTCCTTGCAGTCCAAGGGACTCTCAAGAGTGTTCTCCAACACCACAGTTCAAAAGCATCAATTCTTATGCACTCATATTCTTTATATAGCAAAGCTTTCTTTATATAGCTCATCAGCTTTCTTTATATAGCAAAGTTTCTCTTTGCTATACCCATATAAAATATTTCCTTTTAAAAGGTGCCTCATAGTCTCAATATCTTTGTGTTGTGCTTAAAAACAGGTTAGCATGTCCTTCTCAGGCAATGTTGCTTAGAAATAAGCACAGTGTGCTCTCCTGTACCTCTCCTCCCTCATTCCAAATTGTTGCAAAGACAGAGAATATTAAGTCCACAAGTGGGGACAGTGGAAAGAACACCAGCTTCAGAGTCAGTTCAGACCTGCGTCTGCGACAGAGCTGACATCTTGAGCAAGTAAGTCCCTTAATTTTTCTGATTCTGAATTTTCTCTTTTGGCATATGGTGATGAAAATATGTGTATCTCATATATACTCTGGGGATTAAAATAAAAGCGCATACGCACTCAGCACAATGCTAGGTGCATATTAAGTGCTTCATAAATGAGAACTATCATTAATTTAATTCCATATTTGTGGGAGTCATTTAGATTTTTAGAAGCTCTGCTTTCCCAGTTTTCCTTCAGTAAGTACATGCTTAACACCTCAGCCTATGCTGCTAAGATACTCTGGAAAGTTAAGTAATTATGAGTGTCTTTCTGCTTCTTTTAGCACTTTTTAAGAGGAATGGGAGGGTGGGTAAGGTAGGGATATAGGCTTAAGAGACACAACCTAGTATGTATAAGTCGCTCAGTCATGTCCGAGTCTTTGCAACTCCGTGAACTATACAGTCCATGGAATTTTCCAGGCCAGAATACTGGAATGGGTGGCCTTTTCCTTCTCCAGGGGTTCTTCCCAACCCAGTATGTATAAAATAAATGAGCATCAAGGATATATTGTACAGCACAGGGAAATATAGCCATTATTTTGTAGTGAGTTTAAATGGAGTAGAGTCTATAAAAATATTGAATCACTATTGTACACTTGAAATTATATAATATTGTAAATTAACTATGGGCTTCCCTGATAGCCCAGATAGTAAAGAATCTGCCTGCAATGTAGGAGTCCCAGGTTCAACCCCTGAGTTGGGAAGATCCCATGGAGAAGAGAATGGCTACCCACTCCAGTATTCTTGCCTGGAGAAGCCCATGGACAGAGGAGGCTGGTGGGTTACAGTCCATGGTGACTACACTAAAAAAAAAAAAGGGAGAAAGAAAAGCAAAATTCCCTATTTCCATTTCTTATGACCAGAGAGTCATTTAAAGAAGAGTGAACTGTGTCCTTTTGACTTCAAAATGGAGTTTACCTTTCTTTAGATGCTTTTTGTGTGTTTATGATTAAATGTATTACTGTATGTTACAAGTTGAATGTTATATATAATATTCTTATATAGAAGCCTAACTAGAAAAATAACCATAATTTAAAACAGGTCAATAGTATGGACTGAAAGCCAAAATCTGGGATAATGTCTATATTGGATTCTCTTATTGATATAAATTATATTGTAGGAATGTAGCCTTTTCACCTTTTTAAGGTTTTTGTTTCTTCGTTTTCAGCTCCTTCAGTCTGACATGGCAGAAGAACCAGTGTGTCCCTCCACACAAATACCCGATGATGAAGATAGAGTTGAGTATATCTTTCAAAGAGAACTCTTCATTTTGTACTTCAACAAGATTGTGTATTTTCAAAATATTGATTCAGTAAACTGATATAGACCTAGCTGATAAAGGATTATCTTTATTACCTTTGGGCGTGAATTAAGTTTTATGCTGATTGGACTTAATCATTCCTCTGTCAATGGACATTTAGGTTGCTTCCATGTCCTGGCTATTGTAAATAGTGCAATGAACATTGGGGTGCCTATACCCTTTCAGATCATGTTTTTCTCTTCATAGAGGCCCAGAAATGGGATTGCCGGGTCATATGGTGTTCTGTTTTTAGCTTTTTTAAGGAACCTCCATACTGTTTTCCATAGTAGCCATACTGATGTACATTCCCACCAGCAGTGGTGGAAGGTTCCCTTCTCTCCACACCCTCTCCAGCATTTATCGTTTGTGGATTTTTTGATGATAGTCATCCTGGCTGGCATGAGGTGATATCTCATTGTATTTTTGATTTGCATTTCTCTAATAATTAGCGCTGTTGAACATCTTTTCATGTGCCTCTTGGCCATCTGTATGTCTTCCTTGGAGAAATGTCTGTTTAGATCTATCTGTTTTTGAATTGGGTTGTTTGTTTTGATTCTGTTAAACACCACAAGCTCTTTGTAAATTTTGGAGACTAATCCATTGTCAGTCACATCATTTGCAAATATTTTCTCCCAATCTTTGAGTTGTCTTTTTGTTTTGTTTATTGTTTCCTTTGCTGTGCAAAAGTCCTTGAGTTTAGGTAGGTCCCATTTATTTTTGCTTTTATTTCCATTGTTCTGGGAGAGCAATCAAAAAAGATATTGCTGTGATTTATGTCAGAGAATGTTCTGCCTATGTTTTTCTCTAGGAGTTTTATAGTGTCCAGTCTCACATTTAAAGTCTTTAATCCCTTTTGAGCTTACTTTTGTGTATGGTGTTAAAGAATGATAAAAATTCATTTTTTTCCATGTAGCTGTCCAGTTTTCCCAGCACCATTTATTGAAGAGACTGTCTTTCCTATGTGTAGTCTTGCCTCTTTCGTCATAGATTGTGAAGCTGCGAAAGTCACTGAGCCATGTCCGACTCTTTGGGACCCAGGAATTATCCAGGCCAGAATACTGAAGTGGGTGCCCTTTCCCTTCTCTAGGGGATCTTCCCAACCCAGGGATTTAATCTAGGTCTCCCACATTGCAGGAGGATTCTTTACCAGCTGAGCCACAAGGAAAGCCCAAGAATATTGGAGTGGGTAGCCTATCCTTTCTCCAGAGGATCTTCTCAACCCAGGAATCAAACCAGGGTTTCCTGCATTGCAGGCGGATTCTTAACCAACTGAGCTATCAGGGAAGCCTTGTCACAGATTAATTGACCATTAATCTATGACTAGGTGCATGGTTTATTTCTGGGTTCTGATTGGAGTTAAATATCAATGATAGCTTAAATAATTGTTGTATATCTCTTGCATCTGCAGACATTTTAACATATTTATTTTATTTATTTATTTAGCTGCACTGGGTCTTAGCTGCAGCACGTGGGATCTTTAGTTGTAGCATGTGGGATCTAGTTCCCCAACCAGGGATCAAACCCAGGCCCCCTGCATTGGGAGCATGTAGTCTTAGCCCCCAGACCCCCAGGGAAGTTTTTTTTTTCCCCAGGGAAGTTTTGCAGATATTTTTAGTAGTGCAAAAGACTATTTCAGTTTTTTGGGGGGGAAGGGCTCTTTTTAAAAATTTATTTTTAATTGGAGGTTAATTGCTTTATAATGTGTTGGTTTCTGCTGTACAACAGCATGAGTCAGCCACAAGTATACTTATATCCCTTTCCTCAAGACTATTCTAATTTAACTCCAACGAATAAAAAATGAAAACTCCAGAACCTCCTAGTACGGGGGAGGAACAGTACTACTTTGATGCATATGCTTGTGAAACTTTAGGCACTTATAATAAATGATTTTTAAATGAAGTTATTTTAGAAAATGGCAGGGTGGCTGCTTTTTAATTACTTTTACTGAGTGAGAAATTGAACCAAGTTTGATTTTAAGATGAGCCTCTCTACTAGGGAAAACATAGTACCTCACATAAAATTTCACACTAATAGAGTAGCATGTCTGAATGAGTGAAAACTGGGTTTTAGAACTGTCTTTGGTCAAAACATCAAATAGATCCATGGGTACTGAGCTACGTTAAGTAGTGGTTGCTTATGTCTTTTTTTTTTTTCTTATGTCTTAATAATGGTTCTCTTGATGTTTTCCTCCAAACATGCATGTTTTTTCTAGATCTTAGTTTAAATCAAACTAGCATATTTTTTTACACTGTCGTCATCTTGGATTGAGGTATGGTGCACAGTGCTTCTCCATATGGTATACCAGATTGGGGTGTTGGGTGCAGTGGTCTGAACCAGGAACTCTAATCCTTTGCATTTGGCCCTCTTAGGAAGCAAAACTAGACTAAGCACAAAAGAAGAGGTTACATCTTATTTGATCACCTAGATTCCATCTTACTGTTCCTGGGGACCCTAGTGGGCTTTGCTGGTGTCAAAACTACTGTTAGAGTCCTATCTCAGTGACTAAACCACTAGCTTATGCCCATTTTATTTTAGCTTTGGCCTCTCTGATGCATTAAATCATGGTGAGTGCTATTTTGTTAACATGACATTAAAATAACATTTTAGAATGGGCAGATCCCCAAGGTCAATTAGTCAAACTTTAATCTGATATATAAATGTTTGCTACAAACGCTTTAACAACTAACCTTCCAACCTTTTTTTGAACCCCTTATGATTGGCAACTTAGTTTATTCTCCCTTTTGAAATTAAAAATACCATTCTCACATTATTAAAAGAAAAATTCAAACAATAGAAAGGAGAAAATTCTCTTCTCAATCTAGTTCTTTACAGGCAATAACTAGTCTAATCTTTGGACAACTTTTTGTGTCAGTACATACAGATCAGTCTTATTCTTTTTAATAGCTCTATTCTTTTACTGTTGTAAATACTTTTCATCAATAACCAGTCCCCTATTGGTAGCTATAAGGTAATTTCTGGCTTTGTTTTTGTTTTCTGTTATTCTATACAATACTGCTTTGAATATGCTCCTACATACTTTTTGATGTACATGTTGAAATATTTTCCTAGAAATGAAATTGTTGGGCCAGATAGTATATGCCATTTAAATTGATAGTAATTATCAAAACATTCTATAAAGTTACATTTACACTCCAGCCACCAACATATGAAGATGCCTGGTATCTCTCTCTTAAATTGGAATTCAAGGCTTAAGTAGATCCATTTAATTTTTGTGTAACTTTAATTATGACAAAATCCTGCTCATGTATAGTATAAAATTAGTCCTTTGGAATTTGTCCCCTTTTGCCATTCCCTTGAATGCCACAAAATAATGTAATCCTTTTTCCATAGGACAGTCTTCATGTGTTTTCAGATTTGTCCCTCTAAAATGCTTCTTTTGCTCACCTTCAAATTTTCAGTTTATCACATAGTTTTTTAGAAATTGAGGTATCATTGACATATAACATTGGATTAGTTTTGAGTATGCAACATAATGATTTGATGTTGTATATGTTAATATGCGGTAGTCCCTCAATCGTATCTGACTCTTTGCGACCGCATGGACTGTAGCCCACCAGGATCCTATGTCCATGGGATTCTCCAGGCAAGAATACTGGAGTGGATTGCCGTTCCCTTCTCCAGAGGATCTTCCTGATCCAGGAACTGAACCCTGATCTCCTTCATTGCAGGCAGATTCTTGATCCTTTGAGCTACAGGGAAGTCCTTATTGCAAGATGACTACCATAATAGGTTAGTTAGCATCCATTACCACATGCTGTTCCATCTATTCTTTTCTCATGACATGTTTTAAATTCTGTTATTAGCCTCGTCAATCTCCTTTGGATTCCTGTCTTCATTTCTCCCTCTCTCCTCTCTTTTCCCTTTTCTTCCTCTCATTCTCCCTTCCTCTTTTCCTTCTTTCTTCTCTCGCCCCTTTCCTTCCAGGCTTTTTATAATGAGCACCAACAATATACCAGAAACTATGCCAAGTGTGAGATGATGTAGTGTTCTAGTGTCCTTCTTAGAGCAGAAGATGAATTTCCAAGGAAAGTTCCCACAGAGATAAGTTCAGACTGCCCATCCTTTATCTGGATACACTGACCAACCTAGGGTTTTTTTTCTCTACAGTTATATTACAATGTTAAATTTTTACCTTTTTAATCATCTGAGTTTCTTGCTTCTTCTTCCTCTTTATGCCTTTATCAAGCTTCACTTGCTATTAAGCCATGGATTGTAAATGCAATATGGTGTGTTTAATTCTTTTGGAGTTTTCCATAGTTTTCTCATCTGTCATAATATTTTTATAGTTGACACTATTTTGATTCTTTTTTCTGTCTTCCTGTCTGGTTATTCTTCATCTTCTTTTTAGGCTTCTTTTTTCACCTTCTGAGAGTGGGCATTTTCCCATGTGTCATTCTTGTTCTTTTTTATATTTCTTCAAACCTCCACTGTGCTCAAATATATATAATCGCTTTCAGGGTATTTCTATACTTTAGAAATTAGAATTTCAAAATTCAAACTTATCTTGTTCTCACACAAGAATGTACTAACTTCCTTTTCTGATTTTCCTATTACTGGCCATGGTATCTATACCTGATTAGGGGTCAAGTTCTTTTAATTTTTTTTCCCCAGAAAGCCTCCTCATTCTCTATATTTTTCATTCACACTAGTAATTTTATCACCATTCACTTTAGAAAATGTTATTTATTTCTGGCTGCATTGCTATCTTCATTGCTACATGTGGGCTTTCTCTAGTGGCGGGAGCTGGGGCTACTCTCTAGTTGTAGTGCATGGGCTTCTCATTGTGGTGGTTTCTCTTGTTGTGGAGTGTGGGCTTTAGGCACAAGGGCTTCGGTAGTTGCAACACACAATCTCAGTAGTTTAAAAGCATAAAGAGGAAGAAATAGTTTAAAAACATAAAGAGGAAGAAGCAAGTGGCATATGGGCTTAGTTGCCCCAAGGCATGTGGGATATTCCTTGACCAGGGATTGATCATGTGTTCCCTGCATTGGTAGGTGGATTCTTAACCACTAGACCACAAGGGAAGCCCTATCACTTATTTTTATAAGGGAAGGTCTTCCCAACTCACGGCTCTAGTTTCCTCTCCAGGCCACTTTGCATGCTAGTGCCTCATTCATCTTTTTGAAATGTTTCTTCCTTATATTATTCTCTGACTCAAATCTCCAGCCACTGCCCATTACTAATTCGATAAACATCCATATTCCTTAGCCTCATATCCAAAAACTCTCTCTTGTTAGGGTCCTTTTTATCTTTTAAGTCTTCCCAATTTAAGTCTTTTCCTTCAGGTAGGCAAGTTCTTTACAACACAAGGGCAAATAGTACATTGTTCATTTGCCATATTTCCCTCTTGCTCATAATATCTGCTTCCTCCATACAAATCTTATCCTATTTTCAAGAGCCAATCTGTCATCTTTTAAAATTATTTTTAACTACTCCATGTTAACAGTCATCTAGCCTTCTTCCAAATTCCTATATTTTTTTAATTGACTTTTCTAAAATTTTGATACTTAGTATGATATTAATAAATATTTTAACTTTTTCTGCATGGCTTTTATTCTCCTTGAAATTATATGCTCTTCATAAAGAAAACTCTCTGACTTATAGGACATTAGGGTGTGAAAGAATTTTAAGCTCACCTGGTCAAATGTTCTCATTTTAGAGAAGAGAAAACAGGCATCAGTGACTGTTTCAAAGGCTCACAATGACTAATGACTTTTCTTATTCGGCTACCTTTCCCCATATGACTGGGAAAAAAGCTCATTGATTACAGGGTAAACATCAGGGCTTCTCAGAGCTTGAAGAGTCCTTTATAATTTACAGACTTTGCATGCAGTAACCCATTTTCTAGATATAGTCTGTATGTCCTTGTTATCATGAGAGATTAAAATAATGTATGGTTAGCATTTCAGTTTCATTTGAATGCATGTGAAATAATGCTTTTCATGGTAGGTTAAACCTTATATTTTTATATACTTACCTTATGTATACCTTATACACCTTCTTAATTTGCTTTACTGTGGATGATGCAAAGGTGAAATCAAAAAAGAGATTTGCATGATCATAAATGCCAAATTAGTAGAACGTGAAATATTGAAGTTTTCTACATAAATTATATAGTAATTTTATAAAAATATATATTATAAAAAAGAACTTTCAGCCCAATGGAAGACATTTGTTAAGTAATTGTGATGATTCAAAACTTTGCTTGTTCTATTTGTTCTGTGGGTAAAAACTCAGTGCTAATGAGGCCAAGGTTTCTGGTATTTTCCTGATAATAAAATGGGCTATATTTTGTTCTATGGACACTTTGATCTGGTACCTCCCTGAGTTGAAGTTTTTAAAATGAGTGAAGCCTATCACAGGGGAGTCTAGGACAGAGAGAACAATAGAGCATCCAAATCTGTTATTGTTTCATATCACCTTCAGATTTTATGGGTCAGAATGTTCTCTTTGAATAGAGAACTCAGAATTTGCCACATATATTAAACCCCACTAAGAGCACAAATAGTAACAAATTAAAATTTTTTCTTATTTGATTGTATTTTCAGTTTAGTATTGCTCAATATGCTGTCTTTAAATATAAAATCCCCATGGAATTTTTATTAATTAATCCTTGGTTGATGCTTGGATTCCTGATTGGGACCAAATAGGACCCTGGTAGAGTCCTATCCCTACCCTTCATTGTTCATTTAGCATATACTAATTCAACTAAAGCTGAGTGCCGAAGAATTGATGCTTTTGAACTGTGGTTTTGGAGAACACTCTTGAGAGTCGCTTGGACTGCAAGGAGTTCCAACCAGTCCATCCTAAAGGAGATCAGTCCTGAAGATCCATTGGAAGGACTGATGCTGAAGCTGAAACTCCAATATTTTGGCGACCTGGTGTGAAGAACTGACTCACTGCAACAGACCCTGATGCTGGGAAAGATTGAAAGCAGGAGGAGAAGGGGACGACGGAGGATGAGATGGTTGGATGGCATCACCAACATGATGGACATGAGTTTGAGTAGGCTCCGGGTGTTGGTTTTGGACAGGGAAGCCTGGTGTGCTGCAGTCCATGGGGATCACAAAGAGTAGGACATGACTGAGCAACTGAACTGAACTGAACTAAATTCAACTAACAACTATATCATCATCTTTTATATATCTAAAATTACCTATTGGGATTTCCCTGGTGGCCCAGTAGTTAAGACTCCATACTTCCAATGCAAGGGGTTATGGGTTCAATCCCTGGTCAGGGAACAAGATCCCACATTCCAAGTGATGTGGCAAAAAATAAAATAACCTATCACTTAATCCATTAAACTCATCTTTTTCTGTAGATTTTTAAACATGTTCATAATAGTTACAGTGTTTATCTGCCAATTCCTCTTTGTGTGGGTGTTTCTTTTGATTGTGTTTGTCCTTGGCTGTGAGAGAGATTCTTTTCTGCTTCTTCCTATCTAGGAATTTTGATTATACATTGTAGAAAGTCTAAGTTCTATTATTATATTTCTCTAAACAGTAGTGAATTTGTTTCAGCAGTTAGATTACTGGCAAGTCATTTGGACCCTGTTGAGTCACGATATTCTTTGTAAAGGTGGATTTGCCTTCGTTGTACCCTTCGACTTGGGAGTAACTCTTTAACTTAGAACATAATCCTTGATCCTATAGTAAGTCTTTTTACAAATTTAAATAAAAAGTTCAAAGTGTTTATTTAATGTGTTGATGAAACTCATCTAACTGGGAAGAAGCTTAAACTCCAAACTGTCTCCTTGGGTCTTCCCAGTACCACTGCTAAAATACCAGCTCAGCGTTCTTAGAATGCCAATTCTTCTCTGAGTTTCCACTGAGCTCTTTACAGTCATACCTACACATACAGAGTTAGACTCAGCCAGGTATTCTAAAGTTTGCACATTTGGGTCTCCCCATGCTGTGGCTTGCTCTTCCAATATTTCTTTCTCTGTATCCTTGTATTTTGGCAGCCCCAAATTCTAACCTTAGATTTCCCAGCTCAAGATTGTCGCTCTTTGCTTGAGCTCTATGTTTCAAGTTTCTTATTTACTAGGGAGTCGCTTCATGGGAGTATGTGGATAAATCTAGTTTTACCTATTATGCTAACTTGTTTCCAGAATTTGATTTATTCTTGTTTCTGCCTCCTTTTCTTTTGCTTCCAATGCCTTCAAACAGTTGTTCTCGTTGTTAACGTAAGGAAAGGTAAAATGCTATTAAGTTACTCTATCATCAAAAGTTAGGCCTATACACAATTTTATATCTTACTCTTTAAAGAGTTTCATGTATTTTTCAATTTATTAAAGCATTTTTTGTAAATATCTCTAATGACTGAAGAAGGCCCCAGTGTGTATGTGAATAAATATATTATCATTTACTTGGATATTCTATTACAAGGAATCATATATTTGGATGTTAGAGAGCTACAGCAAACACTTTTCTGCACAAAGCATTTGTGAAAATTTCTAGTTGTTTGGGAGAGATTTCCAGAGCTGAGACTAGTATAGATTAATAAGCCTTCTTCGAATTATTTTCCACTTTTAAAAATAATCAACTGGTAAATTTATGTATAATAAATTATAATAAATAAATAAAATAAAAATAATAAAGTATAATAAATATATTATTAATGGATTTCTGGGCTTCTAGGTTGGTGTTATTAGCAATGGATTCCTTTAGCAACTTGATACGACACAAGTTCTCAGAGGCATATCACAAATATGAAGTCAAAGTTTTTAGTTACTTTTTAAAAAATTCAAATAAACTTTTATTTCTTGCATGTATTAACATATACTGGATCTCCTGAATGTATTACCAAACTGAAATGGAATGAAACAATGTTGTTTTCTTTTTTCCATAAAAATAATTCATTATTGTAGACAACATATTGGGCTTTCTTGCGGTATGTCTTTAATTTCCTACTTTTAAACTTAGAAACATAGTCTATTTGAGTGTGAACCAAGATAGGGTCACTATTTATAAAAATGATGACAAAAATCTATATTTCTGGTTCCGGTCTCTCTTCTTACAAATTTACTTCATTTGCATCTTGTCTGAAGTATGATAATCAAAAGATATTTGATCATTTGAATGATCATATGAAATGATGTCATTTCTCAAATAATCATTTCCATTTCTTTGACATATTAATATAGTCATTGTCAAGTGATATCTTCTAGCTAATCAAAATATTGTTTTTTTCTTTAAGCAAAAAGAAGATAATATCCGTTGCTTAAATATGCTTGGCCATTTTGGTTTCGATTGTTTGGCTCATCAGCTGGTGGACAAATCTGTTCAACAAGGATTCTTTTTTAATATTCTCTGTGTGGGTAAGTGCCAAACCCCTTCCATGAATTATTTCTTAATTGTTCATTTCAACTTACTTTAAGCAGCATAACACTGGGACTGTTACTTTAAGACTAGGTCTTTGTATTGGTTCGCATCTTCTTAGCTGTGTTACTTTGACATTTTTTTTTTAAGTGTTTCAGTGCTCTTCAAAATCTGACACACCTTTCTGTATATTATCTTTCCATATTTTGTTAATGATGGATGGAGTCAGAAGTATCATATGTATTTCAAGGACATTCCAGTCTTTGAAATATTTGGGACCCTTTGTAAACCATTCTAGGGAGGGGACAGGGTGTTACTTCACAGCTATCTTATGCCCCTATGATGTATCTGTTTCTGTACAGGGGAAACTGGAATTGGAAAATCAACCTTGATTGACACACTGTTCAATACTAATTTGAAAGACAAAAAATCTTCACATTTTTACTCAAGTGTTGGACTTAAAATTCAGACATATGAACTCCAGGAAAACAATGTTCAGTTGAAATTAACTGTTGTGAAAACGGTGGGCTATGGTGATCAAATAAACAAGGAAGCCAGGTGAGTGTTTTCTTAATTTGAAAAGTTACTGTTATTTCAAGGAATTTGCTTTTTTTCTCCATATGTTAAAAAGTAATGTTCTTCTAGAATATATCTAAAATTTAATCACTTCGCTGTACAGCAGATATTAGCACAACACTGTAAATCAACTATACTTCACTTAAAAAATGATAAAGTGGGTCTATTGTAGATGGCATGTAGTTGAATTGTTTTTTAAATCCATTCAGCCACTCTATGTCTTTTCATTGGGGAGTTTACTCCTTTCAAATGGGCTTCCCTGGTAGCTCAGCTGGTAAAGAATCCGCCTACAATACAGGAGACCTCGGTTTGATTCCTGGGTTGGAAAGATCCCCTGGAGAAGGGAAAGGCAACCCACTCCAGTATTCTGGTCTGGAGAATTCAGGGTTGCAGAGTCAGATGTGACTTCCACTTTCCACTCTTTTCAGATAATTATATATAATATATGCTCTATAGTATATAGTGATACATTTGAGTAATTATTCACAAGGAATGACTTACTACTATTATTTTGCTATATGTTTTCTGTCTATCTTGTAGTTCCCTTGTTCCTCGTTTCCTCTTTTTAGTTTCTTTGTATTTTGTTGATCTTTGTAGTGATGTGTTTTCTTTCTTTTTTTCTTTTATGTATCTTTTATAGGTATTTTTTGTGGTTATCATGAGGCTTATATAAAGCATTTTATAACAGTTTATTTTAAGCTTATAAAAACTTCAATCACATGCACAATTTTACAGTTTTACCTGTTCTTCACTTTTAATATCAAACTTCATATTTTTATGTTGTTCATCCATTTGAAGATTTTTGTATTTAGTTATTTATACTTTTTTCTTTTTACTTCTCTGGTACAGGTAAAAGTGATTAACTTACCTTTTTCATTATAGTGTTACAATATTCTCTATTTGTCTATATTTACCTTTATTTACCTTTACCATTGAGTTTTATACTCCTGTTTGCTTTTGTGTTACTATAATGAGTCCACTTGTTTCAACTTGAATAACTCCCTTTAGCATTTCTTTTCAGGTAGATCTAGTGGCATTTCTTCTAAGGCAAATTTAGTGGTGATGAACTTCCTCAGTATTTATTTGTCTGGGAAGTATTTTTTTCCTTTCATTTCTAAAAGGCAGTTGGTAGGTTTTTTCTTTTTATCACTTTGACTATATTATCCTGTTCTTTTCTAGCCTGCAAATTTTATGCTGAGAAATTGGTTCATGGTCTTATGGGGGCTCCCTTATATGTGATGAGTTGCTTTTCTGTTGCTGCTTGCAAACTTTACTTTTTGTCCTTGACTTTTTAAAAAGAAATTTTATTGGAGTATAGTTGTGCTACAATGATGCATTTTTGTCTATTTTGCAGCAAAGTGAGTCAGCCATACACATACATGTGCTGTGTGCTCATTTGCTCAGACATGTCTGACTCTTTCTGACCCATGGACTGCAGCCCACCAGGTTCCTCTGTTCATGGAATTTTCCAGGCAAGAATACTGGAATGGGTTGCCGTTTCCTACTCCAACACATACATACAACCCCTCTTTTTTGTATTTCCTTCCTGTTTAGGTCACCACAGAGCACTGAGTAGGGTTCCCTGTGCTATACGGTAGATGCTCATTAGTTACCCATTTTATACATAGTAGTATGTCTATGTCAATCTCCCAGTTCATCCCACCCCTCCATTTCCCCCCTTGGTGTCCATATATTTGTTCTCTACGTCTGTGTCTCTATTTCTGATTTGCAAATAAATTCATCTGTACCATTTTTCTAGATTCCACATATATGTGTTAATATACAATATTTGTTTTTCTCTTGCTGACTTACTTCACTGTATGTCTCTAGGTCCATCCACACCTCTGCAAATGGCACAATTTGTTTCTTTTTATGGCTGAGTAATATTCCATTATATATATATGCCACACCTTCTTTATGCATTCCTCTGTTGATGGTCATTTAGGTTGCTTCCACATCTTGGCTATTGTAAATAGTGCTGCAGTGATCACTGGGGTGCATTTATCTTTTGGAATTATGATTTTCTTGGGTATATGCCCAGGAGTGGGATTGCTGGGTCATATGGTAGTTCTATTTTTAGATTTTTAAAGGAACCTCCGTACTATTCTTCATACTGGCTGTATTAATTTACATTCCCTCCAACAGTGTAAGAGGATTCCCTTTCCTCCAGACCCTATCCAGCATTCATTGCTTGTAGATTTTTTGATGATGGCCATTCTGACCAGTGTAAGGTGCTACCTCATTGATTTGCATTTCTCTAATAATTAGTGATATTGAGCATCTTTTCATGTGTTTTTGGTCATCTGTATGTCTTCTTTGGAGAAATGTCTACTTAGTTCTTCTACCCATTTATTGATTGGGTTGTTTGTTGTTTTGATATTGAGCTACATGAGCTGTTTACATATTTTGGAGATTGATTCTTTGTCAGTTGCTTCGCTTGCAAATATTTTCTCTCATTCTGAGAGTTGTCTTTTTTTTGTCTTGTTTATGGTTTCCTTGGCTATGCAAACGTTTTTAAGTGTAATTAGGTCCTCTTTGTTTATTTTTGTGTTTATTTTCATTACTTTAGGAGATGGGTCTAAAAAGATCTTGCTGTGATTTCTGTCAAAGAGTGTTCTGCCTATGTTTTCCTCTGAGAGTTTTATAGTGTCTGACTTACATTTAAGAATGCATTGAGCTGTATATCCACCTCCTCAGCTGGGACCTAGAACAGTTGTATCACATCCAAAAATTCTCTTGTGCTTTAGTCAATTTATCCTTGTGCTGATACCATGCTCTATTAATTATTTTAGCTTCACAGTAAGTCCTAATATAGGAAGAATATATCTTCTTCATTTTTTTGCAGTATGTCTTGAGTGTTCTTGGTTCTTTGCACTTATATATATATACATATACATACAAAAAACTTGGATTCTACTTGAGACTGCATTGAACTGAGAGAGCATTTTGCCTTTGCTGTAAACAGTGGGTCCTTAAAAAAAATTATTCATTTTGACTGTGCTGTATATCCCTTGCTGCTCACGGGCTTTCACTCATTGTAGCAAGTGGGAGCTACTCTTCCTTGTGGTTCACAGGCTTGTAGTGGTGGCTTCTCTTGTGGTGGAGCATGGGCTCTAGGCATGTGGGCTCAGTAGTCACAGCACTCAGACTCAATAGTTGCAGAACACCGGCCCTAGAGTGTGGGCTCAGCAGTACACTGCACAAGTTTAGCTGACCCTCAGCACGTGGAATCTTTCTGGACCAGGGATCTAACCCATGTCTCCTGCATTGGCAGGCAGATTCTTAACCACTGTACCACCAGGAAAGTCCAATGATGGGCCTTTTTATTGGTTTATGATTGTTATCTTTGTAAGGACATGTTATGAACATTTTAATTGCTGGGCCAAGCTAGTGAGTGCACATATTCACTATATAGTAAATGATAAAATCACAGACATCAGATGATATTAATCTGTTATGTTAAATGTTTGAATAATCTTTTTTTTTTTTTTTCAGCTACCAGCCAATTGTTGACTACCTAGATGCTCAATTTGAGTCCTATCTTCAAGAAGAGTTGAAAATTAAACGTTCCTTAGGTGACTACCATGATTCCCGCGTCCATGTGTGCCTTTACTTCATTTCACCTACAGGACATTCTCTGAAGTCTCTTGATATATTAACCATGAAGAACATTGACAGCAAGGTGCGTTTGGTAAATTCATCAGTCTGTCAAGATTTGATACTTATTTTGAAACAATACAAATCTTGAACTTCCCTAGTGGTCCAGTAGTCAAGTATCCATCTGTGGGTGCAGAGGACATGGATTTGATTTCTAGTCCGGGAAGATCCCATATAACGCGGGGCAACTAAGCCCATGTGCCATAACTACTGAACCTAAGAAACAGTGCAAATCTTGAAAGCATTTACACACAAGAACTTGGCTTCCCTGGTGTCTCAGATGGTAAAGAGTCTGCCTGCAGTGCAGGAGACCAGGTTTGATTCCTGGGTTGGGAAGATCCCCTGGAGAAGGAAACGGCAACCCACTCCAGTATCCTTGCCTGGAAAATTCCATGGACAGAGGAGGCTAGCAGGCTACAGTCCGTGGGATCACAAAGAATCGGACATGACTGGGTGACTTTACATATATATCATTTTTTCTGTTAATCTTTAAAGCATTTGTGTTAGTTTTCTAGAGATACCATTACAAAATGCTGCTTAGTGATTTAACAATAGAAAGTGCTTTAAACAACAGACATTTTTTTTCTTACAGTTCCAGAAAGTGTCACCAAGTTTTGTTTTTTCTGAAACCTCTCAGTTCAGGAAGTAGATGGCCACTTTCTCACTGTCACCTCACATGATCTTTTGTTTGTACACACATGTGATGTCTCTGTGTGTCCAAGTTTCCTGTTTTTATGAGGACACTAGTGAACTGGGTTAATGCTATTTCAATGGCCTTAGATGGTGCAAATGAATGATAAGTAGAAGGACAAAGTTGATCTATTCTACAATGTTGATGAAAAGTCTCTTCTGACATTTTAATACTCAACTGAATAAGAAATCAAATTGATCATACTTCATTTTGCTACTTACATTTTACCAAACCCAGATGCATTGGAAGCTAAGAAAACTTAAGAAGAGAAAAACCTGAGCCTTCTAAACCTGGTCTCTGATTAAAGTTTAATCTTCAAAAATACTGATGATTTTGGAAAGCAATTTTCTGAAGAAGTCATGAAAGCTAGGGATTATTTGGTTACGAAAATGTGTTGTCAGATATTGTGAGGTTTTGACTGTAAAAATGCCATTTAATAATTAATTCTCAAAGGTGAGTTTTTCTTTGCTTCTTTCTTAATAGGTGAACATTATACCAGTGATTGCCAAAGCAGATGCAATTTCTAAAAGTGATTTACAGACATTTAAGTGTGAGATAATGAATGAATTGATTAATAATGGCATCCAGATATATCAGTTCCCAACAGATGATGAAACTACCACTCACACGAACTCCTCAATGAATGTAAGCCTCTAACTATTGAATCTAAATTCTATTTGACAGGGGGGATGAAAATATAATTTATAAGTAACCTTATTAGTAATACAGAAAAAATTGGAAAACACCCTGATGCTGGGAAAGATTGAGGGCAGGAGGAGAAGGGGGCAAAAGAGGATGAGATGATTGCATGGCATCACTGACTCAATGGACATGAGTTTGAGCAAACTCCAGGAGATAGTGAAGGGAAGCCTAGCGTGCTGCAGTCCACGGGGTCCCAAAGAGTCGGACACGACTTAGCGACTGAACAACTATGTTAGTAATATAGTGTCACTTGTATCTGACAAAGAGACTATAAATAAGGTATTTTCCCCCAAAATCCAGTGTGGGAAAATGTTTCTTTTTCTTTTTGATTTTGAAAAATATTTCCTGAGAATCAATTATTTTAAGAAGCATTTTATTCTTTTAAAAATCCTTTTAGAAAGATATGGTTCACGTACCGAATGACTCACCCACGAAAGTACACAATTTAATGATTTTTAGTCTGTTCACGGTGTGCGCAACCCTCCACAGCCAAACTGACATTGTTATTATATAGTAGACATAGAAATATTATCTCAAAAAGAAACCCCATACTCTCTAGCTTTTCTCCCCTACCGCCTGTCAGACTTCCTCTCCCCCAGCCCTGCTGCTGCCCTAGGAAACCACTAATCAACATCTTTCTCTTTCGATTCCTCTGTTCTGGATATCACATGAATGGAATTACATAGTATTTGGTCTTTTCATGTTTTAATTGGCGATCAGTGTGTCTTCCCAGGGGAAAAATTTACTCAGATCATTTGTGCATTTTTAACTGAGCTTTTTAAAAAAATTATTATTGAGTTGTTAGAGTTCTTTATGTTTTCTGGATACCAGGTGCTTATGAGATACATGATTTGCAATTATTTTCTCCTAATCTATTAGTCATTTTTCCATTTTATTTCTGGTGTCCTTGGAAACACAAGCTTTTTAAAAGTATTGATGAAGTCCAATTTATTTATTTTTGTTGTTACTTGTGCTTTTGATGTCATATCTAAGAATGTTTTGTCAAATCCAAGGTAATAAAGATTTTCTTATGTTTCCTTCTAAGAAGTTTTAAAATTGTGGTAAAATATACATAGAATGAATTTACCATCTTAAACTTTTAATTTTTTTATTTTAAAAAATTAAAAAATGTTTTTGATGTGGACCATTTTAAAAGTCTTTACTGAATTTGTTACAGTTTTATGAAGTCATTACTGAATTTGTTATGGTTCTTTTTTATGCTTTTATTTTTTTGGCTGCGAGGCATGTGGGATCTTAGCTCCCTGACCTGGGATCAAACTCGCAACTCCTGTATTCGAAGGCAGAGTCTTAACCACTGGAATGCCAGGGAAGTCCCCAACTTAAATCTTTGGAAGTTCACAGTTGAGTGGCATTATCTGTTCATAGTTGTTGTGCTACCAACTATATCCACAGAACGTTTTTCATCTTGAAAAACTGAAGCTCTGCAATAAATAATAATTTCCTATTATTCCTTCCATCAACTTTATGAATTTGACTACTCAATGTACTTCTAGTAGATTGAATTATAATATTTGTCCTTTCCTACCTGTACAAATATTTCTTTGAGTCTCTGCTTTCAATTCCCTTGGGCCAATTCTTGTATGTGCCAAAAAGAGGAGTTGCTGGATTGTATGATAATTGTAGGTTTAATTTCTTGAGGAACCGCCATACTTTTTTCCATGGTGGCTTCACTGTTTTTGCATTCCCAGAAAAAGTGCACAAGGTTTCCAATTTACCACATTCATACCAACACTCGTTATTTTCTTTTTTTTTTTAAATGGTAGCTTATCTTAATGGATATGAGTTGCTATCGCACTGTGGGTTTTGTGTGTGTGTGTGTGTGTGTGTGTGTGTGTGTATAGTCATCTTTATTATAGTTCACGAGTACAGTAGAAACTGACATGGATTTCTTTATGAAGACATGTAGATTGTTATGGGCAGCTGCTTTCCACTTTCACTTGAGAATGGTAAAGAAGCCAATATCAGTGTCATTATATCAAGTTTTCACCTGATAGGAATCCTGAACAGGTCTCTTGGGGTCTTCTAGGTCACTGTTATATTGTCTGCAGACCTCCCTGCACCCAAGTGTCTCTGTAATTCCTTATACATTTCAAAAGGCACTTGGGCAAAAGAACACTATTACTCTGCTTGTTTTTAAGGTGCAATTCCTGGGTTAAATATTGTGCATATACATCTCCAAATTGCCCAGGCTTATCTTCCAAATAAGGCATTACTCATTTTACTGATCTCCCTGCCAAACAAAGGACCCCAAAGCATTCTGTTAATCTCAAAGAAGTCAGGTGAGGCTCTTCTCTCCTCAAATCAAGTTATTTGAAATCCCAAATGAAATGCTAGTGCCAAAGGGCAAAACAGTAGCCTTTCCTGAAAAGCTGCATTGTGATTTTTTAAAAAAAATTTATTTGTATATTTATCTGTTGGCCGTGCTGGATCTTCATGTTGCAGCACACGGGCTCTAGGTGCGTAGGTTCCGTAGTTGTGGCACAAGCAGCTTTGTTGCTCCGCGGCATGTGGGATCTTCCCTGACCAGGAATCAACCCATATCCCTTGCATTGGCAGGAAGATTCTTTACCACTGGACCACCAGGGAAGACCTGCCCTTTTTAAAAAATGGGTTGTTTGCTTTGATATTGAGTTGTATGAGCTGTTCATATATTTTAGGTATTAACTCCTTAGTAGATATGTCATTTCCAAATATTTTCTTCCATTCCATAGGTTGTCTTTTCATTTTTTGACAGTTTCTTTTGCTGTGCAAAAGGTTTTGAGTTAAATTAGGTCCCATTTGCTTAGCTTTGCTTTTGTATCCTTTGCCTGAGAAGGAAGATCTAAAAAATATTGTGACCACTTATGTCAGTGTTCTGCCTAGAGTTTTCTTTTAGGAGTTTCATGGTTTCTGGTCTTACATTTAGATCTTTAATTCATTTTGTATTTATCTTTGTATATCTTATGAGAAAAGTTCAAATTTCATTCCTTTACATATTAACTGTGTAGTTATCATGGATTTATCCAGCACCACTTATTGAAGAGACTGTCTTTTCCCGTCATATATTTTTCTCTCCTTTGTCATAGATTAATTGGCCATATGTGTATAATTTATTTCTGAGTTCTCTGTTCTGTTCCACTGATATGTGTGTCTGTTTGTGCTAGTACCATACTATTTTGATACTGTAGTTTTATAGTATAGTCTGAAGTCAAAGAATGTCATACTTACAGTTTTGTTCTTTTTTCCTCAAGATTGCTTTGGCTGTCTGAGCTCTTTTGCAGTACCATACAATTTTATTATGTATTATGTAACTAATTCCATTAGTTCTGTGGAAAATGTCGTGTGTGTTTTGATAGGGATTACATTAAATCTGTAGATTACTCTGAGTAGTATGAACATTTTAACATTATTAATTCTTCCAATCCATGAACATGTTATATTTTTTCACTAATTTGTGTCATCTTCATATTCTTTCATCAGTGTCTGATATTTTTCAGAATATTGGTCTTTCACTTCCTCTTTTAAGCCAATTTCTAGGTATTTTATTCATTTTGATGCAATTTTAAATGGATTGTTTTCTTGATTTCTCTTTTTGACGGTTCATTATTAGTAAATAGAAAAGCAACATGTAGAAATTTGTATGTTAACCTTTATTCTTCAACTTTATTGAATTGATTTATTATTTCTAGTGAATTTTTGGTAGAGACTTAAAGTTTTCTGTATATAGTATCATATCATCTGCAAATAATGACAGTTTCACTTTTTCCCTTCCAACTTGGATACCTTTTATTTATTTTTGTTGTCTGACTGCTGTGGCTGAGACTTCTAATATTATGTTAAGTAGAAGTGGGATCTCACAAATGCTTACAGAAATTAATCTGCACATTTTTAATGCTAAGTCATAAAATCTGAGGCAGGATAAATCACTTGTTTGAATAAACTTATTATGTATTCTTGTCTCTGTTATTTCCATAACAGAAATAAGAGTAACAGAGTAAGTCATATTGGTATAAGAAAATATGATGAAATTCGTTCTTACTTTCTAGGGCCTCTTACCTTTTGCTGTAGTAGGAAGTACGGATGAAGTGAAAGTTGGAAAAAGGACAGTCAGAGGACGTCAGTACCCCTGGGGAATTTTACAAGGTAAACATAACAAACGTCCATGAGAAGTCTTGTTCTGGATTGATTATACTTAAATATATATAATTATAAAATTATGTAAACTATAACTGTAAATATATAAAACAAAATATTTTAACCAGTCAATATTGGTAACTCTCATTAAACAGCAAATTAACAGTTACTGATAAGGAGCACAGATTCTGTTTCATTTGAGATAGTGATTATTTTGACTATAATTTATTCTCATGGGAATTTTCTGGAATTTTTTTGTACTTTAGGCAAAAACTCAGAAACTGAGCAGAACCTTCTCATTTACCCTAGTCTGCCATATACAGATTATCTCTGTGGTGCTAATCCATTGTATTCAGACTGCTGAAAAGTTCTTTGAACAAAAGAACTTTGAACAACATGGAAGCATAAATATTGGTACTTGAAACATATTATATAAGTTAATTGCTACCCAATTTATAAAGCACTATTAAGTGGTTACTAGTAAAAGGGATGATAAACTATTTCAAAAATAAAGTAATATAATTTATTTTTGGATAAATTATACCTAGACATTTATATTAGTTATTTAGCATCATGATGAGTTAGAATATTGTCATAACAGTCGTTAATTGTCTGATTCATATACTTATGATAATAATTATTGGGGACTGGATTATCTCTATCTGTAGAGATAATGTTCCAAATATTATTTTCAATTAATATGTTATAAATTTTTAAATTTATTAAATGTACTTAAAGACAACATATTTTAATGAATATTATATTTGGTTACAATATCATACCCAATACCCAAAATATTGTGATCAGTCTTTTGGATATGACAGGCACAAGAGAGAGCCATGTGAATTTATTGAGTGATTTTGAAAAGTGACTAATTCATTCTCATACATATGGTATAGAAATATAATTTAATAACTACATCATGTACAATTGTTAAGGCCTTTACATTAGTAGGATTTAATTAAATTATTTAGTTAAGTGAATCTTAGTTTAGTTTATCTTCTTTAAAAGAAGATAATTTATAGTTTATTTATAGACCAGGAAATTTGCTTTAAATTTATTAGCCAGAAACTAAATAGGAAGCAGTGAAATAATATGTTACATTATATTAGTATATAGCATCAGTTCATCAATTCATCAGTTTACTGCTCTGTAAAATACCCTGAGAATATTCATTTGAAAAATACTAAATTATTAAAGAAAACTTATGCTATATAAGTTTCAAAACCACAAAATTAAAAGACTCTTGCTCCTTGGAAGAAAAGCTATGACCAACCTAGACAGTATATTAAAAAGCAGAGACATCACTTTGCTGAAAGAAGTCCATATAGTCAAAGCTATGGTTTTTTCAGTAGTCATGTATGGATGTGAGACTTGGGCCATAAAGAAGGCTGAGTGCTGAAGAATTGATGCTTTCAAATTGTGGTGTTGGAGAGGACTCTCGAGAGTTCCTTGGACTACAAGGAGATCAAATCAGTCAATTCATATATTGAATTTCTATATTCAGGAAATCAGTCCTGAATATTCATTGGAAGGACTGATGCTGAAGCTGAAGCTCCAATATTTTGGCTACCTGATGAGAAGAGCCAATTCATTGAGAAGAGTCTTTTCCTCATTGGAAAAGACCCTGATGTTGGGAAAGATTGAAAGCAGCAAGACAGGGGACAACAGAGGATGAGATGGTTGTATGGCATCACTGATTCAATGGACATGAGTTTGAGCAAGTTCCGGGAGATGGTGAAGGACAGGGAGGCCTGGTATGCTGCAATCCATGGGGTCGCAGAGTCAGACACAACTGAGCGACTGAACTGAACTGATGCCATATACTAATATAATGTAACATATTATTTCACTGTTTCCTATTTAGTCTCTGGCTAATAAATTTAAAGCAAATTTCCTGGTCTATAAATAAATTATACCTATAATTGACATGTACCATAGAAACATAGTTACATGGTTAAAAGATTTATAGCTATTAATCAGAATGCTCTAAGCTCATTCAAGAATACTTATTGAGTGATAGGGATTGATAATAAGCTTTGTGGTTTTATTATTTTTCTGCCTAGTGGAAAATGAAAACCACTGTGACTTTGTTAAGCTCCGGGATATGCTTCTTTGTACAAATATGGAAGACTTGAAAGAACAGACTCATACTCGGCACTATGAACGTTACAGGCGCAACAGACTTCACATAATGGGATTTACTGATATGGGTCCAAACAACCAGCCAGTTAGGTGAGTGGAGATCTCACTTGAACAAGATGATAGGTGACTTGGAAATCCCCTACAACTGTAAAATATGATTATTTTGGAATGAGAATAGCTCTGCTTCTCATATTCTGGGCCATCTGAATCTTGTGGCTTTTCATTATCTTCAGACCTCGATGGAGGGTTAGTAGGAGCAACATAATTCAAGGGCTCATTTATATGCCTCCAGTATGTACATGTCCCTGGAGGAGGGCATGGCAACCCACTCCAGTACTCTTGCCTGGAGAGTCCCATGGATGGAGGAGCCCGGCGGATTACAGTCCATGGGATTGCAGAGTTGGACACGACTGAGCGACTAAGCACACACAATATGTACTTGTGCTGAAACCCTCCATGTCACTCCCAAAGAGAGAAGTTTTTATAGGCAAAATTTGGGAGGGAGGGTGTAAGGTATGTAACCCTCCCCTTATCGGTTGGTGGTGAGGTAACAAGATGGTGTTCAATCATCAGCCTTCTGGTTTCAGCCAGTCTGGGGTCCATATGCTTGTGCTCAGCCTGAAGTTATCATCCTCCACCTGGGTAGGAGCCTTGGTTCCTGCAGAACTCAGAGATCTTTTCTGTGTCTTGGCTGTTGTGAACAGTGCTGCCATGAGCACAGGGGTCCAGGTATCTTTTTGAATTATAGTTTTGTTCTGGCATATGCCCAAGAGAGGGATTGCTGGATCATATAGCAACATTATTTTCAGTTTTGGGGGGAATGTCTATACTGTTTTCCATAGTGGCTCTTCCACTTTACATTTCCACCAGCAGTGAAGTTTTGTTTTGTTTTTTTCTCACACCCTCTCCAGCATTTGTTATTTGTAGATTTTTTCATAATGGCCTTTCTGACTGGTATGACGTGGCACCCCATTATAGTTTTGATTTGCATTTCTCTAATAATTAGGAATGCTGAGCATCTTTTCATGCGCCTGATGGCCATCTGTATATCTTTTTTGGAGAAATGTTTATTTAGGTCTTCTGCTTGTTTTTCATTTGGGTTGTTTGGTATTTTGTTTTCAAGTTATATGAGTTGTTTCTATTGGGTTGGCCAAAAAGTTCATTTGGGTTTTTCCATACAATGTTACATATTATTAATATACAATACATATTTTTATATGTTTATTTATATTAACATTTTAATATAAGAGCACACACATTTCTTTTTAGTTTTCAAGAGATCTATGAAGCCAAAAGGCAGGAGCTCTTGGAGCAATGTCAGAGCGAAGAAGAAGAGTTGAAACAGAAGTTTATGCAGCGAGTAAAGGAGAAAGAAACAGCATTTAAAGAAGCTGAAAAAGAGGCAAGTCCTGCTAGTTGATATAATCCATATTCAAGTTTAGGTGTCCTATTAAATTGGGAGTTTTCATCTCAAGAGTTTAGATGATTTTGTTGAAGGATACTTTCTATTCTTCAAAAAGTAGTGATTTACCATGTAAGTTTTGGATTCAGCCTTTAAAAAAATGATTGCCTCTAATCTTATTTTTTCCTAGAGCCTTTGGAGAATCAGCTTTTTTGAATTTTTTTAAACTGAAGTATTAAATTGACTTACAATATTATATCAGTTTTGGGTATACAACGTTGAGTCAATATTTTTATATATTAAATACCTTCTGTCAATGAGGAGGGCATGGCACTCCCACTCCCAATATTCTTGCCTGGAGAATCCCATGGACAGAGGAGCCTGGCAGGCTACAGTTCAGAGGGATGCACAGAGTTAGACATGACTGAAGCGACTTAGCATGCACGCATGCACCATCTGTCAGCACAGAAAGTTATTAAAATATTGTTCACTATATTCTGTATGCTGTACATTACATCCCCATGACTTATTATTTTATAACTGGAAGTTTGTATCCTTTAATCTTCTTCACCTATTTCATTCATCCCTCTCCTCTGGCAACCACCATTTTGTTCTCTGTATCTATGAGTGTGTTTCTGTTTCGTTAAGTTTATTCATTTGAATTGTTTTCTTTAGATTCCCTGTATAAGTGAAATCATATGTTATTTATCTTTCTCTTTCCTATCTATTATCTATCTCTGACTTATTTTACCTAGCATAATACTCTCCAGGTCCTTTCATGTTGTCTCAAAAGGCAAGGTTTTTTTTTTTTTTAAACGGGTAATGTTCCATTGTATATATGTATATGTATACATATAGCACATCTTTAAGTAAAAAGTTTTCTCAATGATTTTGCTATCATTTATAAATACCACAATCTCACATCCCCAGCCTTTCCTGTCATTCTTCTTGCCCTTGTATGTAGATGCTCATTTGCCCTCAGGTTTGAAAATGTATTTACGAGTGATATGACTCCAGCAGAGATACTTTTTGAGACCACTATTAAGATCAAGTGCTATTCTAATGGTTAGGGTAGGTTTGATAATCAGAAGGAAAGAAGCATGTTCTTGGGGATGTGCCCCATAGGGTGCTTTGAGTCACAATTGCGGGTTTGTTTTACAGCTACAGGACAAGTTTGAACATCTTAAGAAGATCCAACAAGAGGAGACAATGAGACTTGAGGAAGAGAGGAGACAACTGGAAGAAGAAATCCTAGCATTTTATAAAATGAAGGCCTCCTCTGGAACCTTGCAGGGTCAGGTGTGCACCAGTATAAAGAAGGACAAAGAGCGTAAGAAATAATCCTTTACCATTCTGTGTGTTGTAGAGCCCTTTCACTCTCTCTCTCATCTTCCTGGGAGATTTTCCTCATAGCACTTAATTCTGATTGAAATTATGCTGTTTTAAAATTTGTTTACTTGCTGTGCATTTTTTCCTGCTAGCGGGTGAGCTCCTTGAGAGCACGTACCTTGATCATTTTGTTAGATGCTCTATCGTCAGGGTTTAGAACAAGAGTAGCACAGAATTGGCACTCAATAAATATTTGCTAAAATGAAAGAAGATCAAAGATTTATGCACCACAGTGTAAAAGTGTTGATTAGCTGTGGAAATTCTTTTACCATAGCCCAACCTATGACTCTGATGACCAAGTATATGTATTATTTCATATCTAAATAGAAGTAGGGGATTTGTTGGCATGCAGTATTGCAAAAAGCTAATCCTTATGCTCATGTTCCTTATAAAATTCTACTGATAATAATTTCTTGATAGTTTCTATTAAGTAAAATGCTGTTTCTGATTGTAACTCTTATACTTTTATGTTAGACCTTGTAAAACTAATATTGGAATAAAACTTCAGAAGTGAAAGAGAGTAGAGAAAAATGGGAAACCATGAGTAACATTTGGATTATAATATTATGCCTTACATACTAACATTTACTTAAAACTAGTTACCAAGGTTTTAGAAAATAAAGTAGATTTTTTTTTAACTATTTCAAAAGTTTCCTTCTGACTATATAGCCTGAATTTTCTGCATTTACAATGTCAGTTCACCTGTTTGGCTGAACTTTACCAGGACTTATTCAGTAAAAGTACTACCCTTGAGGGTCTGTGTATATTTACTCCAAAATTTTTCTCATGTTCCTAAATAAAAAAATTTTCTGTTGTAGTTTTTTTTTTTACTGCTTTCATTTCAAAGGCAGCATTTTTTCAGGGCATCAGGATATTGTGATTTAGGCTGGAAAGGGAAAACCCGAAATATTGAAAAAGTTGAGAAACAATGAAGAAAGAAATATCAATACATCAAAGCAATGTAAAAAAAAAAAGCAATGTTAGAAAATAAACAAAACATGTGGTATCATTGATTTAAGGGACATAGGGTAAAGAAAAAAAAAGACATCTGAAGACATCAAAAATATCAGGCTTTTTGGATGCCAATCTTGTTCTTGGCTATTTATGAGAACTTCTCCAGCCCCAAGGAAAACACTCCTGTCACTCATTGAAAGTGACAGTGCTGACAAGACTTTTCAGAGCCCCTTTTATGTCCTTGTTCCTTAGAGAGTAAATAAATGGATTCAGCATTGGTGTGACCACAGTGTACATCACAGAGGCTATTGCGCTGGTTCTGGAATTTTGGGTAGTGGCAGAGCTGAGGTACACTCCAAGACCTGTGCCATAAAACAAGCAAACAACTGAAAGATGAGACCCACAGGTGGAAAATGCCTTGTACTTCCCCCTTGCTGATGTAATCCTCAGTACGGAGGAGACAATCCGAGAATAAGAAACAACAATGCCAGAGAAGGGAATAATGCCCATGAGCACAGTGGCAAAATACATCTCTGTGATATTGAGAAGATTGTCAGACCAGGCAAGTTGGATAACCTGATTGATTTCACAGAAGAAATGGGGGATCTCCACGTCAGTGCAAAAGGACAGCTGCAACACCAGCAAACCACGTAGCAAAGAGTCCAGGACACTCAATATCCAAGATGCCAGCAACAGCAAGACACAGAGCTGGGGGTTCATCTTGGTTGTGTAGTGCAGTGGATGGCAGATGGCTACGAACCGGTCATAGGCCATTGCAGAAAGGAGGAAAATGTCCAGTTCTGCAAAAAGGATGAAAAAATACAGCTGAGTGAGGCAGCCTTCATAGGTGATGCCTTTGTTCTGGATGTAGAGGTTCAGCAGCATCTTTGGGATGGTGGTAGAGGTGAAACAGATGTCTGAAAAAGACAGATTGGAGAGGAAGAAGTACATGGGTGTGTGGAGGTGGGAGTCATAGATGGTGGTCAGAATGATGAGCAGGTTTCCAGAAATAGTTATCAGGTACATGGAGAGGAAAAGCCAAAAGAGGAGAGGCTGCAACTCTGCCTCATCTGACAGTCCAAGGAGAAGAAATCCTGAAAACTGTGTGTGATTTTCCTGTTGCATATAGCTGGTGTGACTGTCTTGAAAGAGGCAATAAAAAAATACAAACAAGTAAATATTATCAACCAACTGAACTACCACTGATTATATTTCTCATATTATTTAAATGCAGTTCATATTACAATTTACACATAAAATAAGTAATCCCTATATTTTGTTAATGGATCAGGGTTATTATAGCCCAAAAGTTCAGAGGATTAAAAATATAGCCAATCTCTTTCTGCCACTGTCTCCACTTCAGTATGCAAACTAGCCGTTTGTCATATCTTATTCCTCAAAGCCAGCATTATTTCTGCCATTTCTCTGAGATAGAATTATGCAGCTCCTTGCCCTTCGTTGTCACTCACGGACTCACAGCATTAACATCATCTGGAAAGCTTGTTAGAAATGCAGAATTATATAAGAAAACTTAGGGATTTCCCTGGAGGACCAGTGGCTAAGACTCTGTGTTCTCAGGGAAGGAAGCCCAGGTTTGATCCCTAGTCAAGCAACTAGGTTCCACAACTAAGACCACATGCCGCAACTAACATGGCCAAATAAATAAATTTCTTTTTTTAAAAAAGAAAACTTTTATGAAGCTCATGGCTAATTAGAATGGAGCCGTGGTTCTAACCAGCTTGTCAATTCATTTGATCCTCATAGTGCTACGAGGTAGGCAAATTGCCACTTACTGGCTGCTTAAAGCAACAGTGGCCCAGCAGCAAAGAATCTGCCTGTGAAGCAAGAGACCCGGGTTCAACCCCTGGGTTGGGAAGAGCCCCCGGAGGAGGGCATGGCAACCCACTCCAGTATTCTTGCCTGGAGAATTCCATGGACAGAGGAGCCCGGTGGGCTACAGTCCGTGGGATCGCAAAGAGTCAGACACGACTGAGGTGACTAACACAAAGCAACACCAGTGTATTTTCTTACAGTTCCAGAGTTGATACTTTTGAAATCAGTTCCACTGAGCTAAAGTCAAGGTGTTGGCATGGTTGGCTCCTTCTGGAGGCGCTAGAGTGGAGTCTGTCTTTCCCAGTTTCTTGAGGCTGTCTGGATTCTTTGGTCCCTTTGTTCACATTACCCCAACCTCTTGTTTCTGTCATCTCATGGTCTTCTGCCTCTTTGATCTTCTGCCTCCTTTATAAGGAACGCTATGACTAAAATAAGGACTTCCCTGGTGGCTCAGATGGTAAAGCCTCTGCCTACAATGCAGGAGACACGGGTTCAATCCCTGGGTCAGGAAGATCCTCTGGAGAAGGAAATGGCAACCCACTCCAGTACTCTTGCCTGGAAAATCCCATGGATGGAGGAGTGTGGTAGGCTATAGTACATGGGATCCCAAAGAGTCGGACACGACTGAGCGAGTTCCCTTCCCTTCATGATCAAAATAAGCCCACCCAGACAAGCCTAACCCTAACCCTCCCTCTTGGACCTCCCTCCCACCCTTATCCCACCCCTCTAGGTCATCACAGAGAAGCCAACTGAGCTTCCTGTGCTTTATACCAGGTTCCCACTAGCTATCTATTTTACACATGATAGTGTATATATGTCAATCCTAATCTCCCAGGTCGTCCCACCCTCCCCTTCTGCCCCTGTGTCCACATGTCTGTTCTCTACATCTGTGTCTCTATTCCTGCCTTGGAAATAAATTCTTCTGTACCATTTTTCTAGATTCCACATATATGCATTGATACACTATGTTTGTTTCTCTCTTTATCACTTACTTCACTCTGTATGAGACTCTAGGTCCATTCACGTCTCTACAGATGATCCTATTTCATTCCTTTTAGGGGCTAAGTAATATTTCATTGTATATATGTACCACATCTTCTTTATCCATTCATCTGTCGATGGACATTTAGGCTGTTTCTGTGTCCTGGCTATTGTAAATAGTGATGCAATGAAACAGCAAGACATGGAAACACCCCTGGTTCTAAATTCTGGTTTCCCCACCAAGAACAAATATTCAGTAAGTACTGGCTTATTGTTATGCACTGTGTCTCTCAGATATTTCAATTATTTCCCCACTATTTCTGTCCCATCTCTGTGGTCCCTCATCGTGTCTTCCTCTGAAATGACAGGAGACTAGCATGTCTCCAGCACAATCATTGCATTGGCCCCAGAGAGATCTTTCTACAATGTAAACCTACTCACGTATCATAGTTTCCTTTCTTCAGATATTGGACTGGTTTTGTATTAAATTTAGAAATACCCTAATTGTATAACAGGGCACTTACTGATTTTTGTCTTGCCAAGTCAATTTCATCTTTTACTGTTCTTCATCTCCCCCACATTGTTTTCCAGGCATTTAGGATTATTTTCCATACTGTAAGTATGCAATGCACTTCTTAAAAATTGTGATAAAACTCACATAACATAAAATTCACAACTGTGATCATATGAAAGTATACAGTTTCATGGCACTTAGTATAGTCACAGTGTTGTATGAACATCACCAGTATTTACTTCCAGAAATTTTTTGCTATCCTAAAAGAAAACCTCGTACCCATCAAGCAGTCATTCACCATTTACCTTTCCTCTAATCTCTGGCAACCACTAATCTACCTTCTGTCTCTACATATTTGCCTATCCTGGATATTTCATGTAAATAAAACCATACGCTATGTAGCCTTTTGTGTCTGGCTTCTTTCGGTTATTATTACTCCACATTTTTACACCCCAATTTCTTCTACCAGGAGAACTCATACCTTGAAAATTCCAATTTCTTCATCAAGACTCATTCCAACATTTATCTCAGGGTGCATACTCTAATTTACCACAGGTCTTTATTGCCCCCTGCTCCCTGAAAGAGCTGAACAGTTTTTATTGCACTCTGTCGACACTGTTTTGCCTACTGTGAGATTTTTAAAAAATATTTATTTAACTGGCTGTACCGGGTATTAGGGGCAGGATCTTTTCTTTTCCTTTTTTTTTTAGTTGCAGCATCTGAACTCTTAGTGGTGACATGTGGGATCTAGTTTCCTGACCAGGGATTGAACCCAGGCCCCCTGCATTAAGAGCGTGGAGTCTTAACCACTGGACCACCAGGGAAGTCCCCATATGTCCCTTTTAAAGAGATGGTAGCTGTCTGGCTCCAGCTACTTTTTGTTCAGTGGGAATATGGTCCTCAAGCTGTCTAATCTTTCAAATTGTCAAGAGAAACCATAACTCTAGACTGTATATGAACCTTCCCCCAATTTGGTAGGGAAGTCCCTATCATGGGATATTACTTTTAGTTTTTTGGCCCTAGTCCCCTCTTTGGTGGAAAGAGTAACATCTTATCCCTTCCTTTATTCCAGAACACAGTTAAATGTTCAGTTTAGAGTAATCCTTGCTAATTATTTCCTGAATGAAAGAGTTTGAATAGAAATTGTTGATAGTGAAAGATAAGAGAAACAGAAATGAAAGGAAAAGCTGAAGTGGGTATGGAAGATAAACAGGAGAAAATGGGGGAGAGGAAGGAAGGGGAAGCCCATGCTACTGAACTGAAAGCCAAAGCAGATAAACCATATTAAGAAACAATAGGCCACAGTTGATGCTAAAACTGTTTCCAAGTTCTTAAAACTGGAAAGTCTTGGTTTTGCTGAACTTTGATTTCTTTATCTCTGTTAGGAACCTTGAAAGTTGATACCATTAATAGGGATCCTCCCTCCATAGCTCATTTATCTCATTTTTTTCTGCACTTACAAGGATTCTCTGGCTTCCCAAGTTGTATCACTGAAGAGTCAGTGTAAGTTCCATTTCTCCTGTGAACAATTGTTAAAAGATGGGAGCTCTGCCCCCAGGAAGGGCAGGGAGACAAAATCACTCATGAGATCTCTGGAAGATACAGTTGTGCTTCCTCTATTACTGATTAAGCCAAATTGCCAAAGATGTACAAAAAAAGAAAACCATTACAGCTTTAGAAGTTTCCAGGATCAAAGTCTCATTGTGCCTCATTAAATAAATTGTTACATTGTTACTCTGTTCTCTGAGGACTAGAATTCTCTAGAAGCTAAGGAGCTAAATAAAAGTTGACTTTGTTTTGGCAATCATGCCTCTTGGGAGTAGCTATGGATCTCAATGTATGTCTTCTAATCAAGGTCAAGATTATTCCCTTAGATGTGGTCTATAGGGAGCAGGGTATAAGGATGGTCCCTTTTATATCTAAGTGTAGTTAACTCATTATAGACCTGAAGCAAAGGGTTGGAGAAAGTTTGCTGAGCTTCCTCGGCTTTGACCAAGAAATTTGAAAATGATATAAAAATATAAAAATTAGAAAGCTTCATTGTTTCTCTGTGTTATTTCTAAACATTAGTTATCTGGACTTTCGCTGCTCCTTCAACTAAAATATTTTATAACCATTGTTATTGGTAATCACTGTTTATACTTCATTTATCTTATTATTTTACTTATATAAATTTAATAAAAATGGAATTTCTTATTACAGAGTCTAAATATGGACTCTCTTCAGTGTCTAATGTACATTTTTCATGTAAATGTCTAATGTATTAATACATTTTCCAACATCAAACATTCTCAGCAAATCAAAATAGTCCACCAAATGGAAATGGTCTTTAAATACTTACCCATTTTTGGACATTTATTTGCTCTTTTTTTTATATTTGCTTTCTAAGTTTTCTTTATGATGATATCACATTGATTTTATGTATATCATTTTAGAACTATGTAAACTATATCTTTAGAGCTATATCTTGCTCAGTTTTTAAAGATATTTCCTTGATCACATTCTTATAAATGATTATCTATTCTACAATTTTCAGTTCAGTTCAGTTCAGTCGCTCAGTTGTGTCTGACTTTTTGCAACCCCATGGACTGCAGAACGCCAGGCCTCTCTGTCCGTCACCAACTTCCGGAGTTTACCCAAACTCATGTCCATTGAGTCGGTGATGCCATCCAACCATCTCATCCTCTGTCATCTCCTTCTCCTCCCACCTTCAATCTTTCCCAGCATCAGGGTCTTTTCCAATGAAATCTTTCCAATGAAATCTTTCTTCACATCAGGTGGCCAAAGTATTGGAGTTTCAGCTTCAGCATCAGTCCTTCCAATGAATATTCAGGACTGATTTCCTTTAGGAGGGACTGGTTGGATCTCCTTGCAGTCTAAGGGACTCTTAAGAGTCTTCTCCAACACCACAGCTCAAAAGCTCAAATTTTTTATGCTGTCAAATTTTTATTTTTTGTGCCATATTTTTATTTATCTATCTGCATAAAATGCTTAAATAATGAGTAGGAAAAATGTTATTTCTGTCTACAATACTTTTACGTCAGCTGCCAGGTTACTCTTTCAAACAAACTTCAGAATCATGTAGCCTTGTTGCAAGAAAAATACTAAGGATTTATTGGATACTCCATTAAACTTAAAATTTAATTTGCAAAGAATTGACATATTTATTGTATTCAGAATTCCATTTCCAATAACAAGAATTTGCCTTTAGGTATTTCAGCCTCTTTTGGGATAAGCTTTCCTGTAGTTTGTAGATTATGCTAATTTGCTGATAATAGTATTTTAATATATTTTAAGTTTACTTCCATTAAGGTATTTTCCCTATTATCTGATACATTAGGAAAACTTCTGATATATCTGTATTTATGAAGTATCATGTTAGTTTTCAGGATTTTTTTTCTTAATTTTAAGATTATTTCCAAAATTCAACTTTATCCTAATAGTGTGTGTTAGTAGTTCAGTTTTGTCTGCCTCTTTGCAGCCCCATCGACTGTAGCTTGCGAGACTCCTCTGCCCATGGAATTTTCCAAGCAAGAATACTGGAGTAGGTTGCCATTTCCTTCTCCAGGGGATTTTCCCAACCCAGGGATCAAACCTGAGCCTCCCACATTGCACACAGATTCTTTACCATCTGAACCACCAGAGTTTTATAAAACCTATTTCACTTTTGGGTCTTATTGCATTGATTTGACATTTCAGTGCACTGTGAAAATTTATGGCAGGAGTTGGGAATTCTTGATGGTAAATTGAATATGGTGATGTTTAAAGATCCTGACCTCATCTCCTTCCATGGGTACGCCAAAACTGCAACTATTACAAAGCAACTATCTATGAGAACAATCTCCATGATAACAAGAACAATATCCCTGAGACTAGTAGAAAAGATCTTCTACAGCTAAAGATATAAAGAAGGAACCACAGTGAGTCAGGTAGGCAGAGCAGAGATGGGGCCCCACCCACCAGAGGCCAGCTGCTGTAGGACCCTCCTGAGCCCTGGTCACCCCAAGACCTGGACTCACTCACCAAAAACCCAGGACCAGCCACACCCACCAGCAGGTTGACAGTAGCCCTGGGACCAGAGTGGTCCTACAGCCAGCATGTCAAGACTTGGCTTACCCACTGGCAGGCCAGGAATGAGGCTCCCCTGAGGCGTGCACAGCCCCACCAACCAGTGGCTGGCAGCCTTGGCACAAGACTGCCTGACAACCAACTGGACCTGCCATGCCCACAATAGACAGCTCACCACAATAGAAGGACTCCTGCAGCCACACAGAGGGCATCTCTAAACTATATAGCTCTAGTGACCTGAGGGGAGTGCACTACTGGACCCTGTAGGATATTTCCTACATAAGGCCACGTCTCCAAGATCAGGAAATGTAACTAACCTACCAAATACATAGGAATAAAAACAACAAATTATGCAAAATGAGGTAATAGAGACGTATGCTCCAAATGAAGAAACAAGATTATACCCCAGAAGAACTAAACTAATTGAAGTGGAAACAAGTGATCTACCCAATAAAGAATTCAAGGTAATGATCATAAAGATACTCAAAGAACTTGATGAAGGGATGAATAGAGTGAGAAGTTAGAAGTTTTTAATAAAGAGTTAGAAAATATAAAGAAACAAGGAGAACTGAAGAATACAATAACTGAAACAAAAATACTCTAGAAGGAATCAACAGTAGATTAGATGATATGAAGAACAGACCAGCAAACTGGAAGACAATAGTGGAAATCACTATGGCTAAACAGAAAAAGAAATTTAATGAGAAGAGTTTAAGAGAACTCTGAAACAGCAGTAAGCGTACTAACACATTCTCATCATAGGGATCCCAGAAGAAGAGGGGAGAAAGGGGCAGAAGACATATTTGAAGACATAATAGCAGTAAACTACACTAACCTGGGAAAGGAAACAGATGTCTAGGTCCAGGAAGACCAAAGAGTCCCAAACAGACTCGCCTCAAAGAGAGCCACACTGAGACACCTTGTAATTAAAATAGCAAAAATTAAATGTAAAGGCAAAATATTAAAAGCAGCAAAGGAAAAGCAACAAGGTGCATACAAGACACACTTCAGAGCCAAAGACACACACAGACTGAAAGTGGAATCTGTTCTCCATTGATTTCTGTCTGTCTTCACACTAAACCACAGTGTCTTGATTTCTGCACCTTTAGAGTAAGTTTTTAAGTCAGGTAGTATGAGACCTTCTCTTGTTTTCTTTCAAAACTCTTTCAGCTATTGTAGGTTCTTTGCATTGCTACATAAATATTACATAATGGTCAATTTCTATCAAGCAGTCCTAACAAATTTTAATTTGGATTTTACAGCATCCACAGAGCAGTTTAGACAGAGTTGCTCTGTATCAGGTCATTTCCCATGAGCTCTAAAATATTACTTACTTCTAATATCAGTTCATAATGTAGGTGGAATTTCCTGAGTTTATCGATAAAGAACCAAAGACGGAAATGTTTTACTTCCTGTCATTAAGGAAATATTCAACAGGCAGGTGTAAACTTGAGTTCGCAGAGACTGAGCTACCAAGTCCCATATTTGACCACCTAATGTCAGACCTGAGGTGTGGAACGGCCTTGGTAGAGAAGGTCTCAAAATACCTACATCTGACTCTGACAGTAGACCACAATTTTGATATTCAAAGTGGTTTACAGAACAGGACCAGAAGCATCAATATCAACCCAGAACTAGTTCCGAATGTAGAATCTCTGGGCTTGCTTAACCAGAATCTGCATTTGAACAAGATTCCCAAGTGATTCATATACACATTAATGCTATAGATCTTTTGGTCTAAAATACTGTTTCTCAATGTATTAACTTTTGCGTTGGATAATTCTTTTTTAAAATTAGTTAAGTGTTTTATTCTTTGGCTGTGCTGGGTCTTTGTTGCTGTGCATGGGATTATTGAGATAGCTTCTCTTGTTCCGGAGCACTGGCTTTAGAGCGCAGGCTTGGTAGTTGTAGTGCATGGGCTCAATTGCTCTGTGGCATGTGGGATCTTAGTTCCCCAGCCAGGGATTGAACCCATGTCTCCTGCTTGGCAGGCAGATTCTTAACTGCTGACCACCTGAGAAGTCCCTGGATAATTTTTTGTGGTGGGAATACCTTGTGCAGTATAGGATGTTGAGCAGCATTCCTTGCCTTGATCCAACAAATGGGAGTAGTACTTTCCCACTTGCGGCAAATAAAATTTCTCCCCCAACTGCCAAGTGTGCCTGCAGGCAAAAACACCTCGGTTGAGAAGCACTGGCTTTAAGCATGAGAACTGGAAATAACTTGATGTGGCTCCAATCAAACCTCATCCTTTAGTAACTTAGGGCAGATCACCTCACCCATATAAGCCCAATTTCTGCAAATACAGAATGATATTTGAAACAGTATGGATCTCAGAGAGTGGGCTTTAGTAAAAATTAAATAAGACGATTTGCATGAGAATGTTAAGTTCAGTTCCTGAACTGATCCAAATATATATTATAGATCCAAACATATATTATAAAAAAAACTAATGTTTTTTGAATGGGTGAATTTAACTCAGGTGACCATTATATCTGCTACTGTGGGCAAGAATCCCTTAGAAGAAATGGAGTAGCCCTCACAGTAAACAAAAGAGTCTGAAATGCAGTACTTGGATACAATCTCAAAAACGACAGAATGATCTCTGTTTGTTTCCAAGGCAAACCATTCACTATCACCGTAATCCAAGTCTATGCCCCGACCAGTAATGCTGAAGAAACTGAAGTGGTTCTATGGTTCTATGAAGACCTACAAGACCTTTTAGAAATAACACCCAGAAGAGATGTCCTTTTTCTTATGGGTGACTGGAATGCAAAAGTAGCAAGTCAAGAGATACCTGGAGTAACAGGCAAATTTGGCCTTGGAGTACAAAACGAAACAGGTCAAAGACTAACAGAGTTTTGCCAAGAGGACATACTGGTCATAGCAAACACCCTCTTCCAACAGCACAGGAGACAACTCTACACATGGACGTCATCAGATGGTCAATACTGAAATCAGATTGATTATATTCTTTGCAGCCAAAGATGGAGCTCTATACAGTCAGCAAAAACAAGACCGGGAGTTGACTATGGCTCAGATCATGAACTCCTTATTGCCAAATTCAGACTTAAATTGAAGAAAGTAGGGAAAACCACTAGACCATTCAGGTATGACCTAAATCAAATCCTTTATGATTATACAGTGGAAGTGACAAATAGATTCAAGCGATTAGCTCTGATAGAGTACCTAAAGAACTATGGACGGAGGTTCATGACACTGTACAAGAGGCAGTGATTAAGACCATCCCCAAGAAAAAGAAATGCAAAAAGCCAAAATGGTTGTCTGAGGAGGCCTTACAAATAACTGTGAAAAAAAGAGAAGCTAAAGGTAAAGGAGAAAAGGAAAGATATACCCATTTGATTGCAGAGTTCCAAAGAATAGCAAGGAGAGATAAGAAAGCCTTCCTCAGTGATAAATGCAAAGGAATAGAGGAAAATAACAGAATGGGAAAGGCTAGAGATCTCTTCAAGAAAATTACAGATACCAAGGGAACATTTCATGCAAAGATGGGCACAATAAAGGACAGAAATGGTATGAACCTAACAGAAGCAGAAGATATTAAGAAGAGGTGGCAAGAATACACAGAAGAACTATACAGAAAAGATCTTCATGACCCAGATAATCACAATGGTGTGATCACTGACCTAGAGCCAGACATCCTGGAATATGAAGTCAAGTGGGCCTTAGGAAGCATCACTACGAACAAAGCTAGTGGAGGTGATGGAATTCCAGCTGAGTTATTTCAAATCCTAAAAGACGATGCTGTGAAACTGCTGCACTCAATATGCCAGCAAATTTGGAAAACTCAGCAGTGTCCACAGGACTGGAAAAGGTCAGTTTTCATTCCAATCCCAAAGAAAGGCAATGCCAAAGAATGTTCAAATTACTGCACAATTGCACTCATCTCACATGCTAGCAAAGTAATGCTCAAAATTCTCCAAGCCAGGCTCCAACAGTACATGAACCATGAACTTCCAGATGTTCAAGCTGGTTTTAGAAAAGGCAGAGGAACCCTAGATCAAATTGCCAACATCCGTAGGATCATGGAAAAAGCAAGAGAGTTCCAGAAAAAAACATCTCCTTCTGCTTTATTGACTATACCAAAGCCTTTGACTGTGTGGATCACAATAAATTGTGGAAAATTCTGAAAGAGATGGGAATACCAGACCACCTGACCTGCCTCCTGAGAAATCTGTGTGCAGGTCAAGAAGCAATAGCTAGAACTGGACATGGAGCAACAGACTGGTTCCAAATCAGGAAAGGAGTACATCAAGGCTGTATATCGTCACCCTGCTTATTTAACTTATATGCAGAGTACATCATGTGAAATGCTGGGCTGGATGAAGCACAAGCTGGAATCAAGATGGCGGGAGAAATATCAATAACCTCAGATATGCAGATGACACCATCCTTATGGGAGAAAGTGAAGAACTAAAGAGCCTCTTGATGAAAGTGAAAGAGGAGAGTGAAAAAGTTGGCTTAAAACTCAGCATTCAAAAAACAAAGATCATGGCATCCAGTCCTATCACTTCATGGCAAATAGAAGGGGAAACAATGGAAATAGTGAGAGAGTTTATTTTCTTGGGTTCCAAAATCACTGCAGATGGTGACAGCAGCCATGAAATTAAAAGACGCTTACTCCTTGGAAGAAAAGTTATGACCAACCTAGATAGCATATTAAAAAGCAGAGACATTACCTTGCCGACAAACGTCTGTCTAGTCAAAGCTGTGGTTTTTCCAATAGTCATGTACGGATGTGAGAAGTGGACTATAAAGAAAGCTGAGCGCCGAAGTATTGATGCTTTTGAACTGTGGTGTTGGAGAAACTCTTGAGAGTCCCTTGGACTGCAAGGAGACCCAACCAGTCAATCCTAAAAGAAATCAGTCCTGAATATTCATTGGAAGGACTGATGATGAAGCTGAAACTCCAATACTTTGGCCACCTGATGTGAAGAGCTGACTCATTTGAAAAGACCCTGATGCTGGGAAAGATTGAAGGCGGGAGGAGAAGGGGATGGCAGAAGATGAGATGGTTGGATGACATCACCGACTCAATGGACTTGAGTTTGAGTAAGCTCCAAGAGTTGGTGAGGAACAGGGAAGACTGGCGTGCTGCAGTCCATGAGCTTGCAAAGAATTGGACACGACTGGGGGACTGAACTGACTGAGTCTGTGTTAAAAGCATAAAACTCCTAATTGACTTATCAAAGGCATCACAAAGCTCATGACTTTAGTACCTATTATTTTATCTCAAAGGAAAACATCCCTCACCCTTGTGGAGGAGGTGAATAGCAATTTTCTAGTGATTTCAGGAGATGTGCCCTGACAGAAGTCAATAATTTGAAGGCTCATGAGACCTTTGTAACACAGAATCCTCAGTCTTAGAATTGGACAAAACATGAGCTCCAGATTGAAAGACAGTACAAAGAGGTGAGACCTTTGAAAGACAAGAGAATTCATGGAAAAAGTAGTAAAAACTGGAGTCATCTGAGGGCCAATCTGGTCTATTAGGAATAGACAATCAGCCGGGGGTTTTCCCCTTGTGTCCAGATCGGTGTCCCACAGGAAAATGGTATGCTCAGAGGTACAGGTAATAATAAAAAACAGTGCCTAATGAGCAGACCCCAGAAACTGTGAATATCTTCTCTGCTATTATTCCTGAGCATGGGCACCCTTAAGCTGGAGAGGGCATGGTTGTTGATTTTAGATTCCTAAGTCTGGCTCGGAAACTGATGTTTCACTTCTTTCTGCTGTCCCCTGTGGTAATAGACCCTCCGTCTCCTTCACTAACCATCCAGAGAAGAATTAAGACTTCCACACAGAGCCCTTCCTCTCAGATAACCCATTCAGGTGAGTCTGGGAGTTTGGTAGGTACTTCAGGAAAGATTCAAAGAGGAGGGAAGTGGAGAATTTCCACCCGAGGTCACCTGAGAGAAAAACTAAACTAGCCCAGAGCCTAGAGATTATTTGCTAGGTAGACTGATTAATGGATCATTAATTTATTCAGTACGTTAGAAGGAGAAGTGTCCTTTGAACTCAGAAATACAAGAATCATTGCAACAATTAAATGATGGGGATGCAAATCCTTTCAGAGGAGAATAAAGAAGGGAACAAAGGTGTAAAATGGTTCCAATAAATTAATATCTGAAGCATTTTGCATTGAAGAGGAGTAGCAAATAGAATATTAGGTGCAGAGGCCTATGCAGTGAACTGAAAACATTTAAAAATATTTACTGTGGGGTGTATTTGAGCCTGTTCTGTATTTATTAGAAATCCCAGACCACAAGAAGTCAATATAACTTTGCAGCAGCAGTTCTTAAGATGAACATTTTGCATTGGTAGCATGTTGAATATTCACATGAAAAAAATTGTATTTAATATGAAAAGGGAGTATGCTAAAGAGCCTTACTTTACAATCATTTTATTACCTAGTTGTGGAAGTGATGGATGCATTTGAGAGGTAGAATAAAAAGTTTGGCCTCATTGCATCATCATCTTCATCCACAGGAAGGAACTACACTAAACTTTTCACATATGTTGACTAAATCAGTTGACCACCTCAGACATAGATACCGCTATCCCCATCATTTGAGTAAAGATTCGTGGGTCAGGAAGATCCCCTGGAAAAGGGAAAAGCTACCCACTCCAGTATTCTGGCCTGGAGAATTCCATGAACTATATAGTCCATGAGGTCACAAAGAGTCAGACACGACTGAGTGACTTTCACTTCACTTTCACTAACATTTTAAATGATTTGTTTGGCCCTCCATAGACCAACAGCTAATACATGGTCGATCCGATATTCTATAGGTGGTTTCCTGATTCTGAAAGTTTTGCATTTAATACCACTTAGACAGTCTCTTGCCATTTCATCTTTTACAATCCCTAATATTCTAAGTTGTAATTTTCTGCTGTAAATTGAGGGTTGATTCCCTTTGCTCATTTTTCTAGGGGCATGTTCAATCAATAAGGTGTCTCAACATTGTGAGGTATCATTCCTTTCCCTGGAGGATAAATTTTTTTTTTTTTTTTTTTTTTTTGCTGCTTTAGTAGTTATTCTGTGTGTCAAGGGGCTATACTGGGATGGGAATGCTGCGAGAACCAAAGAAGCTTTCTCCCTGTCACAATCTCTCAGAAATCTCCTGAGAATCTTGGATCTCTTTCCTTTCATATGTCTTTGTCTTTTCCCTCTCTCTGTTTTTGAAATGCTTTTTTGGTTTCCTTAAATATGAGACACAAGCTGGTCATATAAATAGGGAACCCCATGTCCATGTTAGCTTTCCAACTGGAATTGGGTTACTGTTTTTATGTTCTTTAGGGGGAAAATAGTCAGATGTCCACAGTTTCCCTTGTATCATTTATTTCCTAATCATTGTGACACTGGTGAGAAGATCCTGGTAGTAACATGACCCCAGGAAATCATAAAATGGTAATGCACTCGGTGTGTGTATGTGTTGTATGTTGGTTGTGTGTGTGCCCTTGTATTTTGAGGGGCATGAGCAGTTCTCAGGGCAGTGGTCCCCAGGCCATAAGCTCCAAAATCTGACCTTTAGTACAGATGCCAGAATGTTAACCAACAGATGAAAATAAGAGCATCATCATTACCCACAGGATTCCTTGGAAACAAAATTGATGAAATATGAGGGATGGCCTGTGAATGAGGACTCCCTGTGTCTTGAAGTTTCACTGCAGCAGAAAAGTCACCTGGTTTCTCCACATCCTCTGATAATATCTTCCGTCACATTCCCTCTTGTTTCCTCTCAGCACACTGGCCCCATTTTGAGTTTTGGATGTCTGAAACAAGCCCCTTTTTCAGAGTCTTTGCTAAGTCTCTTCCCCTTGTGAAAGCGTTAGTAGCTTAGTCATGTCTGACTTTTTAACCCCATGGACTGTAGCCCTCTGTCCATGGGATTCTCCAAGCAAGAATAATGGAGCGGGTTGCCATTTCCTCCTCCAGGAGGAACCCCAGGGACTGAACCCCAGCTCTCCCGCATTGCAGGCAGGGTCTTTAACATCTGAGCCACCGGGGAAGCCCCTCTTGTCCTCATAGGGCAACCATTTACCCCAGAGAACCTCATGTCTTGTAGGCGGTTTTCCTTGAGTTCTCTATTTTTATTTGCAGGGCTTTTTGAGCTCCTAATGACAAATAATACCCTTTCCACTATTTTTATATCTACTCTTTTTTTCTTCTTGACAGATGATAGTACCTGTCACCATCTGACATGATATATAATATTTACTTACTTATATTTTTCACCATCATTATATTCTAGGGAATTTTTCTCTTAGTGCCTTATACCTTTTTCCTAGAGGATGGTTGGTACTCAGCATTTATTTCTCAAATTCATGAAAGCATTTCTCATTAAACTTTGCAATATATGACCTCTTTGGGGAAAATCTGAGTATGGGGCAGGAATCGCTTGTCAGAGAAGTCATGGGAGATCCCTTGAAGAGCACTCATGCGTGCTTGCTTAGTTGCTCAGTCATGTCAGACTCTTTGCAACCTCATGGACTGTAGCCCCCCCGGCTCCTCTGTCCATGGAGATTCTCCACGCAAGTATACTGGAGTAGGTTGCCATCTCCTCCTCCAGGGAATCTTCCCAACCCAGGGACTGAACCCGAGTCTCCTGTCTACTGCATTGCAGGCAGATTTTTTACCTGCCGAGCCACCCAGGAAGCCCTTAAAAGAGGATGAGATCTGTACAAATATATATGTTGATTTCTTGACTGCCTAATATAAATAGTAGCAATTCAAATGTATTAGCAATGTATTAGTAGTCATTATTTTTTGTTTCTTGGTAGTCACTACCACCATATGGTACCAGGCAATGTTACACAATTTTCAAGTTTTCTTCTGGGAGTGTCAAAAGAACCAGAACTGCAGTCCCTCACATTTGAGCTTTTTTCCTCCATGTACATAATCACTGTGTTCGGAAATTTGCTTAACATCCCAGCCATCAGTTCAGACTCCCACCTCCACATACCCACATACTTCTGCCTCTCTAATCTGCCCCTTGTAGCCATCTGTTTTGTCACCACCACAATTCCAAAGATGCTAGTGAACATATAGAGAAAAGTTATAACTTATGAAAGGTGCATCAGTCATATGTATTTTTACTTATACTTTGTAGCATTGGATGTAGTATTGGATGTCTTTCTTCTGACCGTGATGATCTATGACCACTTGTTGGTCATCTGCCACTCCCTGCACTAAGTGATCATCATGCACAAGTCATCTTATATCAAGTAGGATATCATAATATCTTTATTATCAAATGAAATTGTATGCTGTAATCTCCTCTGTGCTCTGAGTCTGTAGTCAGCAGTCAGTCTCTACACTGTATCTAAGGCTCATCCATGCTGCGTGTGGCTGAATGCTCTTCCAATTTATTATCAGTTTACTACATTCTTATATTTAGGTTAATCTTCTATTTACAGCAAAATGAGTTTATTATGTGAATTAATTAAAATTAATTCCATTGCTTCTGTCTATATATAGCACTTGACTTTCTATCTAGTTAAAAGAGATATTTTCCACCCTATAAAGTGAAAATCAGCTACATGTGCTCCATATACTACCCTTAGCTATGCACCATGCAGTTTTCCTTTTTATCTAAATTATTGGAGTCTAATTGCATAAATAATAATATATTATAAGTTTTATATATTAAAAATTGCATACAACCGTATAATTGCACAAAATAAACTGCATATTTAAAGTGTGCATTTGATGAATTAAAGGAGCTATACAAAAATCAAGGTACATATTGCTTGCTTCCATTTGTGTTTAACTTAAGACAGTGCACATGAATTTTAGCTACTTTATTATGTAATTGTCAACAAATTTAAAAATAATTGTTAAATTTAAAAAATTTAGCTTCCTGAGCCTTAGTTTCCTTATTTCTGAAGATAATGTGGGATACTAAATATAACTTCATATAGATGTTGTGAAGAATGGTGAAATGTGTGGTAATTTATTTTTAGCATAAAGAAAATATTCAAGGGCAAAGGTTATATCTGTGCGCATGTGCGTATATATTTTTTTCAAGAATATGCACATATATACCCACACAGATATCTATCTTTTAGTCCATCTCATATGTTAAAGGGTAATATGAAAACTGAAAATGATAGAAATAAAAAGAATGAACATTTGAATTAATATGAAATAAAAGAAAGCTGAAATCGATTTAAAGTAAGATGGGTAATCTTAATTTTAATAATATGTTGCTTTTCATATTTCAGCGCCAGAAAAGTCCCACAGTGAGACCCACAGTTACATTTATGCAATGAGAGATTTACTGTGCCAGCTGACACAGTGGAATATATCCAACCTGATTTAAAATTTTTTTTCTACTTAATGTGAATTTTCAATATAGATTGCCCTTACTCAAGGGAAACTAAATAAATTACTTGATAGGCTTAAACTCATTTCCCTAAAACAATTTTATTGAATCAATGTCTCTATGATATTCCTATTGCCACTATCACAAAAGACCACATATTGGTTGAAAAGAAACCAGTTTATGTTCTTACAGTTCTGCAGTTCAGAAGCCTGAAATGGGTCTCAGTGGGCTAAAATCCAGATGTCTGCAGGACTGGGTTCCTTTTAGAACCTCCAAAAAAGAATCCATTTACTTTCTTTTCTAAAAAAGATATATTAAAAAAAAAGACATATTTGACTGTGCTGGGTCTTAGTTGCTGCACATGGGAGCTTCTGTCTTCCCTGTGCCTTGTGGGGTTTTTTAGTTTCAGCATATAAACCCTGCAGTAGGAAATGGCAACCCATTCCAGTATTCTTGCCTGGAAAACTCCATAGACAGAAGAGCCTGGAGGGCTACACTCCATGGGGATGCAAAAGAGTCAGGTACGACTGAACATGCACACATGTGAACTCTTTGATGAGACATGTGGTATCTAGTTCCCTGACCAGGGATCAAACCTGGGTCCTCTCCGTTGGGAGTGTGGAGTCATAACCACTGGGCCACCAGGGAAGTCCTTGTAAACTATTCTGTTTGCTTCTATTCTTTCCCCATCATTGGATTGTAGGGGCTTTGTTTTTTTCAGCACCTTGTACTTATTGCCTAGATAGCATCTGCATTGTGGTGGGCACTCGATAGGTACCCCTCAAGTGCATGAAAGATATTCTCAGTAAAGCAGTAGAATGCATGACTTCTTGGGGAAATTGCTGATATGTGACCAAAATTCCTAATCAGAGGTGAAATGGGAGACCCTCTAAAGAAGACAAACCCATACACAAAATATCAAAATTAACTTCTTGAGTGCAAATATGTATATTGTGACCTTGCAACCCAGCGAGTACTGCCAGTTATGTGAAAATGAGTCATGTTATTGTCCTCTTCTCTATTAGTCCCCTTCATCACATGGAACCATGGAATCTTACAGGAGTTTCAGAATTTATTCTTCTGGGGTTTTCAAAGGAACCAGAATTACAGACACTCATATTTGTGATTTTCCTCTCCATGTACCTGATCACTGTGTTTGGAAATCTGCTCATCATCCTGGCCACTGTCTATGACTCCCACCTCCACACACCCATGTACTTCTTCCTCTCCAACCTGTCCTTCGCAGATATCTGTTTTACCACCACTACCGTCCCCAAGATGCTGGTGAACATCCAGACACAGAGCAAAGTCATAACCTATGCAGGTTGCATCACCCAGATGTACTTTTTCCTATTCTTTTCAGGGTTGGACATCTATCTTTTGACCGTGATGGCCTATGACAGGTTTGTGGCCATCTGCCATCCCCTGCATTACGTGGTTATTATGAATCCCCGACTGTGTGGACTCCTGCTTCTGGTGACCTGGATTATAAGTGTCTTGCATTCATTGTTACAAAGCCTAATGGTGTTGCGACTGTCCTTCTGCACAGACGTGGAAATCCCCCACTTTTTCTGTGAACTCAATCAGATGGTCCAACTTGCCTGCTGTGACACCTTTCTTAACAACGTGGTGATGTATTTTGCAGCTGTGCTGCTGGCTGGCGGTCCCCTGGCTGCTATCCTTTTCTCATACTCGAAGATCGTTTCCTCCATACGTGGGATCTCATCAGCTCAGGGGAAGCAAGCAGCATTTTCCACCTGCGTGTCTCACCTCTCAATTGTCTCTTTATTTTTTTGTACAAGCCTAGGGGTGTACCTTAGCTCAGCTGCTACCCACAGATCACACTCAAGTGCAAAAGCTTCAGTGATGTATGCCGTGGTCACGCCCATGCTGAACCCCTTCATCTACAGTCTGAGGAATAAAGACATAAAGGGGGCTCTGAAAAGATTCCTGGGGATGGCAGTTATAAAAGGGACAGTGGTCACAGGGCTGAAGAGTTGCCTATGATTTCGGGGCTCAACGTCTCAGTGTCAGAAGTTATAATTCTTCAATCAATCTGCACAAGTAAAACTTACTCTATTTATTTTCTGAAAATTTTTTTACTGTACCAGGTTTTAGTTGAGTCGTGCGAGATCTTTGTTGCAGCTTGTGGGATCCAGTTCCCTGACCAGGGATCGAACCCTTGCCCTGGGAATGAGAAGTCTTAACCCCTGGTCCACCAGGAAAGTCCTTGAAATTTATATTTTTTTCAATTTCTGTGTACAATTTAGTCATTTACTTGATTAGACTTTCTTCTCTCTCTGATATCTAACATATTTCTCTCCATTTTCTTCTGTTTTCTCTAATTTATTCCCAACCACCGATATGGAAAAAAAAAATGAGAACTTTTCATTTATCTCATGGAATTGCTTGGATTTCTTAAGAATAATTTCTTCTCAAATGACAAATATTACCCCATGTAATATGTCTTTAGTTTTAGTAGAAGAGTCATGAGTTTTGCCATTCCAATGGAAGCAACCAAACGTGGCAACTATGCTATTTCTGTAATTTCATAGGAGGGGAAAACCTGAGACCAGTTTTTCACTTTTGGGTCCTTGATTCCTCTCTCTCTCTCTCTATTCACTCAGCAGTGTCTGACTCCTTGTGACCCCGTGGACGTAGCTTGACAGGCTCCTCTGTCCATGGGATTCTCCAGGCAAGAATACTGGAATGGGTTGCCACTTCCTTCTCCAGGGCATCTTCCCAACCCAGGGATCGAACCCTGTGTCTCCTGTATTGCAGGCAGACCCTTTACTGTCTGAGCCACAGGGAAGCCCTCTCTATATAAAACTGTCTTACCTGGTCTTCTTGATAATGTAGACTTAACCTACTAGTTTTTTTGTCATTGGTTTTTATTCTCTTTAGTAAGATACTGCACTCTTTTCCAGGGTCTACTACACAGTGCCTACCATTGTCGCTGAAATAACTGAATATAAAATACATTTATTCTAATGGCATCTACACTGAAACAGAAAGTTGAGGAGCTTGACTTAATATGGCCTTAGAGTCAGACATAACATTATGATGAAACATATTTTAAATTATACTCTGTATTTCATGCATTAAGTTTCTTTTCAAACTGTACATCTACTCACTGAACTATGGAATACCAATGTCAATGTGTAAGGGGATTTATTCACTGAGATGAAGAATGTTAGCAGATTTTATGTTTTCTCATTGAATTTCCTCACTCTTTCTGCTTGAAAACTTACAGTGATGCTACAAATATGTCTTCTTCCATTGTTCTAAATAAAATATCTCATTCATTTCCAAATTTTCTCATAAACACTAAACAGACAGTGTATGAACAATATCATCCATTATATATTTCTTATATAGAAAGGAATTTCTTCTATTTGTATGATCAAGACTAACTTGCAAGAGAACTTGAATTCTGCTTAGTCATATGATTCTTCACTTAATGCAGTTTTTCTTCACAAACATGCATATTCTTGCAAACTCTCCTGAGAACCTGGAAAGAAATACCAACGTAGTCATTTTTAATACAATTATCTGATGAAAATGTGAATAACAAAGTGATCAGAAATGTTGTCTTCCAATATCAGAACAAAAGATAAAAATAAGAAGCAATAGGGCTCCCCTGGTGGTCTAGTGGTAAAGAACCCACCTGCCAATGCAGGGGGCAGGGATTCAATCCCCGGTGGGGTAGATCCCACATGCCGTGGAGCAGCTAAGCCTGTGTGCCACAACTACTGAGCCGTTGCTCTAGAGCCTGCAACAAGAGAAGCCACTGCAGTGAGAAGCTGGCACACTCCAACTAGAGAGTAGCCACTGTTCTCTGCAACTAGAGAAAGCCCGTGCACAGCAACGAAGACTCAGAGCAGCCAAAAATAAATACATCTTTTTTAAAAAGAAGAAGAAACAACAGATTATTACAACTACCCTTAACTAAGTTCACTTTGATTGTTGTATCTTTAGCTATTGCTGCATAACTAACCATGCAAAAATAAAATGGTTTAACGCAATGTGTTTAGTATTGAATGAGATGATGGTGGGGAGGCAGTTTGCAATTAGTTGCCAGAGTCTTCACTGTGTTTCTCGGCTCGTCTATGAATCTGTGCACTGCTGCAGTGCTCTTCTGTCTCCAACCCAGTTACAGTCAGTTCATTCATGTTTATATTGAGGTTAATTTTGTCTCTAAGAAAATGAGTCTTTAAAATGTGAATTGCCTTAATTTAACTCCATTGTACATATAGACATAAATAACACTTTCCCTTTTCCCAGTTAGAAGACATGTATCATATACCTATTCAGTGTGACTCAGCTACCTGTGATGAAGATCAGACAGTATGGTACTGGCACAAAAACAGAAATAAAGGGCAATGGAACAGGATAAAAAGCCCAGAGATAAACCCATGCACCTATGGTCACCTGATCAATGACAAAGGAGGCAAGAATATACAACAGAGAAAAGACAGTCTCTTTGTTAGGTAGTTAGAATAGGAAACAGGAGTCCAGAGTGGCAATAGCTAAAAGACAAGGAAGGGAAAAGCCCGTGAAAATAGAACAAAGGAAGGTCCGAGGACCAGAGTGAGGACCTCAGGTAGAACAAACAGCACTCCTGGCTGGCCCAGTTTACATAGGGCAGGTCCAGGGGGAAGGAAAAAACATATAAGAAGAGGAGCCAAAGGGCCGGGTTTCTCTCTCTCCCGCGCACTCGCACGCTCTCCCTCTCTTCTCTTCGCGTCTTTGGGTCCGCATGCCCTCATGCCTCGAGGATGTATTTTCCTGCTATTTTCTAAATAAAATTGAGCTGTAACACAGAGCTGTAACACTGATCTGTCTAAGAGCTATAACATTGTCTGCCCAAGACTCGAGAGCTATAACACAGTCTGTCCGAGAGCTACGACACACCGAGGGCTCTAACGTCCATCGCTTCAAATTTTTGTTGAGACGAGACAGAACCGAGGAGAATACCCTCGCCTGACATCTTCAATACATGGTGCTGGGAAAACTGAGTAGCTACATGTAAAAGAATGAAATTAGAACACTCCCTAATACCATACACAAAAGTAAATTAAAAATGGGTTAAAGACCTAAATGTAAGGACACTATAAAACTCTTAAAGGAAAACATAGAAAGAATACTCTTTGACATAAATCAGAGCATGAGCTTTTTTTGACCCAGCTTCCTAGAGTAATGAAAATAAAAACAAAAATAAGCAAATGGAATTTGATTAAACTTAAAGGCTTTTGCACACCAAAGTAAGCCATACATAAGATGAAAAGACAATCCTCAGAATGGGAGATATTTGCAAACAAAGCAACTAACAAGGAATTAATCTTCAAAATATACAGACAGCTCATGCAACTCAATATCAAAAAATAAGCACCCTAATAAAAAAATGGGCTGAAGACCTAAACATTCTCCAAGGAAGACATACAGATGGCCAAGAGGCACATTGAAAGACGCTTAACATCACTAATTATTATTATAGAAATGCAAATCAAAACTACAATGAGATATCTCCTCACACTGTCAGAATGGCCACGATCAAAAAATCTACAAACAATAAATGCTGGAGAGGGTGTAGAGAAAAGGGAACCCTCTTGCACCGTCAATGGTAATATAACAGTCACTATGGAGAATACTACAGAGGTTCCTTAAAAAACAAGACTAGAATGACGATATGACCCAGCAATCCCACAACTGGGCAGATATTTTGAGAAAACCATAATTCAAAAAGGCATATGCACCCCAGTGTTCACTGCAGCACTATTTACAATAGCCAGGACATGGAAGCAACCTGAATGCCTGTCAATAGAGGAATGGATAAAGGAAGATGTGGTACATATATACAAAGGAATATTACTCAGCCTGCTCCAACAAAAATAGAAAGGAGTTTTTTTTTCTTTTCCTTCTAAAAAACACAGAAAATAAAGGGAACGGTGGACAGGATAGAGAAGAAACATAAAATGGCCTGAAAGAGCTAACCAATCTTAGTTTTATTTTAACTATTACTAATCTGTGTAATGTGTATTTGTCCATCTCAAAGCTTACCTCCTATCACCCCTAATATTATGTAAATTACTTCCTGCACCTGGTATTTCCTCTCCCTCACTCTCTAGCAGATCACCACTTATAGTTCTTTGCCTTTCAGAAAGAAGGTTGCAGGCCAATAAGCCAGAGATGAATGGACCCAATTACAGGGCTGTTAGACCCAAGTACCAGGCCACCTGATGCCAAAAGTGATTGTTTTATAATAATGCCCACAGAAGAAGAATGCAAAACCTTCACCACCTTTTTCCTTATAACATACCCTGGACTACAAGTTTCCACCTATAAAACCCCATGTAATTCCCCAGGAAGGGGGTCACAGTTCTTGAGGTGCTAACCCATCAAGTTTCCCTTTTGCCAGGCAAAATAAAGCTACTCTCTTCTATTTCCTCCAAACTCTATCTACATATTTCTAAATTTGGCCTCAATAGACAGGTAGCCAAGATTTTTTGGCAGCAAGCTATCAAAAGGAACAAAATTGGGTCATTTGCAGAGACATAGATGGACCTAGAGACTGTCATTAAGAGTGAAATAAATCAGAAAGAGAAAAACAAATACGTATATTAGTGCATATGTGTGGAATCTAAAAAAGTGGTACAGATGAACCTATTTACAAAGCAGAAATAGAGACACAGACATACAGAACAAACGCAGACGTACTGGATACTGAGGGGGGTGGGAGGAATTGGGAGATTAGAAATGACAAGTATACACTGCTATGCGTGGAATAGATAATTAGTAAGAGCCTGCTATATAGTGTGGGGAACTCTCCTCAATGCTTTGCGGTGATGGGAGGGAAATCCAGAGGGGCGGGGATACGTGTACACACAGGGCTGATTCACTTTGCTTTACTGCAGTAACTAGCACAAGACTGTGAAGCAACTACACAGCAATAAAAAAAGATCCTAGGATGAGTCATGCATCATTTCATTTTTCCCGTTTAATTAATTCACTAGAGTATGCGGTGTTTAGTTGCTCAGTCGTGTCCGACTCTTTGCAACCCCATGGACTGTAGCCCGCCGGTCTCCTCTGTCCATGGGGATTCTCCAGGCAAGAATACTGGAGTAGGCTGCCATGCCCTCCTCCAGGGGATCTTCCCAACCCAGGGATCGAACCCAGGTCTCCCTAATGACATAAAATAAACTGCAAATATTTAAAATATATGGGCAATAGAAGAAGTAGAGGACTTTCTTAGGATGATGTCAATAAGACAACAGTAAGGAACTTTCTACCATCGGTCCCCACCCAGAAACAACAAATTGATAATGATATAATTAAGATAATGATATCCATAATTATAACTACTCTATGTATGTATCTATATAATTTTAGTACATGAAAGAAAATGGCCATACCAATATGGAGGCCCAGATTTATCTGTCATGAAAGGCTTAAAAATGTTGATTTACAATGTTGTGTTAGTTTCAAGTGTACAGAAAAGTGATTCAGTTATACATATATGTGTATATATATATATATTTTTTATTTCAGATTATTTTCTTTTATAAGTTATTACAAAATATTGAGTATAGTTCTCTGTGCTAAACAGTAAGTCTTCATTGGTTATCTATTTAATATATAGTAGTGTGTGTATGTTCGGAGAAGGCAATGGCAACCCACTCCAGTACTCACGCCTGGAAAATCCCATGGATGGAGGAGCCTGGCTGCAGTCCATGGGGTTGCTACGAGTCAGACACGCCTGAGCGACTCCCCTTTCACTTTTTACTTTCATGCATGGGAGGAGGAAATGGCAACCCACTCCAGTGTTCTTCCCTGGAGAATCCAGGGACGGGGAGCCTGGTGGGCTGCCATCTATGGGGTGGCACAGAGTCGGACATCACTGAAGCAACTTAGCAGCGGCAGCAGCAGTGTGTGTATGTTAATCTCAAACTTCTAATTTATCCCCCACTTTTCCCCTTTGGTAGCCATAAGTTTGTTTTCTATGTCTGTGAGTCTATTTCTGTTCTGTATGGAAGTTCATTTTTATCATTTTCTTAGATTCCAAATATAAGCGATATTATATGATTTGTCTTTCTCTGTCTGGCTTACTCCACTTAGTGTGAGAGGCTACTGAATTGGGAATTCTGGGTACCATTTCTACATTCTTAGAGACAAGATAATACATCTGGCTGGTGTGAGTTGTATTTGTTGTTGTTGTTCAGTCGCCCAGTTGTGTCTGACTCTTTGCGACCCCATGGACTGCAGCACGCCAGGCCTCCCGGTCCTTCACCACCTCCCAAGTTTGCCCAAGTTCATGTCCATTGTGTTAGTGATGCCATCCAGTCTTCTCATCCTCTGATACCCTCTTATCCTTCGGCCCTCAATCTTTCCCAGCATCAGGGACTTTTCCAATGAGTCAGGTGTTCACCTCTGATGACCAGAATACTGGAGCTTCAGCTTCAGCATCAGTCTTTCCAACGAATATTCAGGGTCGATTTCTCTTAAAATTGACTGGTTTGATCTCCTTGCTGTCCAAGGGACTTTCAGAAGTCTCCAGCACCACATTTCGAAGCCAGTTCTTTGGAATTCTGCCTTCTTTATGGTCCAGCTCTCACAACCATACATGACCACTGGGAAGACCATAGCCTTGATCATATGGACCTTTGTCTGCAGAGTAATGTCTCTGCCTTTCAACACACTGTCTAGGTCTGTCATAGCTTTCCTGCCAAGAAGCAATCGTCTTCTGATTTCTGAACTTCTGGAGTTATATTTACTCCTCACCTAATCAGTAAGCCTGGGAATGGAAAAGGCATGGTAGTACAGCCCAGAAGACCATGGTTGGATGTGTGCATGTGTTTGGGTGTTCGTGTACCTCTTGGGATGAAAACATCCTTAAAGGCAGAGATGTTGTTGAGTTGCTAAGTCCTGTCAGACTCTTTGAGAGCCCTGGACTGTAGCCCACCAGGCTGCTCTGTCCATGGGATTTCCCAGGCAAGAATACTGGAGTGGGTTGCCATGTCTTTCTCCAGGGGGTCTTCCCGGATTAAGGATTGAACTCGGGTCTCCTGTATGTGGCCTCATAATTCCAAGGTGACTCTTACATTATAGACACCAGAAATAAACCAATAGGTTGTACTAAAGAGGCAATCAATTCAGGGGAGGCCCTTGCAAAAAAATTAAGAGTGTGGAAGAGGACCATAGTGTGGATGAGGGATTCCCTCTGGCTTCCTTTCAGCAGCAGCAGGTTCCTCAGATTTTTCTAACACCATCTCTCATTATGCACCTTCTTGCTCACACTTCTCTGACATACCTCATTCCTTTGGAGCCTTGATTTTTCTGAAATGAGCACCTTTCTCAGAGCTGTTGTGCTGGCCATTCCTGCATTGAGGCATACACTTCAGATAACTTCCTGGATCCAACCCTATCTTCTTTGAGATCTGTGTTCAAACGTGGGACCTCCCTGGGGTTCTAGTGGTTGAGACTCAGCGATGCCACTGCAGGGGACGCTGGTTCAATCCCTGGTCTGGGAACTAAGATTCCGCATGCCAAGCAGTGTGGCCAAAAAACAAAAAAAAGTCACCTTGTTTGCTGGTGTTACCTAAACACTCAGTAAAAAAAAAAAAAAAAAAAAAAATCACACTCCTTGTCTACTGTCTCCTTTATAACTGATTTCTTCATCTTGGCAGCGCTCACCATCTGACATGTTATATGCAGTGTCTTCAGTTAGTGTGATAATTTCTAGGTCCGTCATATTTCCTTGATTTTTAAATAGCGTTTGTAGGTATGTGCCTCTGCTTTCAGGTTAGAATTCAGTTTACAAATAGAAACTTCCTTAACTAAGCTTTTAAGCCTTCCGTTCTTAACAATTCAACAGGCAGGCTGTTAGAATCCTTTCTTTTGTTTTCCAGAAGGCGGCGCTATAGCCCGTTTGTATTTTCTCCCTTGGCCTGAGCTCCCTCCGTGTCTACTAGGGCTCACTCTGGCAGAGGTGCCTGGGAGCCGGCCGCAGAGTACAAGGAGGTATGGGTTTAGCCCTTGCGGTTCTTGGGGTGCCCACAGTTTGTAGGGGTTTCCTTGGGTGAGGTTCTCCAACCGGTTCATGGGCAGACTTCTTGCGGAAGTATTGGAGGACAGCAGGAAATGAACAATTAATGCCATGGGATATTCTTAGGTTTCCTTCCATTGTTTCCTCTCTCCCCTCAGTTATGGAGATCCCTCTTCAGAAATCTGGGTACTGCTGGAGAGAAACGGGGGTTTCTCCAGTTGGAATGTGCGCAACTGGGGATGGGGGGCAGTCACTCACCCCTTGCGCTTCCCACCCACTCTGTGAGAGGGGTCACTGCTTTCCACCTCCTTTGCCTGATGGGGTCACCCCTGCTGCTGTGAAAAGCTCAACGTTGGTGGAGTCGCCCTGGGGAGACAGGCCACCTTGGCAAGTTCCTTCCTCTCGCCTCCAGACTCATCCTCACCTTGCTCTAACGACATGCTGAAGTCCCCTCCAGGCAGGCTGGACTTCCACAACGTCTCCAGAAGGGTCTCCAGAAGGGTCTCTGGGTCTCTTCCCAGTTTGCCATCTCCAGGCTTCACCCCTCCACCCCCTGCCCCCTTGTGACCAGTGGAGATAGAGGAGATTTATATCTCCCTTGAATCTGTAGCCCTTACTGAGGTCCTATTTGTTAATTTTCAGATACACAGGTGGGTTAGAAACCTCCTGGGTTCCTTGATGGAGTGTGCAGAGGCACTTTTGTTCCCTTATGGATGTCTACTTAGTTGTTTAAAAAGGGAGGAGGGGGACTTCCCTGGTGGTCCAGTGGCTGAGACTCCGAGCTCTCAATGCAGGTGGACTGGGTTTGATCTCTGGCCAGGGAACTAGATCCTACATGCCACAGCTAAGAGTTTGCATGCTGCAACTTAGACCTGGTGCAGCCAAATAAATAAATCTTTAAAAAAAACAAAAAGGAGGAGAGGGACAGGGAGGGAAAAGAGGAGCAACGTAACCCACCGGCTATATGCCATCATCACACCAAGTCTGTCCGTACTGGTATTTCTAACTCCAATCCATTACCACATAGATTATTCTAACCTCCCCCCCCCACCACCTTGCCTCTCCCTAAATTCCCACTCCGACATTGAGAAACCCAACTCCCGTTATCCACCATGTATTTACACCTATTGTTCAATTCCAATGAGCATGTGCAACAGTATCAGAATTATTAACCCGTACTAGGGCACAGTGTTTGTATGCAGTTATTTGTGGCTTAGTCTTATAGATTCCATCATTTCCACAGTCTGATATGTTAGTACATTTCACTCCCCAACCCCCTACAGCGAGGTTGTCTTGTCCTTTTGTCATAGTTTGATTCTCTTGTCACATGCTGCAGTGTAGGGTAAACAAGACTGGGAGATTCCAAAAACTTTCTTCTAGACAGCATGTCACAGGACCATGCTTCCTGGTGAGCCGCTGTCTCCCCCTTTTTGTCCCCTTCCCTGTCCCTCGGCACTTACTCTTTAGACTCTCGGCTGGCCCCTCCTTCAGGCTATTTTAGTACTGCCCAGTGGTTACTTAAGGCTGCAAACCTCTGCTCTAAGAGGTTTGATCTTCAAGACCATATTTAGGAAGCAGGGCTGAGGGAAAAGGGACCAACTGTCTCCATGATTCAGAGATCGGAACCAAAGAAGAGCCAACGAGCCAGGAAGACCATCACAACCAGAACTGGTCTTTATTGAGGTGTCAGGGTGCAGCAACACCATGAAGGAGCAGAGCCCGAGGACTAGAGCACAGAGGCAGCATTTAAGTGTTTTCTTAGACTTGCAGCCTGGGTCTCTGGGTCAGGAGAAAGGCAGCGTGTGAGGGGGTGCTCATGAGGACTTCAGGAAGTCCCTGTATTTGTCCAGGAAAGAAGCAGACAGGGTATCGAGCTCTTGCCGGAACTCCTGCAGAGCCTTGTCCTGCTCCTCTTGCTCCCCCGACATCTGCTTCTTGTAATAGTTGATGTAGAAGCTCACCCAGTCGTTCACCACAGTCACCATGGCTTCTTCAGAGACGGCAGGATCAGTGAAGACCTGGGGGGGGGGGGGGTGTGTGTAGGGTGGGATCGGGGTGGGGGGGCGATCAGAATTTGGCAAAGGAGACCCGGCTCAGACATGTGGCTCAGGAATATCCAGAAACTCTGACATCCATTTTTCTCTAATTTTTTTCCTTGTCTCTTATGGTTTCCATCAACTCCACCATTACCCTCCCCGCTCCAAGTTATTCTCCTTTCTCTGTCCTCGCCCACCTCCCAACACTTCAGGCCTGTCCTCTGAGACAGAGCACCAGGCTTACCTGCTGATTCAGCAGGACGTTGAATTCCTTTATTCCTTTAGAAATGAGATCCTTATTGGTCTGGATAAGGGCCATCTGCTTGGTTAGAGAAAGAGATGAAATTTAAGCATCCTTTTCTCCCAGTCTCCTCCCTCCCCTCTGAGGATCCCCGGTGCCCTGCAGGGTCACCTCCCCTGCACCAGCCTTCTGACCCTGAACTGCCCTGAGATCACATTTCTCACCTTCAGGTCCAGAGGTGCTGTGTAGGTCTCAGCCACACTTTTCAGTCTCTGGCTGTCCCTCTGTGCCAAGCTAGATGTAGACAAGGGGTCCAGTGTCAGCCAAAGAGGGAAACGCCCTGCATTTCGGTCCTGAGGGAGGGTGATATGTCAACCAGGGGAGGGGACGGAGGGAGAGGTTCCCCTGAAATTAGGAAGATAGCAAAGCCAAGAGAACAGATAAGTGGAGAGACCCAGAAAACCACACCAGGGACCGCCTTGCCCTCCCTGCCACATCCCAGAAGCCAGGTTCCAAAGGCTCACAAAATTAACAGTGACTGATCCCCCACTGCAAGACAAGCACTTTAAAAATCATCCCCCTACAAGTAGTGGCAATTATTCTTCCAATTCATAGATGATATATTCATAGCAGCTAACATTACAGTTATGCTTCGTGGGAGGCATTGTTTCAAGCAAGTATTAAGGTATTTATTCTTGGGAGTTCCCTGGAGGCCTAGTGGTTGGGATTCAGGGCTTTCAATGCTGTGGCCCAGGTTCAATCCCTGGTCAGGGAACTGAGATTCTGCAAGCCACACAGCATAACATTAAAAAAAACCACAAAACTCACAAAGTATGTATTCTTATAAAAGCTTCCATTAGGCCAGTTCCAATAACAGTCATAATTTTTCAGATGAAACATTTATAAGATGGGAGGACTGGACACTTCCAGGCTGAGTTCCACTGGAATGGACACACATTTGTCTTACTCTCTACCATATATATCATCAGGTACTTGACAAAGCAAAAGTAACTTTTGTCATCTTTAAAAATATTTTCCTAATGTTTTCCATTTTAATAGATTTTTTCAAATTTGTAAATCACCATATACTAATTGAAATAAATGAAACATTATAAAAATACACACTGAAAAAGTGGATCATTTTTCTCCTTCCCCCGACAAAGTAGCCAGCATTAAAGAGATATGTATTTTCGGTCACATCTTTCTCCATTCAAAAACCAACTTTCAGGGACTCCCCTGGTGGTCCAGTGGTTAAGACTTTTTCTTCCAATGCAGGGGTTGTGAGCTTCATCTCTGGTTCAATTTTTGGTGGGGGAGCTAACATCCCATATGTCTGGAGGCCAAAAAATGAAAACATAAAATAGAAGCAATTCAAAAACAATAACAAATTCAATAAAGATTTAAAAAATAGTCCACATCTTTAAAAAAATATTTTTTTTTTTAAATCTTAAAAACAAAAACCAATGTTCACTGGCACCTATGCACTCAGTTTATTGATATGCTTTTTGTTTATTCCATTATCCTAATTAACATACAGCAAAATTAACTTCCTTTTGGTATACAATGTATGGATTTTAATATGTAGATTCATGTAACTACTACCAAAATCAGGATACAGAACATTTCCATCACCCCCAAAACTCCTTCGTGCTACCCCCACTCTGATCCCTGGTGGTGGTTTAGTCGCTAGATTATGTCCGAGTCTTGCGACCCCATGGACTGTAGCCCACCAGGCTCCTCTGTCCATGGGATTTTTCAGGCAAGAATACTGGAGTGGATTGCCATTTCCTTCTCCAGGGGATCTTCCCAACCCAGGCATCGAACCCAGGTCTCCTGCATTGCAGGCAGATTTTTTACTGACTGAGCTATGTGGTTGTCCCCTCTTATCCCTAAACCCTGCCAGCCACCGATCTGTTTGCCATCACTACAGTTCAGTGTTTTTGAGGACATCAATGCAGGAGACCAGGGTTCAATCCCTGGGTCGGGAAGATCCACTGGAGAAGGGAATGGCTACCCACTCCAGTACTCTTGCCTGGAGAATCCCCATAGACAGAGGAGCCTGGCAGGCTACAGTCCATAGGGTTGCAGAGTTGGACATGACTGAGTGACTAACACACACTATGATGGAATCATACAACATGTAACCTTTGAGACTGTCTCCTTTCACTCAGAATAATGCCCTTAAGCTCCATCCAAGTTGTTGCAAGTAACAGTGAGTTAGTTGTTCCATTCCATTGCTAACTGTGTATTGCAAGGATGCACTCGATCTTGTTTATTCATTGACCCACTGGAGGATATTTGGATTATTTGCAGTTATTGGTAAGCATCAACAGAATAGCTATAAATATTTGTGAACAGGTTTTTGTGTGAACATGTTTTCATTTATTTAGGATAGAAGGTATTTGTTGCCACAAGGAGGAATAGTCGCCATGGCACCTGACAAAGAACATGTATACAGAATTTAAAACGAATTCTGATAGTTCGATAATAAGACATTGCAGCTTTTTAAATGGCCAAAAGATTGGAACAGGCACTTCACAAAGAAGATATGCAAATAGCCAAAAAGCACATAAAGAGATACTCAACACTATTACTCACCAGGGAAATGCAAATGAAAGCTACAGTGTGACACCACTACATACCAACTACAATGACTAAAAGTTTAAAAGACTGATTAAGTGTTGGTAAGGTTCTGAGAGAACTAGATTTCTCATACATTGCAAGTGGGAGTGTAAAATGAAAAGTCTGAAAGATAATTTGGCAATTTCTTATAAAGTTCAGCATGCATTGACCACATAACCCAGTAATCCCACTCCAAGTGGAGTTAGTAAGAAATGACCATACAAGTCTACAAAAATACTTACATGCAAGTGCAAATGTTCATAGCAGCTTTATCATAATAACTCAAAACTGGAGACAACCCAAATGTCTAATAACCAGTGAGTACCTATACAGATTGTGGCATATTCATGCCATGAAATACTACTCAGCAAGAAAAAGAAACAGACTAATCAACAGACTACTCAGCAATAAAAGAAATGTGTTGTACTCATGACATCATGGATGAATCTCAAAATCATTAGGCTAAGCAAAAGAAGCCAAGCATAGAAGACATATACAGTGGAATTCCATTTCTACAAAATTCTAGAATAAGCAAAAGTAATCTACAGTGGCAGAAAGCACTGTCAGTGGTTATCTGTGGCCAGAATACAAGAGTGGAGCTTAAAATGCAAACGTGCCAAAGGGAACTTTTTTAGATAGAAATATGTATCTTGACTATGATGAGCTTTCTCATACACTGTTAGTAGGAGTGTAAGTTGGTAAGGCTTTTTTTCTTTTTCTTTTTGTTTATGCACATGGGCTTAGTAGCTCCAAGGCATGTGGGCTTTCTGGATCAGGGATCAAAATGTCTCCCACATTGGCAGCAGATTCTTTACCACTGAGCCACCAGGGAAGCTCCAGTTTGGCTTTTTTAGAGGGATGATTTAACAATGCTTGTTCAAATTAAAAAGCACATAGGGTGGGGAGGGGAGAGTGAGACGAATTGAAAGGGTATCATTGACATATACACACTACCATTTGTAAAATAGATAGCTAGTGGGAAGCTGCAATATAGCACAGCGTGCCCAGCTGAATGCTCTGTGACGGCTTAGAAGAGTGGGATGGGGGTTGGGAGGGAGACTCAAGAGGGAGGGGATACATGTACATCTATAGCTGATTCGCGTTGTTGTTCAGCAGAAACTAACACAACGTTGTAAAGTAATTATGGGGATATAGAAACTGGCACATTCATACCAAGGCATACTTGCAACTATTAAAATAATGAGATAGCTACACATGTGCTGATACGAAAAGGTATCGAAGATGTTAAATTAACTACAGTTAGAGCAGGCTACCTCAGGCCGAAAGTATGGCAGTGGGTATTAAACATTCAACTAGATTTCTCTCTCTCTCTCAAATGGCAAACAATATTTACTTCTGGGCATTGACTGGTATTTGTTGAAAATGGAAAGAGGGATAAATGTCAAGGGAGAATCTGACATTCTCCATCTACATTATCGTTTGAATTAATTTACAGTAAGAATGTATCGTTCCATTTTTATAATACTTAAAAAGAATACAAAATAGGGAATTCCTTGGCAGTCCAGTGGTTAGGACTCTGGACTTTTACTGCAAACAGCCCAGGTTCCGTCCCTGGTTGCTTAACTATGATCCCATAAGCCACGTGGCCAGCCAAAAAAGAAAAAAGATGATGTAGTTCTAGACTATTAGCCTCCAGTTGGACTCCCGCCTCAGAGCCCAGAAGTATAGCAGCTTCTCACTAAGTAACTGTTGAATGACTGGGTGAATGAACACTTGCAGCTTTTCAGCTCTGTCTTCATCTGTTTGATGAAGTCCCACCAAACTCCAGTTTGGGTATGCAAACTCCAGTTTCCTGTTCAAATGAGAAATAAAATAATATCTACAAGGGCTACGAGAAAATAAATTAATTCATTTCACAAAAAGGTAGTTGGCACCTGACCTGTGTCAGGCCCTGGGACAAAGACAAAGTTCTTCTCCCCTGGGACTCTATGTTCTAGTGGGGGCAGTGAGAGGATGAATCAGTAAAGGGTAAAGTCTGAGCAATGGAGCAGGGCCCAATCTACAGAGCTCTGTGGGCCATGACAAGAAGTTCATATTTTATTTTATCTATTTATTTGGAAGGCTGAAGGGCAGAAAATTTCCAGTGGAGGGTCAGAGACACCAGAAGGAAAACAAATAAACAAACAAAAAACTCACAAACCAACCAAGAGGGAAGCTTAAGGAGGCCTCAGTGATCATTTGGTTCAAGTTCTCAACATGCATGCATTTATTCATTTCATAAATATCGTTCAGACGCCTACTATGTATTGGGTACTAGGAAAAGGAGTGAAATATAGCCTCTGACCTCACAGCAGAGAAGGCGCCTGAGGCCCAGAGGGGACACTGACTTGCCCAAGGCCACACAGCTAAAAATTCTGTGACTGCACTGGGTCGCAATGCAATTCCCTAGGGACGCCCTGTTCCCTTGTCCCCATAACCGGAAGTCGCGGGTCACAGCAAAGCCAGTACCTCCAGGGTCTGGCGAGTCAAAGGGCTCCCGCGGCCCCAAACAAGATGCTATAATGAACTAGGGCGAGAAACGACCAGCCCCGGGAGGTCGAGGCAGGGCTGAGAGGCCAGAAGCAGGAGGCCCTTTGGCGGAGGAAGATTGTCCCTCTGCAGCCGCCGTAGTGGAGCCGGAAGTGTCTTGTGGCCACGTTTCCCTTGTTGCAGGACTGAAGGAAGGGTTTCAGGATGGCTGATGTCTTGTGCTCCGAGCAGTTCGGCTCTGGGGCGGCCCGGGGCTGCCGCGCTGCCCCCGACGGGAGCCTGCAGTGGGAGGCCTGGGGGTGCAGCTGGTGGGGATTTTCCGGGGCCTTCACAGCGAAACCCGGAGGACGAGATGGGGGCGGAGGGGTGGCTCCCGGGACTGCCACCCCACCTCTCTCCCGGCTGTTGGCCGTGTTCCTGCCTCAGGGCTTCCCCGATAGCGTCAGCCCGGACTACCTGCCCTACCAGCTGTGGGATTCCGTGCAGGTCAGCCTGGCCGACTGGGGAAGGGAGAGACACGTAGCCGGGGCAGGGGAGACAGCGCCACCCGTCCCTTCCCACTTACAGACTGGACACTGAGACCCAGAGACGAGCTGTGACACGTCCCAGGCCACACACCCCGTTGAAGTGGCTGATGATAGATCTCAGACCTCCATGCACCGGCGTTTACTCCTCACCCCACTTCTTTTCTTCTCCAGGCCTTTGCTTCCAGCCTCTCGGGCTCCCTGGCCACCCACGCAGTCTTGCTGGGCATAGGGGTAGGGGACGCAAAAGCCTCTGTTTCAGCTGCCACGGCCACCTGGCTCGTGAAAGGTGAGCTGGGCCCCTGAAGTCTCACCCATCGCTCCTCTCAGCCCTGCCATCGTCTCTGTCCTCTTTTTCCTTCAACGGGGAAGCCCAACCCCTCCTTTTCTCTTCTCCCAGTGTTTTGACATCTAACTGAGCTGTGATGAGTATGTTTATGCATTCCTGTCTGATTAAATCCAGAAGTCAAGTCTCCCCGGTTCCTCGAAGAGTGCCTTGTACCGTTAAAAAGCAAAATTCAACTGAGTAAAACATTTGTGTTGTCTTTATTGACAACTGGTGAATAACACAGGGCAAGAATACCCTTCTCACGGCCACCAGCCTTGCAGCTGCACTTTGTTCCCCATACATGCTATTCAGTGTCCCTTGATCATCTGGAGCCCAGATCCCTAAGCAAGACGTTCCCTTTCCCTTTACTCCTCATCTGTGGAGGACTGCCAAGAGTTTAATAATTGAATAAAACTGCCAGTTGCCTGGGGTGTGGGAAGTTAGTTAATTCTAGACAAAAACAATTTTGTAATAGGTCCTGAGTGGCAGAGAGGAAGTTTGGGGAAGAATGAAAGGTGTTTTGGATCCTCTGGGAAAGTAGATGATCTATAAATAATAATAGTAACCATCTGTTGAATGTATACTGCTTTTTGAAAAATCATTAGGTGGGGTGGGGAGTGTACAGAGATACAGGTTTGGTACCATGCCCTGTAGAGAGTGAAGCAGAAAAGAAAGGGGGAACTGTTTTCCATCAGGAGGGCCCTTGGTTGCCTCTTGCATCCTTTGTCTTTCACTGTTGTTCCCAGTGGGGATTTAAATCGGACCCAAAGCTCATTGCTCCTACTGTCAGCCTGGCCACAGCTCTGGTGAGCCTCCCTGGATCTTTTGAAGAATCTGGGGCTCCTGCTTGTACCCTTAGCATTAACCAAACTGTCCAAATATGAGTCACCTCTGGAAAGAAGCTCTTTCTCTGAGAGTACATGTCAGTGGAAAAGTGGTGGTGATCTGTGGCTCTTGTTTGAGTTGTCTCTTCTTTTAATATTATTAATAATAGTTCCTGCACAGTACTTATTATGTACCAGTCTTTGTTTTGTTTTTTTTTTTTTTGAATTTTGGCTGTGCTGACTCTTCATTGAGCATGAAGCCTTTCTCTAGTTGCAGAGCACAGGCTCCAGAGCTTGAGGGTTCAGTAGTTGCAGCTCTCGGGCTTAGGTATGTGGGATACCAGTTCCCTGACCAGGAATCAAATTTGTGTCCCCTGCATTTGAAGGCAGAATCTTAGCTGCTGGACCACCAGGGATGTCTCAGTATACCAGTCTTCAAATGTATTGATTCCGTATTCACAATAGCTCTGAGGTGGGTGTTGTCATTGTGTCCAATTTGTAGATGGGGAAACTGAGACATAGAACAGTAACTTGCCCAGGGTCACAGCCAGTAAGTGGTGGGGCTTGGATTTGAACCCAGGAGTTTTAGTTGTAGGGTACATTTTCGTACCTCCACACTGTTTAATTTGGATCTTTTCTATTGCACTCCTGTTGCTTAAGTGTTTGGAATGCAGTGGGAGCTGGGGTCAGTAGTTTCATGTCATTTCTAAGCACTCTAGTCTAATCACCAACATATTTAATATGTCTTCAGCTCAGGCAGGTTATTAAGAAAAAAACAAGACCATTTTAAGACAAAAAAATATCCACTTACTATAAAGCCTGTTGTTGACATTAAAAGAAGCCCCATTCATTAGAAAGGATGTTACATACTTGTTTCTATCAAACATGAGAAATTTGCATGCAGAGCTTCACATAAAAAACTTCCTTGGAATTTTTTGATGCGGTCATTTTTAGTTACAGGTCTCTTTATGGAACATGGTGTTAACTGTCATAACTAGTGATATTAATACTACGAGCAGCCAGTATTTTGACAGCCTGCTGTGTGCCAGGCATTTTTGCACACTGACATGTAGTATATAGCTTAATCTCTGCAACAGCCATACTGGGTAGATGCTGTTATGAATTCCTTTTCCAGAGGGGAAGCTGAGGCACAGAGAGGTTTAGCAATTTGCCTGTGGTCACAGGGCCAAGATTTGGACCCACACTGACTGACTCCTGTGTCCTACATTTTTTTAAAATTTATTTTTTAATTGAAGGATAATTGTTTTATGGAATTTTGTTGTCTTCTGTTGAACATCAACATGAATCAGCCATAGGTATACATATGTCCCCTCCTACTTTTTTTTTAGCAGCTGTTTAAAAAAAATTTTTTTTTTTAAATTTTTAATTTTTGGCTGTGCTGGGCCTTTGCTGCTGTGCAGACTTTTCTCTGGTTGTGGCAAAACGGGGGCTACTCTCTACTTCCGTTGCACGGACTTCTCTTGTTGCAGAACATGGACTCTAGACACACAGGCTCAGTAATGGGATCTTTCCAGACTGGGGATCAAACCTATGTCTCCTGCATTGGGAGGTGGTTTCTTTGCCACCGAGCCACCAGGGAAGCCCCTGTGTCCCACTCTTAACCGCCACACTCTTTTGCCAATTAGAGTTTTCAGAGGGAGCCAAGTACAATTTGTGGACAGCTGATCCCTTACTAGGATTCGAAAGTTTTTGGATCTTGCAGTTCAGCCAATTGTAAGTGAGGCAAAGAGGACCAGGTAGGAATTAAGTTTCCTAGAGTGGTGTACAGTGTAGACTTTCAAAGGCAGTAGGGAGGATGTGTGTCATCATTGTATCCTAGTGCCAGCCTCCACATCTGACAAGGGCTTTGCAGATGGCCTCCAGTAGAATAGTCCCCTTGTCACGTATGTATGTCTTTCATCATGGTTGCTCTCTGCTTTTGAGCCTGGAACCATGACTCTCTGAATCACTGTGGTCCGCTACACCCTGCCACACATACACCTCCCAGCCAGACCCTCATTACCTGTCACACAGTGGGCAGCCAGTAAGCACTTGTGCAAATGAAAGTCTAGTGGATTCCAGAAATTTCTCTGACTCACCCCAGCCTGAGGAAGCCTCTCCTTCTGCCCTATACTCCCAGCTCTCTTGTCCCCAACCTGCAGTTCAAATCCTTTTCATTTATTTATACTCTAATGACCGTCTGTGAACCCACTTTCCAGCCTAATAGCTAGAATATCAACAATAACCTCTGAATTTTCCACAGAGGGTTTCCAGCTTTTATTAAAAAAAAGTTTTACCATATTGATGTATATACCTCAACACTATGGTGTTTAGTTTCAGTTGTCTTCAAGCTTTATGAAGAGCATTTGTAGTTCAGTCACTAAGTCGTGTCTGACTCTTTGCGATCCCATAGACTGCAGCACACCAGGCCTCCCTGTCCTTCACCATCTCCCAGAGTTTGCTCAGACTCATGTCCATTGAGTCAGTGATGCCATCCAACCATCTCATCCTCTGTTGCCCCCTTCTCCTCCTGCCTTCAGTCTTTCCCAGCATCAGGGTCTTTTCTTTTATGAAAGCATCAGGGATTTTTTTTCTTTTACAAACAGCATATTGTGCTGTATGTAGTCTTCATGACTGACTTTTTCATATAGGATGATGATACTAGGATCCATCCATGCTGATGTGAGTAGTTGTGGTCCATTGGATTTTCATAGCTGTCTAATATGCCCCTGAGTAAATGAGCCAGAATTCATTTATGCATTCTCCTGTTGGTGAGCATTCGGTGTCCCAGTTTTTTGCTGTTATAAACAGTGCTGCAAAGATTCCTTCTGGTCCATGTCTCTTGGTGTGTGTGGGTACCTAGTTATCTGGGGTACGTACTGAGGGACTACTAAGTCTAGGCACTTCTGACCCCATCGTGCAGCTAGAACTTACTCAACTGGACTAAGCTCCCAAAGGCAGTGACCCAAGATGGAAAGCCATCTTGGTGCCAGGCCCCACAGCACCCAAGGCTCTTGCTTGTTCCTTACCAATGCCTCTTTCCCCCAGATTCAACTGGCATGCTGGGCCGCATCGTCTTTGCCTGGTGGATGGGGTGAGTTTTTCTTCCTGATCCACAGAGTCATGTCTGTCTTATCCCTGGCTGTGTTTTCAGCTCCCCCTCTTTCCTACCCATCTCCAAGGGAGGGGAAATTTAGCAGGTACATCAGAGCTAAGGAGTCTTTAATGAGCACCCAGTACAGGTGGCTTCCTGGGGTCACCAAGCAGTGAAGCCATAGAGCCACTGCCAGGATGAGATCTGCCTTTAAGAGCACTGATTGGCCCCTCTGATGCCCATCATGGGAAAAAACAGAGGGAGCCAGGATGCTCTGAGCATCCTTTGCTGGCTTGTTGAAAGAGATGCCTGGGTGGGACAGTGCTCAGCTCAAAAGGAATGACCCTCCTGCAGTGTGGTGGCTTAGACACGTGGTTGAATTGTGGAGAGTGGGCTTGGGGAGGTCATCGGAATCCCTGTCCCACATGGGATACATGTCACCATCTACCCAGAAGGGACTGAGGGCCTTGTGCTGCCTGCTTCCTCTTCCGGTCAGTACCAGAGCACCTCAGGAATGATTTAATATCTGCCATCAATCGTGGTTGTGAGGTGCAGTGAGCTAGTGTATACAAAGTGCTTAGCACGTAATAAGTGCTCAGTAAACGCCAGCTGTGATTACCAACCCAAACTGGGCCTCACCAGCTCTCTGTGTATCCTCTCTAATCCTTCTAACACCTATGGAGAGTAGGATCGAATGGGTACCTTGTCCAGATGTAAGATAGACCAGGTCACAGAACTTGTAACTGGTGAGATGGGATTTGAACCTAAAGCCTTTGCTCTTTCTGAGGCATCGGAGCCCCCGGGTTCTAGTCCTGCCTTTGTTGTGTATTAGTTCCCTCAGGAGTTCCCCATGTGCACCCCATGCCCCACCCAGGAATGCTCTCTTTCTGTCTAGAAGATTTCACATTCAGGGTGAGTGTTAATGCTGCAAAGTCTGAGCTCGCCCAGGGGCTATAGTGTCTCCTGCCACTGGGATCTTGGAGAAGGGGTCTCTGGGGGTTTGTACAAGGGTCCAGGAGTCACTCCACCTGCAGAGGAGGGAACCATCCATGGTGACGCGAAATAGAGATGTCCTAGGCTGGGTGTCAGAGCCTGGCTCTTTCTCTTGGCCATTCCATCCCTGTTCTCCACGTGATCTGAGGGCAGTTGTACCCCTCTCCAGGCTGGCTGTCTGTAACACGCAGGGCAGCATTTACGCTAAATGTAGTGCTTACAGGATATGCGGGCTTCTTGCTGGGTACCCTCTGAAGCAGGAGGAAGAGAGGAGGGCAGATGGCAGAGGAACCCAGGGATGGCCTCTCTCCCAGGAGGGTCAGGGGATGGGGAGCAGCCACGGGACAATCAGTTTTTTCCTTCCGTGTCTCATGGGTTAGTAAGGGGGAAATGTGAGTGACCACTGAAGGTCCTCCCTGCTGATGGTAGCATTTCAGGCAGCAGTGACAGGGTGTGGGAACAGAGGTCTGGCTAGGGTGTAGGTTTTTCTTCTGAGCCCTTTAGACCTTCCCAAGTCCTGCGGATGGCCCGCACTGCCCACAGGATGTGTTTTCCCCTTAAATCCAAATTGTTGACCAGTGTCTTCTCCTCCACAGGAGCAAAATGGACTGTAATGCCAAGCAGTGGAGGTGAGAAAGGGCTGGAACCGAGGAGAGGGGAGTCTTCTAGCATGAAGGTCTCTGACCTCTGACCCCTTATCCCTTCCCCAGGCTTTTTGCTGACGTCCTCAATGACATCGCCATGTTCCTCGAGATAATGGCTCCCATCTTGCCCTTCTGTTTCACCATAACCATCTGCATCAGCAACCTGGCCAAGGTACCCATCTTGGGGCACCCCCATACCCAAGATTTCTGCCCTGGTGGTGCTTTGTGGGGCTCACTTGGAGCCCCGAGGGCAGCCCAGCCTGGGCCCTGTGTTCAAGGCACTTCTAGAAGAGTGAAAAAGTTCAGATGTCTCTTCTCGGACCCAGCAGTGTATTCTGATCCTCCTCCCCAGCGAGACACCCTCTAGAGTCTGAGATGGTCTAAGGTGGTGTCTGGAGCTGGGGGATGGGTGAGAGGGTGAGAGACCTCTGAGTAAGAGATAGAAGGGGAGATCCATTGTCAACATCGTGGGACCAGCCCTCTGGCCACCTTTCATTTTTTCCATAAAATATTTAGAGTGCCTGCTGCATGTTTGGCGCAGAATACAGGCCCTCCCATCTTTGAAAGAAAGCTACACATAATTAAATGTTTATTGAATGATAGCTATAGGTATTTCAGATGAGAAGTACAGGACTGCAGGAAGGGTCAGCAGGGACTCTGGCCTGCTCAGGGGATGTAGGAAGGTCTTGCCTGAGAGTGGGCCCTGAAGAATGAGTGTGAGCTGCAGGGTGGGCGTTGTGGGCAGAAAGAGCATTGTGGGTCATGGTCCAGTGGCAAGACGGAGTGCAGACCAGACAGCGCGGCTGGAGGGGCAAGTGGGGTGAATCTGGGCTCCTCCTCTCTGCCAGGCTGCTCACCCTGGTGGTTCCTTCAGGTTGGCCTCATCTGAAGACCGAACCTGAGGCCCAGCCTGTCTTCCCTACAGGGTTAAGTACCTGGCACAGAGTAAAGAGTCCAGAAGACACGTAATTGATCTCCCTAGAAATCCAGTGGTTAAGATTCCATGCTTCCACCACAGCAGGCTTGGTGTTCGATCCCTGGTTAGGGAAGTTCTACATGCCTTGTGGTGTGGCAAAAAAAAAAAAAAGACCTAAGACCTATCGCAAAGGCCCAACCATCCCTTCAAAATCTTGTGTGTTATTCCACGCAGCATGACTGACATTTAGGAGCCAACAGCTCTTTATGGTGGAGGCCGCTGAGCTCCCTGGCCCAGAACTGAATGCTGTGAGCACCCCTCCCCCTCGAGGACAGGAAACCCCAGAGGAAAGAAAGATTGTGACCTCTGCCAAAATACTGCATTGAGCTCTGCTCTGAGGGCCTCAGTCTCTTCATCTGTCAAATAAGGGACTCCAACACGGCTGTGAACTCCCCCTCCACCCTTCCCACCCCTCTCCAGAGTTCTAGTCTCCGGTGACCAGCACCTCCATCCCCCAGATACAACAACCAGAAGCCTGGCTGTCATCCATGCCTTCGCCTCCTCCCCCTGTCGCCTGTCACCCTCACCTAAGCCTCCATTCACGACTGTATTTTCCCCTCTTGAATCTCTCCAGTCCTTTAATGACTGCATCCCCATGTCACCTGGTGGGTTCTTATTGCTTAAAAAAAAGTAATTTTCCGAGGTAATCTCCCTGAATCTATTCTCACCCCTCTTCAGTCCTCAGAGCAACCCCATAGTCCTTATTAGAGTGGAAATCAAATCAGGTCACCCCCCCTGCCTGTTGCTGTTGGTATAAAGACCTTAACGAGGCGTTTGTGGTTCTGTGTGATCAGGTCCCCACCCATCACAGCAGCCTCCTTTCACACCGCATTCCTCTTAACTTTGAACAGATGCTGATCATGTCATCACTGGTTTATTTGTTTACTGTCTGATGATTTCTAAGTTTCAGGAGGGCAGCAGTTGTATCTGAAGTCTACCACAGCACCGAAATGTGTATCTGACGTCTGAGAGATGTGATAAATGAGTGAAAGCCTTCAGTGGCCCTAATCAGTGAGCTCTCCCATCTCAGAGGGAGAGCCCTAGGAGGTCAGGGCCACTGGTGTGGGTTTTGAACTGGCCTGGAAGGCTTGGCTAGGCCTCGACTGGGGCAGGAAGAGAATGGAATTAGTTCCAGGCAGGGAGAATGTAAGCGCCAAGTTGCAAGCCAGACTGGGCCTGGGAGCTCCGCCAGGGGAAGAGGCAGCTAGAGCAGACGTTGGAGGCTGGGGAAGTTCTGGGTTAAGAATGGCCTTCGGGTCTTTACCTTGGGGGAAGAAAGCGAGTTTGTTGGAGCTGGGTCCACAGGGTGGCATGGCCGGCACACCTTTAGTTTTCTCCTGGAACAAGCATGGGAGGTGGGCCTAGTGGAAACGCAGGGTGAGAATGGGAGGCCAGGGACAGCGTTCAGGCTTTCAGTGTGGGGTGGCCTGAGGCCTACTTTTTCCAAACTGGTTTGAGCCATTTGTTTGCTCACCCCCAGAAACGCTCGTGTTGCCGCAGCTCACAGCCCCTCTGACGTTCACTCTCCCCCTCCCCACCCAGTGCCTCGTGGGTGTGGCCGGCGGGGCCACTCGGGCCGCACTGACCATGCATCAGGCCCGGAGAAACAACATGGCCGACGTGTCAGCCAAGGACGGCAGCCAGGTGAGCAGCCGGGATTGGAGGGAAGGAGCGGGGCGGTGGGGGCACAGTGTGGGAATGTGAAGCGACCCGGCTGAGGGCTCCTGGGGGGAGCTGGGAGACAGGCGGGAGGAAGTGTCGGTGAGTCTGCGGACAGGTCATCAGGTGTGAGGGCTCGGACTCCGTGGCATCAAGGCCAGGCCGGTCATCTTAGGCCCTGCGCGCCGCCCCTGTGGCCAGGAGTGAGCCCTGCCCTGGACCTTGTACTCCTTAAGCAGAACCTCACCCTGTGAGGTACGTGTTCTGACCAGGTGAGGCCCCACATGTTAAAGCTCCTGGCAGGTTAGAAAGTGAGGTGGCTGGAGTCACTGGCCAGAGGCTTCCCCTTGGCAGTTAAGCAGGCCCTTCCCGCCCAGCCCCTCGCCTGACCAGAGGAGCCTGGAGTCGGGGTGGGGACATTCCGAGGGCCAAACCATTAAGGAATGGGATCCCTCTGTACCCCCCGTGCTAAGTGCTTATGTGAATTGTTTAACTCACACCAAGCCTCTAAGATAGATACTATTATTATCTCCATTTTACAGATGTGGAAAGTGAGGCCCAGGGAGGTCACAAGTGTGACATGGTTTTCTTTGACACTGAAGCAATTTAGAAACATTTATTCTCGGGGCTTCCCTGGTGGTCCAGTGGTTAAGACTCCGCACCAGTACAGGGGGCGTGGGTTCGATCCCTGGTCAGGGAACTCAGCTCCCACATGCTGGGGTGGGGGTCGGGGGCACGTGGTAGAGTGGGGGGCTTGGCCAAAAAACAAAAAAACTTCTTTTCTCTCCAGTCCTACTTTCTGGCCTTCTCTTATATGATTCTGTGAAATAGAACTTCATTTTAAAAAAATTAAAATTAACTCTTTTCAATAATATTAACACAAGTTCTGTTTTTTCTTTTGGCCATGCTGTGCAGCATTGGGGATCTTAGTTCCCTGACCAGGAATTGAACCTGTGTCCCCTACACTGGGAGCAGAGTCTTAACCACTGGACACCAGGGAAATCCCAACACAATTTAATATTTTTTAAGCATTAACCATGTGCCAAGTATTTCATTTGTCTGAACTCATGAAATCCTTACAGTGGATTCATGCAGGGTGTCATTTTCGCCACTCTACAGCTGAGGCAAAAAAGACACAGAAAGGTTGAATCTCCTTGGGTCCCCCGGGCTTGTCTCTTCTCTCAAGAAATGGTTGGACGAGTTCTTCCCCATTGTCTCTTCCAAGGTTGTTAGGGAGTGAGTACACCAGGCCCTGCTCTTTAGGATCTCCCAGCCCCATGCTTGCTGTCTTGCCTGCTCTCTTTCTAACCTCCAGGCCCATTTTCCAGGGCCCTGGGGCTTCCTCAGTTCACAGAGGCGGTAAGGCCACTGGGGCACCCGAGACCGGTGTTCAGCCCAGGACCAGGCCTCTGCTTTCTGAAACTGTTGCTTTGCTGCCACTCCATGCGGCTGCTGGAGATGACTGTTCCCACCCCGGGGAGGGCCCTCGATTCCTGAGCTCCCAAGGCCCCTGACCCCCAGTTTACACTCACAGCATACCCCTCTGCACCAGGACCGCCTATCCCAGGGACCCCCGTAGTCAGGGGCCCCAGTTCAGACTTCTTCTCCCTCCTGCTGAATCAGGGGTCGTGGCCATGGGTCTTTTCCCCTAAGGTAGGCTTAGTCAGGCCATCTTGGGCCATCAGTGGGGTCTGATAACATTGATTCTCCAGGGAAGTTGGAATTTTTGTGCATTTCTTCCTAGGTGGTTCGTTGACCCCTTTGCAGAAGTATCTGCCTGTTATTGCATACCAAGGGGCTGGGGGGATCGGCCTTTTTTGTTGGCCACACCATGCAGCATGTAGATTCTTAGTTCCCTGACCAGGGATTGAACCCATGGCCCCTGCAGTGTTAAGCATGGGGTCCTAAACACTGGACTGCCAGGGAAGTCCCAGATTGGCCTTTTTAAACCACCAAATAAAGTTGTTCTACTCTGTGGACACTTACTTGCCTGAGTGTAGGGCTACACAGGTGATGCTTGCAAAACAAAGAAATGTTCCACAGGCATTGCATCTAGCTGGGCAGAGAAGCAGATGTATCTTACATGATGGCTCACTCATCAAAAACATTAAAAATTTCCTAGGCACCCGTATCAGTGTAGGGAGCATCTGGGGCAGGGAGGACTGTGGTGAACGGCACTCAGGGATGTTCAGTCTGGCCTGGAGGGGAGCCTCCAGCTCCCAACCCCTCTGCCATTTTCCAGGAGACGCTGGTAAACCTGGCAGGGCTCCTGGTCAGCCTCTTGATGCTGCCCCTGGTGTCCGATAGCCCCAGGTAAGCCGGGATCCAAGGCAGGGAGGAGGCGCCCAGCTGGGCCTCTGCTCCCACGGACCCGCTCACTCTCTCGCCCCAGCTTAAGCCTCGGCTGTTTCTTCTTCCTCACTGCCCTCCACATCTACGCCAACTACCGAGCCGTCAGGGCCCTTGTCATAGAGACCTTGAATGAACAGCGGCTCTGGCTGGCCCTGAGGCACTTCCTCCAGCGGGGAGAGGTACTTGGCCCCACATCAGCCAATCAGATGGAGCCACTGTGGACAGGTGACCCAACCCCTTGGGCTCAAGCCTTATGTCTCCTAGCTCCTTCCTCTGCCCCGGCATCCTGACTCCAGCTTCCCACAGGTTTCTGGTCATCTATGTCTCTATCCTTGGGGGTCCCCCTACACTGCGTGACGTCCAGGTGAGCGGCCCAATGTCTCCCGCCCATCACCGCTATCACCCGCCCCCCACCATGTGCTCCTTGTTCTTTTTTTTTTTTTAAATAAGTTTATTTATTTATTTTTGGCTGTGCTGGGTTTTTTGGTCATTGCTGCAAGGGCTTTTCCCTAGTTGCAGAGAGCAGGGACTACTCTCTAGTTGCAGTGCAGGGGCTTCTCCTTGTGGTGGCTTCTCTGGTTGCAGAGCATGGACTCTAAGATTCGAGGGCATCAGTAGTTGCATCACTTGGGCTCAGCAGTTGCAGCTCCCAGAGCACAGGCTCAATAGCTGTGGTGCACAGGCTTAGTGGCCCCGTGGCATGTGGGATCTTCCCGGATCAGGGATCGAACCCATGTCTCTTGCATTGGCAGGTGGATTCTTTACCACTGAGCCACCAGGGAAGCCTGCGCTCCTTGTTCTGATTATCACTGGCTTCCCCTGACCAAGCCCTACCTCTCTGGTTCTTCATTTCCACTGGCGGTGGGGGGTGGGGGGGATGTCACTGTGGGTGCTTGAGGGCAGGCGGTGTACACCATGAATATGTGGGATTTTAGTTCCCTGATCAGGGATTGAACCCATGCCCCTTGTAGTAGGAGCGCTAGAGAAATCCCAGATTGGCCTTTCTGAACCACCAAATAAAGTAGTTCTACTCTGCGGATGTTTACTTGCCTGAGTGTAGGGCTACTCAAGTGACTATTGTAAGACAAAGAAGACATGTTTGTTGATGTGTTTGTTGGATGCGGGGGAGGGTAACAGCTGAGGGGCAGATGGGAAAGAGGTGCAGGACAGCTCTGGTTAACGATTAGGTGGCTGTGCAGTGACTGCATGGTCAAGCCTGCCTTGTCTTCTCCCCGCCCCCGACCGACTGCACACTCTTGTTTCCTTCAGTGTCTCTGAGCTGCAGCAGCTGCTTGAGGGGCACCGGGAACCCTACCTCCTTCGCTGGGACCAGTCACGAAGTAAGTGTGCTGTGTTCTCCCAGCTTCAGACTCACCCTCCTGGGCTCAGCCTCTCATTCCTCCAGCCCCAGGGCCCCAAGCTCTGGACACACGCTGGACAGTTTGGAGTCTGCCTGCTGTCCTCAGGGGAGCTTGAAGCTGAGATCGAATTCATTCAAATTAAATAGCTGCATGCCCCTGTAAAGTTCCCTTGACCACTCTGTAAAGTGGAGCTAATAATACCTGCCTTATTATCTTCAGGGTTTCTGTGAGGATCAAAGAAGGTAATTATGTAAAAGCACTTTTACATTGTAGCACACACAAATGAGATTGTGGCCTCTGGTTCTCCCTGAGGAACCACTTTTGTCTCCTGTTCAGGTCACCTCTTGAGGAAACAGGCACTAAAGTTTAATGGTCTGCTGGTTGTATGTTAAAAGATGCTTATTCTTACTATCTATTAAAGACATGCAAAATAAGCCCACCTCAGGGAGCTGCTTTGAAGTTGTATCTTGGAAATTGGGCATTTTAGCTTGACCAAAGCATTGGGGAGCGACAGGAGCTGAAGTTGGAAAGGAAAGGGTGGGAGCTGGCCTTTCATGCCAGGCCAAGGCCTTTGGGCCAGACAGGGATGAAGCAGGCTGGTAGGCCTGAGAGAGTTTCAGAGTTGGCCCTTCCCTGGTACCAGTCTGTCCATGGGTCTCTCCAGACCAGGTACAGGTTGTCCTGAGTCAGATGGCAGGACCTGAGGCCATTCTAAGGGCTGCCACTCACGGGCTGGTGCTTGGAGCCCTGCGGGGAGATGGACCCCTCCCAGGAGAGCTGGAGGAACTGAGGAACCGAGTACGGGCAGGTAAATGCCTCGCAGTCTAGGCTGCTGCTGACCAAAGCAGGGTGGAGAGGGGAAGGAGCCTGTTCGGCTTGGGACACCTGGGAGCTTCTGGTTCTTCACCCCGTCCAGGTCCTGAGAAGGAGAGCTGGCTCGTTGTCAGGGAGACACACCAAGTGCTGGACAGGCTCTTCCCGAAGTTCTTGAAAGGTAACATCCTTCTGCTCCACGGCTCCTGGACCTTCTCCCCAGAGGCCCTGCCTAGCCCCATCCCTACCCCTCTATCTGGGAGGTGGAAGACCTGGATTTCTCTCTGTGATCTCAAGTCTGGGTCTCAGTTTCCCTGTCTGCAGGATGGGGAGGTTAGGATGGTCTGTGAGGCACTCAGTGTTGACAGACTATGGAAACCCAGTTGGCACTGGAGAAGAGGAGTGGGGTGGAGGGTTTGGGGGGAGGGGGAAGGCTCACAATTACTGATGATCTTTCATTTAGCCCCTACTCCATTCTAGCCCTTTTCCCTGTGCTGCTTAATGAATTCATATGGCAACCAGATGAGGTTTTAGCCTCATTTTACACCAGAGATCACCCCGCAGAGGCAAGGGGAGCCTGAGCAGCACACCCAGCCCGTGCTGCGCCTTACCCCTCTCCCCAGGGTTAGCCCAGAGTCTCCCCCACAGCACCACCCCTCTGCCCTCTCCCCAGGTCTACAGGATGCGGGCTGGAGCACTGAGAAGCACCAGCTAGAGGTGGATGAGTGGAGGGCCACGTGGCTCCTGAGCCCAGAAAAGAAGGTCTTGTGAGCAGCCCAGGTCTCAGACAGGGGCCTGGAACAAGGACACTGGCCACAGCAGGACCTAGGCAAGGCAGCTTTATTTGTTCTTGGGGGAACCACAGTGGCCAGCTGGCCAAGGCCTCACAGGATGTGGCTACTAGTCAAATGGACTGGGCCCCGGGCAGAAACAAGGCAGACAGTAGGGATCCCGGGGCCTCCCCGCTACTCTCCGGCCCCAGGCCCTTCTCACCGCTGCGGGCTCCCCACCCCGACTCATTTCAAGGCTATGGTTCAGGGTGTCCAACACAGTGGGCCTCAGGCATAAAAGCCCCAGAGGAACGTGGCCACGGCCATCATGAGCAGGGCGTTGAGGTTGACGACGCGGGCCCAGTGTGGGTCCTCACTGATGTCCTCCAGCCGCCTGGCTGCAGCAGCTGTCTCCTCCTGGGTAGGCCGTGGGGGGCTGCCCGCCCCACCCCTGCTCACACCACAGAACCAGAGCAGGCACTGCCGCAACAGGCCTGGCCTTGGGGTTGGGGGTGCTGGGAGAAATTGAGGCCTGACAGTGAGTCTGAGGACACTCGGCTCCCCCAGCTCCCCAGCCCCAAGTCCCGGGGGCAGTGCCTTACCCTCCATCTCCACTGCATGCTCAGGGCACCCGTTCTGCACGGGGGCTGCGGTCGGACCTTCTAGCTCCTCAGCATCCAGGTCCTCCCTCTCCTCCTTGCTGTGCCGGAGACTGAAAACCAGGCGGTGGAGCTGGGGAAGGGGGGAGCACAGGCCGAGTGGGAGTGCCGTCCCCCCACCTCGCCCCAGAGCAGGAGGTCTCCCGTCCACACCAGCACTTCCTCACGTCTCTTTGTCCAGCCTGCACAGCAGCCCAGGACCACCTTCCATGGCTGCCCTCAGGCTAAACCCGAGCTCCTCAACTGAGTGTTTAAAAACTCTTCGCCATGCTCTGCCCTCGGCTTCATCACCCCCATGTCCCCGGTCTACACTCACAATTCAATTCTAGTACTTTAGTCTTCCAGTCCTGCCAATGCGGTGTTCCTCCCTGTGGGTGTTTGCTACCAGGGCTTCCTCTTGCTGCCTTTGCCCCTTCTGCACCTGTGGAGTCCTGCCCCTCCTTCTGGGCCCCAGCTCTTTTGTCCTGCCCCCCAATTAGCTCTGTCCTGGGGCACCCACCTTCCCGCAGCACAAGACCAAGCCCTCTGGGGGCTTTCGGGATAGTACCAGGTCCCTCCCGGCCACCACTCAGGCCAAGACTCTGGGGGGCTTTCACCTCCCCCATGATCTTCAGGCCACCTCCAAACCACCGCAAATAAATATGATTTAAATAAAAACATTGTGGTTGCTTTGCAAATAAAGCTTCAAACTGGACTCCTTGGTCTGCCCTCACCAAACCTTACAGACATTCAGGTCCTCCCCATTGGGAGTCATGGGAAGCAGACTGCAGCCTCGGGGTGGAGAGGGGCCACACCTGCCCAAGTTTAGTGCCCCCACGGGAGGCCTGCACTTACGTGCTTGCGCGGGATGGGCGGTGTGCACAGTGAGACCACGAGGGTGAGGAGGCCGGAGCAGACGAAGAGCAGGATGGCGAAGTAGAGGTAGTGGACGCGGCAGAGGAGCGCGGGGCACGCCGAGGGGCGCACGCAGCTGCCGGAGCCAAAGGAGAACTCGGGAACCAGGCGTGCCAGACCCATCAGCAGGCCCCCGATCAGTCCCCAGAAGGCGCCCTGCGGGGCCCAAGAGCGTGTCAGTCTCCTCGGGCGTCCAAGTCCGGCCCCAGCGCCCGATGTGCACACACGCTCACCTTCTCGTTGACGCGGGGCACGAAGAGCGCCAACACGAAGACGGCAGACACCGGCGGCGCCAGGTAGCTGGAGACCGACTGGATGTAATCGAAGAGCTGCCCGCCCTGCGCCGCCTGCACCACGGGCAGCCAGGCCACCGACACGGCCACGATGAACACCACCCAGAGCCTGCGGTGGGCGGCCAACGGGAGGTTTCACCCAGGACCCGGTCTCCCCCTGTCCCTACTGCCCCTCCCTCGGGGCCGAGTCGTAGGGCCGGAGATGGAAAACCCAGGCCCACCGTCCTACTAGCAGCAGCTCGCGGTCGCCCGCGCGGGGCCGCAGGCGCGTGTAGATGTCCATGGTGAAGAGTGTGCTGCTGCTGTTGAAGATGGAGGCCAGCGAGGACATGAGCGCCGCCAGCATGACCGCCAGCATGAGTCCGCGCAGACCTGCGGGAGAACTGCAGCCGTGAGCCTGCGGCCGCGAGGGGGCGCCCGAAGGGTGCGGGCCGGGCGAGGGGTGACGCCTCGCACTGGCGCCTGTAGGCATGGGGGGCAACCCGGGGACCGCCCTCACCATTGGGCATGAGCTTCACGACGAGCCGCGGGTAGGCGATGTTGGAGCAGCCCACCTCGGTGCCGCACACGCGCTTACACACCTCGGGCACCACGCACGCCACCTCGTCTGCGGGAAGGAGGGCGCCATGCGGCTAGGGCGCGGCCGGGTCTGGAACTTCGGATCGCCGAAGTGGGGACCGGGAATCCCAGTGGAGAAATGGGATCCCCAGGTGGGAGGCGGGACTGGGTGGCCCACATCTTCCAAACCGGAACGGAAATGGGAGACGGGCACTTGTATCCTCCACTGAGAAAGGGGCTGGATGGGGCTCAGGATTCGGGGTCGGGGCGGGGTTTACCGTTACCCGGGTAAAGAACGCGGCTGATCATGCCCGGCATGACCATGAGGAACATGGGCATCAGCTTCAAGTAGCCGCACAGGATGCAGCCCGCCTTGATGTGGGTGAGGTTTTTCCCAGCCAGGCAGCGCTGCACGATGACCTGCGACGAGGTGCTTTCAAACTACCTGCGTCCAGTCCCGGGTAACTCGCCGTCTCTCTGGCCTCACCCCAAGTCGCCTCTCTAATCCGGGCCCCGCTGCTGGCCCCTCGAGGCGGACAATTCAGTTCCAAGAGCAGACCTCGCCCCTTGGAACCGCCTCCATCTGGGTAGGTCTATTTGGCAGGCCTCCCGCCCGCCCCGCCCCTCGCCCGGACCACGCCTTCCACCTGGCTTCCCAGGTGGGTTCAGGCTCCACCCATCTCAGCTCCGCACCCCCGCAGGTTCTACCCCGGCCTCGCATCCCGCCGCAGCCCCGACCCCTCACCTGGTCGCTGCACCAGTACCAGCTGGACACGATAGTAAGCCCCAGAAGCAGCGCGGGCCATGGCAGGTCCCCCGTGACAGGGTCCCGGAGCAGGTGGTAGGAGTCCGGCCGGGGTCGAAAGCAGGAGCTGGAGATGTTGCCCACGGCCGGATCCTCGGATACCGTCAGGGACGTCACTGCCCGCAAGTATTTGTCGAAAAGCCCCGAATACCCGCCCACCTCGTGGAAGGCTGTGAGGGCAAGGCTGTCAGGGGACCCGGCGCCCGCGACAAGGCCCTCCCTCGGACCACCCCGCCCCAGACGCGCGATGTCCCTGCTCCCAGGTGGGGAGCTCTGCGACCTGCGACCTCCGCGCCCCTCCCCCATGGGCTGAGCCCGTACCGTAACCCATGAGGACGAAGGCCCCCGCGAGAATGACGAAGGTCTGCACCGTGTCCGTGTACATCAGCGCCGCCAGCCCTCCTGCAACCGGCCTGGGTCAGAGGGCACAGCCCAGACAGGCTGCCTCTAGTACATAGATTGTCTTTGCGCGAATTGGAAAAGGGTTCCCCTTTTCCAATTAATTTTCCTGGAGGGCAAATTTCAGAATGATGGCCCATTCTCCGAGCTCCTGCACTCCGGCATCAGGAGGCAGGGCTGGGTGAGCACAGTGGGGCTGAGTTTGGGGTTCCACGGATGCCAGATGCCCCCCGTGTAGAACCTCCACTACAGGCCCTTCTCTAAGTCCAGGTTTTCTCGTCTGTGTAACAGAAGGAGGTGATCCTGTAAGGTCCGATTCTCAGTTCCCTCCCATCCCTAGGGGCCGGGCCGTACAACAGGCCTTGGCATCAGGCCCCGCCCACTCTGGTCTAGCGTCAGGCCTCAGACCCCACCCCGTTCCCCCCGGACCTGCACTGGGATTGGTGAGCTATCCTGGAGTCTGGCCAAGTCCACTCTCCCCTACCAGACGTTAATAAAAACTTAAGTCTTCCTTGTTGTCCAGCCCAAGAGGGGCTCGGAGCTATGAATTTCCGGACCAATCTGCTTTCCAAAGAATTAGATCCTTCTGCTCACATCACACTTCACTTCTCCAGCCCTCTTTACCTTTGGTGACTCCTCTAAGCCCCGCCCACACTCCACACCCCTAAGCCCCGCCTACAGTCCATGCCGCTAGCACGGCTCCCTTCCCTAAGACCCCGCCCCCGCCACCTGTCACAGTGTAGATCATGGTGATGACCAGGAGCGCGATGACAGAGGCATAGATGTTCCAGCCCAGAGCCTGTTGAATGAATACTGCCCCGGAGAACATGTCCACCTTGGGGGAAGGAGCGAGCGCGCAGGTCAGGATCCAGGGGCCAGGGTGGGAACCCAGGTCCACCTCCTGCCCAGAATCACGACCCAACGTGGCCACACCTCAAAAGTGCGCTCATTGTTTGATACCTCCCACTATGGCTGTAGCCCCAGAAACCGATTCCTTCCAGGCCCTGCCTCCATGAGGGTTGTTACAGCGATGGTTCCTTAGTTGTGCCCCCTCAGGGGCTTTCTAGAGACCGCCACTGGGTGGTCCCACTCTTCCAGGGGCCCGTTCCGCCCATCACGCGTGCTTACCGAAATCTTGGTGAAGATGTACAGAAAAAGCGAGAGCACGGACAAGTAGAGGCGGATACGACGGCCGCCGAAGCGCTTGCGCAGGTACTGCGGCATGGTGATGACGCCCGCGGTCAGGTACACCGGCACGAAGAGCCAGCCAAGTAGCAGGACCACGAACAACGCCTGCGGACACAGCGCGACATCGGAGGGTGACTCCCCGCCCCAGATCCTGCTCTGAGCTCGTCCTCACCCGCACGGGGTCTAAAGAACCTTCCTCTCTTGGGGAACATGCTACTCCAAGGCAAGGTTGCACCAGGGCCCCAGAGGACACAAATGCAGACGATGACCTTGGGCTCTGGGCTTTCTGGACAAGGTCTTGATACTTTACTGGGCCCTTAACTACAGCCCTTCTTGCCTTCCTAGGCCATGACCCCTGGCCATCTCTCCCAAGATGACCCCTAGACTCCTCCTCCTCCCACCCCCAGCACCTGAATCCAAGTACAGACCCTTCAGCCCAACCCCAGCCTCTGCCTCCCCTCTCCTCTCTACCCACCCAAACCTTCCATCCTTCAAGGCTCAGCTCAGAGGCCTCCTCCTCCAGGCAGCCCTGAGCTCAAAGCCCTGATCTCCCCAAGTGTCCGAGGCAAGCCTCAGTCCCAGAGCTTCCTCTCCTGCCCTTTTCTGCGAGGGGCTTTCATTTGGCCTAAAGATGCTCATAGGCCACCGCTTCCAAGAGCATCAGAAGAAGCACTGTACCAACTTTGAGACTGTTCACCCCATTTCAGAGAGGAGTAAATCGAGGCCAATGAGGGTGTGGCTAGTTTCGGCTCACATAGCAATAGTGAATCAGACCACCTGCCATATCACAGTATCGAACACTATTATTTGTGTGATCAGTTTTCTTTACAGCCATACTATGATTAACTTTGTTATTAAAACACTGCTTACTAACAGACTCCTTCCTATGAATTCAAGCATCTTACCCCCAATGCTGATATGATCAGCACTGGACCTCCTCCTTTGGACCTACCCTTGCCCTGATCCTGGGATCTCCCACCCGCTTCTGCCTCCAAGCTGGCTGCTTGAGCATCACTCGAAGCCCAGCCTCACAGCACAGTTGGGAAGTCCCAACTCTGGTCTCACATCCCCACCTGGAGCCTCTCCAGGTGTGACCCTTCCGGGGGGTGGTGGGGGTTATTAGCCAAAAGGAGGGACTCACATTCCACTCAAATCCAGCTACCGCCAGGCCGCTCGCCGCACCGGTCCCTGCCAGGCCCACGAAGTGGCCACTGCCGATGTTGCTGGCGAAGAGAGAGGCCCCGACCTGGGTGGCCAGAGGTGGGGGTGAGCCAGACTGTTTCTCCAGGCCTCCTCCCGCACCACAGCCTTGCCTCTCTCACCGGCCACCACACCATGCTCCGTCCCGCCAGGAAGTAGCCGCCGACGGTGCCTCTGTTGGTTCTGCACATGGACTGGGGGATGGGAGTGGGGAGAGGCCTGGGTTCGGGGCACATCTTTGGACCTCATTAGCCTCCTCAACACATTCCTCAGCCTTGTTCCAGGCTGAATATTAACCAGCATGCGGCTCCCCTGATGATTTCCCCCACCGGACTCCATCCCCAGCCTCCTCCCAAGACACAAATCCACCCAGGCCCTAACCAAGCATCCAGCTTCCCAAGCCCGAAAGTGGCTAGATGGGGCCTGACTTTCCTGTGGGCTCTGGATATGGGTTTCTGCTCAGCTAGCTGTTATGCAGACAGGGGAACAGAGACCTCATTTAGAATGCTGTCCCGATGAAAAGCCACCGACACCTTAAAACTAGTCCAGCCCCAAAGTGGGCAGACAAGGCGTGAATGAAAGTGGGCTGGGCCGCCCTGAAACTATCAAAAGAAGAATTACTTGTCCCACACCGGGTTTCTCCCTCAAAGATCCAGGCATCCTTCCCCTACCACACATAGGGCTCCCTGAGACTGCCCCCCAGGCTCCAGAAGCAGGGCCCTAGCAGCATCTCCCAGCTTCTCACCCACAAGCCGACACCAATGACCAGCAGGAAATAAGCCGCGATGACTAGGATATCAGCAGGATTGTCAATTAGAGCCTTCTGTTCCCCCAGCACTGGTGCTGAGCCTGCCTCTGTGTGCTCCTCCATTCTGCCCACGATCTGCCCCTCAGGGCACTAGCCCCTGGATTCCCCCCTGGTAAGGATTAATGGTTACCCCAGGGGCAGTGAGCCAACAAGTTCCCCCACTCCCCGGCTTTGTTTAGCTGAATCAGGCCTCACAGAGGCTGAGGGCTGTGGTCCTGGGGAGCTGGACACTTTCAAATTCAAGGGTATTCCCCTTCCTGGGCCTTAGGACCCATCTATTCTCTAGACACTTGGGCTCAAAATGATTTCTTTCACCAGCTAAAAATGCCTATCCTTCAGCTTTGACCTAAGGAACCTGGCTGAGCTAGCCCCCAGTTCAAACTAATCCAGAGGAATAATTTTCTTTCTTTTTTTTTAAATTGTTTAAAAATAATTTCATTTATTTTTAGCTGTGCTGGGTCTTCGTTGCTGTGCAGGCTCTTCTCTAGTTGCAGCGAGCAAGGGCTTCTCTTTGTTGCAGCCTTCGCCTTCTGGCGGCTTCTCTTGTTGCAGAGCATGGGATCCAGGGTACCTGAGCTTTGGTAGTTGCGGTGTGTGAGCTCACTAATTGCAGCTCCCAGGCTCTAGAGCGCAGGCTCAGTAATGGTGGCGCACAGGCTTAGTTGCTCCGTGGCAACTTGTGGGATGTGGGATCTTCCTGGACCAGGGATCGAACCTGTGTCTCCTGCATTGGCAGGCAGATTCTTTACCACCGAGACTTTTTCTTTCTTTTTGAAATATTTATTTATTTGGTTGTGTCGTGGGATCTTCGATCTTCCTTGCGGCATGTAGGATCTTCAGTTACAGCATTCGGGATCTAGTTCCTTGACCGGGGATCAAACCCGAACGCCGAGTCCTGCCCCACTGGACTGTGAAGGAAGTCCCAAGGAATTGTTTTTGGACTCAAATCTGACAGTGTCACTCCTCTGCTCAGGAAACCTCCAGAGCTCTCCATCACACCCAGGAGGAGGCAGGAGCCTCTCATCCTGAGGTTTAAGGCCTGCCGTGCCCCGACCCCTGCCCACCCTTCCCCTTGCTCCTCCACACCAAACCAAGGATGAAATCATATTTCCTTCCCATGCCCGTGCCCTCCCCAGCCCCTGGATTCTCACACCCTCCGAACTTTTCTATAAACTGTGCCTTCTGCCTGGAACACCCCCCTGCCTCCCAAATGGCCAGCTCCTACTCAGCCTTCAGTGCTCAGCCCATGGCATCTCTTCGGGAAAGACTTCTCTGACTTTCCTGACACAGTTCTGAGTACATTGTGTGGACCTTGCCTGGGCCCAGATCTGCCTCCCCAGTAGACCAGTGACTCCCCCAAGAGCAGGAGATGATTGGATTCATCCCTGGAGTCCCATTGCTCAGCACAGGGCTGGACGTGAGAAGGGAATAGCTTGATAAATAGATACCCGCTCCTCTATCTTTCTAGAAGAACTGACCAGACTTGGGTGTCTGATTATAGTAGTCGGCTTCACGGTGGAAATGAGAACAGAGAACAATATTTTAGGGGAAGGTGATGAGTTGTTTAAGGAATGCCTTCATTATGGTCCCTTCAAAAACAGACTCTAAGATGGGAATTGGGGTGCAAGAACTGTATTGGGGAGCTGATCACAGTCAGAGCTGTGAAGGAATGAGGAAGAGAGACAAAGAAAGGAGAAAAGCCAATAAACAGTGTGTTGATGAAAAGGTTACCACTGTGGGACTTCCCCGGTGGTCCAGTGGCCAAGACTCTGAGCTCCCAATGCAGAGGACCTGGGGTTTGATTCCTGGTCAGGGAACTAGATCCCGCATGCCACAACTAAGACCCAGTGCAGCCAAATAAATAAATAATTAATAAATAAAATATTTTTTAAAGAAGTTACCACTTTGACAATCCCAGTGGGGACCCTCTGAGACACTGTGGGGAACTCACCTCAGAATTGATCCCCAGGAACCAGAGAGCTAGGATAGTTATTCACCAATCCCTATCTCTAACTGGTTGGAGGTTCCGAGGTTACAGAATCCCACCCATCCACCCAGGCCCTCCTCCAGACAGAAACTCAGGGAGCATCTAGGGACACTGAGGGGCTGGGAAGTGTCTGCATATGACTTCCCAGATGGGTCAGGTGGATACAGGCAGGGCACCCACAGCACCTGCTTCAGCGGGTGATGAATTTGAAGTGTCTGGCTGAGTGGTCCAGTGGTTAAGAATCCACTTTGCAATGCAGAGGACTCAGTTCCATTCCTGGTCAAGATCCCACCTGGTCGGGTGGCATAAGATCCCACATGCCGTGGGACACCAAAGCCCGAGCAGCACAACTAGAGAGAAGCTCATGCGCCCCAACTGTGTCGGGTGACCCGACACAGCCAAATAAAATAATTTTTAAAAATCAAGGGTCAGGAAAAAATCTAGAGGCAAGTATCAGAGGACACATTGGGGTTGTAGGCACTTAAAATCAGATCTCTGTGGCTTCCCTGGTGGCTCAGCGGTAAAGAATCCACCAGCAATGCAGGAGCCGCTGGAGATGTGAGTTTGGTCCCTGGGTAGGGAAGATCCCCTGGAGGAGGGCATGGCAACCCACGCCAGGATTCTTGCCAGGAGAACCCCATGGACAGAGGAGCCTGGAAGGCTACAGTCCATGGGGTCGCAGAGTCACACACGACTGAAGTGACTTAGCATGCACACACCTGCCCTCATCAGAGCCTGCAGAGTGCTGTGTGATGTGGCACCTTGTTCCTCTTTGACTGCAGCTCCTACGACTCTCCCCTGCTCGCTCTAATCAACCACATCAGCCTTCTTTCCTTTCTTCCAACACACCAAGCTCGTTCCTACCACCTGGCCTTTGTGCTTGCTCTTTCCTCTGCCTGGGGTGCTCTCCTCAGGCTCTTTGCCTGGCAGGCTCTTCCCTCAACCTTCAGTCTCAATGGAGATATTACATATTCACAGAGGCTTTCTCTGAGGCTCTGGTTCACGTACCTCCTTCCCCACTTTCTCTCAGTTCTCTTATTTTTTTTCCTTCTCGCCTTTCCTCCTTCGCTTCCTTCCTTCATTAGCAAACATTTTTGGAGCACTTACCACCTGCTAGACAGCAACTTGGACACCGGACAGATAACAGCAAAACAAATGTGTCGTTTGACAGACAAGCTCCCAAGAGCTTGCCTTCATTTCAGAAATAAACAAGCATGGACTTCTCTGGTGGCTCAGTGCTTGAGAATCCACCTTCCAAGTCAGGGGACAAGGATTCGATCCCTGGTCGGGGAACTAAGAGCCCACATGCCTAGGAGCACCTAAGCCCACTTGCCGCAACTACAGAGGCCAGTAAAATACATAAATAAATAAATGAACAAGCAACAAATACCTGTTTGCAAAAGTGATACGTGAGGGACTAGGGAGGTGCTATGGGTGGAAACTAGGGAGAAGAACCAGCTTTACCTAGGCCATCAGGGGAGTTTCTGTTACTTTACCACACTTGTCATTGCAGTTTTGTTTCTTGTTTTTTTTTTTTTTCCCATCTGTCTCTCCTACAAGGCCAGGAGTCCAAGGAACATGTTTCTCAGCACCAGCATGGACCTAGCACAATATGTGGTCAATGAACTCTTGGGAAATGAATGGCTCAAGACTGGGAGGCAGTTACAAGCCAAGGGATGGACAGCACTCTCCAGGGAGGATTTGTGAAAGAGGAAGAGCCAGAGGCTTAGGAAGACCCAGGACGGGAGCTTCAGAGAGGAAACAATCTGGGGAAGGTGGTTTGCCCAAAGCCAAGGCAAAGAACCTCACCTTTGGCTCTTGCCCTCACCACAGCTGTTCTCCTTGGCTGTTAGCCCCTCTTTGAGCTGGAAGGGCCTTTGGGGATCCATTGTTTCCAGCCTCAAACCCTAACTAACCCTGTAGTTAGAGCAGGAATCTAGGCCCCCTTCCTAGGGAACTGGGCTTACAAAGACCCCTAGGGTTTGGGGATTCAGATGCAGCCTGAACCTCTCTGCACTTAAGAACCCCTGGTCTCACCCTTCTCGCAGGGGCTTGGCTCCTGTGTCACCTCCTCCAGGAAGCCCTCCTTGACTTCCAAGCTGAGTTAGAAGCCTCTTTCTAGTTCGTACAGCTCCCAGTTTCCCTCAGTCAGTGCCCTGACCACCCTAAGTGCCATCTTCTGCCTAAAGGAGATGTTATAAGTCAATACTAGCATGAGAGAAGCTGAAATTTAATGCTCAGATCCAAAGGGTGGGAATAAATTGGCACTTTCGAATGGAGCCCCATCTCTGAGGGTCTTTTAAGAAAGGGGGTGGGACTGCCTTGGTGGTCAGGTGATTAAAACGGCACTTCCAATGCAGGGGGTGCAAGTTCGATCCTTGGTGGGGAAGCTAAGACTCCACATGCTGTGCAGTGTGGCCAAAAAGAAAAAGATTTTAAAAAATTATTAGAGGGGGGAAATCTGGAGACCAGACAGGTGGCAAGAGTGAAGAGAGTGCGTACAGATTAAGTGCTTAGTTCGAGAATATAAGGAACTGATGGGTCGGGGGTTGGCAACAGGAAGGTTTGATGGGGCTCTGCTCGAATTCCGGTCCCGGCTGGCTGGCCGCCATCTATACAATCCTGCGCACGTGGCCGGCCTTTCCAGCCTCAGGCTCATCTGAAGGGCTGAGGCTGCAGGCCCGGCTCCCGCCACAAGGCGGCGGCCTAGAGCCCACGGCGGCCATAGCAGTACAACGGGCGGGACGTCGCGAAGCCAGCCACTCCCGCGCAGAGACACAGCACCGACGTGACGTGGAATGTGTGTTTATGTAGGTAGAAAAAAGTGCACAGAACAGTGAGGGGCGGGGAGAGGGACGTCTTGGCCTGGTCTCGGATTCGTGGGAATTGCAAGGGCCCTCCTCCAGTCGGGGGGCTCCCTCAAGGCTGGGAACAAAGTGAGGGGCTCACGTGGGATCGGTCAGTGTACGGACCCACTTCGGGAGGCGTGTGGCCGTAAGGGTTCGCAGGGCCTTTTCTGAACTCGCCCACGAAGAACGTACAGTACCTTCGGGGCCGGTTCCTCCAGTGGGGTGGGGCCTCAAGAAGTCGGGCTGGTGGAGCCCCAAGCTCCAACAGCAAGGCCTTGAGGCCTGGAGAGCCCGATCTTTTGGGGGGGGGGGGGTAAGGGCGAGGTCTTTGGGGCTGCGCTCTCCCGGAGGGGCGACCCCGGCAGGCGGTCAGCCGAAGAGCTTGAGGAAGCAGGGCTGGCAATAGGGCTTGCCCGCGCGCTCCTGGAAGGAGCCCTTGGTGAGCGGGCGCAGGCAGAAGGTGCAGGTGAAGTGGTCCGGGTGGAAGCGGCGGCCCAGGGCCGACACGCATCGGCCGGTCACCGGGAGGCCACACGTGGCGCACAGAGACCCGCGCCGCGCGTGGAAATGGTTCTCGCAGAGCGGACGGCCCTCGTGCTCGAAAAAGCTGCCTCCCGAGAAGGGCGCGAAACATTCCTGGGGAAGGGCAACCGCGAAAGGATGGGTCAGTGCCAACCTCCAGACAAAATAACTCCCTTTTGGAGTTGAATAACTCCCAGAGACTTCCGCAGCCCCTCGCACCGCCAACAAGCATGAAACTCCGCCTCCCCAGGGGTCCCGCTCTGAAAAGTCCCGCCCCGACTCCTAGTCCCGCCCCCATTGGCCCCTCCCTCCAAGGCCCCGCCCCCCCACATTTGCGCACCCGGCAGACGAAACAGTCCGGGTGCCAGAGCGCGCTGAGCGCCGAGATGTAGTTGTCCAGAATGGGGCCTTGGCAACCCTGGCAGCGCGGCGCGAACAGCTGCAGGAAGTCCCGGCGGCAGTAGGGGCGGCCCTCCCGCTCGTGGAAACCTAGGAGCGGGAACAGAGTAAGGAGGAAGGAAAAGGGTGCGAGGTGGTACCGGGAGCCCACAAAGATCGGAGACTGGGGGGCCGGAAGCGGCGCAGTGAGAGGACGCAGTCGGTGGAGAGGGACAGGGTCTGGGTGGGGGCAGAGCGGGAGCGAGTGGGATGGGAATCCACAGGTGGGATAGGCCGGGGCCAGGAGAGAGCAGGAGAAAATTCAGGCCCCTGAGGATTTCGGAAGTCCTAGTGGGCGGGCCCAAAGGGAGCGGGGCTGGATGTCGAGCGGACCCGCGACTTTCAAGATGGGAGTCAAGCTGTCACCTTCATCTCCGAAGGGCTCCCCGCAACTAACGCAGCAGAAATGCTCCGGGTGCCAGTGGGTGCCCAAGGCAGTAACCATCTTCTGCGGGGAATGAAAGGGAACACTCAGCGTGCCTCCCCGCCCATTTCCTCTCCCCTTCCACCCTGAACCAATAAATGAGTGGCTTGAAGTATGACTTGAAGCTGCGGGAGACCCAAGCAGGAACTTGGGAATCAAAGAGCGCAGAGTCCGAAGAGATGAGGAAGAGAACCCTGGAAGCGGCTGGGATGGGGATGGGAAATGCGTAAGTGGATGAAGCTCCTCGGGTGAAACAGAGGCGGGGCTTGTGGTCCAGGCGGGGCTCACGTGTCGGATGGGTTGATTGCAGAGGCCACATCGCGGAGAGAAGCGCTCGAAGTAGCACTCAGGACAGAAGGGAGCTCCATCCTTCTCGAAGAAGCTGCTGCCTCCCAGGGCGGTGGAACAGCCGCCGCAAACGAAGTGCTCAGGATGCCAAGCACGGCCAAGCGCCGTCACGACCTGTGAGTTGGGGGTTGAGGCGTGAGTCAGAGTGGCCGTTGGGCTGCCAGATGCCCAGTGAGCCAAGGTTTACGTGGCACTTTTCACATCTAATCTCTGAGAAGTCAGGATGAAGTATCGAATGTCCAAGTCACTCAATCCCAAAGCGATGGAGATTTAAGCTGGCTTCCAGCACAGTACCTTGGGCCCACCATATGTTTTGTAGGTCACAAACATGTTATAATTTCTTTTAAAATTAGAAGAAAAAAATGAGCTAGAAGAAAATGACTTAATATATCATATTAATGTATTCATCTTCACTCCAATAGTCATAAAATGCAATTTATGTATTTTTTAATGGAGGAAGGGGCCCATGAAGGTGAAAGTGCTTAGAAAATTCATAATGTCACCCTGTTTTGCTGAGATTGGAAATTCTCAGCAAAATGGATGGCGGTAGGGCACTTTATCTAGCAGGAGGATCTAGATCAGCCACTGGGCACAGTTGCTGATAACATCTGCTCAGTCAATAAGCCAAGAACTGGAGCTCCCAAACCAGACTGGTGGAGGAGAAACAGTCTTTGTGGGTCCCGAAGAGATGGTGGGTGGAGCCAATGAGGCTTTTGTGAAGATTAAATGAGATAGGGGACTTCCCCGGTGGTGCCGTGGATAAGAATCTGCCTGCCAATGTAGGGGACACAGGTTTGATCCCTGCTCCAGGAAGATCCCACATACCTCGGAGCAACTAAGCCTGAGCACCACAACGACTGAGCACATACTCTAAAGCCTATGAGCCTCAACTACTGAGCCCATGGGCTGCAACTACTGCAGTTCTTGTGCCTAGAGTTCTGCAACAAGAGAAGCTACTGCAATAAGAAGCTTGCGCACCACAACTAGACAGTAGCCTGAATCTCTGCAAGGAGAGAAAGCCCACGCACAGCAATGAAGACCCAGTACAACGAGAAATGAAATAAATTGATTAATTTAAAAAATTACATGGGGGTTTGTAAAGGAGCTAGCATAATGCCTGGCACAAGTAGGACTAGAATAAATAAAACCTGGGTTGGAATTCGTACTCTGCCACTCACTTGCTGTCTGACTCCGAGCTTCAGTTTCCTCATCCACAAAATATGAATAACAATAATACTCACTGGCTCCAAGTGAAATGGGTCTATAGGTCTCTGGGCTTCCCAGGTGGCGCTAGTGGTAAAGAACTTGTCTGCCAAAGCAGGAGATATAAGAGATGCAGGTTCAATTCCTGGGTGGGGAAGATCCCCTGGAGGAGGGCATGGCAACTCACTCCAGTACACTTGCTTGGAGAATCCCATGGACAGAGGAGCCTAGTGGGCTACAGTCCATAGGATCACTAAGAGTTGGACATGACTGAAGTGACTTGGCACGCATGGGTCTCTGCCCCCTTACTCGCAGAGCTTCACTTACTTGCCCAGCAATGGGTTTATTGCAGGAGCCACAGAGGCCCTTGGCCTGGGTGGGAACGCCACGGCGGCTGAGGTCAGACTGAAGTAGCCCCAGCATGGTGTCCAGGCTGCCTTTGCTGGTGGGCCCTGTTGGGGAGGGTGTGTCCTCATTCACGGAGCTTGGCAATGGTGGTGGGGTGGGCCCTGAGGCTGGAAGCTGCAGTAGTGAGGACAGGAGAGTTGAGTCAGCAAGGCAGCACAGGTGAGAAGGTCTCAGATGGGTTGAGAGCCATAAATCCACAGTGGTCCACCCCCACTCCCTGAGTGACTCACATGGTTCTGGACACGGAAGTCAGAGAGTGAGGCCATCAGTCTATCTAGCTCCAGGGTGGCTGAGGTGGCTGAAGGCTTTGGGAGAACAGGGGAGGGGCTGGGAGGGCTGTGAAGAACACAACTTGTGTCAGCTCAGAGTCTCAGGGTAACGCTTCCTCCAATAACTCCAGCGTCCAGAACTGACCACCTTTTTCCCAACCCTACCAGCAATGCCAGACTCACGGGCTGGGCCTTTTCTTGTCCTCAGACTGGTCCTCCTTCTGCTCCCCTGCTGTCTCCTTGCTAGATGGGAACTGAGACATTATTTCATCTGCAGAGAGGAGAGAAGGGCACTGGGCCTGGGGCCATGCTCTAGCCTCCTTCCCAGTTAAGGCTCACATCCCTTTAGCTGCTACCCTGGGAAGTCTATGGGCTTCCTTAGTGACTTGGACAGTAAAGAATCCGCCTGCAAGGCAGGAGACCCCGGTTCAATCCTTGGGTTGGGAATATCCCCTGGGAGAAGGGAATGGCTACCCCACTTAGTCTCTGCCCAGCTCTGCCCTGCCCCCCATCCCATCAAGGCCTGTCCCAGTAACCCTGGTACCTGTTATGTTGAACTGAGTAGCATTAAGTTCCTGAAGCAACCTGTCTAGCTCACAGAGCCCCGTGCCCAAGACACCGCAGGAAGAGGAGAATGGAGGGGTGGCAGGGGCTGCAGGCTTCGGGGACCGAGGCTTGCATACCGTGCTGGGAAAGAGGGTGGGAGCTTGGGTTCAGGGGTGGGGAATACAAGCCCGAATCTCAATTGGCCACCCCATCCCCCCATACCCAGTCTTCTCACCTATACAGATGGTCCTTGTCCCCAGAGGCTCCTGAAGATTCCCCAGGCCCCATCTATAGAGAAGGACATGTGTATGGGATGATACGCCTGTACTCTGCCCTACTCAGGCCTGGGTTTCCTTTCCTCTCACCAAACCTGGCCCGAGTGGTTGTTCCTCTCCCCAGCATCTGAGCTCACCTGTGTCAGAGGAGACGTGAGGGGCTCTGGGGGCCGCTCTTTTAGAGCCCCTGACCTTGGCATGTGTGAGGTTGTGGTCTCCAGGTCAGAAAGCAGGGCATCTGCAGGGAGAGGCCGTCAAGGTGAGAGGTTGAGAAGTCAAGGTTAAGGCAGAGACAGGGCCTTAAGAGATCAGAGAATAAGCGTTCTAAGTACTTGAGGACAGAAGCCACTATTAAGAGTAGAGGTCAAGAATCAGAAGAAATACAAGGCAGACCATGGCAGAGATGTGGAAGGGCAGCAAGGACTATTTACGGTCACAACATCCCACGTGGCTCTCCCTAAGAGTTATTTACAAACTCATCTACCTGACTCTTTAATTCTCTGAATCTTCGGTAATACAGTCAAAATTGGCTCTTCACTGGAGGCAAATTTGGCTCCACCCCAAATTGCTCAATTGGCTGTATTCCTGACACCTGCTTTCTGATTGGATCCTCTTTCTGCCACACCCCCTACACCTAAACAGGCCCCTCCCAGCCCTGGCCCACCTTCAGATGCCACTGGGCTCCGCCCTATGCACCTCATTGGTGAGTCTGGTGGGACCTGCTTTCTGATTGGTTTATTCTTCAGTACCCGAGCCCGTTAGTCATTCTGAGCAGCACCCCCTACTGCAGGGTGCTGGAACGCCTTCTCTCCCACAGAGCGCACAGCCTTCGTGCCCCAGTTCCAAGGGACAGGGAGGATGAGATGCGTGGGTCATTCTCTCTGCCCCAAGTCGGAGGGACAGACAGCACCACCCCCCAAAGCACACAACCCAACTCTCCCCCTCTCCATCCCAGATCCAGAATCTTTGAACTCTTTACCTTCCAGATTTAAAGTCCCTGCCCCTTTACTCTGCATCCCTGAGCGCCTTGATGGAACCCTTGGACTCTCCCTGGCATCTCAGCACCCATCTATTATCTTTACTTTCTGCCCCAAGGACCTGACCCTACCATACTAAAGGGCCCTTAACTCTTTCCTTCCCCAAACCCTAGGGCAAGCCTATTTTCTTCTCCAGAACTTACTGTCATAGTCTCCCTTCCCGATTACTTTCCCAGTCCCTGGACCCAAGGTCCTTTTAACTCCTCCCTTCCCAGAGCTCCTGAACCCAGGCGTCCGCGGGCGCTGCACCTCCCTGCCCATCCGTTTGCAGCCAGCGACGGGGGAGCGAAGTGAAGGAAGAAGGGAGGGAGCGACCAGTCTGGCAAAGGCAGGAAGGGAGCGGCAGGAAGGGGGACGTGGAGTCGGAAAGGAGGCGCCGGCAGAGACCAGAAGCGAGAAGACCGGGAGGCAGGGATGGGGCGATGCCGGGAGTGCGAGGGGGCCCCAGGATGGGGAAGCGGGTCCAGGCAGTGGTGAGGGGCTTGGGGACAAGGGGACCCGGACCCCACTCACCCAGGTCCTCCATGACGGGGCGCGGGCAGACCGCGCGGGGCGAGCAGGGCGGGGGCCGTGTCCGGTGGGGGCGGGGGGCGGGGGACGTCCGGGAGCTGGAGGCCCAGCCGTGACCATGTAAGGAAGCCGGGACCCGCTGGGATAAGGCTGTTGGGGGGGCGGGGGGGGGGGGGAGAACGGGAGAACCCGGGGTGGGGGCCTGTAAGGGAGGGAGGGCCCCGGCCCACCCAGGCCCAGCCCGCCTGCCTGCTGCGCAGACGGCCACACCCCAGCCTTGGCCTCAGCTGCAGGGAGCCCCAGGCGGCCAGAGTCAGAGTAAGAGAAGTGGCTCCTCCAGGAAAAGCCCGGGATCCTCTGCTCAGGGAGACTCTTAGACTGAGGCCCCCAAGCCCACCTGCCCCCATCCCCAAAGTTAGTACCTTGAGTCCTAGACAGAGCTTGTCTCCCACCCCCTGCTATTCCCAGAGGATTGCTCTAGACAGAATTTTGGAGTTGGAGGCAGTGGTGATGTTCTAAGGATCTGTCAGGTCCCAGGTTCAGAAATCTTCCCTAAGAGACTGTGACAATGACATAAACAGAGGTCCCCAAAGGCACACAAACTGGATACAAAGAAATCTCTGAGACAGAGATGATGATCCCATCCACAGACTGTCAGCCATAGTTGGAAACAGACATACAGACACAGGTAAACAGAACCTGAGGCCCAACTCCCACGCAGACTCAGGAGAAATGCTTCCAGGCAGCTAGACCTCAGCCAGCTGTCCCCTGCACCGAGGTGACCCAGACCTGTCCCCCAAGAGCCCTTTCCCAAGATACTGATGAATATAGAGAAGAAAGCAAGACACAGATTCTGGCCACAAAGGAACAAGAGGCTTCCCCTTGACTGAGAAATCAAGTTGGAAATGAGAAACTCTAGAGATAGGTGTGGGCGGACACAGCAGTGCTGCAGACAGACTGTGGGTCTCAACTCAGACACAGGTCGAGAAGTGAGCACAGAAATGGCAACTCAGGGGCTTTTTAAAAAAATACTGATGCAGAGTGAGGGGGCTCCGCTGGGAAGGAGAGGACATATGTATCCTTATGGCTGATAAGCATTGTTATACAGCAGAAACCAACACAGCATTGTAAAGCAATTATCCACTAATTAAAAAGAAATTTAAAAAATACTGATGCCTAAGGCACTCTCCCCTCAGTCCAATTCAGTTAGAAAGGGCCTGGGCATCAGTACTTTTAAAAAAGTTTTCTGGGGAATTCCCTGGTGGTCCAGTGGTTAGGACTCCAAGCTTCCGCTGCAGGGGGCACAGATTGGACCCCTCGTCAGGGAACTGAGATCCCACGAGCCATGCCATGCAGCCAAAAAGGAAGAAAAAAAAGCTGGAGAGAGAAATGAGTAAGTCCTTACATAAATATTTATATATTCCATTAAAAAAAAAAAAAAAAAACAAACTCTGCATGGTTGTAAAGGACATCCTGAGAACAGAGATGTGGATACTCTCAGAGGCAGCAAGGGGCCCCCTTGGCTTCCCATAAGTTAGTGGACGGCCCCAGTCCAGGCCCTGTCCTCAAAGTCAGGCTGCCACCTAAGTGGTCAATGATCTGGGAGCCAGGCTTATGGAGACCAGGCCGGGGCAACCAAAGCAATGTCAGCCTAGGGCTCCAGCTCCCTCTGGGCGTGACCAGTGGCCTCAGGGACTTGAAGAACACAATAGGTCTTCTCTCAGAAAAACAGCAGGACACTTGGTCCAAGAGACGAAAATGGACCCAGAGACAGAAGGTCCATGATGGGTGATGGGTGATGAAACGATAGTGCCAAGGTCTTGGACATCCATCCCCACCCACACATCCCCTCAGCCGGGATCAGGGTCTGTATCCAGCTGGGTGGCTGCCTGAGCAATGAAGTAGCCTGAGCAGGAAGCAGGCTTCCCTTGGGGCCCAAAACCACATCCTCAGGAGCAGCCTGGCAACTGCAGCATATCCAGGGGCTCCAGGAACCTGCACAGTTACTTATTAAACTCCTGAACGCCAAGGTTGGCCTGTACTGAGACACAGTTGTTGTTGTTTAACTGCTAAATCATGTCCTCTCTACGAGCTCCACCAGGGTCCTCTGTCCATGGGATTTCCCAGGCAAGAATACTGGAGTGGGTTCTCATTTCCTTCTCCAGGGGATCTTCCAGACCCCAGGATTGAACCTGTGTCTCCTGCATGAGCAGGCAGGTTCTTTACCCCTGAGCCACCAGACAAGGCCACTGAGATAGACACCTGGACACAACCCTGCTGCATGGGTTAAGAGGTGCGGGTACTCCCGCAGGAAAGGAAGCAGACACCACACAACAGGGGGAGCCGACTCCAAAGCTTTTAATTCCAACTCCATAAAGCTGGGCCAGGCCAGGTTCCTGGGGCCCTGAGCTGTTCTCCATCTCGAGGGCCCCATGCCCAGACCCTGGCCTTGGCTTCTCACTCCTGAGTCTTCAGACCATCACCCAGGGCTCCAGGTCCATCCTTTCACGGGCCCGTGACGGTGAGTTTTTCTGCTCAGCCTCCTCCCATCGAGAGAGACCTTCTCCTAGCTAACTTATCCCTGGGTCTCCTCCCAGGATACATCAACAGTCTAGGCTGGGACCCTTGCCCCCCGACTCCACCCCCATCACCACAGCCAGTAAGGCCTCGGTCAGGGGCCCGGCCTCCTCGCCAGCTGCTTCCACAAGCCCCACCAGAGCCAGGGCCCGCTTCCGGGGGCACTGCTCCGGCCCCAGGGTCCAGCGCGCGCAGTGGGCAGCCAGCCGCGGCCGGCCCAGGCGGAACACCTCCCCCACAGACTCTGGGCCACCCTGGGGTCCCAGGTGGATGCGGCCCACGGCTTCTTCCAGCTCCTCCTCCAGCCCTGGCAGCAGGAAACGGCCAGCGGCCTCCAGGGCCTCCTCAGCCTCAGAGCCCAGCAGGGGCTGGCCTGGCGGAGGGACAGGCCCCAGGGCGGCCCCACAGCCCCGGCAGCCATGCAGGTGATGCAGGATGGGCCAGGCCGCGCTGGGCGACAGGCCTCGGAGGGGCACTAGGTCCATCTGGGCTTCGGCAAAGCTGCCAGCCAGCAGGGCCCGGAAGAAAGGGGAGGCGGTGGCTGAGGCGGCTCGCTGGGCAGGGAGCCGGAGGCCTGAGTCCAGCAGGAAGTGGAGGTCGGGGGCTGGCATGGGGGCTGGGCCCAGCAGAGGTTCATAGAGGCAAGGGGAGGGCGGGTCTAGGTCCAAGGGGATTGCAGGTAGGTCGGCTGGGCTCCCTGTGGGAGACACCAGGCCTTGGAGGCAGGAAAGGGAGTCTGCAGCGAAAAAGAGGAAGAGCGGGTGCGGAGCGGGCCGGGTGAGCGCCGAGAGGAGGAGCCGGAGGCCGCCCTGGTCCAGAAGGAGCCGGCGCCACAGAGAGGGCTTCCTTTGAGGGGAAAAGAGAATCTTTCAGAAGGTGGAAAAGGGCGGGGCTGGAGAACAGCAATCTTGAGCCCGCCCCCGCGAGGTACCCACGTCTCCCTCACCGACAGATGAAGGGCAGGGTCAGGGCGCAGGCCACACGGTCCTCCGGGCTCCCAGAGAGCAGCAGGTGGGTGAGGGCCCCCACTCCGAAGGGCGACTCGGCTTGCACTGTTAGGTTCTGCAGCAGCATCTCACCTGCAGGGGTGGGCAGAGCAGGTCAGGTTGGGAGCTGGGGTGGGGCTGGGGGTGGGCAAGAGAGGCCCCTGGGAGGAAGGAGGGGGTGACCTCAGGGCAAGGCAGAGGATGACAACCACAGGCCCCAGAGGGATGGCAACCCAACACCAGGAACTGGAAGGTTAAGGGCCAGAATAGGAAGTGGGGTGGTTAGGGAATGACTCTGGGCCCTCGGGGGCTAAAACAGGGCACAGAAGACTGGACAGTCCCTGACAGGGTTGGAAGGGGGCTTTGGGAGGACGTGAGCCTGGGAGGATGTGATGCCTGAGCCGCAGTTCACATCAGTGTGCCCAGTGGAGTCAAGGACAGTGCAGAAGTTAGGAATACGGGGAAATGAGAAGAGACTGGGGAAGAAGAGGCAGATTCTAAGCTGTTCAGGCCAAACCTGGTGCTGGGGTCCCTGGGCCCCAAGATACAGTCAGAGGTTGAAGAGCTGTGTGTGAGGACAATGGAGGAGAAGGGAGTCCTTCTCGGCCACCAACTGGTGGCTGAGGTAGTTCGCAGGGATGGAGGTGAAGAGAGTGGGCGAGGTGCAGTGGGAGGGGAAGGGTGAGGGGCGCAGGACCCACCCAGCTCCCGGTGCTGGTGCTGGCTGCGGCGAGCCTGCCGGGTGCGCAGCGCGGGCCAGTCGTCGGGGGCGACGCCGAGCACCAGCCAGGCACGCAGCAGCGCCGCCCCGTAGCTGCGCACGAAGGCCTCGAGGCAGGCGGGGTTGCAGGTGAGCCGCGCCAGGATGCGCAGCGCGCGGGGGCTCGGCGGGCCCGGAGCGCCCGTCACGTAGGCCAGCAGGCCGCACAGGGCCGGGCCGGTCACCAGCGCCCCGCTGGGGTCGGGAGCCTGGGAGAAGCGCGACAGCAGCAGCAGCGCCGGCCCCTCGCGGCCCCAGGGCTCCTCGGCGGCAGAGGCGGTGGGGCTGCGGCCGGGCGGGCGCAGGGCGCGGGGCGTCCGCAGCGACGTGGGGCTGGTCAGATCGACCGGTTCTGGCGGCGGCGGACAGCACTCCGGGGACCAGTCGGGAGAGATGTCTCCCGGGCCTGCGGCATAGCCCTCGGAGATCAGCCAGGACCTGCAGAGGTGAGAAAGGACTTGGAACCCGGAGCCGAGGGGAGGGAGCAGGTCTAAAGATCAGTCCTCCAGAGGGGACTGAGGCAAAAGGAGACAGCCTGAGGGGGACAGGGGAAAAAGGGAGGGAATCCCAACACCCACCCACCCCCATTCAGCAATTCCCCACTGCCTATTGCCTCCTGCATGCTGAGTGCGCTTCAGGTACTACCGAGAAGCATCAGCAAAAAAAGGTCATGACCTTCTAGAGTTTCTATTCAGCGGTGTGAAGTGATACTTGTGGAGAAAATGAAAAGGGAACCGAGACACGGAGGGGTGGGGGAGGGGAAGGTGGTAAGGAAAGAGCTGACATTTCAAATCAAGTCCCCATGAAAGTAAGATCTAATCAAGGCATCTCAGAGGAGGAGTGCCCTGGGCACAGGTAACAGTAACCAGAGGCCCTGCCCGCACGCACGCACGCACGCACGCACGCACGCAAACACGCACACAGGCTAAGTCCCTTCAGTCATGTCTGACTCTGCGACACTATGGGCCATAGCCTGCCAGGTTCCTCTGTCCATGGGATTCTCCAGGTGAGAATACTGGAGTGGGTGGCCATGCCCTCCTCCAGGGGATCTTCCTGACCTGGGGTCTGAAGCCGGGTCTCTTGCATCTCTTGCATTGGCAGGTGGGTTGTTTACCACTGTGCCACCAGCAAAGAGCCAAGGTCAAACAAAGGTGGCTCCAAGAGAGAAGAGGTGTATTTGGAGTCTGGAAGGCAGTCATGTTCAGTGAGAACAAGGAATTAGGAGTCAGAATCAAAGTCTTACGAAGACAGAATGGGTGGGGGCCGGGTGAGTGAGGGTAGTGAAGAGGCCCCACCCCACAGCATCAGGTGGGAACTCACTGGAGGCTTCGGAAGCTTCCGGGCTCTGCCCGCTCGGGGGTCCTCTCCTCAGGGAAGTCCCAGGAAGCAGCTTCTCTTCCCTCTTCTTCCTCATCGCCAGCCTCACCACACAGCTGCCCGGCCAGGAGAGGTACCAATCCCAGAGCCTGAAGCCGGCCCAGGGCCCCTGTATCATACAGGAAGCCCACGAGGGCAGCCACCACACGAGGGTGCCAGGCGCTGGCACGGGGATCCCGCAGCAAGCCCATCAACAGCTCCAAGCCCCCAGCATCTCGCAGCCGGGCCCGGTTGATAGCCTCCCGGCACAGCAGACACACGGCCCGCACCAGGGGCTGCTGGGAGGCTGGGCTTGCCCCGTTGAGGCCCCGGCGCCGCCGGAGTTCACCCAACAGCACCTCCACGCCCCCAGCATTCCCCAGGGCAGGCCGCACCAGGCCCTGGGCACACAGGTTGGCGAGGATCAAGATGGTGGCCTCACGCACGGCTCTTTTGGGATGGGAGGCCAGGCCAACCAGTGGGCCGAGTCCCCCACCCAGACTGAGCTGCTCAGCACAGGCCCGGGAGCAGCCTCGACTCAGCTCCAGGAGGGCACGGACCAAGGCCAAGGTCAGCGCAGGATCTGGCGCTGCAGCCAGAAGTTCAGCCAGTGGGCGCACTGCTCCCTGCTGGGCCAGGGCCAGGCGGTGCTGGGGTGAGTCCGCCAGGTTGCGGAGGGCGCGGACCACACTCTGGCGGCACTGGGAGTCCTGGCAGGCCGTCAGGCTCTCCACGAGCAGGGGAACAGCACCTGAGGGTGGGGGATGGGGGAGGGAAGGAGGGTGAGGGAGGACAGACCCCAGCCCCCCCCACCCCTTCTTTCATCCCCAAGCCCTAGCCGGCTCCACCCTCAAAGCCCACTCACCAGCAGAGTGGATGTCCCCGCAGCTCTCAGGTTCCATGGCTAAGTTCCCCAGAGCACGGGCAGTTCGGTTCTGGATGCTGTCTGTCTTCACACACTGAAGAATAGTCACTGCGAGAGAGTTTGGCCTCTTGAGGGTTCTACCCCTTCTTGTCTCTCTTGTTAATCACCTCAAGAATGTGGCCTCAGGATAGGGTGCTCAGGGCCTGGGATGACCCTGAGGGATGGGATGGGGAGGGAGGTGGGTTCAGGATGGGGGACGCATGTACATCCATGGCTGATTCATGTCAATGTATGTCAAAAGCCACTACAATATTGTAAAGTAATGAGCCTCCAATTAAAATCAAAAAAAAAAAAAAAAAGAATGTGGCCTCAGAGAGTCAGGGAAGGCCTCCAGAATAGGCCTAACACTTGCGGGATCTGGAAGGTTCAATAGGTAGGTGTTTGCTAGGTGGATGGTGGATGGGAGTGTTATAGGGCATTTCGGGTTTGGTAGCACCCCTTGCAAAGGCCCAGAAGTGAGATCTAGTGTTTATGCTGTGACTTCACAAAGGGCCTTATCAGGTCAAGAAATGAGGACTTGAATGTGAGGGCACTGGGAGCCATACAGGGTTCTAAGAATGGACATGACATGATATAAATTGGCAGTCATGAGAATGGATTACAGGGGAAAACAGTAAAGCAGAGGGAGCAACCCAGAAGCTGTCACAATAGTAAGAAGATGGGTTGACCCAGATACCAGCACAGCCCAGCACAGTCTCTGAGCATGTGATGGAAAAAGGCAAAGCAGCGGGATGGATTCAGGAGATATTTAAAGTACAGAACAGTGAATCAATGATGGGGTTTATACACTAACAACAAAACTTATATTTTGAGGACTTAATGTGCAGGCCTCTTGTCAAATACATTATGGTCCAGATACATTTTATGAAAACTGAAAATAATGTTTTATGTTATCAAAAAAATAAAGATTTCACAAAAATAGGCCTAAGTTTATAGCTAGCAGGCAATGAAGAACGCTGTGTTCACAATGTTGCCACTAGAAGGTGCCAATTTAGCTAGTAAACAGAAAAGCTTGCTATCTTCTGAGTTTGTTCTCATTGGAAAAACTGAAATGTAGACAATGCACAATATTATATAAGTTGCATGCTCTGTTGCTCAGTCATGTCTGACTCCTTGTGACCCCAGGGACTGCAGCCTGCCAGGCTCCTCTGTGCATGGGATTTTCCAGCCAAGAATACTGGAGTGGGTTGCCATTTCCTCCTCCAGGGGATCTTCCAGGCCTAGGGATTGAACACACATCTCCTGCATTGGCAGGCAGATTCTTTACCACTGAGCCACCTAAGAAGCACCACTGTATAAGTTACAGATGTACAGTATAGTGATTCCCAAATTTTAAAGGTTACATTCCATTTTTAGTTATAACACTGGCTTAGGGTTTGTTCTAGTTTTTCTGGCTGGGCCTGGAGGCTTGCAGTTCCCTGACCAGGTATAGAACCTGGGTCCCAGCAGTGAAAGCACCAAGTCCTAACCATTAGACCACCAGGGATTTCCCAGAATTTGTTCTTATTTTGCTAGTTTTTAATAACTGGCAGTACCCAGTTCATACTTGGAGTATCTGTGCTCCTTCTTTGTATTTTATTTTCTCCCTATTCCAATTTTTTAAGGTAGTTATTATTACCTCATTTTGCAATCCTCTGATGGGTCTAGCTGACTGCAGAGCCCACTTTCTGAAGCACTACACCTAACATCTAGCTCATCAAATGGGATTTCAGAGCTCTGCACAAGGCTAGACACTGCAGGCACTGAGTGCCTGCTAGGAACATAAATGAAGACTAAGAATCATTTCAAAGTCACCAAATAACCCTTTGGCCTCCACTAGCCCAGATGCGAGAGAGGTGATCCTCAATCAATACCCAGGTAATTAGCTGTAATTATCAGATCTAGTAGGGCTAGCATATCATTTCTAGAAAGCGAAGTGACGTCACGGGTCTCGACAACAAGAAAACAGAGGGCGCTGCGCCGTCCTAAAACACAATCTTTCAGGTTGCAGCACAAAGAACTCGAGACTCCGCCCAGGCCCACACAGAGGTATGGGTGGAAACCTTCTAGGAAGTGAGGGCGGAGCACTTACCCAACGGGAGAATGCCTCCGAGTCTGCGCACTTCAGCCCGGCACGCCCCTTCCGTACAGCAGTTGGCCAGGATGCTGAGCGCCAAGTCCAGCGTCTTGCGCAGGCGCGCTGGTGGCGAGGGTGTCGCTGGCGACGCAGCAGAGGGGGCGGAGCCCGGCGAAGGGGAGGGGCCAGAAGAAGCCGCTGACTCGACCGACGAGGGGGCGGAGCCTGCGCCAGCCTGGGACGGGGCGGGGCCCGCTGCAGCCGCTCGCCGTAGCAGCGCGAGAAGGGGGCGGAGCCCGCCGCGTGCCCGGAAGCGCTCTATTCCCCCGGCTGCCTTGACGTGGCGCGTACGGAGGGCTAAGAGCGCACGGCCCAAGGGTGTCTCGTTGGTAGCTGTGTCCTTTCCCCCACCTAGACCCTCCCCGGCCGCCGCCGTGAGCTGCGCGAGGCAGAACGAGAGCGAGTCCGTGGGGGTTGACTTCGCAGCCGCCATCTTGGCTCAGGCCTAAGGCTCCGCCCCTCTCCTCGCAGCTCATCCAAGGGAGCGGAACTGGAAAAGAGGGGCGTGGCCAGCACCGCCTCTCTGACGCTTTTTAAATAGCGCCGCCGCTGTTCTGCAGGTCGGAAGTTGTAGTTCTCGATCCTGGTGCTCTGACTTGCACAGTCGCAGAAAAAATGTTGAGAGTAGTGGTTATTTAATCATTGTGAGAGCTCTAGAGGCGCGTGCGGTGCATGCTGGGATATGTAGTCTGCGCCAAGTTTAACACGCCTAGCTTAGGATGGATGGGAAACTCTAAAGGGCCTCAGGTGGACCGGTACCTCCGACCTTGGAGTCTCGGCAGGGTGCTACTCCAGGTGACGTGTCTACTCCGCCCCCAGCGTGTTCTTGGCAACGACAGCTCGCTTTGCCGCCCCCTAGCGGTGGCCGGGGCATTGAAGTCTGCGCTGATGGACTCAGAACCTCGAGCGGAGGAAAGTGTCAAGTTCCTGATAGCGGCTGCAGATAGGAGTAGTTGCTCCACCAGGTGAACGAGAGGGTTAAACCCACAAAGACCGTTCGCTGCCACTTCCTAGAATGGCACGAGCTAGTGGACATTTCCGTTTCCGGTGCTGGATTCCTGGGTCCCGAGAGTCTTCAGCTCTGGTTGTGCTTGTCAGTTGAGCGGTTGGTATCTAGGAAACGGGATGCTCTTCCGGCTGGAGTCGCGAGCTCCAGAAACGGCAAGGGAGGACTCTGACGGCGCCGAGCAGCGGGGGAACCGGTTGTCTGGATCCCAGGAAATCCCAAGGCCCGCCTTTGTTTGCGGAGTGTGTTTCAACACAAGCGGCCCTTGGTGTCGCCGGAGCAGTCGGCCGCCTGGGAAATGATGCTGGGCCTGGGTACCTATGTAGGCCAGTCTCTGGCCCTGGGGAGGGAGAAACTCTTGCCAAGACCAACTCTCCTGCGGTCCGTGGAGCCTTCGAGTGCCAGCAGTGTGAATTGACTGCAGCCTACCTCCCCGATCTCAATCATCACCAAAGCAGCCACGGCGGTGGCAAACCCTACTGCTGTCCCCAGTGTAGTAAAAACTTCCGACGGGGCTCAGATCTGGTTAAGCAGCACGGGGTACACACCGGCGAGAAACCGTCCCCCTGTCCCCAGTGTGACTGTTGCTTCAGCCTGAGCTCTAACCTCACGCGACACCGTCGTTCTCACTCAGGCCTCCGACCTCACAAGTGTCTGGAGTGCGAGGAGCCTATTATTGGCCGCAGCTCGGACACCGGCGGGGACACATGGGTGAGAAGCCTGACATTTGTGCCGAGTGTGGCAAGACTTCTTGTGTTAGCTTCAACCTGATCCAGCACCAGCGCACGCGCACGGGGGAGAAGCCCTACAGCTGCGGGGGACTGCGGCAAGCGCTTCAGCCTCAGCTCCAACCTGGCGCAGCACCAGCGCTCCCACACCGGTGAGAAGCCCCACCTCTGTGTCTGGTGTGGTGACCGCTTTGGGTGCAGCTCTTATCTGCTCAAGCACCAGCGATCGCACATGGTGGAGGAGCAAGAACTTCACCTACAGCTCCGACTGCCTAAAGCACCAACTCACCCACAGTGGAGAGTGACCCTTCAAGTGTCCTGAGTGTGGCTATGGCTTTAAGGAAGCGCACCCAGTTCACCAAGCACCAGCAAGTCCACGTGGGCGAACGACCCCACGCCTACCCAGAATGTGACAAAACCTTCTCCCACAGCTCCAAGCTTCTTAAACACAGTGCTCGCACACAGGCAAAAAATAAGTGCACCAAACTCAGCTGCAGCAAGAGTTTTGTAGACAGTTCAAATCTGCTGCCGCACCAACACTCCCGGACCAGAAACCTTAGGCTTTGAGCCAGCGTGACAGGAGCTTCCGCCAGAGCTCTCACCTGCTCATTCACCAGGGGGCGCACCGCGGAGAGAAGCCTGCCGTCTGCCGGCAGAGTGGCAAGGCCTTTGCCCCCAGCTCCCGACCTGGGCCGGCACCAGCACTGCCGACACCCCTGGCTTAAGTTGCAGCCCAAACTTCAGCTCTGACTTTGGTGCAACCCTTCAGGAGACTGAGGGGACCAGAATTTCTCAGCAAGCCTCTTCTGCTCCTCTGGGGCTGATGATTTGTGGGCTGAATCGGGGAAGCCCAGGCTGGAGGAATTGGGACAGAAAAGTGGGGTTGGGCATGTTCTCAGAGGCCCTGGAGATGGGACTCCAGCTGGAGGGAGAGTTTGGGGATGGAATAAACTGGCCAGGTTGCTTTAAGATGCAAAGCACCTTTCGCACCTGCTGAGCAGATCCCTTCACAGGTCCAGGGAGTGAGGGGGTGCATTACACAGGAGCTGTGGCTTCCTCAGCCCAGGAGAATTGGGCCAGATGCCAGGCAAACCCCCATGAGGAAGACAGTGGAGAAGGAGGAGGTCGGGGAGGGCCTCACCTCCAGAGGGGACTATAAGGAAAGGTGTGTCCTAGCACACGGCTCAGAGAGGTTGAACTGGGGACCACTAGGTGAACTCTGGGGTATATGATCTCTTTGAAAGACAACTGTCTACAAGGTGAAGCTGCTGGGGCCCAGGACCAAAGCAACAGACCAGGAAGCCTGGTGGCATTTCTAGGCGGTGGCAAAAGACCAGAGGTTGGTCATCTATCCCTTCCTCTCCTTTAGCCTTTTCCCTCGAAGGTTTCCCAGGTTCTTTCTCTGATCCCTCAAAGAGGAGAAAATGGTGACAATTTAGAGTGCCCAGACACGGGGGACTGGACACAGCACTGTAGTCTGACCAGCACGGGTGGGCTGCCTGTGTAAACAAGCCTGTTTCTGTTGGTAAAAACAGTCTATGGGAGCCTGAGGGAGGCTTCCTGAAGCACTGCACAATGTGTGCCCAGAGCAGAGGCTAAGCTGTGAGCCTCTGCTCTCCCTGTAGCCGGTTGTGTTCCTGGGAGGGGCACAGAATATAGTCCTTTTGAGGTTGGGGGAGGCCTAGTGCCTGCCCCAAGGAATCATGAGACTCACGCCTCTGGTGCCTTGTCCTGAAATCTTGCCTCTTACCAGCTTGGTGCATCTAGAGCTGTACCACAGAGAATAAGGGCCAAAGGGGAGGGATGTGAGCTGCTAGCACAGAGTATCTCCCCTAACTGCATGACCTGGGACAGGTCTGCCTCTTCTGAGCTTCAGTTTCTTCATCTGTAAAACCGAGGATGATGGTTGCCTCCCAGGATGGTAGTAAGCTCCCATGGGATCACCGACTTGGAAACACATGGGTCAAAGAGATAACTCCGGTGACAGCTCTGCTTCCAGCCGAGCACCCTGTCACTGGGGGTGTTAGTCTGCAGGCATCACACCAGTGCACTTTTTGCCTCCTCCTGAAGGTTACAGAAATGAGTGAGACAGCCCCAGCCCCGGGGTAGCGTGGTGTCATGAAGGAGATGGATCTAACCCAGTGCCGATGCTGGAGAAAGGGCGTCACCTTCAGCGAGTCTAAGAGGCTTCATGAAGGTGCATCTAATGGATGCCACTTGTCTCCTCAATCTGGGTCTGTGATGAAGGGAAGGGTTCTGGAATGTTCCCCGTTGTCGACAGCATTTCAAAGAGCACAAGCCAGGGTTTGAGCGGGAGTCCTGAGCCGGGCACATCCATAGTAAGCACTCAATAAATGTATGTCATGATCAGCTCCTGTTTATACTCTTACTTGTGACTTGGGGCCTCAGCTTCCTCAAAGCTGGATTCTGTTCTCTGCAGAATTGTAGGTGCAGATGGTCGTGAGGTTCACGGTGGAGATGGGCATGGGAGGGGGGTCTGTTTGCAAAAATCCCTTTCCGTCAACTGAAGCTGGTTCTCACCTTAATGTAAGGAGCCCTGCACTCCATCTCCTTTCAGCTGTAGAAACAGGTTTTGCCTGGAGCAGGGAGGCAGACCCGACCTTGGAAACAGGAACTGGGGTTTATTCAGCATTCACTGCCCTGAGCTCAGAGGGAGGCAGTGTCACTGCCCAGGCATGTGACCAGTGTTCAGGCCAGAGACGGCAAACACGTTAGTTTTGGTCTTCAGTGTGTGTTTGTGTGTGTGTGTACACTATTGAACCAACTTTGTGTGTATGTGTGTGTACACGTGTGCACACTCGTGCAGCTTGAGGGATCTTAGTTCCCTGACCAGGGATCGAACCCATGCCCTTAGCAGGGAAAGCAGGAAGTCCTAATCATTGGACCGCCAGGGAATCCCCATGAGCCAACATTTAAATCGGGAGATTTCACATCACAATCTAGATTTCTGGTTTGGGGTCTGGGGAGAGGGGAGAGGATCAGAAAATTCAGCAACACTGGTTCTCTCCAGCAACAGCTATTGACAGGGCCAGGTAATGGCTGCCTGGGATATGGACAGTCCACACTGCTCCGTGCTGTATCCCTGAATTAGTGTGTTTCATTTGTATTGCCTGACTGCTACAGAAATGCATTTGGGGGTGACCATCCCCACCCTACACTTTGATGAGTGACCAAGACTCTTCATGTAGTGGAGGCAGTTTCTCTTTTCTGTCACCCCTTGCCCCCTCCCCCAGTCATTTTTTCTCCTCTTCCCTCCTCCCCTGAATCCTCTGTCTCCCCATCTGAGATATCACCCTCCAATATTGAAACTCCTTTCCGTATCTGTGAGGGAGTAGGGACAGAGCTTACAGATTCAGCAAGGCAAGGCAAACCAGTGTGCCTTAGTCAGAGGGCAAGTATTGGATCCTGTGAGCCTCCGGGGGTGAATCGCCCCTGGCAGACATCCCTGGAAGGGCCATTTTGGGAAGCAAGCAAGTGTGGAGACACCCAGTGGGCTCAGAGGGAGGGGGAGTCAGTAATACCATTTCCCCTGGGCTGGCTCTGCTTCTGCTTAGTTCTGGACATGAACCTGGACTCCATCCAGTTCTGTCTCTGATCTCATTCAGTCCTGGGACCCGGGTTCCACCTCTGAGCCTGATGGGTGGTACAGAGGCTGGTGCTATGTATTGGGTGTGCCATAGGCTGGCATCTAGAGTCCCGCCCACCTAGAAGCTTAACAGTGGCTGGCAAGTGCTTTGGAGTGCACTGGGGATGGGGGAACAGCACTGCAGCCCCAAGCCACAACCCCTCCCTCCTCCCTTCGCTAGTCACACTCCTAGAGGACAGGAACTCCACGTCTGCTCAGTCCCCGCATCCCACGTGGGACAGGGGCAGATCACCTTTAGGAAGGGCGGCTCACTGCCCGGGTGATTTGCTGATTCTCTTCCGTAGGATTCAGGATACCCTGGCCCTGTCTCTTATTTCCTCCCAGTTCAAAATGCTAACATCGCTCTATATTCCTAAATAATGTATATTTTCTAGAAACAAGGACATTATCAAAGTCAGGAAATTATCGATCCTCCAGTACTATCATCTAATGAACGGGCCTTATTACACCGGTGATTCCAGTAACAGACTGTATAGCAAATGAAACAAAAGCGCGCGATTGGGACGCCCAGGAGAGTGAGCCCTGGCCAAGGTGATCTGGCTTAACGTGGTGCGGTGACATCTAAAAATCTCTCGCTTGAGGAAAGACCGCTCCTAGCCGTTTCCTCTCACATTCTAATTAGGGACTGGGATGCCGTTCATTGCTCTGACCGTTTCAGCCCGTCTTGGGAAGGTTGGGGGACAGGTGCAGCGGTTTGGGGGGAGGTGCTAAGCAAGCAGGGCGGCCGTAGATGGAGCGCCCCCTACCGGAGGCTGAGTAAGGATGCCCGCGACCCTCCTCATCCAGGTCTCGGGGTCTTTGGGGCTAGGAGGTCAACGCACCTCCTTTTCTCAGGGCAGTTTGCGGGGACTACATTTCCCAGCAGGCCCGGCGGAGGCTTCCGGCCTGGGAGAGTTGGCGGCGTCCCTCGCAGCCTTCGCAGCCGGCTCCCCTCTGGATTCTGCCATCTGGAGTGGGGCCCCTTGCCACGCAGCGGGTGGCTTTCCTTGAGCTGGGTCTGGCCCTTTCCGGAGAGTGGGGGCGAGCAACCCTGGCTCGTTGCACCCTCGGGTGTCATGCAGGAGACACGTGGGTGCGGGGTCTCCGTGGTTAAGAGCTGGCGATGGGCAGCCGCCTCTTCCCAGAGCAGGGCGGGGGCGAGGGGTCGGGGTGCGATTCTGAACACTCGCCTCCGCGGAGCCCGGTTGATGCGGCGCGCCGTGAGCCCCGAAAGCACATGGATGTTACCATGGGCGGGACGAGAACCTCTACGGCCCTTTTCAGCTTTCCACCCTCCATTCTTTTCCTGGAGTCTCGTTATTCCATTAGCTCATCTCCCAGTAGTCACTCAAGCAACTCCAGCTCCACCCGCCTTATAACCGGGCATCTACTACTGTTCCTAAGGTCTCCAGCCGGGTACCGCCTTCACCCACCACACACCTCACACCGACCTAAACACCCGCCTTCCGTCAGGACCTGCTCTCTCAACTTTCCACAAGGCCACTGGGTACCCCCAGCCGGGAGACAGCCGCTTAGACTTAGATGGTTTGGTGAAGTTAAATTTTATCATCATGTGACATTGAATCCAGCTACTGAGAGCTGCGCATACCCGAGTTCAGGACCGTGATCTTAGTTTATTAATACCCTTGGACCCGTGGCTCAGAAGGGAAGCACTGCAGTGAGGACAAACAGATACTCCTTTAGTTCAAAGGTTCTCAACCTTGTGTGTGTGTTAGTCGCTCAGTTGTGTCCAGTTCTTTGCGACCCCATGGTCTCCCGCCAGGCTCCTCTGTCCATGAGATTTCCCAGGCAAGAATACTGGAGTGGGTTACCATTTCCTTCTCCAGGGGATCTTCTCGACCCAGGGATCGAACACAGTCTCCTGCACTGTGGGCAGATTCTTTACGGTCTGGGCCACCTGTATGTCATTGTGATTACTCCCGGGTGCAATGTACGCAAGAGAATTTTGCAAAACTTCTGGGTAATTCTATTGTGCGGTCAGGGTTGAGACCTGCTTTATCTCCTAGGGCAGATGGGTGGGGCCTGGGATGGCCAGAAGCACTGGGCCAGGCGCCTCCAGCTGGGTGCAGCCTCCACCCTTTATCCCAGTGTGGATCACAAATCACTGTTCACATTTTGTATGTGTCCCAGGTTGTGCGAAAAGGAAGCTCTGCCCTGTAGTAAGAAACATATTTGACAGCTTAATGTAAGGCAATTGGGAGAAAGACCAAGTAGGAAACAAACTAATCCCAGCAAGGGCTGGGCCAGATGGGGAATGTAATGAGTTCGTCAAAAAGTTCAATCAGGTTTTTCCGTAAGCTGGTATGGAAAAACCCGAATGATCTTTTGGCCAACCCAATAGGAGGAGACAGCTATGATAGTCACAGAGTAATAGATTAAGGTGGCTAACTAGATCAAAGTTCTTGCGAACTTGTGACACTTTTAATTGTCAGAAGAGCTGACTGCACCGGCTATGTCCCTGCTGACTCAGGAGCATTCTCAGCGCTTCTGAGCTTTACCCAGGGCTCCCAAGACCGTGAACCGGCTAGGGTCGTCACGCTTGGCTCAGGCTCAGACATGAGCAAATTGAACTGCAGCCTTTCATATTTTTATAAGAACTTCTCCCTTATGAAGACCAAAGGCCCTTGCCTACATGGGGCATCAGTTATGCTCCTGATGATGATTCCTATGTTGAGATTCAAAAAATAAGCTCTGTGCCTAGTGTGAAGATGCTCATTCCAGCATTTTCTATAGTAGTGACATATTCCAATAATAAAAGAGATGAATAAAATGTGGTCTTTTAAATAAAAGAATTGTATGTAGCCATTAAAATATCATGATGAAAGAATATGAATGAGCCAGAAAATGTTCACGAGTTAAAAAAAAAAGTGCGCAAGGACTTTCCTGGTGGGGAAGATTCTGTGCTCCCAATGCAGAGGACTCAGGTTTGACCCCTAGATCAGAAAACTAGATTCCACAGGCCACAACTAAAGATCCCGCATGCAGCAAGGAAGATTGAAGATTCCTAGGGTTGCTACTAAGACCTGGTACAGCCGAATTAAAAATAAAAGGAGTGCACATATTCTTTTTGGAAAGCAGACTTAGGCTCATCTTTTGCTTGGGGTAGTTTTCTCTTGTTCAGTAGCTAATCTGTGATTGTAGAGTAGTCTAAATATGCAGGTGTGTTGGCAAAGCCTGAATAAACATGATGAAAGTATAAGTGCTAAACGTGCTGAAGAAAATGTGAAGGTATTAGTGTTAGAATTGGTGGAATTATGGACAAAAGGGAGTTTCTATTTCAAAATTGTCCTAATGAGACAGGCATTTGTAACAGAGGAATTAGGAGGAAACTCTCTCGACGCCAGACCCTTGGGTCCTGATTCTGCCATTTATCATATGAGTGATCCACTGGCAAGCTTAAGACCCTTCAGTGCCTCAGTTTATTCATCTGTAAAATGGGAAAGCCTCTCTCTCCTTTAATTGTCAGGACAGCCTCTGGCCCATAGTAAGTACTCTGTAAGTGCTAACTATTTTATTATTTAAAAAAATGCATATTTATCTATTTGGCTGGGCTGAGTCTTAGTTTCGGGACGTGGGATCTTTGATCTTTGTTGCACTTGTGGTATGTGTGGTATATTTTATTTTATTTTTTTAGCTGTGGCATATGTAATCTTTATTTGCAGCACACAAACTCTTAGTTGTGGCATGTAGCATCTAGATCTCTCACTCTGCATCGAGCCCCTGCCCCCTGCATGGGAAATGTGAAGTCTTAGCCATTGGACCACTATGGAAGTCCCGAGGTCTAACATCATTTTGAGATTGAAAAGGAACAACTTCTCTCTGGTCCCTCAAACTTCACAGTTTACAAAAGGATATAGAGAGGTGGTAGGCAAAGATAAGTTACTGAAAACCATATCTTCTTGGTATGGACAAGCATAATATTAAATGATGTCTCAACATCAGTGATAAATGACTTCCCTTGTGTTTCATAAAAATTATTTGTTGGTTTTCCTAACAATGTACTGTTAGCATAAAAAAAAAGTCCAGGTATCTAGTGAGAATTCAGACTGCACAGAAATGCCTCATAGCATTGCCCATCGCATTTCCAGGCTTACTGCCTGAGTCCTTGATTCCTCTTTCTCTCATAGCTCTGCACCACATCCTTTTCCTTTTATTTACTTATTTTTTTGGCTGCACTGGGTATTCCTTGTGGTGCTTGGGCTTTCTCTAGTTGCAGTGCTCAGGGGCTTCTCTAGTGGTGAGGTGTGGGCTTAGCTGACCCACAGCATGTGGGATCTTAGTTCTCCAACCAGGGATCGAACCCATGTGCCCTGCATTGGCAGGCAGATTCTTGACCACTGGACCACCAGGGAAGTTCCCATCCTTTTTGTTCTTCTCAGGGAAGATTTCTCAAGCCCATCATTTTCTTGCTGTTGCCAGTACTACTACTTTAAGTGCCTATTGTTGTCATCATCTGCCTGGATTATTGCAAAAGACTCCTCATCAGCTTCCCCTGCATCTAGTCCATGCATTCTGGTTCATCATCTGTATAATCCACCAGTGACAGCGCTCCCTTAAACCCCAGGCTCCAACATCAAATCTAATGTCACTCCCCTGCTTCAAAGCATCTGTGCCTAAGCCCCACCCCCAGCGTGGCCTGCACGAGTCAAATGCTCCAGCACGGACGTCATAGATCCTCACCCTAGCTTTGCCCCACCTCTGCAGCTTTACTGGCTATGGCCTTTCACACCTCCATGCTTCTGTGCTTATTTCTGACTTCCCAGAATGCCCTTCCCCCTTTTCTATCACCTAAAGTCCTAATTATATGAGCCCCAGCTCCACTGAAAGTTTTCCCAAACTCTCCTATCACATTCGATGTGGTGTCTGCTTCAGTGGCATTAGGAATCATCACGACATCAGGTCACTTGTCTGACTCCCCCAGAGTCTCTGGCCTAGCGTGTGACACAGTAGGTGCTCAATAAATATTAACTGAATCAAGGAATCACTTCTGGTTGCTCAGGGTTTTTTTATGCTAAGACTCAGGTTCTTTCTCTCTTTTTAATTGGCTGCACTGGGTCTTAGTTGCGGCAGGCAGGATCTGTTTAGCTGTGGCACGTGAACTCTCAGTTGTGGCATGTGGAATCTAGCTCCCCAGTCGGGGCTCAAACTCAAGCCCCCTGCACTGGGAGCTCACAGTCTTAGCAACTGGACCATCAGGGAAGTCCCCAAACTCAGGTTCTTTTATCCTTGTTTTCTTTCCAAAGTGGGCACTCTTGGAAAGTTAACCAAAGTGACCATACGCAATTTAAGCCTTCCCAGTCACTTTGCCTGCCAGTCAATGAGATCATGGTAATTTCTATAGCAATAACATAGAAAAGCAACTAAAAAATGCTTTTTATTTGGGTCCAGTGCCTTTTCCCCACACATCTGTGTTTAGTCGTTCAGTCGTGTCTGACTCTTAGTGACCCTTTGGACTGTAGCCCACTAGGCTCCTCTGTCCATGGGATTTTTCAGGCAAGAATACTGGAGTGGATTGCCATTTTCTCCTCCAGGGGATATTCCCAACCCAGGGATCAAACCTGCATCTCCTATGTCTTCTGCACTGCAGGCAAGTTCTTTACTCACTGGGCCATCCAGGAAGCCCAGCAATGCTGCTGCTGCTGCTGCTGCTGCTAAGTCGCTTTAGTCGTGTCCGACTCTGTGTGACCCCATAGACGGCAGCCCACCAGGCTCCCCGTCCCTGGGATTCTCCAGGCAAGAACACTGGAGTGGGTTGCCAGTTCCTTCTCCAATGCATGAAAGTGAAAAGTGAAAGTGAAGTCGCTCAGTCGTGTCTGACTCTTAGCGACCCCATGGACTGCAGCCTACCAGGCTCCTCTGTCCATGGGATTTTCCAGGCAAGAGTACTGGAGTGGGTTGCCATTGCCTTCTCTGTCTGTAGTAATGAGATTATCACAAATTGCCGGGATGGTCTCATCCCTTTCTGCAGTAGGTGTACTTGAGCATGTGTGCCACAAGAGGGCGACAACAGCAGAGGATGCTAGCAGCCCTTGGGCCGTTGGCCAAGCACCAGACAGAAAAGCTCTTAGTGGGATCTTGCAGGGTGAGACTAAGGGATGGGAATCCCCAGGGAATTGTTTGGTGATGACCAGCAAAACTCTGAGGGGAGAGAGAGGCACCTCGGACCTTTTCGGGTAAAAATACTCCTCTTCATTTTTGTTTTTACCAAGAGCCATAATCTTGAGTAGGGAGGGAGTTTAAGAGTTGGACTGCATGTGGACAAAGAAATCAAGTAACTGTAACTGAAATAGGGCCCTGTCTTCTCAGTAGCAGTTCCAAAGTCCAACTGGGAAAAAGCGACTGTAGGAAGAATTCCATTATAGCTCAGTGAGGGCCCCAGAATAATTTAGCAATATTATATATAACATCTAACTGTTCAACAAGTTACTAAAACTTTGTCTGTTACTTTATTTAAACTTCACTGAGATCATTTAAGGTACAAATTACTATACAGTATACACCTGAAAAAACCTGAGATTCAAAAGGACACTGCATTCATTCTCCAAATATTTATTAAAGGCCTACTGTGTGCCAATCACTGGGTCCACAGTATTGAGCAAAATTAATTCCCTCCAACTATAAAAAGAAGGGCATATTGTACTTTAAATGTCCCCTTACCAAAATGAGAGGCATAGTAGAGCAAGCTGCCTGGAGAGAAAGACCTCTTGCCAGCCAGGCCTCATTTTAAATATAGAAAGCCCCTAAAAATAGCCGCCCATGCAAGGGACTCAACAGGTGATTGGCAGGAACAGAGGGGAGGGGATCCGAGGCCTCGCTGAAGGAGAAGGAAAGGACAGCGGCCTTGTCCCCAGCTTCTGCCACCGACATGGCTTTGCCTCTGAGGTCCTTGAGTCGGGGCTTGGCCAGTGCGGCCAAGGGAGACCATGGCGGGACAGGAGGTGAGTGCAGCTGGGGCCTGACCCTGTGGCTTCCTGACCTTGTCCCTCGGTTCCCCCCACCCCCTGCCCCTGGGGCCTTCCAGGGTCCAGGCCTCCCCCTATCTCTCTCTCACCCCTGCCTTCCTCCCCCACCCTCCGCTGCAGCCCGCACCTGGCGCTTCCTGACCTTCGGGCTGGCGCTCCCGAGCGTGGCCCTCTGCACCCTCAACTCCTGGCTCCACTCGGGCCACCGCGAGCGCCCGGCGTTCATCCCCTACCATCACCTCCGGATCCGCACCAAGGTACACCGACCCCTTGCGGACGCGCGCAGGCGGCTGAGCCAGGGGATGGGGGACCCCCAGACTGACATCTCGCTCCCCTTCCCTCTCTCTCCACAGCCCTTCTCCTGGGGAGACGGCAACCACACTTTTTTCCACAATCCCCGGGTCAACCCTCTGCCCACGGGTTATGAAAAGCCTTGAGGCTTGGCTGATGCCCCCAGACACAATAAAATTGTGGAAGCTGTGTGTCCGCGGCTCCTTGGGGACCACGGGGCGGGGCGGAGCTGGTTCGAGCTGGGCGCATGCGCACAGTGCAGTGGGTGCTCCACGTGCTCTTCCCGAGATCCTGACTCCGGAGGGATTCGAGAGAGCATCCCTGATGGACAGGTAGGAGACAGCCCCTGCCCTTTCACCTATTCCTAATTAGGGCTCTAGGTTGTAAAAGGCTTTCACATACACTGATTTCTCATGATAACCCTGGAAGCAAGGTATAATTTCGGTTCTCTTTTCTCCAGAGGAGGAATTTGAGATGCTCAGAGATAAAATGACTGAAATTCAGGCAGCTCACAGAGGCCGGGTGGGACCTCCGGGCTGCAGGCCCTGAAGTACCACACGGTTGCCTGACATGCCCTGAGGGCCTCTCTGAGTTCCCGCTGTGTGGAGACAACAGTGATTTCAAACACAGATCTACAGCCCTGCATGAGAGGCTTCATGAGCTAATTCTGGATTTGGAATATTTCAGTCATGCTCTACACCATCATTCACGGGTCTTCTGTATTATTTGGGGGATGTTAGATGCTCCCTTTCTGGAAGTGTGGTTCTCCTAGCTTCAGGGGACCCCATTCAAGGGTTCAAGCTCTGGATATTTCTTTCACCTTCTAGAACAGTCAGCTCACTTGTCGTTACCAGGGAGCCTGAGCGGAAACCCATGACCAACACACACACACACACAAACAGAACTACTTTTGGCCTCCTAACACTGCTTACAGTGTGCTTATGCTCACAGGTCCCAATCAACTGAGAGAGTAAGAAAACATCTCTATTCACGAGCAGCCCCACCCGCCTAGAACAGCGCTGAGGTTCCCGGATTAGAGCTCTTCCTTACGGCATAGTTATCTTATAAGCATCCAAATTTAATGTGACAGTTCTTATACATAAGAGAATTCACACTGGCATCATGCCTGCTTCTGTGAAAAGTGGGTCATCACCGAAGAAGTCTGGTGGATATGGAAAAATATAAAAATCCTTTGACCCCTTGGGAAGATGACTTGGCACCTGGTAAGATGCTTGGGCCAGTCCCCGCAGAAGTTATTTCCCCGGAAGTGGATTGGTAGGTGAAGCCAAGGTCAGCCAATGGGAATAGACATATTGGGAAAGTGGATTATTCGGACAAAGGTGGATCTGGGGTCTCACTGGGGATATCTTCCCCATTGAGTGCAGCAGTGTCTTCAGGCTGGTTATCCATCATTTCTTTGTATTGACGTTTGAAGAAGCCACACTACGAAGGGAAATAAATCAGAAAATCTGGATAAGAGGGAAGAATAGGAAGTTGGGAGTAGGAGGAAGCTGAGACAGAAGGGAACTAAGCGGCCTTGCATTTGTGTGTCAGAACACTATGTGAACAACAGCTATCACCGATTGAGTGTTTGCTGTGTGCCAAGCTCTGATGTGTACACATCATTCATAGATTCTGCATATGCTGGCCTCATTTCTGTCTTGTTTCAGCCATTCTGTGATGTAGGCATTATTATCATTTCAAAAATGAAGAAACAGGCTCAGAGAGGTTGGGCAACTTGCCTGACATTAAACAGTGAGTAAGAGCCAAAATGTGTACCTAGACCAGCCTGACTCCGTTGTCTGAGTTCTTCCCTCTGTACGATCCTGTCTGTGGGAGGGCAGGGCCGGATGCTGGCGGTCTCAGGAGTGGGGTGAAAACACTCACCTTGTACAGTAGGGCTGTGATGAGGGCCAGGAGCAGCAGTCCTCCCATGGAGCTGCTCACAAGGAGGGGCATGGGGTTGTAGACCTCATACTCTTCTAGCACCATCTCCACCTGATTTGGGGATTTGGGGGTCAGAAAGTATCAGGCCTCCCACATTCCCATTTTTTTTTTTCTAAACTGTCATACAGCATGGGGGATCTTAGCTCCCCAACCAGGGATCGAACCCTCTCCTGCTGCATCCATGCATTGGAGGTGTGGAGTTTTAACCATTGGACCACCAGGGAAGTTACTCAGTTTCCCAGTCCTTAACTCCCTTCCTTCCTTCATCAGGCTCTGCCTCAAGAGGTGACATACAGAAGCCCTCATGGGCTTAGGGATGATCCCATCCAGAGGCCTCCATCCATCCTTTCTCTCTGCAAACTTGCAAGGCCTGCCCCGCCCCCCAACCACTCAGCATCACAGACTTAGCATCAGGAACCCTCTGACCAGCCCGGCCACTGCCTACCACACGGTCACTACCTGGGCTCTCAAAAATGCCTCCTGTCCTGAAATCTGGGTGTACACAGATCTGTTGAATGTGACTTCAGCCATACTCACGACCAACGTCTTCTTCTGCAGCAACTGCAAAAGAGAAGGGGAGAGCTGGGAACTAGCTCTATAGGGGGCAGGGGGCACGCAGGCAGCTCAGGGATAGAGAAACACCCTGGCTTGAGGGGGCCACAGACACTTCAAGCCCCATGTGAGTCGAGGAAGGACATACCTGGCTGGCCCAGCCGAAGCTGAGTTTGCCCTTTAGGATGAAGTCAAGCTCCTCCTGGATGCCGAAGGAGGGGATGTCACAGCGGAACCTCAGGCAGTCAGCGATGGAGCAGTTCTGGGAACAGGAAAGGAGTGAAGTTGAAGAAGATCTTCACTTAAGCAGGAACCACAAGAGAGAATGAAATCTAGCTGATTTGGGGATGGGGAATAGATAAACCATTGGAGGATGTAAACATGGCTCTGAAGCTTAGCAATCCATTTCCCGGGAGCCTAGTGCCCAGCTGGTCCTGCCGTGGGACCTTTCTCACCAGCACAAGACTGCTTGGCATCTGGGTCTGGAAATCCGGCTGCTGGGGAGGTTCCCTCTCTGACACACAGGGGAGACTCTAGGGAAAGAGAGAAATAGCTACAGGATGATCTGCTGGTTGGAGGGTATGGGCATTGTGGGATCAGACTCTGGGGAGTGACAGAAGGGAGGCAGGCACCTGTGAAGGGGCCACCAACGCCACATCCCACACGGCCACACCGTTCAGCAGGACGGGGACCCAGAAATGAATGCTGATGGCCAGATCACGCTGACTCAGGTTATTCACCTGCAGAAGACAGAGACAAAACATGACTGTGGTCGGTGGAGCATCCCAAGTCCCACCTCTTTCCTGGCTCCCGCTCCCAGCTCTTCTCTATCCTTCCCGCACCAGCTCCCTCTGTCCCCACAGGAGGGGCAGACATGGATACTCCCTGGCCTCTCACACGATATCGATGCTCAGCTTCTCTTGTGCTCTTCTGGTCAGAAGTTGAAAAATTGAAGTACTTGGTGGATTCTTCTTGCCTGGAGAGAGAGAGGGCTTATGGGTGAAAACAGCCCAGGGACCATCCTTGGTTGCACCCTAGCCTGCTGGGAAGGGACCCAGTGGGTGACCCAGGGGATCGATGATGGTTCCCATGTGCCTGCGCAGCCTCAATTTTAGCCTCAGTCAGGGAACTAGATCTCACACGTGCAACTGACAGATCCTGCATGCCACCACTAAGACCCTGTGCAGCCAAATAAATAAATATTTAAAAGGGGGGTATAACAATATCATAGACCTAATAGGAGGGTTGGGCTTCCCCGGTGGCTGAGATGGTAAAGAACCTGCTGGTAATGCAGAAGACTCAGATTCGACCCCTGGGTCAGGAAGATCCCCTGGAGAAGGGAATGGCTACCCACTCCAGTATTCTTGCCTGGACAATTCCATGGACAGAGGAGCCTGGTGGTCTACAGTCCTTGGGGGTCACAAAGAGTCAGACACAACTGAGTGACTAACACTGCTACTAATAGAAGGGTTAAATTATGTAAATATCGGTAAAGTACTTAACACAAGGCCTGGCATGTCAGAAGTATATAAACTGTAAGCTTTCATTGTGTGTTTTAGTGTTTTCCCATGGATAGAAGGGGAAATTCACACATAGAGTTTGGAAGGGCAATGACACTGCTTGACCCCCTTTTCTAGTTCCCCTAAAAATTGGTACATCAGCAGCAGCATCGAACTCTGCCCCATGGCAATATTATAAGCTTCTGACCAACTCTAAAGTCTCTGGAATTTAGCCAGGTAGGCGAGGCCCCTTGTCTTGCTTCCAGCCTGGCCTGGCCCCGCTCCCTCCCCACTTTCAGAACCGGAGCAGCAGGCCTGCACCTGCCTTTCCTGTGGCCTGCTGAGCCTGTGCTGGTACAAACCATCCCAACAGTTTCTCACATCTCTGTTCTCCCCTGAGTTATGTGAAAACCTGACCTTTCTTTGATCTGTGTGGTGACAGACCATATCCTGCTGGAGACAAGCTCCCCACTTCAGAGTATTCAGAAAAGCCTCAGCTCTTAATCTAGTAGATTCAGCTCAGCATATTTGTGTTTGGCCCAAAGACTAGAGTTGGCTTCATGTTAAAGGAAGTCTGCACCTTGGAGAGGGAAGAGGGGATGCACAGGGGTGGCGTGTGTGTGTCCCACCAGCAGGTCAATTCATCAGAGGAGAACCGAGAATTATGGGATATGGTGGTGCAGTGGATAAGAATCTGCCTGCCCACGCCGGGGACACAGGTTCAATCTCTGGTCTGGGATGATCCCACATGCTTTGGGGCAACTAAGCCCGAGCACCACAGCTACTGAAGCCTGCATGCTATAGCGCCTGTGAACCCCTGTGTGTCAACTACTGAAGCCCATTTGTCTGGAGCCTATGCTCTGCAACAAGAGAAGCCACAGCAACTAGAGAGTAGCCCCTGATGTCCAAAACTAGAGAAAGCCTACAGGCAGCAGTGAAGACCCAGTGCAGCCAAAACTAAACAAACAAATAACAAATAAATATAAGTAAAAAAAAAAGAATTATGGGACATGGTGTGCTTAATCGCTTAGTTGTGTTGGACTCTTTTCGACCCTATGGACTATATCCCACCAGGCTCCTCTGTCCATGAGATTCTCCAGGCAAGAATACTGGAGTGGGTAGCCATTCCCTTCTCCAGGGGATCTTCCCAACCCAGGGATCAAATCCAGGTCTCATGCATTGCAGGTGGATTCTTTACCGTCTGAGCCGCCAGGGAAGCTATGGTGCTATGCTGCAAGTATATGGCTGATCAACAAGAATTCTCATGTGAGAAATCAGAGGGGCTAGCTTAGATACCCATCCTCAAAAGAGCAGGCTAGCTGGCAGGGGGAGGTACTAGGTTTGGAGGAAGGTCCAAGGGGAGGACAGGGATTAAGTACCTGCTGATCACTGTGTAGACAGCATATTTCACTGGGAGCTCCAGCTGGGAGGTAGTCTTGTTGGATGTAGGTTTATTATTTTCACTGGAGGGAGAGAAGGGTGCCTGGTTGGGAAGGAATCCAGGAAGAGTCTCCGGCTGGAGCATGGAACAGGAGAGAGAGGGACACACCCTACCTGGCCTGAGCTCACCTGCTTACATTGGCCCTGAGATGCAACTTATCTCCTAGGGTGGCCTTGTAGGAGACATCAAATGTGACCATGAAGGTGCCCTGAGGGAGAAGAAGGAAGGGTTGAGGAGAGGGAGGGCCATGGTGGAGAGAGGGAAGGAAATGGGGTCAGGATGAGGGAGAAGATCAATGAGAATTGGGGGAAGCTCTGACCTTAATGCCCTCACGGAAGATGGGGTGGTTGATGCTACAGCTGCTGCTCTTCAGGCCCTCGTTTCTGGTGGGCACTGCTTCACATGCCAGGCGCAGGGGACGCTGACCAGGTTGCTTCAGAGGAGAAGGAATTTTTAAAAACTTAGCCACATGCATATACAGGCTTGATGCAAAACAGTGGTGGCATTGCAAAGTCGTAGGGGAAGCTCTCAGTAAATGATTCTGGGAAAATTGGCCCATACAAAACAAGCAAAGAAATGAACAAACACTGGATCCCTACCTCACTCCATACATTAGAATAAACCCAACCGAATTAAAGACTTAAATGTAAAAGGCAAAATTATAAATCTCTTAGAAGATAATAGAGGGGAAGGTCTTTACAACCATAGAGTAGGGAAGTACTTCTTAAACATGATACACACATAAAATACTAAATACAAAGGAAAGGTTTGATAAAAAATCAACCACAATCAAATTAAGACCATCTAGGGAAGGAAAGTCAGTTAATCCTAAAGGAAACCAACCCTGAATATTCATTGGAAGGACTGATGCTGAAGCTCCAATACTTTGGGCACCTGATATGATAAACTGACTCATTTGGAAAAGACCCTGATGCTGGGAAAGGAGAAGGGGGTAGAAGAGGATGAGATGGTTAGATAGCATCACCAACTCAACAGACATGAATTTGAGCAAGCTCCCAAGAGATAGTGGAGGACAGAGAAGCCTGGTGTGCTGCAGTCCATGGGGTCTCAGAGTCAGACATGCTTTAGTGACTGAGATCTAGAGAACAAACTAGTGGTCACCAGTGGGGAGAAGAATGAAGGGAGAAGCATACAGATCAAGTGTCAGAGGTGCAGACTGCTGTTTATAAAATAAATAAGATGCAAGGATATATTATGCAGCACAGGGAATATAACCAATGTTTTATAATAATTTTTAATTGAATGTAATCTATAAAATACTGAATTGTTATCTTGTACACCTGAAATTAATATAAGATTGTAAATCAACGATACTTTAAAAGTTTCAGAAAAAAGGAACATACAATATGTTTCCTTATGGCAGAAAGCGAGGAGCCTCTTGATGACAATTAAAGAGGAGAGTGAAAAGTCTGGCTTAAAACTCAACATTCCAAAAAACAAAGATCATGGCATTCAGTCCCATTGCTTCATGGAAAATAGAAGGGGAAACAATGGAAACAGTGACAGACTTTATTTTCTTGGGCTCAAAAATCACTGCAGATGGTGATGCAGCCATGAAATTAAAAGACACTTATTCCTTGGAAGAAAAGCTATGACCAACCTAGACAGCATATTAAAAAGCAGATACATTATTTTGCTGACAAAGGTCCATCTAGTCAAAGCTATTCTTTTTCCAGTAGTCATGTATGGATGTAAGAGTTAGACGATAAAGAAAGCTGAGTGCCGAAGTATTGATGGTTTTAAACTGTGGTGTTAGAGAAAACTCTTGAGAGTCCTTTGTACTGCAAGGAGATCAAACCAGTTAATCTTAAAGGAAATCAGTCCTGAATATTCATTGGAAGGACTGATGCTGAAGCTCCAATACTTCGGTCATCTGATGTGAAGAACTGACTCATTGGAAAAGACCCTGATGCTGGGAAAGATTGAAGGCAGGAGAAGGGGATGACAGAGGATGAGATGGTTGGATGGCATCACTGACTCGATGGACATGAGTTTGAGCAAGCTCTGGGAGTTGGTGATGGACAGGGAAGCCTGGCGTGCTGCAGTCCATGGAGTTGCAAAGAGTTGGACACGATTGAGTGACTGAATTGAACTGAACTGAACATGGTTCCATTTTTATAAAGTTCAAATATTGGCAAAACTCAACAGCATTATCTAGGGATATATTTATGGGTGGTAAAGAAATACAAGGAATTGAGTATTACAAGGCAGAATAGTGATTACCTTTGCAGAGAGTATGAGGTTAGGGTGAAGAAAGTTATATAAAGGGCTTCTGGAGGTTCTAGAAGTGCTTTATTTCTTTTCTTTTCTTTGCTTTTCTTTTTATTAATATTTTGACTTTGCCACACAGCATGTAGGATCTTAGTTCCCCAACCAGGGATTGATCCCCTGCCCCCTGCATTGGCAGTGCAGAGTCTTAACCACTGGACCACCAGGAAAATCCTCCCATCTTTTAAATGTATTATTATTTTAAAAAATCCCTTGGAGTGCTTTATTTCTTGATCTAGATGTTAATTATATAGACTTTTGCTTAATATTTAGTTATTAAACTATACATATGCCCTGTGCACTTCTCTCTTTGTGTGTGTTGTATATTTCATCATAGAAAAAATTAAAGGAACCTATTATAACCCGGAGAAGGAGAGAGCTCCCAGCCACTGAAGGCCAAGGAAGCTATTTACCTGGATTGCTAACGTGCGTCGATAGGACAGCCCTGCTGGGTAGTAGAAGCTGATCACTGTTCCATAGGAATCCTCGCCCTCATTGGACACCATCACTATCACATTGAGCTCCAGGGAGCTCCCTACCACCAGGATCTCCAACCTGAACAAGGAAAGACAAGATTGGGAGAGAGACTCTGAGGAAGTAGGTTGGATTGAATCAGGAGTGGGGGCAGGGCTGTGGGAACGCATGAGCTACATGCTGATGACATTCCAATCAAAAGTGGATTCATGTTAATGTATGGCAAAACCAATACAATATTGTAAAGTAATAAAAAAAAAAAAAAAGCACTTCTTTGTTAGAAGGAGAGGCAAAGGGAAACAGAGGGACTTCCCATCCTATGAGAATGGGGCCCCCAAAGCTTTAGTGTATGGCTATGAAAGGAGACAGCACTCACTCACCCTGAGAAGCTCAGGTTGACACTGAGGTCCCCTTCACAAAGGTGATCTTGCCCACAGTTCTTCTCGAAGGGGAGCTGCAGCAAAACAGTACATTCTCTTCCCATCCGTGTCGCAATCCATCCCCAGTCTCATTAGGAACACTCGTCAGCACTGAGCATTACTGAGCATCTACCCTGGGCTAGACTCTGTCCTAACACTCACTGTCCTAGACTCTGGCAAGGAGGTGGGGTGGACAGTGCGGGAGGGGTAGTTAGAAGATATATGAAAGAGAAGACAAGATCCTTGGCTTCAAAGAACGTAACATTTAGTTGAGGAGTCAAATTCAACTGGAACAAGCATTCAGCAAACATTATTAATAGTCAATAACGAGACAGGTTCTGCACTCGGAAAGGTGGCAACTGCATGTGAATTAGACATGGTGGTTCTTACATTCAAGGGACCTACAGCCCCAAGGGGTCCACAGAAGTAGAGGCAGATGGCTATCAGTCACTGGTATTTGGCCTGGCATCACCATGACACGGTAGGAGGACAGAGAAGAAGTGACAGGTGCTGAGCAGTGGTTTTCAAAAGAGAAGGAGATAAGACTGGGGCTCTGGGGAGGAGAGGAGATCTTTGAGGTGGAGAGAAGATGTTTTTCCAAATAAGAAATATGACATGCAGGAAAGGTATAGAAATCAACTGCCAAACCACGTCTTCATCTGCTTGTTCTGTTGCCCTTACTAGGAGCACTGTGAGCAATTACAGGGACCTGTAATCACTTGACGGTGCCTCCTCTTGAAAACAGAAAGGAACTGTAGCATGAAAAAGAAAGACAGACAACATGGACAAAGACACAGAGGTAGAAATGAGAGAAGTTGGGGGAAGTCCCCAGCAGGCTTATGGTCAAGACTCCATGCTTCCTGTTATATAACACAGGGGGCTCAGCTTGGTGCTCTGTGATGACCTAGGGGGTGGGATGGGAGGGCTGGAGGAAGGCTCAAGAGAGAGGGGGTATATGCATATTTATAGCTGATTCGTGTTGTACAGCAGAAATCAACACAATACTGGAAAGCAATTATCCTCCGATTTAAAAAAATTGCATCTGACTAGAAATGATCATGAAGTCACCACCTGATATCACTTATATGTGGAGTTTAAAATATGACCCCAATGAACCTATCTACGAGACAGAAACAGAATCAAAGATATAGAGAACAGATTGGTAGTTGCCAAGGGGGAGAGAAAGGGAGAGGGTTGGGTTGGGAGTTTGGGATTAGCAGATGCAAACTGGTATATACAGAATGGATAAACACCAAAGTCCTACTGTGTAGCACAGGGAACTATACTCAATATCCTGTGATAGACCATAATGGAAAAGAATATGAAAAGCATGTATATGTATGGATAATTTGAGTCGCTTTGCTGTACAACAGAAATTAACACGACATTGTAATTCTACTATGTGTGTGTGTGTGCATGCTAAGTCACTTCAGTTGTGTCCCACCCTTTGTGACCCCACGGACTGTGGCCCTCCAGTCTCCTCTGTCCATGGGATTCTCCAGGCAAGAATATTGGAGTGGGTTGCCATGCCCCCTCTCCAAGGGATCTTCCCAACCCAGGGATTGGGAAGAACCCTCGTCTTCTACATCTCCTGCACTGGCAGGCAGGTTCTTTACCACTAGAGCCACCTGGAAAGCCCAATTCAACTATACCTCAAAAAAAAAAAAAGATTCCATAGTCCACTACAGGGGGTGCAGGTTTGATCCCTGGTCAAGGAACCAAGATCCCATAGGCCAAGTGACACAGTCAAAATAAAAAAAAAGATTAAATAAATTAAAATGTGGGCTTAAAAAAATAAAAGAAAAAGTTTGAAGGGTCTGTAGAATGAAAACCAGAGAGTTTATGTTGCGGCAAAGTGGATAATCAGCCGAGATGTGGGTAGGGCTCCAAGCTGGGCCGGGCTGTGGTAATGGGGTGGAAGCATGTTAGACTTGATGTGGTTTCGTGGGCATCTGGGAGCCACCATAGGTTCTGCAGCACACAGAGACACAGCGAGAGTCAGAATGTCCCTGGGACTTCCTAGGAAGACTCACGGAGGCCGTGAAGAGGTCCTGGGAGCCCACAGCCAGCACGGGGCGGAGGTTCTGAGATGAGGCGATGGGCTCCCCAACCAGGGAGAAGTTGAGTCGCAGGATAATGGGGTTCACCATGTCCTCCACACAGTCCTGGAGAAGAAGGGGCTTTAAAGACCTGTTCTCCTCCTCCTCACTGGCTACACCACATCCACGCCGCAGAAACCCGGTTCCGCAGCCCAAACTTTCCCCTCTCCCGCCCCAGGCTCCCCGCCTTTCCTGCCTCATTCAGGAGGGAGTGGAGATGTCAGAGGCTGGCCTTGGGCTCCTTCCTCCCTCTCCCTCAACCCTCAGTCCTCACTGGTAAAAGCAGCTTCATGGAGTCACAGTGCTCTCCCAGCCCTAGCGTTTTTCTTCGAGTCAAAGTCCAGTTCTTGGTCTCACCAAAAACAGCACGAGAAATCAGCCGACCTGGATCCAACGCCAGATCGTATGTGACAGAGCATCGGACGTCACCTGAAGCAGAAGGGACGGAAGACAGAAAGTGAGAGAAACGTGAAGTTTCTGTTTTCATTTTTTCATGCAATGGAGATTCGCTGAGCACTTTCTGTGGGCCATGGACCGTACCAGGTGCTGGGATACAGGTGGAGAAGATGGAGAAATATGGTCCCTGCCCTCCTGAGCTTGCAGCCTAGAAATGGAGACCAGCACGAAGGACATAACATCACAGCGTGATCCCTGCAAGGGCCAGATCCTCAGTGGTATCAGAGAGGGCTTGCTAACTCAGATCTGGCGATCAGAGATGCCTTCCTGGATGGACCTTGTCTGAGCTCTAACCTAGAGGATAAGCAGGGGTCAGGTGAAAAGTAGGGAGGGGAAAATCCCATATTTGGGGAACGGTGGCTAAGACCAGAAGGGAGAGGGAGGCTAGTACATTAATTAAAAATTATATGGAGGAGGGCTTCCTGGGTAGTTTAATGGTGAAGAATCTGGCTGTCAATGCAGGATACACAGGTTTGATTCCTGATCTTGGAAGATCCCACACTCTGTGAAGCAACTGAGCTCATTCGCCACAACTTCGGAAGCCCTTGCGCCCTAAAGCCTGTGCTCCACACCAAGAGAAGCCTCTGCACTGCAACTAGAGAAAAGCCTGCGCAGCAAGGAAGACCCAGCACAGCCAAATATAAATAAAAATTTTTTAAGTGTATGGACGGAATTCCCCTGCAGACCAGTGGTTAGGACTCCATGCTTTCACTGCCGGGGGGCCAGGAGTTCGACCCCTGGTCAGAGAACTAAGATCTAGCAAGACCCGTGGTGTGGCCAGAAAAAAAAAGTGGGGGAGTGCTTGGAGTAAGGGAGGTTGGAGAGGCAGAGGGGCCAAATCAGCGGGCTCACAGTGGGCAAGAATTTTAGTCTTTATAAATGCAACGTGGGAGCGGGTGAGGAGTGGTGAACTGTGTTCAGGACCAATCAAGGTAACTACACCCGGTGCAGAGTGGGTGGGGGGGGAGCAAGAATAGCCATGGACACAGCTCAAAGTGGGTGGGAGGGAGAAGCCTTGTCCTCTGGGAAGGTGGAAAAGAGGGCAGACCTCCGATGTATCCTGGAGAAGGAACCTAAAGGCCTGGGTGTTGGAAGAGGGAGCGAGAGGGGCAGTTGGGTGGATGTGGAGGTGAGATCTGGGTTCCAGGCTCCATCCTGTCCTGAGGATAGGGCTGGGTGGGGGGGCGGGGGCGCCTCTGGGAGGTAAGGGTCTGGTCTACCAGGAGGAAGCTCACCTAGGCGATCCTGTGAGCTTTTGTGGATGGTGAGACAGACTGTGGCGTGCCCAGCTTCCATGGTGGTGGTCAGCTCATCCCAGCACTGATACACAGCCTTTGTCACCTCCGGGGGTGTGAATTTCATGGTCACGTTCACCTTCAGCACTGGCAGGCTCCTGAGGGTGCATGAGGGGCTGAGGACCACCCTCTGGCCTCCGGTGGGGAGAACAAGGGAGAGGGCAGCTTGGTGAATCAGGCACAGGGGACAGGTGGCGGGGAGGGGGAAGTGGTCACCTGAGCAGCAGTGCGTGTCCCCGGGCCCCCACAGCAAGGTCCACCAGTCCATCTTTCGTGAGGTCCTGACCCCCGCTCAGCGAACGCCCGAAATACTGGAGCCCGAGGGAGAGCTGGGAGCCTGTGATCCGCTGGCCGGAGAGAGAAAAAAGAAGTGCAAGTCAGGGGAAGGGGATGGGAAAGGTTTGAGAAGGAAAGATTTGGAAAGGATACTGAATAGAGTGGTTGAAGAGAGGGGAGGGAACATCCCTGGTGGTCCAGTGGTTAAGATTCCACGCTTCCAGTGAAGGGGGCATGGGTTTGATCCCTGATTGGGGAACTAAGATCCCACATGTCACAGCCAAAAAATAAAGTAATAATAAAAATAAAATTTAAAAAAAGGAGGAGAGGAGTGGAGAGCAAACAAAATGAGGTCCCCAGGGTCCCAAGACAGAGATCGGAGCACTTTTGGTCCAATGAGGACCTTGAGAATACAAGTTAATGACAAAATCAAAACATAATGAAGAGAGCATAACAGATTCATTTACTCATCCTCTACACGTTCATTCACAAATATCGGAGGAATGGACAGTTTAGTGCTGTCCTCGAGTTATCTTTACAAGAAGTCAATGGAATTTGCTCATCCTTTTATGTTTCACAAAAGGAAATCAAGGGTTCACAGAGGCCAAGTCAGTCACTTGGCTAAAGCCACACAGCCCACAGGGCTGGTCAGGCGTTTGACCTGGGGCCTGTGATCTCTTAACCGCTAAGCGGCTCATACAGTTTGAAGTCTGTTTGGAGTCAAAGGAGAAGAAGAGAGAGCATTTATGCTTAGCTGGGCCAGGGGCAATTCAGGGAAATAAACCACTAAAAGGGGCAGGGGAATGGTCACCGCTGAGACTGGACCAGAGGTGGCATCAAGTGAACCTAAGACACGGGAAAGGAGGTGAACAGAAGAGGTTGAAGGCTGGGGGCCTCGCCTGGCTGTGGGAGGGGCTGATGCCCAGTTCTGAGGTTCCGTGGAACAGGTAGACAGCACCCTGGTTCTCCTGCTCTCCCGGGGCCCCAATGGCCACATCCACCAGCCTGTCCCCATTCACATCCCCCAGCGCTGTCAGGGCTGCCCCAAAGCGGCTCCAGGGGTGGCCGGGCTCCCCTCGCAGAACAGCATTACACTTCCACTTAGCTCTCTGCAGAATGAGAATGGTGTCAGGGCTCAATCCGGGTGACCCTTCCACCCACACCCAGACCCCACCCAGCCCGGGTCTCATCAGCTACTCACCCGCCGGGGAAAGGGGCACACAGACACCTGGCCCCCCTGGGTCTGCTCGTAGAAATGGGGGGCCCCGATGAGGACCAGGTCAGAGCTACTATCTCCATTCACGTCCACGGAGCAGAGGGAGGCCCCGAAGTAGGAGCCGATCTGGAGGGCAGAGTCTGGAGTCAGCCTGTCTGCCCTCTGCCAGGGGCATGACCCCTGGGCCAAGTCCCACCTCTCCCCAGACACCAACACCTCCCCCATAGGCACTGCACCCCCTTCCTCTCCTCCTCCTCTGCCCCTGGAGACCCCCTCCACACTCAACCTGGCTCCCTGTGACTTCAGCCTTCGGCCTCCATTGCCTGGACTCCTGGGTGAAGAGGACCACCTTCCCGGTGTGCTGATGGCGGGGGGCCCCCAGGATCAGGTTCTGTTGCCCCTTCCAAAGGGCCAGCTCTGTGGAGTAACCTGAAGGGGCCAGGGCTCAGCACCGAGGCTTCCCCAGCCCTGTCCCCTCATCCCCCACCCCCAGGCCCCTGTCCTTCCCAGGCAGCCCGTCTCCTGCCCAGCCCACAGCCGCAGCCTTGTCTCACCCAGGTAAGAATCCCTCATGTCCACGTGCTCCTGGGACATGTTGATGAAGGTGGGCTTCTTATTTTGGGGGTACAAGAAGGCACCTCCAGACCAGCTGAAGCTCCCCACAGCCCCCAGAACAGGTCCATCCTGGGAGGAAAGGATTCCAGGGTGAGCAGGTGGGAAGAAGACAGCCTATTCGGAAGAAATGCCTGCCACTGACTCCGCCCACTCATCTGGAATTCCCTCTCGTCATTTCTAGCTCTCATCAGCAACCTCGTGTTCCTGACTCCTACATCTCTCAGTCCATCCCCACTGCCACTGTCAGAGTCACCCCAGCGCCTCTCACCCACTGTCCTTTCTGCCTGCTCGCTTGTTCTCCTCTGCTTCATCTGCTGTCCCAGAGTTGGGCTTTTTAAACCCAAATGTGCAGCCACTACCCTGCTGGCAAACCAAGGTGACTCCCTGTCACCAAACCACCGAGGGTGGCATTTAACATCCTTCGCAATCAAGTCTATGGAGTTACCCTGTGTTCCAGAACACACCAACCCTCTGACCTGGACACTCCTCTCTCCTTTTTCTGGGACTCAGCTCCTCTCTCCAGAAGAGTCAACCTCAAAGTTTCGTCTATGAGATGTTCCTGGGCTCCCTCAGAAAGTGCTAGGCATTTCCTCCTCTGAATACTTTGTTTATTGCCTTTTCAAACTCTTGATTATGGCTAATTTAGGACATATACAAAAGTCAAAAGGAACGTGTAATGAACCCATTAGTACCTGTGACCTGGCATCACTGATTAATCCATGACAAACCTTGTTCCATTTCTCCATCCCCCTCAATTGCCCTCAAAATTATTCTGGGTAAGGAGCTTCCCTGGTGGTCCAGAAGCGAAGACTCTGCACTCCAAATGCAGGGAGCCAGGGTTCATTCCCTGGTCAGGGAACTAGATTCTACATGCCACAGTTAAGATGTGATGCAGGCAAATAAATACATCAATAAAAATTATTCTGGATAATATCCTTCTGGATATTTTGAACACATACCTCCTTTCAGACAATTGTCTGTCTCTATCGTTATTTTGAACTGAACTGACCGTCACTTCTCTGGTCTTCATGACCTGGTCTTTCTCAACTCTCCAGCCCTCTCTCCATCCTGCCACTAGCTCCCTCTGCTCCAGCTGCGCTGGCCCGTCTCTCATTCTAGTGTAGTAACCCCATTCCTGCCTCAGGACCTTTGCACCTGCTGTTTCCTCTACTTGGAGCAATCTCTCCCTAGATATTTCCAGGCCTCACCCTTTTGCATCATTCAGCCTCAATGGTTATTCCTTAGCCCTCCTCTGATCACCTCTTTTTTTCTATGGCAGTGCTTAGCACCATCTGAAAGTCTTTCATTTCTTTGTTTTTTTTTATCATCTCCTCCCACTATTTATGCACTCCAGGAGAGCAGGGACCTCAGCAATCCAGTTCTCTGCTGTGCTTCTAGCACCTATATTCGCTGCCTGCCTGTCTCTCCCAGACTAGACAGTGAGCTTGAGGATTGAGTCCACTTTCTTGTTTATTCTGAGTCCCGGCTCCCAGCCCCAGGCTGGTGCCTGAGACTCTTAATCAAGCACACGCTCCACCCACCATTGTGAGGATGGAACTGAAGCCTTCTTGAGACATCTCATGCTGGAAGGAGCTACTTGCCGTCGACTGGGTTCCTGTGGGGGAAATGGGTCATTCAGGCTCCCAGAGACCTAGAGACCGTGAGGATTCAGAGCAGAGAGAGGAGAATGTGGTCTGGGGCTTGGGTTCTGGGTAATGATTTGGGGCAAGCTAGAGTAGGGATCCAGAAGGAAGACTCTTGGACTGCAAGGAGATCAAACCAGTCAATCCTAAAGGAAATCAACAGTAAATGTGCACTGGAAGGACTGATGCTGAAGCTCCAATACTTTGGCCACCTATGTGAAGAGTCGACTCATTGGAAAAGACCCTGATGCTGGGAAAGATTGAGGGCGGGAGCAGAAGGGGGCAACAGAGGATGAGATGGTTGCATGGCATCACCGACTCACTGGACATGAGTTTGAGCAAGCTCTGGGAGATAGTGAAGGACAGGCAAGCCTGGAGTGCTGCAGTCCACGGAGTCGCAAAGAGTCGGACACGACGGAGCTACTCAACAAGAACAACACAAGTAGGGACAGATCCTCGGGACTGTGGGGGACAGTTGGGTCTCGGCTCTTTCAGTTCCGACACCTAAACTCACTCCCCATTTACCCTCAACTGCAAAGATCTTCTCCTGAAGCTGCTTTTGGATGCTGCTGAGTGCTGCAAAGTTGTCCACCATGAACACGTGGTCATCCGAAGGTGTGGAGCCAATGATGTCCAGCTCCTGCCTGGCAGTGTATGCCTGGAAAGCATCTCCCACCTGCGGCAGAGAGGCACATGAGGAGGAAGGGCCAGCCAGCCCTTCTTCCTGGGGGAGGCGAAGGCTGAGTCTGGGGGAGCCAAGAGGAAGGGACGCACCCCGATGGCGTAACGGATGATGTTGGCTTTCTCTGCCTCAGGGATGACGTCGCTGTATTTCAGGGGGTCTTTAAATTTCTCCCCGTCTGTGATGACGATGATGATTTTCCTGGCATTCGTACGGGCCCCATTCCTTCTGTGAAATAGTTCTCTCCTGTCAAGGAAGAAAGAGGGGGGTGACTCTACTGAGTTCTGGGAAGCAATCATTTGCAGCACTAGAAGCTCCTCTGGAGAGACCGGGGAGGCTTGGTACCCTGAGACTCAGGCATGTTAAGTCATGGATTCATACTGACAAAAATTACTGGCCCCAGCACCTAAACCATTTTCTTCCCGGGCCACCTGGCCCCCAGTATTGGGCAGGCATGTGGTAGTATATAGAGAGCAAGAATGGATGAGGGATGAGGAAGAGAAAGGAGCTGAGTGGGGAGAAAGGTGCAAAGAAGACACTTGGCGATAATTCCTGAGTCCCTTCCAGGGAGGTAAAGAGGAGCTGCATTTTTTTTTTTTTTTTTAAATAAAATCCACAGCCATTTATCTCGCACTTCTTGGGCAGAAGCACTGCGCTCATGTTATCTCGTTTAATCCTTCCAACCAAGTTGTGAGTTTATCCTCATGTGACAGTTTTCCAAGACTTAGAAAAAGCCGATTACTCCAACGGTGACCCAGGTAGCAACCCGGGAGCCAGGATGGGAATGGAGAAGCAAACCCAGGTGGGCTCAGAGTCCAGCCAATCCAGAGCCAGGCAAAGGGGAAACACACTGCAGAGGAGTCCGGCCCTCACCCTGGCTCAGGGTGCAACCAGTGATGGGACCAGAAACACCCCAGGAAGACTGCCTGCAGCCCCCTCACTTCCCCGTGAGCCCTTTCTCCAGATCCTCCTTCAAACACTAGAAAGGGCTGGGTAGACCCAGCGCCACATAGCGGAGGGGAAGCCTTTCATCTGCAGGCAGCGGGGGTTGGAGCTTACACCACTTTCTGGATACCGGTGGCTGTGAACGTCAGACCATTCAGCTGGGCGATAGGATCCACCAGGCTCCGAGAGTTTCGAGCGGTCTGAAATTGGCTGAAGGTGAAGTGGGTCTTCATAAGGTTTGAATACTGCATCAGTGAGAACTGTGAAGGCCGAGAAAAGGGCCCTTGAGTTCAGGAGGTTTTTTTTTTTTTTTTTTTTTTTTAAGTAAGTTTTAAATTTTGGAATAATTTTGCACTTACAAACCATGTTCCATGTGATTTTGAGGCCTGACAAGTATATATTGAAACCCAGAAAAAGAAAACTGGAAAATCAGAGCTAAATACTGCTTCTTTCATAGTTTACAAAGAATAACCTTGCTGACTACCATATTTATTAAATTTAGATTAAAAAAATTTTTTTATAATATACAAAATCAATTTGAAGTCTATATTTCCTTGTTTCTCAAGAATTTATGGGCTTCCCAGGTGGCTCAATGGTAAAGAATCCACCTGCCAATGCAGGAGACTCAGGAGACGTGGGTTTGATCCCTAAGTTGGGAAGATCCCCTGGAGAAGGAAATGGTAAACCATTCCAGTATTCTTGCCTGGGAAATCCCATGGACATTTGGGCAACAAGAATTTATACACACACACACACCACACACACACACACATACACACACACACACACACACTGGTTACTGGGAAATAAAATAATAAGATAAAGAAATCATGAGTTATATGGAAAACATGATAAAGAATTTGGCCAAGTTACCTTCAGTCAAATTTCACAGCAAAATTATTTGATATTTCTTTCAATGTATTTAAATAGCAAAAACCTATTTCCTGTGGCATGTGGGGAAATAGTAAGTGTGATGGGGGAACCTCCTCTCAGGTCAGGTCTCCAACTGGCCCTGCATGGTGACCATGCCTTGACCTTGGACCCTAGCTTCCTCAAGGCACAGGCCTATTGATCCAGCCCCCAGTGATGCCAGGCAGCCTCCCAGGTTGGCCTTCCCAGAGGTAGACCCTCACCCATCCCACTCCTCAGGCCTCAGAGGGCCTAGTCTTCACCTGCGTGTCGGTGCCCTTGGACAGGTCCATCACAGCTCTGACAAAGTCCTTCATTCGTTTAAAGTCGGCTCGGTCAATGCTGCCAGAGCCATCAATCAAGAAGGCGATGTCTATCTCTTGATTTGGACACTCTGCAGAGAGGGAGAGAGGAATCAGAAACACATGTTTGAGGGGACTTCCCTGGTGGTCTGCCAATGCAGGGGACATGAGTTTGATCCCTGATCCGGGGAGATTCCATATGCCTCGGGGCAGCTAAGGGGTGCATCACAACTAGTAAGCCTATGCACCCTAGCCTGTGCCCTGCAACAAGAAAAGCCACTGCAATGAGAAGCCTGCACACCACAATTGGAGAGCAGCCCCTGCTTGCTGCAACTAGAGAAAGCCTGCGTGCAGGAACAAAGACCCAGTTCAGTCAAAAGTAAATAAATAAATTTTTAAAATAGAAACTCATGTGTGAGTCGCAGCCACTTCCTGGGGCCCAGAAACCCTTTCTGCCCCACAGAGTCAGGGAGCCATTCTTGGCGCAGAGACCAACCCCCACACTATTCACAGAGGAGGTCCAAATTTGTTGTCTCAGCCCCTTCTCCCTTTAGCAGAGTCCCTGTTTCTCCCCTCCTCCCACAAGGCTTACAAAACGGGAGAAAGAAGTAGAGTGTGGGGGCCGGGTGGGCCCCTCACTCTGTTAGTCAACAAATATTTATTGACTACACACGTCAGCGATACTGTGGAGCATGCATGTGTGTGTGTGCGCGCGTGCGCTAAGTCGCTTCAGTTGTGTCCAACTCTTTGCGATCCTATGGACTGAATACTGTCCATGGTATTTCCGAGGCAAGATACTTAAACATTGCCATTTCCTCCTCCAGGTGACATTCCTGACTCAAGAATCGAACCCCTGTCTCCTGCTTGGCAGATGGATTCTTTAGCACGTAGCCACCTGGGCACCCATGGGATTATCGCGAAGATGAAAAGAAAGAATATGTCAGTGCCACTCTCTCCATTCGTCCCACCCTCTCCTTCCCACGCTGTGTCCTAATCAGCACAGGGATCCCTGCTCAGCACTCGGCGATGACCTAGAGCGGTGGGGTGGGGGAGCGGGAGGGAGGCTCGGGAGGGAGGGGATACATGTATAGGTATAGCTGACTCACTTTACAGCAGAAACTAACAGAACAATGTAAAGGAGTCCTACTCCAGTTTAAAAAAGGAATGAATATGTCCATAAAGTACTTAAGACAGGGCTTGGCGCCCCACAAGGGTAGTTGTTATCACCATCATCACCATATTCCAGGCATTTTTCTGTGCCCAAGGACACACTTGGAGCAGATGCTAAGGTGTGCTCCCAAGACCTGTCCCCCATCAGGATGGAGGTGCTCATTCCCAGCTGTAGGGAGTTGGCTGTCAACGGCTCCCAGTGGAGTTTCTCCTAGGTGTCACCCTACTCAAAAGGGAGGTGTCTTGCCCAAGGTTAAACTTCCTGCTCCAGGGGGCAACCTGTACCCAGCCATTCTCCAAGCTCCCGGTGGGGAGACTGAGGCCTCTTCCAGTCTACCCTCTCCATCTACTCAGTCCTGCTTCCCTCATACTCTTATGGGGGTTGCTCCTGAGAATATTCTCAAGGGAGCCTCAGAGTCCATCTCTAGGGAAATCTGATTGCAGACCAAAGCTTTATAAAAAATCTCATTCCTGCCCTTGTGGAGTCCACACAGTAGTGGAGAGACACAGTATATGCACATGAAGAAAATAAGACATTTCAGGCTGTCCGCAGACTTACGTAGGGGGTTGTGGTCTCCGTGCAAAACCCAGCTGATGCCCCTACCAGCACCCCACATCCTGTGTTGGTCTCGGGGTGCTGGGAGATCAGGCCACCACAGCGTTGAGGTGTGAGGCTGAGCTGTGGCAGCTGGCCTCAGGTCACTGAAGCAAAAGTGCCTTCTCCCAGCTCCTCACTCCTCCCCCACCCTGCCTGCTCAACCATCACCAGTGCTGAGAAGAAATGGAAGAATGGAAGGTCACTTTCCTCCCCACTTCCTTGAAGATTAGGAAATCCAGCCACTAGGAAATCCAGCCATCCACACGGCAGGCTGAATGTGTGGTCAGGTGCTCCCAAGCTGGGTAGCTGGTGTTTTCTGCAACCATATCTTGTACCCACTGTTTTAGCTGCATGACAAAATCCCCCTCCCCTCCACATGCTCTCTCAGACCAGGCCTGTGGCCAGTTCCCTTGCAACATCACTTCTGTTTCTTGCCCTTTTTATGGTATCCCACAGCAGGCACCTGGCTGTAGCTGATTGCCTTCTGGAAAAAGAACCAAGCCAATTAGGCAAGGTTGGTTCAAGCTCTGGACTCTGCCACTTCCTAAAGTGGAAACTCATCTCTCTGAGCCTCAGTCTTCTCATCTATAAAACGGGGATCATCCTGGCCTCCATGAGGATCTTATGAGGACCTAGAAGGTGATGCACACCCAGCACCCAGTACCCAACACTGCCTGGCACACAGTCCTTCCACATCTAGTCAAACTTGCCTTGTCTGCACCAGCTTTACACAGGTATGTCCCATTTTCATCAGACATCACACCTCATGAGCCCCTGAAACATCTAAGAGAAGACATTTACCACTTAGTGTTCAAAGCCACCTCTCCTGCCCTGCTGCAGACATCCCTGGTAGGGTCTGGGACCCACAAGAGTCTTGGCCACTCTCTCTGTCCCCTCTGTAGACTCTACCCTCACAACTTTGGGGGCTATTTCTGCTGCTGCTTCACTTTTGGCTAAAAGCCCACAAAGTCTGGGTTTGTGTTTTCTCTGGGCCAAAACATATGCCTTGGGACTCTCCTGGTGGTCCAATGGTTAAGAATCTGCCTGCCAATGCAGGGAACATGGGTTCAATCCCTGGTCCGGGTGGTAAGACCCGCATGCTGTGGGACAGCTAAGCCTGTGTGCCACAGGTCCTGAGCCCAAGCTCTACAGCCCGTGCGCCGCAACAAGAGAAGTCACCGCAGTGAGAAGCCCACACACCACAACTAGAGAGTGACCCCTACTCAGTGCGGCTAGAGAAAGCCTGCGTAGCAGTGAAGACCCAGTGCAGCCATAAATAAATGGATAAGTAAGCAACAACAACAACAAAACATGGGCCTTGTGTGGCCCCTGGCTCTCACTGGGGGCCCATTGTTTCCTTTGATGCCATGCACGGGGCTGTTTATCTGTGCCTGCCCCCTGGTCCAAACAGATAGTCTTCAGTTAGAAAATCAGTCCTAAAGGCAATCACATACACATGCCAGGCTGGAGTCTAACCACTTACACATGTATATTAAACCTTTTTAATCCTAATAGCCACCTCAATTATTAAGTTCCATTTTACCAATTAGGAAACTGAGGCCCAGAGAATGAAGCCACTTGCCCAAGGACACAGAAGATGAACTTGTAAAGACTGACCCTCAGAGGACTTTGCTGGTGGCTCAATGGTTAAGAATCTGCCTTGAAATACAGGATACTTGGGTTCGATCCCTGGTCTGGGAAGATTCCACATGCCTCGGAGCAACTAAGCCCATACACCACAACTACTGAAGCCCATATGCTCTTGAGCCTGGGAGTTGCAACTACTGAGCCCATGTGCTGCAACTACTGAGATGTGTATGCACTCTAGAGCCCATGCTCTGAAACAAGAGAAGCCACCACAATGAAGCAATAAAGACTCAGCACAGCCATAAATTTAAAAAAAGAAAGAAAGAAAAAAGACTGACTCTCAGAGAGAGAGACTGCTGCAGGGACCGCCTAGGCACCATTCTCTGTGGCAGACATCAGTGCTGGCAAAACTGTGCCTCACACTCCCTGTGATCAGGTCCTTTTCTGCCCTTGTAAGGGGAAGAGTGAGTCTGAGGGTGTCTTGGCAGCCTAGCAGAATGCCCCAGGACTGCCTCCCTCTTGGATTCTTGGATCTACGGTCCTCACCTCACGTTTTCACCACCCAAAACCCTTCCTCTGGAAACCAGGAGGCACCCCAGCACCTGTTGGCTGATGTGGGACCCTCATGGCTCCTGCAGCAGCACCCTGAGGCTTCTTCCTGCCCCGTCAGAGTCATCATGGCTCGCCCAGCTTAGGGGTCCTGCTGTGACTACACCTCCTGTCAGGCCAGACTGTGCCCCCAGCCCCTGCTGAGCTTGCCAGGCCCTCTGGGAGGGGGCCCGGGGCACAAGAGGCCCAGGAAACAAAGACTCAGGAGGTGGAGACCCAAGTTTCATGCTCTGTTCGCATGAGTGTTTCCAGCACGCGCTCCACCCAGAACTGGCGCCTCTGGGGGACATACCTGGCAGGGCGGCGGGGACCGTCCGGATGATCTGCAGGTGGGAGTCCAGCAGGAGGCAAGTGCCTTTTATGTACATGTTCACCCCACAGGCTTTGTGCACAGTCGGGCCACAGGCCTGGGGGCAGAGGCCATGTGGGTGAGGGGGGCCCCAGAACACGCCCCCTCCTTTCCCCTCAGCCCCAGCCTCCTCTGCCCGCCCCGTCACTCTGTTTCTCCCTCAAGACCCTCCAGGGACCCAGAAACACTCACCAACAGCTGGGAGAGATGGGTGGAGGCCGCCAGGGACAGGCCCAGGGACATGTCCACAGCCTCTGAGGTGGCTGAGAGGGCAGACACACAGCGTCACACCCACGGGTACACCCTCACCTGGGGGGACAGTCTGGGCTGGAGGCTGAGGAGGGGGCAGTCCGGTGTAGGAGGGTTGAAGGACCCAATCCCTGGGGCGAGTCACTCACTGTTCAGCGAGATGGGCTGACACCCACGGGTGGCAGGCGTGCAGTCGTACAAACGTCCCGTTTTGTTGACTGTGACCACCTCCAAGGGGGCTCCCACCACCAGTCTGGAGGTACAACCAGGACAGACAGTTGCGGGAGGGGTGGGGGTATGGGGCACTTTGGGTGAAGAAGTGTCATGGGGAAGTGAGATTTCATGAGGGGAGCTCTTGGCCCCAGCTTGTGTGAGGCTATTCAAAATCAGAGCCTGAGTCTAACCCACAGAGGCTGAAAGGCCATGCTGGGCTTTCTGTTTGTCTGTTTGGGTACATGCCTGTATATATAAATATACATGTATTTGTGTATGCAAATAGTTTGAGAGTTTGTGTATGTGTGTGTTTTAACATTCACTCAGAATAAAACTGTTCAGAACAAAAAATAGCATTTCCCAACCTCAAGTCAGTGCTGTTTGTCTCCTTGGAGCCATCATTCTGAGAGAGCCATTGTTCCAAGAAATAGGTCACCTCAAGTTAAATGGAAAAATGTCCTGAAGCCAATAGATAATTCTGTAATTAATTGGACTATTTATTTATTTATTTACACTTTTATTTATTTATTTGGCTGCTCCAGGTCTTAGTTGCAGCAATGTGGGATCTAGTTCCCCGATCAGGGGTTGAACCTGGGCCCCCTGCATTGGGAGCATGGAGTCTTAGCCACTGGACCAAAAGGAAATTCCCAAATTGAATAATTTAAATATGATAAACAATTTAATTTAAAGCAGCTGTATCAGAAACTGCTTCATATCATTTACATCCATTTATAAATGCAACTGTTTATTTGCAAAACACCTTGAGAGGATAGAATTTTTTAATTTGGAAAAATGTTCTCATTACCAACAATCTCGCTATTCAGATGAGGGAACTAGACAAGTACTAATGTATTTTAACTGATTAGTCACTCAAGACTTGTTGAATTGGCATTTAAAGATTCATTCTAGAGGACCATTCCCTTTTGGAAACCTGAAATCCTTGTTTGTCTAAGACTGGAGGATGACACTGAATCAGGTGGTTGGAGACGTAGCCATTTGGTTTCTTCTGGCACAATCGGGTAAATAAACTTTTAGTCTTAAACTATTGACCTACAGGTTTCTTTTTATACCCCAACCCATTCTTTACGTGACAGCTCAAGCTTTTCATTATCACTCAGCAGAAACCAGGAAAAACAGTAGCTTTGTAGCAATCAGAATGTCATCCAATATATATTATATACTTGATTGGAAAGTCACTCAGTTGTGTCCGACTCTTTGCGACCCCATGGACTAAAGTACTGGTGAACAGCAGACAATCAAGAGTTTCATTTTTGAAAAAAATAGGGCCTGAACACAAATTGATGGTAAGTGGGACAGAAGCTGTCTGGATTTGTTGGGTGTTGTGTGGTCGTGTGGGGCTCAAGGGAAGCCAGTGGGGGGAAGTGCTGGAGAGATTCTACATCTTGTTCTAGGTGGTTGTTACCTGGATACACATATGTGAAAAATTTATTGAGTTGGACCTTCTAGATTCGTGCATATCAATCTCTGTTCAAAACAAAGAAAATAAAACTCTAGGACCTGACGTCTGCTTCCAAGTCCTCAGCCTGCCAGTCGAGGGAGAAAGGAGGAGGGATGTACATTTAGGACTCAATGACTTCTGCGTGCTCCTTCTTGGCTAATTGAAATTCCTGTGCTCTCAGGCTCATTGCCAGTGCCACCGCCTCTGTGAAGTCCTCCTGGAATTCCCTCCCGGGTTTCATGTCTCCCTTCCTGTGGCTCCCAGACTTTGGTTATGCTCGCCTCACATTGTGACTTCAACTCCTTGGGTCCCTGTCTCTGGGACCCAAGAATGTGCCCTTCTGGAGGTAGCGTGGGTACATAATTTGCCGATTCCAATGCAAAATAAAACTATGAGGCCTCCTGTTCTTGGAAAAAAGATTTTATCTCCCTTTCTTCTCCAGGCCCTCCATCTCTGCGGTCATTGTGTTTCCTATTTGCTATTTAGTGTCACACTCCTTCATGCACGAGGAATACAGCATAGATCCTTAGAGGCTGGGCAAGCCAGGTACAGCAGACCTAACCTTGCCCGCCTCATGCAGGTGTTGTGGACAGGTTTGTAGCCCATGCTGCCCTTCCTCCAGGTGATAGCAATCAGAATGCCAGCCTGCAGGCCAAGGGGGCGGAGTTGGGAAAAGTGGGCGGGGCCTACCTAGATTTGTCAAACTGGACCACGCTCTGGCCAAAGCTGGCTCCGTCCTCTTGGAAGACCAGGGGCTCCTCCACATCCAAGTTGAATCCATGATAAGAAGCCAGGCCTGAGGAATACGGGGAGGTGGGGTTGGGGAGAACAGTCAGAGAAGCCCCTTCTCCTTTGGACCCCTGACTTCTCGGGGTCCTGACACCCACCATGCTCAGCCTTGGTTCCCCATTTGCCCTGGAGAAAGGCATTCTGATTATTGCCACCTGTGTGGTTCCCGTGTCTCCTTCTCCCTTAAAAATAGTCTAATCACAATACAGAGGGCAACCATCCAGAGAAATACGCCTCACCCACAGTCTGAAATTAGGCCAGTCACCTCCTGGTAGGTTAGATAGAGCAGGAATATTCCTTAAAGATAAAGTGACTGTACAATTTATTGTCTAAACTGGGACCTTCCAAGAGGGAAGGGGACACCATTAATAATTATACCAGGGACATTGGTACCACCTCCAGGCAAACTAGGGCGTATGGTCATTCCACTTAAAAACCGTCCTGCTGCATCTTCCATTAGGCTTGGGGAACAGACTTAGAATTCTGTGACTTGTTATTTGTCATTTTGTATTCTCCATGTCCTCATTCCTGGTGCCCGGCTCTAAGGGGACAAGGACAACTGCACCTCCCTTGTCTTGGTGCCCGGAACCGTGCCCAGCCCTTAGCAGGTGACTTTAGCATTTACTGACTGACTCTGAACCACGCAGCAGGTCACTGGCACAGCCGGGATTCCAACTCAATCTCCAGATTCTTGACTCATCCCAGAGGCTAAGCTAGAAAGCCCCAGGGGCAGACACTTTACATTTCAAGAGCTTTTCCCAACCCCTTCTCCCACAACCAATCACTTTTCCTCTCCATTCCTCCTAGAAGCCTGGTTGTCTCTGGATGGAGGAGCTGACTCCAACCCCAAGAGTAGGGAAGCTTTAAGGAGACCAGGCATCAGGCCAGGCAATGACAAGGAGGGTCCAGACACCTGAACCCTGGGGCTCTGGGCAGAGGCCAGATGTTTAGGGTGCTGGTCCTTACTGAGGCCACATGCAAGGGAGCCTCACATCCAACATCTTCTTCACAAAGGGTGATTCTATTCCTAGTCTGGAAGCAGCCCCTGTGATCTGACAGGTAGAGGATACCAAGGGATGCAGACTCAGGTGCCTCAGGGGCCAGGCAGGTAACATCAAAGAGTGAAGTGGGCGGGTCTGAGCCCCAGGAGATAAAGGGGGCAGCCATTCCCAGGCTCTGGTACCCAGAGCAGCCAGACCTTCCCATTTCTCAAGAGAAGCTGGAAAGACTCAGGAGATGTGCAGGACCAAGGAGGTGCCATCTAAACTAAAGTCTTCCCATCTCTTGTGGATGGTGTGGCCTCCCCTCCCAGGGGCCCTGGGGCAGACACCCCTCACTTCCAGCACCCACTCCAGGGCCCCCAGGAAAGGAAGGGAGAGGGAAGCCATGGGCAACCTGGAGAGCAGCTCACCTTCCACCCAAGCATAACCCATGAGCCCACTTCCCTCAGCTTTGCCCAGCTCCTGCCCCTCCCCAGATTCCAGGCTATTCCTCCCACCACACTAGACTGGACAGAGTCCTCTCCTTTTCCTTCAGCTCCTCCTGCCTGCCCTGCCAGGCAGAGACCACCGCTCCCCCCACCCACAACAAGGCTTCTCACAGCCCCGAGGACCCCCACTCACCAGTCAGGAACAGCACAACGGCAAAGGCCATCCCCAAGCAGCTCATGAGAAAAAAAAGAAGAAGGCCGGGCAGCAGAGCACTGGAGGGTGCTCAGTGTTTCGGGGGGAGTTAAAATAATGAGTCAGGGCTTGACGTGGCAGGAGGAAGGCTCGGTGAGGAAGTACTTGGTTATTTATAGAAAGGCGGGGGCCCAAGACACCTTGCGGAAAAGCCCCCATACTCCTTCCCATTCTACCTCCAGGGAGTTGGCTTCCCTGGCTGTCCCAGACCACCCTCTCCCCACTGCCCTTAAGACTCGCTTGATGCCCAGGGTCCTGGGAGCTCTCTGGGGCCTCAGGAATCAGGCTGCATATGAGTGGAAGAGGCAGGACAGAGAGCGGAGAAGGCCCTCTGCATGGACATGAGCCTGGAGAGGAGCAGACCACTGCCTGGGTACTGGGGGTACCCAGGAGTAGTGTACTTGTAGGGGCTGGAGCATGGCTAAGGGTGTTGTTTAAAGAATCAGAGCCCAGGGACTTCCCTGTGGTCCAGTGGTTAAGACTTCAAATGCAGGGAGTGAGGATTTGATCCCTGGTTGATGAACCAAGATTCCCACATGCTGGGTGGCACGGCTAAAAAATACTTAAAAAAAAAAATCATTTGTAAAGAATAAAGAAGCAGAGCCCAGCAAGAGGAGAATGGACAACCACACTGGTAAATTCCTACAGTGCATTTACTAGTCAGCAATAAAAGAGAGCTGACCAAAGATATGGGTAACAACGTGGGTGAATTTCAACTTTGTCATAAGTGGAAGAAGACAGACACCAGAACTGCATAATAAGAATCCTTTCATAGGAACAGGTGAAATTAATCTAGGAAGCTGGAAATCAGAAGAGTGATGGCCTCTCAAGGGGTGGGGATGTCTAACGTGTTAAATTTAACATTCAACACACAATACTTTAACATCTGTTACACTGCTAAGTCACTACAGTCATGTCCGACTCTGTGCGACCCCATAGATGGCAGCCCATCAGGCTCCCCCGTCCCTGGGATTCTCCAGGCAAGAACGCTGGAGTGGGTTACCATTTCCTTCTCCAGTGCATGAAAATGAAAACTGAAAGTGAAGTCGCTCAGTTGTGTCCGACTCTTCGTTACCCCATGGACCGCACTCTACCAGGTTCCTCCATCCATGGGATTTTCCAGGCAAGAGTACTGGAGTGGGGTGCCATTGCCTGGGGAGGGGTAAATACATGGATGGTTGTTATTTTCTCTGTAGGTTTCTCTCTCTCTCTGGTGTGTTTCCATTGAAGTATAGTTGATCTACAATGTTGTGTTACTTTCAGGTATAGCAAAATGATTCAGTTATACATACATAGACATCTATTTTTTTTTTCAGGTTATTTTCCCTTATAAGTTATTACGAAATATTGACTATAATTCCCTATAGTGCTATATAGTAGGTCCTTGTTGGTTATCTATTTTATATATAGTAGGGTGTATATGTTAATCCTGAACTCTTAATTTTATTGCTTCCCCTCCTTTCTCCTTTGATAACTGAATCTGCGTGTGTGTTTGTTTGTATTTTGGCCAAGCTGTGTTCCCCAGCCAGGAACTGAACTCATGCCTCTGCAGTGAAAGCACCAAATCCTAACCACTAGGTCACCAGGGAACTCCCCGTGTGTGTCTTTAACATTCCACAATAAATGAATATCTCTCAAAAAGCGCAGGAGGAGACCTAGAAGGTTAAAATACGTGACAAAAACCCCTAACTGGGGCATACTATCTCATGTATATATGTGACAGTCATTTGAAGCACTTAAAATGTAGATTAAATGTCGAGTACAGTAGTACACCCCTTACCCTTGATTCAATTTCCAAGAAAATATGAAATAAGAAATTTCAGAAATAATTCATATGTTTAAAATTGCACCCTTTTCTGAGTTATGTGACGGAATCTCCTACCATCTACTGCAACCCGCAAAGGACATGAATCATCACTGGTCCAGCATATCTTGCCCATTAGTCACTTATTAATAGTAGCCGGCTCAGTTATCAGATTGATGAGGTATCCCAGTGCTTGGGTTCAAGTGATTTTTTTTTTTTTTTTTTTTACTAAAAATGGCCCCATTGTGCAAGAGGAGTGACCCTGTCAATTCAGATGTGCCAAAGAGAAGCTGTAAAGTACTTTTTTAAGTGAAAAGGTGAACATTCTTGACTAAGCAAAGGAATTAAAAAAATCATATGCTGAGGCTGCTAAAACCTACAACAAGTACACCTCTTCTACCTGTGAAATTGTGAAAAAGGAAAAAAAAATTTGTGTTAGTTTTGTTGTTGCACCTCCAACTGCAAAAATTACGGCCATGGTGCATGGTAAGCCCCTAGTTAAGATGGACAAGGCTTTTGAAAATCTCTGCAATTAGGGGCTTCCCTGGTGGTCTGGTGGCTAAGACGCCAATGCCCCCAATGCAGGTGGCCCAGGTTCAATCCCTGGTCAAGGAACTGGATCCCACATGCCACAACTAAAGACCTGGTGCAGCCAAATAAATTAATTAAATAAATAAAAAGAATTTTAAAAATTTGTTTTACCATTGTGTTTTCTTTATGAAAGCTATGTTTCAAATAAAATGACTCCAACAGACTTATAGGAAAGAAATTGGTAAGTGCAGACAAACAAAAATTTAAGTTCTGTTACCCTAAGAGAAAGCATTGTGTTCTTGGCCCCTCAGTCGTGTCCAACTCTTTGTGAGCCCAAGGACTGTAGCCCACCAGGCTTCTCTGTCCCTGGGATTCTCCAAGCAAGAATACTGGAGTGGGTTGCCATTCCCTTCTCCAGAGGATCTTCCTGACCCAGGGATCGAACCCAGGTCTCCTGCATTGCAAGCAGATTCCTTACCATGTGAGCTGTAGGGAAGTTCCAAAACAAAGCTTTAAAATGGGACAAAAGTAATCATGAAGATGAAAAGTATAAGCCACAGTAAAGAAATTACACTCACTTTTGCAGGATAAATGACATTGCAGTAAACATTATCACTGGGGATATAAGGCATTGAATCTTAATAATAAGGTATTTTGAGAGGGAGAGAGACCATATTCACCTAACTTTTATTACAGTAAACTGTTAAAATTGTTCTATTTTATTATTAGTTACTGTTGTTAATCTCTGGATGGCAATAAAATACAGTATTTCATTTGCATTGCATGACAAATGGTTAACATCCTCAGTCATAAATGGGACTTATGGAACTTCTCTGGTGGTCCAGTGGTTAAGCTAATGAAAGGGATGAAGGTTCGATCCCCAGTCGGGGAGCTAAGATCTCACATGCCTCGCTGCCAAAAAACCAAAGCATAAAACAGAAGTAATATTGTAACAAATGCAATAAAGACTTAAAAAATGATCCACATAAAAAAAATCTAAAAATAATTAAATAAATATGTTCTTAGAAACCAGTAACAAAGACATTGCTATTCTGAGAGAAATGAAAAAAAAAAAAAAAACAGAAGAAAATGAAATAACACAAATGACTAGTGAGGTTTAAGCCTATGTGAAGATGCCTGAGCTGAACAATAACAGAAGGAAAGCAATTTTGTTGTAATATCATACTATCAAAGATTAAAAATCTACTGTTTGGACAGACCCCCATAAACACTGGGGCACAAGATTAATGAGGTCCTGTCTATATAGTGGGGGAAATATCGTTAATCTCTTACTGGGCCTAATTTATAAATTAAACTCTATCACAGGTATGTAAAGTGAAAGTGAAAGTCTCTCAGTGTCTGACTCTTTGCGACCCCATGGACTATAGTCTGCCAGGCTCCTCTGTCCATTGGATTCTCCAGGCAAGAATACTGGAGTGGGTAGTCGTTTCCTTCTCCAGGGAATCTTCCCAACCCAGGGACAGAACCCAGGTCTCCTGCATTGCAGGCAGATTCTTTATCATCTGAGCTACCAGGGAAGCCCAACGAGTATGTAAGTATAGGAAAAACATATAATACAGAGAGCTCAGAACTCTACAAGGTTGCAGGTAGCCACGGAGGGTCTTGGAACAGAACCCCCAGGGATATGAGGAATCCTGTAGAGACAATATCAAATAGTTTTCTAAACAAAAATTCTAGCTTTATTTACTTAAGGTGACATTTAACAGTGGGAAGAAATTAATTAGATGCTAAGAAGGACATTGCTGATGCCCTTGTAGGGAATGGGGCTGAAGATCATGAGTGCTGACTTTGTACTTCCTGCAAAGATGGTCAAGGCCAAGTTGAGCAATAGCCTTCTCCCTCTTGTGCTGAGGGGTCAGTAACAAACAGCTCCCCGTCATCACTTCTGCGGACCTGGGAACTTCTCTCTGTGTTTGGAACCACAAAAATAATTTAAAAAAAATTTTTTTTTAGTTTTTCAAATGAATTTATTTATTTAATTTTGCCTGTGCTGAGTCTTCATGGCTGCTCAAGTGTTTCTCTAGTTGCCCTGGGCAGGCTTTTCATTGCAGTGACTTCTCTTGCTGCAGAGCATGTGCAGGCGCTGTAGTTTAGTTGCCCTGCACAGCATGTGAAGTCTTCTGGGACCAAGGATCGAACCTGCGTCCTCTGCAAGGGCAGGCAGATTCCTAACCACTACACCACCAGGGAAGTCCAGGGATGATTTTTTGACAATCCTCCTCAATCCAAAAAATCTAAAGTTCTCTTCATTTCCTCCATCTTCATCACACCTCATGTTTTAGAAACATTCTTGAATGTATCACATTTTATATGTCACCTTTAATTTCAGACTTCTTTTCACAAGCAAGGCTTGAGGTTAATTGCTCCAGCGACTGTAAAATTTCCAATTTTGCTTCAATTGTATTCTTACTTGTCTCAGCAGAAGTCTTTTGTTTTTCACTCATTTTTAAACAACAATTAGGGCAACTGGCAAAAAGATACTCAAATATTTGTTTGAGTTGCCACCCACACGTTGCCATGGAAGTACTTTCTGCCAGGCCTGATGCTGTGGGTGCCAAGATAGTGAGAGATAAAGATAGTTATGTTAATGAGGCAACTTTTGGAAAGCAACTAAATATGGGGGCTGGTAGCCAGTGGAGACAACACATGATTATGGGTTTGGAACTTCCAGCCCCATCCCTCAGCTTCAAGAGGGGAGAAGAGCTGGAGATTGAGTTCAATCACCAATGACTAATGGTTTAATCCATCATGTCTATGTAATGAGATGGTGGCTCAGTGGTAAAGAATCCACCTGCCAATGCAGGAGACTTGAGAGACATGAGTTCGATCCCTGGGTGGGAAAGATCCCCTGGAGGAGAAAACAGCAATGTACTCCAATATTCTTGCCTAGACAGTCCCATGGACAGAGGAGCCTGGTGGGCTACAGTCCATGGGATTGCAAAGAATCAGACATGACTGAGCAACTGACCACACAAGTCAGCTGACCACACTAGCCTTCTGCTCAAACAAGACTAGCTGCAAATGAGGGTAAAACTCCAGATACAGAGAGCAAACTAGTGGTTACCAGTGTGGGGGACGGGGGAATGGCAATATAAGGGTGGCAGAGTGGAAGGTATAAACTACCAGCTATAAGGCTGCAAGCATGTATTTTAAAACAGAGGGAATAGAGTCAAATTTTGTAATAGCTGTAAAAGGAGTGCAACCTTTAAAAATTGTGTTAAAAAAAGTAATAGTTCTTAAATCAAACAGAATATGATACCCATTTTAATTGGTATTCCCAGAAGAATACTTTGAAATCCTCAAATAGCTTCCTTGAAAGTTTCATTGCAAGAAACTAATAAAATATTGAAGAAATAAGATGTACTTAAAAGACTATGAGATGGATCCTACTGCTCCCTTTTCCCCTCATTTAATTTTTTTTTTATTTTTTTTTGGCCAAGTTGCATGTGGGATCTTAGTTCCCTGGCCAGTGATTTAACCCGTGCCCCCTGCAGTGGAAGCATGGAGTCTTAACCACTGGACCATCCAGGGGAGTCCCTTTCCTCCTTTAATTTGATATCTTATTCTAATCCTCTATCTGAATTGTCTTTCCACTCTGAAGAGACTACAAGGCCATAAACAAAAATCTACCAAGCTAATAGTGTTGAAGGAGGGCTCCCATCCAGAGCTGATGAGACCCTGAGAGATTTTCTGGTAAACTACTACATTATTCTGTTAAACAGCCAAGTGGGAACTAAAATTAAAAGTAGTAAGTTTTTAAAGTTGCCAGAGATTAGAAGCTGATATTCAGAGGCTGATAGGAATTTTTTTTAGGCCTTCTCCCCTAAACTAAAATAAAGCTATATACCCAGAGGGAGTAGACAAGTTGGGGATAATGTAGTTGGGTGGGCTTATCAAGCTATGATATCATTTAAGTGAAGTGAAGGGTTTGTCACTCAGTCGTATCTGACTCTTTGCAACCCCATGGACTATAGCCCGCCAGGCTCCTCTGTGCATGGAATTCTCCAGCCAAGAATACTGGAGTGGGTTACCATTTCCTTCTCCAAGGGATCTTCCCAACCCAGGCATCGAACCCTGATCTCCTGCATTGCAGGCAGACTCTTTACTGCCTGAGCTAAATCCTGCATAAAGTGAAAGAAGCTGTCTTTATCTTACACATCTTTATAAAACTGTGAATGCAACTCTAGAAAACTTTACCACCCCTCAAAGTCTTCTTTTTCATTTTTATTTATTTATTTTTAATTTTTTAAACCTTTTGGCAGTACTGAGTGGTCCATGGGATTTTAATTCGCTGACCAGGGATTGAACGTGAACCCCTTGCAGTGGAATCGTGGAGTCTGAATCATTGGACCCTCAGGGAAGTCTGTCATCTTTAAATGCTTACAAATACTGTAAGAGATTGGGACACTGGAGACAGAATGTGTCCTACACCTAAGAAAAGAAGGAAAGTTTAAATAATAATTACTCTAGGACTTTGATAACAGGGAAATAAATCCCAAAATTTCTTGAAGAAAATTTGGACTTTTTTCTATGCCTTTGTAATATAAATTTTTGGCCCCATTTTCTCTAGGACCAGATAGTCAATTCTTTGAAATGAAAACTGTGGGGAGAAACTTCTTATCAGAAAGAGAACAGAATGAAAAAGAGGTAATAAAAAAATCTTTTAAGTGTTTCTCCACAAATATTAGTGAAAGGCTTTAGCCATCTGAGCTGGTAATCTTAACTTACTCTATCTGATAGAAAAATGACTTAGATCTAACTTGTTTTATAACTAGTACATTTTACATTCTTATGCCTGTTTCATGACTAAAATATTAAACTGAAACTGCAAGGTCTCTTCTTGCATGTCTGTGTGTTCATAAGTATCTATATATATGTGTTGTAGATATGTGCTATTTTTCACCTGCAGTTGGTATTACTAAAATTAATTTGTAAAAAGAGCTCTATTTAATTGGTTTAAAAATAAAAAGCACTAACATGAGTTTAAATTTAACAGAAACTTGCCCAAATGACTTTCACGTTTACTTGATGTGAGATTAATCTTGACTAAACAAAAGCTAGTTTATGGTTTGTGGTTAAATTAAAACAAGCATGTCTTTAGAATGATCAACAGTGATCAACATGTATCATGTAGACATACAACTTTTATTCCATCCAACTGGGTTTATTAATCAAAAAAGTTCATGTTTCTTTGTCACAAAATTTGTCAGCAAGAAAAATAACTTGGTATGACAATATTTACATAGATAAACTAAACAAATGAACTAAATGGTTGTAAGTGAGACAAAAAGTTTCTGGGTGAACTTTTAAAATAGTTTCTCCAAATCTTTTTGGTAACCTGAAACCTTAAAGATATGCTAAGTTAAATCAAATGATGGATGCATGCAAAATCGCTTCAGTCATATCTGACTCTTTGTGACCCTATGGACTGTAGCCCACCAGGCTCTTCTGTCTATGGGATTCTCCAGGCAAGACTACTGGAGTGGGTTGCCTTGCCTTCCTCAAAAGGATCTTCCCGGTTCAAAGATGTTCTTATGTCTCCTGCATTGGCAGGTGGGTTCTTAACACTAGTGCCACCTGGGAAACTCTAAGTGATGGCTAGTCACTGACTATCTAGATCATTCTCAAGATAAAATACTGAAACATTGATTAGGGAATGCAGGTTTATATACTTTTGGCTTCCTTTTACATGAAAACTTACAATATTTGGGTGCTGTGCTGAGAACTTTTCTATGAGAAAGCACCTATTTCTAGAAATTATAAAAAGTACTTATAAGTCTGCCAATCCCCAAAATGCTAATGGAGAAGACAGTTCATGATTGCTTACTTTTTAATTTTCAGTAAAAATTAAAGATTTGTAAAGGTTAGAAATTTTAATATATGTGATTAAAGCCAAAAGAAGTAATAGAGAAAACATCTCTGTATGCAAGAAAAGTAGGATGTGTGTTTTGAGTAAAAAAAAAAAAGATTTATGAAAAAGAAATCTTTGGAAAGGGATTTTATGTGTGGTCAGGACTGGCTAAGATTGTAATGAAATAAAGTAAATGTGACCCAAGTCAGCCTCACTTCTGCCCGAACCTCCTCCCCGGCCCCCACGCGGTCCCCCTCCTCGGTGACCGCCTCCCATTTCTGCCTCCTCCCCAGATCACCTTCACGGTCAGCTTTCACATCGCCCCCACGGCCACCCTGGGAGACAAGCTGCTTCTTGCCGCCAATGTGAGCAGGTGAGCTGGGCCAGGCCCAGGACAGTGCCCCCTCCCTCTCAGTCTCCTCCCCTGGGGAACTTGCCAGCTGGGATTCTCCTCTTTTCCCAGTGAGAATAACAGCCCCAAGTCGCCTTCCAGCTGGAGCTGCCCGTGAAGTATGCCGTCTACACTGTGATCAGCAGGTGCCACATCATGACCTTCAAGGGGTCCTCGCCCATCACGCTGTGGGGGCGGGAGGAATTCTCTTTCTGTAGGAGCTGAACAGTGGCCAAGTTTAAGTTTTATTGCCACCCTCTCAATTGGTAGATGTCACTACTAGCAGCACTTACTAATCAATCAAGTGCTTATTGTGGGCTATTGATGATAATAATAATTGTGAAATTATTATCAATACATCCTACATCTATTAGAGGCTAAAGTTCTCAGAAGCCTTTCTTAAAAGCCTCAAGATTAGACTTCCCTGGTGGTCCAGTGGCTAAGACACTGTGTCCCAGTGCAGGGAACCCAGGTTGGATCCCTGGTCAGGAAACTAGATCCCACATGCCACAACTAAAAAGTTCACCTTCTGCAACTTAGATCTGTTTCAGCCAAATTAATAAATCAGTATTTTTTAAAAAGCCTCAAGATTGTCCCAGGTCCCCTAAGATGCCTGAGATGTGACCTTGTTTTCAAGGTTCTTACTGCCTTATGGGGGAGCAGTGTTACCCTGATGCAAGGCAGAATCTCATCAGGGGCCTCCCCGAGGTTCTGTGTCCTGAGGCTGTGTGAGTTTCTGAGGAGGTGGGGAGGGGGCCCCTGGGCCTCCTGTCATGGAAGAGTTAGGTTGACAGTAGTTCACCTGCCAAAACGTCCAGAAAATTTTTATGCAGTGAGGCAAACTGTTCATTACTGCGTGATCTCCAACCAAGTGACATATCCTTTTAGGTACTGGTGTGGCTCTGAGATACCCAAGCTTCAGCTAAACACTGACAGGTCTATGGCTTTGGGCTTAACCCTTGGCATCGGGGCAGGATGATTCCTCATCCCAAGAACAGATTGACACCCGGCAGGGCATTTATAACCATCCCTCCTTCCTTTCCCAGGCTCCTTTGGGAAGGACAGAAGGAGATGACCTGCTGGTTGCAGAGGCTGGGGATCAGAGAAAAGTTGGGTGAAAGGAAAAGGGCTTCCGTGCTGCCCAGGGAGGGGCGCACATGGTGTGTGACGCTAAGGGGTCAAGTCAGGGGCTTGAGCAGACACCTTCCTTCAACAAGTACCTTCCTAGCAGCTGCTGTGTTCCAGGCAAGGTGCTGTGATGACTTTCTATAAATTCACTTGTCATTCAACAAAGAGATATTGGGCCCCTATTGTGTGTCATCAACACCAGATGCAAACCCCTGCTTTTGAGAGATCTATGCACTTGTGACATGAAACAGGCCCAGGTGGCTTAACCCAGGTCACCCCACCCCCACCGCTGGTCCCACCCACAGGCCTCCTGGGTGACATCCTCCTGCCCAGGGTTTCACACTCTCCTTCAGTCCTGCACACCCCTCAGCCCAGGCAAGTGCAAGCTGGGAGCCTGCTTGCTGGCGTGTATGCTGGGGTTGTCACACTTGCTTGCAGGGGACCCACAAGCGGGACACACCACGCCTGTGAGTCTACCGCTCAGTGGGATTGTTCGGTTGTGACTTTCTGGGTAGAGACACTCAGGGGACAAGCTGAGGTGTCTGGGGGAGCCCTTCTGAGGGTCTAGAATTTGGATAATGCTGGCAAGGGAGTGAGTGGAGCAGAAGTGAGACCAGCCAGCCAGGGAGGGGCCAGGCTGGTCACCGGGTCTCCAGATGGGCCTGGGCAGCCTCAGGTGGGGTGCCTACACTGACCCCCAGTGATTTTCTTTCCCTTTCCTCCATCAGCAGTTTGGTTTCTTCAAACGTCAGCACAAGGAAATAATGAAGGGAGCAAACGGACAGACTGTCCTAGAAAATGGAACAGGAGACCCCCAAGTTGTTCAATAAGATACTACCTCTTGTTGTCCTTTGGATCTGCGCTGAGAGGTTCCCTGGCCTTCTTACTGTCACCCCAGTCAGGCCTGATGGGGAAGAAGCATCCCAAGCGAGGGGAGCTGGGATCAACAGCTTTCTGCCTTTGGGAGGATGCAGTGTGTTTGCACAAATCACCTTGCCAGGGAGGGGGCATTGGTCTTATCAAGGCTCCAACTGGTAATCCCAGGACAGGATCCCTGTTGTGCCCTCTGAGGACCTGACTTGGAATTTCTACCTAGAAATCCATGGACAAGAGCCTCAGGTTCCAGTCTCCGTTTGTCTGCTAACCACTGATGACCTCTCTAAAATACAGTTCCGAGCCAGGAGCTCATCTTCATCCATCTTTGGTGGCTCCCCATCACTTGAAGTGTAACTTCTGAACTCGCCAACTTGATGTTAGGAATCCAATTCCCTTTCTAAACGTCTGGCTTTGGAGCACACAGCATAAGCTGATCTTGCCTTTCCTCACCCTCATTTCTACAGATGAAACGAAGCAGTTCAGCTGAGAATCTGAGTCCAGATTTCCGGAATTGAGTTGGGAATGAAATGTCTGCATGTTGGAACTCGTGAACACGGACTGGTCAGTGTTGGAGGGATGAGTGCCCCTGCCCCCAAGAAGGGGCATGGCCTTGATGCCACTTGGGCTCAGATAGCTCCAGAGTCTCCCGGAGATTAAAAGAGGCTCAAGATTGGCCAGCCTGCAGTACCTTCTAAACTCAGCCCTTCATTCTGACCTCAGACTCCACGCTGGGAAATGCTGGCAGTTTAGTCTTTAGTTCCCCATTTGTTTGGAATCTGTTTGCAGTCCGCATTCTTTGAAGACTGCTGGTTCAACCCTTTCCCCAGTCCCTAGCTTTTTTTTTTTTTTTTTTAAAGAATGCCTGTTTAAAAAAAAAAAAAAGGCTGTACTGGGTCTTCTAGTTGCAGCAAGGAGGCTTAGTGGCCCCTTGGGAGGTAGGATCTTAGTTCCCTGATCAGGGATTGAACCCGTGTTCCCTGCATTGGAAGGTAGATTCTTAACCACTGGACCACCAGGAAAGTCCCCTCCACCAGTCCCTAGTCTTTTGACTACTGGTGGTGTCCACAGTTCTAGGTCCTCACTTACTGTCGGTTTCTGTTAGTGAGCACAAGAGATAAAGACTGCCGGGAATCTCAGAAGCCAAAAAGTTGCAAAAAATGGTGGGAACGGATCAAGCAGTTTCCTGCCACCTAACTCAAAGATCCCAGTGTCACATATGGCAGGATAAGTTGGTCACAGAACGAGTTAGGTTGACAGTAGTTCACCTGCCAAAACGTCCAGAAAATTTTTATGCAGTGAGGCAAACTGTTCATTACTGCGTGATCTCCAACCAAGTGACATATCCTTTTAGGTACTGGTGTGGCTCTGAGATACCCAAAGACTTAGCTAATAAATAAATAAACTTGAGAGAGAGATGCATAGACTCAGCTATGGCCCGATACAGACTCAGCTGTGACCCGATAGCTTGAAGGACTGCTTGGACTTTGGCTTGACTTTCCTGGCCTCGAGAGTTTTTTAAAGTCCATTTGAGGTTCCTTATAAAAAGTTCCAGCAAAGCAGTCTTAAACTTACATGATCAATGACTACTGTTTTTTATTTATTCATTTTTGGCTGTGTTGGGTCTTCGTCGCTGCACCCGGGCTTTCTCTAGTTGTGGTACTCGGGCTTCTCACTGTGATGGCTTCTCTTATTATGGAGCACAAGCTCTAGGGCATGTAGGCTCTGTAGTGGTGGCTCCCAGGATCTAGAGCACAGGCTCAGTAGTTGTGGCGGGATCGAACCCGCATCTCCTGTATTGGCAGGCAGATTCTTTACCACAGGGCCACTTGGGAAGCCCATGGACGCCAAATGAACATCCCACATGAAGCAGCTGATATATATGAATGTAAACCATGTGAGGTGGGCTTTGTGATGACCAAGATATTTACCTGATGAACATGCCCATTACCCAAGTCATGGTAAATGCTGTGGTTAGAAGAGACCCTTTCACACGGGCACCCCATATAATGCAATTGTTGCAAAACCAAAATACAGTGCAGGAAGCTTTATTGAGTTTCCTGTCCCAGCTTTCCTAAATAGGTCTTACAGATGCAACCAAGTAAAAGGCTCAGGTACCCACGGCGCAGAAAGCCAAGCTGTGACAACAGGCGTTTGCAGCAAGGTAAGGATTTATTGCAGGGCACCAAGCGAGGGAATGGCAGACAAGCCTCAGATCCATTCCAACCTGGTCTTTGAATTAAAGGGTTTGGTTTTGTTGTTGTTGTTTCCCTAAGGTGACGAACAAAGAAGCTGGGATTAATCATTTCTTCTGACATTTCTTTTAAAAAAAATAATTTTAAAAATGTTTTTATTTTTGGCTGTGCTGGGTCTTGGCTGCTGCACAGTCACTTTCTCTAGTTGTGTGTGCAGCCTTCTCATTTTGGTGGATTCTCTTGTTGTGGAGCAGGTGCTCTAGAGCGTGCGGGTTTCAAGAGTTGAGGCACACGGGCTCCGTAGTTTCAGCTCTCAGGCTCTAGAGCACAGGCTCAGTAGCTGTGGAGCCCTGGCCTGATTGCCCCGTGGCATGTGGGATCTTCCCAGACCAGGGATCGAACCCGTGTCTCCTGCACTGGTGGGTTTCTTACCACTGAGCCCTTGTGACATTTCTTAATCATAGTTTTGGAAGCTGGAATGTCTCTGGTGTTGGATTCTCTGGTCAGGAGGTCCATATGACTCAGGAGTCTGTTAGCTTATCTTGCCCTGGAGAAACAACCTGAGTTTGTACATTGATGGTTTTGTCTATAATAACAATTTAAGTACATTAATAATGTTATCGGCAGAAGCCAAATTTTAGTCATGTGACTCTGGCTGATTCATGTTCGGTTAGCACAGAATTGAGGTTCTCTCTCTTTAGTCACTAAATCCTAGAGGGCACGAAATGGGAAATTAAGTTTTGCATTAAGAGATTAATCAGTAAGGGAATTTGGAAGACTCAGTTTCACAGATGGTAATAAAAATATTAAATTAATTAACAAGAAAATAAGAAGAGGCTGAGGGGAGATTCAAGGGACTTCCCAACAGAGTGAAAAAAATTTAAGCAGTTACTAAGAATTAAGGTGAATAAGCAAATATTGATAGGAAACAAATGAAGAGGAAACAGAAAGGGGAGAGTCATGAGACTCATCCCAGCAGAAGGAAATCCTAAGATGATTTTGGAGAAATTGAAAAAGTTGGCAACCATCTGGCCTAGAAACATTAAGCATAAATTTTTCAATCTGTATTAAATATGCAAGGTCTTATCTACATGGATTTGATTACAGAAAGTAACAAAGTATTCTCTAAATAATGAAAAAAGAGAAAAGAGGGAAAAAGGAAAAAGTCAGATTGCAGAAATGATGAGAAGCCTGACCAGTCATTGCTTGGTACAGTGGTTAGATGGGTTTATCAGGTTAAAGATTGACAAAAGGGCCTTGCTTCAATCCCTCACTGATGACCAAAAGCCTTTGGCACAAGAGTGGGCCAAGTGGTCAGAGGGTGGAGAAGGTTCCAGGACTCCTTGAGACGGAAACCACATCAATTGGTGAAGCCCCTACACAGGCAGCAATTAGATGACGAGAATGTAAACTTGTAATGATTGATAGGATTATGAAAGTTGGAATGCTGAAACAGGCTTTACATAAAGAAGTTGTGTCTCCCTCTATGGGACTGGATATTACCTTTGGCAGTAGAACACTTCTATCTAGAATTGTGGATGAAGTCCTAATGGAGGCTGCAGTTAGGAGAGCAAATGCTGTTGGGAAAATAGTGCCGATAAATATATAACACACAGGGGTACCACAAACCTTCAATTTGCTAACAAACAAACAAACAAAAAACCTTTCAATATTTGCAATGCACAGTGAAGTACAATTTTTTAAAAAAGGAATGTAAGGTAAAAGTTTGTAGGAGAACTGGTGGGTTTGAAGTCTTTATAGTGATTTTTTTTTTTTTTCATTTTTGGCTGTGATGGGTCTTAGTTGCTGCTCCCCGCCTTTTTCTAGTTTCAGTGAGGGGTGGCCACTCTCTAGTTGCAGCTCACAGGCTCTAGAGCATGGGCTCCGTAGTTGTGACTCATGGACTTAGTTGCTCCACAGCATGTGGGATCCTCCCAGAGCAGGGATCAAACCCATGTTCCCGGCCTTAGCAGGTGGATTCTTAACCACTGGGCCACCAGGGAAGTCTTGTTTAAAAAAAAAAACAAAAGTATGTATTTGGCTGTATCAGGTCTTAGTTGCAACAAACGAGATCTTTATTGCAGTGTGCAGGCTTCTCTGGTTGTGGCATATCGCCTCCAGAGTGTACAGGCTCTGTAGTTTCGGCTTGCAGGTTTAGTTGACCCACATGTAGGATCTTAGTTCCTCTACCTGGGATTGAACTAGCATCCCCCAAATTGGAAGGTGGATCCTTAACCACTGGACCTCCAGGGTTGTATTCCCATGTTGAATCTCATAGGAATATTTCCCCAACTAGTATTGTGTAAAATAGAAGACATATAAATCTTCCCTTCAAGTAATGCTAATTGGACATGCTAAATGGAAACCAGGAAGATTCCCTGAGCCCACACATTGTACAATAGAAGCCAGGGTGTTGGTGGGGGCAGATTCTCCCTATGATAGCCCTGTGTGAGATAACCCTACATGGAACCTAGCTGGGGCTTATGGAAAAACCCTATGAGCAATGCCTACTGGGACTTAGGCCTGGAGAGTTAAAATAATCTAATGAACATGGCCATGCCCAGGATAGCTTCCTCTGTTCAGTTCAGTCACTCAGTCATGTCTGACTCTCTGTGACCCCATGGACTGCAGCACGCCAGGCTTCCCTGTCCATCACCAACTTCCAGAGCTTGCTCAAACTCATGTTTGAGTGGACCATGTCCACTGAGCCAGTGATACCATCCAACCATCTCGTCCTCTGTCGTTCCTTCTCCTCCCACCTTCAATCTTTCCCAGCATCAGGGTCTTTTCCAGTGAGTCAGTTCTTCACATCAGGTGACCAAAGTATTATAGCTTCAGTCCTTCCAATGAATATTCAGGACCGGTGTCCTTTAGGATGGACTGGTTTGATCTCCTCGCAGTACAAGGGACTCTCAAGAGTCTTCCCCAACACCACAGTTCAAAAGCATCAATTCTTCAGCACTCAGCTTTCTTTATGTCCAACTCTCACATCCATACATGACTACTGGAAAAACCATAGCTTTGACTGTACAGACCTTTGTTGGCAAAGTAATGTCTCTGCTTTTTCATATGCTGTCTAGGTTGGTTATAGCTTTTCATCCAAGGAGCAAGCATCTTTTAATTTCATGGCTTCAGTCACTATCTGCAGTGATTTTGGAGCCTAAGAATATAAAGTCTGTCACTGTTTCCACTGTTTCCCCATCTATTTGCCATGAAGTGATGGGACCGGATGCCATGATCTTAGTTTTTAGAATGTTGAGTTTTAAGCCAGCTTTTTCCCTTTTCTCTTTCACTTTCGTCAAGAGGCTCTTTAGTTCCTCTCTGCTTTCTGCCATAAGGGTGGTGTCTCTACATATCTGAGGTTATTGATATTTTTTCTGGCAATCTTGATTCCAGCTTGTGCTTCATCCAGCCTGGCATTTCACATGATGTACTCTGCATATAATTTAAATAAGCAGGGTGACAATATACAGCCTTGATGTACTCCTTTCCCAATTTGGAATAGTTTCATAGTGAAATGGATATTGCTTATCTAGGGTCTCAGTTTGGGGGAGAATGCAAGGAAGAAATAAATTCACCAGCAGGGAGACTTTCCAGGATTGACTCTGGAACCGTGTGAGGAGCTGACGGATTCTACTGTCTCTTGCTCAGTGCCCCATACACAGCTCTCCACCGACAGACAAAGAGCACTTTGGTTTGTGGATGGCCGTTCCAAGATAAATGGACGAGATTCTTGTTGGAAGGCTACCGGTCTGATTGAAGAAGGTAAGAGAACAGCCTGGTATGTTGAATTGCATGCTGTTTTCCAGGCAGTGATGGAGGAGTTGACCCATGTTAAAAAGTCTCTATGGTTGGGTTTTTGTTTTGTTTTCTTAAATATTTATTTATTTGTTTATTTGGCTATGCCAGGCCTTCGTTGTGGCATATGAGATCTAGTTCCCTGACCAGGGATTGAACCCAGGTCCCCTGCACTGGGAGCACAGAGTCTCAGTCACTGGACCATCATTTGGGTTTTTAATGCCTCATAGGCAGTGGTCAATGGCCTGTCCATTTGGTCAGGTGGTAGGTTAAAGGAAACCTGGCCTGTTAAGGGGATGCTCATAAGGGGTGTGATCCTATGAAAATTGGAGGAATGCATTAAATCAGGATATGTCTATGCCCTGGAAGAACTACTTTCCAAGTTTGGAAAGTGACTGTAATTGACAAGCAGATATCCCCATGTGACCTCTTGAGATGGCCATTGGGTCCAGAAATGAGGGGACGTGAGGGCACTGTATCAATGCAGAGATGGGCTGAATCTAGACCTGTTTTTGTACCTGTTCAATAACAAAAATTCAAACAAGTAAATTCTAAAGATCTAAATGACTTTATAAAATGATTCTTTTCCCTTCTAAGGCCTCACCAAAATGGCCAAAATGAAGTTCAATCCCTTCGTGACTTCTTACAGAAGTAAGAACTGAAAAAGGCATTTCAGTGCATCTTCCCACATTCTCAGGGAGATGATGTCTTCTCTTTCTAAGAGCTGAGACAGAAGTACAACGTTCGATCCATACCTATCTGAAAGGATGATGAAGTTCAGGCTACATAAGGGCACAACAAAGGGCAGCAAATTGGCAAAGTAGTCCAGGCTTACAGGAAGAAATACATCATCTACACTGAACAAGTGCAGTGGGAGAAGGCTAATGGCAGCACTGTCCATGTGGGCATTCAGCCCAGCAAGGTGGTTATCACCAGTCTAAAACTGGCAAAGACCGCACAAAGATCCTTGAACATAAAGCCAAATCTTGCCAAGTAGCAAAGGAAAAGCGTAAATATAAGGAAGAAACAACTGAGAAGACGCAGGAATAAAGTCATCTTGTCTATAGCTTTCATTAAAAACTGTTAAAATGGGAAAAAAATTCTTGAATCAGTCAGCATCTCATCTAGCAATAGAAAGGAGCTTCTTCGTCAAGCTGCAGATAAGAAAAGGTTTCAAAATCAGAGAGGGAACAGAAAAAAGGAAATTATCATCAAAGAAAGACTTGTTTTAGGCAAGGTCATCCTTCTAAGGGGAAACAGAAGGAGTTTATCAGCAGATTTATTCCTAACGCTGATTAGGAAATTCCAGTTTGACTGGTTAAAGGTTGAATTCCTGGGGAAGATTGAAACTGTAATTAGTTATGTTTTAAGTCTTGATTTGCTGATGTGGGAACCTAACAAAGATGACTCATTTGGGGACTCCTTTGTATCATACCTTCTAAGGCATAAAATGTCAAAAGGATTGTTCTGTCTGCCAGCAAGAGGGACAGAGACCGCAGATAGTGTTGTGACAGCTTCCCTGGTGGGAAGGTGCTAAACATAGCTGGTAAATCAGATGGATGCTGGTAACCCTGGGGGCAGCAGATGTGTCCTGACAAGAATAGATTGATTCTGGATTGGGCTTTGCTAACTCGGTGGTAGATGAAAATGCTTACAGCATTATGAAAGAACTGGAAGAGAAAATATTGCATCAATATGGATGGCTAATTGTCATTTCCCCAGACCAAGGAACTCCTATGATGTCCAACAATGAGCAGAGATGCCCACCTTGGAGTGCTAGTTTGACAGAGAATTGGAGCTGGCAATTAAAACATTGGTTATCAGAACTTTCCTGGTGGACCAGTGGTTAAAAATTCGCCTTCCAATGCAGGGGGCATGGGTTTAATCCCTGGTCAGGGAGCTGAGATCCCACATGTCTTGCAACCAGAAAACCAAAATATAAAACAGAAGTAATATTGTAACAAATTCAATAAAGACTTTTAAAATGGCCCGCATCCAAAAAAAATCTTTAAAAAAAAGTTGGTTGTCTAAAAACACCTGGTCTCATCACTTCATGGCACACAGAAGGGAAAAAGTGGATGCAGTGACAGATTTTTCTCTTCTTGGGCTCCAAATTCATTGTGGACAATGATTGCAGCCATGAAATTAAAAGACACCTGCTCCTTGGGAGAAAAGCTATGACAAACCTAAACAGTATTAAAAAGCAGAGACATCACTTTGCCAATGAAGGTCTGTATAGTCAAAGCTATGGCTTTTCCCAGTAGTCATGTACAGATGTGACAGCTGGATCATAAGGAAGGCTGAGTGCCAAAGAACTGATGCTTTCAAATTGTGGTGCTGGAACAGACTCCTGAGAGTCCTTTGGATAGCAAGGAGATAAAACCAGTCAGTCCTGAAGGAGATCAACCCTGGATATTCATTGGAAGGATTGATGCTGAAGCTCCAGTACTTTGACTACCTGATGTGAAGAACTGACTCGTTGGAAAAGATCTGATGCTGGGAAAGACTGAGAGCAGGAGGAGAAGGGAACGACAGAGGACGAGATGTTTGGATGGTGTCACCGACTCAATGGACATGAGCGAAACTCTGGGAGATCGTGAAGGACAGGGAAACCTGGCATGCTGTAGTTCACGGGGTCACAGAGGGTCAGACACAACTTAGCAACTGAACAACAACAAAGCAGAGTGGAGGGTGGGGATAAAGGCATGAAAAGCTAGCTAACATGCCTTCACCAGTGTGTACTCACATTCAACACGATTATGAGTGGGGCTAAACAGAAAGATAAAGAACTTTACAGCATACTAACACATATATATGGAATTTAGAAAGATGGTAACGATAACCCTATATGCAAAACAGAAAAAGAGACACAGAAATACAGAACAGACTTTTGAACTCTGTGGGAGAAGGTGAGGGTGGGATGTTTCAAAAGAACAGCATCACTACCATGGAGTTCGACCTGTCGGCAGCCGTGGAGTCCACCTCCAAGAAGCCCCAGGGGGCAGGCAAGGTGGGAGACCCCAAGCACAGCCCCCCCAAAGTTCAGGGCGGGTCCGCTGATAACCTAAAGCATCACCACGGCCATGGCCACGGCCAAGGGAGCACCTCAGATTCCAGCAGCAGCTCCAGTGATTCGGAAAATGAGGTGAAGCCCGGCTCGGAGCCGCACAAGAGCACCCCGGGCAAGGTCAAGAAGCCCAAGGTGAAAAAAGAGAAGAAAAAGAAGGAAGAAGGGAAGAAGAAGGCTTCCCATTGATGGGCCTGGGCAGGGCTCATTAAACCTTTGCTCGGCAAAAAAAAAAACAAAAACAAAAGAACAGCATCTATACTGTCTATGGTGAAACAGATCACCAGCCTAGACGGGATGCATGAGACAAGTGCTCGGGCCTGGTGCACTGGGAAGACCCAGAGGAATTGGGTGGAGAGGAAGGTGGGAGGGGGGATCGGGATGGGGAATACGTGTAACTCTATGGCTGATTCATATCAATGTATGACAAAACCCACTGAAATGTTGTGAAGTAATTAGCCTCCAACTAATAAAAGAAATAAATTAAAAAAAAAGTTTTAATAGAAAAAAAAAATGAGTGGGGCTAAAGTTGTGTCCCCACTGGGTAGATTTCTCTGCTCATCCACCACACAGCACAGCCAGTCTGCTGACACTGGGTTGTGGTGGAGGGAAAGTACAGCATTTATTGCAGGGCACCAAGCAAGGAGAATGGACAGCTTGTGCTCAAAAGACGTGAACTCCCTAATGACGTTCAGGGAAGGGTTTTAAAGGTAACACTTGGGGTGAGGGGTGTAGCTCCTGAACTTTCCTCCAATTGGTTGGCTGTGAGATAGCAGGGTGATGTTTCAGAAATCTTAATCATCAACCTTCTGGTTACAACCAGCTGGAATCTACGTGCTTGTAGTCAGCATGTGGTCACCGTCCTCTGCCTGAGTGGGTGTCTTAGTTTCTGCAGAACAACTCAAAGATATGTGTCAGATCATTAGGTATATTCCTTGAGGAGAGACAAGGACTCTGTTTTACCCCTGAACTATTGTTTTACTGTTGTTGTTGATTTTTAATATTTATTTATTTGGTCGGAGCAGGTCTTAGTTGCGGCATGTGGGGTCTTTTAATTGGGGTATGTGGGACCTAGTTCCCAGATCAGGGAGTGAACCCAGGCCCCCTGCATTGGGACCACAGAGTCTTAACCACTGGACCACTATGGAAGTCCCTAAAATGTGATATATATGATGGAGTATTATTCAGCCTTTAAAAGGAAGGAAATTCTGATGGTTGCTACAACGTGGGTGAAGCTCAAGGACATTATCCTAAGTGAAATAAGCCCAGTCACAAAAAAGACAAACACTGCTGTAACTCCACTTATGGGAGATACCTAGAGTAGTCAGAGTCACAGATACAGAAGGCAGAATGTTGGTTGCCAGGGGCTGGGGAGAGGGGAGTTATGAGGAGTTGTGGTTAAATGGGTATTGAGGTTTGATTTTACAAGATGAAAAGAGTTCTCAAGACAGATGGTGGTGACAGTTGCCCAACAAAGAGAGAGCACTTGACACTGCTGAAATTTACACTTAAAAATAGCTAGAGGGTAAAATTTACCTTCTGTGCATTTTACTACAATTTAAAATAAAAACAAGACTTCCCTGGTGGTCCAGTGGTTAAGAATCTGTCTGCCGCTGTAGGGGACACAGGTTTAGCCCCTGCTCTGGGAAGATTCTGCTGCTCAAGGAGCAACTAAGTCCGTGTGCCACAACTCTGAAGCCTGCGTGCCTAGAGCCTGTGCTCCACGATGAAAGAAGCCACAGCAATGAGAAGCCCGTGCATTGCGACTAGACAGTTGCCCCAGCTCACTGCAATAAAGTCCACTCGTAGCAATGAAGACCCAGGGCAGCCAAAAATAAAAATAAAATCTCAAATGACTATATTTCTCCCTGACATCCCTTTAATATGAAATACCCATCCCTCCTCACAGCACTGCAAAGATGAACACAGTGGCCATGACTTGATCAGATTCACAATTCTCTCTCTTTCCTTCAGCACCAAATCAAGGTCAAAAGGTGTCTTGTTAACTGCACCCCCTCCCCAGCCTCCCCCCGATTCTCTGCCAACCAAGGGTACGTAGACCAACTTCTTCAGGCCAGCACTCCATCAGCACCCTTTTCCGGCCACTCAAAGAAAACATTAATTCACAGGATGAACATTAGTTACAAACAACCGAATCTCATTCTCAGTGACTCAGGTTTTCAGTGGTAAAAATTTAGCAAGCACATCTGCCCCATAAATGCACTGCAGAAAAGCCCAGGGCTGATTCAGACTTTCCACACCAGTGACTTCATCCAAGTATAAAGTGATATGGTTCCTAGGTCACACACGAGTTAGTCATCGCTACCTCACTGTACAAGCTTCCCACGTGGGGCAAGTGGTAAAGAACCCTCCTGCCAATGCAGGAGATTCAAGAGACTTGGGTTCAATCCCTGAGTCAGGAAGATTCCCGGGAGTAGGAAATGGCAACCCACTCCAGTATCCTTGTTTGGAAAATTCCATGGACAGAGTTACTGGTGGGCTACAGTCCATGGGGTCACGAAGAGTTGGACACAACCGAGTATGCATGCAAGCACCACTATTTATAAAATAGATTTAAAAAAACAAGAATGTACTGTACAACTCAAGGAACTATATTCAATATCTTGTAATAATCTGTATGGAAAAGAATCTAACAATATATACACTTACATACAAAACTGAATCACTTTGCTGTACATCAGAAACTAACGCAATGTTATATATCAAATATACTTCCACAAAAAGGAAAATAAAAGAGTACTAGTCCTGGCTTGTCCTTCCTTAATGTACTGCTTTAGGGCCTTCCAATCCCCTCCCTGGAGTGGTGATACCCACCATGCCACTCTTGACCAAGCTGAGAGGGGCAGCTGCCCACATACCCAGCAGCGCCCCATGGTCCATGGTGAGAATCAGGGTGATGTCCATCTCTCATGACTCCCATACATTTAAGGCATTGGGTGTCTCAGCAGGGTTCCCCGTTCTGGCAGATGGGGCGACAGGTCCTACTGGTTGTCATTCAAGTGTATTGAAGGCTGGGAGAGTCCTTTAATCCACCTGACCAAGGTGGTTTTACCTGTTAGTAATTTAATCTGCTATTTTAATATTTCATTCTTCCATTTCTACCAACACTTCTGCCTGAAGTTTGTAAAGGAGACAGAACCCTCATTCAATGTCATGTTCCTTCGCCCAGTCTTGCATTTCATGACCTTTGAAATGTGACCCCCCATCCCTGCCTACTCAGTGAGGGTATCTGTCCCTGGTACTCAGCCTCTCTAATTCCCTAAATGCCTGGTTTTACGCAGCCACCGGGGAAAACTTGGGTCAGGCCAGATGCAGTGTCCACACAAACCAAGGCATGTTTAGAGTCCTCACTCAGAGGGAGGGGCCAATATAATCAATTTGCCAATTCCTCACCTACTGGGGGCTCCCTCCCAGTGGATGGCCCCAGAATCCTTTGGTTGTTTAGGACATACAAGACATGCTGTATCTGCATGAACCAAGTCAGTGTGTTTCAAGGGCAATCCAGCATCATTGACAACACACCATCCCACGCGGACACCACAACTGAAGTGTGCATTGCTAGGGCTCATATCCGGGCTACAGCATCAGCTTCCTGGTTGCCAGGGGCGTCAACATCCTCTGAGCCGGGACATGGAGGACAGTGAGAACTGACTCAGGCTCTTGCAGGGAAACCCAGATGTCTTTCCACATATCCTGACCCCATCAGTGCTTATTCATGATCATCCACCCCCCAGCTTCCCATTTTCTAAGCCGTAGGGTTAGAACAGTCCAACTGTCAGTGCAAAGTGTTAACGGCCAGAGCTCACGAGCTCTCTGAGTTCAGCCCCCTGGTAGCTGTGGTTCATGCCTGTTTCCCTCCAGATGGTGTCAGTGTTGAGCTGAACAGTGACTGTAGACCGGTCACCCCAACCAGTACACGGGGCATCAGAGGGAATCTCCCCCACTCCCTCCCTATAGACCACAGGGACAGAATTAGGGGCAGGGGATTTTGGAGGGCAGGGTCCCCTCTGCTGCAGAGGGGTAAGCCCCTTAGTCAAAGTGGGAGTTAGTGCTACAGCAGACGTGGGTGGGTGACACATAGTTATCAACCTGCCCCTTAATAGGAAGGGAGGGTCCTACCATGATTGCTGATCTTTGTGAGAGACTTCACCTGGAGGAACGCTGCGCGCAGTGCTAGGAACTGCTGCTCTCTGCGGGTTTATGGGGTTTGTGCCTCCTTTCAGAACTGGGACCAAAATCCTAGGGGTACTCCCTTTTGCTATCTGAGACTGTCCCCACCTCATACCTTCCAGAGTCACAGAGGCATCTACCTCCCAGGAAGCCTTGCTTGGGGGATGCCCAGAGCTTTAATCTGCTTCACTAGCGTCTTGCCTTCTCAAAGGTGGCTCGTTACTCTGATCCCCGGTCCCATACATGCCCTTACTTTCAGTTCAATCACTCAGTTGTGTCCAAATCTTTGTGACCCCGTGAACTGCAGCACGCCACTCTTCCCTGTCTATCACCAATTCCTGGAGCTTGCTCAAATTCACGTCCTTTGAGTTGGTGATGCCATCCAACCATCTCGTCCTCTGTCGTCCCCTTCTCCTCCTGTCTTCAATCCTTCCTTTAGCAGGTGGTATAAGAGATGGAGGCACTGTGCCAGGTGGGGAATATTAGTCCTCCAAACCTCAAACCCCCACAAAGTCTTGCACCTTCTTCATATTCTTAGGGGTTGGAAAGGCTTGCTCCCCATCCATCACAGCTTCTGGGACAGTACGCACCTTACTGAAAGTGAAAGTAGCTCATTTGTGTCCTACTCTTCGCCACCCCATGGACTATAAAATCCATGGAATTCTCCAGGCCAGAATGCTGAAGTAGGTAACCTTTCCCTCCTCCAGGGGATCTTCCCAACCCAAGGATCAAACCCAGGTTTACTGCAGGGGGATTCTTTACCAGCTGAGCCACAAGGGAAGCTTACCTGACCATAGGACTCCCCAAAACTACATGGTGATGCTTGGCCTTGCCTTTTCTGTGGATTCACCACCCATCCTCTCCCTCAAACATGTTCCTGCAGTCTGCAGAGTGTCCTGAGCAGAGACAAGTCTTCCTCTCTTAATACTCTATCATCGGGACTTCCCTAGTGGTCCAGTGGATAAGAATCTGCCTGCCAATGCAGGGGACATGGGTTTGATCCCTAGTCTGGGAAGATCCCACATGCCTTGGGGCAACTAAGCCCATGTACCACAACTACTGAGCCCTTGAGATGCAATTAAAGAAAGCCTATATGCAGCAATAAAGACCTAGAGCAATCAAAAATTTTAAAACTAAATAATAAAAAGATAGTCTATCATCAATGTAATGAGCCCATTTTACTAATGTAGGGAAGGAGAACAGGAACAGATCTTGGGCTACCAAAGACATACAGAGGCTGTGCAGGCAGCCTTGAGGAGCACTTGAAAGGTGCACTGTTGCCCCTCCCATGTGAAATCAAATTGATTTTGAGACTCAGTGGCCAGGGGTCTACTGGACCTCTTATGTGAAGGCCTTTTATCAGTATATGCCTTTATGCACTTTGTGGGCTCCTGTTACTTGCAGCCAAAAGCAACCTTCTGATACAGATGTTAACCTTACGGTTGGTTTTATAAGCTTCTTGGAAATTATGTGACTTGCACATGCTTTTGTTACATCAGCAACTTTGATTTATGCATCTGGGGTTTTTCTGTTTTCTCTATCTTCAGATGAAATTAATTGATCTTAGATGGGACAGTCATATGTTGCAGTCATTCAAAGAAATCTCTGTGGCTTTATGTGAGAGGCCATTATCCTTTGTTTTAAAATGACACAACAGCTTTGATAAAATTATGGTACTAGGGGACCCCCCTGGCTGTCCAGTAGTCAAGACTCGGAGCTTCCAATTCAAGGGATGCAGGTTCGATCCCTGATCAGGGAACTAAGATCCCACATGCCACTCAGGCAAAAAATAAAATTAGTAAATAAATAAAACTAATTCTTGGTTGCTTAAAAAAATCCTTTAAAAATTATGGTATCACTGGATAGAGTTTCTTAGTGGACAACAACCTAGGAACAAATAGATACCTGATTCAATAAAATCCAATTTTCAGATGGTATATTTCCTAGACACATTTTAATTTCTCAGCTCACAATCACTCAACCCAGTATTCATACATGTATATAGTAATGTGAAGTGCAATCTTGCTCAGTACTGATTTTGATGACATTGTTCTAGTTGCAGCAATTCTCTTTTATTTTTTAATCACAATATTTATCCCTCAATGAATATTTTTTGAGCCATCGATCCATTTTTGTGATTTGGGGATATAATACAACACAATAGAAACCATGAAAATTGCACATATAATGAAGGGAAACAATAACACACACAGGAAAATTATATGAAAATAGCACCATTGCCTGAATGTTAAACTACCATCCGTGGAGCCCAGAGACAAGCTTTAGGAGCACAATTATAAGGATATGGCAGGATTTCTGTGAAAGTCACTGGGATTAAATGTGTGAGATGCATGGGTTTAAAATTGTTTCTTGTCTTTTTTTTCCCCCCTCTAAAACAGCATTTAGGAAACCTTTGGAGGTTTGTGGAGCACATTTTGAAAAACAACACTCTAAACCCCAATTCTTATAAGGTCTAAATTGGGGCCCAGCTTAATGAATTTCATCATAATGGGTCCTTCTGGAGATCCCAAAACTTCCAAATTCAAAAGGGTTTGGGACCCTATGGTGGATGGGGTGATAATTTGGGGTGGAGCTGAAGGAAACACTTCCCTTCAAATCACATGGTCAACTGCCTCCCCTTCTGTTTTTCTAATTAAAACATCCATGTGGCCCGAGCACCTTATTGGAGACAGCAGTAGGATCTGTCCAGACAGTGAATGGCCTGCTGTGTGTTGACTCCCAGCTCAGCACCAGGCACCACATTGACCATTATGCTGAGATAGGTGGCATTATAATAAGAATGACCTTATTTGGGGGCAGCAGGTGCCCGAGAGAGGACCTCAAAGTGCTCTCCAGTCACCAACCATATGCAAACAATGTCATCTTCAATACATCCCAGGGTTTGTAAGACGCATCTGTGTACTGCTTCATAAGCTGCGGGGTTCAGAAGTTATACTGCGAGTAAGGGGGAACCACTGAGGATGGATGAGGATGTGTGCCAGGTTTAGTACTGTATTTTAGGAAGATCATCGGTGGTTAGTGGAGGAACAGAGACTGGAGCCTGAGGCTCTTGTCCATGGATTTCTAGGTAGAAATACCAAGTCAGGTCCTCGGGGGCACAGCAGGGATCCTGTCCTGGGATTTCCAGTTGGAGCCTTGACAAGATCAATGCCTCCTCCAGGCAACGTGATTTGTGCAAACACATTGCATCCTCCCAAAGACAGAAAGCAGCTGATCCCAGCTCCCCTCGCTTGGAATACTTCTTCCCCATCAGGCCTGACTGGGGTGAGAGTAACAAGGCTAGGGAATCTCTCAGGGGAGAGCAGGTTCAAAGGAGAACAGGAGGTAGTTTCTTATCGGGCAAAAGTGAGAAGGCCAGGGAACCTCTCAGATGAGACAATAGGACAATAGGACGTAGTATCTTATTGGGCAACTTGGGGGTCTCCTGTCTCATTTTCTGGGACAGTCTGATTGTTTGCTCCTTCCATCATTTCCTTGTACTGACGTTTGAAGAAACCAACCTGTTAGGGAGGAAGGAGAAAAAAAATCAGGAAGTCCAGTGGACGAGAAGAAAAGAGATGATGGAGAGGATCAGTGATCACCATTTCTGGAACCCTGTGTTCCAGCACTATACTAGGAACTTTAAATAAACAGTGTCATTTAGACTCTGCCACATTTCTGTGAGTTGGGTAGAACCACCTTCAGAAAGAGAAACCAAGATCCATCATGGACCAACCACATGCCAATGGCCAAGGAAAGAATCAGTGGTGGCATCAACATCAAATCCAGGGCTTTCACACTCTAATTTGCCTTCCAGGGAAACATGTAAGGAGATGAAGAAGAGTGGAAAAGAAATGGAGACAGATTAGAGGGGGCTTGAGAATCAGACAGAAAGACATGGAGTCCACTGGGGACAGGTGATGTCACAGGTGGCTTCCCTGATGGCTCAGCAGGAAAGAATCTACCAGCAATGCAGGAGACATGGGTTCGATCCCTGGGTTGGGAAGATCCCCTGGGATAAAGAAATGGCAACCCACTACAGTATTCTTGCCTGGAAAATCCCGTGGACAGAGGAACCTGGTGGGCTGCAGTCTGTGGGGTCACCAAAGAGTCAAATACTACTTAAGAGACTAAACAACAGATGTCACAGGTGGGAAGGGATCTCTTTAGGAAGAATGTGGGCTTGACTTGACGGTGAGCTCTTTCTTACACCATTGAAAGAGTGGGATCAAATGCTGGTGGTGTCTGGAGTGGGATAAAAACACTCACCTTGTACAGTAAAGCTGTGATGAGGGCCAGGAGCAGCAGTCCTCCCACAGAGCTACCCACCATGAGGGGGATGGGGTTGTAGACCTCATACTTCTCCAGCACCAGCTCTGTCTGGAGTGGAGATGACCCCATCAGAAAGGCTCAGGACTCCTGCTGTCCCAGACTCCTCCCAGGTCCCCTTGAATTCCCTCCCCTCCTTCATCAGGCTCTGCTCCAAGGGGTGGGATACAGAAGGACTCATGGGCTTAGGAACAATTGTCCTGCCTGGGCCTCTCCATCCATCCTGCCTCTCTCTAGGCTTGCAAGCCCCCCATTCAGCATCACGGATTTAGCATCAGGAACTGTCTGACCAGCCCAGCCACTGCCCGCCACATGGTCACTACCTGAGCTCTCAAAAATGTCTCCTGTCCTGGAAGCTGAGAATACACGAGTCTGTTGAAGGTGATTTCAGCCACGCTCACAACCAGCACCTTCTTCTGCTGTGTCTGCAAAAGAGAAGGGGAGAGCTGGGAACTAGCTCTGGTTGGACGGGCAGGAGGGCTCGGGGGTAGAGAAACGCGTTGGCTTGAGGCAGGCACAGACACATCAGACTCCACCTGAGTCTGGGAAGGGACTCTGCTCTTAGAACTACACACCTGGCTGACCCAGCGGAAGCTGAGGTTGCCCTTCAGGATGAAGTCAAGTTCCTCCTGGATGCCGAAGGAGGGGATGTCACAGCGGAACCTCAGGCAGTCAGCGATGGAGCAGTCCTGGAGACACAGAAGTGGCGTCAGGCCAGGGAAAGATGGCTTTGAACGTAGAAGGCAGCGTTCAACTGTCTGATTTGAGAGGAGCTGCCACATCGGGAGCTCAAGCAGGCTCTTCAGCAGACATCCATCTGATATAATACACATTCCTGAATCAAATCCCTCTGAAGTGTGGCTTCCAGTGGGGGACCACCCAGGGCCCTCTTACCAGGACAGGCTTCTTCGTCAAGTGGGTCAGGAAGTCAGACTCTGTGGGCGCTGTTCTCTCTGAAGAGCATTGAATGGAGGGGTTCTAGGAAAAAGGCACAGGGAGAAAGCATGCGACTCACAAAGACCGAGGAGGCCAGGCAGGGCTTGCCTGGTGGCTCAGTGGTAAAGGATCCGCCTGCCAATGAGGGAGATGCAGGTTCGATCCCTGGGTCGGGAAAGATTTCCTGGAGGAGGAAATGGCCACCCACTCCAGTATTCTTGCCTGGAAAATCCCATGGACAGGGGAGCCTGGTGGGCTACAGTCTATGGGGTCGCAAAAGAGTTGGACACCACTGAGTCACTAAAGAACAACCAAAAAACCACAAGGAGTCCAGGGAGAAGGCATTAATGGCGGACCCATAGAGTCCTGTGAGTACCTGGGGGTTGAGGACCACTATGTCCTTCCACACGGCCATCTGGTTCAGCTCTGCGGGCACTGAGATGTGGATACTGACAGGCAGGTCCCTCTGCCCCAGGTTGTTCACCTGCACGGAGGACCGTGAGGGCCAAGGTCACGCCGAGCCCCCCGCCCTCCCGGATCTCTGGCTCCTGGGCCCCCCGCCCCGGGGCCATGTTCCCAAGTCACCACACGTGCCTGGTATCTGTGCTGGGCCACCCTGCTGCCTTCCTCCTGTGAGGCCGAGAAGTTGAGGTACTTGGTGGATTGTTCGTGGCTGCGGGGAGAGGAGGCAGGGGCAGAGGAGACGTCCCGTTAGGGCCTCCTGAGGAGACTCATGGTGAGAGCGTGACAGGACGGGTGGTCAGAGGGCCCCTGGGCTGGTCGGGAGTGAGTGGCTGACTTGGGGTAATGGGAGGGTTCAGGGAGCCGGGCTGGGCTGCAGGCTGGGTGCAGGCTTCCTGTAGAGACTGTCCAGAGAGGAGACCGCCGGGGCAGCCAGGCAAGGGGCTGGAGTCACAGGAACTGCTGAGAGCTCTGTCTGACCCGGGGGGAGGGGGCCAGGGCCTGCCCTCTGGTGCCCAGGTCCCCCTTCTGGGCCTTTGTGGACTGGAGGAGGCCAGATGGGCAGGTGGGACACGACGAAGGTGTAGGGAGACTCAGGCTGACACTGCTGACGAACGTCTACTGGACTCACCCCTTCTGGCTCCCTGGGGTCTGCCCTGGGGCGCTTCTCTCTTGTTTCCTCAGTTTTTCTTTCTTCCTTCCTTCCTTCCTTTCTTCCTCCCTCCCTCTCCCTCTCTCTTTCTTCCTTTCTGCTTGTGAGCTCTTAGGTCCTTGACCAGGGATCAAACTTGCAGCCTTGGCAATGAAACCTCAGAGTCTTAGCCACAGGACCACCAGAGAATTCCCTCCTCGGCTTTTCTGGGCCTGGGGTTCGGAGGTGGGGGGGGGCGCCAACACGGACTCTCCGCTGGGTATCAGTGCAACCACACCTCGAGGCTGCCCTCGGTCCCCAGCCTGGCCCCTCACCAGGGGGGCTGTTCTCACTTCCCTGCCCCCTCCCCTGCCCCACTCCACTCCTTGCATACCTGCCCCTCACCTGCACCACAGAAATTCGAACCCCCACTCCTACTCTGAAGTGTCATCTTTCTCTAAGAAGGGCCCCTCCAAAACATCCCAGCTTGTCCTGGGGCCTCTATTAAATGTGGCCTATAATGATAAGAATATCATAATTATTATTATCAATAGCCACAAAAAGCACTCAGTTGATTAGTAAGTGCTGCCAGCAGTGTCATCTACTGATTGAAAGGGTAGCAATAAAACTTAAATTTGAGAGGCTTCCCTGGTGGTCTGGTGGATAAGAATCCACCTTCCAATGCATGGGACCAGGGAACTAAGATCCCACATGTCATGGGGCCACTAAGCCTGTGAGCTGCAACTACAGAAAGCCTGAGCACCGCAATGAAGACCCAGCATGGTCAAAACAAAACAAAACAAAAAACCCAAACAAACAAACTTAAACTTGGCATAGGTTCAGCTCCTATAGAAAGAGAGAATTCCTCCTGCGCCATAGAGTGATGGGCGAGGACCCCTTGGAGGTCATGGTGTGGCACCTGCTGATCACGGTGTAGACGGCATACTTCACGGGCAGCTCCAGCTGGAAGGCAGTCTTGCTTGACTTGGGGCTGTTATTCTCACTGGAAAAAAGAGGAGGATCCTAGCTGGCAAGTTCCCCAGGGGAGGAGACTGAGAGGGAGGGGGCGCTGTCCTGGGCCTGGCCCAGCTCACCTGCTCACATTGGCGGCAAGAAGCAGCTTGTCTCCCAGGGTGGCCGTGGGGGCGACGTGAAAGCTGACCGTGAAGGTGATCTGGGGAGGAGGCAGAAATGGGAGGCGGTCACCGAGGAGGGGGACCGCGTGGGGGCCGGGGAGGAGGTGCGGGCAGAAGTGAGGCTGACCTGGGCGCCCTCACGGAAGATGAAGTGGTTGATGCTACAGCGGGTGCTTCGGGTGCCCTGGGTCCCAGCGGGGGCGCTGTCACAGGTCAGACGCAGGGAACGCGACTGCAGATGGTTCTGGGGAAGCATGGATGAGCCCAGGCAGGTGAGAACGTGTTAGTGTCCCGACAAAACTCTACAGAAGTGACAGCTACCTGCAATTTACCTGAAGGTTATGTTTTGTTTTGTTTTAAAGTTTTGGGCTTCCCTGGTGGTCCAGTGGTTGAGAATCTGCCTTGCAATGCAGGGGACACGGGTTTGATCCCTGGTCCTGGAAGATTCCATGTGCCTCAGGGCAACTAAGTCCATGTAATACTGAGTCTGTGCTCCCGAGCCCAGGAGCCACAACTACTGAGGCCCTGGGGCCCTAGATCCCATGCTCCACAACAAGAGATGCCACTGCAATGAGAAGCCCAAGCACCTCAACTAGAGAGCAGCCCCCGATCACCACAACAAGAGAAAAGCCCTCCCACAGCAACAAAGACTCAGCACAGTCAAAAATAAATAAAGAAATTGGTGTGACTTAAAAAATTTTTTTAAATCCTTAAACACTATCTGGTCAAACTTCTTCTTAAGGTAGAAATCCCAGATTTATTAGTAATAGCATTTCTCCTCTTTTAAATTCACAGTTCTTTTTAAAAGATTTGTATTATGAAAATTTCAAATCTACTCAAAAGTGGAAAGACAAGGTAAATCCATCCCATATCCCCATCACTCAGATTAAATTACCAACATTTTTCTACTCTTGTTTTGTTCACCTGTTTTCTGCTTTTTCTCCCCTGAATTATTTAAAGCACATGCCTAATATCACATACTTTCGATCTGGGAAGACTTCAGTGTATATAAACAATAGATAAGGGTATTTTTTAACATAAGCACAAGACTTAATAAAATTAACAATAATTCCTTAAGATCAGCTGATATCCAAGTCATGTTAAGTCATTCTAAATTGTATCCAAAAATGTGAAAGTTATGGCTCGTTTTTAGAAGCAATATCTGGTACTTCCCTGGTGGTCCAGTGATTGTGACTCTACATTCCCAACACAGAGGGCCTGGATTCAATCCCTGGTCAAGGAAGTAGATCCCATATGCCACTACTGAGACTTCCCATGCGTCAACTAAGAGTTCCCACATGCCAAAAATAAGACCCAGTGTAGCCAAATAAATAAATCTTTTCAAAAAGTAAATAAAAGCCGTATCCATAAAAGGTCCACACGTGGCATCTAGTTGGTGTGTCTAGAAGTACCTCCAATGATAGGGTGTTCACCCTAAGAAGGAAGCTGGAGCTTGTCATTCCTAGACAAACTCATAGACAGACATTCCTAGAAATACATTGATCATGTATTTGATCTTCATTGATCAAAATAAGCTTCCTTTGGGAAGACTGGCTTAAGAGACACATGGGAGAACAACCAAACATAAAATGTGGACCTAGTTTAAATGCTGGTTCAAATAAACCACTTAAAAGGATATATTTGAGACAATTAAGGAAATTGATTATGGTCTAAATACCAAGAAATCATTTATTTCATTGGGTGTGATCATGGCTATGGGGTCATGTAAGACAGTTCTACTATCCAGAGCAGTGAAACAGGAAGATGTATGATGACAGGGTGTCTGGGATTGGTTTTAAAATATTTAAACCAAGAGAGGGTAAAATCAGATGAAACAATGTAGCAAAATGCTGATGATTGTTGAATCTGGGAGATAATTTAGGAGGTTTGTTGAACCACTCTTCTTTTGTAAATGTTTAACACAATTTTTCATGATAAAATGTTTGTTAAAAATCTCTCTTTGACTCCCTGTGGTCCAGGTTCTGTCTTCTAGAACACGGATTGCCATATGGCAGCCCAGCACCAATTTGTATAAATAAAGTTTTATTGAAACACAGCCATGCTCATTCATACACATATTGTCAATGGCTGCTTTCACTTTACATCAGCAAATATGGAGACAATGTGTGGTCCACAAAACTGAAATATCTACTCTCTAGCCCTTTATGGATAAAGTATGCCAAGCTCTGATCTAGAGTAATCAATAAATCCAACTCATTCTTTCACAGGACAGTATTTTATTTACTTTTTTCTTTTCTATTTTATTTTCTGAGTCACAAGGCTTTTGAGATCTTAGTTCCATTTCCCAACCAGGGATTGAACTTGGACCATTGCAGTGAAAACCCTGCTTTCTAGGGTTTTCACCCTAGATTCACCAGGGAATTCCCTGAAACAGTGTTTTAAAATATTTGAAGGCTGAGATATGTTCTCCTTCAAAAGAGAAACAGTGATACAATGTGGAATACAAAGAAATAGAAGGCAGTGTCCCTGCACTCCTCACACTAGCATCTTCCTGGGAACTCATTCCTGACTATCATTCTCAAAATGCCAAGCTCAGAGCTGAACACAAAATGAGTTGAGGCACACTGCAGCAAACACAACCACATCCATCTAACCATGATCAGTCCAGCCTCTTGGCTCTCAAGAATGCTAAAGAGTGGAAGACCTGCCTGAGCACTGAACCCAACACAGGAGTCTCTGCTGGCCCCCTGCCATCAGCCTTTCCTTCCCCAGAGGGGACAGTACCTGGCCCCCGGTCACACGTTGGTAAGACAGCCCTGGAGGGTAGAAGAAGGTGACTGAGGTTCCATAGGAGTCCTCGCCATCATTCCACACTCTCACTTTCAAGTTCAGCTCCAGGTTACTCCCCACGATCAGGGTCTTCAAGCTAGCACTGGGGCAGAGGAGAGAAGATGATTCTATGACCGAGGCTGAAAATGGGGTCGGGATGAAATGCAGAGTGGGGAAGTGGGGGGAGAGATAGGGACAGTGTGTCTGGGTCCAGAGCCATGGGTAGAGACGTTAGGAAGAGCCAGAGACAGGAGCCCTGGGTTCCAGGAGGGGTCCTGGGGAACCAGGATAGGTCTAAGGGGCTGGACGCTCACTCTGAGACCCCAAAGGAGATGCTGAGGTCATCCTGGCAGACATGATCCGCACCACAATTCTTCTCAAAGGGGAGCTGAGAGGGAAGGCAAAGCAGGGTTTTCCCTCAAGATCTACAGTCCACCCCCTCCAACCCCTCTGGAAAAGGCCAACCCCAGGACTCACAGAGGTCGTGAAGTATCTCTGGGCATCCACTGCCAGCATAGGCTGGAGGTTTCTTAGGCTAGAGGTGGGCTTGCCCACCAGGGAGAAGTTGAGACGCAATATGATGGGGGTCACCGAGTCCTCCACACAGTCCTGGGGGATGGATACAGGAGGAAGCAAGAAATGCATCCTTGCAGCCACCAGCTGGGTCCCATCTCCTCATTCATAAAATGGAGTAACAATGGTACCAACCCATAGCCCCTCGTAAACGCTCATTGCTAGGATCTGCATGTGGAATCGCTACTGTGGTTGTCTGTCCTTCATCATGAGCATCCTTCCCCCAGCCTCCCTTGGGCTCCCTCACTCTACCCAGGGTCTTCCCAGACTGTTCCCCATAGCCTGCTGGAACCTGCTCTGTTCTCGCTCCAGCTTTATCTCTCTTTCATCACTATTATCTATTATCTACAAATTATCTATTATCTATTATCTACAAATATTATTGACATCTATTATCTAGGAATTTGATTCGCTTCTGATCTTTCCCCATAGCTCCCCCTGGTCACGATCATTTTGTTCACTGCTGGCTCCCTGGTGTCGAGGACAGGACCTATCTCAGAGGAGTGGCTGGATAAAAGAATCCCAGCCCAGTGCCCCATGGCTCTCCGAAGCAGCCATAGGCTTCTACCTGAAATCCAGCCGAGTCGCCTCTGGCTGATGCAGCCAACCTCATCCATCCTTTACTCCCTCAGTCATTCAGCTAACCTGTGTTAAGCCCCTCCTGCTTTCCACCTGCTGTTGGGGGTGGAGCCAAGGCGAGGACCAGAACACATCCCTGAGTCCCTGCCCAGCCACCACCCCCTACCAGTCTCAGAGTTGCCTCCCTCCCCAGGACCCTGAGGCCACCCCCCTCACCGGAAGGAGCAACCTCACAGCCTCGCAGTGCTGCTTCAGCCCCAGCTCTCGAACACGGGTCAGATTCCGAATCCTCGTCTCTTGGAAGATGGCACGAGGACTCAGGCGGCCAGGGTCAAGGGTTAGGTCAAAGGTCACAATGCTTTGGAGGTTAACTGTAGGGGAAAGTGGGGGATGGAAAAGGCTGAGAGAAGGAGGAACTCCCCAGGTGGGCAAGGGAGGAGACAGGAGCCCTGGGCCTCCCCAGGGTCAAGGCATCCTGGGTCAGGGGGCAAACGACTCACCCAGCTGGTTCTTGGGACTTTGGGAAACATGGAGGCAGACAGTGGCCTCGCCCAGATCATGGGGAAAGGTCCCCAGCTGCTGACACTCATACACAGACCTGGTGATCTCTGCGGGTGTGATGTGAATGTTCACCCCCATCCTGAGCACAGGTCTGGTCCTGTGGGCAGAACACTGAGCTGAGGACAAGCCCTTGGTTCCGGGAGGACAACCAGGGAGGCTGGTGTCCTCGCAGGCCTGGGACTACCCAAGGGGTATGTGTTCTCACCTGAGCAGCAACACGTGCCCCTGGGCCCCCACGGCCAAGTCTGCCAGTCCATCCTGGGTGAGGTCCTGACCCCCACTCAGCGACTGCCCAAAATACTGGAGGCTGGGGGAGAGCTGGGCGCCTGTGATCCGCTGGCGGGAGAGGGAGCGGCAAATCAGGTTGTTGTTATTGTTTAGTCACTCAGTCGTGTCTGACTCTTTTGCGACCCCATGGGCTACAGCCCACCGGGCTCCTCTGTCCATGGGATTTCCCAGGCAAGAAGAGTGGAATGGGTTGCCATTTCCTTCTCCAGGGGATCTTCCTGACCCAGGGATCCAGCCCGCCTCTCCTGAATTAGCAGCTGAGTTCTTCACCACTGAGCCACCAGGGAAACCCAAGTCAGGTTGAGGGTGAGAAAAATAAGTTGAACAGAAGCAACAAGAGGGACAGGGAAGAGGGGATGAGGGAGACAGAATGAAGGGTTGAGCTGTAAAAAAAAAAAAGACAACTCCAAGAAGTACCTAAAAAGAGGAAATGGGAGTAGAGAAATAGTGACTAGAGACAAAAGATTTCTAGGACATAAATGAAGAAGTGGAGCTAGAAAGACTGGCTTGGTGACCTGACTTTAATTCATTCACTTGGCTAGTTCATCTCAGGTTCCTATTCTGGCTCCTTCACTTATGAGCCATGAGATCTTAAGCCAGGAGTCAGTCTTTCTCTACCTCAATTTCCTCATTCCTCATCTGGGATGATAACACCTCAGAGCACTAAATGAGCTAATTCATGGAGTTCTTAGAACAGCACCTGGCATATGGTCACTACTCAGTAACTTACCATGATGAGTATCAGGGCTAGAAGGGTCCCTCAGCAGTCACCCCCACGTCCCTCATTCTCCTCTACCCCTTGCCCCTGACAATCAATAATCCACTTTCTGACTTTGTGGATTTACCTATTCTGGACATGTCATGTAAACAGAATCACACAGTATGTGGTCCTTGGATGGATCTAGCTTCTTTCACTAAGCAGAATGTTTTCAGGGTTCACCCATATTGTAGCACATGGCAGTTTTTCATTCTTTTCAGGGCTGAATACTATGCCACTGTGTGGGTATACCACATTTTCTTTATTTGTTCATCAGTGGATGGGCATTTTGATTATTTCCCCCTTTTGGTTGTTACATATAACACTAATACAAACAATCATGTGTAATTTTTCTGTGTATGGACATATTTCTAATTCTCTTGGGTGGAACTTCCAGGTCACCCAGTAACTCTAGTTTAACCTTTCGAAGAGCTGTTTTCCAAAGTAGCTGCATCATTCTACATTCCCACTTATAGTGGTTGAGTATGCCACAAACTTTCACATCCTCATCAACACTTGTTATCATCTGTCTTTCTGATTCCAGCCATCCTAGTAGGTGTGAAGCAATGTCTCATTGTGGTTTTGACTTCCTGATGACTGATAACTAATGATGCTGAACATCTTACATGCGAATTGGTCCTTTGTATATCGCCTTTGAAGAAAAGTCTTTTCAGATCTTTTGCTTATTTTTTTAATTGAGACTTCCTTAACTTTTTCCCTCCCTTCTCAGCCTGCCCCACCCAGTGAAGGGCTCCTGCCTATGGGTATCTGGCAGGATTACTGATGGCAGGAGACAATAAAGTCATGACATCCAGGGAGATGAAGGGGTAGGTAGACAGGCAGACTGAGGCTCCCAGAACTAAACCGATTGGCAAAGCGAGCCAGATAGAGGTGGAGCACCCGGTCAGAGACAAGAGGTTGGAACCTCCCTCACCACGACTCTTGATCCACTATAAACCTTGGACAGGTCAAGGCACTTCTCTTCTCCAAGCCCCAGATTTCATCTTTAAAATGTCTTTGCTAATGCCTGGCCAATGTACGGGGTAAAACTGCCAGGGGATGAAAAGACTTGGGTGGAGAAAGTATCAAGTCACCATACAAAGTAATGTTAGTCACTCAGTCATGTCCAACTCTTTGTGACCCAGTGGACTGTAGCCCATCAGGCTCCTCTGTCCATGGAATTCTCCAGGCAAGAGTACTGGAGTGGGTTGCCTTTCCCTTCTCCAGGGGATCTTCCTGACCCAGGGATCAAACCCAGGTCTCTTGCATTGCAGGAAGATTCTTTACTATCTGAGCCACCAAGAATCCGCCTATACAAATTAAAGAATTACCAATGTTTCCATTTCCGAAGCTCCACAGATTTTGCTTGATGCCTACTAGGTACCCAGTTCTAGGCAAAAGAGGCAAGATTAGGGAAAGAAGAATCTTCCAGGTGGCAGTGTCAAAGACAGGAAGGTGCCAGGAGGAGGTTTTGTGGCAACAGGGACTGTGATCAAGCCTCACCTGGCTGTGAGAGGGGCTGATGCCCAGTTCTGAGGTTCCGTGGAACAGGTAGACAGCACCCTGGTTCTCCTGCTCTCCCGGGGCCCCAATGGCCACATCCACCAGCCTGTCCCCATTCACATCCCCCAGCGCTGTCAGGGCTGCCCCAAAGCGGCTCCAGGGGTGGCCTGGCTCCCCTCGCAGGACAGCATCACACTGCCACTTAGCTCTCTGCAGAACAAAAATAGTGTCAGGTCCCACCCCAGGCGACCCCTCCATCCCACAGCCAGACCCCACCCAGCCCGGCTCTCATCATTACTCACCCCCTGGGGAAAGGGGCACACAGACACCTGGCCCCCCTGGGTCTGCTCGTAGAAATGGGGGGCCCCGATGAGGACCAGGTCAGAGCTACTATCTCCATTCACGTCCACGGAGCAGAGGGAGGCCCCGAAGTAGGAGCCGATCTGGAGGGCAGAGTCTGGAGTCAGCCTGTCTGCCCTCTGCCAGGGGCATGACCCCTGGGTCAAGTCCCACCTCTTCCCAGACACCAACACCTCCCCCATAGGCCCTGCACCCCCTTCCTCTCCTCCTCCTCTGCCCCTGGAGACCCCCTCCACACTCAACCTGGCTCCCTGTGACTTCAGCCTTCGGCCTCCATTGCCTGGACTCCTGGGTGAAGAGGACCACCTTCCCGGTGTGCTGATGGCGGGGGGCCCCCAGGATCAGGTTCTGTTGCCCCTTCCAAAGGGCCAGCTCTGTGGAGTAACCTGAAGGGGCCAGGGCTCAGCACCGAGGCTTCCCCAGCCCTGTCCCCTCATCCCCCACCCCTGGGCCCCTGTCCTTCCCAGGCAGCCCGTCTCCTGCCCAGCCCACAGCCGCAGCCTTGTCTCACCCAGGTAAGAGTCCCTCATGTCCACGTGCTCCTGGGACATGTTGATGAAGGTGGGGTTCCTATTTTGGGGGTACAAGAAGGCACCTCCAGACCAGCTGAAGCTCCCCACAGCCCCCAGAACTGGCCCATCCTGGAAGGAAAGGATTCCAGGGTGAGCAGGTGGGAAGACAGCCTATTCGGAAGAAATGCCTGCCGCTGACTCCGCCCACTCATCAGATACCCACTCTCGCCTTCCCTTCTCCGTCCCTGCCTAACCCTACATCAATGGGCTGACAGGGGCCCCACTCACAGGCATGAACACAGCACTGAAGCCCTCCTGAGACATCTCCAATTCGAAGGAACTACTGCTTATTGTCTGCGTACCTGGGGAAAGGTATGACACCTAGGTTCTATGGGGGAAAGACAAGCTTTGCCAGGCTCAAGGAGAATCTCAGCTTTAAGAGGATCTCATGCGTGTGCTATGTGCTAGATTGTTTCAGCCATGTCTGACGCTATGTGACCCCATGGACTGTAGCCTGCCAGGCTCCTCTGTGCATGGGATTCTCCAGACAAGAACAGTGGAGCGGGTTGCCATGCCCTCCCCCAGGGGATCTTCTTGACCCAGGGATCAAACCCACGTCTTCTGTGGCTTCTGCATTGCAGGCGGATTCTTTACCACTGAGCCACTGAGGAAGCCCAAGAGGATCTCATGTTGGAGACTAAATACCCAAAGGCAAAAACTGGCCCACGACAAAGGAGTCCAGGTTTTAGGAGAAAAAGGATTTACAGGTGAGGGCTTCTGAAGCGAGTAGTTCCATCTGTGACTTACCCTCAATGGCAAAAATCTTCTCTTTCAGTTGTTTCTGAATGTCTCGCAAAGCATCGAAGTTCTCCACTTGAAATATATGCTCTTTAGAGGGTGTGGAGGCAATGTCGATTAATTCTTGCAAGGTATTTGTGTATCGAAATGCTGATCCCACCTGTCCCCAGCAAAGACCAACTCAGTGAAAATAATCCGAACTATAACATGCCTGCTGGATGCTGGGCTCCTCCAGTAACCCTGCAAGGTTAATATAATTACAGCCAGCGAACAGGCAAGAAAAATGAGGCTCAGACAGCATGGAGGAGTTTGAGGAAAAGGATGAGGGTCCCCCAGGCTGGGACAAAGTTTTCATCCTGAAGGTAGGAGAAGCTAAGAGAACTGGGGGCTTCTGTCCTTGAAAGGGAAGGTGCCTTAAGAGGACTTGAGGGGAGGAGGTAGAGTAAGGGCATCCCCCCATCCTACCCCAACTGCATATCGGATGATGCCGGCGGCCTCCGCTCGGGGAATGACATCCTTGTAATCCAGGTTTTCTGTTTTCTCCCCATCGGTGATGACGATGAGGATTTTGGAGGCATCTTTTCGGGCCCCGTATGCGGCACTGAACAGTAGATCTCTGTCAGAGAAGATGAGGGTCCAGAGGCCAGTGAACAGAGCCGCCGCTTGGCCCCTAATGCCTTTGTGAGAACGAGGGGATCCTCTGGAGGCCCCTGGCTTGGTCAGGACAGCACAGACTGAATCTCAGTGCCCACCTCTCCCTTCCTCACCGAGACAGACGGGGCCCTGAAGGAAGACTCAGATGCTTTGGGGGGAGGACCTGGGAAGAGTCAGGACTCACGTGACAAATCGGATGGCTGAGGCCGTGAACGTCCCCCCTTGCATCTGCCAGACGGAATTCAGGAGGCTTAGTGGGTCTGAGCTGGTAGCGAAGTCTTTGAAAGTGAAGTGTTGCGTGGTCTTGGTGGAGAACTGCACCAGGGAGAACTGGGAGAACCAAGCAGCGTTGGGGGTCAGGCCGAGGCAACGCCACCTCGAGGCTCCTCCCACAAGCCACCCCCGGGGCGGGGCGGGGCGGGGCTACACCCCGGCCTTCGCTCCCTTGAGAGCCCACCTGGGAGCTGGGACGCTGGAACTGGCTCATCACGGCTTTCACGAAGTTCAACATTTTGTTAAAATCCCTGGAGGAGATGCTGCCTGAGCCGTCGATCAGAAAGACGATGTCCTGATCCTGCTTTGGGCACTCTGGGGAAGGAGATGGCACCAGTCCCCAGAGAGACACTCACAAAGCCCGGGTCTCCTGGCCACAAGACGAGGAGTTTCCCTCCCAGGAGCTGCCCTGACTCCTGCCTAGAACAGGGTCCTTCGCTCTCCCAAAGTCTCTAAAGACATCTGTGATTCAGCTGCTCACACTTGGTTGATTAAAAAGTGACAATTCGTCCCGTCCAGATGGTGAGAGGCTGGGGTTCCTCCTTCTACCGCGAGTGTCCGTGCCCCGCCCCCTGGCCTTTCTCCACCTTCTCTCCCACCGTCCCCACTGTCCAGCAATAAAAGGACACGGCTCCAGCCCCTGGTTCGGGGTCAGCACCAAACTACTTTTGTTAAATATTTAAACAAAATCCACCCTCAGAAGAGACAGCTCGGGGACTTCCCTGGTGGACCAGTGGTTAAGAATCTGCCTGCCAATACAAGAGACACGGTTAGATCCCTGGTCCTGGAAGATTCCACATGCTGTAGGGCAACTAAGCCTGCACACCGCACTTACTGAAGCCGGTGCATCCTAGAGCCCGTGATCCACAAGAGAAGCCCCTGAAACTGAGAAGTCTATACACTACGAAGAGTAGCACAACTCTCCGCCCCACCCCGCCACGCCCCCACCCTCCCCGCCGCCGCCTCTCCCCCACCCCCACAACTAGAGAAAGTTCTTGAGCAGCAATGAAGACCCAGGACAGACGAAAATAACATAAATACTAAATCAATAATTTTTTTAAAAAAAGAAGGGGAAGTCCAGCTTGATTTGGCTCTCTGATGGAGATTCCTGTCTAGCCCCTAGCTTCCCCTATCTGCCCCTGAGGCTTCCCAGCAGAAAGAGGGGTGTCCTGGTGGAAGCCCAGGGGCCTAGGAGGTGCTGGGAGGGGCACCCCAGTCAAGGCCCCAGATGTCAGTCTCCCCAAGGGCCTGGGTGTGAATGTGAAACCAGGAAGGGGCCTTGGTCTGCCCCAGGTGGGGTCTGAGAAGCTTACTGTTTCACCTCCTCATCCCCCATTCCCATCAGCACAGGGGAAGCCGGGTCCTCAACCTGTACTCACACACACATGTATACATAACACATATACCACACATACACAAACATACACATAACACATACATACATACAACATACACAAATACATATATACACATACACACTCATGCACATACATGTCAACATACACAAACATACACTGCTGCTGCTGCTGCTGCTAAGTCGCTTCAGTTGTGTCCGACTCTGTGTGGCCCCATAGGCAGCAGCCCATGAGGGTCCCCCGTCCCCGGGATTCTCCAGGCAAGAACACTGGAGTGGGTTGCCGTTTCCTTCTCCAGTGCATGAAAGTGAAAAGTGAAAGTGAAGTCTCTCAGCCGTGTCCGACTCTTAGACCCCATGGACCACAGCCTACCAGGCTCCTCCTTCCATGGGATTTTCCAGGCAAGAGTACTGGAGTGGGGTGCCATTGCCTTCTCCGACAAACATGCACAAATACATATATACATACATCACACTCATACACACAACAAAGACACATGCAAACATACATACAACATGCCCAAATACATATACACATACATCACACTCATATACATACATACACACATACAAACACACAAATACATGTAAACATCACACGTGTACACATACACACAGAGAGATGAATAAACATACACACAATACATACATTACATACACATACACACATACAAACACATACATATGCACAACATACACAAACATACATAAATATATATACATCACTCTCATACACATACATGTACACACACATATACACACACACACACACACATACATGCACACTGCTCAGATTGCCTGTATCCTCATCACCTTTTCCCAGCCTGCTGCACAAATCAATTGGTTATATACCACAGGGTACAATGGGTGAAAATAAATGTCCTTCACTCTAAAAATTGTAGCAGCTAGCATAAACTGAGGCCTCGCCACTGAGGCGCTGTGCTAAACCCTGGCCGTGGACCATCTATGTTATTCACAGTGTCGGGTGTGCTATTATTCCCGTCAAACAGACAAGGGCATCAAAGCTCAGAGAGAGAAAGGTCCTAGAAAGACCCTGCACTGGGACAGTGATGAGGCAGGTGTAAAAGCAGGTGGTGACCTCTCCAGGCATGTTTGGAATCACTGTGCCCTCCAGCGAAATTTTTTTTTTTTTCTGGATCCCTCTGGTTTATCCACTCTGGTAAGAGTGTTCCTGGCCCCACGGCAAGCCCCTGTCAGATGTGTGTGGGCTCCTCAAAGGACTCAGTGACCCCAAACACTCACCCTGCAGGGCCGCCGGGATCCTCTGGACCTGCTGGAACGGGGAGGCCAGCAGAAAGCAGATCCCGGTCAAGTGCATGTTCTCCCGGCATGCGTGGTGCACGGTGGGGCCACAGGCCTGGGGGCAGGGGGCTTGGTGGGAAGGGTTGTCCCTGCTACCATCGCACCCTCCGGTCCCAGCACCTCCACCCTCCACGAGACCCCCAGCACCAGAGCCCCAGGTCCCCACACGTTCTCTCAGGACGCTCCCGTGACCCAGGGCAACTCACCAGCAGCTGAAAGGGGTTGGTGGTGGCCGCCATGGACAGGCCCAGGGACATGTTCACAGCCTCTGGGGGCACTGAGAGCACAGATGTGTGCGCGGTTACCTTCAGGTCAGAGGAGGCGGGGGCACCTCAACTCTGGGAGATGGGGCGGTCTGACAGGTGAAGGGAGCTTTCAGGTCTTGATGGAGCTATGGGGGCTCAGGGGTGGGATGGGAGGGGGAATATGGGAGGGTCAGGAGGCCTGTCTGAGGCTCAGGGTCTGCAGACAGAGCTGAAGCCAGGGAGTGAGTTTCCTGTGTTCCCCACAGACCCACAGAGCACGGGAGCCTGAACCTGGGTGCCAGCGTGGGCAGCCACTCACCCTGCAGGGGGATGGCCTCACACCTGCGCATGCTGTAGTCGCACCGGTAGAGGCCGCCTGTTTGATTGGCAGCCTTTACCTCCTGGGGGGCTCCAACCACCAGCCTGGGGGGAGAAGAGAACACGGCAGCTAAGATCATGGATGCTGGAGCCAGACTGCCACTTGGCCAGTTTGCTTTCCCTCTCTAAGCCTCCATTTCCTCATCTGTAAAGTGGAGATTAATAACAATTTAAATTCCACCGGAGACAGATTTTTGTTTCTTTCATTCTCCAGTATATGTCTGGCTCCTGAGACATATAGTAATAGATGCTCAGTAAACATTTGTTGAGTGGTGGCTTCCTACATCATATGGTTGCTGTGAGGATGAAGTCAGTGCCCGTCCAAAGGTGCCTGGAACTTAGTGATCGCTCAATAAAAAAATAAAGTTAGCTGTGGTCATTGACATGCAAGATGGCCCTTCTTCAGTCCGGTTCTTCATAGCCTGAGGGGGAATTGCCATGGTAGACAGAGGAGAGTTTGTGAATAAAGGGAGGGATGTGGGGAGAGACCAACCCTGTGCAGGGAAGGAGTTGATGAAAGCCAAAGACATCACACTGTCCTCACCATTTGGCATACTGGACCACACTGTGTCCAAACCCAGGGCTGTCCACACGGAAGGTTGTCGGTTGCTCCGTGTCCAAGTTGAAGCAGAAAGAGGACAACGGGGCTGGGAAGGAAGATGAGGACACAAGCTTTGAGGAAGGGTCTTCCACCTTCTCCATCTTCCTGGCCCCCAGGCTACATCCCCCCACTATCCCCTCCAGGCATAATGCCCCAGCATCTCCTGGGCTTCTGAACCCCCAGACTCGGGCCTCTCTCAGCCCTGTTTGCCTCCTTCAGATGGTCCAGAGATAGCTGTTCCTCTGCTAGTCTGCTAGCAAGTTTCAGTTCTCCATTTCCACAGAGCAATGCCCAAATAGAACTCTTTCCCCATATCTCCCTCAGGGCTCCCCATGAAGGCGAATTCAGGAAGACTTGGGGCCAAACAGATGCATCGGACAAAGTACACGATTGACTTGTTCTGCCTACTTGAGACAGCTCTGCATTGTCCAGGCCACTGGCCTCTTTTCCGGCATTTTCTCTTAAACACCCCTAAAATTGATTCAGTATCCTCTCGACCTCCACAAACCCCAGATCCTCAACCTGCTATCACTCCAGATCCCTCCCCTAAAGTCTGAGTTCGAAAAGTGCATTCTTAAAAAAAAAAAAAAAGAAAAGTGCATTCTTGGCTCTCTCCCTAGCTCGACCCCCATCCTCTCCTGCCCATCGTGACCCTTGGCTTACCTACCCATCAACAGGAAGAGAAAAACCTGGGTCCCGGTCATGACAAGAAGGTCAGATGTGGGCATCAGAGCACTTGAGCCCCAAAGAGAAGAGTTGGACCAAGATGCCAAGGAAGCCAGTGAGCAGAGAGAGGCTCAGGAGGCCAGACGCAGGGAGGGAAGTCGTCAGCATGACTCAGAGGTGGGGGGTGGAGAATACAACTGAAATAAGCAGAGAAAGGGGCAGGCAGCCCACACACACTGTGACCAGGAGTCTTTCTAAGCAGAGATGATATGATTCACTTCTCTCGTCTCTGCAATCTAGGCTGGAGTGGGTGCAAATCTCTTGCCCCACACCACCTCTCCCATGTTCCCTTATTGTACAGAAGAAAGTTTCCCTTTGACCTTGAAATGTCAATGAACCAGGGGATGGGAAAAGGTAGATGCCAGGGTGTCTTCAGACCCTTAAGAGAGGCTCTGGGAAGAATCCTCCACTTTGGACCTGGAAACCTCTGGGCCCAGGAGTCAAGCCTCTGGATCCTAGGAGGAAGGCAGAGTGGGTGTTTGTTCATCATTTGTTTATCACGTATTCAACAAATCTAATTTGAGGCTGATTGTGCAAGCCATCTCTCAGCAGATTGGGAAAACACAAACCACAAGGCTCCAGCTTTGGTGTCCGTGGAGAAGGCAAACATGTAAACAGCAAGACATTGCTATGAGAGGAGAAGATACGCATTGGTCACAGGGTATCATACTCAGATTGGAAGGGTGTGAAGTTTCAGGAAAATTTCCTGGAAGAGGTGACATTTGATCTGAGTCTTGCAAGCAACTGACCCGAGGGGAGCATGGGGAGCATGTTTCAGGAGCAGTGGCTGAAGAGACACGAGATAAGAGGGCTTCTTAGGATGTCAGTGGTAGAAACCAGAGAGTGGGAGGTGGGAAGTGGCAAAAGATGTGGTCAGTTGGGGAGTGGGGGGAAGCGAAAGCAGGGCTGAGGCCTGGAAACCCCCCTTAAGGCCTGTCAGTTTTATCTTGAGGACAGAGGGAGGCATAGAAGCAAATTACAAAGACTGAGCTCTTCAAATCTGAGCTTTAGAAAACTAGAAAAAGGGGCTATGTGGGACATGGGTTCCTGGGGAGCTGTTTGAAGATGGGCTGGTCAGGAGAGAGGTGGTGGGGGCTTCTGGGTGAGCTGGTGGCCATGGGGACAACCTGAAGGCTGACCAGTCCCTAAGGCTTGGACACTGATGACAGTCCCTGAGCTGCAGGATAGGAGTGGGGAGGGGTGCTGGGTGCAGCCAACTTCCGTGTTAAGGGAACAAAATATGGTATTCTCAGAGTTCGGGTTTATAAAAAAGAATGAAATAATGTCATTTGCAGCAACATGAATGGACCTAGAGATTGTCAGACTGAATGAAATAAGTCAAACAGAGAAAAACAATATCATGTGCTATCAGTCTTATGTGGAATCTAAAAAAAAATGGTACCAAGGAACTTAATTGCAAAACAGAAATAGAGTCGCAGATGTAGAAAGCAAACTTGGGCAAGGGCAAGTTTGGGTTACCAAATTGAAAGGTGTCCCAGTTGACTTGTTCTGTTCTGCGGAGGAACAGCTATCTCTGGACCATCTGAAGGAGGCAAACAGGGCTGAGAGAGGCCCGAGTCTGGGGGTTCAGAAGCCCAGGAGATGCTGGGGCATTATGCCTGGAGGGGATAGTGGGGGGATGTAGCCTGGGGGCCAGGAAGATGGAGAAAGTGGGAGACCCTTCCTCAAAGTTTGTGTCCTCATCTTCCTTCCCAGCCCCAGTGTCCTCTTTCTGCTTCAACTTGGACAACTTCTACACAGATGTAGAAAGCAAACTTGGGTTACCAAGGGCAAAGGGAGGGGTAGGGAGGGATGAATTGGGAGTCTGGGATGGACACATGCACACTACCATGTATAAAATAGATAACTAATAAAGGGCTACTGTTTAGCACAGGGAACTCTTCTCAATACTCTCTAATGACCTATATGGGAAAAGAATTTTTAAAAGAGTAGATATTTGTATAACCGATTCACTTTGCTGTACAACAGAAACTAACACAACATTGTAAGTCAACTATATGCCAATAAATTTTTGAAAATAATAAAAACAAATTAAAATTTAAAAATAAGAGTTTGGCCTCTTTCATTGAAAATGACTGCTCCCAGAGAGGAAGGTGTGGAGGGGAAGGATCAAGGACAGCTCTTTTTCATAGCAAAGCTTGTGAAACAATTTGACTGTGCCTATGAATAACTTTGAAAAAATACAAACTAAAAAAAAATAAAATTTTTTAAAGTTAAAAAAATGTTTAGGCTCTCTGACCACTCTCTGACCATTTCCTCCTCTGCTAAAGGAGGTGATAATAAAAAGACACACTTCCTATTGTTGTTGGGGCAGTTGAGTTAGTGTGTGAAAATGCTCAGCAGAGTACTTGTGAACTTTTATTATTGGTGGTTAACATACTGTTGGGGACTGAGCGACTGAACTGCCTGAACTTGATATAAGTCACTTCAGTCGTGTCCAACTCTTTGCAACCCAATGGACTGTAGCCTGCCAGGCTCCTCTGTCCATGGGGAGTCTCCAGGTGAGAATACTGGAGTGGGTCGCCATGTCCTCCTCCAGGGGATCTTCCCAATCCAGGGATCAAACCTGCGTCTCTTATGTCTTCTATATTGACAGGCACGTTCTTTACCACTAGCGCCCCCAGGGAAGCCTTAGCTTACTATGCTATGATGATTACTGTGTTAGGTAAGCGGACTTCCCAAGTAGAGAAGCCGCCTCATCATGAAGGGTGTGTGGGGCTGGATCTGGGAGAAAAGCCTGGTCTGGAAACGAGTTCTGGAACCATCGGCAGAAGTGTTGGGTGAGATCCTGATGGGAGTGTGAAAATGAAGGAGAAAAATGGGCCTGGCCTGGGTCCCAGGAAAACACCCATGATGGCCACAAGGGGCTCAAGAAGGTTGGGAAGAAAAGTGTCCAAAAAGGATGAGAGGGACTTCCCTGGAAATCCAGTGTTTAATGGAGGGTGTGCAGATTCAATCCCTGGTCAGGGAGCTAAGATTCCACATGCCTTGCAGCCAAAAGATCAGAATGTGAACAACAGAAGTAGGACTTTCCTGATAGTCCAGGTCTAAGAATCCTCCTACCAATGTAGGGGACAACGGGTTCGATCCCTGGTCCAGGAAGATCCCACATGCCACAGGGCACCTAAGCCTCTTGGGCCACAGCTACTGAAGCACATGTACCACAACTACTGAGCTACTGAGTGTGCATGCTCCAGAGCCCATGATCCACCACAAGAGAAGCCACCGCCCCTAGAAGTGCGCTAGAGAAAAAGCCCGCTCAGCAGCGAAGAGCGAGTACAGCCAATAAATAAACAAATCTTACAAAATAAAGCAGAAATAATATTGTGACAAATTCAATGAAGACTTTAAAAATGGTCCACGTTAACAAAATCTTCAGAAAAAAAAAAGAGAGAGAGAGAGAGAGAGAGAGAAGGACACAGTGAAAAGGCAGCCTGGAGAGAAGGAGTGTGAACATCACACGCTGCTGTCAAGTGAGGTAAGAAATGAGAAGTCTCTGAATCTGGCTACGGAGGCTGTTGGTGACCCTGGAGTGGGTGATCCCAGGGCAGCAATGTCACCCAGAGAGAGAAGCAGCCCTGAGGAGAGCTAGGACAAAATATGGCTGGAGAAGGGCCCTGGAATTCTTGGCAATGAAGAAAATTTGAGAGTGAGTGAATGAGTGAGGGTTGGTGTCATTTATTCACTCAGTCGTGTCTGACTCTTGCAACCCCATGGACTGTAGCCCGACAGGCTCCTCTGTCCATAGGATTTCCCAGGCAAGAATACTGGAGAGGGTAGCTGTTTCCTTCTCCAAGGGGTCTTCCCTACCTAGGGACTGAACCTGAGTCTCCGTCCCCTCTCTCACTCTGCTCACATACTTCCACTATGCTTCAGAGAAAAGTCAAGATAAGGTACCTCGCCTCTGGCATGAAAGACTTGGATCATAAAACTGTAGAACAGAATGTGTCCTTAATTCAACCCACCCATTTTACAGATGAGGGCAATGAGGCTCCAGCCAAGACCTTAGGGTGTCTAAAACTGAAAGCTCCATTTCAGTGATTCATGACTTTGACATTTCCAGAAAAAAGGATGACAGTAAAGGGGATGATATAAGCAGGGAAGGGGTGGACATCCCAGTTACTCATCTCCTCAGTGCAGTCAGTCACATCCAGCTTTGTCCACCTGGGGCCCCTAGGGTGTTCAGAGTCCTGGCCAAACTTGGGGCAAGCAGTCAAGGGCAGAGGGATGGTCCGGGGAGGTTTGAAGAACAGCCAGCCTCCCCACTGCTGACATTTGTGACTCCATAAGTTTCTGCTCTGTCTCTGAGCTCAGAGGTGCTGAAGAAGATTCCAGAAGGACGGCAGGGTAGGAGGGGCTGCATCTGATCTACCATGTATGGGCGGGGGACGGAGGTGGTTGTGGGGAGTGGGTTAGAGAAACCAGGACAAAAGCTGTTTTAATTCAGGTCTAGTTTGCCCAAGCTAAGTGGAACTGAATAATCTGCAGTCTGTTTTGTGAGGTTGTTTTTTTTCCCATGGAAATAAGAGAACAGAAATGTAGTGGGCAGAAACCCTCAGATTTCTCGTGCGTTTCTACCCCATGCTCGCCCACAGGGCTTAACCGGATTTTCCATAATTTCAGCCCTTCCTCTTGCTGCGAACAATCCATCTCACTTCTCTGTCTTCAAAGGAACACCTGTCTACCTCACCCCCGGGTTTTCTTAAAAACAGAACTTATTTGAATTTTGTAGTGTAGAAACACACACGGGCACGTAGGTACTCAGGAAGGTGTGTTTGTGTGTGCATGTGCTCCGTTGCTCAGCCGTGTCCAACTCTTTGTGACCCCATAGACTATAAGCCCACCAGGCTCCTCTGTCCATGGAATTTTCCAGGCAAGAATACTGGAGTGGGTTGCTACTTCCTACTCCAGGGGACTTCCCAACCCAGGGATAGAACCCACGTCTCCTGCATTGGCAGGCAGATTCACCACTAGCGCCAACTGGGAAGCCCCCTCAGGAAGATGCTTCTCTTCAAAAGCCTCTGGTTCTCCCTACTCCTGGATCCCTGGGCATGGAGTTCTGGTGTGATGGATGATTTGGGATCAATGGAGGATATTAGCCAATGCCTGAAAAGCATGGGACATGGAAGAGAGAAGCAGACATGGGGTAGTAACTTTTTTTTTTTTTTTGCTTGTTTGGTTGCACTGGGTCTTCGTTGCTGTGCTTAGGCTTTCTTTAGTTGCGGTGAATGGGGTCTACTCATCCTTGTGGTGCACAGGCTTCTCATTGTGTGGCTTCTCTTGTTGCAGAGCTCAGGCTCTAGAGTGTGGACTCAGTAGTTGCGGTACATAAGCTTAGTTGCTCCATGGCAAGTAGAATCTTCCTGGACCAGGGATAGAAAGAGTGTCCCCTGCATTGGCAGGTGGATTCTTAACCACTGGACCACCAGGGAAGTCCTGGGTAATAACGTCTTGATGGCAGAGCAAAGGAACTGTGATAATCCTAACATTTTATCAGTGTGAACTTTGTTTTTTTCAGTTTTATTGAGATATAATTGACCTATAGTACTGTGTGAGTTTAAGACATACAGTGTAATGATTTGACTAATGTACATCATGAAATGATGACCATAAGAGGCTTAGTGAACATCTATCATCTCATGTACATACATCATTAAAGATGTAGAAAAAAAATTTTTCCTTGTGATAAGAACTCTTAGGATTTACTGTCAACAATTTTCATTTATAACATACAGCAGTGTTAATTATATTCATCACATTGTACATTACATCCCTAAGACTGGGTCCAGTGGTTAAGACTCCACAGTTCCAATGCAGGGGTCACGGGTTCAATCCCTGGTTGGGGAACTAAGATCTCACATGCCCTGCTGCAGGATCAAAAAGCAAAATCCCATAATACTTATGTGAAAGTTTGTACCTTTTGACTACCTTCATCTGATTCCCCAGCCCCTACTCCCTGCCTATAGTAGCCAAAAATATGATCTCTTTTTCTGAGTTTATCTGTTTGTTTTTGGAAGTGTAATTGACCTATAATACTATCCTGCCTGGTACACAACATAATGATTTGATATTTCTATACATCAAAATAATCACCATGATAAGTCTAGTTGTCATCTGTCACCATAAGAAGGTATTACAAGGTTATTGATTATATTGCCCACACTGTACATTTTATACCCAAGACTCATTTAGTTTGCAACTGGAAGCTCATACCTCTTAATCTTTCTCACCTTTTTTTCTCTCTCTCCCATTTCCTTCCCCTCTGCCAACCACCTGTTTGTCCTCTGTATTTAGGACTCTGTTTCTGTTTAGCTACATTTGTTCATTTGTTTTTTAGATTCCACATACAAGTGAAATCACAAAGTATTTGTCTTTTACTTACTTCACTTAACATAATACCTTCTAGGTCCATTGGTGTTCTCACAAATGACAGTATTTCATTATTTTTATGGCTAAATATTCCATTAGCATTATATATATATGCCACTTCTTTATCCATATATCTGTTGGTGGCCACAGATCGTTTCCGTATCTTGGCTATTATGGATAATTCTTCAATGAACATAGGGATGCATATATTTTTTTGAATTAGTGTTTTTGTTTTCTTGAGATAAATACCCAAAAGTGAAATTTCTGGATCACCTAGTAGTTTGGTTTTTAATTTTCTGAGGAACCTCCATACTGTTTTCTATATATCAGTATACATTCCCACCACCCACAATAATAGCAAAAACAGTGCATGAAGCTTCCTTTTTCTCCACATCCTCCTCACCACTTAATTGTTGTCTTTTTAATAATAGCCATTCTGACAAGTGGAAAGTGAAATCTCACTGTGCGTTTGATTTGTGTTTTCTGATTATTAATGATGTTGACTACCTTTCCACATGCCAGTATTCCATTTATATATCTTCTTTGGGAACATGTCTATTTAGGTCTTCTGTGAAGTTTTCAACTGGGTTATTTATACCACTGAGCACTTTCCATCTATTAGTTCATTGAATCCTCATAGCAGTCCTAGGGGAACGGGGCTGCTTTATTCCATTTCACAGATGCAGAAGTGAGGCAGAGAGAAGCTGAGTCATTTGCGTCTATTTGCCCAGCTAGCACAAGGTGAAGACAGGTTTCAAGATGCTGAAGGTTTTCCCACGTTGCTATAATCTCACTTCCCCTCTCTCATCCCCACCTCCAGCCTGGGTAGCATTGTTTCACTGAACTATTCATCCCATACATCGGAGCTTCTCATGTGCTTCAGGCTGCAGGCCTGCTGCTGGGGAAGCAAAACACACAGGAAAGGGAGCCAGCCTTCAAGGAGATCATACCCTACAGGGGAGACAATAGTCTGATGCATTCAAATAGAAATTTTGCTAGACAGCAGAGTGACCTAGAGAAAGTGGTTAGTTCTGCTTTGGTGAGTCTCAGAAGGCGAAGCTTAGACCAAAAAGAAAAAAAAAAAAAGGAATAATTTGATGGGCCAGGGACTGAAATGGGAACTTTAGACCTTTTCAATGTAGGGATTGTGCTCTTCCAGGAAGTACCCCATCAATATCTGATGCATGCACGAAGTTAAAGAAAGGCAGTGCTGGGCCTTGCCCAGCGTTCCAGTGGTTAAGCCCTCACCTTCCAGTGCAGAGGGTGCAGGTCCAATCACTGGCCAGGGAGCCAAGATCCCACATACTTGGTAGCCAAAAAACCAAAACAGAAGCAATATTGTAACAAATTCAATAAAGACTTTTAAAAAAAAAAATGGTCCACATCAAAAAATCATTAAAAAGAAGAAACAGCAGCACTGATTCTGGGCAAGGGAAAAGAGAATGAGTTCCCTTGAAAAGAATTTGTAGTAGTTTCCATTCTGGGCTTCCCTTGTGGCTTAGCTGGTAAAGAATCCGCCTGCAATGCAGGAGACCTGAGTTCAATCCCTGAGTTGGGAAGATCCCCTGGAGAAGGAAAAGGCTACCCACTCCAGTATTCTGGCCTGGAGAATTCCATGGACTGTAGACTTCATGGGGTCGCAAAGAGTCAGACACGACTGAGCAACTTTCACTCACTCACTCACTCTCATCCTGGTCACTGCTGCAGCTCAGTTATATCAGAGGAAAATAGCACTGCCTCCCTCTGACCCTGCAGTTGCTATTAGCTGATGGGGAAGGGAGGGTTCCCAGTCTGTCTTCCTTTGTGGAGACTCAAAGGTGATGCCCTCTGGCTGGGAATTGAGAGAAGATGCTCTTTCTCCATGTCTCGCCAAGGATGGGCATCAGAACTGGAGGAGGTCCTACTGTTGGGTGTGTGGATGGATGGGTAATGGAAGGGCAGGTAATTTGCCCATGGATGGATGGGTGGGTGGGTGGGTGGGTATGCGCATGCCAGGGGCATCTGCACAGATTTGAAGTTCATGGGCCGAGTGCTCAGCCCAGATCCCCCTGAGGCCTGTCCGGTAATTGAAAAAATCAGAAAGCTGCCTCTGAACAAGCCAGAAGCAGCCTTTCCAGGAAGCAGACTGACTTGAATTTGGGGGCAAACTTGGGGTGAAACAGGGATATGTTTAGGCTGAGTTAAGGCTGCAGCAATTAAGTGGAGGAATAGAAGGATGTTAGGGGACACAGCAAACATGCACCTGGTGGAGGAGGAAAGTGCCAGGAAGATAAGGATGAGTGAAGAAAGAGGAAGAAGCTGGGCACTTATGCATTGGCAAAAAAAAAAAAAAAAAAACAGAAAGAGCAAAAGGATTGTCTTTGCTCAAACTTTCACAGCTGACAAGAGATTTCGCTGGAATAAAAACAAAATCTTCATATTTCATTTATAGCTGAATTCTGTGAAAAGAAAAAGGGAAATGAAAACCTGTCATTGGGAAACAAGAAAGAGCAGAAATGAGGTGGTCTGAGTAAGAGGGGTTGGGTCTGAAGTGTTGGTGATAAGCCTTATCTCCTGGATTTCTCAAGAGACCATTTCAATTCTTATCTAGAGGCTCCACGGTCAGCCCTCAGTTCCCAGCCATGGCTGCAGCCTACAGAGGTGAGACGGCATGACTGTCTAGTCTGACGTACAGGTAGCAGGCTGGCTTCCTGAACTGGTTCCTCTAGATGATGGATGAGTTTTTCGAGCTGGTTGCTACAGACTGGGGGGTCAGAGTTCTGTGTCTATCCACTGTCTATTTGTGAATTCAGCTCTCAGTGTTTAGGAAATGTGAAGAAGTCACATATAGTAGGGTTTCCCTGGTGGCTCAGATGGTCAAGAATCCGCCTGCAATGCAGGACACCCGAGTTTGATCCTTGCTGGGGAAGATCCCCTGGAGAAGGGAATGGCAACCCACTCCAATTTTCTTGCCTGGAGATTCCCATGGACAGGGGAGCCTGGTGGGCTATAGTCCATGGGGTTGCAAAGAGTCGGACATGACTGAGCGACTAAGCATGCATGCACGGGCATATAGTCAGATACTATATGAGCCTGAAGAAATGTATTAGAATGCAGGAAAACAGGTTTTATTTATTTTTGGCTGCTTTGTGTCCTGCTGCACACAGACTTCCTCTAGTTGCGGTGAGCCGGAGCTACTCTCTAGCTGTGGTGCTCTTCTCATTTCTGTGGCTTCTCTTGTTGCAGAGCACAACCTCTGGGGCACACAGGCTTCAGCAGTTGTAGCACACAGGCTTAGTTGCCCTGCAGCATGTGGAATCTTCCTGCAGCAGGGGTGGAACCCATGTCCCATGCATTGACAGGCCACTTAACCACTGGACCACCAGCCAAGTCTGGGGAACAGATTTTTTGAGAGCTCTGTCTTCTGGTAGAGAGCTTGAGAACAGGAAGCTGGGTGATCCAAGCCTATTCATTCATTTACTTAACACATATATTAAGCAATTGTTTGTTCCAGGTTCCAGATCTTGTCCTAAGGACTCCTGCCCTCCAGGAAGGTACGGTGTCCAGAGGAAGAAACACAGGTTACTGTGACAGCATGTGAGAAGTGCAGATTTTCTCAGCCAGGGAGTTGGAAGGACCTGGAGGAAGTGGCGCTCAAGCTAAGACAAGAGTCAGGTGAAGGAGGAGAGGAAGTGAGTCTGGTCAGAGCGAGCCATGTGGGCTAAGACTGGAATGTGAGAGAGAGTATGGGGGAACACAGGTATATGCTGATCTGTCCCAGTGGATCATGTTGAGGCCTCAATCCCAACGTAATTACTAATCACAATCCCTTACATTTTCAATCTTCCCTGGTGACTCAGATGGCAAAGAATCTGCCTGCAATGCAGGAGACCTGGGTTTGATCCCTGGTTTGGGAAGATCCCCTGGAGAAGAGAAAGGCAACCCACTCCAGTATTCTTGCTTGGAAAATTCCATGGTCAGAGGAGCCTGTTGGACTACAATCCATGGGGTTGCAAAGAGTCAGACATGACTGAGCAACTAACACACTTCACTTTTAAAAGGGTCCTATTTGGTCAGCCTAAATATGGTGCCTTTGAGAACTACGAGGTTGAGAGGGGAGGGCAGGAGCAGGTGAGCTATAGAGGTAAGCAGAGACCAGTGCACACAGGGCCTCAGAGGTCCCCTTAAATTTAACAGGCTCGGCCTCAGAGGCACAAGTGTTACATGGACTGAGCTGTCCTGCTTACACGGTGACTGCCAGATGTCACCTTATTTTGTCAAACATTTCCCATTTTTCAAGAGAAACTATAAATCTGGATTTTCCTGAGAAACCTCGCCCTTTTAAACGGTCAGGAACTAATCAAAAACAAGTAAACAAAACTGTGAGTGCCAAATAAAACCTGAAGGCTGGATTTGGCCCAAGGATTGTCAGTTGGAAATCTCTTTTCTAAACTGTAAGTATTAATATCACAAGCTAGAACCAAGATTGCCAGGAGAAATATCTAGAACCTCAGATATGCAAGTGATACTACGCTAATGGCAGGGAGGGAAGAGGAACTAAAGATGAACACCCTTGTGATAAGGGTGAAAGAGGAGAGTAAAAAACCTGGCTTGAAACTCAGCACTCAGAGAACTAAGATCATGGTATCTGGTCCCATCACTTCATGGCAAATGGATGGGGAAAATGTAGAAGCAGAGACAGATTTTATTTTCTTGGGCTGCAAAATCACTGTGGACAGTGACTACAGCCATGAAATTAAAAGACACTTGCTCCTTGGAAGGAAAGCTATGACAAACCTAGACGGCATGTTAAAAGGCAGAGACATCACTCTGCTGACAAAGGTCCATATAGTCAAAGCTATGGTTCTTCCAGTAGTCATGTATGGATGTGAGTTGGACTATAAAGAAGGCTAAGCAACAAGGAATTGATGCTTTCGAAGTGTGGTGCTGGAGAAGACTCTTGAGAGTCCCTTGGACTGCAAGGAGATCAAACCAGTCAATCCTCAAGGAAATCAACCCTGAATATTCCTTCCTTGAAAGGACTGATGCCAAAGCTGAAGCTCCTATATTGTGGCCACCTGATGCGGAGGGCCAACTCATTTGAAAAGACCCTGATGTTGGGAAAGACTGAGAGCAGGAGGAGAGGGGGGCGACAAAGGATAAGATAGTTAGATACCATCACCGACTCAATGGACATGAATTTGAGCAAACTCCGGGAGATAGTGGCGGACAGAGGAGCCTGGCATACTGCAGGGGTCACAAAAAGTCAGACTTAGCAACTAAATGACAGCTAAGTAAGAAAAGAAGGGTGGAGATTGCAGAGATTTATTCTGAACCAAGGGATCTCCAAAAGTAAAACCAAGGACAGACTTTCCCAGGTTTATCTGCTTCTTCACCAGAGATTTATGGCCCTGTTTATTAGTAACTTTGGGGTCGTGCTAGGGTAATTTGTCACTAGAAATAATTTACTTTTTAACCCATCATTAAGCTCCTAGCTGGCTGAATTCAACACAAGCTTCCAACGCAAAGAGGCTATGTGGACTTTGAGCCTTGATTGCTTGTCCAAGGGCTGCTGCCTCGAGGTACAGAGGCCCTCTTCTTTCCTGGGTCAGTTAAGGACTCTGGAGATCTTGAGGCCATTATTCTTTCAATTTAAGGAGGGAGAAAGTCATTTCAAGGGTTCTGAAGTCAGAAAAAGAAGGTGGGTAGGACCATTTCAAGGTGGACTTCCCTGGTAGCTCAGTGGTGAAGAATTTGCCTGCCAATGCAGGAGACATGGGTTCGATCCCTGGGTCAGGAAGATTCCCTGAGGAAGGAAATGGCAACCCATTCCAGTATTTTTGCCTGGGAAATCTTATGGACAAAGGAGTCTGGAGAGCTATAGTCCATGGGGTTGCGAAGAGTCAGACATGATTTAACGACTGAATAGCAACAAAGATACAAAGGGCCATTTTCTTATGCGTCACCCTTCGATGACATCTTATTGCATTTTGAATAAAACTGAAACTCCTCACTCTGGCTCACAAAGCACATAAGCCCAGGGTCCCGCCCAGTCTTCCAGCCCCGAGCATGCTGCCCTCTGACTGGAAGGCTCCTGCCCGTACTTGAGTCAGGGGTCGCCTCCCCCAGGAATCTTCCCTCACCTGCCCTCCGTCCTATCACATCTGGAGCAGATGTCCATCTAAGCCATAACTTCCTTGTCTCTAAATGAACTGCATGTACTTGCCATTTTTATCAACCTCCCTCACGCCTGCTGCAGGCCATTCCTCTGAGGCCATCAGGACAGCAAAAGAGAAAAGCTATGGAACCAGACTGAGCCAGGTTTGAATCCCACCTCCATCCCTTCCTTATCTGTATGAAAAGTGAAAGTGTTAGTTTCTCAGTCCCGTCCGACCCTTTGTGACCCCATGGACTATAACCTGCCAGGCTCCTCTGTCCATGGGATTCTCCAGGCTGGAATGCTGGAGTGGGTAGCCATTCTCTTCTCCAGGGGACCTTCCCGACCCAGGGATCGAACCTGGGTCTTCTGCATGGTAGGCAGATTCTCTACCATCTGAGCCACCAAGGTAGCCCCACTTAGCGTATGACCTCAAGCAATTAGGATAATCTTGCAAAGCCTCAGCTTCTTTGAAAGTGAAATCCAGGGTAAATACCAAGATATGGCCACTTAGCAGGACTGGTGTGACAAGTAGAGTGGGTGCTAAGAGCAGAGTGGTAGGTGCTACATTGGCGAAGGTTGGAAGAAGGGCAGTGGGAGAACTCCCCAGAGGAGGGAAGGCTACCTAGAAATAGGTAGCAAAACTTCACCTGTACACACTCGGGAAAGTAAGTGCAATTGGTGCCCTGCCCCGACCCCTGCAGGCCGTGCCAGGGCACAGCTATGCTCCCCTGGCGGACTTCCAACAGGCAGCATCTGCAGCCCTTTCGCTGGCCACCAGAGCCCGCTCTGCCTATATTCAGGGCTGGCTGGAAGTGTCAGGGGATTAACCCTTCCTTCTCCACTAAGAGCAACTCTCAGCCAATAACTATGGGGCATGGTGTATCCATTGAAAAAGACCCTGATGCCGGGAAAGATTGAAGGCAGGACGAGAAGGGGATGGCAGAGGACAAGACGGTTGGACAGCATCACTGACTCAATGGACATGAGTTTGAGCAAACTCTGGGAGACAGTGAAGGACAGAAAAGCCTGGTGTGCTGCAGTCCATGGGGCTGAAAAGAATCAGACGCAACTTAGCAACTGAACAACAACATGGTATATCTATCTGTGTACCTTCTCTGCACAGGTGGGAAGTGTCGAGGTGGGTGTTCTTCTTTATCTCCCAGACGTCCCCAGCCAAGTTACACTCGACAAGCTCATAGTGGTACCTCTGTTGATAATACATCCTTTACCGTCTGCCTTTCCCTCCCAGCTCATGTTCCTCCCCTATTGATATTCCCTGGGGTCTATCTTAAATAAGCATCTTTCACACAAATTCTTCTCTTGGGATTGACTCTCAGAGAACTCAAACTTCTGGGAATGTATCCTATAAATTAGCTTACACATACGCAAAAACCACATACATTCAGTTTATTAATTCACCATTTTTGTCACTGTGAGGTTGGAAACAATATACCAGAAGGAGACGGGCTTAGGATCCACCCACACAGTGGAATACAGAGCCACTATATAAAAGAATGAGAAAGTACTTTATGTCATGATAAAAAAACAATGTCTGAGCCATATTCATGAAAAAAGCAAGATGCAGAACAGTATAAATAATGCATGCTGCCATTTGTGTAAAAAAAAATTGTGTGTGTGTGTTTGCATATCCCTAGAATCATTGTATAAGACGAGAGGAAAAAAAGAATCTTAGTGAAGACCTCCAAATACATAACCTGGACTACCCTTTACAAGAGGTCTGAATGGCTGGGAGACCAGAATGGAAAGGAGAGACTTTTCATCATATACCTTTGCACATCTTTTGATTTTGATACTACAGACAGGTTCATTGTTTCAAAAAATAAAAGTACCATTAAAATAATAAATAAGTGAATACACGAAGAAAGGTGCGCCATTGTGCACTGAACACATCAGCTCTAGTGTGGAATGGTCGAACAGGCTCCTGCTGGTGCTCAGCCCCAGCTGCTCGGGCTCCTGCCAGCCTGCAGGCTCACCCACCAAAGTAGGTCCTACTTCCTTCCGGGGAGAGCAGGGGAGGATTTGTTGGCCTTGCCTTTGTGTTCACCCACAAGAGCTGCCATCACCTCTGCCCCCAAGGAAGGACCAGTGGCATCTTCACCCACACACAAGGAAGCCCAAGCAACTCCCTTTGGCCCCAGACCTTGTGCTGAAGGCACTTATCTTGGTTCAAGGGAGATCTGAGGCACACACACAACTCACACTCACGCACACACACACACACACACTCACGCGCACACACACACACACACACGCCTGTGCACACAGATGATAATGGAAACCCAAGCAGGTTGCTCCTGAGTGAAATGTCACAGCCCCGACTGCCTAACAGAGGTGTCCATCCAGCAACCTGGGCACCCGCTCTTTGGTCCCATCATGTCCTGACTGCTGCGGAGGAGGCCACTTGTGGGGAAGGAGCTGTTACTGGGGGGCGGCCGCATCAGGACCAGCTTCAGTCATCATGTCCTTGTACTGTCGTTTGAAGAAGCCGAGCTGTGGAGGCAGAAGCAAGTGAGTGAGGGCACCCAGGCTGGGGGAAGGGGGTGGGTGAAAGTCATGCAGGATAGGCAGGGAGACTGTGGGACCGAGAGATGCAAAGAAAAAACATGGTGGGGTGTAGAAGAGCCCCGGGGAATGTGGAACAGGAAGGGCACTGCTGCTGGGAAAGAAAAGAAGGAAAGAAATAGAAAACATAAGAAGAACTACTCCTTATACAGCGATTGTACCAGAGACCATTCTCAGTTCTCTAGAGTTATGAACCCAGTGACCTCCACAAAATGGGTATTTCCCTAGTGACTCAGAAGGTAAAGCATCTGCCTGCAATACAGGAGACCCAGGTTCAATCCCTGGGTCGGGAAGGGGAAGGGAATGGCCACCCACTCCAGTATTCTTGCCTGGAGAATCCCATGGACAGAGGAGCCTAGTGGGCTACAATCCATGGGGTGGCAAAGAGTCGGACAAGACTGAGCGACTTTCACTTACACTTAACCTCATTGTACAGTTGAAGAAACTAAGGTTCTGTGACCCGCCCCCCCTCCAGGTCACCCAACTGGCGGCAGAAGTGGGAGTTGAGCCCAGGAAGGCAGTGTTGAGTGAGATGCAGTGGCGGGGGCGGGGAGGGGGGGGGAAGGGGAGCGGGCAGGAAGAGGGTCCCGGGGGAGTTACCTTGTACAGGCCAGCAGAGATGAGGGCCAGGAGCACAAGCCCCCCTACCGAGCTGCCCGCGATCAGCGGGACAGGGTTATGTACTTCGTAGGATTCCACCTTGGTCTCTGTCTGGAGCAGGGAGGCAGGAGGGGGTACATCAAGGAGAAAGACTCTGGGTTTCTGGGGGGTCCCCCACCAGACTTGGGTGCTCCCTGAACCCCATGATTAACCCCTCCCTGTCCCCTGTCTCCTCCAGGCCCAGCGCTCACTCCTCATGCCCATCCTTCTCTGCCCCCCACAAGCCCAGACTCCTCTCCTGCCTCCAATGATCGCTCTGTGTCCCAGACACATACCTGGGCCATCACAAACCCGTCCTGTCCTGGAAGCAGGGTGAACTCTGACTCATCAAATAAGATCTCCGCTTTGCTCACAACTTGAAGGTGGTTGTGTGAAGTCTGTGGGAGAGAGACAGGGTGGGAGCTGGACCCCTGAGCCCTGAAGGATCATGACTCGTGCCCAGCCGAACCTCAGGCCCCCACAGACCTGGATGTACCAGTCAAATGAGAGGTTGCTCTTGAGGGTGACCTTGAACTCCTCCTGGACGCCAAAGGATGGGATCGCACACTGGATTCTCTGGCAGACAGCAACAGAGCAGTTCTGGGGATGGGAGGAAAAGAGACAGGTGAGCAGGAAAGCTGGATGCGGGACATGCCCTCTGAGCCCAGGCTGCTCAGTTGAGAGGTGGTCCTGGGCATGGTGAGGGGGTGGCACAGAGTCTGCATGCAGCCCCGAGGCTGGGACTTAGTCTCACCAGCACTGGGCTCTTCTTAAGCTCTGCCAGGAAGTCAGAGTGACGAGGGGCAACCTCCGTGATGTTACATCCACCGGATACGTTCTGAGGAAGAGGCACATGGTGAGGAAGGGATTGAAGTGAGGCTCCTGGGTCCACCCTCCAGGTCAGGAGAGGGTCGGAAATGGCTCCATAACCCAACAGAAGAAGCAGAAACAATTTTAGGAAAGACCAGGGGGCTGTGGAGGGAGGAGTTGGGCCCACTCCTCAGAGCCAGCTGGGCTTACCTGGGAGAAGGTGACCTGGGGCTGGGACCACACAGCCACCTTGTTCAGCTGGATGGGAATCCAAAAGACCACGCTGATGGGCAGTTTCTTCCGGCCCAGGTTGTTGAACTGTGTGGTGGGGGAAGGGTGAGTATCAGGGCTCTGGCCTTTCCACCCCCACCAGCAACTAGAATCAGGTTCCCCACTCCCGAATATCAAGGGAGTCCTGGGAGAGGGCCCAGGACTGAATAAGGCCTCCCAGACCCAAGCACCCTGCCTTCTGATGCTTTCTGAGAGGTAGGAGAGTGTGGTGGTTAAATACCCACTCCTGAGCCAAACAGGCTGTTGTAAGCAGTGGCTCTTCCACTTACTAGGGGTGACACTGGGGGGGGGGGGGGTGGGGATGATCTGTTAACCTCTCTGAGCCCCAGTCTCTTCATCTATAAACTGGGGGAGATGACAGTGCCTCCGTCACAGAGTCGTTATGAAAATGAAGAAAAAAGAGGTAACTACATACGTGTGTGTATACACATGTGTGCTCAGTCACTTCATTCGTGTCCGACTCTTTGCAACCCCATGGACTGTAGCCTGCCAGGCTCCTCTGTCCATGGGGATTCTCTAGGCAAGAATACTGGAGCAGGTTGCCTTGCCCTCCTCCAGAGGATCTTCCCAACCCCAGTATTGAATCTGGTCTCCTCCACTGCAGGCAGATTCTCTACTGCTGAGCCACCAAGGAAGTCCCATGTATACACATATGTGTGTGTGTACATGTGTGATGCATGTGCTTGTGTGTGTGTGGAGTCAGAGCAAGCTTAGAACAGAGCCTGGCCCAAAGCAGGCACCTCATGCATGTTTCCCATCTTTCATTTTGTTTTTTTTTTTGACAACATAACATGTGAGATCTTTGTTCCCTGACAGGGACTGAACCCTTGTGCCCTGCAGTGGAAGAGTGGAACTTTTTAAAAAGATTTTTTGATGTGGACCATTTAAAAAAGTTTTTATTGAATCCGTTACAATACTGCTTCCGATTCATGTTTGGGTTTTTTGTCCTGAGGTATGTGGGGTCTTAGTTTCCCGACTAGGGATCAAACCTGTGTCCCATGCAGTCAAAGCGTGGAGTCTTAGCCACTGGACCCCAGGGAAGTCCCTCCCGTTGTTCTTTCCTATCATCCTGGTTTCCCTCCCCAGGCTCCTTCTCCACTCCCCACCTGATACTGATGCTCCATAACGTGTCTGGTCTTCTCTGAGGCTGTGAAGTTGAGATATTTGGTGGAGGCCTCGAGGCTGACGGGAGAAAGAAGAAGGGGCAGGAGGTGACAGAACATCAGGGGAGTCCTGGGAGGGGGTCTCCGGCTAAGGGTGTTAAGGGGTGAACAGGGACATGGGAAATGCAACTGAGAGAGCGAGAGCAAGATGGTGTGCAAGGACCGTGTCAGGGGGCCCACATCATGTGCCACTTTGGCCCCCCCCACACACACAAATGCACACGTGTGCACACATAACTGCAGACACACACAGGCACACGTGCACAGACTCGCACGCAGATGCTCGATGCGCCACGTCCAGCCCAGGGGCGAAGGCAGAGCGAAAAGCCCCGGAAGCCAGTACCTGGTGACCACCATGTACACGGCGTATTTCACAGGCAGCTCCAGCTGGAATTGAGTTTTGTTGTTCCCGGGCATGTTGTTCTCACTGAAGGGAAACAGAGAGCTCTGACCAGCTCTTGAGAATTGAGAATCAGCCTTTCCTTCTCCTTTCTCTCCCTCACCCTCTAGCACCAACCAACCACTGAGTCTTGTCCTCTCAGCATTTTAAACACTGTCCTTTAAATCCAACAGAGGAAATAGAGATTGTAGGAAAGACCAGGGCTGCCCCATGGAGTTCAGGCCCATCCCAACTCACCTGGATGGATGCCTGGAGCATCTGCTTTTTCTCACCGGTCCCCTGAACTCAAAACCACTCCCACCCTAATCCCCCCCGCCCTCCTGGAGAGAGATCTTTCTAGCATGTAAAGGTGATCACATTCTGTCCCTCCCAAGTTCAACTGCAAACTCCCTAATAGGACCTGCCGGTCACTACACGAAATGGGCCATATCTAACCAAATCCAACTCTGCCTCCTGTGTTCAAACTTAGCCTGACGTTTGCAGTATCCAGGCATGGCTTGGTCCATACTTCCTTCTCTCTCTATTGAGGCCCACCCTCAATTTGTGCCTTTGCTGGGCCTCCCTGGTGGCTCAGATGGCAAAGAATCTGCCTGCAATGCAGGAGACCCTGGGTCAGGAAGATCCCTTGGAGAAGGGAATGGCTACCTGCTCCAGTATTCTTGGCTGGAGAATTCCATGGACAGAGGAGCCTGGTGGGCTATAGTCCATGGGGTCACAAACAGTCGGACATGACTGAACGACTAACACTTCCTTTCACTTTTTTTTGGCTAACCCACAGCCCAAATAAATCTTCCTCTCTGAACACCAAACTCCCAAGAACACTGGACATCATTCATTTCATACTGTATGGCAATCATCAACTTTCCTGTCCATCCTTGCCACTTAAATTATAACTTCCATGAGGCAGGAACCACAGCCATCTGGTCTGCTGTTATCCCATCAGCCCTGGGCAACATGCCTGGCATGTGATGGGTGCTCAGTTGGCATTTCTTGAGTGAATGAATGAGCTGAAGGGAGAACCAGTGGGGAGAGTGTAATGATCCACCATCAGCATGCGGCTGGGACCTCAAAACTGATGATGTGGTGGGCAGCCAGGCATAGCTCACCTGGTAACATTGGCCTTGAGAAGTAGCTTGTTTCCAAAGTAAGTATCAGGGTTCACGTCAAATGTGACATTAAAGGTGATCTGGAGTTGGAGAAAGGAGAGACAGTGACAAGAGTAAGAGAGAAGAAACTTCCAAGATGTTCATCAGCTGAAGAATGGGTAAATAAAATGTGGTACGTCCATACAACAGAGTGTTATCCAGCAGTAAAAAGAATCAGAGTATTAATACATCTTGCAACATGGGTAACCCTTGAAAGCGTGATGCTCAAAGAAGCCATCATATTGTATGATTCCATTTATATGAAATACCAAGACAGAAAATAGATTAGTGGTTGCCTAGAACTGGGACAGATGGGAAGACATAGGCTGATGGCCAAGGGGAGCAAGGTGTTTTGAGGGGGAGGTTATAAAATACTCTAGGACTTCCCAGGTTGTCCAGGGGTTAACAATCTGCCTTGCAATGCAGGGGACTCGAATTCAATACCTGGTCAGGGAACTAAGATTCCACATGCCTTGGAGCAAGTAAGCCCAAATGCTACAACTACTGAGCCTGTGGACCACAACTAGAGATTTCAAGAGCTGCAGTGAAAGATCCTGCATGGTGCAGTGAAGACCCCACATGCTACAGCTAAGACCCAATGCATCCAAACAAGTAATATTTTAAACATTAAATTAAAAATATAATACTCTAAAATTGATCACGCTGATGAATGCACAACTCTGTGAACATTTCAAAAGCCATTGGATTGTATACTTTTCTCAGTTTATTTATTTATTCATTTTTGAGTGCATCAGGTCTTGGTGTGTGTGGGCTCTCTAGCTGTAGCACTTGGGCTTAGATTGCCCAGTGGCATGTGGCGTAGGATCTTAGTTCCCTAACCCAGGATCAAACCCGGGTCCCCTACATTGCAAGTCAGATTCTCAACCACTTGACCATCAGAGAAGTCCCTGGACCATATACTTTAAATGTTTGTGTTAGTCATTCAGTCGTGTCTGACTCTTTGTGACCCCATGGACTATATAGCCTGTTAGGCTCCTCTGTCCATGGAATTCTCCAGGCAAGAATACTGGAGTGGGTTGCCATTCCCTTCTCCAGGGAATCTTCCCAACCCAGGAATCAAACCCAGGTCTCCCACATTGCAAGCAGATTCTTTACTGTCTGAGCTGCCAGGGAAGCCCTATGGGTGTATTGTAATGGTAGATGGATTTTATCTCAGCAAAACTTTAAAAAAAAAAAAAAAAAAAAAGACAGAAAGAAAGCTCTACTTTTAAAAAGAAGAAGGAGAAGGGAATTCCCTGACGATCATTGGTTAAGATTTCACGTTTTCATTGCCAAGGGCCTGAGTTCAATACCTGGTCCGGGAACTAAAATCCCACAGGCCATGCAGTGTGGGAAGAAGGAGAAGAGGAAGAACAAGGGAAGAATTCAGAAGAAAACAAAGGAGAAAAAGGGAGGAGGAGCCAGCAGTCTGACCTCCGAGTTGTCTGGGAAAATGGGGTGGTTTATGCTGCAGGTGGTGCTCTTCAAGGTTTCAGACCCTTCAGTGGAGACATCAGACTCACAGGCCAGGCGCCAGGATCGATGTGAGCGCTGGTTCTGGAAGGCCAGGGAGGCAGAGCTGGTGAAGTCAACTGGGAGCCAGGGCGGGCAGGGCAAGCAAAGTCAGATGGAGCCTGAGAAGGGTTTGGCTACCTGGCCGGCTGACACCCTCCGGTAGGACAAGCCAGATGGATAGAAGAAGGTGACCTGAGTTCTGTAGGAGTCCTCGCCCTGGTTTCTCACAGTCAGCGTCACGTTCAAGTCCCGGGGACCACCCACCACCAGGGTGTCCAGGCTGTGGAAGGAAGAAGCCAGGCCATGAGAGGCTGGGGGCTTCCCTGCCGCGAATGTGCTCTGGAGGGAAGGAGGCGCAGACACTGGGAGAGAGAAGGTAGTGGATGAGGCGGCAGCAGCTGCTCTGCGCCGGGCTCCCTTGGGGGCCAGGAGGAGAACAGAGCGCCAGCTTACCGTGCAGGTTTGGGGGTAAAAACGAGGACAGGGAACTCACTCCAGAAAACTGAAGGTGATGCTGAGGTCATCCTGGCAGACGGTGTCATTGCCACAGTTCTTCTCAAAGGGAAGCTGCCAAACACAGAATATGAGAAAAACGAAAGGAAATCAGGACAGGATGTGAAACGAAACAGTAAAGTGAAATCCTGAAATAAAGTGAAAGTGTTAGTTGCTCAGTCGTGTCCGACTCTTTGGGACCCCGTGGACTGCAGCCTGCCAGGCTCTTCTTGCCTGTGGGATTCTCCAGGCAAGAATACTGCAGTGGGTTGCCCTTGCCTGCTCCAGGGGATCTTTCCGACTCACCGAGGCTGTGAAGAGTCTCAGAGCGTCCACAGCCAGCACTGGCCTGAGGCCCCCATAATTGCGCGCGGGCTCCCCCACAAGAGAGAAGTTGAGGCGCAGAGCAATGGGGGTCACTGAGTCCTCCACACAGTCCTGAGAGACAGTGGGGGGTTGGTGATCCAGCCTTCTCAGCTTCACAAGGCCACCCCTGCTTGGAGGACCCAGGAGGGTGGTCACCCCCTGCTCACCAGTAACCGGATCGTCAGGGTCTCGCATTTCTGACGCAGCCTCAGCGTCTCTACATGTCTGCGTGTGTTGTTCTTTGTCTCATCAAAGACGGCCTGGGAATGGGGGCGACCTGGGTCCAGAGCCAGTTCATAGGTGATAGTGCTCTGGGTATCTCCTGAGGGGCAGAGAAGAATGGTGGTAAAGAGCCTGGCTTTGGAGTCAGACTGGCAAGAGGTGGAGGCCCCTTTCCTCTGCTCCCCAACTGTCCAACTTGGGCCACGTTAGCTGACCTCTCTGTGTCTCTCAGCTCCTTATTTAAAAAAAAAAAAGAGTTGGATATGACTTAGTGACTGAACAACAACCTGGGGTCTTCAGTTTCAGCATGTGGGATCTAATTCCCTGACCAGGGATTGAACCCTGGCCCCTGCATTGGAAGCACAGTGCCCTAGCCACTGGACCAGCAAGGAAGTTCCTCCTTATTTTTAAATTGAAGATAATAATTCTAACTTCCCAACAGTGAAAATAAAATTGTGCCTATGAAGCCTTGAGCATAGTGCCTGCCACATAATAAGTGCTCAGTAAATAATAGCTATTCTGTTACAAGCTAGAAAATTAAGTATATTTTTTAAGTATATTGCTTTTCACTTTTTCTCTTTGTCTTTGTTCTTCAGCAGTTTGTACCTTGGGATGATACAGTGTCTAGTGTTGTGGGCATTGGTGTAATGTACCAATTTATGGTTCCTTTTATATTTATCTTGCTCTGACTTGGTAGAGAATCTTGATGTCTTTCACCAGTTTTAGAAGTCTTTACCACCATTTCTTTTTTAAATTCTGTTTTATATTGAAGTATAGCTGATTAATAGTGTTGTTTTAGTTTCAAGTATACAGCAAAGTGATTCAGTTATACATATATATTTTTTCAGCTTCTTTTCCATTATAAACAAGATATTGATTGAATATGATTATCTGTGCCATACAGTAAATCCTTGTTTACCTATCTTATATATAGTAATGTATATCTGTTTGTTCTGCTTCTAATCTGCTATTAAATGTATTGAATTCTCAATTCCATTCCGTGTGTTTTTCAGTGCTAGTGTTTTGATTTAACTCTTTCAGGAAATCCAGATTTTTTTATGAAGTTCTCCATCCTTTCCCTTTTTTCTTGAAGATATTAATTTTAGTTATATTTTAAATTCTGATTTGATAATTCTGAATCATCTGTGGGTCTGTATCTATTTTCTGTTGTTTCTCTTGCTTGCTGGTCTCAATGGACATTTTCCCAATAGAAGGACCGAGGTGTTTTTCAAGGCCCCACTCAAATCTCTGCTTCCTCAGCAGCTGGATTTCTTTTTAACTCATTAGCTCTCCAGTTGTTATCTTCCACTGAGTTTCTGGAAGTATTGACCTGGACATGCATGACTTAGAAGTCAGCCAATGACTTGTATGGAATTTCCATGTAGATTTTGGGGGATCTTCTCTGTAATTCTCTACTCTCCAAGACTTCACTCTCAATTTCTAGCCATGTTGTTTGCCCCAAACCCTGGCTGCTATCTCCTCAGTCCAGTAAGATTACTGCTAGAAAACTAATTTTATCTTCTCCCCTTGTTTCCCTCTAGAACCACCATTACTCTTCCTCACCCCAAGCACAATGCCACTCAGAATAGAGACAAGGGAGGAAGTCAAGTTAGTTGTGATAAAATACATGTCTGAATGCTTTGTGAGTTTGTGTTTAGCTTCATCAACTCAATCTCCCGTTTGACCAAATTATCGTTGCTGCTTAGTTGCTAAGTCGTGTCTAACTCTTTGCAACCCCATGAACTATAGATTTCCAAGCTCCCTCTGCCCATCTCTCAGTTAAAAAAATATTTCTGATTAGTTCACAGGGTGGGGCCCTTCATTCTATAGAGAACTGAAATTGTAAAGAAGTGCCAGAGATTTACTTCTTTGGGGGTGCTTTCTGGGCCTCCCCACCCATGCCCTAGCAGGGGAACCATCTGCTTACTCCATCCAAGCTTGAAGAAGGCTATCAGAGCCCATCAATGTCCCAGTCATTTAACCTCTTGAAATTCACCCACCCAGCCTCACCTTCTCCCAGCCGATCCCATGTACTCTTGCGAACTTGGAGACAGACTTTGACCTGCCCAGCAATCCGGTCTTTTATCACTAAGTCACGACACTCATACACATTCCTCTTCACTTCCTTGGGTGTGAACTCCATCGTCGCCTCAACTTTCAGCACAGGCTGTGACCTGGGGGGACACCAGAGGGCCATCAGGAGCCATCGTACAGCAAACTCACTCCTTAAAAAGAAGATACCCGGTATGATCTCACCTGAGCAGCAGCACATGCCCCTGAGCCCCGACAGCCAAGTCTACCAGTCCATCCATTGTGAGGTCCTGGCCCCCGCTCAGTGACTGCCCAAAATACTGAAGCTTGGGGGAGATCTGTGAGCCTGTGATCCGCTGAGGGTAGAAAAGAGGAGGAGAGAAAGAGATGGGAAAGAACAGAGAAGAGAGTAACTCAGTCTCCCAGGGTGACCCAAGGAGAGATTGTCTGAGCTCCACTCAAGTCACACCTCCCACAATTTCTTTAAAAATTAGAGTAACTATTCAACTTTAAACTGCAACCTTGAGATGATATCAAAAATTTCCATAATTGCTGGGTTTTTCAGAGAAAACAAGAAGCTTCACAGGAAAGAAGAGACAGTATACTATTTGACTAAGCTGAATCTCTTGACTCAGTTGGATCTCTCTTACGTGGTCAAGAAAATGCAAACACTCTGTATTGACCTAACCAAAATTATCAAATAAATTTAATGTGGGGGGGTGGGATGGAAAGCATGTGAATACCTGAAAAGAGAGGCCTCAAAGAGAGTTCAGTCCTCACCTTCCATAGTAGGAAGTCAACGCAAAAACAAAAATCAAGCAGCAGCAATATAATTGTGTCCTTGGGAAGTATGGAGAATTATTGAAAGAGCTGAAAGCGGTTTCCTCAAGAGGATGAAAAACAAAGAGGAAATCACAGTGAGGGTATGAAAATTGTTACTTTTCATAATAAGCTGTTAGGAACAATTTTGACTCTTCAATCTATGTGGAAGATTAACACTGAAAGGATCAGTTCAGTTCAGTCACTCAGTCGTGTCTGACTCTTTGCAACCCCATGGACTGCAGCACGACAGGCTTTCCCGTCCGTCACCAACTCCTGGAGCTTATTCAAACTCATGTCCATAGAGTTAGTAATGCCATCCAACCATCTCATTCTCTGTCGTCCCCTTCTCCTCCTGCCTTCAATCTTTCCTAGCATCATGGTCTTTTCCAGTGAGTCAGTTCTTCACATCAGGTGGCCAAAGTATTGGAGTTTCAGCTTCAGCATCAGTCCTTCCAATGAATATTCAAGACTGATTTCCTTTAGGATGGACTGGTTGAATCTCCCTGCAGTCCAAGGGACTCTCAAGAGTCTTCTCCAACACCACAGTTCAAAAGCATCAATTCTTCGGTGCTCAGCCTTCTTTATAGTCCAACTCTCACATCCATGCATGACTACTGGAAAGATCATAAGACTATACAGAGCTTTGTTGGCAAAGTAATGTCTCTGCTTTTTAATATGCTATCTAGGTTGGTCATAGCTTTTCTTCCAAGGAGCAAGCATCTTTTAATTTCATGGCAGCAACCACCATCTGCAGTGATTTTGGAGCCCCCCCAAAAAATAAAGTCTAACTGAAAGGATAACAGCCAAATATATTAAAAAATTTTAAAAGTGACTTTGTCATGTACTTAATGCCGCTGAAGTGTGTACTCTTAAAAATGGTTAAGGTGGTGAGTTTTAGGTCATGTATATTTTGCTGCCATTTTTTAAGTGAATTTGTCAACTGGAAAGAAGAATGAGGAAGTGCAGGACGCTGGAAATGTGCTATATCTTCATCTTGGTGGTGCTTACTCGGGTTCACAGATGTGATAATTCAACACTTAAGATTTGTGTGTTTACTGAACATACATTATACTGCAAATTTTTCTGAGAAAAAATTATTTTATCCTATTGGGAGGAAGTTTTGTTTTGAAATTATATAATATGGTAGTTGGGAGATCCACAAGACATTTGCTTGTTGAAATACTGACCATCCCCAGTTCCAGTCATAGAAAAAGAACAACTAAAAATTACAAACAGTAGAACAAGCTTACATGATCCTTTTTGTATTTATTTTTAATTCCAAAGTCTGTGGTGTGGGAGAGGAGAATGTGAGTGGAGTGGGAGTGTGTGTATGGGTGTGAGTGGATGTGGGTGTCTGGGGGGGTGTGGGTGGGTGTGAGTGTGGGTGTGACTGGGTGTGAGTATGGGTGGGGATGGGTGCACGGGGGTGTGGGTGAGGGTGGGTGAATGTGTGGACCCTCCCCTTACCCTTGTTTTCCTTTCCAGGGCAAGTTCTGGTGAAGATAAAAGGGCAGAAGGAGCTAGGGCTTTTGCTGTTTACTTTAGATATTTTAACTTATACAAGCATGTAAAGTGTTGTAATAAAAATAAAGTAAAACCAGAGCCTTCAAATCCCATTTACACAAAGAAGCAACAGATGCCAATGAGATAAAGGCTTATCTATAATATTCACAAAATTGTGGAAAGAGGTTCCGTGACACAGAAGGAAGAACGTGAGGAGTGCTGGGCTGTAACTAAAGAACGTGTGACTACTGAAGACCTCGAGCCCTAGAAGCCTGTATTCTGCAACAAGAGAAACCACTGCAATGAGAAGCCCATGCATCGCAACTAGAGAATAACCCCTGCTGGCCACAACTAGAGAAAAACCAGAAAAGCAATGAAGATTCAGTGCAGCCATAAATAAATAAGTAAAATTATTTTTTTTAAAGGAGTGTGTGAAAAATACTAGGGCTGACATAGCATAGTACTCCATACACTAGAATGGGCAAAACTGATCTATGGTGGAAAATAATTGGAACAGTAGCTTCCTCTAGGATGGAGTGGGGTCAGAAATTGACTGGGAGGGGACAGGTGGGAACTTTCTAAAGTGATAATGATGTTCGGTACAGTAAGTGAAATTGCTCAGTTGGGTCCGACTCTGCAACCCCATGGACTGTAGCCTGCCAGGCTCCTCTGTCCATGGAATTTTACAGGTATGTATCTTTGTAGAATTATTGGGGGTTGTTTGTTTGGTTTTTGGTTGTCTGGTCACCCCACACAGCTTTCAGGGTCTTAGTTCCCCGATCAGGGATTGAACCCAGGTCATGGCAATGAAAGCACTGAGTCATAACCGCTGGAGAATTCCAGAGAATTCTAGAGAATTCCAGAGAACACCAGAGAATTCCCAGGATTTGGGGTTATGTTTTTCAAAATTCATTGACTGGCCAAAGATCTGTGCATTTTCTGTCTATACATTTTATCTTAAAATTAACGGTAAGCAAATATTAAATTCTAGTTAAAGATATACATGGTGAGGTATTTAGGGGTGAAGTCAGACTGGTGTTGCAAATTACTTTGAAATGCATTTTAAAATGTGATGAACTGATGAACAGGCAGAAAAGGATGAATATAAGGATGGAGATGTGAAAAAGTAAATCAAGTAAAATATTCATAGATTTTAGCTTATAAATACATGGGTGTTCACTGTACATTAAAATTTTTCTTAATAAAATGGAAAATTTTTACTGATGCCTGGGGCTCTGTCCACATGTGCTTCAGTCGTGTCTGACTTTTTGCCACCCCATGGACTATAGCCCACCAGGCTCTTCTGTCCATGGGATACTCCAAGCAAGAATACTGGAGTGGGTTGCCATGCCCTCCTGCAAGAGATCTTCCCGATCCAGGGATCAAACCCTTGTCTCCTGCATTGGCAGATGGGTTCTTTACTGCTGGTGCCACCCGGGAAGCCCCTGGAGCCCTGACCTCAGACCAATTAAATCAGAACTCCTACTGGCAGGGCCCAGGCACCCATTTTTTAAGAACTTCAGGTGATGTTAGTGGGGTTGAACCTTGTGAGGGATTTGGCAGGAGTGATGAAGAAACAGAGAAAGGACATAAGAAAAATTTGGGGGGGAAAATGCTGGAAAAAAGTCAAGAGACCAGAAGACTGGATGGCCTCAGTGGGCTGTAAGGGAGAAAGCCAGACTGTGGGGGTCCCTCTAGATGGTGGGCTTCATCTGGCAGGAAAGAGGGCGCTTCTTCAGGAGGAAACAAGTTGTGGCAATCAACATTTCAAGTGACCAGCCATCAGGATCAGCTGCACAATTTGCAGGACCCCATGGGGGGAAAACCATGTAGGACTCCTTATTCAAAAGTTGTTAAGAATTTCAAGATGGCTGGAGCAGAGCATTAATCTAAGCACAGCGCCCGTTTGAGAGAGGAGCCCTGAGTGACTACACAGGTCACACACCTGTGAAGAATGCAGTCCTGGTAGAATGACCAACCACAGGGCTTCCTGTGTTGTGAGACTCTCACTGCTAAAATCAAGAGGTTAGTTAGTTACTGTTAGTTGCTCCGTCGTGTCTGACTCTGTGCAACCCCACGGACTGTAGCCCACCAGCCTCCTCTGTCCATGGAATTCTCCAAGCAAGAATACTGGAGTGGGTTGCCATTTCCTCTTCCAGGGGATCTTCCCAAGCCAGGGCTTGAACCCCGGTCTCCTGCATTGCAGAGTCTTTACCATTTGAGCCAACAGGGAAGCCCCAAACCAGGACAGATGTGGGGCAAACCAGGTCTACTGGTCATCCTACAAAGACTGAGATTCAGAGGAGAGGAACGTCTACATCCTAACACTTCTGGCTCACCATTCATTACCTCTGAGCCTTCATCTTCGCTCCTGTAAAGGGGCAGCAGTGATGCTGGCCCTGTGCACCTCCTCTAGTTGTCAGAATGAATCTTTTCTGTGAAATGTGTATTGTTTTTGAAGGTTCTGAAAAGGGCTTCTGGGAGAACTAGCCTAGCAGCTGCGGGAATGTCAATTTAGAAAGGAATAGATGACCCGGCCTCACCTGGCTGTGGGAGGGGTTGATGCCCAGTTCTGAGGTTCCGTGGAACAGGTAGACAGCACCCTGGTTCTCCTGCTCTCCTGGGGCCCCAATGGCCACATCCGCCAGCCTGTCCCCATTCACATCCCCCAGTGCTGTCAGGGCTGCCCCAAAGCGGCTCCAGGGGTGGCCCGGCTCCCCTCGCAGGACAGCATCACACTGCCACTTAGCTCTCTGCAGAACAAAAATAGTGTCAGGTCCCACCCCAGGCGACCCCTCCATCCCACACCCAGCCCGGGGTCTCATCACTACTCACCCCCCGGGGAAAGGGGCACACAGACACCTGGCCCCCTCGCATCTGCTCATAGAAATGGGGGGCCCCGATGAGGATCAGGTCAGAGCTGCCATCTCTGTTGACATCCACGGAGTGGAGGGAGGCCCCAAAGTAGGAGCCGATCTGAAAGAGATAAGGCCAAGATCACATACCTCTTCCCACCTAAAACAGGGCATGGGGGTTTTCTCCCTGGGACGTAAAATCATGCCTGCTGAGGCAAGCCCTTTGGAGTGGATGAGATCCTCTCCCTGTTTCATGATCAATCCTTGTTTGAATGTACTGCCAGCTGAAGAGCCTGTTATAGAGTTGATGGGTGGTGGTGAGGATTCACCCTGAACCATGTTCCAGGGAGATGATTAAGGTAGCAAAGAAGTTGGATTTGAAAATACAGACAGGGGCTTCCCTGGTAGTCCAGTGGTTAAGAATCCACCTTCCAATGCAGAGAAAGTAGGTTCTATCCCTGGTTGGGGAACCAAGGTCCCACATGTTGTGGGACAACTAAGCCTGAGTACCATAACTACTGAGGCTGCACACCACAGCTAGAGAGAAGCCTGCATCTGCGACAAAGAGTCCTCAAGTTGGCTCCTATGAAATATCCCACGCACTGCAACTAAGCCCTGGAGCAGCCAAAAATAAAATAAATATTTTTTTAATTAAAAAAAAAATAAGGAGAGAAAAGCCTAGAAGGCCATACAGGATATCCTTTCAATATGTTGGAAGTCTTTAGGGGGTAAATCAAAGTTGGCAGTCTGGCTAATAAGGAATCAACTGGCTTGGATGAAAAATAACTATTGCTACAGGAATTTTTTTTGCATGATACTGAGAAATAATGTTTACCTTTTAAAACAGTTTTAAAATATGTTCAAAAAATATCATGATATGTTCTCTGTAAATGGGTAGACTTCATCCATAGAAATCACCCGTTAAGTCATTCATTCATTCGTTTAACAAACAAAGGGTTGCTCTTTGCTGAGTGTGAGGCTGGGTAGTGGAGACGGTGCCTTCAAGGCTTTCGGTTCAGGAGGTTGGAAGGGAGAACAGTACCAGATAAAAGGGAGATGTATATGGAAATTTCTCATTTGTGGGGCAAGTTCTAGGAAGGAAAAGTGCAGATGGCACCAAGACAGTGACTTACCACTGTCTGATTTCTGCCCCACACACCTCTGAGGGAAGCCTCCTGATAAGTCTGAGCATATGCATGCTAAGTTGCTTCAACTGTGCCTGACTCTTTGCGACCCTATGGATTGCAGCTTGCCACGCTCCTCTCTCCATGCAGAGGAGACTCTTGCCTGGACTCCCCAGGAGATCTTAATAAATTCTTGCCTGGATTTCTCAAGGCAAGAATCCTGGAGTGGGTTGCCATGCCCTACTCCAGGGGATCTTGTCCACTCAGGGATCAAACCCATGTCTTCTGTGTTTCTTGCACTGCAAGAGGCTTCTTTCCTGCTGAGCCATCGGGGAAGCCCCACCTCCCCCACCCCACCCCGCCCCCGCCTCCTCCCCCATAGTTCAATAAAGGCATTTAAGCTTCATCATAAATTCAATAGGATTTTTTTTTCTTTTAGGTCAAGTTTATTGGGTATAATTTCCACATAATAAAATCCAACCTTTTTACTACAGTTTTATGAGTTCTGACAAACACATAAAGTCATGTAATTACCATGATGGTCAAGATTCAGGACAGTTTCCTCACCCCCAAAATATTCCCTTTTGCTGTAATCAACCTCTTTCCTCAGTCATCAGCCCCTGGTAACCACTGATCTGTTTTCTGTCCCTATAGTTTTGCCCTTTCCAGAATGTTATATAAAGGGAATTATACAGTAGGTAGCTTTTCAGATCTGGCTTCTTTCAACTAGAGTAAGCATTTGGGATTCATCCATGTTGTTGCATGTATCATTAATTTGTTCTGATTTATTTCTGACCAGTATTCCATTGTACAGACGTACCACAGTTTGTTTATCCATTACCCAGTTGAGGGATATTCAGGTTGATTCCAATTTGGGGCATTTATGAATAAAGCCACTAGAAACATTCATACGTAGGTTTTCATGTGAATGTCTATTTCTATTTCTCCTGGATAAATACCTAAGAGTGTTACGGCAACTACATATTGAACTTTATAAGATACTGATGAACTTTTCCAAAGTAGTCATTTTTCCAATGCCATTTTTCCATTCTGACAGCAATGTATGGATGTTTTAATTGCCACACATCCTTGCCAGAACTTGATATTGCAAGTTTTTTGTGTTAATCATACTAATAGGTGTGCAATTGTACCTCACTATGGTTTTAATTTGCATTTCTGTGATGAATTAATGATATGTGACATTCTTTCATGTGCTTATTTGCCATTCACATATCTTCTTTGGTTAAGTGTCTGTTCAAATATTCTGCTTATTTTTGAATTGAATTATTTAACTTCTTGTTGTTGAGTTTTGAGAATCCTTTATGTATTCTGGATATAAGTCTTTTGTCAGATATGTAATTTTATTTTATTTCAAATATGTCATTTTTAAAAAGGAAGGGAAATTTGCAAATAGTTTCTTCCAATCTGTAGCTTATCTGTTCATTCTCTTAATAAACAGAGCAAAACTTTTCTTAGTTATCTTTTTTTTTTCTTTATGGGCCATGTTTTCAGTGTTATATCTAAGAATTCTTCGACTAATGCAAGGTCACAAAAATTTTCTCCTAATGTTTTCTTTCACAAGTATAACAGTTTTACATTTTACATTTAGCTCTATAATCTATTTTGAATTAATCTTAACATGGATCAGTTGACAAGATATGTGTAAAATGTTTTGTTTTGTTTTCTTACTATGGGTGTTCAATTGTTTCAGCACCATTGAACTCTCCATTGAATCGTCTTTGTGTCTTTATTGACAAGCAATTGACTATACATGTGTCAGTTTACTTGAGGCCTGTTCTGTTTCTCTGATATTCCTGCCACACTGTTCTGCTTACTGCAACTTTCATAGGAAGTCTTAAAATTTGGTAGGTTATGAATCTTCCACTAAATACCTAATAGTATTCACCTAAGATCTTTTTCAAACCTGTTTTGAATATTTACTTTCTTTGATTTTTTCATATAAATCTTAGAACCAGCTCATTAATTCTACAAATAAATTAGAATTTTGATTGGCATTGTGTTGCATCTATAGATCAACTTGAGAAGTAACATCTTAGCAATATTGAGTCTTCCAATCCATGAACACAGTATATCTTTCCATTTATTTAGGCTTTTGATTTCTCTCATTAGTGTTTTGTACATTTCAGTATAAAGATATTGTACACATTTTATTAGATTTATACTTAAGTATTTCATGGTCTGGGCTTCTCAGGTGGTGCTAATAGTAAAGAACCCACCTGCCAGTGCAGGAGATTCAGGAGACACAGGTTCAATCCCTGGGTCGGGAAGATCCCCTGGAGAAGTAAATGGCAACCCACTCCAGTATTCTTGCCTGGAGAATACCATGGACAGAGGAACCTGGCAGGCTACAGTCTATGGGGGGGGTCACAAAAGAGTCAGGTATGACTGAGCAACTAAACAACTAAACAACAACAACAATAGTAAATCTATAGTTAACTTAAATTGCCAAACTGTGTTCCATAAGAGCTGTATTATTTTACATTCCCAGCAGCAAAGTATGAAGGTGCCAATTTCTCGACATTCTCACCAACATATGTTATTTTTCTTTTTTTTTTTCTCTGAAATAGCCTTTCTAGTGCTATCTCTATTGTGGTTTTGACTTACATTTCCCTAATGACTAGTAATGTCAAACATCTTTTCATGTTCTTATTGGCCATTTGTATATCTTATCTGAAGAAATATCTATCTGAATTCTTTGTCCATTTTTAAATGAAGTTGTCTTTTTATTGTTGAATTGTAAAAGTTCTTTATATATTCCAAATACCAGATCTTTATCAGATATATGACTTGTAAATAGTTTCTCCCATTCTTTTCATTTTCTTTACAGTGTAATTTGATACTCAATGGTTTTAAATTTAATGAAGTCCAACTTACCTATTTTATATTTGCTTGTGTTTATGGTGGAATGTTCAAAAACTCATTGCCAAGTCTAAGGTTACAGAAATTCACCTAAGAATCTCTCTAAGAGGTTTATAGCTTTTATTTTTACATTTAGGTTTTTGATCCATTTTAAATTAATTTTTGTATATTGTGAGGTAAGGATCCAAATTTATCCATTTGCATGTGGATATCCAGTTAACCCAACATCTTTGTTGAAAATCTTTTTTTCCTTAGTGAATGAACTTGATACCTTTGTTGAAAATCAACTGGCCATAGTTATATGGGCTTATTTCTGGACTCTCAGTTCTATTCCATTGATTATAAGTTTGTCCTTAGCTGTACCATCCTGTCTTGATTACTGTAACTTTAAAGTAAGCTCCAAATTGGAAACTGTGACTCCTCCAACTTAATTCTTCTTTTTCAAGATTGTTTTGGCTACTGCGGGTCTGTTGCATTTTCATATGAACTTCAGAATCAGTTGGCCCATTTCTGCAACATTGTTGAACAAGCCCTATGTTTCTGGGATAAACCACACTAGGTCATGATGTATTATTCTTTTTATAGATTGATGAATTCAAGTTGCTAACACTTTCTTAAAAACAGTTTTTGCAGGGGTGATATTCAAAATATTGACCTCCTAGGACTGCTCAGGCAGCAACCACAGGCTTAGCTGAAGTGGGTCCTAGAAGTCTTCTGAGTCAGGTTGTGTCTGACATCATAGTTGCTAGATTATGGTGAAGTTCAAACAGTACTGGGTGAGGGGACCAGTGTGCATGGTGGGGGTGGGGAGAGAGGTGGGGGAGGATGTCTCAACGAAGCAGTTATTTATTGACAGATGTAGAATTATTTCAATATTTTAATAACTAATACAGTTTACTTGTTAGAAACAGTGAAAGTGCTAATCACTCAGTCATGTCCCACTCTTTGTGACCCCAAGGATCAAACTCAGGTCTCCCGCATTGCAGGCAGATTCTTTACCGTCATAGCCATCCTGGTTATGGACTGGTCAAATGCCAGTTTTGTGTACAGATAGACTTGTAGAGAGCTCTGGACAGGTCAAGTGTTGGTATTTACTATTATCAGAAAAGTGAGGACACAATATTTTCAAATGCAAGTTTGTCCCAGAGTTGGTCCCACTGCTGTCTAGCTTAAAGCCCTCTGAAATCTGCTTTACAAAACTCTGCCACACCTTATATATATGACTGAGTCCCTTTGCGGTCCACCTGAAACTACCGCAACACTGATAATCAGCTATAATCCAATACAAAATAAAAAGTTTAATAAAAAAAAAACTCTGCCCCATTGGCACCTGGTGATGCCCATCCTGGAAGCCCTCAGTTCCCAGGGTACTTCTGTTGGTACATCCATGCCCTACACACTCGGCACTCACCTGGCTTCCTTTGATTTCAGCGTTTTTCTCCCAAACACCTGCATTCTGTCTGAATATCACCACCAGGCCAACGTGCTGATATCGAGGCGCTCCCAGAAACAGGCTTTGCACCCGGTTCCGCAAGGTGACTTCGGCAGCATAACCTGAAGATGACCAATTAAGAGGAGAAAGTGCTTTCCCTCAGAGACTCTGCCCCCACCAACAGGACTGTCCCATGAGTAGGGGCAATGGGGCTGCCCCGCGGTTGTGAGATTGGGGTAATTGAACCCGGCACTCTATTCCTCTTCATTTGTTGTTGGTGGTAGTGGTGTTATTGTTTAGTCACTAAGTCACATCCAACTGTTTTCGACTCCATGAACTGTAGCCCACCAAGCTCCTCTGTCCATTGGATTCTCCAAGCAAGAATACTGGAGTGGGTTGCCATTTCCTTCTCCAGGGGATCTTCCCAACCCAGGGATTGAATCTGAGTCTCCTGCATTGGCAGACAGATTCTTTACCTCTGAGTCACCAGGGAAGCCCATTCTTCCTCATTAGCATAATTAAAATGAAGTTTTGATATTTCTGTCTTTAAATCTATCCCAAGAGCCTGTGAAAGATCCAAGGACATCTACACTGGTTGAATTATGCCACATCCT